>NC_133529.1:71939353-73217975 GCF_048544455.1 Silene latifolia | reverse complement strand
GTACCTCATCTACTCGATCGAGTAGCTCGGTTGACGGGTTATGTTTTGACGGGTTTTGTTAATAACGCGGATTAGTATATATAATATGTCGTCATCTTTAGTAAACACTTTTATAAACCTAATTCAGTCAAAAAGGAGATTGAAACTACGTAGTTCGCTTCATCCGCATTATTGGCAAATCCCGGAGCTTGAGAGGTCGGATTTTATTGTTCTTTATACCTTTGTGATCCTTGCGTCGAGGGTAAGATCTACATACCAATTTTATAGTATTTCTTTAAGTTTCGTTAAACCCTAATTTTGGGAATTGGGGGTTTTTATGATTTGTTAAGATTAGATTGTGATTATGTGATTATGTGATAGGAGAAGGATTTGTAGAGGAGAGGTTTTGAGACAGCTGCTAGATCGTCTGATGATTGTGTTACTTTCCGGTAGGGTTTCCCTACTCGATTACTTACATAATGTGTGGTGATTGTCTTGTAATTAGTGTAATTGGTTGATTCGACGGTTGTTGATATTGTGATTGTGATTGTTTGTCCGTGGTTCTCGAGATGCGTTCTCGGGCCGAGTGGAGTCACTTGCGGGAGTGGCTTCACGCCCTAGTTTCGCCCTTCGTGGAACCCGCCACGGAAGGGGATGTGCACATTAATGGGACAGGGTTATCGCTCGGTATGATGAGCGGGGCTTAGGTGGGAACGGCTGCGGTCCCCCACTGGCAGGGCTGGTCCAGTGGACAGTCGGTGACGGAGATGGAGTGGAGTGCCTGATTGTGTATGATTGCTTGAGCTGTGTTGGTTGTCTTTGTTGATATATAACTTGTGTAAATAGATCGACCCGTTTAAATGTTTTTAAAACTGTGGTGATCCATTCGGGGGTGGTGAGCAGTTATTGAGCAGGTATGATATGACGCGTATGGGATAGCTGGGATGAGTCATCACGTGGCAGTTAGAAGTCTTCCGCTGTGTCAGATGATGCTTTATAGCTTTGATAGTCTTAGCAGTAGACCGTCTGAGAATGTTGTATTTCAGTTTATCAGTTTTGGTTTTGATCATGTAATCACTTTAAACTTTATTTACTTTTAAAGTTGTTTCGTTATTGTCTTATGAATATCATGCCTCGGGTAACCGAGATGGTGGCATCCTTATACCTGAGTGGTCCTGGTAAGGCACTTGGAGTATGGGGGTGTTACAAATGGTATCAGAGCGACGATCCTGAAACCTGTAACCAATGAATCTAATGAACCTAGGGAGTCTAATTAAAATGAACCCGGGGTAGAAGTTGTAGGAGCTAATGCAAAGATTTGGGAGATGTCCTAAAGTCGTGAACTCGCCCTACAATTTTGAACCGGTCACATGGGATATGAGTCGGGATCGCTATGTGCATACTTTGTGTGTTGTGTATCTATATAGTAAGGTGTTGTATGAATCAATGGATGTATACTTGTGGAGGATGTGAGATGTGTAGCGAAGGATAATGATGATATGATTATAATTGTCATTGATTGAATACATGAATTGCAAGACGGTTGGTTTATAATGTTGTTTTGAATTGGTTGAAAAGATGAGTTAAGGAATTGCATGAGAATATGAAATTCATGTGGAGGACATGTTTATGTGATGGAAGTGGATTTTCTACTTTTGCTATGTTAGTAACATGTGAATAGGGGATTTCATGTCGTATATTATGTTATTGTGTACGTGAAGTTATAAAATAAGAGCATGTGGGTAAATCGTGATTGACAAGTTAAATAATCTATGTGCATGATGAATGTTGTTACTTGGCTTTGAACATAGTAACATATGATTAGCAATACTGGTTTTATGAGTACTGAGTCGTTTTGTCTACCTTGTGGTTGTTTAAGTCGTTTGGGAAGTAAAAATCAATAGTTGTGTTTTTCGATTATAAAGAGGTTGTCTTTAAACTGTTATAAGTTGAGATGCATAAATGATTTTTATGTGATTCCAATTGGAGGGAATAGCTTGTCCTTTTACGATTCTAACGATAGGTCACACGCCCAAAACAACCAAGAAATGAGTGAGTTATGACTGTTTTACGAAAACTGGACAGTGCTGAGAAATGCGTAGGTACTCGATCGAGTAGCCTTGGTACTCGATCGAGTAGGGGGGGACTCGATCGAGTACGTCACTTACTCGATCGAGTGGCCCTGTTAATTTGTTTTACGTGCCTCTGATCTTCACCTACTCGATCGAGTAAGTCACTTACTCGATCGAGTGGCCTGTACTCGATCTAGTGACCCCTATTTTGGGTCATATGCTTATCTTTTAACTTCGTTGCATATTATGTTTAATTCAAAGGTGATATTTTGCTTCTTTATGCATTGTTTTACATGTACGTTGGTCTTGACGCGTAAGTTACCCAATCTTGTGGTGTAGTGAGCGGCACCTGTGGTGAGTATGAGTTCGGTGGGAGGACATGAGTTATATGTGGTTGTGATAGATAGTGGAAAAAGACAAGAAAGATCGTTATGGCTTAATTGAGACATAGAGCATGTTTTCTGAGATGAGATGAGTGATATGAGTGTGTGTTAAATAATGTAAGAGTAAGTGAATGTGGGCAAGGGATGATGTGAGTCTAAGGAACGTGAAAATAAAAAGATTGAAAGTAAGGAGGTGGATTGTAACACCTCGTAATTTCGGACCGTTATTATTTTGCGAAAGTAATTTATTAATCAAGTTGAATTTAATATTAATGTATTTGAAGTAATAATAATTCAACGAAATGTAATTCTATTATATTTTGAAGTAAATTATTTAATTTGATAGTTTCGAAATGTTTAAAAATAGTTTAAACCATGTAAAAACCTTTTATTTCGAAATAAGGGCATATCGGGGAAAATAGCGATTCTTGTGAAAATTGGGCAAACGATTTTGGAAATGGGTCATATGAGTACTCAATCTTCTTGTAATCTCGTGTTTAAGAATTTTGGCAATGTCGTAATTTGCATTTGACGAACGGTTCTAATTATCATCGAAACGAGCCAAAACCGACTAATGAAATTCCGCCAAATCCCGCTCCTTTTCCCCCTTCTCACGGCACACCACTACTCCCTCCTTCCTTTTTGTTTTTTTTTCTTTTCCATCTTCATCTCCCTTGAATGTTCTAAACTATTCTACACTAAAACACCATTTTTATAACAAAACCTAAGCTTTTCTAAGCTAATTTTCATCGTAATTTACTCGTTTCTACTCCAAATTTCATAAGGATTACATATTTGGAATCCTCTCTTCATTTCCAACATCCTAGTATGTATTAAATTATTTGCCTTAAATTTATTTTGTCCACCATTTTTAGGGTTTTGATTATTAGTGCTTATAATTGTGTTTTTATGGTTTATTTAGGTGAAGATTTAGAAGACGAGTTTGGAGACTCGTATATAGTTGAAGATAGTGGCTAGTTTGCACATTAGGGTTTGGTGTTCAAGGTGCTAGTTGCTCATTTTGTTGCTAAAGGTAACATATTTCGAGTTACTCGACGAATTAATGTCACATTCTTTGCTTTTTGTATGATTTTGTGAATGTTATTTGAGTGGTTTATTTCACATGAAAATATGTGTTAAATTCATGTCTTTTATATGTTTAAGTTCACATATTAGTATGGAAATGAAATGGGAATGATTAATTGATGCTTAAAACGATGTTAAAATGAACAAAAACGGAGAAACGGAGAAAAGGGGGTGGCGGCCCAGCAGGCCCGTGCAGGCCCACGGCAGGCCCGGGTTGGCCCGGGTTGGCCCGTTGCTTGTTTTCGCGATTTTCCATGCGTTGTTTGTCGTTTCGGATGTATTAATGTTATATTTAGTATAAGTAACATATGGGTAGTCTTATGAAAAGAATAATGTTAGTAGTAAATATAATGTTGATGGTAAAGTTATGCTTATATGGGTAGTTGGCACATGTTAGGATAGGATATAATATGAAATTGCAATGAATAGGCTTAAAATGTATTCTATAGCGATAATTGTAATGTTTGGATGATTATGCCGAAAACTGAGCCTTAGTCCCTTTGACTGAATCGATGTCAGTCAATTGTGTGATTGGTCAGCCGCGATTGAACTCGTACCTGTTGCAGGACTGGGGTTGCGGGTAAAAATTCGGTTGGATGAAAGTTATTGTGAAAAATGGATAATTGGCCTTATTCTTGTTTTAGGCCATTTATTATGTTTTTAGTTCACATGTGTTGTTGGTTGAATTGAATGGTTTCTTATATTGTAGAAACGGCCTTAGATTCCCTGAAACCTTTAATATTGTTAATATTGCTTGAAGTGGAATTTGGTATTGAATACTTCTTGCAGGTTGTTGTGTTTGTCATAGATAGGCCTTTATAGTCTTTGACGAGTATATGTTCACTGCTTAATAGCCTTTGTGTTCCTGACTTGGTGGGATTATATCCAAGTCGGGGCATGACCTCGTTACTTATTTTGAGGGTAAGTGGTCAGCTTAAGTACTAGCCAACCCTTTGGTGGACTCCTTAGGGTACTCACTTTGTTTTAAAAAAATTGTGGGTCTTGGGTGCGGTGGTGTGTATCCGCATGTCTAGGTCTGCGCAGATTTAGGACTAGGGTTGTGTTGTGTCTTGGCCATGTTTTGATAGAACCTCTGAGCCAAGATACCGGTTCGATTACCTTCCCTACCTCGTGGTATAGACTCGAGTTACAGAGTGACTATTGACGGTGCTAAGAACTTATGCCTGTCTTTGATATATTGCCCTTTCTTGTATGGTGATTTTATGAATTGTAATAGGTGAGATGCAAGCCGGTTACAATTGATAAAGTTTGGATTACTGCTTGTTATATGTTTCACATGATAGTTTAGTTTGGTCAGTTTAGTGTTCATATGTTAGAATACTCGATAATTAATTTATTTATGATGTTGTTTACATGTTACATTACATGTTACATTAAATATGACATTTCGTGGCTGGGAGGACTCGAAGTTACTCCCCACTGAATTGTGGCTTTCGTGTTTGTATAAAATGCGATTGACAGGTTGATGATGATTAGATGGGGTACACGGACGAGCTAGTGAGCAAAAGAACCTTGGACTTAGTTTGGTTATATTTTGTAGTAAACCTTTAAACATATGGTTGTGTATATATTTTGAAGGGACATATGTCTCCCTCTCTTACTTTGGTTTGTATCACGTTATTCTCGTGACTTTAGCTTTGTTATGTAAATTAGTTTCTTAGTATTTGCAGGTTTTGGCACTCTTCATTTGGAAATGTTTGTGAATGGTTTAGAAAAGTTTTTAAAATTACAGGTTTTATCTAGTTGAACCGATTACAAACATATCCCGTCGCTTTTCAGAAATTTACGTGTTTATTTAACGCTAAAAATGAGGGTGTCACAGTTGGTATCAGAGCTTGTTGCTCCCGACGCACGTTTGTGCACCCCACTTAAAATCACTTGACCTTTAAATAATAAACTTGAGAGATGGGTAGGATGGGTAGATTTAAGATTTTATGTGGTAGCCTGTGTGTGATTGCTAATTGTTAGGTACTAATTAAATTTTCTCTTTTGCAAGATGGCTCCACCAAGGAGAGTTGATGATGCTATTTTACAAGCCCTTACTCTTATCCTCCAAAACCAACAAAACCAGCAGAATCAACAAGCTCCTCCTCCTCCGCCTCCTGAGGGTACTCCAGGCACCTATACTTGGGTGGCTAACCAATTAACGCGAAACAACACTCCCACTTATGGTGGAGAAATTGATCCAGTTGCTCTTGCGGGGTGGTTTTGAGAGTTAGAGAAAAGCTTTTCGTTGTATGATGTCCAGAAGGAACATAAGGTGAAGCTGGAATCTCACTTCCTGGTACGAGAAGCAGATCGATGGTGGTCTATGACTGGGCCTACTGTTTCATCTGAACCGAATTTTCACTGGGAACGTTTCAAGGAATTAGTGGAGGCCCGATTCTATCCGCAAGAACTTAAACAGCAGAAGTTGAAGGAATTCATGGAATTAAAACAAGGAAGCCTTCTGTTCGTGGCCTTCACCGATAAATACAACGAGTTGGCACATTATGCAACTAGATTGGTGAAGGATGACAACGAAAAAGCATTCTTTTATCTTGAAAAGCTCTCTCCTAAAATCAAAAGCATGGTCCGACGGGACTCCACCAGTTTTGTTTCAATTTACAATGATGCTTTATGGGCTGAGAATTCCCTGAAAGACATTGAAAATGAAGCTCGTGCAACCAGTTCCAGTCTTGGCAAGAGGCCTTTATATCCATCTTCTAGGCCCTATACTCCTTCACCCAGGTTCACCTCTTCTCCCTCTTACTCAAACAAGAGGAGATTTGTTCCTATTGTGCAAGGTAACCGGGGTGGTCAATCTTCGGCTTTTAACAACAATAAAGGTGCTAAAGACCGAGTGTGCTATAACTGCAAGAAACCAGCACATCCTGGCAAATGCTTCGTTGATCCTATCATATGCTTTTCTTGCAACAAACCGGGCCACAAGGCCAATGTTTGCCCGGAGAAGAAGGTGACGGCTCCTACTACTCCTGCTGCCCCAGAGAGGCCGAAAGGCCGGATTTTTGTCATGAGCCGAGCGGAAGCTGAGGCACACCCTGATATCATTACTGGTATATTTTCTATTTTTGATGTTCCTTGTTTGGTACTATTTGATACGGGTGCCTCTTTATCTTTTATTTCAATGAAACTCTCCGATAAGTTATCACTTGAATCATCACATGAAGAAAGCACATCTATATCCTTACCCTCTGGTGATGTCTTCTCCTGTTCTAAAATTTATCCGAGAGTTCCTATTTCTATCGCGGGATCAATATTTCCAGCAAATCTTTTCCGATTTCCGCTTGAAGAATTTGATGTCATTTTGGGCATGGATTGGTTACATACTTATCATGCTCGATTTGAATGTCGGGACCAGAAAATAATTCTTACAAGCTCTTCAGGTCACCGTGTGTCTTATCAAGTGGTTAAAAGACAAACCGGTGCTAAATTAATTTCTGCTATGAAGTTTGTCAATGCGATGAAAAAGGGTCATCAAGCCTTCTTGTGTATGGTGACTCCTTCAGATTCTTCCTCTTTGCCTTCTAAAGAGAACGTTCCGGTGGTATGCGAATTTCTTGATGTTTTTCCTGATGAGCTACCGGAAATTCCTCCTGAAAGGGAAGTTGAATTTACTATTGATCTTATTCCCAGGTACCGCCCTATTGCTAAAGCTCCTTATAGGTGGCACCGTCTGAAATGAAAGAGTCAAGACTCACCGGATGATTTGATTGCCAAAGGTTTTATCCGACCTAGCTCTTCACCTTGGGGTGCTCCTGTTCTCTTTGTAAGGAAGAAGGATGGATCTATACGGTTATGCATAGATTATCGGGAACTTAACCGGGTTACTATCAAGAATAAATATCCTCTTCCTAGAATTGATGATCTTTTCGACCAACTCCGAGGTGCTTCCACTTTTTCTAAAATTGATCTTCGTTCGGGCTATCATCAAATTCCAGTCCGAGAAGCTGACATTCCTAAAACCGCCTTCAGTACGAGATATGGTCATTTCGAGTTTACGGTGATGCCATTCGGATTGACCAATGCTCCAGCAATATTAATGGATCAGATGAACCGTACTTTCAGAGAACACCTTGACAAATGCGTTGTGGTGTTCATTGATGACATCCTGATCTATTCTAAATCTGAAGAAGAACATGCCAAACACCTTCGTGCTATTTTGGAGATTCTGCGCCGTGAAAAATGGTATGCTAAATTCTCTAAATGTGAATTCTGGTTATCTAAAGTGACCTTCCTTGGGCATGTCATTTCGAAAGAGGGCGTTATGGTAGATCCCGCCAAAATTGAAGCCGTTGTTAATTGGAAAAGTCCGACCAATGTTTCTGAAATCCGAAGTTTCCTTGGCTTGGCGGGTTATTATCGACGGTTTGTGAAGGATTTTTCAAAGATTGCTAGGCCGATGACTCAGTTGCTGAAGAAAGAGTCTAAATTTGTGTGGTCTGAGGAGTGTGAAAATGCCTTCTAGGAATTGAAAAAGAGGTTGACTACCGCTCCGGTGTTGACCTTACCTGAAGAAGGAGTGGACTTTGATGTTTACTGTGATGCTTCTAAGCATGGTATAGGTTGTGTCTTGATGCAAAAAGGGAAAGTCATTGCGTATGCCTCTCGACAGCTTAGAGTTCATGAAGTTAACTACCCGACTCATGATCTTGAATTAGCTGCGGTGGTGCATGCTTTGAAGATTTGGAGACACTACCTCATTGGAGTCCATTGCAACATATACACCGACCACAAAAGCCTGAAATACCTCTTTACCCAAAAAGATCTGAACATGAGGCAAAGAAGATGGTTAGAATTGGTGAATGACTATGATGCCGATTTAATTTATCACGAAGGAAAAGCTAATGTGGTGGCTGATGCTCTTAGCAGAAAACCCTGTCATTCTTTGAATTATTTTCGGGAATTACCTCCTAAACTTGCTTTGGAACTTCAAAAATTGGGAATAAGCCTTGTAAAAAGGGGCTCTAATCATCTTAATGCCATGTCAGCCGAACCTGACTTCTACCGTGAGATCCGTGCTTGCCTTCCTGATGATCCTACTTTCAGATCCATCCGAGCTAAAATTCAACTTGGGCAAGCTAAGGATTGTAAGATTGATGATGATGGGTATCTTCGTTATCAAGGTAGAATCTATGTTCCGAGGGCAGCTGATTTGAGAAAAAGAATTCTTGATGAAGCACACCTCTCTCCTTACTTCGTTCATCCGGGAGGTACCAAAATGTACAAAGACTTGAGATTACAATTCTGGTGGCCTAGGATGAAGATTGAAGTTGTGGAGTATGTCAAGAAATGCCTCACCGCCGTAAAGTAAAGATAGAGCATCAAAAGCCCGGGGTTTGCTTCAACCCTTGGATGTTCCTCTTTGGAAATGGGAGTCTATTTCCATGGATTTTGTGATGGCTTTACCCAGGACTTCCACTGGGAAGAATGCTGTTTGGGTGGTTGTGGACCGATTGACTAAGTGTGCTCGGTTTATTCCTATCAAAGAGACCTGGAGTTTAGAAGTTCTAGCTCGTGTCTATGTGGATGAGGTAGTGCGCTATCATGGGGTTCCTAAAGATATAGTTTCAGATCGGGACCCTCGATTTTGTTCTCGTTTCTGGACTACATTACAGGAGGCCTTGGGTAGTAAACTATTAATGAGCACTGCTTTTCACGCCGCCACTGATGGTCAAACCGAGAGAACAATTCAAACTTTAGAGGATCTTCTTCGTGCCTGTGCATTAGATTTCCAAACTTCCTGGGAGAAATGTTTACCTCTGGTTGAGTTCTCTTACAACAACAGCTATCAAGCCTCCATTAAAATGGCACCATATGAAGCTCTGTACGGTAGAAAATGCCATACTCCAGTCTGTTGGGATCAAACCCAAAATGTTCCAATGCTAGGACCTGATTTGGTGACCGAGTCCATTGAACAAGTTAAAATCATTCGGGAGCGGATGAAAGCCGCTCAGGACCGTCAAAAATCATATGCTGATGTCCGTCGTCGACCACTTTCTTTTGAGGTTGATGATCAAGTATTCCTTAAAGTGTCACCTATGAAAGGGGTGAAACGGTTTGGCGTAAAAGGGAAGTTGAGCCCTAAATATATTGGACCTTTCCGGGTGATTGAAAAGATTGGTCCTGCTGCTTACCGTTTAGAATTGCCCCCAAATCTGAGCAAGGTTCACAATGTCTTCCATGTTTCTCAGTTGAGGAAGTACATTAGTGACCCTAGCCATATCATCCAAGAAGAGATTCTTGAATTGGAGCCTAACTTGGCGGTTGAAGAAAGGCCAATTCGGATTCTTGAAAAAGCCAACAAGCAACTTAGGAGCAAAGTTGTACCTTTAGTCCGTGTTCTTTGGCGTTGTGGAAATGTCGAAGAGGAGACTTGGGAGACTGAAGCTTCTATGTTAGCTAAATATCCTGAATTATTCTCGTAAGGTATTCCTTTTCCTTACTCTTTTTCCGCGTTACTAAGCCGTATTTAATCATAATTAGTAGAGATATTATTCTTATTATAGAACTTTAAACTAAAATTTTGAAAATGCTTTTATGATTTTTTAATGATTTTAACATTAATGAGTGGTAAATCTCGTTATTGGAGACGTCCCAATAATGGGTTTTCTCATTCATTGGTGTAGAAATATTTTTATATCTTGATATGAAATGTGGATGTTCTTGTCTGATCAACAAGAGTATCACTGTTTCATTGAAAAGATACCTATATTTTACCTATGATTAAATTATTAATATGTTGTTTATTAAAATTTCTCCTTCTAAGTTTCGAGGACGAAACTTTTTAAAAGGAGGGGTGATTGTAACACCCCGTAATTTCGGACCGTTATTATTTTGCGAAAGTAATTTATTAATCAAGTTGAATTTAATATTAATGTATTTGAAGTAATAATAATTCAACGAAATGTAATTCTATTATATTTTGAAGTAAATTATTTAATTTGATAGTTTCGAAATGTTTAAAAATAGTTTAAACCATGTAAAAACCTTTTATTTCGAAATAAAGGCATATCGGGGAAAATGGCGATTCTTGTGAAAATTGGGCAAACGATTTTGGAAATGGGTCATATGAGTACTCAATCTTCTTGTAATCTCGTGTTTAAGAATTTTGGCAATGTCGTAATTTGCATTTGACGAACGGTTCTAATTATCATCGAAACGAGCCAAAACCGACTAATGAAATTCCGCCAAATCCCGCTCCTTTTCCCCCTTCTCACGGCACACCACTACTCCCTCCTTCCTTTTTGTTTTTTTTTTCTTTTCCATCTTCATCTCCCTTGAATGTTCTAAACTATTCTACACTAAAACACCATTTTTATAACAAAACCTAAGCTTTTCTAAGCTAATTTTCATCGTAATTTACTCGTTTCTACTCCAAATTTCATAAGGATTACATATTTGGAATCCTCTCTTCATTTCCAACATCCTAGTATGTATTAAATTCATTTACCTTAAATTTATTTTGTCCACCATTTTTAGGGTTTTGATTATTAGTGCTTATAATTGTGTTTTTATTGTTTATTTAGGTGAAGATTTAGAAGACGAGTTTGGAGACTCGTATATAGTTGAAGATAGTGGCTAGTTTGCACATTAGGGTTTGTTGTTCAAGGTGCTAGTTGCTCATTTTGTTGCTAAAGGTAACATATTTCGAGTTACTCGACGAATTAATGTCACATTCTTTGCTTTTTGTATGATTTTGTGAATGTTATTTGAGTGGTTTATTTCACATGAAAATATGTGTTAAATTCATGTCTTTTGTATGTTTAAGTTCACATATTAGTATGGAAATGACATGGGAATGATTAATTGATGCTTAAAACGATGTTAAAATGAACAAAAACGGAGAAACGGAGAAAAGGGGGTGGCGGCCCGAAGAGCGCCCGACAGTTCCGTGCAGGCCACGGCGCAGGCCGGGTTGGCCCGGGTTGGCCCGTTGCTTGTTTTCGCGATTTTCCATACGTTGTTTGTCGTTTCGGATGTATTAATGTTATATTTAGTATAAGTAACATATGGGTAGTCTTATGAAAAGAATAATGTTAGTAGTAAATATAATGTTGATGGTAAAGTTATGCTTATATGGGTAGTTGGCACATGTTAGGATAGGATATAATATGAAATTGCAATGAATAGGCTTAAAATGTATTCTATAGCGATAATTGTAATGTTTGGATGATTATGCCGAAAACTGAGCCTTAGTCCCTTTGACTGAATCGATGTCAGTCAATTGTGTGATTGGTCAGCCGCGATTGAACCCGTACCTATCGCAGGACTGGGGTTGCGGGTAAAAATTCGGTTGGATGAAAGTTATTGTGAAAAATGGATAATTGGCCTTATTCTTGTTTTAGGCCATTTATTATGTTTTTAGTTCACATGTGTTGTTGGTTGAATTGAATGGTTTCTTATATTGTAGAAACGGCCTTAGATTCCCTGAAACCTTTAATATTGTTAATATTGCTTGAAGTGGAATTTGGTATTGAATACTTCTTGCAGGTTGTTGTGTTTGTCATAGATAGGCCTTTATAGTCTTTGACGAGTATATGTTCACTGCTTAATAGCCTTTGTGTTCCTGACTTGGTGGGTTTATATCCAAGTTGGGGCAGGACCTCGTTACTTATTTTGAGGGTAAGTGGTCAACTTAAGTACTAGCCAACCCTTTGGTGGACTCCATAGGGTACTCACTTTGTTTTAAAAAATTGTGGGTCTTGGGTGCGGTGGTGTGTATCCGCATGTCTAGGTCTCAAGGCAGATTTAGGACTAGGGTTGTGTTGTGTCTTGGCCATGTTTTGATAGAACCTCTGTGCCAAGATACCGGTTCGATTACCTTCCCTACCTCGTGGTATAGACTCGAGTTACAGAGTGACTATTGACGGTGCTAAGAACTTATGCCTGTCTTTGATATATTGCCCTTTCTTGTATGGTGATTTTATGAATTGTAATAGGTGAGATGCAAGCCGGTTACAATTGATAAAGTTTGGATTACTGCTTGTTATATGTTTCACATGATAGTTTAATTTGGTCAGTTTAGTGTTCATATGTTAGAATACTCGATAATTAATTTATTTATGATGTTGTTTACATGTTACATTACATGTTACATTAAATATGACATTTCGTGGGTGGAGGACTCAAGTTACTCCCCACTGAATTGTGGCTTTCGTGTTTGTATAAAATGCGATTGACAGGTTGATGATGATTAGATGGGGTACACGGACGAGCTAGTGAGCAAAAGAACCTTGGACTTAGTTTGGTTATATTTTGTAGTAAACCTTTAAACATATGGTTGTGTATATATTTTGAAGGGACATATGTCTCCCTCTCTTACTTTGGTTTGTATCACGTTATTCTCGTGACTTTAGCTTTGTTATGTAAATTAGTTTGTTAGTATTTGCAGGTTTTGGCACTCTTCATTTGGAAATGTTTGTGAATGGTTTAGAAAAGTTTTTAAAATTACAGGTTTTATCTAGTTGAACCGATTACAAACATATCCTGTCAGTTTTTCTGTAGAATTTACGTGTTTATTTAACGCTAAAAATGAGGGTGTCACATGGATAGTGGCAGCTTGAGATGTGTAAAGAATTATGGAGGGAGATAGTTAGGAGTCGTGTGGGTTAAGGATATATGTAGTGAAAGTTCGTTTTAAAGGGGTTGAGAAGAGTGGTATACAGTGAATTTTATGGAGACATGTCGCGAGGTAGATTTGTACACAGTGAGTAAGTTTGGGAGATTTGGTTTATCAAGAGGTGAAACTACATGTGATTTCTTTGGGCATTTAACAGTATGAAAGGAATTTTGATTTATAGAGAGGTGCAAAGGAGATGCAATTGTTTGAACACTGAACGTTGATTTTATGGATAGATTAGTGGCAAGTGTGAGTGATACCATAATAAGAGAAAATTCACGGTAAGAAAGAGTGAGAAGATATCAATATAAAATAATGAGATGTGAGTCTTGGAGCAATGAGAAAGTAAACGGAACACTAAAGAGTTAGGAAGAAGTAATAAGGAGTTTTATGGTTAATTGATTTTGCCGAGAGTAAAAGAAAAGAATGAGGGGAGTAAAACTTGGAAGATGTTGACCGGAGTTATGTGACATAAAAGTGAGGAATTGTCGAGATGTATGATACTATCAAGAGTAAGTAAGTTAATGGTTATACAGGAGTCTCGGGACAACATGATTATTCATGGGCTTTGAGGAATTAAGGGAGTAAGAGGTTGATAGAGTAGCTGCACGATATGAGATATTGGTGGAGAGTTAGATGACGCTACGGTCAAGGATAGTGTTGAAAAGAATGTTGAGGTAAATTTTGTTGGTGGATTTGATGTCCGTTATTTGGAATGTTAACCAAAGATAGGAAAGAAACCGTGATGTTTAGAGATGAGTGTAAGAGGTTTGATGTCCGAACAGTGGTAGTGTTATGGTTTGTGACTAATGGTTAAGAGTGATGGTATATTAGAAAGGTAGCAATTCTAAAGAGGTTGATTTGGTAGGGACCTGATTGTTGTGTATGATTGTGAGAGGGTATAAGATGTGGCTAGATGAGGCGGATGTTAATAGTTGAATAGTAATGGTATGGTTATATTTGGCAGGAAGTGATGGTTGTGCGAATGGGAGAATATGTTATGAGGGGCATATGAGTTAAACTCGGGCGACAGGTAACCTATGTTGAGTGGTAACTTACGTGATCAGGATTGACTGGTTGGATGTGATTACGGGTCTATGATATATACAAATGTTTGTGTGAGGTTTTGACCTCACAAGAAGTGGTATGGTGCGATTATTATAAAGTTGTATTTGAATGTTCTGTAATGCATGTTGGGTACGCTAATCTAATTGAATGATATTCAAAAAGGCAATAATTGGAGTGATCTCGCGTGGATAGGTTATACTTGTATGCATTCATGATATATGTTATTCCATGATATGGTAAGGGGATGATATTCATGAGGTTATTATCTGTTTAATTCATAAAATATGTTGCGTTGTGATTTAGTAAAGTGGATTTGAGTAAGTTTTTCTTGTCTGAGAAGTTATTCTGAGTCAGTGTTTATGGGATCGTGTATGTTGTGATGACTATCGATGTGGTTGTGGGGCCTCGGGTGGTGATCCGAGCACGGTGTTTAGTGTTGTGATGCGGGTATTTTCGCACTGCGGTGTGGCTGTTGGTGGCGGTGTTGTGATGCCGTCACCGGTTGTGGTGGAGTAGGCGGGATGATTATGATTCGAGTTTCGAAAGTATATACCAGTTATACATAGATTGTTGTTTTGTTTGTTGTTTCCTGTGAGTTTCAGTTTGGACAGATTGACCGTCGTTTTGTTTGTTTATGTTTCTTACCAGTTTCAATTTGGGAATGAGGGTAGAGTGTGATATAAAATAGAGTTGTATATGTTTTCGTTGTTGTCATGGTATAGTGATATTCTTGATGGGACACGGTTGTGAGAGGTTATTACTGATAATTTTGATCTTGTTCTAGATAAGGCTTTAGTAGACATGGTAATGGCAAGTGATTCGTAAAACATATGTGGTAATGACCTGAAAGATGCAGGTGGGTCATAATCTTTGGTTGAGATAGTCAGTGCAGGGTATTGGGATTTGGTGTCATGTTAAGTTATGTATGAGTTTTGTGGTAATGAAAGAAAAGAACTTGAGGAGCTAGTGTGAGTGTACGTAACAAGTGTGGATCGTGAGTTATGTTTTTGACGATGGGATTTTTATATAGTTTATATAGAGAGGTATGTCATGTTGCGGTAATGTGGAAAAGTTGAAGTTTTCGGTTAAGCTAAAGATTTTGAGGTATAGGTTAGGTGGTGTGACGAGTGAATTGAAGTATGAGAATTGTTTAAGTAAGAGAGCCTTGGATATCTGCATGGCGAGTGTTCAGAGTATAGGTGGTTATCTATGACATGTGATGGTGATGAGAATAATGAGAAGATATAACTAAGGATATAGTATTAGTGAGTTACGAGGACGTAACATTTGTCTTAAGAGGAGTAGGATGCGATAAAAGAGATTTTTATAGTTGTGCATATGGAAATGTAACTACAAGTTTGAGTATGGATGTAGAATAAAAGATTGATTCGTGTTATGGGTGATTTTATTAAAGGTCATGACCGTGCTTGTAGTAGTTCGATGTTTAGGAGTGTGAGAATATTTCACCAAAGGTGTTGACATTGGATGATGATTTTATGAGTGTAAGTAAACTTCGAGGACGAAGTTCCTTTTAAGGGTGGTAGAATGTAACATTCCGTTTGATGTCTATGAGTGTCTCGATTTTGGATTTGATAGTGGATGATATTGTGGAGCTAGCAGCGTTAGAGGATGGTAGTTGGTTATGTATGGAGTTGGTGTCATGAGAGATATATATGTGGTGGATACGATATCGTGAGTCATGTTAAGGAAGTAAACATAGTTGGTGGAGTGGGTGTTAAGAGTTCATGTTTTATGTTTGGTCGAGTTCTTGAGTTCTTAGCTATGTAGTTGTGTCTTAGTCAAGTTGGTAGGTTTGTTTTATGTATGGGTTGAACTTCGAGGACGAAGTTCTTTTTAAGGAGGGAAGACTGTAATACTACGGTTTTATGAGTCTATGGGTACTCTATCGAGTAGGCCTTACTCTGTCGAGTAAGGGTGTGTTGCGGTTTTAAAATAGTTTCGACTGTTGGGTACTCGATCGAGTAACCTTGATACTCGATCGAGTAAGGGGGCACTCGATCGAGTACCTCAGCTACTCGATCGAGTAGCTCGGTTGACGGGTTATGTTTTGACGGGTTTTGTTAATAACGCGGATTAGTATATATAATATGTCGTCATCTTTAGTAAACACTTTTATAAACCTAATTCATCAAAAGGAGATTGAAACTACGTAGTTCGCTTCATCCGCATTATTGGCAAATTCCGGAGCTTGAGAGGTCGGATTTTATTGTTCTTTATACCTTTGTGATCCTTGCGTCGAAGGTAAGATCTACATACCAATTTTATAGTATTTCTTTAAGTTTCGTTAAACCCTAATTTTGGGATTTGGGGTTTTTATGATTTGTTAAGGTTAGATTGTGATTATGTGATTATGTGATAGGAGAAGGATTTGTAGAGGAGAGGTTTTGAGACAAATTTGCTAGATCGTCGATGATTGTGTTGCTTTCCGGGTAGGGTTTCCTACTCGGTTACTTACATAATGTGTGGTGATTGTCTTTGTAATTAGTGTAATTGGTTGATTCAGACGGTTGTTGATATTGTGATTGTGATTGTTTGTTTGTGGTTCTCGAGATGCGTTCTCGGCTGAGTGGAGTCACTTGCGGGAGTGGCTTCACGCCCTAGTTTCGCCCTTCGTGGAACCCGCCACGGAAGGGATGTGCACATTAATGGGGCGGGGTTATCGCTCGGTATGATGAGCGGGGCTTAGGTGGGAACAGGCCGCGGTCCCCACTAGCGTAGGTCGTCCAAAGGGACGATCGGTGACGAGATGGAGTGGAGTGCCGATTGTATATGATTGCTTGAGCTTTGTGTTGGTTCTTTATCTTGTTGATATATAACTTGTGTAAATAATCTTGACCCCGTTTAAATGTTTTTAAAACGTGGTGATCCATTCGGGGTGGTGAGCGATTATTGAGCGGTATGATATGACGCGTATGGGATAGCTGGGATGAGTCATCACGTGGCAGTTAGAAGTCTTCCGCTGTGTCAGATGATGCTTTATAGCTTTGATAGTCTTAGCAGTAGACCGTCTGAGAATGTTGTATTTCAGTTTATCAGTTTTGGTTTTGATCATGTAATCACTTTAAACTTTATTTACTTTTAAAGTTGTTTCGTTATTGTCTTATGAATATCATGCCTCGGGTAACCGAGATGGTGGCATCCTTATACCTGAGTGGTCCTGGTAAGGCACTTGGAGTATGGGGGTGTTACACCACTGACACACCTTCAGGAGTTTATTACCTTATGGATGGTGACCACATTTTTTAAACAAAAAGGTGGACATTATTTAGCTCGAGGCAAAGGAGCTTTTTTTGCCTCAATTACGTTTGACTTAATGACAACTCCATTTCTGTTACTACCACCTTGATGCTCCGTTATAGACGGTAAATGTAGACATGGGTAGTAACGGATATACTTATTACTATAATTTTTGAGATAATTTTTCGTATATGCATTCAACGGATAGAACAATGTCCTACACATAAAGAAATCCCGAAGAGATGCATTTAAAGTATTTCTGATTCCAATACTTCTCTTGTTAATTCTAATTTAGATTTTTTAGGTCTTTGTATAGTTTGGATTTTGATGGTAGTGTTAGCTTTTTTAAGCCCGTTTCAATATTGTGTTTTGGTAGGATGGAGTATAATTATTCTTTGATTAACGATAATCAAGCGTCTAGTATAATTTTGACGCTTTTAAGAAGCGTCGAGAATATAATTATCGACGCTTTTTGCGTCGAGAGTTGGCTTTATAAGCGTCAAAAATGCAAGGGATTTGTTGTAGTGCAAATTAGGTGGTGTAGTATTGTGCGTGTAGTTTTAGTGAACAGGTAGTTTTAGTTGTAGGTAGATAAAAATAAAATACGTTGTTCAAGGAGCTAAAAAGTTCTTCAAAAACCCAACATGTAAATTGTTAGATAATTTTGCTGAGAGCCATGTGCAATACACGGGCCTTCCAACTAGTACCGAGTATATAATTTTAAGACGAACATTTCCGTCTTAAAAGAGACCAACTAAATAAGCTATATTGTCGACAGCATGATAAATTTAGGTCCTAAAACTGGTTAACGTTAAGCGCCAACGTTGTGAATCTCCACATCTTGAGATCATTTTCACAAGTTAATATGATCCCATAATTACATACCATAACCTTGGCATCATTCTCTATCCATGCGAACAAAATGGCAGGCCACCTCCCATTTCATTAAAGACTAAAGACTGTAGATGTAGACTGTAAGACTGTAGAGTGTCATAGAGGTTCAGTACAACAATGAATTTTCTATGATTTTGTCTGTGCCAGTTATGTGAGAACTTCTCTAATTGTAACCAAAAACATTACTACAACCTAAACTCATATTATTCTCTGATTTTGTTCCGTTCGACTGTGTGCTCATATAAACACAAATAAAGAACGGTTTCATGTCGGTAGCAGTCAAGGATGTAACTCTCAAACGGTTGCAAATTGCAATGGAATGAATTGCTATACCCCTTACCTAGGACAGGGATGACTTGCAAGGGATGAAGATATTTCAAACCAAGAAAAAAAAAAAAAAAAAAAAAAAAAAAAAAAAAAAAACTTTGCTGGCCTTTTGGGACCATCCTATTTGATGCACATCAATTAGCTCAGTACAGAAGTTTTTCAACCTAAATCTACAGAGTATATTTATTCGTGGTGGAGGGAGTGACAAGCGCTGTTTTGACGCTGACAGGATTCATATACAGATCATGACTCATGTGCATCATGCCTTCTGAGTTTACCCGCTAAACAAGTCTTTCAGCCTAAAAATTGAATGAGCTTAAAAGCACATATCAGCTTAAACAAAGAATCAGGGATTTCTAACATAACTGATCCACTCAAACGGCTCATTTCAGATTAATATACTGGTCTCCGTAAACAGAACTTAATTGGTCGATAACTGCATGATACAGAATTACAGATGCATACCTGTACTGTAGTCACGGTTATAAAGACTGCTCCGTAAGAATTGAGAAATGATCCCCTCTTCACTTTACATTTAAGCAACTAACCGTAAATCAAGGCTGCCAACTAGAGTATTAATCTGACTTCAATACTAACCTGCTTAAACATCTGATGCACAAATCAACAATCTTCTACTTTGCTAGTCCATCATTCTGATATATACAGGAGCTCTACACTGGCCAACTCTTCATCTTCTTCAGTCCTTGGGCTTGTTGAAAGAGGTTTGAGAGTCCAAAACGGGCTTTGAACCTTGCGGGTTTTTCTTGTCTGAGTCACGAGGGCTAAGCACTTTCTTTTTCTCCACGCTTTCAAACTTGGAGGTGGCCCATGGTGCAGTCCCTACATTGGTTGCAACACTAGGGCCGTCTATTGTCAGTGTAGACGCTTCATCTCTTGAAGCATACCATTGATACCCGCAAGCAACACATTCCAACTGCATCAGTGGGAAACATGTTATAACGCACCAAGGAAAATCTCATTCTCCAAATTTTCTAAATAAAAAGCAAGAACCATAATTCATAAATCAACCACAAGAATCTTCCAGAACAACTTGCTAGATTGTTTTAAAATAAAGCCAACCTGATAGCGATCACCATGACCTGCTTGTATGATATCAACGACACCAACTTTTTTCTCGTTGCACCTTTTGCAACGAGCATCTGTCATCTGCAGTTTCAGAAGGGGTGATAAAGATAGCACTTAACTAACCATTCAATAGGTAGAAATATTAAACTTTGGAGATCCAAATGCAATGATTTATTTAGTTGACATGTCAGAGTTTAACCTGCATTTTGGCCGACTCCTCAGGTTGGTTCCTCGCAATTTCCTCCTTAGTTAAACCCTCCTGTGTTTGAAAAAGTTAAATTGCAATAGGTGGTACATCAATGATCAATTAATACAAAGACCGTAATAGGTCTCATTAAAAGTTCTTTAAAATCTCTGCGAAAACGAGTACTGATAGCTCCCTACGAAAATTAAATAAGTGCAACATCTCTATTAGATAGAAGATGAAGTTAGCCAAAAAGAAGGGACTTATTGTTGAAAGATACATATCAGCTGACCAATTGTTAACTTTCGAAAGTTTCTAGTATCACTGACGGATGGTCCACTAGTAACAACAATCAACCAGGGACAGATATAATAAAATAAATATACCTTTCTGGAAGTATCCATGTACTATGGGTGAAATTTACGAAATCTAATGTGGTACACTTTTTTGACATGTAAAATACCATAGATCTGAGGATCACAGAAACACAGAACGGAGATCCTTCGCCCCAAGACCAAATTATGCCAGCTTATCATTTTCCAGGTGAGGGAAGGGCTCTACCAGAATCTAAAACCAAGGTAGAGATGGACATGATGACATAATACTCAAAGATAATTAGATCCACGAATACATACGGAGTAATTCATTAGGTGTAACATGTTGCGCTACGCAGTGATTTTGATCCACTCCAGGCAGAAAATTTTTGTCAACAGAAATGCTTATAAACGGGCACACATTAAGGAAGGAGGAGACAATTGCATATATTGTATAATAAAACCCAGAAAAATAGATATATACCCTCAATTCAGTAGGTTGCATGCTCAGTACTTTTGAAGGTTCTAACTCTCCATTCAACAGCCTTTGAGCTAACAGCTTGGTATTCTGAAAACAAAAGATAAAAGATAAGATCGAGAGTTAAGCTTAATAATTCCAATCTTGATGTACATGTTTATGACTTCCTTTAATAGCATATCTCCATTTTAGTGAGAGGGATATATTAAGCTAACCCTTAGATTGAACCAAAGTGACCTCAACTTCTGGTTATATTTGCTGTAGTCTGAGGAAAGTGCCTCATGTGATGCTTTCTCCAAGGCAACAACAGCTGAAACAGCTGCATCTGGCCAAGTAAGGCTGCTATTGCCATTGGGCTGCTTTACGCCATTAGCTTTACCATCTCCTTCTTTTTCTTGCAAAGTCTCAGTTGGTGAACAGACATACTCGACTGCTTGAAGAAGCTTCTCCAACCATTTGTCTCGTTGCGACTCATTAGTCAGAGCCTTTGCTTCAGCCAATATGGCGGTGTGTTTGGATGCATTATCTAGACAGCTTCCTGGTGTTTCAATTCTAGGAGACTTGAGTGCTCCTTCATCTTCTCTTGTTACATCAAGTGATGATAAGTGCCTTTTTTTCAATATACGCTTGCTTTTTATCTGCTCCTCCAACTGAACATGAGTATCTTCTGTCTCAACATCGGGAAGCACTCCGAGACGAGAAATTGTTTTTTGCACCATGACATCAATCTCTTCCTGCTTACCATCTTCATAGTCTTTATCAGTAAGCTTCCACAGTTTTTTCTCCACAGTGTCGTAGACCTTCTGTACAATAAAACCAGGGTGCTGTTTCCGACTTGGGAGTTGTTTGTTCAGTGGCACAAAATGTACTACACACTTGTGCATGACAGACTCAGCTGGAACATCATCACGATGGAAACTATAAAAAAGTTCTCTTGTATCACGAGCTTGCCAGCTTCCACCTTTGCTTCTCTCAGCTTCTTCAGGTCGGTAAAACCACTGCCCAGTGACCATCATGCTTCCATCTCTTGATTGTGTTATATCCTGAAAACCATTTCGTTTCAGAATAACAGAAATTAGTGAAGAATATTATCTACAGTGCAATTCATAAGTCGGTAGTGAAAGATCAAAGCTTAGAGAAACAGTACAAAACAACATATGATCAAGAGGCAAGCACAACAGATATGGCGATCCCTAGGAGTCGGCTTCAATTCGACAGACAGTTAAACCTAAAGAAATAAAGAATCAGGCATAAAAAAAAATTCAACACGTTTTGTGATTTCTGATACAAAACAAAGAGCACGAGTCCTGGCTAATTTACTACTTTTATAGAAAAAGAAAAAAAATGATAGATATGGTGAGCTCCTAAGAGTCAAAAGCTTGAATTCGACTGAAAGTTGAACCTAAAGAAATAAAGAATCAGGCATTAAAAAAAATTCCACCACATATTGTGATTTGCGATACTAAACAAATGACCGGTAGGAGGGTAAAGAGCAAATGCAGAATGCAATTCCTAGGTCTAAAATTTCATCAGTTAACGATGTATACAACATATACATCCACACTAGAATAATCTATCATTGTAACTAGGTAGCAAACAGGGACTACAGGGTAAAGTCAGCCCACCAAAATAGCAAAAAACGTTGTTGCTTTCAAAGCTCAAAAACTTCCCTAAGGATGGCAGATAAATTTACAACCAAAGATCTCATTACCCAACAACAACAACCACCACAAAAACAACCACCACAACCACAACAACAACAACAACCACAACCACAACCACAACCACAACCACAACCACAACCACAACCACAACCACAACCACAACCACAACCACAACATTGTTGTTGTTGTTGTCAACAAAAACCCCAACGCCCGAAGGGCTCCTGTATATAGCAGACTAAGGGAGTTGGATTAAAGCAGCTTTGCCCGTGTTCTAGGACATAAGGTAGGTTGTTTTTAGATAACCCGTAACAAAAGTTGCGCCGGAAATTGATTTGAATCTAATTTGCAATAAAAGGAAGGGCAATTAGTTCACTTAGTCATTTTACTTCATTTGTTTGTGTTCTTTGGCTTCAAGTTTATGCATTGTTCAAGCCGGTAAACTTCTAACATTTCTATTAGCTAGTCTAATAAAACCAGCACCGAGGCCACCAACCTTAAGACAGTATCATGTTTCTACTTCAACCCTTAAACAGCTGCTAAAGGCTAAAGCAGTTGCCAAGCCTGAAGACCATCATGGCATTGCTGTTCTAATATGTACTTTTTCATAAATGAAATGGAACTGAGAATGTTTCCACATTTACGTATCAATCACCAATCCTTCAAACAAGCGCATAAGACGAACACATAAAATTACCTTGATAATAGCTACGTAAGGCTTCTGTTTCTTGTCTTCTGGAGTTAAAAGCACAGGATCCTCCTGCATATAGTTTTTATAAATAAAGATAAGGAGCTTCTAATCCGACTGCTTTCAAAAAGTACGAGATATGCAAACTGAAAATCCTCGAACTTCATTCATTTTCCAAAAGGGTTATGAAAAAGAACAAGGCCTCTTAGCCTATTTCATAACAATTACTCCCGCAAAAGATGGCACACGTATATGAATCATATCTAGAAAAAAGAAGGTAAAATCAAACCCATAAATCAAAGTTTTGGAAATTCCACAAAATTTTCACCGAATACAAATTTGCATAACTTTCTTCTAGGATACAACTCGGTAATATTGCAAGGCTCCACTCATCAAACATCAATTCATAACCTTTTCAACTCTGCAATTACGTTCACAAACAAGCTAAACAACTTTAAATTACAGATAATGGTTCACAAATGAAGCTACATACTCCCAAGTTCCAATCCTTTACCTACAAGATCACATTTCAAAATCTATCAACCGAAATAACTTCACAGCTCCCTTCCAACTAAAAACTATCACCCCATCGAAAAGCCAAAACCTAACCCTAATAAACCCCAGATCAGAGTTTTCAGGTTTATGCCTAATTCATTCCTAGACACATATCTGCACAACGATTATCTCCTAATACTACAGCTCCGCGACAATGTTAGAATCCAGTTTTACATTCACAAACAAATTAATCGACAATACTTCACAAAAATTGGCTGAAAAATGAAGCTAATTACAATAACAACAACAACAACAACAACAACAACAACATAACCCCAGTGCCTCAATGGCTCCTGCAAATTGCAGGGTAAGGGGGGTCGGATGTACGCAGCCTTACCCTTGTGTTAGCAACACAAAGAGGCTGTTTCCGAATGACCCAAGATAAAAATTGCGTCGAGAACTGCATCGAAGGACCGCCACTTTACAAAAGAAAGAAGAGCATTCACTTTAGTGAGCCATTTTGATTTATTCCATTATAATCCATAACCAAAGAGTAATGAGTCTTTGGCTCCATTGGAAATATGAAAACACGTTATAAAACATCCTCATCAAAACAGCTTGATGATCCCCAATCCAATTCACTACACATTTTCCCCACTCAAAAATATTCTAAAACCCTAAAAAGCGACAATTTTCCCAAATTAAAACAACTTCTCGGGCTCCGATTCACATTTTCCCCAAACCCTAATCCTAAAACCCCAAATAACACCCAATCAAAACAACCGAATTCCCACGTTATAAAATATCCTAATCAAAACGACTTCATGATCCTCCACCCAATTAACTTTACATTTTCCCCAATCAAAACCCTAAAAGCAACAGAATGCCTAATTAAAACGACTAGATGATCCTCCATCCAATTAACTTCACATTTTCCCCAATCGAAACCCTAAATGCAACAAAATGTTTAATCAAAACAACTTCTCGAGCTCGAAGCGAATTCAATTCACATTGTCCGCAAAACCTAACCATAAAACCCCTAAAAAGCAACAACAAATCGTGAATCGAAACAACTTCTCGAGCTCCAATCCAATTCAATTAACATTTTCTTCAAAACCTAACCCTACACCCCCCAAAAAAAAACAACAAAATCACACAATCAACAATCAAATTACTCAAAACAAAAATTACCAGCTCAAAGCGATTTCCGTCGAATTCAAACTCTTTAAAATGCGATTTCAATCCCCTTCCTTTACCAGAAACCCTAATCGCCTCACCAATGGGTCTGGCATCCTCCGGCACAGGCTCCTCCTCTTCCTCCTCCTCTTCTTCTTCTTCTTCCTCGTCTTCCTCTTCCTCTTCTTCTTTCTCCTCCTCGTAATCCTCATCCTCCTTCAATTTCAATTTCGCAATCGCAACATCATCTTCCTCATCATCATCGTCATCATCAGGAATGTGAACCCGTTTACGGCGCTTGGGTACCGGCTGATGGGAGCTGGGGCGTCCGCGGCGACGGCGGGGAGGAAGGGGAATGTCGTCGGTGTCGGCGTCGCTGGTGGAAGGACGAGGTGCACCCTCGTCGTCGCTGGTTGATATCTGGGATAACCTCCGTAACACCATTTTTGAGATTATAGTAAATGTGTAATGGGGATTTTTGGAAAGGAAGGTTTAAGAAGTCGGTTAGTGCCTATTGGGGGGGGGGGGAAGGGAGGGTGGGGGAATTGATAGCCCGCGAAGTGAAGGGGGAGGAGGCTATTTATAGAGGAAGGAAATGGAGTTGAGGTGTGCTCATCCGACTCATCTCACTTTTATTAATTTCTTCTCTTTCCCTTGTTTTGTCCCTTCCTTTACATCTATTGCTTTTTTATTTTTTATTGGCTTATTTCACATGTTATTATTAGGGCAATCACAAGTTTTATGCCAACCTTTTTATGTATATAGGTGTTGTGGATCGGATTCTACTTTAAAATGATGAAGTGGATAGAATCGAATCGGTAAAATTGTATTGTAGGATCGTAAGATTTTACAAACTAACTAATTATAGTTCTTTATGTGGTAAAAACATAGAAGTGAAGATCAAAATACAGATTTATTAATATTTATCCATAAATTATTGATGATTAATAATTTTGGTGTCATGGTTATGCACAACTTATACAAGATTCTCTTTCAAAAAAAAAACTTATACAAGATATTTTACAATGTCATTATATAAAATATATATTTATTCTTTTATCATAAAATTGGATCGTAGCATTGTAAATCGTAAGATCGTATTATGATTCTACCTCTAGAAATTTTCAAACAGATAGGATCGTAAGATTCTACAACCATAACAGAATCGTAAGATCTGGGATCGGTCAAGCGTTTTTAGATCGTAAAAGCGTAAAATTGTAGGATTAAACCTTCATTAAGCTTTACAAAACCGCGACAACACCAACAAAAACAACAACATCGACAACACCACCATCTCATATATAAAATAAGAACAAATCCGAGTTATAATGCTTGTTAAGTTCTCACCAAGTTTGTTTAACAAATCTAATCCAAGTTTGATTGCCCAAGTTCGACAACCAAGTTCGACTAACCTAACTATCAACTACACGTAAAGCTAGCCCCGCCCCCACTACCGCCTCCTCCAAAGGGATCTTTACGGTCAAGGTTAATGGGACGCCAAGTCGCCAACGGGGTTGCAAGAGGAGAAATTTGTTTGCATCATGTCAAATTGTTTCTTCATTTGTCGCATTATTCATCCCTTGCCGCATTTGTTCTCCTTTCTTCATTAAATTGCTCTTAAAGTTGACTTACGATCCCGGCACATAGCTTTTCTTGTGCATTAAAGACGGTCTCGCTCTTGGGGCTTCGTAGAATAAATCATGTGCGTTTCCGCTTCCATACACGGACCCCTTCTTGTATCCTTGGTCCAAGTCATACTAATCTGGTTATCGGTGTTTTTTTGGTAGAGTTGTTATCGATCTTTTCGTAGAATACTAACATTAATTATACAATACTAACATTATACTAATTTTGTCAATCAATAATACTAACATTATCAAAATCATCAATACAATGTCAATTATAACCCTAATTCACATAATATTAACAAATTATCAAAAAACCCCCAATTTATATAAACCTAATCCCTAATTTATACAAACCCTAATTAAATAACAATTAAAAACCTAATAACTATCACAAATTTTTATATAAACATATAACATCCTAATAATACTAATTACATAGAATCACAAATAAATTAACAAACATAACAAAAATTAAGCTAAGAAATTGAAATTAAAAACAAAAAAACATACTTTCAAAAATTAGAACAAAGTGAGGAAAAGAAGAGAAAGGTGAGAAGACAAAGGTGTTTGTGCTGGTGTCGGTAGTGGTGGTCCGGTGTTGATAGTAATGGGTGTTGGTGTCGCCGTCTTCTTCTCCCACCTTTTTTTTATTTGGTAAAGTAAGAAAGAGGATAGGGAGTGTCCCGTGTTTTGTTTCTGTCAGCCAAATTGGCGATCAAATTATGTGACTGAAGGCGTGCGGTCGTCAAATTGGCGACAGATTTCGGTCGCCGCCCGACCTTACTTTCAGTCGCCAATCTCAGTTATTGTACGGAATTGTGTGGTCGTCAATTTGGCGACTGATATCAGTCGCCAGTTGGGTTATTTAAGTAGCCAAATTGGCGACTAATTTAAACAGTCGTCATTTGTAGTCGCCCGAAATCTTAATTCTTGTAGTGGCCGATGACTCTCCATATGTCATCCCCACCCTATAACAACCACCCCCACCTTCTCTGTAATACTACGTATTCTGGTCTTATGTTACTCGGTTGAGTGTGTGGAGTACTCGATCGAGTGGGTTGTACTTGAACGGGTCAGGTGCCCGAGTGGTGTTTTTGTCTTGGTCAGGCAACTAACTTGAGTTCACTCGATCTAGTTGTTGAGGCACTCGGTCGAGTATCGTGTATTGTTGTCTTTCGTAGAGGAGCCTTACTAGCACATTGATTGTTGATTCGTGGATTGCTAGCCAAGTAGGGTTTCCCAACTCAGTTCTTCTATGTGGTTAATTGTGAGTTCGTGTGGTGTTTCTATGATTATCGTTGATATATTATCATTGTGCTATTGTGGTATTGTTGATAGTGCTAGTATTGTTTGTGAAGCCATTGTTAGGAAATGGCCTTCACCCCCATGTTTGCCCCTTGTGGCTCCCTTTATAAGGGGAATCTGCAGATTAATGATCTGGGTTCCCTCGTTGCGATGAGCGGGGCTTAAGGTGGCAAGGCTGCGGTCTACCACTGGTTGGGGTGGGTTACCTGTTGCAATGGGTAACCTAGTAGGACTACTCACTGCGGTGTGTAGTCGTATCCGGGTTGCGTTTCAGACACTGACTCTCGGAGTTGGAGGTTGATGATTGTTACGGGAATTGTTTGGAGTGGCTTAATACGTGCTGTTGACTTTTGATTGAATGTGTAGTTGGCTGACCTTGTGTGTGTGTGTGTGTGTGTGTGTGTGTGTGTGTGTGTGTGTGTGTGTGTGTGTGTGTGTGTGTGTGTTTTGTTTTTTCTTTCTGTTGTGTGTCTGCTGTGATCCATTTGATATTGCCGGCAAATGGTGAGTAGGTAGACTTTTTAGGTGTCTTGGTGGATGTTGTGAGTTGTTGCTTGGATTCTTTGAAGGCTTGTGTCATCGCTGAGTCTCACCTAGTTCAAACGATCGATAGTTTGGTTATTTTTATTCTTCCGCTGTGGATAATAGAGTTGAACTTGAGTTGTATTAGTATTTCTAAGTTTGAGTTAATAAAGTTGTATTTGTTCTTTTATGGTTAATTTGATATGAACAACCTCGGGCAACCGAGATGGAGTCGCCACCAAGCAATTATGGGATGCCTGAAAACTGTTCGATTCGACTTTATACCTTGGTCAAACGAAGCACAAAGCAGTGCTTGACATAGGTACTAAAGATAAGGAGTCGTCCCTATTTTAGCATCATGTCGCTAGAATGACTCTCGTACGCCCTGGATAAGGCCATCCACTATCCAAAGGTTCTGAGTTAAAGGTGTGGGTACGTATTGGAAAGCTCTTTAATCGAACACCCAATCCCGCCCGCGGTAGCGGCCTTTACTGATCGATCTTGGTTGGTTAAGTGCAAAAGTTGATAAAACGGGTTTAATGCATGAATGCGCATCCACAAGTTTAAAACTAACATATGAGATTTGCTATGTCAGTTGTTTATCCAAATATCAAGTAATTGATGTCGAGTTGATTTAAAAGTTGATTTGCATGCAAAGACGGAAATTAAACATCCATTTACCAAGTTCGGTTTAGATGCTTAACTCGTCAATCCGATCCGTCATGTATTCGAGTTAACTGAAATCGAGATCGTTCTAAATAAGTGTTGGCAACGAAACAGAATATTACCATGCAGCCCCTTTGAGGCGCGAGGCCATGGGCGATGTAACATGGTCTGCCCAGATTTGAAAAGTAGGGAACAAAAGGGTCCTTGGGGCGCGAGCCATACGACGGTATAAGGAGCCTCTTCTCGTTGCTCAAAAGGGTATGAAAACCGTTATGAAAAGGGTGTTAAAACCCGCTTTTGTTGAAAAGGTCGTTAAGACCGCTTTTGTATTAAAGTGTGGAATGTGACTCGGAGTATTCATCATTATGTGGATGGTACTCGTTGTCGGGTTTGAATTTGCAAGCTTGACATGAATAGTTTTGTGAATAAACATGTAAAATGTATTTGCTCAACCGTTGCATCACCGTACTCGAATTAAATCGACATGGCATATATGTTAGCCAACGGTGACATGCAATATGGTCAAGATAAAGAGAAAATAAGATGAAATAAAATGAAAAGTGTTTGATATGAACTAATTATATTAAGTTCATTGCCTTGTAATTAGTTGACATTTATCACCGTACTCGAGATTAAACCGACATGGTATATGTAACCAAGGATGATAATGAATATGACTAAACTACTTGCAAGTGTGAATAAAAGAGAAAATGAAAAAAATAGGAGATGAAAATGTTCAAATCTCCGTAAATTTGTTATAAACCAACGGTACCATCATTACACAGGATTAAACTGTCATGGTATAAATAAAAAGATGATTTCGGTAATGGTAAAAAATGTTTTATCATAAAAATGATTTGAAATGGTAAAAACCGTTTTAAGAAAAGGAAGAAATAAAGAAATAAAACATAAGGAATCATGAACTAAAACATGTTAAGTTCTGACCTGAGAAGCCATATGAGGCGCGAGCCCCTAGGCGAGGCAACCAGCCTATGTCTCAAGCCAAAACTCGCGATCTTTCCATGTTTTGAATCGTGTTATGCATGTTTTATGATGTTAACGTCTTGAAAACAGTAAAAGAACATGAAATAAGAGGATTAATTACACCCTCATACTTACATGCTCAGTTGTTTGACGAGAAATCGACAAAGTGTAAAACTTGCGAGTTGGAAGCACGATTTAGAAAGCTGTTTTGTAAATATGGAGTGTTTCTTTGCTTTAGTGTGAGTGTAGTTGGTCGAAGTGGTAAGTCAAGTGTTTTTAATGCACGATAACGGTACCAAACAATGTGTAAGGCTCGTGTTTTCAATCGGTAGGTCGAAAACACGTGTCGGTTTTTGACTTTAAAAGTCAAGGTCAAGAATTTTAAGGGAGAAAGAAGGGGCAGACTCTCGCGTGGTTTGCAAATGGTGTGCTTGGGGGGGTCTTTATAGAGGAATCTGTGGTGTTGTGCATTTTGGGCGAGGTGGCCATATAGGCCACCCAAAGAGGCGCGAGTATATGGGCGATGCAAGGGGATGTCCTGTCCTTTTCGGAAATTTAGAATTTGTGTTTTGTTCTATCCTAGGTTTTGTTAGGATGTATTTTGTGGTTGATTGTGTTTGCTTAGCCGTGTAAGCTTGTGATTGTGTGTTATTTAGGGTGAGTACTTTGTGTTTGACTCGGGTTCGATTTTGTATTGAGTTGAGATTTCAATTTTGAGTCGGTTTTTGGTCCGGTGTTGGTTTTGACTCTATTTAGTGTCATTGCGACCCCGTCGTCGTGCATAAAACACTTCAGGTATTTTTGAAATGTTTTGACAAGTTTTTCATTTTCGAAACCGTTTTCTGAGCCTTCCGACACGCAGTTATACAAACCATCAATCAAACGTAGCGATTTCGGAAACATGTTGTAGTCCGATAATCACCGGGTGTTTTTTAGGGATTCCACAGATACCGGGTATCTACAGAGCCCCCCACTTTGACTGAGACTTGGATAGGGCGAAAGTCAAAGTATAGCTTTCAAGTTATTCAAAGATTACAACTCGAAGACCAAAGCGACGCAAAAGGATTTGAGTCAAGGACCTGCTGTCAGGAAGGGTGACGTCGAGGCGACTCGGGTATTCGAGTCAAGGACCTGCCGTCGGGAACAGTTTAGAGTCTGTCGACTGACTGGGTCGTTTAAAGTCCGTTAGACTACGTATAAAGGCTCGCCAGCCATAGGAAGGAGTCATATCTGAGACATATTCGGGATATGTCCTCGATATGTTCGTGCTCATGCGTAGAGGCTCACGAGCCACCGATGGTCGAGTGGTCGACTAAGGGAAACGACCTGAAATATCGAGCCTATTTCAAGAGGTTGGTTTTTGTCGGTGCGTGGAGACTCACCAGCCATTGATGGTCGAGTGATCGACTGCGGGAAATGGCCTGAATCATCGGGCCTATTTCAAGAGGTTGTTTGTTGTCAGTGCGCGGAGACTCGCAAGCCATTGATGGTTGAGTAACCGATCGCGAACGGCCAATCATCGGGCCTATTTCAAGAGTTTGTTTGTCCAACCGACCCATTGGTGAGCGACGTTGGTGCCGCTGGGGGAGGAAGGTGCTAGGTTTTGCTTTGCTTGACGCCCGGTCGTTGCTGCAGATTTGCAAGTTTGTTGAAGGATGAATCCGTGGGGAGTTCTTTAGAGGTTCCGCTGGGGAGTTTTTGATGTTCATAAGAGACGTTTGCCATGTCCGAAGAGATAGGCCTCTTATAACTTGGGCCTAGCTCCTGCGGATGGTGGCTTCTATTACTACCATTTGAATTTTTTTGAATCTCCAGGAGGAATAATGGTTTTTATTGCCGCCATTCGGAGTTTTCGCGAGAATAGCGAGTTTGAATTTAATTATTTGCAGTTTAGAAAATAACGGTTTTTTCTTCCGTCATTTGGATTTTGTAACAATAACGAGTTTGGATCCCGCTATTTGCAATATTGAAAGAAATAATGGTTTTTAATTCCGCCATTTGAAATTTTGATGAAAATAGCGAGTTTGAATTTCGCCATTTTTTTTGAACTTGGCCTTCTGAAATCAGTAATCACGACCGGTTCATTAGCCAAAAACAAAAGGAGGATGAGAGAGAAAATTTTAGAGAGATAAAATTCTCTAAAATTATTCTGGTTTTCTTATTCTGCAAGCAATGGCTAGAAGGAAGAACACATCGAATAGTCCTCAATCTTCATCAAAATCTAATAAAAATTCATCATAAAAAACACAAAACAGGTTGATTTTCGTTTACAAGGATCAAATAAGGGGAAAGCTCAGTTGAATTTTCCGTCTTAAGAGTTCGAGTCTGATCTGGAATTGATACTAGAGGAAGAGGAGCAAGTTAATGATCACCAGGAGGAGGAGTTACCAGAAACACCAGCAGCTCTATTAATACAGATAACACATGAAGATATCGCTGGTGAGATTAAATTCCGCTCTTCCTCCATGGTTTGCTACATCCTAGGCGCAAACCCACCTAGTTCTGTACTATCGGGGTTTGTTAAGAGGGTTTGGCAGGCTCAGGGTGTTGACAAAATTGCTTTCATGCCCAATGATATCTTTCTAGTGAGGTTTAAAACTAAAGAACATCAGCAATTTGTTTTGAATAATGGTCATCTTCTCTTTGATAATAAACCGGTCATTATTAATGAGTGGAAACCTAATACTGAGTTGGTGAAGCATGATATTAAGAGGGTACCTATATGGATGAAAATGTTTGGTTTGGATGTCAAGTACCGAGGAGGGGATTGTCTGAAGAAGCTTAGTGGTGGTGTTGGGAAATTCATTAAATGTGATGAAGCAACACACCACAAACAGTTCTTAGGCTTTGCCCGGGTTATGATCGAAGTTGATATTGACCAACATTTCCCTAATAGTATTGAATTTATGGATGATAATGGTAAAAAGCAAACCAATAAGGTTGTATTTGATTGGCTACCAATCACTTGCACATCTTGTAACAATGTGGGACATTGGGTTGATAAATGCAGGAAGGGGAGTGAGAAACCAAAGGTGTCAAAAGTGTGGGAAATAATTTGTATACTTCCTCTGAAATTAAGGATTATAACGAATTATAGAATGATGAATGCTAGTCATAAAATGAATTACATAAACAAAAACGTAAAGGATTAAGAAATAACCTTCGGTCCTAGCTTTTATGGCCTATGAACAATATCGCAATGATATTCTCCTATCAGTTGCACCCAAGACGATATGAGATATGCCCTTGCTTCTTGCTAGAATCGATCCCTAAATTTTCTGTAAAATTGCTAGGGTTTTTCGGTTTTTGTGTTTTTAGATGAGAGGCAAGAATGAGTTAGAAAAATTCGGTTAGAAAAATAAACTCCTCTCTCCTTTATAACCGTGTATTAGGGAGAATTAGGGTGTTTTTTTTCTATTAATTTTCGGCCCAAATACCGAGACAGGCATATCAGTCGATCGACTGACACACCCGGTCGATCGACCATGTAGATAATGCATTATTTATAAATTGTCATTTATATCATTCCGTATTAATAAGTCTATACACAACAGCTTGCGGTTGATTTATTAATTCGGGTCAATAATAATTATTATGACAATATCGTATAATTATCATTTGCTGATTAAATATAACCGATTACATTTAATTACGAATTAACATATTAATTCGTCCAAGCTAACATTATATACATTAATTAAATATAACTTATTATATTCAATTTACGAATTGACAGGTAATTCGTCTCAACTAATTATTATTTAATCGGCATTAAATAGTCGTCTCATCAACACATTGACTAACTGTTTAGTCATATAAGGCATCAATGTGATTACATTTCCATAACCACATCTCTCAAACACATCCTTTATGTGTGACCTTTAGGGACCAATTGATCACCGCCATCTGTATGATAATAACGTCAAACTTTCTAGCAAGCCAACCGTTATTAGGTAATCGTTAATCAACTGATAAAATACGAAGTATACCCTTGTGAAACTATAAGAGATTTATAAATGTTATCACACTAATTTGTGGAGGACACAAGCTCCAACAAACTCCCACTTGTCCTCACAAGTGTATGTGCGATAACCGATTCTCATATCCTAAAATTTCTCCCACTCAATGTAAAACAATTTGCGAAATCTGTATTCACAAAGGTCTTATTTTACAAGCGATCTGTATCAAGAGTGGTTTTCCCGACTAGAGAGTAACTTAACTGATAAACGAATCATCATTCGAGCATGGCCATGCATTTCAGTTACAACTCCTCTAGTGGCCCTGAGAAATAACTATACCTGATAAAGGTTGGATATTTTCCTCAACTCGAATCCTGCAGATGTAAGCACAGTATGAAATGACCCAGAAAAAATCTACTTAGCCTCCAGTTACGGCAGACCGTGAGAAAGAAACCAAAGTCACCCAAAAACTGCCTTAATCGCAAGAGACAGTCGATAGTCAAAAGAATCGACTCTAGGAACACAATGGATGTCCTATCCACGACCTGACACCGAATGTTTTTAAACATTTAGGACTCCATTACGTTGTCACAAATTTCGTCCTACGAGGTATCGTTATAATCTCGCATTTGTGATCGATCAGTCAACAGTTTGACTTATGGCTCGTTGAACCCACCATCAATCGACTGCACAATATAATAGCCAGAGTTATCAGCTCATTAAGGCGATTACGGACCAAACAAAATATAATGTAATTCAGTTCACTTTGTGGCGTTCAATGTTGTCAGTACGATCCACATGAAAAACAAAATATTATATTAAAACGATGAAGTTATAAATAGTATATGAAAAAGATAATGTATCAAATCCATAATCAACTACTACAACTCAGGAACACATTTAATTCCCATGGAAATAACGTGCCCTTCATGCTTATCAAAATTCAACGATTTAGTGAGAGGGTCTGCGATGTTATCATCCGAAGCTATCTTGTCAATCACTATCTCTTCTTGCTCCACATAATCACGGATCAGGTGAGCTTTCCGATGTACATGTCTAGATTTGTTGCTAGACTTTTGCTCCTTAGCCTGGAAGATGGCACCTCTATTATCACAATAGATGGTGATCGGGTCATTCGAACTATGAACTATCGTAAGTCCTTGTAAGAATTGACGCATCCATATCGCTTCCTTAGTCGCTTCCAAGCGGCATAGTACTCGGATTCAGAGTAGAATCTGCTACAACACTGTTTGGAACTCTTCCACCGACCGCAAAGACCATTAAGAGTGAAGACGAACCCGGACCGAGATTTTGAATCATCTCGATCCGTTTGGAAGCTAGCATCTCACAGAACCGATTGCGCATAGCTTAGAATCGCCTCCATAAGTCAATACCCTATCCTTAGTCCTCCGTAGGTACTTGAGGATATTTTTAACAGCTATCCAGTGTGTTTCACCTAGATTCTTTTGGTACCGACTCGTCATACTCAATGCATATGCCACGTCTGGACGTGTGCATATCATGGCATACATGATTGATCCTATTGCAGATGCATAAGGAACACGACTTATGCGCTCAATCCCTTCAGGCGTCGTGGGTGACTGAGACTTACTCAACTGCATCCCAGACGTCATTGGAAGGTTCCCCTTCTTGGAGTTGGTCATGCTGAACTTCTCAAGAATCTTATCCAAAAAAGACTCCTGACTAAGTGATAACGTCCGTCGTGATCTATCTCGGTAGATACGGATTCCCAAAATGCGTTGTGCCTCACCCAGATCTTTCATCTGGAAATGGTTCTTCAACCATTCTTTAACCGAAGATAGGAGAGGAATGTCATTCCCAATCAAGAGTATGTCATCGACATACAATATCAAGAATACAATCTTGCTCCCACTCGACTTGATATATAAGCATGGTTCCTCGATCGATTGAGTGAAACCATACTCTTTTATCACCTGGTCGAAACGATGATTCCAACTCCGAGAAGCTTGCTTAAGTCCATAAATGGAACGCTTAAGCTTGCATACTTTCTTAGGATGTTCAGGATCTATGAAACCTTCGGGTTGCACCATGTACAACTCTTCCTCCAAATAACCGTTTAAGAAGGCGGTTTTCACATCCATTTGCCAAATTTCATAATCATGAAATGCGACAATCGCTAAGATTATCCGAATGGAACGTAGCATGACTACAGGTGCAAAAATTTCATCATAATGAAATCCGTGCACTTGAGTGAATCCTTTTGCCACTAGTCGTGCCTTATAGGTATCTGGTTGCGCGTCTACAGAACGCTTTATTTTGTAAAGCCATTTGCACTGTAGAGGTTTTACCTTATTAGGTAAATCAACAAGATCCCATACGTCATTCTCATATATAGAGTCCATCTCGGATTGCATGGCTTCGAGCCATAGCTTTGAGTCAGAACAGGCTATAGCACCTTTATAGGTAGCCGGTTCATTACTCTCTAGGAGTAAAACGTCATTCTCCTCGACCATACCAATGTATCTGTCCGGAGGATGAGAGACTCTACCTGACCTCCTAGGTTCCTCAGGAATATTAACCGCATCATCAGTTGGAGGAACTACTTCCTCCATCTGTTCCTCGGTTGTTGGTTCTGGAATCTCCGACAGCTCGAAGGTTCTATTACTTGTCTTATTCTCGAGAAATTCTTTCTCTAAGAACGTCGCACTAGCCGCAACAAAAACTCGATGTTCGGTAGGCGAATAGAAGTAATGACCAAATGTTCCTTTTTGATAACCTATAAAGTATGTCTTGACCGATCGCGGGCCGAGCTTATCCTCGTGTTTCCACTTGACATAAGCTTCGCAGCCCCAAACCCGAATAAAGGACAAGTTAGGGACCGTTCCCTTCCACATTTCATATGGAGTCTTGTCGACAGCTTTAGTCGGACTTCGGTTAAGTATAAGAGCAAACACAAAGAGTAAAACCCCATAATGAATCAGGCACTACTGTGTGACTCATCATGGATCGAACCATATCAAGTAAGGTTCGATTTCTCCGTTCGGACACACCATTTAATTGAGGTGTTCCAGGTGGAGTTAACTGCAAAACGATTCCGCAGTCTTTAAGGTGTTGATCAAACTCATTTGAAAGATATTCGCCACCCCGATCTGAACGGAGTGCTTTAACCTTTCTACCCAGTTGGTTTTCAACCCTGTTCTAGTATTCCTTGAATTTCTCAAAGGACTCACTTTTATGCTTCATTAAGTAGACATATCCGTATCTACTCAAATCGTCCATGAAAGTGATAAAATAGCTATAGCCATCTCTAGCGGTAATTGACATAGGTCCACAAACATCTGTATGTATGAGTCCTAATAGGTCACTAGCGCGCATTCCAACAACTTTGAAGGAAATTCGAGTCATTTTGCCAATGAGACATGATTCACATGTGCCATATGTAGAAAATTCGAATGCGGGAATGGTCCCATTATCGACGAGTTTCTTTACGCGTTTCTCATTTATGTGTCCCATTCGACAATGCCATAGATAGGTTTGATCTTTGTCACCAACCTTTAATTTCTTATTATTCATGTGTAATACTTCCGTGGTTTGATCTAAGATGCAAATTCCATTCATGAAAACCGCTTTGCCATAAATCATTTCATTGAAAGAGAAAATACAGCTATTATCCTTTATTTAAAATGAAAATCCGTCTTTATCAAGTACGAAAACTGAAATAATGTTCTTAGACAAACTGGGTACATAGTAACAGTTATTTAAAAATAACTCAAAACCACTAGGGAGTTGGATTACATATGTTCCCTTCGAGACAACAACAACTCTGGCTCCATTCCCGACTCGCAGGTCCACATCACCCTTTCCGAGAGGTGTGATGTTTCTTAGGCCCTACAAATGATTACACAGATGAGAACCACAACCAGTATCAAGTACCCAAGTTCTGAAACTTGCATGGTTAATCTCAATCATATGAATATACGATGACATACCAACAGGAACGACGCGGCCTGCTTTAATGTCCTCACGGTACACGGGACAGTTCCTCCTCCAATGTCCAATCTTGTGACAATGGTGGCACTCAATGTCACCGCCCTTTCTCTTTGCCTTGCCCTGTGAGCCACTAGTCTCACCGGGCCCACTCTTACCGTTTTCTGGCTTCTTGAATTTTGGCTTACCTACAGTTAGGTCGCCTGGAGCTTTGCCCTTACCTTTACCCTTGTTGGAAATCGTGAGAACATCCTGCTTCATGCTCCCACTCAATTTCATATCCTTCTCGGTCTGTTCGAGAAGGGAGTGTAGCTCATGAGGACTCTTTTTCAAGTCATTCATGTAGTAGTTCGCCCTGAAAAGGGCAAAACCATCGTGAAGAGAATGAAGCATTCGGTCAATGACAATGCTCTCACTGATTTTGCAATCAAGTGCCTCCAACTTCTCGACATTCTCAATCATGTTAAGAATGTGTGGGCTAACCGGTTGGCCCTTTTGGAGTTTCGCATCAAAGAAGCGACAGGTATGCTCATAAGTAACGATCCTCGGTGCTTTTGAGAACTCGTTAGTGAGCGTGGTGAAAATCTTGTTCGCACCTTGGGCAATGAAGTGTCTCTGCAAATCGGTTTCCATTGCAAAGATGAGTACGTTCTTTATCGCACCCGCTTCCATAACGAAATCACTATAACCAAGTGACTCGTTAACTCCCGCATTGGGGCCTGGTTTGACCGGTATTGGCTCAGTTAAGTATTTGAGCTTACCGTCAAAGCAATGGCGGATTCCGTAGTCTTTGCCTCCCGATCCCGCAAAGTTGGACCCATCATTCTTCAGTCGCGTGTACTGATTCATGTTGTCCATAAAAACTTTCAGCCAGGACTCGCGTCCAAGTGTGGCACTAGGCATTAGGATTTCGTTATTTCCAGCCATTTGTTGTAACAGTAATGTAAACGTGTTCTACACTGCGAAAAGAAGAATAAATAATAAGCATGTGCATCGATTTTAATTTAAGTCTAATGATCTAATGTCATAACGCGAAGACTCAAGCATTTATACAATTGACCTTCCTCAAGAATTATATAAATGATCCCAAGACTCAATTATTTGTAAATTGATAAGCCAACCTTTTGGCTAATTCTACTGTTAGAATTCTTGGTCGATAAATTTCTGCAAATTCTATCTTTAGTCCATCATAATCACGAGAAACTCTTCGGACTATAATGTTGAGATAAACTAAGTCAACACAAACTACTTACCCAACGTAGAAGGGGTCATATTATGCCTACCGACGAAGAAGGGATTCATAGTTGTTTGCCCTTATAAAGACTAATCTCAATTTCCGTTTTAGAGGAAAATCCCATCAACATCATTTTAATTCATTTTAAGTGAACTAATATCTAGCATGCGTGAATGAATAAACTAAGGTGATGGCTTAATAAACATGTGACATCTGTATGTCTATGAAAACTAACATACAACCTATATGTGTCAATTTTCATGCATTTTAGTAGGTGGTTTGGTTTTAGGCGGAATATGATGCATTAACTAGCATGTGAATGAAAAGCAATAAGAACGGTAAAACGTAAAAAAATCCTAGTGTGGCCTATCCTATCAAAATGAACATAAATACAACTTTGGACTCCATCCATGGACCCGAGAAGCTTGTCTTAATGTTCCATCTTGATCCATGTAGCGGGAGTGAGCTCCAATCTCCATCTTTAGTCTTCTTTGAAAATTACAATAAATAAATTTACATAATAAACCTATTTATTACATTCTAATTTCAAAACCCAAAAATTAAAGAAAAAATAAAGGAGATTCGAGATATCAAATTACATTAAAAATTATGTTCCCATCATTACGAAAACATAATTTGACTAAGGTCACACTAGGTATTACAAATTACAACCGATTGCAAAAATACGTAAATTAAACCATTCAAACGATTCATTCAACTAAATAAAATGCATCAACTAAAAAAAATTAAACATACAAGACATAATTCTTTAATTACGTAGATTAATTTTATCCAAACCACCTATTTAATTGATCAAATTAAGTGACAATTCCTCAATTAATCACATTAATTTTAATCTTAATTCACAATAAATTTGTAATATGAATTTAATCCATTCATTATTCTAAACTTCTTTAAAATAATTAGGTATCTATGAATTATGAACCGCTTCACAATAATTTATTATACATTGTAAATATAATGTATAATCATTATAGGCCAAAACAAAACAAAAAAACGAAAACAACCCTTTTTTTTCTTTTTACTTTGGTCTCGGCATTCCCAAAAAAACAATTTTTTTTTTTTTTTTTTTTTTTTAGGAAAAAATCTCTCGGCATAACTAAAAACAGCCGCAAAAAAAACTTTTCTCGGTTTTACAGCTAAAACAGAATGGAAAAAAAAAAACAGATATTTTTTTTTTTAGTTCTGCTGAACGTGAACGAATGAAAACAGAGAAAAAATTTTTTTTCCACTGCTAAAAAAAATAAAACAGCCGTCCCAATTTTTAAAAATCGGCATTATGCCCTAAATTTTAAAAACATGATTATTGATGAACAAAATCGTTTATTGTTGCTATTAACAAGATTGGCATATTCATCTTATAATTTAAACATGTAAATTTATGATACATGATTCTAAACAACAATTTAGAACCATTTATGCCAAAAACAATATAGCAAAAACAATTTATCATCAACAACTAGACGATTTCCATTTACATTATAATTTAATCCGAATTAAATCAAAGCATCTACAAATTCATTTTATTATCATCTTAACTGATTAAAACAACAATATGTATGAATCAAATGGAAATAAAATATCAAAAACGAAAAAAAATTCGGTTGAACAGATTTAGGCAAATTTGGCCGATCGACCCGGCGGGTCGATCGACCAATCCGAGAAACGAAAAATGACTACGACTTGAAAAAAAAATTACAAATAAAACCCTAATTTTCGAGATCAATTTTTGTTTACATCCAATTTTATGAAAATCATCAAAATAAAATTCGTGGCCTTGGCTCTGATACCACTTGTGGGAAATAATCTGTATACTTCCCTTGAAATTAAGGATTATAACGAATTATAGAATGATGAATGCTAGTCATAAAATGAATTACATAAACAAAAACGTAAAAGATTAAGAAATAACCTTCGGTCCTAACTTTTATGGCCTATGAACAATATCGCAATGATATTCTCATATCAGTTGCACCCAAGACGATATGAGATATGCCCTTGCTTCTTGCTAGAATCGATCCCTAAATTTTCTGTAAAATTGCTAGGGTTTTTCGGTTTTTGTGTTTTTAGATGAGAGGCAAGAATGAGTTAGAAAAATTCGGTTAGAAAAATAAACTCCCCTCTCCCTTATAACCGTGTATTAGGGAGAATTAGGGTGTTTTTTTTCTTTTAATTTTCGGCCCAAATACCGAGACAGGCATATCAGTCGATCGACTGACACACCCGGTCGATCGACCGTGTAGATAATGCATTATTTATAAATTGTCATTTATATCATTCCGTATTAATAAGTCTATACACAACAGCTTGCGGTTGATTTATTAATTCGGGTCAATAATAATTATTATGACAATATCGTATAATTATCATTTACTGATTAAATATATCCGATTACATTTAATTACGAATTAACATATTAATTCGTCCAAGCTAACATTATATACATTAATTAAATATAACTTATTATATTCAATTTACGAATTGACAGTTAATTCGTCTCAACTAATTATTATTTAATCGGCATTAAATAATCGTCTCATCAACACATTGACTAACTGTTTAGTCATATAAGGCATCAATGTGATTACATTTCCATAACCACATCTCTCAAACACATCCTTTAGGTGTGACCTTTAGGGACCAGTTTATCACCGCCATCTGTATGATAATAACGACAAACTTTCTAGCAAGCCAACCGTTATTAGGTAATCGTTAATCAACTGATAAAATACGAAGTATACCCTTGTGAACCTATAAGAGATTTATAAATGTTATCACACTAATTTGTGGAGGACATAAGCTCCAACAAAAAGTGTGGAGGCTAAAGAAATCAGTGACTGTGAAGAGAGAGCAGGTTTAGAGAGAGCTTGTTCAGAGACCAGCTAGAGTGCATGTGCAGCAACCTGTTCTGCAGACACCTAGGAATGTAGTGATGACTCCTGTACTGGTCTCTAAAAGTCTTATTGTGGAGGCAACTCTACCCAGAAGGATTATTTCCAGACTGATGAGACAAGAGAATGGTGAGAAGAGAAGCTTCACTCCTGGAGGACTTTCCTTCATGGATTCTCTCACCAGTTCTTTACAGAAAACTAAGCAAGGATTAATGGAGAGTAGGGTGTTTGAAAAAGGAGGACCAAGTAAAGTCATAACTGAATATGGGTAGTTGTGGTGATTGGAACATTAGAGGTCTGAATAACCCAAATAAGCAACATGAAATAAGGAGGTTTTTAACCCTGAATAAAGTTGGCTTGTTTGGTTTACTTGAAACTAAAATAAAGTGTAGGAATTGGAATAAAGTGAGGTCAGTTATTTGTGACAACTGGTCCATATATACCAATTCTAATCTTCATCCTGGAGGTAGAATTTGGCTCATCTGGGATCCTGGAATGTTTGAGGTGGATATTCTGAAAATCCATATCCAGAGTATTCACACAAACGTTTATGACAAAGCAAGGAGGAGATGTTTTTATTTTACTGTGGTTTATGGTTTGAATAAATTGGGAGAAAGAGAGGCTTTATGGCAACATATAAGGCTTTATCATAGAAATATTGCTGAACCCTGGCTGTTGTGTGGAGATTTTAATGCTGTAATGGATTAAAAAGAGATAATTGGTGGAGCTGAGATCACTAATGCTGAGGCTAGACCTATGGCTGAAGTTATTCAAGACTGTCACCTGTCTGATCTTGCTACCAGAGGTGCCTTTTTTACATGGAACAATAAACATGAAAATGACACTTTGGTGTACAGTAGGATAGACATGGTGTTTATTAATGAGGAATGGCTTGATTCTTTCCCTGAGAGTTTTGTGCATTTCCTTCCAGAAGGGCTTTTTGGTCATTGCCCTTGTCTGGTGAGGTTTGAGGAGGAAAAACAGAGGAAGGGGTCCACATTTAAGTATTTTAATATGTGGACCTTAGCCCCCGTGTAACACCCCGTAAATTTGAAGACCATTATTATATTTTAAGAGTAATATTTTAATCTATTTTAATTTAATATTAATTTATTTAAAATAAAATTTATTTGATAAAATATAACCTTATTTTATTTTGAAGAAATGTAATCATTTTTGATAGTTTAGAAATGTTTAAAAGTGATTTAAACTATATTTAAACCTTTTCCTTTGATAAAATAGATTTCGGATAAAAGTCGTAAAATTGGGATTTTCCCATTTCTTACGGTCGTTGGGTAAACGAGTTTGGATATTGGGCATATGAGTACTTAATCTTTTAGTAAAATCGTGTTTAAGAACTTTAATTTTCTCGGAAATCGCGTTCGACGAATATTTCTAATTTCCGTCGAAACGAACCAAAACGTAAACAAATGACCCATCTCCCCATGCCTTTGGCTGGCCACCTACCCTCCATTTGTCCCCTCTTCCAATTTTCATTTCCTCCATAACTCAATCTATCTCCTCCTTCTCTCAAACACCAAAAACCCACTAAAAATCCTCCTTACAATCCCTAAATCCACCATAAATCCTTCATTTCTCCACCAAATCTCATAAAAATTATATATTTGGAATCCTCTCTTCAATCCTCATCTCCTAATAAGCTTTATTTTCATTTCCCCCAATTTTTGTTTAAGACACTTTTTTAGGGTTTCGAATTTAAGCTTAATAATTGTGTTTTTGTTGTTCTTATAGGTGAAGAATTTGAAGATGAGTTAGGTGACTCATATGTTGTTGAAGATGAAGAGTAATTTTGGGTTTTAGAAGCTTTCTCAAGTTATTACTTGTCTCTTTACTAGTTTAAGGTAACTATTCCGAGTTACTCGACGAATTAATGTTACATAAGTAGTTGTTAGTAGTTGTATTTGTTGTTTGTTGTTGTTTGAGACGATCTTGTTGATAAATGAATAAATGGAGTAAGATGAGTATGCTTATGTTTAATTTATGTTACCCATTTGTATATTATTGTTTGGAACAAATTTGGATGAGGAATTATGTGTTGTGACAAGTCCGTTTTTGGGCTGGAACGCGTCAGTACCGGACCGAGACGGTTTCCAATGTTTCCAAAAATATGACAGATTGAACGACATCGAAAAATTAGTTGGTTTAGCCACTTGAATCACTCAATTCGGAGTCCGTATGAGTAAATGGCGTCGTTTTATCGATTAAAATTTATAGAAAAGTTTATCCTTGTGTGAGACGGCTATTTATGCTATTTTATTATGCGAGAATTTTGTGGAATTAGTTATTTTGTAAGTTGGAATGTTTTCTTTATGTTGATAGTGTTCACATGATAGAAATTGGAAATAGCATGAGAATGATATTGTGATGAATTTTGTGATTTGGGCCAAAGTAGGCCAAGACTCTGAGCTGGGCCAGATTGACCGAACGAGTTTGGTCAAACTAGTTTTAAACCAGTCAGCCTCGATTTGACCAATGACCCGTTGCGGGACTTGGGTCGAGGGTTTGTCTTTGAGGTGATATTGGTTGTCATTGGATGTTTTATGTTGATTCCTTGATATTTGTAATTATCATTTCACATGTTGGTTGTTGGATGCTTTGGATGCCTTATGCTTGAGTCTTGTTGCCTCTTTGCCATTTTAATTTGTTCTCATGGATTATGGTACTAGTGGTTAGCTGGAATTTGGATTATTATTGATATTGGAGATATTGTTGGATTGTCAGCTAAATATGCTCTTGCGAAGCCTTTCATATGCTAGGGTGTGTATGATCATTTGTGTGTGCAAGTTTGGACTCTTTGCCCCTTTTTTTGGTTAATTGGGTGTCCTACTTGTCTTGTGTGGTGTGGGCTAAAGTATTCAAGCTGGACTAGGTCCTAGGTGAGTATTTCGGCCTTCATCATAGATAGGCCATTATAGTCTTTGACGAGTGTATGTTCACAGCTTAATAGCCTTTGTGTCTTAGCTTGGTGGGTTTATATCTAAGTTAGGGCATGACCTCCTGACGTACTCTTAGAAGTATGTGGTCAGCTTAAGTACTAGCCAACCCTTTGGTGGACTCCTTAGGGGTACTCATGTGTGTGATCATGGGTCTTGGATGCGGTATTTTCCGCATGTCGCTAGGTCTCAAGGGTTTAGGACTAGGGTGTTTACCTTACCTCGTGGTATAGACTCGAGTTACAGAGTGACTATTGACTGTACTAGGAACTTATGCCTGTCTCTAGATATATTGTCCTTTCTTTATTGATGATTCTATGAATCATACAAGGTGAGATGCAAGCCGGCTATGGTTGATAGAGTTTGGATTCCTGGATGTTATGTGATTCACATGATAGTGTAGTATGAGTCGGTCTAGTATTCACATGCTAGGACTATGTGTTGTCGTATTGTTGTTCACATGATAAGCATGATTGTCTAGCATCTATATGCTAAGGCTATGTGTTATTCATATTCATATTCTTATGTTTACATGTTATATTAATTATGACATTTCGTGGCTGGGAGAACTCGGAGTTACTCCCCACTGACTGTGGCTTTCGTATTTGTATAAAATCCGATTGACAGGTAGGTGATGCATATATGGGGTACATGGACGAGATAGCGAGCAAAGTAACCTTGGGACCTAGATTGGCTTTATATTATTGTGACCCTTAAATACTTTTATGTCATATACTTTTTAGGGACATATGTCTCCCTTTTTCATATTTGGGTTGTATAACATTGTTTCGCGACTTTAGCGACGTTTTATGTATGAAATTTATTTTGGATCTTGCATGTTTGACACCTTCCCATTTGGATATTTTTATAACAGGTTCAGGTTTTAAAAATTACAGGTTTTTACCCAAATGAACCTATTACAAACATATCCATGCAGTTTTTATCTAGAATTATGTGTTTACTTTTCCGCAATGAACGAGGGTGTCACACCCCGAGTATGAGGAAATTGTTTTGACTAGTTGGAATAAGCAGGTGCAGGGCACTCCTATGTTCAAATTAGTTAGTAAGCTAAATGGACTAAAGAAGGGGTTAAAGAGTCTCAATAAAGATCAATTTGGGAACATTGAGAATCTTACCCATGTGACTGAACTCTCATTAATTCATTTTCAGAATATGCTTATCAATGATCCTCTAAACAAAGAATGGATTGACAATGAGAGAGCTTGTGCTCAAGAACTTAGGGAATTGATCAAAACCAGGGATCAGTTCCTCAGGCAGAAAGCCAAATGTGATTGGATGAAACAAGGGGATGAGAATACTGCTTTTTTTCATGCTGCCATAAAGAGAAGAAGAGCTGAAAATAGAATTTTCTAGGTTAGGGACATGGACAATAAGATGTGTACTGAACCTGAGGAGATTCAGAAAGCTTTTGATAAATATTATACCAATCTGTTGGGGACCTCTCAGACTGTAAAACCACTGGATAAAGGTATATTAAGAAAGGGCAAATGTTTAACTTAGGATCACTGCAATATCCTCTTTGTAGAGGTTTCTGATGAGGAGATCAAAGAAGCCATGTTTGCAATACCTAGGAATAAAGCTCCTGGACCAGACGGGTACAGCAACCAATTTTCCAAGGATAACTGGCATATTGTAGGAACTGATGTTGTCAATGCTGTTAAAAGTGTATTTCAGCCTGGTAAATTGCTGAAACAATGCAACAATACAATCATCACCTTGACTCCAAAACTAGAGCTTCCTGAAACTGTGATGCAATTCAGGCCTATAGCCTGTTGTAACACTATTTATAAATGTTTATCAAAGGTGATTTGTGCAAGATTGGGTAGAATTCTCCCTGACATCATCAGTCCCTCTCAGAGTGCTTTTATAAAGGGGAGAGATATTGTTGGCAATATCCTTATTTGCCAGGATCTTATTAAATTATACAAAAGAAAGAGTTGTTTTCCAAGGGTTATGATGAAACTGGATTTACAAAAAGCTTGCGACTCAGTTGAATGGTCTTTTGTCAGAGAAATGTTAAGTGCCACTGTAATACTACGGTTTTCTATATCTATGGGTACTCTATCGAGTGGGACTTACTCTGTCGTGTAAGTAGCTTTTTACGCAAAACAGTAGGCTGCATGTAGGGTACTCGATCGACACTCGATCGAGTAAGTGGCACTCGATCGAATAAGTGACTTACTCGATCGAGTAAGTGCGTATTACGGGGTGTTTTAGCCGGGTTTTGTTAATAATGCGGGATTAATATAAAAGGATTCCGTCACTTTTCCTTAAACACTTTTATCATCTAAAAACCTTTCAAGAGATGATTAGAAGTTACGTTGTTCGCTTTCGCCGCATTATTAGCAAATCCCAAGGCTTGGTTTGTCGGATTGTTCTATTATTTACGCCGTTGTGATCATTGTGTCGAGGGTAAGCTTCTTGTATAATTTTTATAATGTTTTGATAAGTTTGATTAAACCCTAATTGGCTAGTTTTGGGGGTTTTAGAGGTATTATGATGAGCAGATGGTAATTGTATGTATACATGTTATAGGAGGAGGATTCGTAGAGGAGAAGTTCTGATTAGCTGCTAGATGGTCTGTGGTGATTGCTATTCCGTAGGGTTTCCTACTCGGATTGTTTACATAACATTGTTGATTGTTGGTAATTGTTTTATTGTTGTTGATTGATTATCATAAAGGAATTGGCATTTGGTGATTGTGATTGTATAAGGTGATTGTTGTAGAACTGTCTGTGGTTCTCGGGATGCATCCTTGGCTGAGTGGAGTCACTTGCGGGAGTGGTTTCATGCCTTTGATTCACCCTCTATGGAACCGGCCACAGAGGGGATGTGCACATTAAGGAACATGGGTTTATCACTCGGATAAGATGAGCGGGGCTTAGGTGGGAACGGCTGCGGTCCCCCACTGGCGGTGTGGAGTACTTGTTGCGATGAGTACTCTGGCAGGACTACACACTTTAGTGTATAGTCAGGTGTGTGGTGATGAGATGGAGTTGTGTTGATTGATTGGTTTGTAGTGTTGTTTTATTGCAAATTTGTTTGTTTTGTGTAATCGATCGACCCGTTTAAATGTTTTAAAAACGGTGGTGATCCATTCGGGGATGGTGAATAGTTATTGATAAGGTATGAGTTGATGTGCATGGGATAGCTGGGTTGAGTCATCACGAGCTGTCTTAGAAGTCTTCCGCTGTGTCAAACACTCTTTCATTTGTTTAGTTGGTTTAGCATTTTGAGAATAATTGTACTTCTTACTTTATCAGTTCTGGTTGGCTTGTATCACGTTAAACTATTTAATAAAGTACGTTTCGTTATTGTCTATTTGATTATCATTGCCTCGGGTAACCAAGATGGTAGCACTTCCATGCCTTATGTGGTCCTGGTAAGGCACTTGGAGTATGGGGGTGTTACAAAGTGGTATCAGAGCGATGATTTCAAAACCTGTAACAAATGAATTCAATGAACTTAGGGAGTCAAAATAAAATGAACCCGGGTAGGAGTTGTTAGGAGCTAATGCAAAGACTTGGGAGACGTCCTAAATTCGCGATCTCGCCCTACAACTTTGAACCTGTCACTATGGGGCGTGTGTCGGGATCATTAAGTATTTACCTTGTTTGTTGTATATCTATATAGTAATGTATGGTATGAATTGGTGGATGACTGCATGTGGCAGATAGGAGGTGTTGAGGTGAATGATGATGATAGTGTATGTATACATGTTGGTTAGATAATGAAGTTGTATGATGAATGTTTTATAATGTGGCATTTTAGAAACATTTTAGAAACTCGTATACTGCCCGCATGCGTATCTCAACACTTCCAACCAAGCATAGATTGGTTGGAAGTGTTGAGATACGCATGCAGGCAGTATACGAGTCAGCATGACTCGATCGAGTGGGGGGACACTCAATCGATTAGGTGAGTGACTCGATCGAGTGGGTGTGACTCGATCGAGTGGGTTATTTTATGTTTCTGGACAGTAGTCCATTTTTGGACACTCGATCGAGTAGGTTTGGGCACTCGATCGAGTGGGGTCAGCTAGATCAAGTAAGGAGGTGGCTCGGTCGAGTGCGTTTTTGGATGCATTCTGGACAGGTTCTGGAGTCGAGGCACTCGATCAAGTAAGTGGGCAACTCGATCGAGTGGCCTCAACTCGATCGAGTAGGTTGTGGTACTCGATCGAGTGGGTTCTGTACAGGCTGTTTTCGTGTTTTAAGTTGGGATATGTGTTTATGTTTGTTTATCTTATATAGTTTCAAGATGACGCAAAAGAGAAATGCTTTATATGCCAGGGCTGAGAACATGAGTGTAGATGAGATCGTTAAAATGTTGGAGCAGCAAGATGCTTTTACTGAGGCTTTAAAGAAGTTCGGAAAGGATAAAGAGGCAGGTGTAGATTTCGCCAAGATGAGCATCAATATAGCGAGGTTTAACCCTAAGGAGTACATGGGCACTGGGGCGCCAATTCTGCTGGATAATTGGCATAGGGAGATGGAAAACATACTCAATGTAGTTAATTGCCCAGAGGACTTTCGAGTAGAACAAGTTGCGTTCTACTTGAGGGAAGCAGCAGGAGAGTGTGGGATAAGGTTAGGGTGAGTGCTCTAGATCTGTATGTGAGACAGGGGTTATCTGCTATACCTTGTGATGAGTTTAAGAGGGCTATGAGGCGAGAGTTTGTGCCGGAGCATATACGTAGCAAGCTAAGAGAGGAGTTTGATGACTTCTGATATACCAGTTGCTGAGTATTATCATAAGTTCAACAAGAAGTCTAGGTACACAGAGGATATAGGGCTGAGCCAAGAGAACTTGGCATTGAGATTTGAGAAGGGGTTGACACCCAAGATTATGGAGAAGTTGCCGGTAGGGGTCATTACTGATGTTAAGGAAGTATATGAGCATGCTGGGAGAGCTGAGAGGTTGGTAGAGATGACTAGGGAAAACAGGGAGAGAGCTTCAGAGAAGAGGAAGCACTACTACAAATCTAGGCAACTACAACTCCCCTTTAGCAACGTTTATGCACGAAATCACAATAGACGTTGTAGAATGTATGGCGCGATTTTTACTAAACTTAATTACAACGGGTATGGTTATATAACCGTTGTTATAAGTTTTAACAATGGGTCAAATTTTCACAACCGTTGTTAATAATTTGGCGCAAAATTGGCGCAAAGTTAGTGAAAAGTAAACACAACGGGTATGTAATACTCCGTATTTATAGTCTTGGGGGTACTCTATCGAGTAGGCCTTACTCTGTCGAGTAAGGGTAAGTGGCGAAGCAAAATAGTTTCTGACCTGTTGGGCACTCGATCGAGTAGCTGGGGCACTCGATCGAGTAGGGGGGTACTCGATCGAGTACCTTGGGTACTCGATCGAGTGTCCTATTTTTCGGGGAGTTTTCTCGGGTTTTGTTAATTACGCGATTAAGGTATTTAAACATATTCGTAATTGTTCTAAATCACTTTTTACAAAACCTAAAACCTGTTTAAGAGAGAAAGCAACTAGTCTTCTTCCTAATCGCGTTCTTGACAATTCCCGGAGTTCAGACGGTCAGTTCGTATCGTAGTTCGTGTCGTTGGATTCCTTGCGTCGAGGGTAAGCTTTTAATATAATTTCTATAATGTTTTGATAAGATTGATGAAACCCTAATTTAGGAATTGGGGGTTTTTATGAGTAGTATTTGAATGGTAGCATCTATGTGTTGTATGATAGGAGGAGAATTCGTAGAGGAGCCGTTTTGATACAAATTGTAGATACCGTCTGCGTGTTGTGCTTTCCAGGTAGGATTTCCTACTCAGTATTAGTCCCATAATGGGATATTGGTGATGTGCTGTAGTTAGTTGTTTGATATGATGATTGTGATTGTGATTGTGATTGTGGTTGTGTTTGTTGATGGTTCTCGAGATGCGTTCTCGGCTGAGTGGGGTGACTTGCGGGAGTGATCTCACGCCCTAGTTTCGCCCTTCGTGGAACCCGCCACGAAAGGGGATGTGCACATTAATGGACAGGGTTATCGCTCGTACGATGAGCGGGGCTTAGGTGGGAACGGCTGCGGTCCCCATCGGCGGGGTCCAAAGGTGGACGGTCGGATTGAGACGATGGGAGTTGGTGGTGTGTGTGTGTGTGACGGTTCAAATTGTCTGTTTGTCTTATTGTTGTTATCTATATTGATTGTGTGATTAGTACTGACCCGGTGTTGTTTTGTAAAACTGCGGTGATCCATTCGGGGATGGTGAGCGATATTGAACAGTATAGAGATGAGTATTGGGATAGCTGGGATGGCCACGACATGACGATAGAGTCTTCCGCTGTAGTTTAGCATTTATTTACATTTCAATTGAGAACAGATAGTTTGGAATAATGTATTGCACTTTCAGTTTGGTTTCGAGGATTGTATTTATTCATTAAACTATTTACAATAAATGTTGTTTCTGTTTTGTCTATTTGATTATCATACCTCGGGCGGCCGAGATGGTGATGTCTTCATACCGAGTGGTCCTGGTAAGGCACTCGGAGTATGGGGGTGTTACAAATGGTATCCGAGCGACGATCCTGAAACCTGTAACCAATGAACTTAATGAACATAGGAGTCAATTAAAATGAACCCGGGGTAAAAGTTGTAGGAGCTAGTGCAAAGGCTTGGGAGATGTCCTAAAGTCGCGGGGATCGCCCTACAACTTTGAACCGGTCACATGGGGGAAATGTGTGTTGAGTCATGTGTGTGCTTAGTAACTTGCGTAACAATGTGATGGAATGTGTTGATGGTTGGATGTTCGAATTGGAAGTTGATGAGATGAAAGAAAAGTGATGTTATATATATAGACATTGTTGATGAAATGATAGCATGATGGAATGTTTTACAACGTGGCAATTAATAGCATGAATGTTATGATATAATGTGATTTATAAAGTTAGCAATGTTAGTATGTGACGTAATATGCGGGTAGCTCTTACGTATTGGTGGTACTTGATCGAGTGAGGCGACTCGATCGGGTAGGTTTATGGCGATTTTGAATCCGAGAATCGCGTTTTGGGGCACTCGATCGAGTAACAAGGGGTACTCGATCGAGTAGAAAATCACTCGATCGAGTAGCCTAGATACTCGATCGAGTGGGTTAGAGATCCGAAGGTCTGTTTGGTTCTGGAGTTTGGGTACTCGATCGAGTACATGGGGCACTCGATCGAGTAGCCCGTTACTCGATCGAGTGGGTTTGGATACTCGATCGAGTAGGTTCTCGGCAGCGTGTTTTCGTGTTTTGAAGTTTAGTACGTATGTTCATATCTACCCTTTTCTTATATATGTATAGTTTCAAGATGCCGCCAAAGAGAAATGCTTTGTACGCGAGAGCAGAGCTTATGACCACGGATGACATCGTTAAGATGTTGGAACACCAGGACGCTCTTCTTGAGACCCCGAAGAGAGTGAATGAGGACAAGGATAAGAGTATGGAGAAGGAGGTTGACCATGCTAAAGTCAGCCTCTATATTGCGAGGTTTAACCCAAAGGAGTACAAGGGGGTTGAGGAGCCTAACCATCTTGATAGTTGGGTGAGGGAGATGGAGAACATACTAGATTTAGTTCGCTGTCCTGATGAGATGAGAGTGGATCAGGCTGCATTCTATCTGAGGGAGGCAGCTGGCAAGTGGTGGGATTCCGTGAAAGTGAGTGCCAAGGAGATATATACCAACCAAGGGTTACCCGCTATACCTTGGGAGGAGTTTCGTAGGGGCTATGAGGAAGGAGTTCGTACCTGAACATGTGAGGAGTAAGTTGAGAGAGGAGTTCGATAAGTTTAAGATGACGGTGAGATGTCTGTGGCTGAGTACTACAGCGTTCAATGAGAAATCTAGATATCTTTGAGGATATGGGTTTGAGTGAGGAGAATCTGGCTTTGAGGTTTGAGAGAGGACTAACCACGAAAATTATGGATAAGTTACCCGTGGGAGTCCTTACGATGTAAAGGAAGCGTATGAGAGGGCCGGGAGAGCCGAGAGACTAGTGGAGATGGCTCGGGAGAGGTCGGTGGAGAAAAGAGGAAGTCTCGAGAGCGAGGGTGGTGGCCAATCTAATTTCAAGAAAGGCAACCACAATCAATCTAAGGGATTTTCTTCCTGGGTCCGGGTTTAGTCTTTGGAACTTCCTTTGGGCGTGGCCGTGGGAGTGTGAGTAATAGTTGGGGAGTGACTGCTTTGGTTGTGGTGGCGTAGGCCACAAGAGACATGAGTGCACGAGTGCACCGATCTTTTCGAGACTCGCACGAGCTTTGCGAGCAACGGACCACTCACCGGATCATGGCCAAACCGGGAGGTCGAGCTACCGTAGTGGAGGCAACGCAACGGCGGTAATTCTTATCAGAAGACACCGACGAACAACAACAACAACAATCAAGGGTCGGGTGCTAAGCCGACCGCATCGCCCAAGATCTTGTCCGGGAGGTGGGCGAGAAGACCGATGTGGCAAGTTGTTCATGATGGACAAGAAGGCAAATGAGGAAGATGCGCACGTTATCACCCCCGACATTCCTTGTTAATGGTATTCCTACGTTTGTTTTGTTTGATTCGGGGGCTTCTCGATCGTTTGTGTCTTGAGTCATGTAAAACGATTGGGTTTGAGAGTATATGAGTCCATTTAGGGAGCAAGTTTTCATACCTTCGGGTGAGTCCGTATCGTGTGGGAGGTTGTTTAGAGATGTATCTTTGATAGTTGGGCAAGTCGATTTCCCGGTAGACTTGCTAGAGTTTCCTTTTAATGGTTTTGAGATGATAGTTGGGATGGATTGGTTAGGAAAGTATAAAGCTAAGATAGACTGTCATCAAAAGAAAGTGTCCCTAAGAGGTCCTAAGGGTGTTAGTGTGTCTTACCGTGGGTTTCTAGTCAAACCCAAAGTTAAGTTGATTGCAGCTGTCACCTTGAAGTCGTATCTGAGGAAGGGATGTCCTCTGATTTTGTGACATGTGAGAGATGACCGGATAGAGAGCCCTAGCGATTGACGAGATACCAGTGGTGGGAGAGTTTGCGGATGTTTTTCCGAGGAGATTCCGGGGTTGCCACCGAAGAGGGAGATAGATTTCACCGTTGAGTTGAAGCCAGGGACGGGGCCAATCTCTAAGGCACCGTACCGTATGGGTCCTAAGGAGATGGAGGAGCTTAGGAAGCAGTTGGATGATTTGATAGAGAAGGGATACATTAGACCAAGTGTATCGCCTTGGGGAGCACCAGTTCCTTTCATACAGATGGTAGTTTGAGGTTTGATGGTAGGTGGTGTGTTCCTAATGATGAGGAGTTGAAAAAGACTATCATGACAGAGGCACATTGCACACCATATTCAATGCATCCGGGTGGAGACAAGCTTTACAAAGATTTGAAGAAAACGTTTTGGTGGCCTGGGATGAAGAAAGAGACAGCTGAGTTTGTGTCCCGTTGTTTGACATGCCAGAGAGTTAAAGGGGAACAGAGAAGACCACAAGGTAAGGTTCAGTCTTTGGAGGTGCCTGAGTGGAAGTGGGAATCCATTTCCATGGATTTCATTGTGGGTTTACCTAAGAGTCAACAAGGTAACAATATGATTTGGGTGATAGTGGATCGTCTGACCAAGTCAGCTCACTTTGTTCCAATGAAAGATACATGGACTAAGGCACAATTGGCTATGGCCTATCGAAAGAACGTGCTTAAGTTACATGGAGTCCCTAAGGACATAGTGTCCGACAGAGATGCGAGGTTTATATCGAGGTTTTGGAAGGAGTTGCGGGAATCGTTGGGGACAAATCAAGATGAGTACAAAGATTTCATCCCGCGACAGACGGGCGGACGAGAGAACAATCAAGACTCTTGAGGATATGTTGCGAGCTTGTGTGATGGATTTTGGTGGTAGATGGGAGCAGAGGTTGGACTTGATAGAGTTTTCTTACAACAACACTATCACACCATTTGGTATGGCACCGTTTGAGGCTTTGTATGGGAGGAGATGTAGGAGTCCGATCTGTTGGGACGATAGTCTTTGAGGCAAAGGGTTTTAGGACCGAGATGGTGGAACAGATTAAGATGATCGGGAAACGGATGAGAGCACCCGGGATCGACGAGAAGAGTTATGCAGATCTACACCGTCGGGACATAGAGTTTCAGGTTGGGGACAAGGTTCTTCAGAAAGTGTCTCCTATGCGTGGGGTTATGAGGTTTGGGAAGAAAGGCAAGCTAAGCCAAAAGTTTATAGGGCCTTATGAGATCTTAGAGCGAGTTGGGGAAGTTGCTTATCGTCCGGCTTTACCAGTGCGTTAGAGAGAGTGCATAATGTGTTTCATGTATCGCAGGTGCGGAAGTATGTGAGTGACCCGTCACATGTGTTGGAGGCAGAGAGCTTAGAGCTGGATGAGTCTTTATCATACCTTGAGGTGCCTAAGCAGATCCTAGACCGAAAGGTTAGGAAGACCAGGAGTGGTGAGACAGTTTTGCTCAAGGTCCTTTGGTCTAACCACGAGACCGAGGAAGCTACATGGGAGGCGGAGGATATCATGAAAGAGCGTTACCCCTTCCTTTTTGATCAGGTATGTATGGTTACGGGGACGTAACCTTGTTTCTTTTAGGGGGGTAGGAGATGATCGCGAGCGCTTTCTAAGAGTTTTATACACCTTTTTATATCTTTGCGTCGGTAGGTTGTCGGGATGAGTTGGGTAAGTAGCGTGTTTTATATTGAGTTTTGTTTTGGTTGTTGAGTCGGGAATGTTTTGGAGTACCTTTGTTTTAGTAGTGGTTTGAACTTCGGGGACGAAGTTCCTTTTAAGGAGGGAAGACCGTAATACTCCGTATTTATGAGTCTTGGGGTACTCTATCGAGTAGGCCTTACTCTGTCGAGTAAGGGTAAGTGGCGAAGCAAAATAGTTTCGACTGTTGGGCACTCGATCGAGTAGTCAGGGGCACTCGATCGAGTAGAAAGGTACTCGATCGAGTACCTTGGGTACTCGATCGAGTGTCCGGTTTTACGGGGAGTTTTCTCGGGTTTTGTTAATTACGCGATTAAGGTATTTAAACATATTCGTAATTGTTCTAAATCACTTTTTACAAAACCTAAAACCTGTTTAAGAGAGAAAGCAACTAGTCTTCTTCCTAATCGCGTTCTTGACAATTCCGGAGTTCGGACGGTCGGTTCGTATCGTAGTTCGTGTCGTTGGATTCCTTGCGTCGAGGGTAAGCTTTTAATATAATTTCTATAATGTTTTGATAAGATTGATGAAACCCTAATTTAGGAATTGGGGTTTTTATGAGTAGTATTTGAATGGTAGCATCTATGTGTTGTATGATAGGAGGAGAATTCGTAGAGGAGCCGTTTTGATACACAATTGTAGATACCGTCTGCGTGTTGTGCTTTCCGGGGATTTCCTACTCGATTAGTCCCATAATGGGATATTGGTGATGTCTTTGTAGTTAGTTGTTTGATATGATGATTGTGATTGTGATTGTGATTGTGGTTGTGTTTGTTGATGGTTCTCGAGATGCGTTCTCGGCTGAGTGGGGTCACTTGCGGGAGTGATCTCACGCCCTAGTTTCGCCCTTCGTGGAACCCGCCACGAAAGGGGATGTGCACATTAATGGACAGGGTTATCGCTCGTACGATGAGCGGGGCTTAGGTGGGAACGGCTGCGGTCCCCCATCGGTAGGGTCCAAAGGACGGTCGATTGAGACGATGGGAGTTGGTGGTGTGTGTGTGTGTGATTTCGGTTGTTGTCTGTTTGTCTTATTATTGTTATTTATATTGATTGTGTGATTAGTACCGACCCGGTGTTGTTTTGTAAAACCTGCGGTGATCCATTCGGGGATGGTGAGCGGATATTGAACAGTATAGAGATGAGTCTTGGGATAGCCGGGATGGCCACGACATGACGATAGAGTCTTCCGCTGTAGTTTAGCATTTATTTACATTTCAGTTGAGAACAGATAGTTTGGAATAATGTATTGCACTTTCAGTTTGGTTTCGAGGATTGTATTTATTCATTAAACTATTTACAATAAATGTTGTTTCTGTTTTGTCTATTTGATTATCATACCTCGGGCGACCGAGATGGTGATGTCTTCATACCTGAGTGGTCCTGGTAAGGCATTCGGAGTATGGGGGTGTTACAGGGTATTTTTAAACCCGTTGTTAAAACTTATTTGACAACGGTTGTTGATTTACAACCATTGTTAAAACTTATTTAACAAGGGTTGTTGTTTAACAACCGTTGTCAATACTTTCCATACTATAAACCACACAAGCATTGATCAGCTACAGCCACAAAACACATACATAACCTAACACAAACACAAACACAGACAAACACAAACACAAACACAGCAAACACACTTTCTCATCGTCTCTTTCTCTCTTTCTCATCGTCGCTTTATCATCTCGCCGTCACTTTGTTGGTTTCATCGTCTCTTACTTTATCTAATTATCGGGTAAATCTCAAATCCTTTGGTTTCATCATCTTTCATCGTCATTGTTTTTTTTTTTAATTATTTCATTTGCATGTATATATGATGGGTTTTTATCGATCATTATTATGTTATTATTCGCTTAATTAGCTCGTAAAACAAATTAAATAAAATAAAACAAAGAAGAAGCAAGATGATAGAGAGGAATGCATGATAAACTTAATTAATAATTCATTAATATATATATATATATATATATATATATATATATATATATATATATATATATATATATATATATATATATATATATATATATATATATATATATATATATATATATATATATATATATATAAATACATAAATTAAAAAAGAATTACATTTCTAAAAATGCAATTCTTATATTTTCATAGAGAGTTTTATTCTCTTCTATGATATCCCTCCTCTCCTCCTTAGCTATTTGGAGGTTTCGTTCGGCCAGATTGCTTTATCGTCATATAGCCGCAACAACTGGCCTCTGTCAAGCCATTTCTTTTGGCGTCCTTGAGTGCGGCTTGAGCATCCACAAGATAGCTCCTAAAACTGTCCTCGATGTAGAGCAACCGGCGGATGAAGCTGTTGTTGTTCTCAGTCATAGTAAGAGTTTTAAGGATGTAATCGTTCATTTTGTTGATGAACTTTGGAGTTGTTTGAAAGATTAATTAGGGTTTGGAGATTGTTTTAGCAGTTAGGGTTTGAAGATAGTGAGATAATGGAATGGTGGTTGAGATAATGTATGTATTTATACTAAGTAATGTGTCCTTTGAGTTGTTTTTTAATTAATATAATATATGCATGTTTAGGAAGTTGTGCCATAATCATCATATCTCCCTGCTTCAAATCTTATGTAAACCCTTCTCATTCCATATATTGTCCATTCATATGCACAGTACAGGGATGACAGTTATAATGCATGCATCGGAATTATAACGGGCCCCGTAATTATGCATGCATCTAGTAATATTTAATTTAATTTTTTTTATTTTGTAAAAACAAACAACAACGGTGATGTAGAAACAACCCGTTGTCTTTAGTTATAACAACGGTTCTTTGTAAAGTAACCGTTGTTATAACTTTCCCACCAAAATTGAGTCACACTTTCCACAACGGGTTTTGATACTTAAAACCGTTGTTAATTGTTTTAACAACGGGTTGCTTAAGAAAACCAACCATTGTTAAAACCTTTTACAACGGACGCTTTAACAACGTCCGCTATTTTATATAACAACGGTTTTTAGCCGTTGTTATAGCCTGTATCTGTAGTAGTGAAGGCTGAGAGTGAGGGAGGTGGCCAGACTAGTTACAAGAAGGGCGGCCATAACCAGGTGAGAGCTTAGACTTTGGGGTCGGGGTTTAGCGGTGGAGCTTCTTACGGGCGTGGCCGTGGTGGTGGTAGTGGCAGCTGGGGTTTGACTTACTTTAACTGTGGCGGTGTGGGCCACAAGAGACATGAGTGTACCAGTGCAGCGGGACGTGGTTTTCAGAGGCAGTCACAGGGGAGTTTCTCTCAGGGTCCATCTCAGATTTTTGCCAGTAACAGGCCCGCTGGGTCATGGAATCATCAGGGTGGTCAGAGTAATAACAATGGCGAGGCTAACCGTAATGGCGGTAATTCATACCAGAGACCGGCGACGAACAATAACCAGGGGTCGGGGTCGGCCGCTAAGCCGTCTACCTCGCTAGTATCTTTATCGAGGATGGTGGACGTAAGACCAAAGTGGTAAAATTGTTCATGATGGAGAATAAAGTAGCTGAGGATGATGCTCACGTTATCACGGGTACTTTTCTTGTTAATGGAGTCTTCACCTTTATTTTGTTTGATTCAGGGGCGTCACAGTCGTTTGTATCATCGAGTCATGCTAAGCTTTTGGGTTTGAGAGAGTTTGAGTCTGTAAAAGAGGAGGTGTTCATACCGTCGGGTGAGTCTGTATCTTGTGGGAGGTTGTATAGGGGTGTGTCTATGATAGTTGGACAAGTTGACCTACCAGTTGACTTGTTAGAGTTTTCCTTAGATGGTTTTGAGATGATAGTGGGTATGGACTGGTTGGGTAAGTACAAGGCTAATATAGACTGTCATAAAAAAAGGGTTTCTTTGAGAGGTCCTAAGGGAGTCGGGGTGTCTTATTCTGGGTTTGTTGTCAAACCCAAAGTTAAGTTGATTGCAGCAGTGACCTTGAAGTCTTATCTGAGGAAGGGGTGTCCGTTGATCTTATGCCATGTGAGAGACCATAGTATGGAGAGTCCGACAGTTGAGCAGATACAAGTGGTGGGAGAGTTTCCAGATGAGATACCGGGTTTGCCACCGAAGAGGGAGATCGATTTCAGTGTTGAGTTGAAACCAGGGACGAGACCAATCTCTAAGACCCCGTACCGCATGGGTCCTAAGGAGTTGGAGGAGTTGAAGAAACAGTTGGATGATCTGATTGAGAGGGGATACATTAGACCTAGTGTATCACCGTGGGGAGCACCAGTTTTGTTTGCGAAGAAGAAAGATGGGAGTTTGAGGTTATGCATCGATTATAGAGAGCTGAACAGGGTTACGGTGAAGAACAAGTATCCTTTTCCGAGGATAGATGATTTGTTTGATCAGTTTAATGGTGCAACAGTCTTTTCTAAGATTGATTTAAGGTTGGGTTATCACCAGATGAAGATTCGGGAAGAGGATATACCAAAGACTGCTTTTACATCGAGGTATGGTCACTATGAGTATGTTGTAATGCTGTTTGGTTGTCTAACGCACCTGCAGTGTTTATGGATTTGATGAACCGGGTCTTCAGTCAGTTTTTGGATCGGTTTTTGGTGGTCTTTATTGATGATATCTTAGTCTACTCTAAGACTAAGGAAGAGCATGAGGAGCATTTGAGGATAGTGTTGCAGACTTTGCGAGACAATCGGCTGTATGCAAAGTTGTCTAAGTGTGAGTTCTGGTTGGAGGAAGTTGCTTTTCTGGGGCATGTGATTTCAAAAAAGGGTGTTGCTGTGGATCCTGCAAAGATAGAGGCAGTTACTCGGTAGGAAGCACCGAAGAATGTAGCAGAGATCAGGAGTTTCTTGGGCTTGGCAGGGTATTATCGACGGTTCGTGAAAGACTTTTCCAAGATAGCCAGACCTATAACAACTTTGATGAGGAAAGAGAATAGGTTTCGTTGGGATGAAAGTTGTGAGACGGCGTTCCAAACATTAAAGGAGCGTTTGACTACAGCACCAATCTTAGCATTACCTGAAGGGAGTGAGAACTTTGAAGTGTACACAGATGCTTCAAAAAATGGGTTGGGGGTGTGTGTTGATGCAGAACGGGAAAGTGATTGCCTATGCTTCTAGGCAATTGAAGCCTTATGAGGAGAACTATCTGACACACGATCTGGAGTTGGGTGCAGTTGTGTTTGCTCTCAAGATTTGGAGGCACTATCTTTATGGGGCGACCTTTAAGGTGTTTTCAGATCACAAGAGTCTCAAGTATATCTTCACTCAAAAGGAGTTAAACATGAGACAGAGGAGGTGGATGAAGCTGATTAGGGATTATGACATGGATATTATATACCATGAAGGGAAGGCTAATATGGTTGCAGATGCGTTGAGCAGGAAGAGTGTGCATTCCCTTTGCACAGCTATGTCCTTGATGAGGTTGAGAGATGAGGTAGGGAAGATGGGGATACATATGATACAGAAAGGGGATGCTAGAGGGGACTTGGAAGTGGAGCCAGACCTTTATGATGATATCTGCTGGAAACAGGCTTCGAATCCTAAGATCGAAGAGTGGAGAGCTGGGGTAGAGAAAGAGAATGTGTCTCGGTTCTCTATTTATACAAATGGCAGCGTGAGATTTGATGGGCGATGGTGTGTACCTAGTGATGAGGAGTTGAAAAAGGTGATCATGACAGAGGCTCATTCCACACCATATTCGATACATCCAGGCGGTGACAAGTTATATAAAGATTTGAAGAAGACTTTCTGGTGGCCTGGGATGAAGAAGGAGACAGCTGAGTTTGTGGCTCGTTGTTTGACATGTCAGAGACTTAAGGGAGATCAGCGACGACCATAGGGTAAGATTCAGTCCCTTGAGGTACCTGAGTGGAAGTGGGAGTCCATTTCTATGGATTTTATAGTGGGTTTGCCGAGGAGTCAACAGGGTAACAACATGATATGGGTTATAGTTGATCGATTGACTAAGTCAGCTCACTTTGTGCCGATGAAAGATACTTGGACCAAGATACAGTTAGCTTTGGCTTATAGGAAGCATGTGGTTCGTTTGCATGGGGTACCTAAGGATATAGTGTCAAATAGAGATGCGAGTAAGTATGACACTCGATCAAGTAAGTGGCACTCGATCGAGTAAGTGACTTACTCGATCGAGTAAGTGCGTATTACAGGGTGTTTTAGCCGGGTTTTGTTAATAATGCGGGATTAATATAAAAGGATTCCGTCACTTTTCCTTAAACACTTTTATCATCTAAAAACCTTTCAAGAGAAGATTAGAAGCTACGTTATTCGCTTTCGCCGCATTATTAGCAAATCCCAAGGCTTTTTTTGTCGGATTGTTCTATTCTTTACGCCGTTGTGATCGTTGTGTCGAGGGTAAGCTTCTTGTATAATTTTTATAATGTTTTGATAAGTTTGATTAAACCCTAATTAGGTAGTTTTGGGGGTTTTGGGGGTATTATGATGAGTAGATGGTAATTGTATGTATACATGTTATAGGAGGAGGATTCGTAGAGGAGAAGTTCTGATTAGCTGCTAGACGGTCTGTGGTGATTGCTATTCCATGTAGGGTTTCCCTACTCAGTATTGTTTACATGGCATTGTTGATTGTTGGTAATTGTTTTATTGTTGTTGATTGATTATCATAAAGGAATTGGCATTTGGTGATTGTGATTGTATAAGGTGATTGTTGTGTAACTGTCTGTGGTTCTCGGGGTGTGTCCCTGGCTGAGTGGAGTCACCTGCGGGAGTGGCTTCACGCCTTTAATTCGCCCTCTGTGGAACCCGCCACAAAGGGGATGTGCACATTAAGGAACATGGGTTTATCGCTCGGATGAGATGAGCGGGGCTTACGTGGGAACGGCTGTGGTCCCCCACTGGCGGTGTGGAGTACTTGTTGCGATGAGTTTTCTGGCAGGACTACACACTTTAGTGTGTAGTCAGGTGTGTTGTGATGAGATGGAGTTGTGTTGATTGATTGGTTTGTAGTGTTGTTTTATTGCAGCTGTTTGTTTTGTGTAATCAGTACTGACCCCGTTTAAATGTTTTAAAAACTGTGGTGAGCTATTCAGGGATGGTGATGATGCGATCCCGCTAAGTGTTCACAAATTAAGATGTGGTCGTTGGTCACGGTCGAATGAAAACACAATTTATAGCTTAACAAGCAACTCTACAATTAGTAAAGAGGCAAGTAAAGGTCGGATCCCAAGGGACGGGAGTTGAAATGAGATTTCTATTGTAACTAGCGGTGTCTACGGGGTATCACAAATTGGGTTGATGTAGAAGGTTACTAAACTAGAATAACAATGAAAATAAACGAGCAAGATGAATAAAAAGGGGTGTAAACAATTGATTAAAGGCACTAGGGTGTCATGGGATCATAGGGGAATCATGGGATATGATCATACAAACATGTTCTCAAATTATAAGCAAGCAATTATTGTTGTGATGGATTGAGTTGGGTTATGTCTTACAATCCTAGGAAAGTTTGGGTCCCGGAGCCGAATCGATTAGATTGTACAACACCTACAAGTCGACTTAATCTTCCCTACTCAACAACATGCATGGTCTAATGAGACTCGAGTTGGGTTATGTCTTACAAGTCTCATTGAAAAGATAGGAGATGATAGTAAATGCAAGGATTCATAGGCTTAGCATTTCATCAAATATAACATGTGCATGAGTTGAGATCAAAACAAGCAAGCAAATAAAACATGAAAGCATATTAATTTAAGCATGAATCATTCCCCATGTTGGTTTCCCTAATCACCCATTAACCCTAGCTAAGAGACTACTCACTCATTATCATGTTGATCATGCTAGCAAGGTTGTCAATCATACTAACAATATGAAACATGATGAATAAATGAAAGTAATTAACAATAATTAAAAAGGGATTAAGAGATTATACCTACTAATGATTCCAATAATAAAGCAAGAATAATAGAAGTACTTGAATGCTAGATTGAGAGGTTGTCAATCTCCCAATAATAACCCAAATAATCTTCAATTACCCAAAATAAAGGATGAACAAAAGAGAGATTAAAGAACTAAAACTTGGATTAAAACTTGATTAATACTTGATTACAATATTGAAGAGAGATTTGATTGATATTAACTACACTAATTATTGATAAGAAGAACATGCTCCTCTAATTAGCCTAATGGGGTATTTATAGTGAAAATTAGGGAGGATGCATTAGGGTTAACTAAGGGCTAAACTAGTAATTACACTTTTTAAGTTGAGCAAGGAGGACCCGGTATTTTCTGAGAGAAGGGCTTCTCTTTTCGTAGCTTGAAGAAGAGGACCCGTGCTGTGAAGAAATCCGGCCGGAATAAGGTCGGGACGGCCGGATTTGGCGGTGGAATCCGAGCGGATTCTCGGGAATCCGGTCGGATTGTTGAGGAGGGAATCCGAGCGGATTCTCGCACGGGCGCTTTCGGATTGTGCAGAGGCTGGACGGGCGGATTGTTGACAATCCGCTCGGATTGTCAGTCAGCATAGTAACTTCTTCTTTTCTTCCCTTTTATTCATAAATTCCTTGGGGATTTCCTTGGGGACTCAAGGATCTTTCCTCTACATTGCTCTTCTACTATGATATGTACAAAGGCCTTCTAATCTTGTCTCTCCTTGATGCTTGGTCATTGAATTCGATCAATTTAGTCTCGTTTTGCCATGAAAATGCAAGATTCTTACTCCTTTCCTACCAAGGGATCAAAATCTCAAAGAATATGCAAAACAAAGAACTAAAGATAAGAAATGACCCAAATAAGCACTAAAAAGCATGGAAACAAGGCTAATTCGGGGGCTAAATATACGCCAATTATGGTCACATCAAATATCCCCAAACCGAACCTTTGCTCGTCCCGAGTAAAAAGGTGACAAAGACTAGGACCAATACTAACCTATCCTAATAATATAGCCGATATGAGACAATTAGCGGGTCTCACTCCGCCCCTTCAACTCACAACAAGACAACCATGAGGTAGGATGCCTTCTTGCAAGGCAAGGTGGGTCTTGCCAAAATGGCGACACATCCAAACATTAAGCACACAAAAACACATAATGGATGCATCTACAAAAAGAATAGCCACTTTCCTCATCTAAGTGGCGGAAATTATCTATAAGGGAAGCAATTCAAGGGTACACAATCCTTCATAGATGCAATTTGTTCAAACTACTAAGCCTAGAAGGATACCAATAAATCACCTCCAAAATGTGTCAAGCTAGGGTACCTTTGTCCTCAATCGTTAAATGCTTTTGTCAAGAGTAGACTCCCTATGGTGTTAGAAACACTGGAGGATCGCGGAATTCCCCCTCTTGCATAGACAAGAAGAAGGGTCGTCCCCTCTCTACCATGCGCAAAAATGGATATGATGGATAAAGGGATCAATAGATATTTGAGTTTCACTTTTGGGAGTTTGCTTTTGTTTTTGTTTTTCCCCCCAATTTCTTGTGGCATTTGACATTTGAGAACACTGAGTTTGCTTTTGTTTTTGTTTTTCCCCCCAATTTCTTGTGGCATTTGACATTTGAGAACACTTTCTTTGCCATTTCTTTTTGATTTTTGGCAATTCAATACTTGACAACTTTTTTGCATTTCTTTTTGAACATTTTCAAAGTCACCCCAATTAGTAACGAGGGTGCCTTGTATTTGAAGCTTAGGAGTTCTATTTTTGCTCCTCTTTTTATTTGATGCATTTTGCAAACTTTCTTTCATTTTTCATTTCTTTGAACTCAAATTGATTTCTTTTTGTGCCCATTCCCTTTGATGACAAAAATTTATGGTAGAACATGGATGATGGATGTATGGATGCATGGTTTCAAGGGTCACCTTGGAATAAACGGTAGCCAAGGAGTTATCACACCACAAGGTACTCTTGACTAGGCCTTAATCCATGGGTCAAAGGATACTAGCATGACACATCCTAGGGTGTTTTACAAATATTCTAACAAGCAAAGTCTTAAGAAGAAAAAGCATCTACTAGGGCCTATATACACTTGTCAAGCTTCCCAAATAGACGGTTTCGCAAAATTTTCTAACATGCAACTACATGCCATGATGCAACTAACATATAAACATCCTAATGCATATGATTCTATTAACTAATATGACATATAATCTAAATGCAAGTCCTAGATTCACATTGTTATACCGCATCAATCAAAATAAAGCCACATAGTCATTAACATAAAGAGGAAAAAGGAGATTGGAATGATCATACCGTGTGGTCTTCAATATCCTCATGTCTCGGATGTGGCGTAGTCAATCAATGTGAACAAGGATAAAACAAACACAATATATACAAGACAATATATACAAAGGAAATGAACTTGTTTTTGGATTTTTCAATTTTTTTCAATTTTTATGATTTTTGAAATTTTTCAATTTTTATGGGTTTTTTGAATAAGAGTTAAATGTTAGAATTCCCATCCCCACACTAATATGGGCATTGTCCTCAATGGCCAAAATGATGGAAATTATGCAAAGATGATGCATGATTTCTATACTAAATGCAATCTACACTAAGCTACACTACATGATGCATGGTTTTTGTTATGACGGAGAGGATAATTTAGATTACCTCCCGTTGTGTATGCATTAACTTCCCCAAACCGAGTGAGACACTATTGCTAATGTCCAAGGATGGGTATAGTTCATGCACACACTATGATATGCATGAAACTAATTTGTCATTTTGGATTTTACAAATGGGAACAATAGAATAAGAACACCTAAATGGTACCGAGGTGTGAGTCCTTTGATGTTGCTAGGACTAAACCAACAATGATCAAAATTAAATAAAATACAAAGAGTACAAGACACAAACTTCTTTTCATGAAAAATAAAGATAAAGAGGAGAGATGAGAGAACTTCACTTGAACTTAGGTGGCCGCTCATGCTTGCTCCACCTAGTGATGAAGTAGTCTCCTAGGCATCCGCATCATCTCCCTCTATATCGCTATCCCAAATATCCTTTGAAGCATCACTTAAACTTGGATCCTCGAATTCATCTTCCTCACTCTCAAGCTTCACCGTATCACCTCCACAAGAATCGCTACTCTCCTCCCCTTTGCGACCGTTCGCCCCTTCATTGGCCTTCTCCGAGTTGGGAAAGAGCAATTCCATTTGAGCCCATGAGGGGAAAGCTCCTTCCTCACTAATCCGTCCTTTTTGAGCCATCTCATAGTATTGGGGGTAAAGAGCATAATAAGTGTCCACGGAGGTCTCATATTGACGGTAGTGTAAATCTTGCTAAATTCCCGTGACAAAATCGTCACGGGGGAGGATGAAGGGATTTGGATGGTTATATGGTTGGTAGGGAAAGGGGTTGTAATACCCCGTATTTTATATAATATAATTAATTAAACGGATATTGTTATATATAGTTATTAGGTATTATTTTACTAATTATGTCGGGATAATAGTTGAGTCGAGTTAATTGTTTAGTCGTGTTGATATCGTAAAATCGAGTTGTTGCATAAGTTATCTGAGACGGGTTTATATGGTATTCGAGACGTGAGCTAAACCTTTTACCCTCGACCCATTTGGGTTTACCCAATATCATGTTTAACCCAATTAACCTAGCACCCAACACCTTTCTCTAACCTAAGTTTTAACCTAATTTTACCCTAGCAACACCCTCAACCCGCCTCCCTCTTTCATCAGCCCATTTGGCAGCCTTTCACGCAAAACGAGAGAGAGAGAGAGAGAGGGAGTGGTGACGGCGCAGCAAGGAAGGTCAAAGGGAGGTTGTCGACGACGTAGGGTGGCCCTGGTGGTTGTTGTGGTGGCGGAAAGGTAAGCATGTCACATTCCTCCTCTGTTTTCATCTTTTATGTCGGGTTTTTGGTTGGGGTTGCGTGTCTTAGGGAGGGGATAAGGGTGGTTGGTGTCGGGGTAATGGTGTTGGGTGGTCCGAGTCGCCCCTATTGGTGGCGGTCGGGTGGGCTTTGGGTGGTAGTGGTGGCGAAAGTAGGCGTCTTTGACGGGGGTAGCAAACGGGTAGCGGGGGGGGGTTTGCATACGGGTTTAGACGGGTATGTTTGGGGTGGCACCACCGTGGACTAGGGGGAGGTCGAGACGGTGGTGCCACGGTGTCTAGGTTCGTGGGTTGACGGTGAGTAGGGTCGTGGTTGTTTGGCAGGGGATGGTTGTTGGTTGCGGTGGAGGAAAGGAGAGAAACAGTGGGTGTTGGTGAGGCACGGCGTGGAACCAGGCCAAAAGAAGGCCACGGTCTGACTCGCCGGCGAGAGTCGACCGTCGTGGGGGTGGTCCTTGGTGGTGGGGTTGAAGTGGGGGACTGACCTGGTGGTTGACACGGTGGTGAGGTGGTGTGTGGGGGTGCGTGAGTGCGTGTGAAGGGGGGTGTGTGGATGACGGGCTGTTTTGGTTTTGAAGCGGGTTTTCGTAATTCAATCGTTATAATTCGGTAATGGGTCGTATGTTTAACTAACTAATTTAATTCCGAGTTATTTAATTAATGAAAGACGGGTTTAAGTCGGGTTGTTGAATTGTTTTATGTTTGAGTCGGGTTTTCTTAAAATGTTTAATTCGTTTAATATTTTATCTATCATAGTAGTTATTAAATTTAATTCCCGAGTCGTTTAAATAATTGGAAACAGGTTTTGTGTCGGGATTGTTAAAAGAGGAAAGTTTCTATATCGGGAAAGTTTCTATTTTTGGTAAATTTCTATTTTGGGAACGGGAATAGTTAAGTAATTGGTTATCATTTCATTACCTTTCAGAGGACGAATTATTGTGGATTATCACTGAGCATCCGGCTATTTGACTGCAGCGATTCGAGGTAGGGAAATACACTTGACTTACCGGTGTTGTTAAATTGTGTGAGTTGTTGTATTACATGTGACCGAGCTGTGATCGATGATTTGTGCGTGGTTGCAATTTATGTTGTGATTCATACACTGGAGTGTGGTTGGCTGAACTGTTCGTATTGATTATGTTATTTCGTATTTTGATAGCTGGCATGATTTCATTTATTGATATACATATCATGTTGCATTAATTACTGTTGAGCATTTCATATGCATTGGAGTTGGAGGAGGTTGTGGTGGTGACGATGTTGGGATACGATGTGATGTTGTGATAAGGCCCAGGCGGGTTCTGCAGGACTTGCCCTGGTGTCCTCAACATACGAGCCGCGATCGGCTACGGTCGATATTTATAGTCTACCGGGGATCGGTATGGCTGGGTTGTCCGGGGTATGAGATATGTGATATGAGTTGAGATGGAGATGGAGATGGAGGTGACGGAGGAGCATGCATATCATATTTATTGTTTCATTGTTTTCCCTACTCAACCTCGTGGTTGACCCTGTGTATTCGTGAACACCTGTGATGAACCATAATGGGGAGCAGATTGTGGTACTAAAGATTAGCTGACTTGGGAGCTATGGGATGCGTGAGGACTTGGCCAATCTACCTAGAAGTCTAGACCACATAGAAGATTTTATCACTTAAATTATTTTCCGCTGCGGGTTGTATTTATCTTACATCAAGTATTAGTTGGATAATTTGTAATAAACACGTAACCGTTAAGTTTTAATTTAAAGTACTTTGGTATTGTTGTACTTTGTTATTCACTACCTCGGGAAACCGAGATGGTAACAGTCCGGTTTATTAGGGAATGTCTTGCTAAAGGCTCCTTCATAAACCGGGGTGTTACAAAGTGGTATCAGAGCGAACGATCCTCAGGCCTAAACCGATGAACCCAATGAATGTAGGATGTGTCTAAATAAAATGAACCCCTGGGAATAAACTGCTAGGAGCTCACAGTGCGGTTAAGAAGGCGCCCTTAATGCGCGCTCTTTTGCCCTCTCAGTTTTGAACCAGGCAACCCAAGAGAAAACGAGTGAATGGGGTAGTTAGAAGGAAAACCTTGGATATAAGCGAGTTGATGTATACCTTGAGACCTAGTGCCGAATTTATGATATTTATCTGGATGGATAATCAATGAAGCGTTGGATTGTGGTAATCGTGAGCATGAGAATAATTGCGAATTTATGATATTTAACTGGATGGATGTGAATGACGCGTTGATAGTGCTATTATGTCTAGTAATATGTGGTTATGTGATCCCAAAGCCATGCTAGTATAGTGTCGTGATAGTAATGAGAGACACCATTGAATTGCTTGTTTCTAGTCGTAGCAATCGTGATTAGATGTAAGGGGTAGGTCGGGAGGCGAAGGGACTTCTATGGGATGGATGTTTACGTAAATACAAAAGTGTGAGATTTAAGTTAGGATGGGTTAGTATCGATGGTATGGTTGTAAGAGCTTGGAACATGGAAAATGAATGATTTAGTGTTGGAATCCGTTTTGTTTGATTTTACTCTGTAATTGATCTTGCTGTCATTTCCTTCCTGTTAATTTTCTACGGATAAAAATTTTATGAGAAATAGCCTCGTGAGTTAGTGTTCTTTTGGCGTTGGTTTCATGCTTATAGGGTATACGGATTAAGAGTAATAAATGTTTTAGTGGGCTGTGGTCGGGAAGTTCCGGTGCAGTGATGTTTTGACCAACGTTTTTGTAAAAATCCTCATTTAATTTGTGTAAATGATTTTTGCATAATTCCAACTCCATTGACTAGAGGTTTCGCACACGTTTTAAAATTGATAAGCCACGCAAATTCTTGATGTCTCTATATTAAATGGTCAGCTTTGCAAACTGACCCAAGTTTCGAACCAATTGCCGTCACATACTTATTTGGAACAACTGAGTTGTAAAATGCTTTAAAAATGAAATTCTTGTGCTTTAGACATAATTCTTTTTCCCCTGTGTTTTTAACTCTCGGTATGTTATAAAAAGTAATCTAACTCAAGTATTCGTTGGACAGTTATTTATTTGTGATTTTCGAAAGTTACAACGTGAATCATGACTTGTAAAATGTGCATACTATGTGAGTTTTCATATAAATGTTTGGTTATTTCCTGAGTCTTATTAATGTGATCTTATAATGTTTTATATGATGATAGTAGCATGCATGTTCAGTAGTTATATATCTTAACAAGTGATAAAATTAAAACTTAGTTGATAACATTGTTGGCATGATAGCATGAGTAAAATTGGATAGCTTAATTTGATTCTTAATCGAGGGTGAAACGTTTATACGAGTCCAGTTGTTTGCATACTTTGTATACATTTGGCATGACGTAATGTCTCTGGGTGTGCATCTTATTTGCATAGTGGTCGGGTATATATATATATAAATATAAAACTATATGGTCATATCTTGGTAAGTTGATAGCGTTAAAAGTTAATTGACTGTTCTAACATACACGCATGAATAATTATAATAATTAGGTCTAAATGTCTACACATGAATGTTAGTAATGGTTATGCCTAAATATTACCACATGTAGGATGTCATCTGAGTCCTAAGGTCCTTTTTGTGAGCCTGTGTGCCTATAGTTATACCTATTACTTCCATTGCATTAAATTATTTCGGTTGAACCTAAACCTATAACATGATAATAAACAGTGTTGTTATTTTTGTTATTGAATATGTTCGTTATTACAATATCGTAAAATACTAAAGTGATTCTTGCAATTGCATGAGGGTGATATAAAGGAAACTGTTTGATATAACACGACAATTGGCATATTTATAATCTCGAGTCGTTACTATCAATTATATTAAAATGAAGATTGTTATGATAACTATGTTGACAATTATAATAGGATAATCCTTTGATGATTCACATGATATGCTTTGGTTTAAATGATAGTCGATATAGTTACATCTAATTGAGTCTACGAGTTGCCCAAGTATTTAAGTCGTGCAAATAAGTGAAGTGTCCAAGTTGCTAATCTTTTACTATAGCTAGAATTCTACAAAGTATGAGATGATGAATGTATGTTTAAACTCGTTATGCGATATCGTTTGTTTTGCTGAAAATGAGTTGTACTAAGTTGCTGGACACAACTGAACGATATGGTTGCTATGATGTCAAACACATGTGGGGTATGGAAGTAATGTTGTGTTGTTATGAATCATACGTTGTTACTTTTATTAACAAATATGTTTCAGAGTTTATATCAAACAAATTGACTAATTCGTGTTGTATGTCTGATGAGTCAAAAGGTTTGATTACGTGTTATGTTTCTATGGTTTCTAGGTGTTAAGTAGTGCTTATGTACCACATGTTTTAATACTCCCGGCGATTTATTAGTAGCAGATTGTTCAATTATTCGGAATTGGTAACAGTTTTGACTTGGGAGTGGAATTTGGTGGGGTCAATGTGGATTGTATGCTGGTTTACGTGTATTCTTGCAGTTGATATTTCTAAAATGATTGTTCTCACGGTAGATAATGCAAATTGTGATGATCTTGAGTTGACCAAAACTCGGTATTACAACAAGATTACCCCGAAAACTTGTTTTATAACTTTCGCACACTTAAACCTCGAGGATGAATCCTTTGTCTTACACCCCTGTGTCTTAATTTGTTAACTTCCCATTTTGTAGGATGGATCCCTACAATGTACACCCGCAAGACTGTTACATGTCACTTGATGCTGACTTTAATGAGCATTGTGAGAGACTTTGCACTGCCATGGACATGTATGGCCATAAGGGGCACCCCGAGTATTTAACTAATACTCGATTAGAGCGTATACCCTTATCGATTCTATTCCCGACTCGGCATACTAAAGGACAAAGAAACGATTTTATATGAGAGAGTTGACCACCCATTGCATGAGGCTATTCCGTGACCCCACCATCGGCGGGGCCAAATACCCGCCCGAGCATACCTTTGACTTCATAGCGGCGACACGAGACACGAATTTTACGCTAATGTACCGATGAAAAAGTACGACCGAACCACCCATGCCGGACTTCGGGGAAGAGGTGAACCAGAAAGGGAATGACATAGAAGTCACCGGACACGAGGGAAGCGCGACCTAAGGACCGTTAGGTTAGGGCTAGTAACACCATGATCGGTCTGTTGTGAAACCGTGTAAACCTTTGGTTCCTTCTTGTTGTTCTTTTAGTTCGATGTTGTGTTTTAAGTCAAGCATGAACTAAGTAATAAGTGATACTTGTTGACAATCGATTAATCTCATAATAAAACCTTGTTTTCAACTATAATGTTCTTCTGCGCATCTTTTGGTCACGTGTTCTTTTACGATTACATGTTGTTGACAGTGTTTTGTTACATTGGAATATGAAAGTTGAGAAGAGGTTACGAGGACGTAACCATGTTTTTAGTTGGGTAGGATTGTAAAATCTTAAGGTTTATGTTCCACTTGTGTATAGATTGTGGTGTTGATCAAGTTGTAGATCGTAGTTTGTTCAAGCTGATGTTTCGCTGATGTTTCGTTGCGTGGTACCCACACAAATGTGTCCTCTATGTTGTGTGATTAAACTGCTGCTGTTATGGTGCTCTGATAGTTGCATGAGTTTATGAGTGGTGATTGGTTGCATGAAGTAAGTTCCGGGACGTAACTTTCTTTTAGGAGGGTAGAATGTAACATTCCGTTTCAACCGCTTGAGTCCATGAATCCTTGTACTAGAAAATCTGTTTGATAGTGGAGCGAACTTCGGGACGAAGTTCATTTTAAGGGGGGAAGACTGTAATACCCCGTATTTTATATAATATAATTAATTAAACGGATATTGTTATATATAGTTATTAGGTATTATTTTACTAATTATGTCGGGATAATAGTTGAGTCGAGTTAATTGTTTAGTCGTGTTGATATCGTAAAATCGAGTTGTTGCATAAGTTATCTGAGACGGGTTTATATGGTATTCGAGACGTGAGCTAAACCTTTTACCCTCGACCCATTTGGGTTTACCCAATATCATGTTTAACCCAATTAACCTAGCACCCAACACCTTTCTCTAACCTAAGTTTTAACCTAATTTTACCCTAGCAACACCCTCAACCCGCCTCCCTCTTTCATCAGCCCATTTGGCAGCCTTTCACGCAAAACGAGAGAGAGAGAGAGAGAGGGAGTGGTGACGGCGCAGCAAGGAAGGTCAAAGGGAGGTTGTCGACGACGTAGGGTGGCCCTGGTGGTTGTTGTGGTGGCGGAAAGGTAAGCATGTCACATTCCTCCTCTGTTTTCATCTTTTATGTCGGGTTTTTGGTTGGGGTTGCGTGTCTTAGGGAGGGGATAAGGGTGGTTGGTGTCGGGGTAATGGTGTTGGGTGGTCTGAGTCGCCCCTATTGGTGGCGGTCAGGTGGGCTTTGGGTGGTAGTGGTGGCAGAAGTAGGCGTCTTTGACAGGGGGTAGCAAACGGGTAAGCAGGGGGGTTTTGCATACGGGTTTAGACGGGTATGTTTGGGGTGGCACCACCGTGGACTAGGGGGAGGTCGAGACGGTGGTGCCACGGTGTCTAGGTTCGTGGGTTGACGGTGAGTAGGGTCGTGGTTGTTTGGCAGGGGATGGTTGTTGGTTGCGGTGGAGGAAAGGAGAGAAACAGTGGGTGTTGGTGAGGCACGGCGTGGAACCAGGCCAAAAGAAGGCCACGGTCTGACTCGCCGGCGAGAGTCGACCGTCGTGGGGGTGGTCCTTGGTGGTGGGGTTGAAGTGGGGGACCCGACCGTGGTTGACACGGTGGTGAGGTGGTGTGTGGGGGTGCGTGAGTGCGTGTGAAGGGGGGTGTGTGGATGACGGGCTGTTTTGGTTTTGAAGCGGGTTTTCGTAATTCAATCGTTATAATTCGGTAATGGGTCGTATGTTTAACTAACTAATTTAATTCCGAGTTATTTAATTAATGAAAGACGGGTTTAAGTCGGGTTGTTGAATTGTTTTATGTTTGAGTCGGGTTTTCTTAAAATGTTTAATTCGTTTAATATTTTATCTATCATAGTAGTTATTAAATTTAATTCCCGAGTCGTTTAAATAATTGGAAACAGGTTTTGTGTCGGGATTGTTAAAAGAGGAAAGTTTCTATATCGGGAAAGTTTCTATTTTTGGTAAATTTCTATTTTGGGAACGGGAATAGTTAAGTAATTGGTTATCATTTCATTACCTTTCAGAGGACGAATTATTGTGGATTATCACTGAGCATCCGGCTATTTGACTTTGATTCGAGGTAGGGAAATACACTTGACTTACCGGTGTTGTTAAATTGTGTGAGTTGTTGTATTACATGTGACCGAGCTGTGATCGATGATTTGTGCGTGGTTGCAATTTATGTTGTGATTCATACACTGGAGTGTGGTTGGCTGAACTGTTCGTATTGATTATGTTATTTCGTATTTTGATAGCTGGCATGATTTCATTTATTGATATACATATCATGTTGCATTAATTACTGTTGAGCATTTCATATGCATTGGAGTTGGAGGAGGTTGTGGTGGTGACGATGTTGGGATACGATGTGATGTTGTGATAAGGCCCAGGCGGGTTCTGCAGGACTTGCCCTGGTGTCCTCAGCTGCGAGCTGGCAGATCGGCTACGGTCGATATTTATAGTCTACCGGGGATCGGTATGGCTGGGTTGTCCGGGGTATGAGATATGTGATATGAGTTGAGATGGAGATGGAGATGGAGGTGACGGAGGAGCATGCATATCATATTTATTGTTTCATTGTTTTCCCTACTCAACCTCGTGGTTGACCCTGTGTATTCGTGAACACCTGTGATGAACCATAATGGGGAGCGACGACAGTACTAAAGATTAGCTGACTTGGGAGCTATGGGATGCGTGAGGACTTGGCCAATCTACCTAGAAGTCTAGACCACATAGAAGATTTTATCACTTAAATTATTTTCCGCTGCGGGTTGTATTTATCTTACATCAAGTATTAGTTGGATAATTTGTAATAAACACGTAACCGTTAAGTTTTAATTTAAAGTACTTTGGTATTGTTGTACTTTGTTATTCACTACCTCGGGAAACCGAGATGGTAACAGTCCGGTTTATTAGGGAATGTCTTGCTAAAGGCTCCTTCATAAACCGGGGTGTTACAGGGGTAAGGAGGCACTTTTATCTTCTCATTTTGAGTTTGTTGTTCTTGTTGTTGTGGTGGTGGATTTTGTGGTGGTGGAGTTTGCCTTGTTTGACTTGGGATGAGGTAGGAGGGCATTGGGGACAAGCTTCCTCTTCTTGGGGAGATCCGTGGTAGATCGGTTATTGGGAGATAGAGTGGATCGCTCCCTTTTGTCAACCACTTTATCCTCTTATCAACCCCCTCAAGGGTTATCCAATGGTGTTGGACGACAAGTAGATCTTCATTAATTCTTGTTCCCCCCGTAAGTGGAGTGTACTCATTGTTCTCATTGAACCTTGGGTTAAAGTGCTTTGCAAGTCTAGTTATGAGTCCACCATTCACTATGTGCTTCATTCCATCATCATCCCCATTTCTAAATCTTACCCACTTCTCTAGCAAAACTAGAGGTGCATTGAAGTGATACCTATCTCTGCCTTGAATGTTAAGGTATGATTCCATAAATACAAGGTCCAATTGGTTGACAATGGCCGGATCTCGGCGGGCGAAAAGAGTACCCGAAAGAAATCGATATGTAAGCCTCAAGATCGGGTTTTGGATGTGAAAAGCAAGACACTCTTTAGTAAGAATGAAATCCCGGCCCGTCATGGCCCTCCACAATGGTGCAACATTATACTTTTTGGGCTTTGATGTTCGGGTAGGCGAAACATCAAGTCCGAACACATTGGCAAACTCGACAAGGGTCATCATCCTAGAAACATTTTCCAACCTAAACTCTATGCATATCACTTTGTTTACGGTTGTAATCTTCAAAAAGCTTAAGAATTCTAGCACAAGGGACCGATAGGTTGGTTCATACATGCGAAAGAGAGTTGAAAGACCAAAAACCTCAAAGAGTGCTTCTACTTGATGAAAAATTCCAAGCTTTCTTAAGGTAGCATGACAAAGAAATTTGGTGGGAAGAATATTCTTACTTAAGAGTCGGTGGAAGACCAATCGCTGCACATCATCAAGGAATTCTGCATTCGAGAAATCATCGAGCCTTGTGAGATCTACAATCTCCACATGTTCCCTTCTAATGGTGTTGAGATGTGAGGTAGAGGAACTTCCCACCATCCTTGGTCTTCTTGCACTTCTAAAGGAGGATCTCCTTGGTGCCATTCTTGCTTCTTTTGTTGGGTTCTTTTGATTTGAATATTGCTAAGGATGTTCCTTGTTGATTGAGTATTGGAAACCCTAGAAAATTGGGGATTTTTAAATTTGAGGGTAAAGAGAGTGATTTGGATATGTATGGGAGTCATAAGGAGATGGGTTTTATAGGGTAAGTGGAAGGAATAGTGATGTGTCAAAGTATGTGTGGTGGGGGGTATTTTAATTAGGAAGAAGTCGGGTCAAGACGCTGTGAGAAGACGAGCGGATTCAAGGTGAAGACGCTCGGATTCTTGCTTCACGGGACGGGCGGATTCTTCACAATCCGCTCGGATTTTGCCACAGAGGAAAATCCCAAAATTTTGACGCCATAAGACGGGCGTCCCGAGCATAAGACGCTCGGATTCTTTCATGGTGGGACGGGCGTCTTTTTCAGAAGACGGGCGGATTCCAGTAAAGAGATTTTTCTTGAAATGCATAGGTGAAAAGACGGGCGTCTTTCCTCAGATCCGGCCGGATTCCTTGAGACGTACGGATTCTTCACAGGACGCTCGACCGACCTCGACCGTAAATCTTCAATTTCTCAGCGTAGCTGGACGTACGGTTTCTCCCCTATACGCCCGGATTCTGACAAGACGGCCGGATTCTCTGGAATCCGCACGTATTCTGGCTGCGAGTTTTGACTTCTTCTCCTTTCTTAGATGCATCCCCACACTTGGGCATTTGTCCCTTCCTTCATTCAAAAACTCATTAGTGACCCTCCCTCACTTACGCTCATGAAAAGAGTCTATGCTACTTATTAAAACAAATGCAATAAATAAATACAAGTTAGAGGGTTAGTATATTTACAAACGGTGGTTTAGGGAGGACTCCACCAAAATCTCCCTTAGATGGTCCTTTCAAGGGGAAGGAGGCCCGAGGTAGGTGGCCTCGACCTCTCCAACAAATGCTCCTTCATAGTAGGGCTTCAACCTTTGACCATTTACCTTGAATTTGCTTCCATCGTCCGCCTTGAGTTCGAAATCTCCATATTTTCCAACTTCGGTTATCACATAGGGACCCATCCATCTAGAGTTCAATTTTCCCGGAAAGAGTCGGTAGCGGGAATTGAATAGAAGGACTTTGTCTCCCTTGTGCAAGGCCTTTTGTCGAATTCTTTTGTCATGAAGCAATTTTGTTCTTTCTTTGTAAATCTTTGCATTCTCATAGGATTGTAGTCAGAATTCTTCCAACTCTTGGATTTGAATCATCCTCCTTTGAACGCTCAATTTGAGATCAAGATTGAGTGCTCGGATTGCCCAATAAGCTTTGTACTCCAATTCAATTGGCAAATGACATGCTTTCCCATATACAAGCTTGTAGGGGGAGGCTCCTATGGGAGTTTTGTAGGTCGTCCTATAAGCCCAAAGAGCATCATCAAGCTTTGTGCTCCAATCTTTCCGAGTCTTGTTCACAACTTTTTCAAGGATTTGCTTGATCTCTCTATTTGAAATTTCCACTTGACCGCTTGTTTGAGGATGGTATCCCAAGCCGGTTCGATATTGAACACCATATTTGGTCAAAAGGGATGAAAGCTTCTTCTCATGGAAATGTGTTCCTCCATCACTAATGATTGCTCTAGGAACTCCAAATCTTGGGAAAATTATCTTCTTGAAAAGCTTGGTGACCGTTTTCGCATCATCATTTGGGGTGGCAATTGCCTCCACCCACTTTGAAACATAATCGACGGCCACAAGGATGTACTTATTCCCATTGGATGTCACAAAGGGCCCTTGGTAGTCAATTCCCCAAACATCGAAGATCTCTACCTCTAGAATGCCCCTTTGTGGCATTTCGTTCCTCCAAGATATATTCCCCGTTCTTTGACAAGCATCGCAATGAATGATGAATTCTCTTGTATCTTGAAACATTGTAGGCCAATAGAAGCCCGATTGGAGAATTTTTGCAACGGTTCTCCTTGCTCCATGGTGCCCACCGTAGGGTGATGAATGACATCCTTCCAAGATTCCTTGGATTTCCCATTGAGGGATGCATCTCCGGTAGAGCCCATCACTACACTCCTTGTAGAGGTTTGGGTCATCCCAAAAGTACCTCTTCACTTCGAATAGGAATCTCTTCCTTTGGTTGTGGTTCAAGTTTGGAGGGAGTACTTTTCCAACAATATAATTGGCATAATCGGCAAACCATGGGGTGATGTGCCTTTCAAGTTGTGTTTGAATAGCCATCAAAATATCATCGGGAAATGAGTCATTGATCGGGGTTTCTCCATTTTCATCATGAAACCGAATTCTTGACAAGTGATCCGCCACTACATTCTCGGCTCCTTTCTTGTCTCTTATTTCCAAGTCAAATTCTTGAAGAAGCAAAATCCATCTCAACAATCTTGGTTTTGCCTCCTTCTTTATCAAGAGATGTCGAAGAGCGCGGTGATCCGAAAATACAATCACCTTGGATCCAAGCAAGTAGGAACGGAATTTATCCAAAGCATATACAATGGCAAGAAGCTCCTTCTCGGTTGTATCATAATTCACTTGAGAAGGGTCGAGGGTTTTGCTTATGTAATAGATGGCATGAAGAGCTCTCCCTACCCGTTGGCCAAGAACCGCTCCAATGGCGTAGTTGCTAGCATCACACATAATCTCGAAGGGTAACTCCCAATTCGGGGGTTGAATGATTGGTGCCGAGATTAATGCTTCTTTGATTCTATTAAAAGCTTCAACACACTCGTCAGTAAATTGGAATTGGGCATCTTTAAGCAAAAGTTGAGTGAGGGGTTTTGCTATTTTGGAAAAATCTTTTATGAAACGACGATAAAAACCCGCGTGACCGAGAAAACTTCTCACCCCTCTAACATTCACGGGAGGTGGGAGTTTCTCTATCACATCAACTTTAGCTTTATCGACCTCGATGCCCTTTTCCGAAATCAAGTGACCCAAAACAATTCCTTCATTGACCATGAAATGACACTTTTCTCAATTTAAAACAAGGCTAACATCTTCACATTTTTGCAATACAAGAGAAAGATTATGCAAGCATGAGTCAAAGTCCTTTCCATAAACACTAAAGTCATCCATAAAAACTTCCATTATGGTTTCTAAGTAATCAGAGAAGACACTCATCATGCATCTTTGGAAAGTGGCGGGGGCATTACATAATCCAAAAGGCATCCTCCTATATGCAAAAGTGCCATAAGGGCATGTGAAGGTGGTCTTATGTTGGTCATCCGGGTGTATAGGGATTTGGAAGAATCCCGAATACCCGTCAAGGTAACAAAAGAATTTGTTAGAGGCTAACCTCTCAAGCATTTGGTCAATGAATGGTAAGGGGAAGTGATCTTTTCTTGTTGCGGAGTTTAATTTCCGGTAGTCAATGCACATACGCCAACCGGTGATCATTCTTGTGGGTATTAATTCATTCTTTTCATTTGTCACTACCGTGGTACCTCCTTTCTTAGGTACCACTTGAACGGGGCTAACCCACAAAGAATCCGATATGGGATATATGATTCCCGCATCAAGTAATTTCATGACCTCTCCTTTGACAACTTCTTGCATTTGGGGGTTCAATCTTCTTTGGGGTTGAATGGTAGGTCTATGGTCGTCCTCTAGATGAATTTTATGCATGCAAAAGTCGGGACTTATCCCCTTAAGGTCATCTAGACTATAACCTATAGCCTTCTCATGTTGTTTCAACACATCAAGTAATTTTCCCAATTGGTCATCATCAAGTCTATCATTAACAATCACGGGTTTGGTCTTTGATTCATCAAGGTAAGCATATTTCAAATTTGGGGGAAGGGGTTTCAAAGTAGGAGTTTGTACCTTACTTTCTTCCTTTGGAGTTTCATTGAGAATTTGCTCCATCTCCATTAGACATTCCATTCTCATAGCATACTCAACTTCACTTTCATCAACCTCGTCATATTCAAATCCCATGATGGGTTCTTCTTGCTCTTGAGTTTGTAAAATATCCTCTAGGATGGATTGCTCATCCTCTATGGGTTGACATGCTTCTACTAGAATATAATGCACCAACTCGGATTGTGCATGAGTAAGTTCCTTGTTAGCTAGAGCGGCTTCAAAGAGATCCACCTCCAACTCCCAATACATGCTCTTGGCCTCACTTGCTTCTAAGGCTTCTAGTGCTTGCATGGGATCCTTGAAGTAAGGGATACTCAAGTGGTCCTCTACAAAACAGTCTATGAAATCCATCTCGCAAAATATCAAACAACTCGAAGAGTGATTAGAACAAACCTTGAGGAGTTTTACTTCCTCAAGGTGAAGAAAGACACAACTAATAACAAAAAAGAAATCTAAATCAAACAAACACCGTCCCCGGCAACGGCGCCATTTTTGATGCGATCCCGCTAAGTATTCACAAATTAAGATGTGGTCGTTGGTCACGGTCGAATGAAAACACAATTTATAGCTTAACAAGCAACTCTACAATTAGTAAAGAGGCAAGTAAAGGTCGGATCCCAAGGGACGGGAGTTGAAATGAGATTTCTATTGTAACTAGCGGTGTCTACGGGGTATCACAAATTGGGTTGATGTAGAAGGTTACTAAACTAGAATAACAATGAAAATAAACGAGCAAGATGAATAAAAAGGGGTGTAAACAATTGATTAAAGGCACTAGGGTGTCATGGGATCATAGGGGAATCATGGGATATGATCATACAAACATGTTCTCAAATTATAAGCAAGCAATTATTGTTGTGATGGATTGAGTTGGGTTATGTCTTACAATCCTAGGAAAGTTTGGGTCCCGGAGCCGAATCGATTAGATTGTACAACACCTACAAGTCGACTTAATCTTCCCTACTCAACAACATGCATGGTCTAATGAGACTCGAGTTGGGTTATGTCTTACAAGTCTCATTGAAAAGATAGGAGATGATAGTAAATGCAAGGATTCATAGGCTTAGCATTTCATCAAATATAACATGTGCATGAGTTGAGATCAAAACAAGCAAGCAAATAAAACATGAAAGCATATTAATTTAAGCATGAATCATTCCCCATGTTGGTTTCCCCTAATCACCCATTAACCCTAGCGAAGAGACTACTCACTCATTATCATGTTGATCATGCTAGCAAGGTTGTCAATCATACTAACAATATGAAACATGATGAATAAATGAAAGTAATTAACAATAATTAAAAAGGGATTAAGAGATTATACCTACTAATGATTCCAATAATAAAGCAAGAATAATAGAAGTACTTGAATGCTAGATTGAGAGGTTGTCAATCTCCCAATAATAACCCAAATAATCTTCAATTACCCAAAATAAAGGATGAACAAAAGAGAGATTAAAGAACTAAAACTTGGATTAAAACTTGATTAATACTTGATTACAATATTGAAGAGAGATTTGATTGATATTAACTACACTAATTATTGATAAGAAGAACATGCTCCTCTAATTAGCCTAATGGGGTATTTATAGTGGAAATTAGGAGGATGCATTAGGGTTAACTAAGGGCTAAACTAGTAATTACACTTTTTAAGTTGAGCAAGGAGGACCCGGTATTTTCTGAGAGAAGGGCTTCTCTTTTCGTAGCTTGAAGAAGACGACCCGTGCTGTGAAGAAATCCGGGCGGAATAAGGTCGGGACGGCCGGATTTGGGCGGTGGAATCCGAGCGGATTCTGGGAAATCCGGTCGGATTGTTGAGGGGAATCCGAGCGGATTCTCGCACGGACGCCTTGATCGGATTGTGCGAGGGTCGGACGGGCGGATTGTTGACAATCCGCTCGGATTGTCGATCAAAGATAGTAACTTCTTCTTTTCTTCCCTTTTCTTCATAAATTCCTTGGGGATTTCCTTGGGGACTCAAAGATCTTTCCTCTACATTGCTCTTCTACTATGATATGTACAAAGGCCTTCTAATCTTGTCTCTCCTTGATGCTTGGTCATTGAATTCGATCAATTTAGTCTCGTTTTGCCATGAAAATGCAAGATTCTTACTCCTTTCCTACCAAGGGATCAAAATCTCAAAGAATATGCAAAACAAAGAACTAAAGATAAGAAATGACCCAAATAAGCACTAAAAAGCATGGAAACAAGGCTAATTCGGGGGCTAAATATGCACCAATTATGGTCACATCAGGTGAATAGTTATTGAGCAGGTATGAGTTGATGCGCATGGGATAGCTGGGTTGAGTCATCACGGGATGTCTTAGAAGTCTTCCGCTGTGTCGAACACTCTTTCGTTTGTTTAGCATTTTGAGAACAGTTGTACTTCTTACTTTATTAGTTTTGGTTGGCTTGTATCACGTTAAACTATTTAATAAAGTACGTTTCGTTATTGTCTATTTGATTATCATTGCCCCGGGTAACCGAGATGGTAGCACTTCCATGCCTTAAGTGGTCCTGGTAAGGTACTTGGAGTTGGGGGTGTTACAGCCACTGGGTTCCCTGAACATTTCATAGAAATTTTGATGCAATGTGTAACTACACTCTCTTATTCCATTTCTTTGAATGAAGAGACCTTTGGTTTTTTTAAGGGGAAATGAGGGCTCAGGCAGGGTGATCCACTCTCTTCATTACTCTTTACTTCGTGCCTGGAGTATCTAAGTAAGGTTATAATGGTGGTGCAACAACATAAGAGATTTAGATATCATCCTCTATGCAAGAGAATCAATCTTTCTCATCTATGCTTTGCTGATGATCTCATTATGTTTTGCAAAGGAGAGAAAGCTTCAATTGGCCTGATATTGAATTCTTTTGAGTATTTTTCAAGAGCATTAGGACTGGTGATGAACAGAGGTAAATCAAACATCTACTCCAATAGAACTGCTGAGGAGGTGATCAGGGCTGTTGAACAATCCACATGAATGAAAAGGAGCAATGTTCCATTCAAATATTTAAGAGTGAATGTTTCTCCTAAGAGAGTAACTATGCTGAAGAAATCACTCGATCGAGTGATAAACATGGTCGATCGAGTGAAACAGAAAGAGCAATTGGTCGATCGATTGATAAAAGTACTCGATCCAGTACTTTAAGTGGCGGGGATCCTAATTTACTATCTAATACCGCCACCGTGTCATCTTTCTCTGCTGTGGAGACGTCACGCATTGATAAGGGTAAAGAAAAAGTTGCGGGGCCAGTCATCGCTACCAGGGTACCCTTCCCAAGTCGTCTGAAGGACGCAAAGATCGAGCAGTAGTACGGTAAGTTTGTGGACGTCGTGAAAAACCTCCAGGTAACTGTCCCTTTTTCCGAACTTGTTACTCAGGTACCCACTTACGCTAAGTTTATGAAAGATATTGTGACGCGTAAGAGAAATTTGAGTGAATTTGAGACGATTTCATTTATGGAAGAGTCTAGTAATTTGCTGTTGAATAAGGCCCCTCCAAAAATGAAGGACCCGGGCAGCTTTTCTATTACATGTGTCATAGGCAATATGGTTATTGACAAGGCCCTTTGCGATTTAGGTGCCAGTGTTAGTGTCATGCCCCTTCATGTATGCAAGAAACTGAAGATGAGTCATTTTAAAGTGACTAACATTACCCTACTGGATGGCGATAGATCTCATTAGGAGGCCCTTAGGTGTCTTAGAGGACGTGCCTGTGAAAATAGGCAAGCTTTACATCCCAGTAGATTTCATTGTTTTGGATATAGCTGAGGACACCCGGACCCAAATTATCTTAGGAAGACCATTCCTTTGTACAGCTGGGGCTGTTATTGATGTCGACAAGGCGTCGACTCTTGCGATGGGGATGACGCTATCACATTCGATCCCGAAGACTTTAGCTCACCCAATGATAGAGGACACTTGTTATTCGGTCGATATCATTGACGAGTCTATTTATGACTTCTGGTCGGGTTCTTTTATGAAGGACCCACTAGAGGCTCTTATGCTTTTTGATGAGTGTACAGATAGCGCAGACGACGATGACGCTGCGTTGGATTTGCTTGTTGATGATTTAGATGAGCATGAGGGAGAGCAGGTGGAACAAATGATTAGCACTCTCTGCTTCATTGAGGTAAAGGCACCGGAGCGTAAGCCTCTCCCTTCTCATCTTAAATATGTTTTCTTAGACGATACAGATCAATATCCAGTCATTGTTAGTGCCAAGCTTAGTGATGACCAGCTGACCTCCTTGTTAGCTGTACTTAAGAAAAACAGGAAAGCAATGGGCTATTCACTGGACGATATCACGGGGATTAGTCCCGATATTTGTATGCACAGGATAGAGTGGAGGAGGATCACAAACCTTGCGAGACAGGGTCGGCGTCAATGCGCTGAACCGGAAGATGCGAGGATGTCGTGATGGCCGAGGTAATGAAGTCTGCTGGATGTAGGTATTATTTATTCTGTCGGTAATTCTAAATGGGTGAGTCCAAGATCTAGTCCCGAAGAAAGGAGGGACAACTGTAGTTAAGAATGAGAAGAATGAATTAATACCTACTCGAGTAGTGACTGGTTGGCGGATGTGCATAGATTACGATGACATTAATGCAACCACTAAGAAAGATCACTTTCCCCTTCCTTTTATTGATCAAATGGTAGAAAGGTTAGCTTCTCATAAATTTTTCTCGCTATTTAGACGGGTATTCGTGGTTCTTTCAGATCCCTATCCACCCAGCACGATCGGGCTAAGACTACATTTACCCGTCCTAAGGGCGTTTTTGCGTATCGCATCGCACGCCTTTTGGTTTGTGCAATGCCCCCGCCACCTTCCAAAGGTGTATGATGGGGATATTTTCAGAGTATATCGAGTCTATCATGGAAGTTTTTATGGACGATTTCAAAGTGTATATGGAAGTGATTTTTCTAACTCAGCGTCTGCCTAACCTTGAGAAAGTGTTGCGCGCTCTATTGAGGTTAATCTTGTCTTTGAATCGGGAGAAGTGCCACTTTATGGTCAACGAGGGAGTTGTCTTAGGGCACTTAGTTTCGATAGGGGAATAGAAGTTGATAAAGCAAAGGTGGAAGTGATTCAAAGAATTACCACCTCCGTTAATGTTAAGGGGGTGAGGAGCTTCCTTGGTCACGCCGGCTTTTATCGGCGGTTTATCAAGGATTTCTCCAAAATTGCTAAACCACTTACACGATTCTGCTTAAGGATGCCCCTTTTGTGTTTATCGATGCTTGTCTTTCTCGCTTTTAACAGTTAAAGCGGGCCTTAGTCTCTGCACCGATCATACAGCCTCCCAACTGGGACTTGCCGTTTGAGATCATGTGTGATGCGAGTGACTATGCACTAGGAGCGGTGTTAGGCCAAAGGAAAGACAAAGCTTTGAATGCTATCTACTATGCGAGCCGAACTCGGATGAGGCTCAAGTTAAAATACACCACCATCGAGAAAGAGTCGTTAGCTGTAGTTTATGCCTTAGAGAAGTTTCGTACTTACTTAGTTGGGTCAGAAGTCACTGTTTTTACTGACCATGCAGCTTTGAGGCATCTCCTTGCTAAGAAGGAGGCCAAACCGCGGCTACTGAGATGGATACTCCTTCTTCAGGAGTTTGATTTGCAGATCAAGGATAAGAAAGGAGCTGAGAACGTTGTAGTGATCACTTGTCGCGATCGATGCGACAAGAAGGGGAAGATTCTCTACCCATTAATGATTCTTTTCCCCGACGATACTTTGATTGCTGTTATATCGTCTATTGTTAACCAAGAACCTTGGTATGCAGATATAGCTAATTTCGTTGTCGATGTGGCAAGCCGCGACCTTTCTTATCGGCAAAAGAAGCGTTTTCGATAACGCTAAGCGATTTCCAGGATGATCCTTACTTGTTTAAGGAATATGCGACGGTCTCTACAGACCGTGTGTATTCCGCGATGGGAGACCAAAATAGTCCTGGAAGGCTGCCACTCCTCTTCATATGGTGGTCACCACGGTCCATCGCGCACCGTGGCTAAGGTACTTCGATCCGGTTTTTACCGGCCTTCTCGTTTCTTTGACGCTAAGTCTTTTGTTTCAGCCTGTGACGCTTGCCAACGATCAGGGAACATTTCAAAGAGATATGAGATGCCACAAAATGGCATCCTAGAGGTTGAGGTTTTCGATGTCTGGGGCATTGATTTCCAAAGACCGTTCCCATCCAGTAAAGGTAACAGGTACATCTTAGTAGCTGTAGACTATGTGTCAAAATGGGTTGAGGCAATTGCTTCACCTCATTGTGATGCTAAGACCGTGGTAAAAATGTTTAAAAAGATCATATTCCCCCGATTTGGTGTCCCTAGGGTCGTCATTAGTGATGGGGGGATGCATTTCAAAGAAAAGAAACTAACTTCCATACTGTCTAGAGTTGGTGTCCAACATCGGCGAGGTTTGGGGTATCATCCCCAAACTAGTGGTCAGGTAGAGGTCTCTAATCGCGAGTTGAAAGAGATCTTGTCTAAGGTAGTTTCTAAATCACAGAAAGATTGGAGTCTTAAGCTAGATGACACATTATGGGCCTACAGAACTGCCTTTAAGACACCAATTGGTGCATCACCTTATAGGCTAGTTTATGGGAAATCGTGTCACTTGCCTGTTGAATTGGAATGTAAGGCCTGGTGGGCAATTCGTGAGCTTAATTATAATCCTAAGTTGTGTGGTCAGAATCGCCTTTTGCAGCTAGATGAATTGGAGGAGTTTAGGCTTAATGCCTATGACAGCTCGCGGATTTACAAAGAAAAGACGAAGAGATGGCATGACAAGAGAATCTTACCTCGTGAGTTTCATGTTGGGCAAAAGGTGCTGCTGTTCAATGCCCGATTGAGATTATTTCCTGGCAAGCTGAAATCCAGATGGAGTGGTCCTTATACGGTGACAGCTGTTACCAAATTTGGATCCGTGGAGCTTGAATATTCCGAGGGTCACAGATTCAAGGTGAATGGCCAGTATGTGAAACATTACCACGAGGCGAGTGAAGCGGACAATCGTGTTGAAGTCTTGCGCTTCGACGAGCTCGACGCGCCAGTCAATTGATGCCAGAAAGGTCGTGCGGGACCTCTTAAACCAGCGCTCTCCGGGAGGCAGCCCGGACTATTTTATTGTACTTCTGTTGAACTATTTATTTTTCTTTAGCTTTACGTTGAACTTTAGACGCGGTTTTATGAACTTCCTTTATATTTTCCCTGCTCGAAATGCGTGTTTTGCAGGTCAAAGTACTCGATCGAATGATATTGTGCTCGATCGAGCACTTTTTGAGGTAGCTTTCACTCGATCGAGTGATATTATCCTCGATCGACCAAAACCAAAACCCTGCTTACTCGATCGAGTGGTTTTCTACTCGATCGAGCCCTTCCACGCAGCAGTTCACTCGATCGAGCTGTTCCAAGTGTTCGATCGAGTGGTTTTGTCTCCCAGCTGCTGTTTTACGTCTATGGAGCTACTGCTTGACTTTCTTTGACCACCCATGTTCATGGTCGGTTTGGGGAGGTCCCTCCTTATGACGTTTTGTAAGTTTTCCGACTCCACTCCTCCTTTTCCTTTTAGTTGCATTTCTTTCCCTATTTTTTTGGTACAATGAGGGCATTGTACGGTTTGGTTTGGGGAGGTATGCATCCATATCTGCGTCTGCATGTTTTCTTGCATTTTGCTTCCACATTTATTATTTCCGCATGCATTGTTGTTTAATTAACTCAAAAAATCATATAAAAATCATAAAATTCAAAAATTTTCAAAAATTTCATGTTTAAATTGAGTCAGAACGTTTGAACATTGACGCTACTTTGAACCCTTACTTGAGCCTGGCATATTCTTGACATTTAGTTGGCATGATTATGTGCATAATCTACGAGTTTTTGTTTCTTTCTTATCTGAACGAATAGACTTGATTCAATATGTCGGCAAGCTACATTACATTCTGAGGTTAGAGCTCTTTAAACTGGTGACATTCATGACCGGTTTCATTTAGGATGTGAGTAGTACTCTCTTTAAGACATGTAACATCAAATTGCATAAGCATGAGTCTAGTCTTCTTAATACCTGTATGCATTCGGTCTGTGGATGGTGACACGTGTTAGGAGAGGCAGTCCCCTTTATTTCATTCTACCCATGAACCTCACATAACCAAATTGCCTTTTTGTCCTATCAACTACTTTCTATAATACTTCCTACCCTAGCTGAGCTAGTAACGAGTAGTTCTTGGAATGTTTTCCTGCAATATGGTTATTTCATCTGATTTCAGAAGATGGTGGAAGAATTGAAGAGAAAGAAAGAAAGAGAAAAAAAAATGTTGAATTGAAAAAAAAAAGAGAACGGAAAAGAAAAATTGCGAAAAAGAAAAGAAGAAGAAAAAGAAAGAAAAATCACATATGAAAAAGAATGAGAATTGTACAATGATTCACACTCCCATGTCTTATCTATATTTTATGGGGAGTTGACGATTTTTGGTGTTTTGTGAGCTTAGTGCATAATTTTTGCACCGTTTCATCTTGCTGTTATGAGTACGAAGTTGGGATGCAGTTTATATTTGGATCCGTTGTTGCTAGCCTGGCTATTAACCCCACATATCCAAATTCACGTTAGCCCCTTCTTACCCATTACCTCACTTACCCAAATGTAAGTCCTCGGCATGTGACTTGGTCATTAATATGGTTGGAATGCATATGTACGGTTGTAGAGACTTTATTCATGTTAACTGCATGCATGTTCTTATAGGTCGAGTTAGGTGAGTGTCTTACTTCTTCCTATCTTTTACATATATACTCACCTTGTTCCTGATTTTGAGTGATGAGCGACCCGCGAGAGTCCGACATCTTTTGAGTCTTGCAAGGTCGACGGTTCAGTACGTTCGAAACATTGATTTAACTCGTTTGCACTTCTCATTTGTCACTTGTCATTTTGTTGCCTTAAATTGGTTCTAGTGGGTGATTTGTAGCTGATGCGTTGGTCCCGTTCCATTGTTCACCTTAGTTACATTCATATTTGCTTGGGAAAAAGCAAAGGTTTGGTTTGGGGAGATTTGATGCGTGTCTTTTATATAAGGTTTTCACCTCATTTTACACGCATTTCTGTACTTTTTATGTGGCATCTGGCTACAAATACCCCCGAATATTCTATTTTGGTCCGTTTATTGTAATTTGCCGGAATTGACCGAAGAACCTAATCTGTCCCATTTGTATGCATTCATGGAAAATAAGGAGCCGGGGCTTGGAAATCTAACACTTGGAAGACGCGTGAGCTGAGTTTGGGAAGCAATTCAAGGTCTAACGTGCCTATATAGCTCGATCGAGCAGTAAGCCACTCGATCGAATGCTTTATATACTCAAGACTGGTCGATCGACCAGTTTAAGAAGCCAATCGAGAAGTTTTTGCAAGAGGTGCTCGATCGAGTGGTTTGTTTCCACTCGATCGAGTGGTTTGGTGACGAGGTGCTCGATCGAGTAGATTATTTCTACTCGATCGACTGGTTTCTTGCGCTTTAGTTAATTTCCGCCTAATTATTTCATGGGCTTTGTAATTGGTCCATAGATTAGGTTTTAGGATGGATTTTAGTATAAGACTGAGAGAGTAACTACGTGACTCATCTCTTCACTTCGTTCGTTCGTTTCCGGATTATATTTTGTCACTGTTTCATTGGATTTTATTCTTCCTCTATACTTGCTACTCGGATTGGATATTGCGATCGGTATTATCATTCTAGTTTTATTCTTAATCTTGTTTACCGCTTTAATTCTTCTTCTCTTTATTGTTATCATAATTGTTTAATTGAATTCTTATTAGTTTCATCTTCATGACTAGTTTTGATTATCTGTTTGTTGTCATTGATAATTCAATGATTATGAGTAGCTAATTTTCTTATGCTAAGGCTATAGGGGATCCATAATATGAAGGGAGAGTAATCGATTTACTAGGTTAATGCGGTATAGTCTTTGTTGGTTAAATGCTACAGTTAATTGTAACTGCCTAATTGAGTCGACGCAATTAGACCTTTAATTCTTAGTGATCCTTGACCTGGACCGAAAGGTTGGAAAAGGAGAGACTAGTAGCGAACAATAGAGTATTGCAGTGAGGGCGAAAGTTAAGCTGTTTACACTTTAGGGTGAATTAAGGACCGAAAGGTGACGTTCGCTACCCCTTAGACCGTATTGCATTGACCTGAGACCTAGATTACTTGACCGGATGATTATGGTGAACCGTTTGTCTTAGTCTCTTCTCTATCTCATTATTTCCTCCCTTTTATTGCTCTTCTCCTTATTCTCTTTAGTTTAGAAAATCACAATTATAAACCCCCAATTTAGTTACCTTGACGAACTTAGATTTAGCTGACAATTTCCTACCTCTCTGTGGATTCGACCCGACTTCCCTAGCTATATTAGTTAGAGCCAGTTGGTTATTTTTGACAGGTACGCGACAGACGTGTCAGTTGTTGTCATGGTAACCTCCTCTGCTTCCGCTAATACTCATTTTCTTTTCATGTTGCTCCCTTTATTTTCCGGTTGGAAGGACGGGGAGTGCATGCTTCGGTAGGTGGCAGATAGCCCTCAGTTCATTGTTTTAGCCTAGTGTCTGTATGATAAGTATTTGTATCACACCCGGTTTGTATGGTCAGTTGTGTCAATTGAGTGTCTGTATCAGACTACGTTTGTATGGTCAGTCAATTGTATCAAATGTGCGTTGATGTATTTTGCGTGTGGCGGTTTTGTATATATGGCCTTTTGTGTTTTTCGGTTTGTAGTTTTTTTATGCTTGGCCTTTTTGTGTTGTGTTTCGGAGAAGTGCGGTCGATAGACGGTTTCCCGCTTGCCTTAGTATTTGTACTGGCAATGTTAGCGTAGAAAATAGGCAACAAGTAGCACATACGCATTCATACATGCATATAAACACGTAAAAATAGGCAAAAATGCTGTCGAAATAACCGCGATAACTCGAAGTTAAAAATTTTGAAATTGGATTTTAGAAAATTCCGTGACATAACGTCACGTTTGGATTTTTTAAAAGGGAATTGTTTTGAAATTTTGAGAAATTAATTCGTGTTTGAATTAAATTAACTCGAAAAACTGCATCAAATTTTGTCGAAATTGATTTGCAAGTTGAATTGAAACTCAATCCGTCTTTTGATTTTAAGACGAAGTGAAAATAAAAAAGAATTTGTAAACGTGTTGATTTTTGAATTTTGCGAAATCGAGACTCGAATTTGCGAGAGCGATTTGTGAGATTGAATTTGGAAAATTGATTTTGCGAACAATAAATTCAGCATTGAATCGATCCGTCGTGGATCGAGGCGACTAGCCCTTTCCCCCTTTTAAAAAAAAGAAAGAAAAGGAGACTCGTATGTTTGGTGAGTCGTGAAAACCGTGTCATATTTCGTAAGACGTGAACCCAAGGAAATGTGAGTGTAAGAAAACACAAAAATTCCTGGGCCAGCCATAAGAGGCGCAAGTATTATGGCGAGGTAAAAGAGATGTCAGAAGAAAACACAACTAGACAAGAATAAGTCAAGTGTGAATCCAAAGAACCAGCCTAAAGAGGAGCGAGCTTCAGGGCGACGCAAGGGGCCTTCCCTTTTTTCTGAAAAAAAGTGCTAATTGTTTTGTATAAATAGTGAGTTTGTGCTTCATTGTTTCATCGTCCGAAATTTAAAAGTTCAGATTTAAAACCTCCCTTCTTCTTCCATAAAACAATTCATGGATACTTTCGAAGGTAGGTTGCGGCATTGGTGTCGGGATTTATCGCCTCCCGAAAAATATCAACTCGATGTAATAGGAGTTGGTCAACTATTGGTGCTTTGCCAAATAAAGGTTCAAACTTCATTCCTTGATGCATGCTCTCGGTTATGGGATATGAAACACGATGTTTTCGTCTTCCCGAAAGGCGAAATTGTCCCGCTTGCCAAAGAAGTAGGTGCTATTGGAGGGTGGTCGGGTTATACTCCGGTGCTTCCTCCGACTCGGTCGTGCTATAAGGAGGCATTCCGCTCCATGCTTGGCTTGTCGATGAGCCAAATGAATTATCTTCTTGCTCCTCATGTGTTGATATATTGTCCTTTATCAAAATCTTTTCCAATCGGTTGGATGCAAAAGTTTCGGATGTTGCTAGGAAAAGGGCCCTTGCCTTTTGTTTAGTGCATGCTTACCTTGTTGTTGATGTTTTGAAGGAGGGGCCGAAATGGTATGGTAGTATGACCCTCATTCATGTTGTTGAACAAATGGAGCATGGACGGGACCCATCTTGGTTGGTGCTTGGCGAGATTGTCCAAGCCTTGGATAAGAAGGTGCCTTGTAGAGATTATTCACCATCATTTAGATCTCCTAGAATCCTCCAAGTATGGCTTATGGAGAGGTTAAGGTATGTTGAGCCTCCAATTGATGGTTCTTCTTACTCTTTCCGCCACCTTACCATAGGGAAAAAGTTGTATGCGGATAGCTTTGCGTGCACCGAGGCCTATTGGAGCTCGAAGTTGGTGGAGGAGGGCGGCCCTCATGTCCGTTGGGTGGTTCCGTGGTGGCCTTTGAGATCGTTCACGCGATTGCTCGCTTCTTCTCGCTCTTTGATAATCGTTGGTTTGAAGGTTGGTTCCTTCATTTATCCGGAAAGGGTCATGAGGCAAATGGGTTGTTAACAAAAGGTGCCCGCTCAAGATACTCTTGTCCAAGAGAGCGTGTTCTGAAACTGCGAGCTAGTAGAGGCTTTTGAGAGGTGGTGGGCCACTCAGCCAACTTGGGAGGTATCGAATCTCGTTCCTACAACATGGGTGACTCCCATTTATGTCAAATGGTCAAGAGCTTCCACCTTGGAAGGAAGGTCAAAGTTCCGCAAGGACGAAGTCAAGGACTTGAAGTATAGGGAAGCGGCTAAGGCGAATCGTGCCTACTTTGATGAGTTTGATGATAATGGGAGTCCAAATGTGATGAGGCTATTGAAGAAGAGGAGCTTGGGTCCTAAAGTGGCGTTGGGCTGTGTGTGGGCTCGACTTGGGCCGAGTATTGGGTCGTGTATGAGCCCGAATGCCGTGGCCATTGCTGATCCGTTGAGGATCCGTTCCGAGGGGAAAATCCGTGCTTGGCGAGCTAGCAAGAGAAGCAAAGGGAATATGTACTCCGAAGGCAAAGGCAAGGGTAGGATGGAGGAGTGAAGATCTTCGAGCCCTTTTATTATTATGTTGTACTAATATTTGTGTGTGTATCGTTATTATGTTGTATTAGTTATGTATTGTGTGCTTGTGTGTGTTAGTTTTACTATGTAAAATGTCCTAGTCGGCGCTCTAGCTTTGCAAGTGTGGACTTGCTTCGCCTCTTATTGTTGCCAAGTTTGTAATTTCACCTTTTATTAATTAAATAAGAGAATTACTTGTGCTGAGAAATGTTGTGAACTTTTGTTGTTTCATCGTCCATTTTGTAAAGGTAATTCGGTTTGAATTATCCTAAACTTGCACATGTGAAGGGGAGTTTATTATGGAAAGGGAGAAAGGCCTCTGGTTTTTTTTTTTTTTTTTTTTTTTTGTGAGAAAAGAGGTTTGTTTGTTTTTTTTGCTTTGAGGTTTTTATGGGTTGTTGTTTTTTTGTATGTAGGAGTGGTTGTATCCTTCTTGTGTAGAAAGGACTGCTTACATATTTACCTGAAAAGATGAAATCAAACCAAGCTCATAGTTCATGGTGTTTCTTCTTGTTTGTTGATTTTAGGTTTGTGGGATGGTTGTGTCCTTCCCGTGTAAGAAAGGATTGCCTACTTATTCGCCTAAAGAGGCGAAATCAAACCATGCTCGTAGTTCAGGTGTTTTTGTTTGTGCAAAGGGATGATGGTCTTGACAGATCAAAAGTTGCTGGAAACATGGCAAGGTGCCGTAACTTAGACTCGATAAACATGCAATTTCAAATCAGAACTTTCGAGGAATTGACTTGAGAATTGGGTGCTGTCGTTAGGAAGGGTTGTTGATGCTGGGTTATGGCCACTAGTCTCGAAACTAGGGGTGATTGTTGGTGCTAAGTTTCAAGGGTAGTATTTATTGAGTTGTCTAGGTTGGTTCGGTTTGTGAAGTCTTCCCCATCTAGGTCGTTCAATCTCACTGCGCCCCCCGAAAGGATTTTATTGACCAGGTATGGTCCTGCCCAACTGGGCTTAAATTTCCCCTTCGGATCAACAGGTAACGGTGCTCGAACTGACTTAAGGACCAAGTCGCCTTCTTTGATGTTTATGGGTTTGACTTTTTTGTCAAATGCCCGTTGTATACGTCGTTGGAATAGCTGGACGTTGTGCAAGGCATTGAGTCGCCGTTCATCTAGAAGAATGAGTTTCTCGTACCTTCGACAGGTCCATTCCGCCTCCGGGACTTCGCTCTCTAGTAGAATGCGTAGAGATGGGACTTCCAGCTCTACCGGTTGTACTGCCTCCATACCGTATGTTAGGTTGAAGGGTGTTGTTCCTATTGGCGTTTGAATGGAGGTTCGGCATCCTAAGAGTGCGAATGGGAGTTTGCGCGACCAAGCACGGTAATTGTCCTGTATTTTGTTGATTATTGTGACGAGTGTTTTGTTTGCTACCGCTACTGCTCCGTTAGTTTGGGTACAATAGGGAGATGAATGGTATCGTTTGATCTTGTACATGTCTAACAAGGCTTGTGCTTCGGCTCGAAAATAGGAGTCTTGGTCACTGATGATTTTATGGGGTGCCCCATATCTGCAAATGATGTTGTCTTGGATGAACTTGGCCACTTGTTTAGCGGTTAAGACTGCATAAGATTCCGCTTCTAACCACTTTGAGAAGCAGTCGATGGCGACTAGGACAAAGCAGTGTCCTTTAGTGCCTATCGGATTGACTGTCGTTGATATGGATGCCCCAGGTCGAGAAAGGCCAGGGTGATGTCATGATTTATAGGAGGGATAGTGGTACGTGTTGTATGTTGGCGAAGATTTGGCAATTGTGGCAATGTTTGACGTAATTTCTGCAATCGGCTTCCACGGTGGTCCAGCAGTAGCCTAACTGCATGATTTTTCAGGTTAGCATCGTTGCGTTCATGTGAGGGCCACACTTTCCGTCGTGGACCTCTTCCATGACTTTCTTGGCTTTGTTGTAGTCAATGCAAAGGAGAAGTATCCCTTAGGGTGTTCTTTTGAAGAGCTGATTTTGGTTTATCAGGAATTGTGATGCAAGTAAACGGATGTCTCTTTGTCCTCTTGGATCAGAATTGGGAGGGAATTCGTTTTTGGTTTTGTAGTTAAGGATGGCTTGGTACCAAGGTTCGACATGGTTTCCCTCGTTGTTGTTGATGGTGCAGATGTGAGCTGGCTCGCTCCTTCTTTCGACGTATAGGAGCATGGATGTCATGTCATCAGGTATGTTGATGAATGAGGCAAGTTTTGCTAGGGCATCATCAAATTGGTTTTCTTCTCTAAACAAGTGGAAGTAGTCAATTTGGTCAAAGAATTCGGCTTCTTGATTGATTTTTGCTTGGTAAGTTGCTAAGCTGTCGCTTCGGATTTTCCATGATCCGGACACTTGATTGATGATGAGCGAGGAATCACCGTGGACCCTCAATCTTTTGATGCCAAATGTTATGGCTGCTTATAGGCCGATAAGGCATACTTCGTATTCGGCGGCGTTGTTGGTGACGGCGAAGTCTAGCTTGACTGAGATCGGAATGTGTTCTCCTTCTGGAGATATTAGAAGGATTCCTACTCCAAAGCCTCTCAGATTTGATGCACCGTCGAAGTATAGGTCTCATGCGTCGGTGTCGGCACAAAGGATGTCTTCGTCAGGGAGTGACCAGGTGTCGGTCGTTAGACCCTCGTTGACGGGGTTTTCTGCTAGGAAATCGGCAACAACCCTTCCCTTGTTAACCTTGAGGGGTACAAACTTCACGTCGAACTCAGATAGCATGAGTGTCCACCTGGATAGTCTTCAGTTCAATACGGGTTTTTCGGAGATGTACTTGATGGGGTCCATCTTGGAGTAGATGTGAACCGTGTAGCTGAGCATGTAATGTCGTAGCTTCTTTGTGGACCATACAAAGACGAGGCATGTTTTCTCCAATTGGGTGTATTTGGTCTCATAGTCGATGAACTTTTTGATGATGTAGTAGATGGCTCGTTCTTCGCCGTTGACTGTCTATGCTAGCATTGATCCCATGGCCGTGTCGGTGACGGTTAGGTATAGGGATAGGGATGTTCCCTGCTGTGGCGGCATGAAGACAGGAGGTTTGGCCAGGATTTCCTTTATCCTTTGGAAGGCTTTTTGACAATCATCGTCCCAATCGGTGTGATCGGTGACGCGGAAATTTTTGAAGATAGGCTCGCAAATCATGGTGAGCTTGGCTATGAAGCAGCTGATGTAGTGAACTTGACCCAGAAATCATGGTGAACTTTTTTTTAGTTGATGCATTTCTTTTGTTGAATGAATCGTTGAATGGATTTATTTACGTATTTTTGCAATCGGTTGTAATTTGTAATACCTAGTGTGGCCTTAGTTAAATTATGTTTTCGTAATGATGGAAACATAATTTTTAATGTAATTTGAGATCTCGTATCTCCGTTTTGGTTTTCTTTTATATTATGGTTTTGAAATTAGAATGTAAATAGGTTTATTATGTAATTTTAAATTGTAATTTTAAAGAAGACTAAAGATGGAGATTGGAGCTCACTCCCGCTACATGGACCAAGATGGAACATCAAGACAAGCTTCTCGGGTCCAAGGATGGATTCCAAAGTTGTATTTATGTTCATTTTGGTAGATAGTCCACACTAGGACTTTATTTTGTTTTACGTTTTACCGTTCTTATTGTAGGGTTATATCCGTATAAAACCCTTAAAATTTAGGACTATAACGCAAATTTTAACATGTGATAAAATGTCATAAACGAAAAATACAAGAGAAACGATAAGGAATAAGAATCAACCTCGGGTCCTTTGTGAATACGGCCTAAGAACAGAAATCAATATAGATTTCCTCCTAATCGTTGCACCCAAGACCGTCTGAGACTATGCCCCTTGTGCTAGAAAGTACTCTCTAATTGCCTTGCAATATTGAGAGAGTTTTTGTGGGGGTTTTGATGTGAGATCTAGAATTTCAGAGAAAATTGCCCCGAAACCCTAATTTGTTTGCAAATGAAATGCATTAGGTCAAAAGGAGAGAGGCTCTCTCCTTTTGTTTGCTTCGTCCAAACCGTGAGATCACAAGGGAGGGAGTGGGCTTTCACTTTCTCCTTATTTTTAACTCGTGGTCCGACTCAAAATGCTAAAATGTATATGACGGGATTTTATTATAAATCGTCATCGGTTATCGGTTATTAAAATATCAACTAGTAACATGACTCAGTCGATATATTAATACATGTCCGACAATGACAATATTGTATAATTGATTAATTCAATATACATTAATTAAATATAATCGTTTATATTCAATTTACGAATTAACTGCTTAATTCACTTTAGCCATTATTATTTAATCCGTATTAAATAATTATCTCAACATCGCGTTTGACTAATTATTAGTCAATAACTCCGACTAACTGCTTAGTCATATTAGGCATCAACATGACTGTATTTTCATACTGTCACATCTCTCAAACGTATCCTATAGGTGTGACTTTTAGGGACCAGTTGATCACCGCCATCTGTATGACAATAACGTCAAACTTATCTAGCAAGCCAACCGTTATTGATAAACGTGGACCAACTGATAATAATACAAAAGTATACCCTTTGATCCTTTTAGAGATTTAAATGTTATTGCACTAACTGTAGAGGACACCAGCCCCAACAAGCTCCCACTTGTCCGTACAAGTGTATGTGCAATAACGTTATCCGCACTCACTGGAGGACACCGGCTCCAACAAACTCCCACTTGTCCGTACAAGTGTATGTGCGATAACCGATTCTCATATCCATTTAAAATTTCTCCCACTCAATGTAAAACAATTTGCAGATCCGGATCCGCAAAGGTCGTATTTTACAATCGATCTCAGTATATAGAGTGGTTTCCCGACTAGAGAGTAACTTAACTGATAAAACGAATTCGTATTCGAGCATGGCCATGCATTTCGATTCTGACTCCTCGAGTGGCCCCGAGAAATATCGAGTACCGATAAAGGCTGAATATTTCCTTCAACACGACTCCCGCCGATCTAAGCACGCATGAAATGACCCGAAAAAAATCTACTTGGCCCCCCGTTACGGATGACCGTGAGAAAGAAACCAAAGTCACCCAAAATCTGCCTTAGTCTCAAGAGACAATCGATAGTCAAAAGAATCAACTCTTAGGATCACCATGGAGGTCCTATCCACGACCCGGCACCGAATGTTATAAAACATTTAGGACTCCACGTCGATGTCACAATTGTGTCCTACGAGATATCCGTATAACTCGCCTCCGTGATTGGTCACCAACCTTTTGACTTATGGCTCGTTGAACCCACTATCAACCAACGTCACAAAATAATTGCCGAGTTATCACTCACGGGCAATTAAGGACCAAAAATATAATGTTTGTTCAGTTCACTTTGTGGTGTTCAAAATTGTCGTACAAATCCACATGAAAAACAAAATATATAAATATCAAAACGATGATGTCGTATAGAGTACAAAAGAGAATGAATCTAATCCATAAAAGAGTACTACAACTCAGGAACACGTTTAATTCCCATGGAATTAACATGCCCTTCATGCTTATCTTGTCGTAGTGGTTTAGTGAGAGGATCTGCTATATTATCATCTGTAGCAATCTTTTCTATCACTACCTCCTTTTGCTCCACGTAATCTCGGATTAGATGAGCTTTCCATTGTACATGTCTAGACTTGTTGCTAGACTTAGGCTCCTTAGCTTGGAAGATGGCACCTCTATTGTCGCAATAGATGGTGATCGGGTCATTCGAACTAGGCACGATAGTCCTTGTAAGAATTGACGCATCCATATCGCTTCCTTTGCGGCCTTCGACGCGGCATAGTACTCGGACTCGATCGTAGAATCTCGTAACACTTTATTTGGAACTCTTCCACTGATCATAGCGCCATTAAGAGTAAAAACGAATCCAGACCGAGATTTCGAGTCATCTCGATCCGTTTGGAAGCTAGCATCTCACAGAATCGGTTGCGCATAGCTTTTGTTCGCCTCCATAAGTCAATGCCCAATCTTTAGTCCTCCGTAGGTACTTAAGAATGTTCTTGATAGCCATCCAATGTGATTCACCTGGATGCTGTTGGAATCGACTTGTCATACTCAATGCATATGCCATAATGAGTCAGGCAACACGGTGTGACTCATCATGGATCGAACCATATCAAGTAGTGTTCGATTTCTCCGTTCGGACACACCATTCAACTGAGGTGTTCCAGGTGGAATTAACTATAAGGCAATCCCACAGTCCTTAAGGTGTTGATCAAACTCGTGAGAAAGATACTCGCCACCACGGTCTGATCGTAGTGTTTTAATCTTTCTACCCAGTTGGTTCTGTACCCGATTTTGGTATTCTTTGAATTTCTCAAAGGATTCACTTTTGTGCTTCATTAAGTAGACATAGCCATATCTGCTTAAATCGTCCGTGAAAGTGATGAAGTACCTATAGCCTTCTCGTGCGGTGATTGACATAGGTCCACACACATCCGTATGTATGGGTCCTAATAGGTCGCAGCCGCGCATTCCAACACCTTTGAAGGAAATTCGAGTCATCTTGCCAATGAGACATGATTCACACGTGCCAAATGATTGAAAATCAAAGGCCGAGATAGCTCCATTCTTTATGAGCTGTTTTACGCGTTTCTCATTAATGTGTCCCATACGGCAGTGCCATAGATACGTTTGATCTTTGTCACCAACCTTTAACTTATTATTCATTACGTGCAATATTTCGGTGGTCTGATCTAAAACATAAATTCCGTTCATGGAGACTGCCTTGCCATAAATCATATCGTGTAATGAGAAAATGCAACTATTATTCTCTATTACAAATGAAAAACCAAGTTTGTCAAGTGCAGAAACTGAAATAATGTTTTTAGAAAGACTGGGTACATAATAGCAGTTATATAGAAATAACTCAAATACACTAGGAAGCTGGATCACGTATGTTCCCCTCGAGACGGCAGCCACTCGTGCTCCATTCCCGACACGCAGTCCACCTCACCCTTTACGAGGGGTTTGATGTTTCGAGCCCCCGCACATGATTACACGATGAGAACCACAACCAAAGATCTAGTACCCAAGTTCCGTAACTTGCGTGGTTAATCTCAATCATATGAATAAAAGTAGAAGAAGAAGATGACATACCAACAGAGTAACGCGACCGCTTTTATGTCCTCATGGTATACAGACATGTACGCCTCCAATGCCCGTCTTGTGGCAATGGTGGCGTTCCATGTTACCAGCTTGCTCTTTGTCGCGCCTGATGAGGTGCTCGACTCACCAGGCCCACTCTTACCTGATCCCGACTTCTTAAACTTCGGTTTACCTACTGCTAGGTCTGCCTGAGCTTTGCCCTTACCCTTGCCCTTGTTTGACACAACGAGAACATCCTGTTTCAAGCTCCCACTAAACTTCATATCCTTCTCGGTTTGTACGAGTAGGGAGTGTAGTTCATGAGGACTTTTCTTCAAATCATTCATATAGTAATTCGCTCTAAAGAGCGCAAAACCATCGTGGAGTGAATGAAGCATGCGGTCAATCACGATGTTCTCGCTGATTTTACAATCAAGCGCCTCCAGTTTCTCGACATTCTCAATCATGCTGAGAATGTGTGGGCTAACCGGTTGGCCCTTCTGGAGTTTCGCATCAAAGAAGCGAGTGGTATGCTCATAGGTCACGATTCTCGGTGCTTTCGAGAATTCCTTAGTGAGCGTGGTGAAAATCTTGTTTGCACCTTGGGCTATGAAGCGTTTCTGCAAATTGGATTCCATTGCAAAAATGAGTACGTTTTTAATCGCACCCGCTTCCATGACGAAATCGTTATACTTGGCGATCTCGTTAGCTCCAGCCGTGGGGCCTGGGTTTGACGGGATGGGCTCGTCGGATATTTGAGCTTCTCGTCGCGGCGGCGGATTCCGTAATGCCGCCTCCCGGTCCGCGAAGTTTGATCCATCATTCTTCGCCGAGTAGACGATTCATCCGATTCATGAAGATCCGAAGCCAGGACTCACGGTCCAATGTGGCACTTGGCATTGGGTCGTCAGCACGGCCAGCCATTTTGTTATTAGCAGTTTAAGTGATCGTGATCTACACTGAAAAAGAAGGGAAAAACAAAACGAAATAAGCAACTCATCGAGGTGATTTAAGTCTATTTAAAATTCCTTTTAACGTGTAGACTCATTGCACTTGTATAATCAATCTACCTCAAGAATTATACAAATGATCCCAAGACTCAATTTCCGTAAATTGATAAGCCAACTGTTTAGCTAGTTCTATCGTTAGAACTCTTGGTCGATAGATTTCCGTAAATCCTATCTATAGTCCACCATAATCACAGGATCGTATGAGTGACCATAGTGTTGAGATAAAATAGGTCAATCAGTTCCAACTTACCCGACGTAGAAGGGGTCATATTATGCCTACCGACGAAGAAGGGATTCATTGGAGTTTGACCTATAAAGACTATTCTCAATTTTTGTTTATACGAGGAAGATCCCATCAACTTAGTTTTAATTCATTTTAAGTGAACGAAAAACTAGCATTGCGTGAATGAATTAATTTAGGTGATGGCTTATAAAAACGTGTGATATCTCAGATATCATAGAAAACTAACGCGTAACCTCTATATGAGTCAGTTTTCATGCAAATATTAGGTGGTTTGGTTTTAGGCGGAAAATGATGCAAACTATCGTTACAATAAAAAATGTAAAAGAATGCAAAACGTAAATAAAAGTCCTAGTGTGGCCTATCCTAGTAAAAAGAACATAATACAACTTTGAAATCCACCGTTGGACCCGAGAAGCTTGTCTTGATGTTCCATCTTTGTCCATGCAATGAGTGAGCATCCGATCTCCATCTTTGGTCTTCTCAAAATTACAATTTAAAAATTACAAAATATAAACCTATTTACATTCTAAATAAAAAATTGTAATTACAAGGAAAAACCAAAACGGAGATACAAGATCTCAAAATACAACCAAGACCGTGTTCCATCATTACGGTAACACGTTCTACTAAGGCCACACTAAGTTACAACCGTTTGTAAAATTAAATACGTAATAAAACATTCAAGGCATTCAAATATAACGATAAATAAAAATGCATCAACTAAAATAAAATTTATTCGTGACATAATTCCGTAATTATGTTAAATTTATCCAAACCACCTTTTAACGATTAAAATTATGTGACAAAACCGCTTCTATCAACTTAATTTTAATTCAAGATAATCCGTTACTTTAAATTGCTTTAAAATAACTAAATGGTACGTGAGTGAACCGTTTCACTATCAAGCGAATGCACAAAATCTGTATTATGCACAAGTTATGGCCGAAAAAAAATAAAAACACGAAATTTTTTTTTCTTCTTTCACGGCTGAACCGTGACAAAACAGTAAAATTTTTTTTTTTTTTTTTTATTTTCCAGCAGCATTGCCGAGACCATTTGCAAAAAAAAAAACATAATCGATTTGACAAAAACATCAATTGCAATTTAAACCTAATCCGTATAGAATTAAAACTACAATTGTCAAGACCATAACATATTGCTAAAAAGATCAATTATAATAACAATATGCAAAATCAAATCGAAAACAAACACATCGTCTGATCAGCATAAAGCCGTGTGGCACGGCTTCCAATGCAAAAAGAAAAGAAACCAGCCGTGCAAAAAAAAAATCTGCCGAGACAAAAAAAATTCTGCCGCACGTTTTTTTATGCAAAAAATTATCGATTCAATTCGTTTAATGAATATCACAATGAAAAATTTACGTGGCCTCGCTCTGATACCACTTGTAGGGTTATATCCGTATAAAACCCTTAAAATTTAGGACTATAACGCAAATTTTAACATGTGATAAAATGTCATAAACGAAAAATACAAGAGAAACGATAAGGAATAAGAATCAACCTCGGGTCCTTTGTGAATACGGCCTAAGAACAGAAATCAATATAGATTTCCTCCTAATCGTTGCACCCAAGACCGTCTGAGACTATGCCCCTTGTGCTAGAAAGTACTCTCTAACTGCCTTGCAATATTGAGAGAGTTTTTGTGGGGGTTTTGATGTGAGATCTAGAATTTCAGAGAAAATTGCCCCGAAACCCTAATTTGTTTGCAAATGAAATGCATTAGGTCAAAAGGAGAGAGGCTCTCTCCTTTTGTTTGCTTCGTCCAAACCGTGAGATCACAAGGGAGGGAGTGGGCTTTCACTTTCTCCTTATTTTTAACTCGTGGTCCGACTCAAAATGCTAAAATGTATATGACGGGATTTTATTATAAATCGTCATCGGTTATCGGTTATTAAAATATCAACTAGTAACATGACTCAGTCGATATATTAATACATGTCCGACAATGACAATATTGTATAATTGATTAATTCAATATACATTAATTAAATATAATCGTTTATATTCAATTTACGATTTAACTGCTTAATTCACTTTAGCCATTATTATTTAATCCGTATTAAATAATTATCTCAACATCGCGTTTGACTAATTATTAGTCAATAACTCCGACTAACTGCTTAGTCATATTAGGCATCAACATGACTGTATTTTCATACTGTCACATCTCTCAAACGTATCCTATAGGTGTGACTTTTAGGGACCAGTTGATCACCGCCATCTGTATGACAATAACGTCAAACTTATCTAGCAAGCCAACCGTTATTGATAAACGTGGACCAACTGATAATAATACAAAAGTATACCCTTTGATCCTTTTAGAGATTTAAATGTTATTGCACTAACTGTAGAGGACACCAGCCCCAACACTTATTGCTTTTCATTCACATGATAGTTAGTGCATCATATTCCGCCTAAACCAAACCACTTACTAAAATGCATGAAAATTGACTCATATAGATTGTATGTTAGTTTTCATAGACATACAGATGTCACACAGTTTAAGCCATCACCTTAGTTTATTCATTCACGCATGCTAGATATTATTTCACTTAAAATGAATTAAAATAAAGTTGATGTGGGATCTTCCTCTAAAACGGAAATTGAGACTAGTCTTTATAAGGGCAAACAACTATGAATCCCTTCTTCGTCGGTAGGCATAATATGACCCCTTCTACGTTGGGTAAGTAGTTTGTGTTGACTTAGTTTATCTCAACATTATAGTCCGAAGAGTTTCTCGTGATTACGATGGACTAAAAGATAGAATTTATAGAAATTTATCGACCAAGAATTCTAACAATAGAATTAGCTAAAAGGTTGGCTTATCAATTTACAGATAATTGAGTCTTGGGATCATTTATATAATTCTTGAGGGAGGTCAATTGTATAAATGCTTGAGTCTTCGCTTATAACAGTTTTGCATTAAGACTTAAAATCATAACGATGCATATACTTATTATTTTTATTCTTCTTTTCGCAGTGTAGAATACGTTTATTTTGATAATACTGTTACAACAAATGGTTGGAAATAATGAAATCCCAATGCCGAGTGCCACACTTGGACGCGCGAGTCCTGGCTTAAAATTTTTATGGACAACATGAATCAGTTCACACGACTGAAGAATGATGGGTCCAACTTTATGATCGGGAGGCAAGACAATGGAATGTTGCCATTGCGACGGTAAGCTCAAGTACTTAATCGAGCCAATACCGGTAAAAACCTGTGCCCCAATGCAGGAGTTAACGAGTCACTTGCTTATAGTGATTTCGTCATGGAAGCGGGTGCGATAAAGAACGTACTCATATTTGCAATGGAAACCAATTTGCAGAGACGCTTCATTGCCCAAGGTGCAAACAAGATTTTCACCACGCTCACTAACGAGTTCTCAAAAGCACCGAGAATCGTTACTTATGAGCATACCTGTCGCTTCTTTGATGCGAAACTCTAGAAGGGCCAACCGGTTAGCCCACACATTCTTAACATGATTGAGAATGTCGAGAAATTGGAGGCACTTGATTGCAAAATCAGTGAGAGCATAGTCATTGACCGAATGCTTCATTAACTTCATGATGGTTTTGCCCTTTTCAGGGCAAATTACTACATGAATGACTTGAAGAAAAGTCCTCATGAGCTACACTCACTTCTCGTACAGACCGAGAAGGATATGAAATTGAGTGGGAGCATGAAGCAGGATGTTCTCATGATTTCCAACAAGAATAAAGGTAAGGGCAAAGCTCCAGGCGACCTAACTATAGGTAAGCCAAAGTTTAAGAAGCCAGGAAACGGTAAGAGTGGGCCCGGTGAGACTAGTGGCTCACAGGGCAAGGCAAAGAGCAAGGGCGGTGACATTGAATGCCACCATTGTCACAAGACTGGACATTGGAGGAGGAACTGTCCCGTGTACCGTGAGGACTTAAAAGCGGTGCCGCGTCGTTCTGTTGGTATGTCATCTTAAATTCATATGATTGAGATTAACCATGCAAATTTCGAACTTGGGTACTTGATACCGGTTGTGGTTCTCATCTCAGTAATCATTTGCAGGGCCTAAAAAACATCACACCTCTCGGAAAGAGTGATGTGGACTGCGAGTCGGAATAGAGCTAGAGTTGCTTAGCCTCGAAGGGAACATACGTAATCCAACTCCCTAGTGGTTTTGAGTTATATTTATATAATCACTTACTATGTACCCAGTTTATCTAAGAACATTATTTCTGTTTCCGTACTCGATAAAGACGGTTTTGCATTTTCAATAAAGGATAATAGCTGTATTTTCTCTTTTAATGAAATGATTTATGGCAAAGCAGTTTCCATGAATGGAATTTACATCTTAGATCAAACTACAGATATATTACACGTGAATAATAAGAAATTAAAGGTTGGTGACAAAGATCAAACCTATCTATGGCATTGTCGAATGGGACACATAAATGAAAAACGTGTAAAGAAACTCGTCGATAATGGGACTATTCCCGCATTCGATTTTTCTACATTTGGCACGTGTGAATCATGTCTTATCGGCAAGATGACTCGAATTTCCTTCAAAGGTGTTGGAATGCACGCTAGTGACCTATTAGGACTCATACATACTGATGTTTGTGGACCTATGTCAATTACCGCTAGAGATGGCTATAAATATTTTATCACTTTCACGGACGATTTGAGTAGATACGGATATGTCTACTTGATGAAGCATAAAAGTGAGTCCTTTGAGAAATTCAAGGAATACAAGAACAAGGTTGAGAACCAACTGGGTAGAAAGGTTAAAGCACTCCGTTCAGATCGGGGTGGCGAATATCTTTCAAATGAGTTTGATCAACACCTTAAAGACCGTGGAATCGTTTTGCAGTTAACTCCACCTGGAACACCTCAATTGAATGGTGTGTCCGAACGGAGAAATCGAACATTACTTGATATGGTTCGATCCATGATGAGTCACACGGTAGTACCCGATTCATTATGGGGTTTTGCTCTTTTGTCACCGCTTCTTATACTTAACCGAAGTCCGACTAAAGCTGTCGACAAGACTCCATATGAAATGTGGAAGGGAACGGTCCCTAACTTGTCCTTTATTCGGGTTTGGGGCTGCGAGGCTTATGTCAAGTGGAGACAAGAGGATAAGCTCGGCCCGCGATCGGTCAAGACATACTTTATTGGTTATCCAAAAGGAACGTTTGGTCATTACTTCTATTCGCCTACCGAACATCGAGTTTTTGTTGCGGCTAGTGCGACGTTCTTAGAGAAAGAATTTCTCGAAAACAAGACAAGTAATAGAACCTTCGAGCTGTCGGAGATTCAAAAACCAACAACCGAGGAACAGATGGAGGAAGTTGTTCCTCCAACTGATGATACAGCTAATATTCCTGAGGAACCTAGGAGATCGGGTAGAGTCTCTAATCCTCCGGACAGATACATTGGTATGGTCGAGGAGAGTGACGTTTTGCTCCTAGAGAGTAATGAACCCGCTACCTATAAAGGTGCCATGACCTGTTCCGACTCAAAGCTATGGCTTGAAGCCATGCAATACGAGATGGACTCCATGTATGAGAATGACGTATGAGATCTAGTTGATTTACCTAATAAGGTAAAACCTCTACAGTGCAAATGGCTTTACAAAATAAAGCGTTCTGTAGATGGGCAACCAGATACCTATAAAGCACGACTAGTGGCAAAAGGTTTCACTCAAGTGCACGGTTTGCATTATGATGAAATTTTTGCACCCGTAGTTATGCTGCGTTCCATTCGGATTATCTTAGCGATTGCCGCCTTTTATGACTATGAAATTTGGCAAATGGATGTGAAAACCGCCTTCTTAAATGGTTATTTGGAGGAGGAGTTGTACATGGTGCAACCCGAAGGTTTCATAGATCCTGAGAATCCTAAGAAAGTGTGCAAGATTAAGCGTTCCATTTATGGACTTAAGCAAGCTTCTCGGAGTTGGAATCATCGTTTCGACCAGGTGATAAAAGAGTATGGTTTCACTCGATCGGTCGAGGAACCATGCTTATATATCAAGTCGAGTGGGAACAAGATTGTTTTCTTGATATTATATGTCGATGACATACTCTTGATTGGGAATGACATTCCTCTCTTATCTTCGGTTAAAGGATGGTTGAAGAACCATTTCTAGATGAAAGATCTGGGTGAGGCACAATGCATATTGGGAATCCGTATCTACCGAGATAGATCACAACGGACGTTATCACTTAGTCAGGAGTCTTATTTGGATAAGATTCTTGAAAGGTTCAAAGATGACCAACTCCAAGAAGGGGAACCTTCCAATGACGTCCTGGGATGCAAATGAGCAAGTCTCGGTCACCCACGACGCCTGAAGGGATTGAGCGCATGAGTCGTGTTCCTTATGCATCCGCAATAGGATCAATCATGTATGCCATGATATGCACACGTCCGTACGTGGCATATGCATTCGATGACGAGTCGGTAAAAAGAATCCAGGTGAAACACATCGGATAGTCATAAAAACATCCTTAAGTACCTACGGAGGACTAAGGATAGGGTATTGACTTATGGAGGCGATACTAAGCTATGCGTAATCGGTTACGCAGATGCTAGCTTCCAAACGGATCGGGATGATTCAAAACCTCAGTCCGGGTTCGTCTTCACTCTTAATGGTGCTGCGGTCAGCTGGAAGAGTTCTAAACAGGATATTGTAGCAGATTCTACCACTGAATCCGAGTACTATGCCGCTTCGGAAGCAGCAAAGGAAGCTATATGGATGCGTCAATTCTTACAAGGACTTACGATAGTTCCTAGTTCAAATGACCCGATCACCATCTATTGTGACAATAGAGGTGCCATCTTCCAGGCTGAGGAGCCTAAGTCTAGAAACAAATCTAGACATGTACATCGGAAAGCTCACCTGATCCGTGATTACGTGGAGCAAGAAGAGATAGTGATTGACAAGATAGCTTCGGATGACAACATCGCGGATCCTCTCACTAAACCGTTGAATTATGATAAGCATGAAGGGCACGTTATTTCCATGGGAATCAAACGTGTTCTTGAGTTGTAGTAGTTGATTATGAATTCGATACATTATCTTTTTCATATACTATTTATAACTTCACCGTTTTATTATAATATTTTGTTTTTCATGTGGATTGTACTGACAACATTGAATGCCACAAAGTGAACTGAATTACATTATATTTGTTTTGGTCCGTAATCACCCATATGAGCTGATAACTCTGGCTATTACATTGTGCAGTCGATTGATGGTGGGTTCAACGAGCCATAAGTCAATCAGTTGGTTGATCGATCACAAATACGGGTTATAACGATACCTCGTAGGACATTTTTTCATGACAACTTAATGGAGACCTAAATGTTTAAAAACATTCGGTGCCAGGTCGTGGATTGGACGTCCATTGTATTCCTAGAGTCGATTCTTTTGACTATCGACTGTCTCTTGAGATTAAGGCAGTTTTTGGGTGACTTTGGTTTCTTTCTCCTGGTCTGCCGTAACAGGAGACTAAGTAGATTTTTTCTGGGTCAATTCATACTGTGCTTACATCTGCAGGATTCGAGTTGAAGAAAATATCCAACCTTTATCAGGTTTAGTTATTTCTCAGGGCCACTCGAGGAGTTGTAACTGAAATGCATGGCCATGCTCGAATGATGATTCGTTTATCAGTTAAGTTACTCTCTAGTCGGGGAAACCACTCTTGATATTGATCACTTGTAAAATACGACCTTTGTGAATACGGATTTTGCAAATTGTTTTACATTGAGTGGGAGAAATTTTAGGATATGAGAATCGGTCATCGCACATAAACTTGTGAGGACAAGTGAGAGTTTGGTGGAGCTTGTGTCCTCCACAAATTAGTGTGATAACATTTATAAATCTCTTATAGGTTCACAAGGGTATACTTCGTATTTTATCAGTTGATTAATGATTACCTAATGACGGTTGGCTTGCTAGAAAGTTAGACATTATTATCATACTGATGGCGGTGATCAACTGGTCCCTAAAGTCACACCTAAAGGATGTGTTTGAGAGATGTGATTATGAAAATGTAATCACATTGTTGCCTTATATGACTAAAAGGTTAGTTCATGTATTTGACTAAACAGTTAGTCAATGTGATGATGAGACGATTATTTAATGCCAATTAAATAATATTAGCTGAGACGAATTAACTGTCAATTCGTAAATTGAATATAATATTTTATATTTAATTAATGTATATAATGTTAGCTTAAATGAATTAAGATGTTAATTCGTAATTAAATATAATCGGTTATATTTAATTAGCTAATTATAAATATGCGATATTTATAGTTAAAGTATATATTATACGATATTGTCATAATAAATTATTACAGACCGACATTAATAAGTCGACTGCAAGCTGTTGTGTGTAGACTAATTAATACGGAATAAATTAAATGACAATTTATAATTTATACACTTTATATACATATTGTAAACTACCAAAAATAAGAAGATTTAATCACCTTATTTTGGTAGGTAGAAAAACCGAAATAAGGAGATAATACTCCTCATTATTTCGGTGGTCAACTACAAGAAAAAGAAAGAAAAATATCTCCCCTTCTCTTCTAATATTTCGGTTATATTAGGGTTCAAAGGAAGATCATTTTTCTAACTCTCTTTTGACCTAATATTCTCTCATCAAAATACACAAAAAAACCTAAATTAATTAAGGAATTTTGGGGATCTATTCTAGCAAGAACAAAGGCATATCTCATATCATCTTGGGTGCAACTGATAGGAGAATATCATTGCGATATTGTTCTTAGGCCGATTTTGCTAGGACCGAAGGTTGATTCTTCATCCATATACTATTTTGTTTATGTAATTTCTTTTATGACTAGTATTCATAAACATAATTTCGTTATAATCCTTATAATTTAAAGGGAAGTATACCGATATTTCCTACAAGAAATCCCTGAATCTCCTTCTCGTTCTTAGGCCGAGGCATTTGTTGGAGAGCTTTGATTTTAGTTGGATCGATTTTGATGCCTCTTTTGCTGACGACGTGTCCCAAGAGTTTTCCGGAGGTGACCCCGAATGCACACTTCTGAGGATTTAGTTTCTTGATGTATTTCCGAAGACGGGTGAAGAATTTTCGAAGGGCGTCGATGTGGCCATCTCGTTCTTTTGATTTAACGATCATGTCGTCAATGTATACCTCCACTTCCTTATACATCATGTCGTGTAGGAGAGTGGTGGCGGTTCTCTGATAGGTTTCTACGACGTTGATTAGACCAAAGGGCATGACAGTGTAGCACTACTTGCCCCACTGTGTACTGAATGCAGTTTTGTGCATGTCCTCCTCGGCCAATTTTATTTGGTTGTATCCGGCGTAACCGTCCATGAATACTCGGAAAATTTGATGAATCTGGCTTTGAATTGCTTGTCAAGCTCTTCTTTGATTTTCAATGCCCATTCGGGGCGCATGCGGCGCAGCTTTTGCTTCACGGGTTTGGCTCCGGGCTTAATGGGTATCCTGTGCTCTATAATCTCCCTATCAATCCCAAGCATGTCTTTGTAGGACCATGCGAATATGTTCTTGTATTCGAGCAAGAGGTCGATGAATTATCGTCTTTCCGAGGGGTCAAGGGTGATCCCTATCTTAAGTTCTTGAGGTGCTTGGTCAGTCTCTACGTTAATAGGTTCGGTATCCTCAATGATGGGTGTTCTAAGATCGCGTTTGTTGAGTTCTTTGGCTAAATGAGGTGGGTAGTCACTCAAGTCAAATTTCTCATGTTCGTTCAGAATTGTATTGTAGTTAAAAGAAGACGAGTCGTAAGCAAACTTAGCATTCATTAAGTCAATCTGAGCGAAGAGCTTGGACAGGACAAACATCTCACGGGGAGTCAGAGACGACGCTGCGGAAGAGGTGGCCCCTGGGACAAGCTCCAGGTTGCTACCTTCCGTGGTAGTAGGGGTGACAATAGTTGACTCAGCCTCTGTGACAGCCCCGAGATTGTGATAAAATAATGGGAAAAGGACTTTGACAGGGGTGTTGGAAATGTTGGGACCCAATACAGACTCTGACTCTGACTTGTCATCAGACTCGGACTCAGACTCATCTCCACTTCCCTCCTTGAACATGGAGCCTTCTCCGGTTGTGAACTTGAGAATGTGGCCTTGGCGACCAGTCCATTTGAAAGTCTTCCTCTAGCCATGGACAGGTTTGTCCGTGTTAGCATCAAAGATCAAGGCAATATGGTCAAATTGGTTTTTTTAGGGCGATAGCTATGATATCCTCATGATTGAGGTGCCATATGTTGTCTTCTCTGAAAAGGAGGCTTACAGCCTGTCCGTCAAGGCAAGGGGTCGACTCAGATTTGATTGGTGTAGCATTGGTGGTGTTTGTCAGGGTTGAAGTAGTAGTCTTGAAAAACTTCTATACCCGGATGTTTGACCTTTGATATAGGATCGTAGATAGGCTTGGGAAAGCCGTTGTGGAATTCAGATTTTCCTTCGAGGACGAAATATCCCTTGAGGGTCAGGTGATATGGGCGGAGGATGACTCCTTGTTTCTTGCGCTTCTTCCCGAGGAGGCCCATCTCCCGGATGTCCTCATCAGTTGGCACGTAACCTAGCCCGAAAGGGATGTTGGGGACCTTGGCCTGTTTCAGGGGAGGCAAGGTGTTTTTCAGCGGGTTTATGGACATGCCCGGGAAGTACCCTTGGCGCATCAGGATACAGTTGATCGTGAGGTTTGAGAACGTGTCACAATCGGAAGGTGCTGGGTCGTTGGCTAGGACATTCACGGCTTGGAACCCCCACATTTCGTCATTGATTTTATCACTGACCTAAGAGGCTATCCTCTTGTCATGTTGATCGGGGATGCGGGAATGGTGACTATCTTTCCTGTAATACCCCCATACACCAAGGTGCCTTACCAAGACCATCTTAACATATGGAGATGCTACCATCTCGGTTGTCCGAGGTACAGTATATCGAAAGTGACCACAAAAAAACATACTTTACAGTTCAACTGTTTAAAGTGCGTACAACTTATAAACTAAAACCAAACGTACAACTGCCATAACAATATATCTAAACTATAACAACTGTCAGCGGAAGATTAGCTATCAAACTATGTAAAGATTCCATCCCAGCCGAGACCCGCGAGCTATCCATAAGCATACATGCTAATCAACTACTCACCACTCCCGAATGGATCACCACAGTTTTTAAAACATTTAAACGGGGTCAGTTACTGAATAATTAAAATAAGAAACAATAAGAATCCAAATACACAAACCCAATCTCCATTTAATCACCAATCACTGACTACACACTAAAGTGTGTATCCCTGCCAGATTACCCATCGTAACAGGTAATCCACACCGCTAGTGGGGACCGCAACCTCACCACTTAAGCCCCGCTCAACACCAAGAGCGAATAACCCATGTCCATTAATGTGCACACCCCCTTGTGACGGGAACCACAAGGGGCGAATCAAGGGCTCCCGATGATGACTCCACTCAGCCGAGGGCGCACCTCGCAAACCACATATACATCAACAACGAAAATAGCAATACTAATATAATAAGCCAATCCAAATTAAACAATCTCAACAATCCAATAATCATATCAGTACATCAAACAACACCGTTTTAAACTTAATTACATAGTTAACTGAGTAGGGAAACCCTACCTTTTCGCAATCCGCTATAACTGCAGCCAAACATACAATTGTACAAGAGTACCACATCGTCACCTACAACAATAAGCAAAAACTATACATCATAATCCGATTTCTACCCAAAATCCCCAAATCACCCAAATTAGGGTTTAAACAAACTTAGCAAATCAATTAAAGAACAACATAGAGATCTTACCCAAAATCCAAGGATCGCAAGGATGTAAAAATCCCCAAAAACTATGAACCCTAGCCTTAGATTTGATTGTAGAAGATGGAGAGGAATAAACGTCGTTTGATGTTTATGAAAGTCCTTTTGAGAATATAAGAAAAAATGAAAAGAACTGATGAAATAACTAATAAATACCTCCTCCACTTTTACGATTAAATTGTGTCAAAACCCGTAAATAAACCGACACTCGATCGAGTAACTCACGTACTCGATCGAGTTGTCTTCACTCGATCGAGTACACTCAGATCAGAACGTACTCCAGAACCCACATACAACTTACTCGATAGAGTGCCCCCTACTCGATAGAGTACCCTAAGACCAGAATACCCGAGGTATTACAGTCTTCCCTCCTTAAAAATAAACTTCGTCCCCGGAGTTCAAACCCAACCTATAAAACATATACACCTAACACTAACTCCACCAACTATGCCTACCTCCACAACATGGCTCACGATATTGTATCAACTATAGCATAGCCTCTTGACACTAACTACATAATACTACCTCCAATAAAGCCGCTAACTCCGTCTCACTAACATATTATCCACTAGCAAATCCAATATCAAGACAATCCACCAAGTAAGATCAACCACCAAAATGGAATGTCACATTCTACCACCCTTAAAATGAACTTCATCCTCGAAGTTTACTCACACTCATAAAGAACACACTACTACAAGCGCTGCCACTACCTTTAATAGTATCAACCACAACATAAATCCATCCTTTATTCTACACCAAGACTCAAATTTCCAAATATACTACAATATGGACAACCATCAAACTCTCTTTGTCGCATCCTACTCCTCTTAAGATAAATGTTACGTCCTCGTAACCCACTAATACTAGATCCTTAGCTATTTCTTCTCATTATCCTCATCACCACCGCATGTCAACAATAACCGCCTATAACCTCAACACATACAACCATTCCTATACCCAGGGCTCTATTTCTCTAACATTTCTCATACCTCAAATAATTCTGCACTCCATCTAACCTATACCATAAAATCCTCAGCATTAGCACTACTCCAACTCTTCAACATTACCGCAAAATGACATACTTCTTTATACATGCACTTATCCCCACAATCATAACTCATGATACACAATTGTTACACACGCTCACACTAGATCCTCAAGTTCTTTTCTTTTATTACCGCAAAACTCACCCATAACTTAACATGATACTAAGTCCCAACACTCCGTACCTACTGTACCGATAAAAGGTTATAAACCACCTGTAGTTTCCAGTTCAGTACAACACATGTTTCACCAATCACTTGCCACAACTATGTCAACTAATGCCTCATCTAAAACAAGATAAAAAATACTCTAACAACCTCTCACAACTGTGTCCCATTAACAGGATATCAATATACCATGACAACAACAGAAACATACGCAACTCTCTTCCATATCATATTCTGCCCTCACTCCCAAGCCGAAACTGGTAAGAAACATCAATAAACAAAGCAACAGTCTATATATCCAACCCGAAACTCACAGGAAAAAGCAGTAAACAAAACAACAATCTATATAACTGATATACACTTTCAAAAATTCGTCTCATAAGTATCCCGCCTAATCCACCACCATCGATGACGACATCGCAACACCGCCACCAACAGCCGCACCGCAGCGCGAAAGTACCCGCATCGCAACACGGAGTACCGTGCCTGGATCGTACCCGAAACATAATAACCACATTACCAAAACAAGAGTCTCGACACAACAATCATCACATGATCCTCTAACCACCATTACCCTTTCTGAATACCGTCCTATTAGGTAACCATACACAACATATAACACGGAACACTCAGGTAACAACTTTATGACTATCACACAATACCATTACTCATGAGGTCAGAACCTCACACAAACACTTACACACATCGTAGACCCATAATTGAATCTAACTAGCCAATCCTGACCACGTAAGTAACCAATTGATAAAGGTTATCTCTCTCCCAAGCTTAACTCGTATTCCCTTCATAGCACATTCTCCCATTCGCATAACTATCACCTCCTGACAAATGTACCCATATCATTAATACTCCCTACTAGAAAAAGCGTCTTATATACACATCTTATACTCCCTCACAACCATACATACCAATCCGACCTCTATAGAATCAACCCCTTTAGAACGACTATCATCTCTATTTATCAGTATCCTTAGCCACTTGTAACAACACCACGCCGCCACCATCTTTCGTATCGCTACCCTCTCCCTATTACCTCAAAATATAACAATTCCTTTCTATTTTGGTTAACATCCCAATTAACAAACAACAAATCCGTCAACAAAATTTACCTAAGCATTCATTCCAATTCTGTCCTTAATTATATCGTTACCTAGCTCACAACCCAAAGTCTCATATCGTGCAAATACTCTACCAACTTCTTACGCTCTTAATTCCTCAAAACTCATGACTAGCATGTTATCCTGAAATACCTATATAACCCTTAACTCACACCCTCATGATAGTATCATACATCTCATCGATTCCTTACTTCCATATCGCACAACTTCGGTCAACATTCTCTTAGTTTACTCCCACTACGCCAAATCTGGCAATCAATAAGGAGCGTATCACAACGGTTTAATGCATTTAATAACGACACTTAGATTACCGTTTTCCAAATATTGGCGAAAACCTAAACCGTGATAACGAGAATATCGGTTTCCCACGAAAACCGTTGTTATTATAATTTGACAACGGCTACTTAACAAACCGTTATAAAAAATGTTTAACGATTTCCAAAAGCTCATTATAAAATCTCTCTTATCAGCGGTTGTTAGACAACCGTTACCAGTTTAAGAAAACGGCATTTCAAAACCGTTACTAAATTAGGACCAGCAATGGTTTGTGGTACCCGTTGTTATGTTGTAGATACGGGTTTCTTGTAACCTTTATCATTTTCAATTATGAAAGAACGGTTTTTCAATTCAACCGCTGTCACTATTTGATTAGATTTCTCAGTTTAACCAGTGCATGCAAAACTTTATCAGAACTTTAATAAATATTCAATTTGACCAATAATATTCAATTTGACCAAAATAATTCCATAAATATCTCTTCATAATGTTTTAGGTCAAAATCTAAATTATCTAACATTTACTCTTTAATTTCTCTCTGAAAAAAATGTGGCTGGTGTATCGGAGCTACAATCACGTTATCGTTACGCACAGCCTTTTACTTGCATTCTCCATAATCTCCCGGTTCGTTATGGTGGGAATGGAAAGGGTTTAAACCCTCATTTTGGGTGGTTCACGCAAATGCTTCATGACTCCGGTTTCACTGCGGTTAAAAAAGTGTACCTTGTGTCTACAAACAAGCAAGGTTTTGTAGGCTTCGCTTTTATCGAGTTTGACGAAGCCAACTGCCATGATAGTTTTCGTCAGGCAAGAAAATTAGGGACTAGATTTTCGGGGAAAGAGGACTTCTATTCGGATGCTAGACAAAATGGCACTTATCTATGGGTTGCTACCCATGTTGGTCATCTTCCGCTGACACATTACAGGAGGCATCACATTTTTGCCACCGTGCCTATGTCATGGGAGAAAGTGGCCATTCCACCTGCGCTGGTCGCTGATGATGAAGAGTCGATCTACGACTTGATCTATGCCAAAATTGGGCATGAAGACTATCCTAATACTTCATCAGATTCTAATTAAGTCTTTAATTATTATCTGACATTATGAGTTGTATTTTGATTATGGTGGTTATTTGAATTAAAGTTTAATTATTTATGTTATTTGTTACGTTTTAATTAAGTCCTTACACTAAAAGGCAATCCACCAAATAAAATATTATAATGACTAAATTTTTACTTATAATAATAAAAAAGAATGGAAACGGCATAATAAGATAATAAGAATTGGAACCGTTATAATAATAATAAGACAAAATGATAACGGTTCATTGTTAAGCCGTTATCATATTACATATATCCACAACGGTTATTTTAAAGCAGTTGTCATATTACACCAATTTACAACGGTGTTTCTTAAAACCATTGTAAAAACAGATCCACTGTGAAAACTGAAAAGTTTGTGATTTTAGTTTACCAATGCATGCCCTATTTTTATTGGTTGTTTGACCATTATTCACCTCATGCATACATGCACAATTACAACGGTTCTTATAAGAACCGTCTTAGATTACGCAACTCTAAAAATAAATGAAATTTCAAGGTATTAATAATAGAACGACTGATGGTGAACAAGTCATCTTTGTCGTCGTCGCCGTCATTGATCTTTATAGCTTAAAAAAGGTAATCTTATTTTCGTAGCTACTGGCTTATATATGGACCGTACTTGGATGATTGATGGTGAGATTGGTGATCCCATTTATAAAGATGTAATTGCTGAATTTTACAATTTCGTTAGTGAAAATTTTCATCTCCACTCATCAATCCCCTACCCTTGTAATAGATGTGGTAATATTAGGGTTTTGCCTATCCCAGATGTAGAGGTAAGTAATCATACACCTGAAGCTGCTGGTTTAGATATAGGGGATGGGGCATATGATGTGTGTGTGTAAACAATCGTTCACCTACACCTGAAGTTGTTTTAGGTGAGAAGTTTGCTGAAGATGATGGATTCGATGATTTTGAAGCTACCGGTGATGGGGAAATAAATGCTGATGATTTAATTAAGAAGTTGAGTCAATCTGAAATGCCTTTATTTACTGGTTGTAAGAAGTATACCAAATTGTCCACAGTGGTAAAGTTATATAACTTGAAGAGGGAAAATGGGTGGAGTGATAAGAGTTTTACGGATCTTCTAGCTTTGCTATGTGACATGCTTCCTGATGGTAATGTTCTTCCGAGTCGGACATATGAGGCTAAAAAATGATTAGAGAATTGGGCATGGAATATGAGAAAATACATGCTTATCCCAATGACTGTATATTGTACCGTAAAGATTATGGGAAATTATCATATTGTCCGCACTGCTCTGTATGGCGTTATAAGACTAAGGAAGGGATCCCAGCTAAGGTGTTGTGGTATTTTTCAATAATACCAAGATTCATAAAAAATTATTTGAATGAAGAAAATGCAAGAATCTTGACTTGGCATAATAGTGGAAGGATTGAAGATGGAAAGTTAAGACACCCAGCAGATGGTCAACAGTGGAAAGAGTTTGATGCTAAATATCCTGACTTCGCCAAAGAAGCAAGGAACTTGCGTCTAGGGCTCACAGATGGAATGAACCCTCATGGAAACATGAGTACCCAACATAGTACTTGACCAGTTGTGTTGGCCATCAATAATTTGCCCCCATGAGTTTGCATGAAAGGGAAGTATCTGATGTTGTCTTTGTTGATGTCTGGCCCTCGACAACCTGGAAATGACATAGAGGTGTATTTGTGATGCGACCATAATTGGCGCATATTTAGTCCCCGAATTACCATTGTTTCTATGCTTTTTAGTGCCTATTTGGGTCATTTCTTATCTTTAGTTCTTTGTTTTGCATATTCTTTGAGATTTTGATCCCTTGGTAGGAAAGGAGTAAGAATCTTGCATTTTCATGGCAAAACAAGGCTTAATTGATCATATTCAATGACCAAGCATCAAGGAGAGACAAGACTAGAAGGCCTTTGTACATAGCATAGTAGAAGAGCAATGTTGAGAAAAGGATCCTTGAGTCCCCAAGGAAATCCCCAAGGAATTCATGAAGAAAAGGGAAGAAAAAGAAGAAGGAAAGCTGCTGAACTACAATCCGAACGGATTGTAGAGAATCCGTCCGTCCTCGCCAATCCGAGCGTCCCGCAAAGGAATCCGCTCGGATTCCCCTCGCCATCCGAGCGTCTTGCCCAAGAATCCGCTCGGATTCCTCAACCCAGATCCGGCCGTCCCGACTCCCATCCGCACGGATCGCAAAGACAAAGACGTTTTCATTCCTCAAGCATCGATAAGAGAAGCCCTTCTCTCGGATAATCCCGGAGGCTCCTTGCTCAACTTAAAAAGTGTAATTACTAGTTTAGCCCTTAGTTAACCCTAATGCATCCTCCCTAATTTTCACTATAAATACCCCATTAGTCTAATTAGAGGAGCATGTTCTTCTTATCAATAATTAGTGTAGTTAATATCAATCAAATCTCTCTTCAATGTTGTAATCAAATATTAATCAAGTTTTAATCCAAGTTTTAGTTCTTTAATCTCTCTCTTGTTCTTACTTTATTTTGGGTAATTGAAGATTATTTGGGTTATTATTGGGAGATTGACAACCTCTCAATCTAGGATTCAAGTACTTCTATTATTCTTGCTTTATTATTGGAATCATTAGTAGGTATAATCTCTTAATCCCTTTTTAATTATTGCTAATTACTTTCATTTATTCATCATGTTTCATTATGTTAGTATGATTGACAACCTTTCTAGCATGATCAATATGATAATGAGTGAGTAGTCTCTTAGCTAGGGTTTAATGGGTGATTAGGGAAACCAACATGGGGAATGATTCATGCTTAAATTAATATGCTTTCATATCTTATTTGCTTGCTTGTTTTGATCTTAATACATGCACATGTTATATTTGATGAAATGCTAAGCCTATGAATCCTTGCATTTACTATCATCTTCTATCCTTTCAACTTGACTTGTAAGACATAACCCAACTCGAGTCTTGTTAGACCATGCATGTGTTAAGTAGGGAAGATTAAGTCGACTTGTAGGTGTTGTACAATCCAAGAGATTCGCCCCGGACCCAAACTTTCCTAGGATTGTAAGATATAACCCAACTCAATCCATCACAACAATAATTGCTTGCTTATAATTTGAGAACATGTTTGTATGATCATATCCCATGATTCCCCTATGAACCCATGACACCCTAGTGCTTTTAATCAATTGTTTACATCCCTTATTTTATTTACCTTGTTAGTTTATTTTCATTGCTATCTTAGTTTAGTAACCTTCTACATCAACCCAATTTGTGACACCCCTAGACACCACTAGTTACAATAGAATCTTCATTTCAATACCCGTCCCTTGGGATCCGACCTTTACTTGCCTCTTTACTAATTGTAGAGTTGTTTGTGAAGTATAAATTGTGTTTTGTATCGACCATTGACCAACGACCACATATGCTTAATTGTGAACACGAAATGGACCCGATCAAAAATGGCGCCGTTGCCGGGGACGGTGTTTAATTGATTTAAGATTTCTTTTATTGTTTTTAGTTGTGTCTTTTTCACCTTGGGGAAGTAAAACTCCTCAAGGTTTGTTCTAATTGTTTTCTAGTTGTTTGATATTTTGCATGTCTAGAAGGTTACAAAGAGATTTGTTACCTTTTGACCGTGAAATCGAAAGAACCTTGACGAATAATAGGAGACTTGTTAGGAGGAATTTGGGAGGTGTTGGTGATGTTGTTCAACCCACTAGTGAGTTTGTCAATCCTTTCGCAATAGAAGGAGAAGAGAACCCATTAAACAATACCACACAAAATCCACCTACAATGCCTAAATTCTCGTCACACTCTATACCCACCGAGGAGGATCTACCAAATGGTACTCCTACCCCACAACATCTTACCGGAAACTTTATTGCCAAGTCCGCCTTCATCCAACTAGTTGAGAGGAGCCAATTCTGGGGAATGCCTAGTGAGGACCCTCATTCTCATATGGAAACATTTTGTGATTATTGTGAAGCTATCTCTCAAACGGGCGTGACTCAAGACCAAATAAGATGGGTCTTATTTCCTTTTTCGTTAATCGGCACCGCAAAGCAATGGTTGAAGGGCCTTGATAAGGCCACCCTTGGAATAGATTCTTGGAAGAAGCTAGCTCCAGCTTTCTACCAAAAATTCTACCCACCGGAAAAGACCAATATGCTAAGAGCTCAAATTACGGGTTTTAAGCAAAGGGATGAAGAGTCTTTGTATGAAGCTTGGGAGCGGTTCAAAGGTATTTGTCGCTCATGTCCTCACCATGGACTTAGCGAATGGTTTTTGGTGCAACAATTTTGGAATGGTTTATATGAAGATTCAAGGAACATTCTCAATATGGGATCGAATGGAATGTTCACCGAAGTTGATGACAATCAAACATGGAACAAGATTGAGGAAATGGCGGTCCATAATTCACAATATAGTAGGCCTCGCAAGGCTACTAGAGGAGGAAAGTATGAAGTGGACACCGTTACTCAATTGGGTGCTCAACTTAGTGCTCACATTGACACAATCAACTTGAAGTTTGAACAAGCTATGGCTAGACTTGAGGAAAACTCAAAATCATCAAAGCATCATGTCAATGCCTTGACGGCATCCTCATCAATCCCAAGTGGGATATGTGAGAATTGTGGAACCTTGGGTCATGACTCAAGTGAGTGTAGGGGAACAACCGAGCAAGTCAATGCTTTCCAAGCTTACAAAAGTGGTACCCCTTACTCAAATTTTTACAATGAAAACACCAAGTTCCATCCAAATCTCTCATACAAAAGCCAAAATGTCCAAAACCCTCAAACAACATACACTCCACCACCCATGAGAAATCAAAATCAAAGACCCTTTTACAATCAAAACCAAGGTTACCAAAATCAAAACCCATACAATCACCACAATGACCAAAGTTTTGATGTCCAAAAAGCGGTCCTCCAAATGCAAAAGAATCAACAAGAATTTTTCACCCAAATGCAAAAAGATAGCCAAGCAAAAGACACCACCATCAACAACATTCTAGCTCACACCAAGATGTTGGAAACACAATTAACTCAACTAGCATCTTCTAGCTCACAAAGACAAAAGGGGCAATTACCACCTCAAAGTAACCCCCCTAGACATGAAACGGTTAGTGCCATTCACTTGAGAAGTGGTACAAGGTATGAAGCACCAAAGGAGCAAGTTCAGGATGAAGTTGTGAGAGCTAGTGAGAATGAAGTTGTGGTGCAAGGTCCCAAAGAAGGGGAATCATCAAAAGAAGAAAGCTCAAAGAAAAATGAAGACAAAGCCAAAGAAAAGGAGCCCATTGTGATTAGACTTCCTTTTCCAAGTCGTCAAGCCAAGCCTAAATTTGATGATCAACTTGGAAAGTTCATGGAAATTGTGAAGAACTTAGAAGTCTCAATTCCTTTCACGGAATTAATCAATCACGTTCCGGCCTATGCAAAGTACATGAAAGATATCCTCACAAAGAAGAAGTCGATCCGGAAACTTGAGACTATCGCCTTCACTAAGGTGAGTAGTGCCATACTTCAAGGGAGTTCACCTCCAAAACTAAAGGATCCGGGAAGCTTCTCAATACCGTGTACCATTGGCGACACAACGATCAACAAAGCCTTATGTGATCTAGGGGCTAGTGTGAGTGTCATGCCGTACTCGGTAAGTAAAAGGTTGGGAATGGGAGAGCTTAAATGTACCAATATCACTCTTCAAATGGCCGATAGATCGACGAAGACACCGCTAGGGATATGGGAAGATGTCCCCGTGCGAATTGGGAAGTTTTTCATCCCGATGGACTTTGTCATAGTTGATATGGAGGAAGATTCCAACATTCCAATCATCTTAGGAAGACCTTTCCTACACACCGCGGGTGCGGTGATTGATGTGAAACATGGAGAGCTCACTCTAGAAGTGGGAGATGAAAGCATAACTTTTAATCTTGACAAGACCATGAGAGCTCCTCGTTTGCATGAGCCATGTTTCATGATTGATCATTATAGCCGAAAAGATGAAAAGAAGAAATCGGAACTCCAATGGAGGAAGAAAGTTGAAGATGCTCCATTCAAAGAGCAAGTGAATTGTAACAAGGAGAGCTTGCAAAGCTCATCAAAATCAACCAAGGAAGAAGATGATGGCCTCATTGGCCAAGAGAAGAAATTGGGAGAGTTGTCTCCATCTAAGCAAGAGATTTTCAATGATCAACTCAATGAAGTTTGTGGTCTTTGGGACGACGAATTTGAAGGGATCTTTAATCCCTACATTGGGCATGCCATCGATCATGATCAACAACAAGGGCCACGGTCTATTGAGGACCTCTACCATAACAATGAACAAGCTTTTGATTACTTCTTCAAGGTGTTGAGCAACATCAACAACACCTTGAACATGCCTCCTTGACATCTCATCAAGAATGAGAGTTTGGTGGAGTCCTCCCTAAACCGCCACTTGTAAATATTTCTAACTCCCTAACTTACATTTAATTTTTGTATTGCATTTTTGTCATTTTTGGATTTTATTTACTTTGATCAAAATAATTGTCATGTAAGAGAGAAGTGAGGGAGGGACTAATGATTTTAATTGATGTGTAGTGCTTTACCTTAGTGTGGGGATGGCAATTGCCTAGGCTATTCAAGCCTTAGTAGTGCCCCCACAATGAAGAACACAAGATTTGAAAGAAAGAAAGAAAGAATGATAAGGGAATGCGTTGGTGCACGAATGGAACTGAATCCGTGTACACAAGGACCAATCCGAGCGGATTCCTAAGAATCCGCCCGTCTGCAGAGGATCCGAGCGTCCTGCTGAGAAGACGCCCGTCTTGGGCTGAGCTGAAAACTGCAAATTCTTGACTGTTGAAGAATCCGAGCGGATTTCTGGAAAGACGCCCGTCTCACAGAATCCGTCCGTCTTTTGAACAATCCGCCCGTCTTGCAGCTGAAGAAAAACAAAGAAAAATCTCTGGACAAGAATCCGTCCGTCCCGCACGAAATCCGCCCGTCCCATCTCGGAAGAATCCGAGCGGATTCCCCAGAATCCGCCCGTCTCTAGGCGGGATTTTTGAAAATTTGAAGCTGAAGAATCCGAGCGGATTGCGCCTAATCCGCACGGATTGCCCCTGCGTCCTAAAATTGTCGAGTTCTTTAAATACCCACCCCACCTTCATTCATTCATTCATTCACTCATAAACACTACCCACAACATCAAAACCCTCATCCTCTCCATCTCAAAAACAAAAACCCTTAACAAAACTCACCAAAATCAAATCAAACCATCTTTCAAATAACAAATCAATCACTCCATCTTCATTAACAATCAAAACCAAGAACAAAATCTTCACCTTTGAATTGATTTTTGTTCTCATAAAGGCAAAGCCTTTCACCTTCAAAATCGATTTGGGCATTCTACAAATTGAAGATTTTTGATCTTTTTCTTGGTTAGCTCATCAAATGGCAAGAACAAAGGGAGCAACAAAAGCAAAAGCAAAGGCAACAAAGGCACCAAAGGCTACAACTCTCTCTCAAAGGCAAAAAGCTCTACAAATGAAGAAAGCTTTGGCAATGGTGGTATCAACACCAAGCTTGGTAGTGCAACAACAACAACAAATTCCTATGGAAGCATCACCCTCTACTCCGGTAATTAATCAACTCTTGCATTATCCGGAGGTAACATTCATTTCCGATTCCCATAGAAATACATTTGTCAAGTTTGCTATGAAACAAATTCAATCCACCAAATTCATATGCCAAGATGCTTTAGAGAAGTTGGGTGTTCTTGAACAAACAAGAGTCTTTTTCAATGCCATGGGTTTAAAGAAATTGTTTGAAATGAAGGAAGTAACATACCCCTCCCTTGTCTTGGAATTCTTAATTTCTTTAAAAGTGACAAAAGTTGAGAATAGGGAAAATATTGAGTTTCGTCTAGCTAACACTAGTAGACGCATTACCTTTCCGGAATTGGGTGCAATTTTGGGTCTTAGCGATGAACATAAATTTTATAAGCAATATGGGAAGTATGATCCCGAGCCTCTTTGGGAGGCAATCTCCGGGAAGAAATTTGAAGATTTTAAAGCTTGTCGTGCTCTTTTGGTCCATCATCCGGGCATAAGAATATGGCACAAAGTTGTGGGAAATACCATAATTGCTAGGAAAGACACCAATCATTTCACGGGACTCGATTTTATTCTCCTTGAATCAACTTTGAATATTGGAAGAATTCACACCAAGCCTTACAATTCTTTGAGGCTATTGGTTGATAGATGGCTCCATGTAGATAGTGGGAAGAAGGGTCAAACCGTTATTGTTAATGGCGGCCTTGTCACGGTCCTAGCCAAGCACTTTGATCCTAATTTCAATAAGGATAGCAAGTACAAGGCTAAGGATGGTGGCCATCTTATTGATATGTCCACCTTGATTAACAAGTTTAAGTGGGTTGCTCACAATTCCCTTGATACCAAGTATGGGTGGCTTACAAGTGAGGCTCGATCATTCACTTTACCCGCAAAGATTTGCCGTCTTAGTGTCCACCGGACCAACTATTTACTTCCCCTATCCAAGGAAGCCGAGTACATCATTCAACAACAAAAGGGTGATCATGAAACTCCCTCCTCTTCCATTGTTATACCACCTTACCCCTATGATTATGAAGAGTTCAAACCGCAAGGAGTTGAAATTGGGAAAGACTATGTAACTCTTCTTATGCAAGCCATGCACAAGCAAGCTTATGAAGATCGGAAGAATGCTTATTTGGCTCAATATCCTCCCCTCCTACATCTAGCTAGGCAAGGACTCCTTGATCCATCTTGTCCTTTGCCTAGTTGGGCGGATAGAGATGATGGAAATATAGATTCATATACATACTAACATACTCATATATGTCGAAATAATTTGTCATAAAATTAAATACGGATTTTATGCATGCAAACAAAATATAAATAGAGAAGAAATCACCCTTACATTGTTATTTCGGTTCTTATGGGCACAAGTGAGTTCACCTACTCACTTGTTCTTGAGCTCTCTAAATGGAAGAACAAGATCCAAGTATAGGATCTCTCCCTAAGCTTTATACCCAAGGCTAACCCTTAATCTAATTAATATTATTTGATCTAGTATAATATTAATCTTATGAAAAATTGAACCAAAATATTTGGTATTTTAGTTCTCAAAACCGGTTGAGAGAAGATGAGAGGAAGAGAAATTATTTTTATCTCTCTAAAAATAATTATGTTGAGTGAATGAATAATTATCTTACCCACTATGCATATAGTGAAAGATAAAATAAAAATGAAAAAGAACCCTTGTTCTTTCCAAGGGAGAACCGGGTAGGGTGAGGGAAAATGGCCTATGCATGGCCTTTGTGCTCTTACACAAAAGGCACTAGGTATGCATGCCTATATTAGATAAATGATGATTAATTCCACTAATCTAAATTAACATAATATGTTAATAATTCCCAATATTTCGGTCCACATTGTAATATGGATTCCATATTATTTTTGTCAAATGTCAATATGTCACATGTCATATGTAACATAAATTGTTTATGTATTTTTAACATATTAAAAATCAACGCATTAATAAAAATACGTCATATACAAAATTGACTTAGTAATTCATAATTACTCGTACCAAAAATATTTTACCGTTTATAAATCGCATTTATAATAATTCATTCAAATCCAATTGTTTCTTTAAACAATAATTTCATCCGAGTAATGATACAATTTGATTACTCGCATCGTATCTCATTTAATCATATTTCAATTTGATACGTAAATTTTACTTCCAAAATCGTCCGTCAATTTTTCAAGTAATTTAATTAACTCGTAACATTATACGATTAATTAAATGATCAATTAAGAGTATCGCCCTATAGGTATGACCTAGGGGGTCAACTGATCACCACCGTCACACGACAGTAATGTCAAACTCTAGTCAGCCAATCATTACCGATATATGTTGACCAGTTGACAGTAACAATATTACTTCCCAATTGTATTCTATATAATGAGACTTAAACATGTGATCATCATGATCAACAGTCGTGATCGCATTATTGTCGGAGGACACATATTCCAACAATCTCCCACTTGTCCTCGACAAGTGTGCGTCACCAATTCTCTTGTCCTATTACTATCTCCCACTCAATGCAAGGTGTCTTTCAGGTCGTACTTGCAAGTGATCATATCGAGAGTGGTTTCCTCGATATGGAGAATAACTGATTGACCGGATTTATCCACTCTGGATGCCATCCGAGCGTGGCCACGCATTTCCAGTTCATTACTCCTCGAGTGGCCCTGAGATATTGTTTTAACCCTGACAAGGGGATGGACAATTCCTATCGCACTCATTCCCTTCGACTAGCCACAGCCATCATAACCCAAAATATGCCCATTTGACCCCATTTACGAAGGTCGTAGTAACACAAATCAAAGTTAATCTGAAACTGAGTCATCTTAGGTGAATAGTCTTTAGTCAAAAGAATCGACTCATTTGAATACTATAGCAGCTCTCGCCACGACCAGGCTATATAAATTGCCAGAACTCTATAAGCGGTCATAAGGCCCGACAAAGTGTTCCTAACAATCTGCCTATGTGATCGACTAGTCATCTCACATGACTGTATGGCACTTGAACTTGCCATCAATCGCATCACACTCTAGTCACTTCGAGACGTCACCTCATACAAGTGACTATGGGCAAATACAATGTTAATCCGTGTTCACTTTAACGGGGTTCAATTGTCTCCACAACCCGTTTGGATGTAACAAAGTATAATAAAAGAGTTTTAAAATAAAACTCGAACGACAAATGCGATTATCACACATGAATAGTCAATGCCTGATTACTATTTCATGTTCTATAATCTAATTTGATCTTGTACGTAGTTGTTCATTTCAATTCAATTGAAATGACATGACTCATCATGTTTAGCCTTTGAGAAGGCTTTGGTTAGTAGGTTTTATCAATTTCTTGTACCTTACTCAACCTCACTACATACTCGTTTTCCTTTTGTAATGTATACATTTGCATTACAAAACTTTCTGAGTACGTGTCGAGATCCAATCAAGACATAGGCCCTCTAGCCTAAGAATAGCTCCCACTGTTTTCACAGTGTGCGGGACTCATCCTTCTTGCACATCTCATGATCGCAAGTGTACTCAATTTTCGTTATAAATATCTCCCATTGTTCTTTATTGCCTAGAACGATTCTAGAAAATCTACTTCTTAATTAACATTGCCACAATGGTATCTTAACCATCTAATGTGTTTTGATTATGGTTTTGTCGGAAACCATGCGCAATCTCAATTGTCAATTGTCACTTGTGTAACACCCTTACACAATATTGCATCATAAACACTTTGCATCATAGCCTTAATGCTTCTGCAAGCACTAAAGGGTAATCTTTATAGCTTACTTGGTAAAGATTACTTAAATTCGATTTTGAAAACAATTCATCATACTCAAAGCATATGAAGTGTTATACATCATTTCTTTTTAATTGATTCGGCAGCGGAAGCAAATGGAATCAATTAAGTATGTTCAATTTAATTGAACTAGTCATGAATCTTATCAACATAAGACTTCTTACTGGCGCTAATATCGTGTGGATTTATCTTCATAAATCCGGATATTCAAGATGTATTATAATACTCCAAAAGTCTTAAATCATTCTCAATGATCAATATGTCATCCACATATCGGACTAATTAAAATTTCCGTAACTCCCACTCAACTCCATGTATAAACACAACTTCTTGACTTATCGAGAAATGTTTTATCACATGATCCAAAATGTTGATTCCAACTCATTGATGTCCTACTTAAGACCCTCTCTTAAGTTTCACATTATCTTAGGATTGCAAGAATCTTCAAAACTCAAGATATGTATTGAATACATTCCTTCTAATTGAAGAAGTGGGTTTTAGATTCACTCGCTATGTATTTCATAATAATGAAACACAATCCCTAAGAAGATCCAAATAGGCTTAAGCATTTCAATTGGTGCAAAACCCTTTGCAACCAATCAAACCTTGAAATCTCTCTTTATTAGTGCAAAACCCTTTGCAACTAATCAAGCCCTTTTTATTTCGGATTTTCATGGCTCTAAGCCTTATATTGAGTTGTGACTTAAACACTCTTATGTAAGTCATATGTTCATTACTTTCTAGAAGTAATCAACTTGAATCAAACAATTTCTTTTGTAAGTTATAAGCTCTTTTCTTTCTTAAAAGTAGCATGAATTCATCATTTTTAACAAGTGACGAATTTAACCTCCTAGGTTCTAAAGAAACAACATCTTACACAAAACGTCTCATGTAGCCAAGAAAGACCAGTTTCTTGCGACATAACATTCTTTGTGGCTCTTGAATAATTTTCTCCACTGCTCTTCTAGAAATAAACTTGTATTTTAGAAAGACAGCTTCATGAGCCGCAAACCCGTCGTGCTCGTGATAATTGCAAGGGAAAAATGAGCATTTGTTTCTTGTGAAAACTTAAAACCATGGTACCTTTACCATTTCATATCTCATATGATTCGATTTAGTGGAAAAATAATTTAGACAAAATTGATAAAATCCCCAAAAGGATCAAGTAACTCTAAGTAACTTGATTGAAATCCAAACCATATCGAATAGCGTTTGATTTCTTATCTAATCACACATTATTCAATAATGCGTGTTAAGAGAGATTAATTTGTGATACTATATCACATTTCCTTTGGCTTATGTCAAAGTCTTCACTTTGATAATCCCATCACGACTAAATCGTGATTCCTTGAACTCTTTGAAATTCTTCAAAGATTTCTCCTTTTACCTTATTAAGTGAACATATTAGCGTCAACTTAAATCGTTGGTAAAAGAAAAATGATCAACCTATTTTGGATCGATGATATACAACCTCGATTTCCTTTTCAACCAAAAGGCACGAGACATCTTGCTTTGAATACAAGATACGCATATACCATTAACAATCTAATGGTTTTAAGAGTACTCGATAACTCTTTGCGTTCATCATTCCAAAATTTAAGGTTTAATCTTGGGTTACCAATTTGAGTCTTACATCATCTTCATGATATATCATTCTAGTTTGGTTTAGAATATAATCACCTTGATGATGGGCTAGCCATACATCAAATCATGGTGTAAAGGGTCACAAAGGTGAAAACCTCTTTTGTATCTTAAGAAGTTTATATTCTTATTTAGAGTTTATGCACTTAATAGTCATAATTAAGTACAACTTTAAATCCAAAAACTAGATTGAGTACACAATTACTCTATCTCTCGACATTATTGTTGCTAGTCGTCATATTCTAATCATCCTATGTATCAAGTACAATGATGAAAACCTTCATTGGTTTCTAATATTGACGAAGTAGTACTAGCAAAATTTTATGTTTAATCAAATAAACATTTTAAAGAAGAAGGTCCCATTAGATGTCCCACAACTAACTTGATAATTCTTTAATAATTTGGGGTAGTTTCCTATCTCGTGTCCAACATTTAAGACAATGGAAACTTAATCGGTCGGGATTGATAGGTTTAGTATCGTCATTCTCAACAACTTTACCATTAACATTACCTTGTATCAATTCCATTATTATCTTTACTTCTTGAACCTCGTCCTCATCTTAACGGTTTAAGAGAATGCTCCCACTCATTTCAATGAGTCTTTGCTTTGAGAAGCAAAATTGAATTCATGAAGATTACTCTTCATTTGTTCGTTTTAGTCTTAAAACTTTCATTGAAGTGGTTGCGTTATTTTGGTCAATTACGAATTCTGACAAAACTAATTACCAAAACAATTTATCGCTTCAAGGTACTTAATTCAATTAAGTATATGAAAAATAATCCATTGTAAGTAGATGTGTTAGTCAAGAATCAAAAACCTGTTTGATAATGAATAACTTTAATCTATACTCTTTACAAGAGATCCTTACCAATGGATAAAACGAGGTTTTTAGAAGAAAAATCAAATTTTGTCTTTAGTTACGATGTTTTAATGGAGTTTTGAATCGAAATGATATCGTATATGAATTGTGGTAAAGAAATATAACAATATAATAACGGAATAGTGGAAAACTTAACATTCATCGTTATATTAATACTTGTAAATAACAAGTAAAGCATTTACATAGTGACCTCTACCCAACTATGATAAATGATTCCAAGACCCAAATTCATATCGACTTGGGGCACGGTGTGCCGAAATACCCCTTATCAATATAACTCGGTGGATTAACTCTTTAATCGATTCTACTTTTAGAACTCTTGGTCGATAAAATTACATTAATATATTATCTCTAGCCCGAAACACATCCGGAAATACGTCGTGAATACTTTCGTTGAGTTCAACCCAAACTTCGAATAAATGTGTCCGTAATCCAAACCCATGTCAACTTAGGGCACGGTGTGCCGAAATACCCTTTATTAACATAAATTCGGTGGATAAGACATTTATCACCCACTTCCCCTACGTAACAAGGTTTGTACCCCGGTGTGGCCGAGTGCACTCCCTCGCGAAATAGGTTTTCATGGTTTCTACTATTTGGTAAGGCTATGTCTCAATTGATTGTTTTAGCGAGAGGTCATGTCAAATTATTATCTATCACGTTTTAAGTGAACTAAAGCGGTGAACTATGATAATTATATTTGACACGGTCGATAAACTCGATAAAATAAGGATGCATGTTTTAGTTATGGCGATTTAGCGATGCATGTGACATAAAATAAAATGCAAGCATAAAGATAAATAAATCCTAGTATGGCCTTCCTAAAATAGAAAACTATTTAAATATTACATATTCGGAAACCAACTCCATTGGTCCCTTGAACTTCGGTTGTGGCACGCATCTCGAGGTAACACCGTCTTTATGTATCGCCATTCTTGAAGAAATCCGTCTTTTGGAACTCCGGAATGAATAAAATTACATAATAAATTACATAATTTCCTATTATACATTTGTAACTAAAAAAAAAAAAATCTATTAAATTACAAAACGGTGATACGAGATCACAATAAAAATTACAACCGAATCGATATTCCCATACATTTCGGGAAATACCAATTAAAATCTAAGGCCATACTAAGTAAAAATTACATAATTCAAAATTACATAAATGGAAATTATGACAATCATAAAGAAAATGCAGCATTATAATATGTATGAACATGCTCAATTTATGCTAAATCGCCTTTAATTAGCCAATATCGTATATTACTCGGTTTTTACGGATTTGCGTGATTTCAACATTTTATAATCACAAAAATACATAAACTCATATTTATGCATAAGTTAATTACCCTAACCTCTTAGGACTCAAAATATAGTCTTCACTAATAATTTGACCATAATTAACTTTCATTTACAAAATTGTTCATAAATGGACCAAAAATTACAAAAATAAGCTATTAGACTTCAAATAAATCCAAAAATTTCAAATAAATTCAAAATTTGAAATTTAAATTCATGAACATTCTGGAAAAATTCCATGACACTCATAATGTTCAAAATCTTAGGTTAAAAATTTCGAAAATTTTCCGGAAAAACAATGTTGCGGTTTATCGATTTTAATAAAATAATCATAAAAACATGGAAAAATTATTTTCATTAACTTTTCAATTTTAGATCTGAAAAATATAATAAAATGCAACATTAGACGTTTTTCTTAAGTCATAGATTATGTTTTTATTAATTTTCACTAATAATGTCACTATTTATGCCATTTTTCTTCAAAAATTCATAAATCATGCAAAAAGACTTCTTTATAGCCAATTATTTTACACATATCTTGTAAAATTGCATGTGACAACATATTAATTTTCTATGACCAGATTCGAAATTTAACTCATATTAACCTATTTTTCACTTAAATCCGAATTTAATAATGAGAAATTCATTTTTCGAGCATAACAAGTCCAAAAATTATGACAATTTACAGGTTATCTCAAAATAATATATGTGACAACATATCCAAAAATCAACTTAAAATTCGAAGTATAGCTAATTTTCGACCAAAAATGATATTTTTACTCATAAAATCACATTTAAATGCCATTATTGTAAAATATGAACAATTAAAATCCGAAAAATCAACCAAAATATCCTAAAACATTTTAGGACCAGAAATATTAACATGCATGTAATAATTTCGTGATATATCATAATAACACAAATTTTACAAGTTTTATTTGTTATTCATATAACTCGGAAAAACTTTTAACCAATTTGCAAGCAAACAACCGTGGCTCTTGATACCGATTGATGGAAATATAGATTCATATACATACTAACATACTCATATATGTCGAAATAATTTGTCATAAAATTAAATACGGATTTTATGCATGCAAACAAAATATAAATAGAGAAGAAATCACCCTTACATTGTTATTTCGGTTCTTATGGGCACAAGTGAGTTCACCTACTCACTTGTTCTTGAGCTCTCTAAATGGAAGAACAAGATCCAAGTATAGGATCTCTCCCTAAGCTTTATACCCAAGGCTAACCCTTAATCTAATTAATATTATTTGATCTAGTATAATATTAATCTTATGAAAAATTGAACCAAAATATTTGGTATTTTAGTTCTCAAAACCGGTTGAGAGAAGATGAGAGGAAGAGAAATTATTTTTATCTCTCTAAAAATAATTATGTTGAGTGAATGAATAATTATCTTACCCACTATGCATATAGTGAAAGATAAAATAAAAATGAAAAAGAACCCTTGTTCTTTCCAAGGGAGAACCGGGTAGGGTGAGGGAAAATGGCCTATGCATGGCCTTTGTGCTCTTACACAAAAGGCACTAGGTATGCATGCCTATATTAGATAAATGATGATTAATTCCACTAATCTAAATTAACATAATATGTTAATAATTCCCAATATTTCGGTCCACATTGTAATATGGATTCCATATTATTTTTGTCAAATGTCAATATGTCACATGTCATATGTAACATAAATTGTTTATGTATTTTTAACATATTAAAAATCAACGCATTAATAAAAATACGTCATATACAAAATTGACTTAGTAATTCATAATTACTCGTACCAAAATATTTTACCGTTTATAAATCGCATTTATAATAATTCATTCAAATCCAATTGTTTCTTTAAACAATAATTTCATCCGAGTAATGATACAATTTGATTACTCGCATCCGTATCTCATTTAATCATATTTCAATTTGATACGTAAATTTTACTTCCAAAATCGTCCGTCAATTTTTCAAGTAATTTAATTAACTCGTAACATTATACGATTAATTAAATGATCAATTAAGAGTATCGCCCTATAGGTATGACCTAGGGGTCAATCGATCACCACCGTCACACGACAGTAATGTCAAACTCTAGTCAGCCAATCATTACCGATATATGTTGACCAGTTGACAGTAACAATATTACTTCCCAATTGTATTCTATATAATGAGACTTAAACATGTGATCATCATGATCAACAGTCGTGATCGCATTATTGTCGGAGGACACATATTCCAACAAGAGAAGCCTTATTTCCGGGTGCATCTAGGGACGTGGTGGAAGACAATAAGGTTGTTGGAAATGATGAGGAGATTGATGATAATATTGAGGAAGAAGCAAGTGGAGATGAAGAAAGAGATGGTGAAGATAATGATAGTGAAGATGGTGATGAAGAAAGCAAGGAAGAAAGTGCCAAGGAAAGTGGCAATGTGACCACCTCTCATGAGGGAAGTGGTGATGATAGTAGCATGATGGAAGACTAGCCTTGGAGACTCCTACACTCCCATGGTTTGTCTATATCTCTTTGTATTTTATTTCATTTTGATCATTGTTGGTTTGGTCCTAGCAACATCAAAGGACTCACACCTCGGTTCCTTTGAGGTGTTCTTTATTGTTCCCATTTTTGTAAAATCCAAAATGACAATCTAGTTTCATGCATTGCATAGCATGTGCATGAACTCCCCCATGCTTTGACATTAGCAATAGTGTCTTACTTGGTTTGGGGAAGTTAATGCATACGCAACGGGAGGTAATTTAAATTATCCTCTCCGTCATAACAAAAACCATGCATCATGTAGTATAGCTTAGTGTAGAATTGCATTTAGTATAGAAATCATGCATCATCTTTGCATAATTTCCATCATTTTGGCCATTGAGGACAATGCCCATATTAGTGTGGGGATGGGAATTCTAACACTTAACTTTTATTCAAAAACCATAAAAATTGAAAAAATTTCAAAAATCATAAAAATTTAAAAATTGAAAAATCCAAAAACAAGTTCATTTCCTTTGTATATATTGTCTTGTATATATTGTGTTTGTTCATCCTTGTTCACTTTGATTGACTACGCCACATCCGAGACATGAGGATATTGAAGACCGCATGGTATGATCTTTCCAATCTCCTTTTTCCTCTTTATGTTAATGACTATGTGGCTTTATTTTGATTGATGCGGTATAAACAATGTGAACTTAGGATTGCATCTAGTTTATTTGGCATATTAGTTGGTAGAATCATATGCATTAGGATGTATAAATGTTAGTTGCATCATGGCATGTAGTTTGCATGTTAGAAAATTTTGAGAAACCGTCTACTTGGGAAGCTTGACAAGTGTATATAGGCCCTAGTAGATGCTTTTTATTCTTAAGACTTTGCTTGATAGAATGCTTGTAAAACACCCTAGGATGTGTCATGCTAGTATCCTTTGACCCATGGTTTAAGGCCGAGTCAAGAGTACCTTGTGGTGTGATAACTCCTTGGCTACCGTTTATTCCAAGGTGACCCTTGAAACCATGCATACTTCTACCAATTCATCCATGTTCTACCATATTTTTGTCATCAAAGGGAATGGGCACAAAAATTGTTCAAAATTGAGTTCAATGAAATGAAAAGTAAAAGAAAGTTTGCAAAAATGCATCAAATGAAAAGAGGAGCAAAAATAGAACTCCTAAAACTTCAAATACAAGGCACCCTCGTTACTAATTGGGGTGACTTTGAAAATGTTCAAAAGAAATGCAAAAAAGTTGTCAAGTATTGAAATGCCAAAAATCAAAAGAAATGGCAAAGAAAGTGTTCTCAAAAAGTCAAATGCCAAAGAAATTTGGGGGGAAAACAAAAATGAAAGCAAACTCCCAAAATGAAGCTCAAAAAACTATCGATCCCTTTATCCATCATATCCATTTTTGTGCATGGTAGAGAGGGGACGACCCTTCTTCTTGTCTAGGCAAGAGGGGGAATTCCGCGATCCTCCAGTGTTTCTAACACCATAGGGAGTCTACTCTTGACAAAAGCATTTAACGATTGAGGACAAAGGTACCCTAGCTTGACACCTTTTGGAGGTGATTTATTGGTATCCTTCTAGGCTTAGTAGTTTGAACAAATTGCATCTATGAAGGATTGTGTACCCTTGAATTGCTTCCCTTGTAGATAATTTCCGCCACTTAGATGAGGAAAGTGGCTATTCTTTTTGTAGATGCATCCATTATGTGTTTTTGTGTGCTTAATGTTTTGATGTGTCGCCATTTTGGCAAGACCCACCTTGCCTTGCAAGAAGGCATCCTACCTCATGGTTGTCTTGTTGTGAGTTGAAGGGGCGGAGTGAGACCCGCTAATTGTCTCATATCGGCTATTATTATTAGGTTAGGTTAGTATTGGTCCTAGTCTTTGTCACCTCTTTACTCGGGACGAGCAAAGGTTCGGTTTGGGGATATTTGATGCGACCATAATTGGCGCATATTTAGTCCCCGAATTACCATTGTTTCTATGCTTTTTAGTGCCTATTTGGGTCATTTCTTATCTTTAGTTCTTTGTTTTGCATATTCTTTGAGATTTTGATCCCTTGGTAGGAAAGGAGTAAGAATCTTGCATTTTCATGGCAAAACAAGGCTAAATTGATCATATTCAATGACCAAGCATCAAGGAGAGACAAGACTAGAAGGCCTTTGTACATAGCATAGTAGAAGAGCAATGTTGAGAAAAGGATCCTTGAGTCCCCAAGGAAATCCCCAAGGAATTCATGAAGAAAAGGGAAGAAAAAGAAGAAGGAAAGCTGCTGAACTACAATCCGAACGGATTGTAGAGAATCCGTCCGTCCTCGCCAATCCGAGCGTCCCGCAAAGGAATCCGCTCGGATTCCCCCTTGCCAGTCCGAGCGTCTTGCCCAAGAATCCGCTCGGATTCCTCGGCCAGATCCGCCGTCCCGACTCCCATCCGCACGGATCGCGGCAGACAAAGACGTTTTCATTCCTCAAGCATCGATAAGAGAAGCCCTTCTCTCGGATAATCCCGGAGGCTCCTTGCTCAACTTAAAAAGTGTAATTACTAGTTTAGCCCTTAGTTAACCCTAATGCATCCTCCCTAATTTTCACTATAAATACCCCATTAGTCTAATTAGAGGAGCATGTTCTTCTTATCAATAATTAGTGTAGTTAATATCAATCAAATCTCTCTTCAATATTGTAATCAAATATTAATCAAGTTTTAATCCAAGTTTTAGTTCTTTAATCTCTCTCTTGTTCTTACTTTATTTTGGTAATTGAAGATTATTTGGGTTATTATTGGGAGCTTGACAACCTCTCAATCTAGGATTCAAGTACTTCTATTATTCTTGCTTTATTATTGGAATCATTAGTAGGTATAATCTCTTAATCCCTTTTTAATTATTGCTAATTACTTTCATTTATTCATCATGTTTCATTATGTTAGTATGATTGACAACCTTTCTAGCATGATCAATATGATAATGAGTGAGTAGTCTCTTAGCTAGGGTTTAATGGGTGATTAGGGGAAACCAACATGGGGAATGATTCATGCTTAAATTAATATGCTTTCATATCTTATTTGCTTGCTTGTTTTGATCTTAATACATGCACATGTTATATTTGATGAAATGCTAAGCCTATGAATCCTTGCATTTACTATCATCTTCTATTCTTTCAACTTGATTTGTAAGACATAACCCAACTCGAGTCTTGTTAGACCATGCATGTGTTAAGTAGGGAAGATTAAGTCGACTTGTAGGTGTTGTACAATCCAAGAGATTCGGCTCCGGGACCCAAACTTTCCTAGGATTGTAAGATATAACCCAACTCAATCCATCACAACAATAATTGCTTGCTTATAATTTGAGAACATGTTTGTATGATCATATCCCATGATTCCCCTATGAACCCATGACACCCTAGTGCTTTTAATCAATTGTTTACATCCCTTATTTTATTTACCTTGTTAGTTTATTTTCATTGCTATCTTAGTTTAGTAACCTTCTACATCAACCCAATTTGTGACACCCCTAGACACCACTAGTTACAATAGAATCTTCATTTCAATACCCGTCCCTTGGGATCCGACCTTTACTTGCCTCTTTACTAATTGTAGAGTTGTTTGTGAAGTATAAATTGTGTTTTGTATCGACCATTGACCAACGACCACATATGCTTAATTGTGAACACGAAATGGCTCCGATCAATTTGGAACCACTTATAGATGATCTGAAGATTCTGTGGGAAAGAGGGATACCCGTGTTTGATGGTTATAAGAAGGAAAGTTTCAATCTGAGAGCTATGTTATTGTGTACAATAACTGGCTTTCCGGCGTACATCGATCTTTCTAGACATACTGTACATGGGAAAGAGGTTTGCCCATTGTGTGGGGGGGGGGGGGATGTTGAATCAGAATATTTGAAGCATTCTCACAAGCATGGGTACAGGGGAAATCGCCGATGGTTATGCCCTGATCATCATTATCGTAAGCTTCACAAGGCGTTTAATGGGTGTCCTGAGCAACGTGGGAGTCCTCAGATTTTGAATGATCATGAAGTGTATGAGAAAGTGAAAGATAATGAGATAACGTATGGGAAAAAGGGACCTAAGTTGTCTACTCGTGGTTATAAAAAACCCATATTTTTTACCAAACTTCCGTAATGGCGTGACCTCCCGTTTAGACATTGCCTAGATTTTATGCAAATTGAAAAGAACGTTTCTGATAATATAATCAATACTCTGCTGAATGTTCCGGGTAGGATCAAAGACAACAAGACAGCTAGGGATGATATGGTTGAGATGGGTATTAGGCCCGAGCTGGCAGCTAAAACAATAGAAAATCGGACTTTTTTGCCGCTTGTAGCTCATACTCTTTCAAAAAAGGAGAAAAAAGAGTTTTGCGAAAGCTTGCATGGTATTAAGGTGCCAGAGGGCTATTCGTCTAATATTAGAAGCCTTGTTTCATTGCAGGACCTAAAACTTACTGGTTTAAAGTCACATAACTGTAACACATTGATGCAACAACTACTAGCTGTGGCCGTTCGTTCCATTCTACGTCCAAAGGTTCGACATGCTATAATTAGATTTTGTTATTTCTTCAAATCAATCAACAGTAAAGTCATTGATCCCGATGAAGCGGAAACTTTGCAGGAGATCCTCGTCACCAGTCTTTGTCAGTTTGAAATGTATTTTCCTCCCTCATTTTTCACTATCATGGTTCATTTGACTGTCCACCTAGTCCGGGAGGTTTTGTATCTCGGGCCAGTGCATTTGAGACATCAGTACCGATTCGAACGATTGATGAAAGTTTTCAAGGATTACACATCTAATAGGTATGGTCCAGAGGGGTGTATGGCTGAGCGAGCAATTATCGATGCAGCTCTTTCATATTGTTACGCGTACCTCTCCTTGGATGAGTTAATTGGAGCTTCTACAAATCGTCATAGTGACTGGATGAATGGAAAAGGTGTAAGGGTCGTGTTTCCAAGGATATGTCATCTGACATGCGACATAGAGCTCATACATACGTTCTATTTAACGATGATCATGTCCAGCCTTACAGTATGGAACACCATAGTTACCTTAAGGGAAAACACCCTCATAAGAACGAAAGGTGGTATGCAAATGAGCATTAAAAGCAATTTAGTGACTGTTTTAAGGATACTATTTACGATGATGACAACCCAATTGATGATTGCTCAACCAGCCTACGACATCTCGCTTTCGGTCCTGATGCTCGTGTAACTTTTTATAGCGGGTATGCGATCAATGGGTACACTTTCTGCACCCGCATTCAAGATGAGGCAAGCACAATGCAAAATAGTGGAGTTTCCGTATATTCTGAGGCAATATGCTTTGCTAGTTCAAAGGATAAAAATCCTATTTTGGGTACAATGATATGCTTTGCTCGTTCAAAGGATAAAAATCCTATTTTGGGTACAATGCAATATTATGGAGTTATTCAAGAGATATTGGTTTTAGACTACATGGATTTTGAGATACCTCTATTTCGTTGCAAGCGGATTGACAACAACAATGGTGTTAGAAATGATGATTTAGAATTCACATTAGTAAATTTTGACAAGGTTGGAAACAAGGACGATCCTTTTATATTAGCGTCACAAGCAAAACAAGTGTTTTATGTTACCGATCCTATGGATAAGAAGTGGTTAGTTGTTCTATCTTGCCATCGCCGAATTCCAGATGATGCAGACGTCGAATTTGAAGGACTTGATCACAGTGCTATATCGCAATTTGGTAATGATGTTGAAAATGTTAACATTCCAAATATATATACATGGGATGATCATGATGAAGGTATTTGGGTTAATGAAGAGACTAGCAAATCCAAAAAACGTTCCTGGCAGCCGTGAAAATATCAACAACCCAATCAAGATATCTTACGTCATGTGTAATTATTGTCTTGCTGTTATATATCAAACTGCTGTTGTAAACTTTTTCTGCTGTTGCAGCGGGCGGGTTATGGAAAAATCGTATCAAACAAAATGAATTATTAAATAAAACGGTTATACCTAAACCGTTGTTCAGGACGTGTACAGTTATAATGGTTCAGGCTGTTGTTATCTATATAAAAATGATGCTTTATTTCTTGGCGGTAAAATCAAACAAAATGAAATATAAAGTAAAACGGTTATACCAAAACCGTTGTTCTGGACGTGTACAGTTATAACGGTTCAGGCCGTTGTTATGTATATAAAAATGATGCTTTATTTCTTGGCGGGAAAATCAAACAAAATGAAAATATTACAGACAATGGTTATTTTTAACCCGTTGTAGATAGTACTAATCAATTACGGTTTTAAACAAAACCGTAGTCTGTTTTGAAACAAAATATAACGGTTTTTCTTATACCGTGTTTATTACTTTCCAATAAACAAGGTCTTGCAAGTGTTGTATTATTCACACATATATACTCGAGCTTCCCCCCCATATAATATCCTCAAACACTGAGCTTCCCCTCAACCACCAGTCTACCCCATCGCCGTCACAGTCCTCGTCATCATTGCCATTGCCGCCGCCAGATCAATCCGGATTCTCCTCTTTAAAGAAGTTATAAACCCTCCTCTCTAGAGATTTGTTTGTTATTATAGTATGCATTGTTATTATTTGTTTATTAATTTCTGCTTTAGATATGGTCGAAAAGCGGAAAAGAAACGAAGGAAATGCGTCAGGTGACGACTCAGGTGATGAGAATAATTTGCAACACACTGCGGCTCGAATGCGCCAAAGGGTTTCCCTAGAAGCAATAAATTCAAAGATACCTAATCCTTTATAGTGGGATAAAGATACGGGTCTGCCATATGGTGAGAATGCCGGGTATTTTGCGAGTTGGATTAGTTGTTGTGTAAGACAGTATGTGCCTCTCGGTATGTCGCGTATCAGTGAACTGAGTAAAATACGGAACACCGTGCTAATAAACAGAAGAAAGATATGTATATAAAATAATAAATGTTTTAGCTGAAATTAAGTTACTACTTGATATGTGTATTAGCATAAACACTTGTACCCACTATGCTCATCATATATGCATTTAGCTTACGTTGTCTCCGAAATGTATGATAAGTACCTTAAAAAAAAGACAGGGGAAGTCCTCAGATCATGGAAGTTAAAGATTGCTGAGAACCACTTGTTCAACAAGGAAATCGGGGAGATGAACAAGAAACCACCAATAAAGAAGTATCCGTATGTCAGTCGGGACCATTGGGATAGCTATATCGCTTATAGGCAGTCTGACAAGTTTAAGGTAACTTAATAATAATAAGTAAAGAAGTATACTTAGTTTAGTGTTTGGTCATGCTTACGTTTCTTGATACAATTTATTTGATGAAGGCTATGAGTGAGAGGAACAAGGCGAACATTTCAAAGAAAAAGACCGTCTTTTACGGCGCCCGAGGTGGTTATAGATTGATAAAGAAGAAACTTGTAAGTACATAATTCTTATAGTATTAGACTATTAGGTGTTTTAGTCGGATGTTATATACGTTCATAGTAATCATACATATTTTGAGAGGATATCAATGTGATCAATGAATTGCAGGCAAAGCTTGGAAAATTCAGTCGTCATGACGCTTGGGTGGAAGGTCACACTCATAAGAATAGAAAGACAGAAACTGAATATGATAAGGACATCAAAGAGAAAATTTTAAGTTTGAATAAATATATCACTCCTACCACTGGTGGTCAGAGTTATATAATTGTGAGTTGCTTAATGATTTTATGTGTATGTAGAGGATATGTGAGAAGGAGGTACAGAAAGGAAAATGGAAGCCTGAAGGACATGATGACATTCTTGCTAGGGCAATCGGCAAAGCAGAGCATCCAGGTCGTGTGAGAGGGGAATCGACGCATGTTGGTATCACTAAGTATTTTGGGAAAACTACTCGAAGGATGATGAGTGGTGATGATTCCAAGAAGGTAACCGTATAAATACTGTATTTGAACTAACGTAATTTATAACTATATATGATGACATTAATTTCTACTACACAGCTACGGAAAATAGCCAGGTTGATGGTGAGAATGTTGGAAACTGGGGAAAAGCCATCATAAAAAGAGTTGGATATGGTTTAAGAAGTCATAAAGGAAGCAGAGGAGGAGGAGGAGGAGGAGGAGGAGGAGGAGGAGGAGGAGGAGGGGGAGGAGGAGGAGGTGGAGGTGGAGGAGGAGAAGAAGGAGGAGGAGGAGGAGGAGGAGGAGGAGGAGGAGGAGGAGGAGGAGGAGGAGGAGGAGGAGGAGGAGGAGAAAGAGGAGGAGGAGGAGGAGGAGGAGGAGGAGGAGGAAAAAGAGGTAATAATATTTATGTCTTATATACAGTGTGTTATATAATTTGGAAAATAAGTACGTGTTATATGGACAAGTGTTAATGTAAAGAAGGAAGCCGAGGATGACATGACAAGGGAGAAGGAAATGGCAAAGGAGACTGAGGTGGGAGCCGAGGATCGATATCAGGCAGTTGAAGAGGAAGAGGATGCCAGGAAGGCCGTGACACAGGATGAAGTGGAGGTAGTTGATGATCAGATGTTCTTCTCAAAACTGAAAGAGGTAATAGCTGCTAGTTTATAATTATTCATATCATACACGTTTTTTACTTATGAAATTTATTAAAGGTAGTGAATGTATGTGTACTAATTAATTAAAGCTGGCGTTGTTTTAGCAGGATTTTCCTGAAAGGATCCGGCTTAATTATAGAGTAGTCAGGGTATCTAGTTCTATAAATTAGAAATATAAGTATGAACGGATGACAGAAGAGAATATAATATAAATTGTGTTATTACGTTTTTAATATAGGCTAAACACAAACAGGCGCATAAACTCAAACACCAGAGAGAAAATAGAGGAAAATTTGTGATATATATTGATTAATAAGCAAAATGTGTATATCCCTTTACAATTGTGTTTCCATTCTATTTATACTTCTCAAATGATAACGTTGGATTGATCTTCAACGTTTCCCTCTTTTGTTGGAGCTGTTACCGGATTAATAGGGCACACTCTCTATTAACTCGGTTGACTCGTTCTCCTTTGAATATTTCAGCAACTCATCCTCCTCTTGTATGTCCTGGTTCATTGGTAATATAGCTTCGTGATTAGACTTGGTCTTCCTTAATAATAGGACATGAACATTAATCTTGTTGTAATCGTTAGCCTGCTTTTCAACTCAATCCAGCCTGTCTAGGAGTATTACCAGGCTATTCTGTGCTTACCTTCAGGCCACTCTTTTGGGATTAGATAGTTTATTCATCCTGTAATATGTTTCATCTACCTGACAGTGGTTAGAATTGTCCGGTCTCTGTCTGCCCCAATCAGCCTTGTGAGGTCAGGCTAAGTAAGAGTCAGACCAGGCTAAACTGGGCCTAACAATTGCCCCTTGACATTTTACCCATCTTGGATCGACCGGGGTGAGATGTCAACTTTACCGGGTTATACAATAAGAAGAGTCATATTTATTCAGTGACTCTTAGTCTCCTAGTTACCGTTGAACACTGCAACGGCTAAGTGATGTCATGCTGACAGTTTTGCAATTTCTAGGGTTTCCATACCGTTATACATCTTCTATAAATACGGTATTTAGGGCGATGTTATTTTTCACCAAATTTCCTCCACTTTCTTTGCTAAATTTTCTTCTGAAATTCTCCCCTATTTCCCAGCAATCTTGTCCTGCTAATTTACACTCTTTAAATAATTTAACTTTACCACAATAAATCTGACAATAATAGATATGGGAGCCAAAAAACGTCCTTCATCCCAGAAAAGTCATTTGCTTGTTGAGCCGAACCCACAGACATCCAAGAGGAAGAGGTGAGGGAAATTGATCCTCCTGCTCGTGCTGTGGCTTTCAAGTATCAGGATTCTGTTTTTACTGCTCTTCAATCTCTGGATTCTTCTTTCCCTGAGGAAAACTTACTAAAGACAAACTATGACAAGATTCTAAGGGAGAAGAAAATAATTCCTGAGTCAACTGCGGTATGGATCCCTGAGTCGTGTCCGGTTAGGGCTAACTGCGTATCACCTGGTTGGTTCTGTATTTTTGAATGGGCGTTCAAAGCAGGCTGTAAGTTACCTTTTACTGAAGGAAATGTAAATTCATATACATATTAACATACTCATATATGTCATAATAAATTTGTCATAAAATTAAATACGGATTTTATGCATGCAAACAATAATAAAATAGAGGAGAAATCATGTCCTTACTTTGATGATTTCGGTTTAATGGGCACAAGAGAGATCACCTTTCTCTCTTGTTCTTGAGCTTTTCCTTATGGAAGAACAAAGATCCAAGTTTAGGATCTCTCCCTAAGCTTTATACCCAAGGCTTTCTCTTAAATTAATTAATATTACAAATACTAGTATAATATTAATCAAGTAGAAAATTGAACCAAAATATTTTTTAACACTTTGAATATTTCGGTTTTAGAGAGAAAGAGAGGAGGATTTTTATTCTCTCTAAAATTGTATTTTGGATGATGGATGGAATGAATGAATAATACACTACTCTTAGTATATTATTAGGTAAAATTATAGGAAAAACAATGATGGTTTTTCTTCCCCAAAACCGTGTAAGAGGAGAGCTTTAGGGGAGCCAATGCATGGAAAAATTGTTCTTCACAATGAACAATAGGCTTGCATGGCTAGTGACTACTGCAATCATCATGTCTTCCACTAATTACAATCAACATATAATTAGCTCAACAACCCTCTAATTTTCGGCCCACTTAATAATATGGATTCCATATTATTTTTGTCAATTGTCAATATGTCACATGTCATATGTGATATAAATTTGTTATGTATTTTTAACATATTAAAAATCAACGTATTAATAAAAATACGTCACATACAAAAATTGACTTAGTAATTTCATAATTACTTGTGCCAAAAATTTTACCAATTATAAATTACAACTGATTGTATTTATAACAATTCATTCAATTTAATTGTTACATTAAACAATTATTTCATCCGAGTAATGATACAATTCAATTACTCAGACCGTATCTTATTTAATCACATTTCAATATGATACGTAAATTTTACTTCCAAAATCGTCCGTCAATTTTCAAGTAATTTAATTAACTCGCAACATTATACGATTAATTAAATAATCAATTAAGAGTGTTGCCCTATAGGTATGACCTAGGGGGTCAATCGATCACCACCGTCACACGACGATAATGTCAAACCCTAGTCGCCAATCATTACCGATATATGTTGACCATTGACATAACAAAAATTACTTCCCAATTGTATTCTATATAATGAGATTTAAACATGTGATCATCATGATCAACAGTCGTGATCGCATTATTGTCGGAGGACACATATTCCAACAATCTCCCACTTGTCCTCGACAAGTGTGCGTCACCAATTCTTATGTCCTATTACTATCTCCCACTCAATGCAAGGTGTCTTTCAGGTCGTACTTGCAAGTGATCATATCGAGAGTGGTTTCCTCGATCTGGAGAATAACTGATTGACCGGATTTATCCACTCTGGATGCCATCCGAGCGTGGCCACGCATTTCCAGTTCATTACTCCTCGAGTGGCCCTGAGATATTGTTATAACCCTGACTAGGGGTGGACAATTCCTATCGCACTCATTCCCTTCGACTAGCCACAGCCATCATAACCCAAAATATGCCCATTTGACCCCATTTACGAAGGTCGTAGTAACACAAATCTAAGTTAATCTGAAACTGTGCCATCTTAGGCGAATAGTCTTTAGTCAAAAGAATCGACTCATTCGAATACTATAGTAGCTCTCGCCACGACCAGGCTATATAAATTTGCCAGAACTCTATAAGAGGTCATTAGGCCCGACAAAATGTTCCTAACAGTCTGCCTATGTGATCGACTAGTCATCTCACAAGACTCTATGGCACTTGAACTTGCCATCAATCGCATCACACTCTAGTCACTTCGAGACGTCACCTCATATAAGTAACTATGGGCAAAAACAATGTTAATCCATGTTCACTTTAACGGGGTTCAATTGTCTCTACAACCCGTTTGGATATAACAATGTACAAGGTGAGTTAATAATAACTCAAACGACAAATGTCGACATCACACTCGGGTAGTCAATATCATATTACAACCTTGTGATGTATATCGTCAGTGTAAACACTTATTGATTGCAATAGAAGTTTAACATCTCATGTGTCCATGTGTTCAAACTTCTTACACTTGCAATTTCCTTTACATTCATGTTCTCTCTCATAACATGAATCTTACCAAGTACGCATCAAGGTTCCCGACCTTGGTTTTGGTTCTTTAACTTGAAAGAACTTTCTCATCGACTATCACATAACGAAAGTATTTGTGATGAATGATATAACTTGTACTGATCAAGTATTCCATCCACACAATGCACTAGGTATATGTTTTGTAGAATCTTGTAACAATTGACAAGATTATTAGCTTAGCACTTCTCACAAGTCCTAGCTTAACTAGGAAAGATTATCTTGAATAACCTCTTATTCAACTAAGCATCTTTCCAAAACTTCTCATTTCTCTTTCTGGGCTTGAAAGATTTGGGATTCTCATAAATCCTCATATGTGCTCGGATTTTCTACAATATGTGCAACCTCTTGACACACAATAGAACATTCCGTCAATCATCAAAATCGCTCATCGATTCTACTCGAGAATTCATGACGTTTCTATTATGGCTTACCAATCAATCATCATGCTCTTATGCATATGATTCATAATTGGACATGTATATGATTATTCTAATGGCGGAAACATTAGTTACTAATAATCATGAGATCAACTGTTCATAGGTTCAATGAACGACCATGACTGCTAATGGTAATTCCATTTTCATCTATATGAATAACCTATGCGAATGTTGATACGATGTGTATCTCTTAATACTAATCCAACATCCCTTGATGTAATTGGATTTATCGTTGTCCATTTTCATCCAGAATTGAAAACTCAAAAGCTTCCTTATGAAAGAAGATATTAGCTCGTCATTCTTTAATGAGTAATGAGTTTTATACATTCAAGGATGATAGCTCCCACTAAATTCCATGTCTTCACATGAGAATTTCCTAACTCCCACTCAATTCTGCACATTTCGAAATTGACTTCTCAATCGAAATTTATCAAGAATTGAATATAAATTGCATTGCCAAGTTATTTGGATAAAACCATATATGTTCCCATCATATCCTTTCAAAATACCTATTTTGAAGTGGTCTCATCTTAACCTTACGGAAAGAGATTTTTAAATCTCCAACACACTCATGTCATAATGATGTGTAGCAATGTCATTATTCAAGTATAAACAATATCTAGAATACGTCCTTCGCAAATACCCTTTTGGAAGGAGGTTTAACCATTTCATAGTGAGGTTAAGCAATGACATTTGCGTGGTTAAAACTTTGGCCATTGAAGATATCGGTATATCAATCTTTGCAACTCGATCATAACTAGTATGTTACTGTGATTCATTTAAGTTCTTAAGTAAATCTCAAGGTTGAAACTATTGGTCAAATTATTTCATAAACATAGTCAAAAAACTTGTCGAGACTTTACATTAGTCATTTTCTTCCAAAACTTTCTTTTGGTCTCCTCGTGTAGTTATCTTGAGAAAATTCTCTTATGATTACTACACTTGGTCTCTTTAGTCATATAGAACTAACTTGAGACCATAGATCTCATCTATTCGGTATATCATCCAAAATAGATATACCTTTATTCAAATCATTCTCTCTTGCGTAGATCTTCATATACACAAGTACACAATTTTATCTTGCCTTGTGTGTTGTGTTCTCATTTTTCTCCCACTCTATCTTTAGAATAAATACACTATAGATTCAAAGATAGCATATGAGACACAAATTAATGATGTTGAAGTATAAGGAGAACTATCTCATAGATAGACTAATAGTTATTGCTTTCATATGTGTACTTGGTGATTGACATACCTTTAGGAGAGTTCATAGACTCAAAATCACCTTGTAAGTGATCATACACACGCCTTAAGCATGTGGACATATAATGAAACCCGTCATTATATTTGTCTATTAGATCACTTAAGTGAATAATCTTATGTTTCAAAACGCAAGCATTTAAAGATGAATTTTAGAACATTAAAAGGATAAATGATAAAACGGGTGACTTGGGTTGCAAACCAAGTCACCATCATCCAAAATACAACTCATTATCCAAAATACTTTCCCATGTCGAACACGAAAATTTAAAGTTCTAAAATCCAAAACATTACTTAAAATAAGACAATGAAAAACAAAGCTCCATAAAAGCTATCCTTAGCTTCTCCATGGTTTCTCATGCTTGTTTTTCTTTTCCCTTGTCTTTGCTTGGTGGAGGCCCTATTTACAATAAAAAGGGAGATACATTATCACAACTTTGCATCATAATACCATAGTTGAATTAGAAACATAAAAGAAGGTTAGTCATTTACCTATTGGAGTGATCTTTCCAGCTTTGATATCACCAAGGTATTTGGAACAATTTCTTTTCCAATGTCCCATGCCATTACAATAATGGCATTTATCAAGAGGACCCTTCTTGACTTTGGATGTGCTAGCTTCACAAGACTTAGCTTTGGTGAATGTGGGAGCTTGCTTTTTACCCTTCCTTCCATTCTTCTTGAATTTCCCCTTACTCTTAGTGCTTATATTAAGCACATCCTTGGGAGGGTTCACATTTAACCCCATGTCCCTCTCGGCTTGCACAAGTAACTTGTGCAATTCCTCAAGAGACACATCCTTGTCTTGCATGTTGAAATTCACCCGGAATTGCACATATGCCTTGACTTTGGACAAGGAGTGTAGAATCCTATCTACGATGAGTTCTTTGGGGATTTCAACCTTTTGAATTTTCAAGGTCTCGACAAGCTCCATGAGTTTGAGCACATGAGGGCTAACCTTTTGGCCCTCTTTGAAGTCGAGATCAAAGAATGCCGCGGCCGCCTCATATTGGACGATCCGCGGAGTTTGTGAAAACATGGTCACAAGTTTGGAGTAAATCTCATTAGCATTGCCCATTTTAAAGGCTCTCCTTTGGAGGTCCGCCTCCATCGCAAATATTAAGACATTTTTCATTGCGGCGGACTCCTTTTGGTAAGCCTCATATGCTTCCCTAGTGGCCGCGGTGGACCTAGTGGAGGGTTCGGGTGGAGAGGCCTCGGTAAGGTAACGAAGCTTGTCGTCACCTTCGGCGGCTAATTTGAGTTGGGCATCCCATTCGGAGAAATTTGACCCATTCTTTTCAAGTTTACATCGATCCATAAAGGATCGGAGCCAAGATGAACTAGCGAGAGGTGTAGCATTAGGAGTTGGTGTTGGTGTTGCCATTTCGTTATGAAAAAGAAGTGGTCTACAAAACAAAATATAAGGAGTAAAACAATTGTCGTTTTAATAATACTCGTAAAAATGTATGATTTAAACAAGTTTTAAGCATTTTTCTAGTGACCTCTACCCAACTAGATAAATGATTCCAAGACCCAAATTCATATCGACTTAGGCACGGGGTAGCCAATGCAACCTTTATCAATATAACTCGGTGGATTAACCTTTTAATCGATTCTACTTTTAGAACTCTTGGTCGATAAAATTACTCTAATGTTTATCTATAGCCCAAAACACATCAACAAGGGCACGGGGTAGCCGATGCAACCCTTATCAATTACTTTTGTTGAGTTCAATCCAAATTTCGAATAAATGTGTCCATTATCCAAACCCACATCAACTTGGGCACGGGTTAGCCGATACATCCCTTATCAATATGAATTCGGTGGATTAACATTCATCACCCACTTCCCCTACGTAACAAGGTTTGTACCCCGGGGTAGCCGAGTGCACTCCCTCGCGAAATAGGTTTTCATGGTTTCTACTATTTGGTAAGGCTATGTCTCAATTAATTGTTTTAGCGAGAGGTCATGCCAATTTATTATCTATCACGTTTTAAGTGAACTAAAGCGGTGAACTACGATAATTTGAATTGACACGGTCGATAAACTCGATAAGATAAAAATGCATGTTTTAGTTATGGCGATTTAGCGATGCATGTGACATAAAATAAAATGCAAGCATAAAAAATAAATAAATCCTAGTATGGCCTATCCTAAAATAGAAAAACTATTTAACTATTACATATTCGGAAACCAACTCCATTGGTCCCTTGAACTTCGGTTGTGGCACGCATCTCGAGGTAACACCGTCTTTATGTATCGCCATTCTTGAAGAAATCCGTCTTTGGGAACTCCGGAATGAATAAAATTACATAATTTCCTATTATACATTTGTAACTAAAATAAAATAAATCTATTAAATTACAAAACGGTGATACGAGATCACAATAAAAATTACAACCGAATCGATATTCCCATACATTTCGGGAAATACCAATTAAATCTAAGGCCATACTAAGTAAAATTACATAATTAAAAAATTACATAAATTAAAATTATGACAATCATAAAGGAAAAAGCAGCATTATATTATGCATAAACATGCTCAATTTTATGCTAAATCGCCTTTAATTAGCCAATATCGTATATTACTCGGTTTTTACGGATTTGCGTGATTTCAACATTTTATAATCACAAAATACATAAACTCATATTTATGCATAAGTTAATTACCCTAACCTCTTAGGACTCAAAATTTAGTCTTCACTAATAATTTGACCATAATTAACCCATATTTTATAAAATTGTTCATAAATGGACCAAAAATTACAAAATAAGCTATTAAACTTCAAATAAATCACAAAATTTCAAATAAATTCAAAATTTGAAATTTAAACTCATGAACATTCTGGAAAATTTCCATGACACTCATAATGTTCAAAATTTTAGGTTAAAATTTCGAAATTTTCCCGGAAAAACAATGTTGCGGTTTATCGATTTTAACTAAAATAATCATAAAAACATAGAAAAATTATTTTCATTAACTTTTCAATTTTAGATCTGAAAAATATAATAAAATGCAACATTAGACGTTTTTCCTAAGTCATAGATTATGTTTTATTAATTTTCCACTAATAATGTCACTATTTATGCTATTTTTCTTCAAAAATTCATAAATCATGCAAAAAGACTTCTTTATAGCCAATTATTTTACACACATCTTGTAAAATTGCATGTGACAACATATTAATTTTTTATGACCATATTCGAAATTTAACTCATATTAACCTATTTTTCACCTAAATCCGAATTTAATAATGAAAAATTCATTTTTCGAGCATAACAAGTCCAAAAATTATGAAAATTTACAGGTTATCTCAAAATAATATATGCGACAACATATCAAAAAATCAACTTAAAATTCGAAGTATAGCTAATTTTAGACCAAAAATGACATTTTTACTCATAAAATCACATTTAAATGCCATTATTGTAAATTATGAACAATAAAAATCCGAAAAATTAACCAAAATATCCTAAAACATTTTAGGACCAGAAATATTAACATGCATGGATTAATTTCGTGATATCTCATAATAACACAAATTTTACAAGTTTTATTTGTTATTCTTATAACTCGGAAAAACTTTTAACCGATTTGCATGCAAACAACCGTGGCTCTTGATACCGATTGAAGGAAATGTAAATTCATATACATATTAACATACTCATATATGTCATAATAAATTTGTCATAAAATTAAATACGGATTTTATGCATGCAAACAATAATAAAATAGAGGAGAAATCATGTCCTTACTTTGATGATTTCGGTTTAATGGGCACAAGAGAGATCACCTTTCTCTCTTGTTCTTGAGCTTTTCCTTATGGAAGAACAAAGATCCAAGTTTAGGATCTCTCCCTAAGCTTTATACCCAAGGCTTTCTCTTAAATTAATTAATATTACAAATACTAGTATAATATTAATCAAGTAGAAAATTGAACCAAAATATTTTTTAACACTTTGAATATTTCGGTTTTAGAGAGAAAGAGAGGAGGATTTTTATTCTCTCTAAAATTGTATTTTGGATGATGGATGGAATGAATGAATAATACACTACTCTTAGTATATTATTAGGTAAAATTATAGGAAAAACAATGATGGTTTTTCTTCCCAAAACCGTGTAAGAGGAGAGCTTTAGGGGAGCCAATGCATGGAAAAATTGTTCTTCACAATGAACAATAGGCTTGCATGGCTAGTGACTACTTAATCATCATGTCTTCCACTAATTACAATCAACATATAATTAGCTCAACAACCCTCTAATTTTCGGCCCACTTAATAATATGGATTCCATATTATTTTTGTCAATTGTCAATATGTCACATGTCATATGTGATATAAATTTGTTATGTATTTTTAACATATTAAAAATCAACGTATTAATAAAAATACGTCACATACAAAAATTGACTTAGTAATTTCATAATTACTTGTGCCAAAAATTTTACCAATTATAAATTACAACTGATTGTATTTATAACAATTCATTCAATTTAATTGTTACATTAAACAATTATTTCATCCGAGTAATGATACAATTCAATTACTCAGACCGTATCTTATTTAATCACATTTCAATATGATACGTAAATTTTACTTCCAAAATCGTCCGTCAATTTTCAAGTAATTTAATTAACTCGCAACATTATACGATTAATTAAATAATCAATTAAGAGTGTTGCCCTATAGGTATGACCTAGGGGGTCAACTGATCACCACCGTCACACGACGAATAATGTCAAACCCTAGTCGACCAATCATTACCGATATATGTTGACCAAATTGACATAACAAAATTACTTCCCAATTGTATTCTATATAATGAGATTTAAACATGTGATCATCATGATCAACAGTCGTGATCGCATTATTGTCGGAGGACACATATTCCAACATTTACTCCCTTAATGATTGATACCATTCGTGCTATGGAGGTAACTCCTTTTCAGATTATGCCAATGGTTTGGAAACTTGTCCATTCTATTGAAAATTTATGTGCTAAACATAATCTTGTAATTACTATTAATGATATCAAGGCAGTATATCATATGAAAAATCTTGTTGATGGTCGCTTTAATTTGAGAATAAAATCGAAAATGTCTCCATTAATTACTAACCTGGACTCTGGAGATGATAAAAATTGGGCAAAGACTTTCCTGTTTGTCCGGACTGAGACTCTGGGATCAGGCTTTGATTATCTGAGATATCCTCCCTTGGAGAGTGGTAGGTTCCTTGTACTTTTTATTTTGCAATATATATATTACATGAAGTTAATGGATTTTGATTCTTACCTGTGTAATTTTGACGGTTTTTGCAGCTCCTGATTGGAGTTGTGATCCTCTTGATGAGGAAGCTATTTCCAGGATAGAGGCTTTCCTTGCTATTCATGAGGAGGAGAGGACTGGCCCCAGCTAGTTTGGGCGGGGAGTTGTTGCCCCTGTATAAGAAGACCAAGCCGATCAAGGGTTAGAGTACCCAAAGGCAAGCCTAGTTCTACTGCTCTTTCCTGTACGTCTTCTGTATGCTTTTATGTTGGCCGTTATCTTCCTGTCGTTCTTTGTTTGATACTCACGTATATTTTTTATATATTCAGTATTTAGGTCTTCTGCTAGGCTGGCCAGCTTTTTCGCAAAGGATTTGAAGGTGGGGTGGCTAGGATGGTGAATCATCCAAGAGCCAGGAGGCTAGTGGGAGTGACAAAACGCTTGATATCCTGGTTTCGATGTTCACCTCCTCAAGATCCACCTGGGTAATGTCTCCGGAGATCGTCCAGGCTCAAAAAAGAAAGAGGGAAGATGTTATCCTGGAAGAGGAGGAAGGAGAGAAACAACCTATCCCGCTCGGCCCACTCGGGAGTATAAGGCAAGTGCCTGCTAGGATTGATGACATGGATGATGCCCGGGCACGGATAGATGAGTTTTCTGCAAAGATGAGCGACCAGCTATTGTCTGCTAGTACCCTTGAGTCGTCTACCGAGTGGTTTCTATTCGACTTCTCTTGTAACAAGGGTCACGAACTTGCTTCCCAGGCTAGGGAGGTTAGTTGTAAAGGGATATTTTTAATCGTTCATGTGCTTTTTGTTTTGCCTTGTATTTGGCTGATTGATTTTGTATGTATGTAGGGATTGGATGCCGGGTTGGCTACTGCTTGTCAGCTTAGGGACGCCTGAGCCGGGTTTCTAGTTTGGAGGAAAAACTGGATAAACTTAATCGTGACCTGCATACATCCAGGGGTAATGAAGTAGTACTTCAATCTCAGTTGGGGACAGCTAGGGAGTCAACCAGGGCTGCTATAGTTTGTGAGGTGGCTGCGAAAAATGCTTTGAAGGTCACAAAGGGCGGAGTTGGAGGCCGAGAGAAGCGGGCAATGCAGATCGGTTGAGTAAGAATGAGGAGCTTGCTGCTGAAAAGGAATTGGTGGAGGCGAGGTTGGGCGATCTTTGCTCAATACTTCTTCGGGAAAGGCCGGGTTGATGCTATGAGGGATCCAGAATCTGACCGGGCTAATTGGAATCCGGACCGGGATGAGATAGCTTTGGACGCTCAGTATCCTGATTTGGCCAGTATGGGTCAAGAAGAAGAAGTGGATTCTCCTCCTTCCAAGGCAAAGTCCGTGACCAGAAATGGCGGATGGTTGTGAGTCGGTTACGGGCTCAAAAATAACTTAGTTTTGTTTTTCTTTTAGGTTTTGGTCTATCCAGGGGGAATGTCCCTGGAATGAATATTTAGAAACATTTTTTGGCCCATCCAGGGGGGATGTCCCTGGAATGGATGGTTATTAGGTGTGTGGTAAGGCCAATTATTTTGGATGAATAAATATTTGGTCTTTGTTTCTTTTTGTGTTTTGACAAGGTACTTTTGTGATGTTGGATTTGTATTGGATCTGACCAGTTTGCGTTTTTTATTTTTGACTGGATCGGGCGCTTTTTGTCTTTGATCTCGCCGTCTTTATTATATATTATGGGTGGGGTTGTTGCCTGTCTGGAGGGCTTACGTCCCTTGCCTGTCTGGAGGGCTTACGTCCCATCTATGTTTATACAAGTCAGGAAGGAGTTTTCCAGATTTGTATGTTTAAGTGGAGCTCAATATTTAAGGCCTGTTTTGCAACTGAAATTTGGATATCAGTTGGGTATTTGATGGGGGTGGCCCCCAATCTTTAAGATTTGTTTTAAAAATGCAATATGTAAAATAAGTATTGAAGATTTCACTAAGTAAATATGAGAATATAGATAAGTACTTGGGCACATAATTTGAAGAAGTCATATACGGCATTTATTCATATAATTGCAAGTATCATACATGTAGTTTCTAGGCAAGAAATGTCAAGGTGAAGAATTATACCTGGATTGAGAGATGTATTTTATATGTGAAATAGTTTTAAATGTGCAATATTCCAAGCTCTTGGGATCATTTCGCCGTCCGGGGTTTGTAATCTATAGGCTCCTGGCCGACTATTGAATCAATCGATAGGGACCTTCCCGTTTGGGGCCAATTTGCCAAGATTCTTTTCTTTTGTGTTTTGGAATACTTTCCCGAGGACAAGATCTCCTACCCTGAATACCCTGGCTTTGACATCTTGTTGTAGCTTCTCGCAACTCTTTGTTTGATATCTCGCTAATCGATGCTTGCTTTGCATCTCTTAGCTCTTCTGTTAAGTCCAGGCTATCCTCCATTAGAGGTATATTGTTTGTTGTTGTGTTCAGGCTACATCCGGCGATGGAATGTCCACCTCACCGGATTACTTGCTTCACATCCATAGACCAAGGAGTAGGGGTTTGGCCGGTGGATGTTTTAGGCGTGGTTTCACCCAAAGGACCAGGGGAGCTCTTGACCCATCTACCTTTTCTTCTTTCCAGCTTTTTCTTTATGCAATGATTACCACTTTATTACTGGATTCTCGCCGACCATTGGCTTTTGGATATCCTGGTGTGGATGTTACCAGATTGATGTTCCATTGAGCACAAAAGGCTGCTGTTCTTTTTCCCACAAATTGTGTGCCATTGACGCATACTATTTCAGAGGGAATGCCATATCTACATATGATGTTGTGTTTGATGAATGCTATGACATCCTTCTCCTTGACTTGCCTGTATGATTCAGCTTCTATCCACTTGGAGAAGTAATCAGTCATTGCTAGCATGAAAACTTTCTGTCCGGGTGCTTGAGGTAGTTTTCCTACTATATCCATGCCCCACTTCATAAATGGCCAGGGTGCGGATATGGAATGTAGCTCCTCGGATGGCTGATGGATGTATGGTCCGTGAATCTGACAAGCTTTGCATTTAGAGCTAAAATCCAGCAATCGGCTCTCGGGGTAGGCCAATAATAACCTGTTCTGAGTACTTTGCTTGCCAGGCTTCTTCCACCTTTATGATTTCCACAGTATCCTTCATGGATTTCTGATAGTATCTGCTCAGCTTCTTGTGGTTCCAGGCATCTGAGGTACGGCCCGGCCTGCGATTTCTTAAAAAGCACGTTGTCAATAATAATATACTGGCGACTTTTATTTTTAGTGCTTTGGCATCTTGCTTATTTAGGGGAAGGATTCCCTGTTGTAGCCAGTCATAGTAGGGTTTTGTCCAAGAATTGGCAATATAAATTGGGAAGCTTTCATTTTGTTTATTTATTGCAGGTTCTAGTAAATGTATAATGGGTATTTTGTCGAAGTCTAGGGGACTGAAGTTGGATCCTAGGCCGGCTAGAGCATCGGCCTGGGTATTCAAATCCCTGGGAATTTGGTCAATATTGAAATTGCGAAATTTTGATTTTAACATTTGAACAACATCCAAATAAAGCATCATCTTTGAGTCTTTAGCTGTGTATATCCCATTTACTTGATTTGAAATAAGGAGGGAATCGATCGTACCTTTAGGTTTTGTACACCAAGGTCAATACATACCTTTAGTCCAACTATTAGGGCTTCGTATTCCGCTTCATTGTTGGTGGCTTCAAATGCACGACTTATAGCCTGTACTATCTTATCCCCCGTGGCGATTTTAGTACTACTCCCGGCCCGTGCCCTCGTGTTGGCTGCACCATCGACAAATAGGGTCCATTCTAGGTCTGTTTGGTCGCTGGTCAGTTTATTTACTTCTTTTATTAGGTCGGGTTCTAGGGTCGGACTAAAATCAGCCACAAAGTCTGCTAGTGCTTGTGACTTAATTGCTGTCCTTGGTTCAAATGTTATGTTGTATGTGCTTAGTCAGATCGACCATTTACACATTAAATCCTGGACAATTACGGCTTTCTAAGTCTGATTTGATAGGAAGATTGGTTCCGACTATTATAGGGTGGCTTTCAAAGTATGGTCTTAATTTTGTGCACTCATGATTAAAGCTAAAACATATTTTTCAAGCGGTCATACCCGATCTCTCGCATCCAAAGAGACTTTTACTTACATAATAGACGGGTCTTGTTGTCCGTCTGCTTCTTTGACCAAGACCGCACCGACAAGAAGTTTACGTGATCGATGGTATACTTGTCGGGGTTCATCTTTGATTGGTTTTGCCATCAGGGGAGGAGAGGATAGATATATCTTTAGGTCTTCAAAGGCGGTCGATGATCGGGGTCCATTGAAAGTCCTTGTTTTTCCTTAGTAGGTTATAGAATGATTTTCACCTCTCTCGATGATCTTGAAATGAACTCCGTTCAGGGCCGCTATTCTTCCAAATCGGTTTTGTATGTCTTTGACTGTCTTTGGTGGTTCTAGCTCCGGAATAGCTTTGATCTGTTCATGGCTGGCTTCTATTCCTCTTTTTGTCACCATGTAGCCCAGAATTTGCTCTTGAGACTCCGAAGTGGAATTTTTGTGGGTTGAGCTTCATATTGAATTTCTCCGTATTTGAAAGGCTACTTCCAGGTCTTTGACGTGGTCTTCTGCCTTTTTTGATTTGACTACCATGTCATCTATATAGACTTCCATGGTGTCTCCTATCTGGTCTTTGAACATCATGTTGACTAGCCTTTGGTAGGTTGCACCATTTTTAATCCAAAGGGCATAGCAAATAACAATATATACCTCTTTCGGTGATGAAAGCCGTGCTTTCTGGTCTGCTGGATACATTTTTATCTCGATTAAATCCGGAGGCATCCATGAATGTTAACATTTCGTGGCTGCGGTGGCATCTACCATTGCATCGATGTGTGGCAGAGGAAATGGATCTTTTGGGCAGGCTTTGTTCAAGTCGGTGTAGTCTACACAGACTCTCCATTTGCCATTTTTCTTTTGGACGACTACTACGTTTGCAAGCCGTCGGGTACATTACTTCCCTGATCATTCCCATGTCTAGTAGCTTGTCAACTTCTTGGTTGATGATTTCATGCCTCTCTGCAGCCGAATTTTCTTCTCTTTTTCTTGTACAGGCTTAAAGGATTTGTCAATATTTAACTTATGAGTAATAACATCGCATCTATACCAGTCATATCAAAATGTGACCAAGCAAAACAAGACATTTTAGTTTTGAGAAAGTCGACCGATTTGGTCCGATTGAGTCGGGTGCATCCGACACTACAAGTACTTTCTGTCGGGGAATTCTGGGTTTAATGTGACTTCTCCTGTTTCCATCTGTGATTGCGCTATATATTCTTCCCCGACAGGTGACTTTAATTGCTATGCAAGGGACTTACCTGACTTTGAGGGTTTCAAAGCCTGAGTGTAACATTCCCGAGCCGTCCTTTGTTCTCCTCTGATGGTGGTTATCCCCCATTCTATTGGAATTTTCACGCATTGATGGTATGTTGATGGGATTGCTTTGACATTGTGGATCCATGGTCTGCCAGGATTACATTATACGAGGATAGGCAATCCATTACTCCAAATCTTTCATATGAAGCCACGCCTTCTACATAGGTAGGCGGTGATTTCTCCCAGGGTGTTCTTTGTTTCTCCACCAATCCCACCAGACGCTGGATTTCTTGATGATCTTCCCTTCGTCTATCTTCATAGCTTTAAGGACGTCAAGCATCACCAGGTTGATTGAACGCCTCCGTCTATCGGGATTCTTGATACCTTTCTTTGTCTTGGATTGCATGGTGATTACCAGTGTCATGATGTAGATCCGATATTCCTTGCGGTCTGAGTCATCAAAGGTAATAGCAGGCAATGACTTGGGCCTGGAAGGAGGTTGAAGTCCGGATTCCCTGGATATTCTTTTGGCGGTGAGCTGAGTGTCGGACCACGATTTCTTATCCTCCATTTATGAATTTGACTTCATAGATGGGGGGAGGAGGAGGAGGGTCTCTGCTTTGTTTCTGGATCTCTCTTGTTTTGTTCTTCATTTTTGTTCCTTGGCTGCTGGATTAAGTCTTTCAAGTAGCCTTTCTTTAGAAGATATGCCACCTGTTTCCTGAGCTGGATGCATTCCTCTGTGGTGTGTCCGATGTCCTGATGGAAGTCACACCATCTTGTTGGATCTTTCCTGGGGTTGTCGGATTTCTTTGGCCATCCGATTTGTATCTCCTAGGTTTTCCAGGCGTTTGATTAATCTGCAGGATATTAATAGAGAAGTTATATTCCGGAATAGTTGGAAGGCTAGAAAGGTTACCTTTATGTTCTTGTGCCATATTGACTTGGATCGTTCGGGCTGGAATAGGGTGCTTTGATCCGGGATTGCCTCCTTTCTGGTAGGAGCTTTTCCTGTTAGTGTGTCCATAGCCTTGCTTTCTTCCGGATGAGTTCGTCCCGAAGTTGAGGTCTTCTTCTAATCGACATGCTCTAAGGCGATGGACCGAACAGTGGCAAAGGTTGGGCATGCTTTCTTGGTCGTCCGCATAGATGTCACTTTGTCAGCGGGACTCCTTGCTCAAGGCTTCCACCGCTGTTTCCTCATCACACCTGGGAATGGCCACCTTTTCTTTGACAAATCTGGCCAAAAATTCTTTGAGAGATTCTTCAGGAAGTTGCTTTACCCTGAACAGGTTACTGGGTCTCTTGGCCATATCTCTGCTGCTCGCGAATTGTTGATTGAAGGCATTGATTAATTCTGCAAAATTCTTGATACCTCCATTTGGGAGATTGATGAACCATTGTAATCTTTGCTCCATCGGGGTTGTACCAAAGCCTTTGCACATGCGGACTTGCCTGAGTTCACGGGTATTGAGGCAGCCAACATTTTTTGTTTGAATATGGCAACATGATTTTGTGAATCAGAGGTTCCATCATAAGTTCTCATGGATGGAACAGTAAATTTCTTGGGGAGATCAATCTTTGCAATTTCATCTGCAAAGGGTGAATCTGCAAAGCTGTTAACTTCTACTTCAGCCACAGGGTCTGGCACTCCGGGTATATTTTCTATTTTGTTGTGGAGTTTTTGGATTTTCTGAAGCATAGCCATCATTATTGCTGCTTCAGTTTTGTTTGTCTCATCATTGGGAATGGTTGGGGTGCCGGATAATGTATCCTTCTCCGGGGTTCCAAAATTAGACAAGTCAATGTTTTTGATAATGGATGAGAATGGGGTTCCTGGTTCGAATCTGGTCTTGGAGCCCGAAGCCTGATTTTCCAATTTCTTCTTCAGGCTAGACTCAGATTCCTTCATCCTATTGATTTCTGCTTCAGCCTGAGCTGCCTTCTCTTGGATTGTTTCCAATTCTTTGATCTTGGCCAGGGCAGCCGCTAATTGTTGTTCTGCGGTGAGTTCCACCATTTTTGTGTGTGAATATTAAATGATGAAGGGAATTTTATTGGTTGAAGAACTAGATGCCCCACGGTGGGCGCCAATTGTTTTAGCGGGATTTTCCGAAAGGATCCGCTTAATTATAGAGTAGTCAGGGTATCTAGTTCTATAAATTAGAAATATAAGTATGAACGGATGACAGAAGAGAATATAATATAAATTGTGTTATTACGTTTTAAATATAGGCTAAACACAAACAGGCGCATAAACTCAAACACCAGAGAGAAAATAGAGGAAAATTTGTGATATATATTGATTAATAAGCAAAATGTGTATATCCCTTTACAATTGTGTTTCCATTCTATTTATACTTCTCAAATGATAACGTTGGATTGATCTTCAACGTTTCCCTCTTTTGTTGGAGCTGTTACCGGATTAATAGGGCACACTCCCTATTAACTCGGTTGACTCGTTCTCCTTTGAATATTTCAGCAACTCATCCTCCTCTTGTATGTCCAGGTTCATTGGTAATATAGCTTCGTGATTAGACTTGGTCTTCCTTAATAATAGGACATGAACATTAATCTTGTTGTAATCGTTAGCCTTTGCTTTTCAACTCAATCCAAATGTCTAGGAGTATTACCAGGCTATTCTGTGCTTACCTTCAGGCCACTCTTTTGGGATTAGATAGTTTATTCATCCTGTAATATGTTTCATCTACCTGACAGTGGTTAGAATTGTGCGGTCTCTGTCTGCCCCAATCAGCCTTGTGAGGTCAGGCTAAGTAAGAGTCAGACCAGGCTAAACTGGGCCTAACAGACGTGAAGGACGATTTTAAGGTGGCTTGTCATCTGTCCTATTTATAGTGTAAACCGAAAGTTGCTGTTGCCAGGGCATACATGTTCAATTACGACCGGCTTCAGCAAGTTAAGGTTCATGGTATACCCCTTCGTCATAATTGCAGGAATGTGGAAGTGTCCCAATTATATAAAGACGAGTATGGGGAAGTAAAAGTACCATTTCCTAATGAGGAGGTCACTTATTTGAAAGAAGCCCTAAGCTCTTATGTGCAATGGCCTGACAACCTCATCAATGTTGTCATCCCCGAGGTACCTATTTGCAGACGTTAATTATTACTTGTTCTTTAAATATATTAGGGTACGAATATTAACATATCGTAAGTACTTTAATCTTTACATTTGCAGAAGTTAAGCAATGCCATGATGGCAGCTAAAGCAATTACTACTACGTCAATGAAATTTGTTGCAGTCAAGCCTGCTTATGATTCTTATTATGAATCGTGTGAATATAAGAAAAAAATGAAAACTGCTTCACTGAAGGCTTTGTACAACCTAGCTGTAAAGAGGTCACCTACAGGGGATGTAGTCATGATTAACATTGAAAAGGAAATTATGGGCGTAGCTGATATAACCATACTGGACCCGAAGCAACTGATGGAATTTGTCGACCTTCATAATTTAGATGCAGTTCACATTTTGATTTGGATGAAGTAAGTTTTATTAATAAAACTATTTAGTCATTTCCATTTACGAATAATGATGTTTGTTTAAATTATCAATTACAATAACAATCTTCGTTCCATGTGGCGTAATAGGTACCTCAATAATCAGTTCGCTGAGTTGAAGGTCCCAATTCACACCTACGAATTCTTGAGTCCTAAGGCGTTCTCTGTGCACATAATTTCATACGAAGAACAAATCAATAGTATCGCTCGTCGGTTGATGTCGTCCAAAAAACTATGGCTTGCCCCCTACAATGAGAATATGTATGTATAGTACGTGATTATTGTAATGAATCACGGTTCTATAAATTTATTATTAACATGCTTAAATGCGTGTAAATGAACTAACAGTTCAATATCCCAAATTGAATAGGAAGCATTGGGTGCTAATGGCAATCCGAGTGTTAACAAAAACAGTGTGCTGGATTGATTCTTGCAAAGGCAAACCCTCTGACAGTATAGTAAAGATGATAACTGAGTAAATTTACAACCTTCAATAATGTCATTTGTTATTGTATGACTTGAGCCATATATATGCAAATAATAATGGCATGTGTGTATATTTATGAATTAGTGTTTTTGAAGTAAAAAAAGATTATGTCCACTAGGGAAATATGAAAGCAACACTGTTCCCAATTTTATCATGCCATTAGTAAGTGTATTCTTAATAATTACTCGTATCATTTAATTAATGTTTATGCGAGAGGTTGATTATCTAATTCAGCTGATTTGTGCGTGATTTATATAATAGTCTCCTAAAGCACCAGACGACAAACAATGCGCCTTTTACGTTTGTTAGTCCATGTGGAAGGTTATCAACGGAAAACTTTCTACCATTCCGATACGGGTTAGTGTGATTTAAAAACTATTTCAGACGTAAATTGAGTTCAATTCTGTATACTTCCATGTATTATATCTATTTTGATTATGTATATTTTGAATTGTAGTTTCCACTAATACTCAACAAAACCCCAGAATATTCGCCAGAGGACATCATTCTGATGAGAAATATGTGGGCCAGTTATGTTGTTTCATTAGCGGAGTCTCAATAGTTTGCTCATGCTTTATGTACGTGTGTGTGTGTGTATATATATAGAGCCATTGTGTATTGGCTTCTTTTGTTTTTTTGAAGTTGTGTTTTGGCTTTTGATCATCCTGTTTGTATTGTTTTGAAACTGGGTATTTTGGTGAAATGTAAGCTTCTTATTAAGATCAAAGTAGTCTATTACATACTACCAACGCCCATTAAATTAAACCACCGCTACATTACAAAAGAGCTTAAACTATAGTATTAAACCATACAACTTCAGAAGTGGGAAGCCCTATGCAATGCTGTTGCATCCAAATTTTCACCAACTACATAACTTGTTCAATGATAACCACTGGACTGCACAACAACCCATTCAATCTAGCAGAATTTCTCTGCTGCCATACATGGTAATAAACAGCCATGATAGCAAGCAAGCAAGCCTTCCTCTTTAAATTGGACCAATTCCTCCTGCCAATCCATATGACAGCATTACCTGCAGGCTCAGAAATATGGAGTCTCTTACAGACACCCTTGAGAATAGTCTGACCATAGTGACACTGCTGGAAAATGTGAGCCACAGTCTCCTGAGAAGCATTACAAACACAACATATATCATCATGTGTAATCCCATGGCAAAACAATTTGTCTTTTAACATTCAGAGCATTCTTGTAAATCAGCCAACAGTGGAAGCTATGTTTTGGTAGCATCCACTGATGCCAAATCAATTTTGTCCATCCAACTTTATACTCTTTATGTCTCAACCACTCATACCCTGAACTAACAGTGTAACTACTCCCATTAGCAAGCCAACAACCAGACGAGTAACCAATTTGGAAAATATCACGAACCTTACAAATGGCTTTCTAGTTGCCACTCCTATGATTCTTAGGAGAGTATGAACTCCAGTCAGTCCCTTTCATATAGATTTAATGAATCCATTTAATCCAAAGATTATCTAGCTTGCTATAAATCCACCAAACTAGCTTCCCCACAGTAGCAATGTTCCAGTCCTGGCTATAACGAATTCCTAACCCTCCCTCAATCTTAGGGAGACAAACCTGTTTCCAGGATACCAATGGGGACCTCATATAGTCACTAGTCCCATCCCAAAGATAATTTCGACAAATGTTATCTATTTTCTTCAAAACAGATTGGGAATTAAGAAAATATTAGACCAATATGTATAAAGGGACACTAACACTGACTTAACAATCACCAACCTACCAGCATAGGTTAACTTTCTAGCACCAAAGGATCCGATCTTCTCCACTATCTTCTCAACCAAAACACTGCAATCTTTACTTGCCAACTTGCCAGCAGTTATAGGGACCCCCAGGTACTTAAAAGGAAGGTTCCCTTCAACACACCCAGAAAGAGAAATGATTTGGTCCCTGGTAATTCTTGGAACACCATTACACACTTGATTTCTGTTTGTTCATTTGCAATCCAGAGGAGCAAGAAAATGTAGCAAAGGATCTAAGCAAGACCATAACTGAATCAATGTCCCCTCTTGAGAATAGTAATAAATCGTCAGCAAGCATTAAGTGGCTAAGTCTCAATTTCCCACATAATGAATGAAACTTAAAATCCATCACTTCAGTTGAGAAATGCAAAATTCTAGACAAATATTTCATAGCAATGGTGAATAAAAGGGGAGATAATGGATCCCCCTGTCTCAAACCCTTTTTTCCCTTAAAGAAACCAAAGGGCTCACCATTCAAAGCAATAGAATAGGAAGCTGTAGACACACACTCCATTACTAGCTTGATGAAATGAGGGGGGAAATTGAGAGCCTGCAGCATTTGTTCAAGGAACCACCAATTAACTGAGTCATAGGCTTTTATCAAGTCTACTTTGATTAGGCATCTGGGGGAAACAACTGCCCTATTATGAAGCCTAATTATATCCTGACAAACCAGGATGTTCTCTACAATATTTCTGCCCTTGATGAAGCCCCCCTGATGTGAGCTGATAATAGTAGGAAGAACCATTGCAAGTCTATTACACAACAGCTTTGATATAACTTTGTACACCACATTGCAACATGATATGGGTCTAAATTGAGTAACATTTTCAGGAGTAGCCACTTATGGAATCAAAGTCACCATTGTATGATTAACTTGCTTGAGTAATTTACCAGTCCTGAAGAAATCCTGAACTGCAGAACAAAGATCCGGTCCCACAATCTCCATGCATCTTTAAAGAAAGCACAAGAGTACCCATCTAGGCCGGGTGCTTTATGGTTAGGGATGGAAAACACAGCATCTTTGATCTCTTGGGAAGTGATGGGAGAAAGAAGGACATTCCATTGGTCAGAGCTACAGACTTTGCCTCTTTTCACCACCTGAAAATTAACTGGTTGAACAGCAGCATTCCTCCCCAGTAACTTCTGATAAAAGTTCAAGAAGGCTTGCTGAATTTGCCCAGTATTAGTAACCCAATCCCCATGTTCATCTGCAATTCTAAGCACTTTATTTCTGGTCGGCCTACCTTTAATATAACTGTGAAACAGCTTAGAATTGCAATCACCCTCACACAGCCAAGTAGCTTTGGATTTCTGTAAAAGAAAGCTATCACTAGCTTCTTGTAACTCTCTATAATCTTTGGCAGCATACATTTCCCTATTAATAAGATCATGATTACATGGATCAATTCTCAATTGCTTTTGAATGGACTCCATATTTCTCCATGCTCTAATTGCATTATTTTCAATGTCAGCAAAGAGTGATTGATTAAGCTCTCTCAACGGCCTCTTGAGTAGCTTCAGCCTCCTTACAATTTTCAACATTGGAGTACCATGTATAACATAGCTCCAGATAGAATTTACACATGGTAAGAATTGATCCACTTTACTCCACATATTAAAATATTTGAAGTTTCTCTTTCTCATAGGATTGGCAGTTTGACACTGAAGGATACATGGGGTATGATCAAAATAACCCTCAAGAAGAAAGTGGGCATAAGTGTCCTCCCTCTGAACTAGCCATTCATGATTGACCAAAACCCTGTCCAATCTACTATAAACCCTTGTGCTAGGTTCTTGCTTGTTATTCCAAGTAAAATAAGATCCTATGGCAGCAATATCAAGAACACCACACATATCAATACAATTCTGGAAGTCAGTCTTCTCCTCTTCAGTACTCTGACCCCCCCAGTCTCTCTGCAGGCCTAAGAACAGTATTGAAGTCTCCACAAATCACCCACAGTCCCTGAATCAGACTAGCAAACCTACCCAACTTACTCCATAACTCTTTCCTTTCCTGAACTCCATTAAAAGCATAAACCATAGTAAGGTAAAAAGAAAAACCAGTACCAATTTCATCCATATACATGTGAATAAATTGAGCATTATACTCAATAAAATGGATTTTGTAAAGGTTAGGTTTTCAGAGAACCCAAACCCTCCCCCTAGAATGCCATTGAGTATTAGTGGATATACACCATCCCTCACACACATCACTTCTTATTCTATTTAGAGACAAAGGTTTCACCTTCGTCTCAAGGAGGCCAAATAATCCAACATTATGATGATGTAAAAACCATTTAATGTATTTCTGTTTTGAAGGACTATTTAACCCCCTAACATTCCAAAAGCCTATCATGATGCACCACCCCCCTCAAGGGGTAATACCTGAACTATTGTCCCAATACCAACCTTAGGTGTTGCATTATTCAAAGGTTCTAGGAAAGATTGATCCCCAAATTTAGCTGAACTACACCCCTTATCAATTAGGTCTTGTCTACTCAGTCTAATAACAGGTCTAGCAGGAGTAGCTACTTGATAAGTCCCATTACTCTTCCAGGACACCCGCAAATTGTTCGGCTGTTCAACAGGAGTACAAACTGGTGAAGGTTTAGGAGTAGCTAGAGGAGGTCTAGGAGTAGTAGGAATAGGAGGTTTGGTCTTAGGAGGCACCTGAGCTTTAGGTTGCCACCTCCAACCACCTTCGACTTTGGTTTCTACTTACTCTTAACCTTTACACAAGCTTTCCCCTCATGTCCTATACCTTTACAGACATTGTAAAGTATAGGATTCCATTCAGCTTCTACCATAATCACCACAAGTCGTCCCTCTTCATCCAGAAACTTAACCTCACTAGGTACAGATTTCCCAAATGGAACATCAATCATAACACGCGCAAAACCTAACCTTGTTTTATCAATAGTAGCCCCGTCACACCTCACAAAATCCCCCAAAAGACCAGCAATTCTGGGTATACAGTTGCCCCAAAATTTCAGAGGGAGGTTCAACAATTTAACCCAGACAGGCACTACTTTCATATCCGCTTTAATTAATGGTTCCTGCTCAGACCATGGGCGAACGATCAGGGGTTTGTTATCAAACATAAAATGACCCTGTTGTAACACAGCCTCCTAGTCCTCTTTCTTCCCAAATCTGACCAGGAAAACACCACTTGGGAGAAATGAAATTCTGTCAACCTTATGTGCTTCCCATAGTCGATAAATGAAATCCTCCACCACATTACAGGGAGGATTCGCCCCAAGAATAAAGCGATTCATGAAATGTTTCCAAAAATTAAGCTCAGGCTTAACATCAGCTGCAGTAAATTGGAGCATACCTGTAGGTTCCGCCACAATGGTTTCAAGTGGCTGCTTATTCTTCCCCTTATTCTGAAAAATCCATTCTTCCGTTTCGTCATCCGTAATAAGATCTATTTTTGTGACACCCTCATTTATTGCGGAAAAATAAACACGTAATTCTAGAATAAAACTGCATGGATATGTTTGTAATAGGTTCATTTGGGTAAAAACCTGTAATTTTTAAAACCTGAACCTGTTATAAAGATATCCAAATTGGAAGGTGTCAAACATACAAGGTCTAACTAGAAGTTTCACAACATAACCATCGCTAAAGTCGCGAATAGCAAATTATACAACCAAATGTAAAGAGGGAGACATATGTCCCTAAAATGTATGTGACATAAAAAGTGTTTAAGGGTCACAATAAAATAAAGCCAATCTAGGTTCCAAGGTTACTTTGCTCGCTAGCTCGTCCATGTACCCCATATATGCATCACCTACCTGTCATTCGCATTTTATACAAATACGAAAGCCACAGTCAGTGGGGAGTAACTCCGAGTTCTCCCAGCCACGAAATGTCATAATTAATATAACAGGTAAACATAAGAATATGAATACGAATCACACATAGCCTTAGCATATAGATGCTAGACAATCGTGCTTATCATGTGAACAACAATATAACAACACATAGTCCTAGCATGCGAATACTAGACCGACTCATACTACACTATCATGTGAATCACATAACATCCAGGAATCCAAACTCTATCAACCATAGCCGGCTTGCATCTCACCTTCTATGATTCATAGAATCATCAAACAAGAAAGGACAATATATCTAGAGACAGGCATAAGTTCCTAGTACAGTCAATACTCACTTTGTAACTCGAGTCTATACCACGAGGTAGGGAAGCTAGTATTTTGGCTCAGAGGTTAATATGAATAAAACATGGCCAAAACACCTAGTATCTTGGCTCAGAGGTTACATTTAAAACATGGCAAAGATACGACTCAACCCTAATCCTAGACTGCGCAGACCTAGTGAAATGCGGATAAAACCACCGCACCCAAGACTCATGATAAAACCACATGAGTACCCTAAGGAGTCCACCAAAGGGTTGGCTAGTACTTAAGCTGACCATCTCCTCACAAAATAGGCGAGAAGGTCATGCCCCACTTGGATATAAACCCACCAAGCCAGGAACACAAAGGCTATTAAGCTGCAAACATACACTCGTCAAAGACTATAATGGCCTATCTATGATGAAGGCCGAAATACTCACCTAGGACCTAAATAAAACCAATCTAGGTCCCAGCTTGAATACTTTAGCCCACACCACACAAGACAAGTAAGACACCCAATTAACCATAAGGGAGGCAAAGAGTCCAAACTTGTACACTAAAATGATCATACACACCCTAGCATATGAAAGGTTACGCAAGAGCATATTCAGTTGACAATCCAACAATATCTCCAATATCAGTAATAATCCAAATTCCAGCTAACCGTTAATCTCATAATTCATGAGAACAAGCTAAAATGGCAACAAGGCAAGAAGACTCAAGTATAAGGCAACCAATTCATCCAACAACCAACATGTGAAATAATAATCACAAATATTAAGGCATCAACATAAAACATCCAAAAACAACCAATCTCACCTCAAAGACAAACCCTCGAACCGAGTCCCGCGACGGGTCATCGGTCAAATCGAGGCTGACCGGTTTAAACCTAGTTTGACCAAACTCGTTCGGTCAATCTGGCCCAGCTCAGAGTCTTGGCCTACTTTGGCCCAAATCACAAATTTTATCGCAATATTATTCTCATGCTATTTCCAATTTCTATCATGTGACAAACGAAAGTACAACATTATCAATCACCTAAACACTTATCAAACAACAAACACAACATCAACTACTAATGTGACATTAATTCGTTGAGTAACTCGGAATAGTTACCTTACGCTAGCAAAGAGACAAGTAATAACTTGAGAAAGCTTCTAAAACCCAAAATTACTCTTCATCTTCAACCACATATGAGTCACCTAAAATAATTATGTGAAAGGACGATATTAACGAATTATCGTTATATAAAATATGAGACGAAAATTAATTTAATTATATTTTAAATAAACCAAACTAGCGTCAAAACAATTTATAGACACGGCTCAAAAGTTATTATGACAACCTCAAACTCGGCCTAACCACTAACTACACATGGTGTAATACCCGCCCTTTTAGGGACCCTTTGACCATCGTTGACTGACCTTGGGAGCGGGAATAGCCTTAGAGTTAAGTGCCGAGGTCATCTGGAGTTGAGTTGAAAGAGTGGTACTCGATAGAGTAGAGGCTACTCGATCGAGTAGCTAGGTTACTCGATCGAGTAGGGGGTTACTCGATCGAGTATGTTGGGTACTCGATCGAGTGCCCAGTTTTCAGCGAGGGTTTTATATCGCGTTTTGTTAAATCCGCAAATCACTTCCGCCACTTTCTTCTTACCCTTCAGTCGCCCCTTTCCCTTCCCTTCACCTTAAAAACCTCCATGGATGCCTTTTGAAGATTCTTGAGCCTTAGGAGAGCGTCTCTTGAGTCGGGTAGCGGTCTTTTCTTTGAGTTTCCCCTAATAGGTATGTCATATTCATCATCCGTGCCTTTGTTTCTATAGTTAGGGTTTTGCTTGTAGTAATAGATATTTGCATGATGGTAATAGGCTTGGCTTGTGCGCTGGATACCTTGTTTGTCGGCATGGATTGGTTGCGGATGCGTAAATGTAGGTTCGCCTACTCAGTTTCTGTAGATGGTCTAGTGTGTCGAATATTGTGGTTGTGTTGTGTTTGGTGGTCTGCTATAATTGTGGTATTGTGATGGTTGTGGTTGTTGTTGATGTTCTCGAGATGCGTTCTCGGCTGAGTGGGGTCACTTGCGGGAGTGGCTTCATGCCCTAGTTTCGCCCTTCGTGGAACCCGCCACGAAAGGGGATGTGCACATTAATGGGACAGGGTTATCGCTTGTATGATGAGCGGGGCTTAGGTGGGAACGGCTGCGGTCCCCCACTGGCAGGGCTGGTCCGGTGGACAGTCAGTAACAGGTCTGGTTGGATTATTGTGAATATGGTTGGGACTGTTGTCATTGTTCGTGTTGTTAATTGTAGTTGCCATTGTCTTGTCTTATCTCAGTACTGACCTTGTTTGGTTGTTTGTTTGTTATGTGTCTGCCGTGATCCCTTATGGTGAGCAGTCGGTCTTAGCAGGTGTTGATGTTGTGGATAGCTGGAGTCCGGGCAGGGATGAGTCCTCACGAGATATGATGGTCATAGCGAGTAGTCTTTGAGTTGTTCCTTGTATTGTATTTTGGTTTGAATCACTTGTAATAAAGCTTAATAGTTCTTTTATTGACGTTTGATAACTACTTTCCTCGGGTAACCGAGATGGTAACGCTCTTATATGCTAAGGAAGGCCTAGTTAAGGCTCCTCTGGATATGGGGGTGTTACAAAGTGGTATCAGAGCGATGATTTTGGAACCTGTAACAAATGAACATGATGAACGTAGGGAGTCTAATAAAATGAACCTGGTGTATGTGTAATGGGAGCCCCAGCTGATGCTAGATTTTGGGTGAGTAGGCGCCCTCATTTCAAAATCTTGGCCCCATGACACTTAAGCCAGTCACGTGGGATGGGAATTTGGAGCCCGTGTGTCTATGTGTGCTGTGTATGTTAAATTGTGCCGGGGCTACTTCCGGTTAAGTCTTTGATTAGAATTGATAAGGGGTGTATTACTGATATATTAGACCGTGTAGGGTAATTGTCAATGAGATGAGCAAGGTCCTTAGATGATTGGTGAGCCTATGTAATGGCTATGAGATATGTGACGAAAGTTTAAGTGATAGGAATGCGTGAAAATGTGGAACTGAATGTTGTAACATGGATAGTGAACACGTAGGTGTTCGCCGTAAGTTAATGGCGACGGAAGTTGTAAGTGAGTTTATAGATCCTACCGCGATGATTCCAATGATAATAATAGTATAGATGAGTAATAATTCGAATCACGGCATATGGTAATGTGTATATGCTTTGTTAGTTAGTTGAAATTTTTCCGCTGCGTAATATTTGATCTATGCAAAATAGATTGCTTATGATAGAATGTGAAACATGGTAGATAAATTTGTTTTGAAAAGTATGCATAATGTTAATCATCCGCTTCAACTGGAGGTAAGCATGAGTTTAGTAGTAATAGGTAAAACAAGTTTAAGTGCAATAAAATGATACGGCTAGATTATAAATAACTCGGTGACAGGTAGACCGAGTTAGGTAATTGTATAACGTAACGTAATATGTCTCTTAGTTATTGAAGGGTTGTATTTGGCGCGATAATGGTTATAAAACGTGATTGAAGGTGATGATTAGTGTCGAATCCCGAACTTGGTTTGGACTCGACACGTTATGTTGTTTTGCAGGTATTCTCGGTTTACTTCATACTTCAGACCGAGTACTTAACTAAACTTGACCGAGTGCAAGTGCCTACTTGACCGAGTAGACCTTACACGATCTAGTTAAGAGACTATGACGTCGGGATATGGTGAAATTTCCTATAGATACTCGACGAAATAGCTTCTACTCGATCAAGTAGGGTGGTACTCGATCGAGTAGCCAAGCCACTCGATCGAGTAGGGTGGTACTCGATCGAGTACCCTGTGTACTCGATCGAGTAAGTTTCTAAAGCAAGAACTTTTGCGGGTTTTCTTAAAACCCTTCATCTTTCTAATTCTTCTTCTTATTCTTCTATATTTCGACACACCCATCCTAAATCCCTCTCAAATTCCTTTTTCCTCTCAAATCCTCTCTTTCTCTTGGGTTAGTAGTGATTCTTGGGGTTGATTTTCTTGTTTAATTCGTTTCTTTACTTTACTAATCAATCAAGGTATGTTATTCTTCATAATTTATGTGATTTGTTACTTTGAATGTGTTAAAATAGTGAAATAATCTGAAAATTTCGATTCACATGAGTAAATTGTTGTTTTGATGGTTGAAACATGATTCACATGCCTCCTATTCGTGCTTGTTGGTGACTAATTGCTGTAGATTAGATTAGAAACATACATAGTTGGAATCGAAATTTCTAGGGTTACCAAAATTGAAGTTGATTTTTGGTTGTTTTGCAATGGTTAGATGGTAGAATTAAGCCTTAAGCATTGTTTATATCATGTTGGAGGATAAATTTTGATGATTTTACCCTTAAAAATTTGCCTTAAAACTCCGTCTTAAAAGTGCCCCAAATGGAAATTCGTGATTTATAATTGAAAATTTATGTTGCAATTGACATTATAAGTATGAGTCGAACCTCAGTATGATCGTAGGAACGATTGTTGATGAGATTATGCCAAAATTGTCTCAGCTGTAAAGACCGTCTGAAAAATTTAGTTGGGTTATTGAACATAATATGGAAGTGATGATGTTGTGATATGAAATTTCTTACTCTTCCTCTTGATTTAGTAACATGTGATTGGAAGTGCGTCTGGAATAACCTTAGAACCATGCTAGGGTATTCAAATTTGTCAAACATATGTAACCGTCATGATAATTTCCTTCACCACCGTGGCTTGTGAGTAGTAATAATTTGAACTTGTATGTTAAAATTTTAGAAACTGTTGATAAACATGTGTACTTATCTTAATATTCAAGGTTAACAGCATGAATTATGTGCTTCAAATGTCAAAATTTGTTGGAAAGTTGTGTGCTTAGCTGGGTATGTGAGTTCAAATTACATGAAACAAGTGCTTGAATGTTTATACAAGTTGTTTGGACTTATGCCTAAAACAGATGCCGAGACTGAACCTTGGGCTTCGCCAAAGTAAGCGGGGGAGGGGTAACCCACTTGAGACAGGGGAGGGGAGCGGGCCCGTGGTACCCGCGGTCCCCGAACACCCTACAGTTGTGTTTGTTGACTTCAAGCAAAGGGAGCGTTTTGTAGCTTTACAAAAACGCAAGATGAGACCTACAAAGTGTGTTGACACCGTGTGTTAGAGGAGTTGGAGATAGAGACGGATGTCCGTCACATATTCGAGACCTTGGGGTTTACGGGTTTGTACCGCCGAGGAAGCACACTTACCCCTTCCTTACCCTAGAATTCATGAGTTCCTTTAACTATGACCCAAATGGTCGTCGATCGTTGAGTTTAGATTGATGAATACCGGTTTTACGTTGACCATGGATTTGTTTGCCTCTCACCTTGGGTTGGCCAAGCCTCCCAAGGACTCCATCACCGACATTCCAATGAGTGCGGCGTCGCCGCCTAATGCCTTGCTTGATCGGGAAACAAGTTCCCACCTCGAGCAATATCTTTGATTAACGACGTTCAAAGACATCACCTTGAGAATCTTCCTCCGTTCTCTTTCAAACCTCCTCTATGATAGAAAGGATATCGATAAGTTGAACAACCATGAGGTCTTACTTCGATGTCGTACACCGAACCCGGAGCGAACCAAGAAAGTGGTCTTCAATGCTCCTTCCATAGTTTGTCTTTGCTCTTGCCTTGATGGCTTCTTCTCCTTCTCGATACTTGAGTTTGGTGCTATTGCCACTCGGTTAGCTGAAAAGCTAACCTCTTTTGAGGCCTCTTCGGCATACGTGCCTCTAGTTACCCCTGTGCCTACCATGGATCGTGAATACTACCTCGACCTGAAGTGGTTGAGAACCTTGGCTGACGGTAGCCTAGCATGGAGGGTGTGGGGGATGAGTTGGATGAAGATTCCGCTCCCGAGCACCTCCCGACCACGGAGCCCTTAGAGCCGACAAAGGTGGTGACTGTGGGACCCGGATGACGAGGAGGAGGAGGATGATGACGGACCCCGCCACTTGGTGCAGACCTATCTCATTGATGGCACCATCCTCCAGGAGATGCCGGAGCCGACGAAGGGCGAGAATGCGGAAGTCCGGAGGGTGGAGAGACCCAGAGTGGTGAGGGGACCCCGTCGAGTGAGGGAGAGGGCCTAGGGGACTAGGCCACAAAATGAGGCACCACAAAGAAGAAGAAGAAGAATGCCTTTCCCGTACTACCCCTATCTCGACACCCCGGAGACGCGGTCCAGCTACTTGTCGGAGAGAGTGTCATCTACTTTGACACTCCGGAACATGCACGAGATGGCATACACTCAGGGGATAGGGACCGAGGGACCGCATCCAGTTTGGTGGAGTGGAGTTGGGGACTACTCAGGGGTTTTCCATTCCTACGGGGTGGATCGGTCGACGTGGGGACACCTCGGTCCTTCCCTTACGGTGGCTTGACTCCATGGTACGCAGCCCGGGAGCGGGAGCGGGAGGGGATGCGGGGATCGGGTCATCGGGGCGGGTACTTCGGGTGGTGGTGGTGATGAGATGATGTACGAGCAGCAGCAGCAGCAGGAGGAGTGACACTCCTTGTTCTTATCTTTGTTAGTAGTAGTTAGTTTTAGATGTTGGATGTTGTTATCAGACTTTAGCAATTGTTTCTTCTTAGACTTTGTTAGACTTGTGTTGTTGGCCATAAGGCCGGATTCGGTACTTTGACTTACTGCAGGATGTTAGAAGTCGGGAAAACCGTCCCGACTCGATCTCTATAAGACCGAGATATGCATTACATGATCTGTCGCAGGTTTATAAAACACCTCGACCTGTAGGTACTAGATAGAGTACCTCGTACTCTATCAAGTAGCTGCGGGAGATTGGGGAAGGAAAAGTCTCTGACCTGTAGGCCACTCGATCGAGTAGCCAGGACACTCGATCGAGTAGCATGGCACTCGATCGAGTATCGATGGTTACTCGATCGAGTAGCACTGTTACAGGGGGTTTTCATAAATTAAAAATGTTCAATTGCTTTATAATTGCAAGTTTAATGTGGCTATCAGTGCGTAATGACACCTTTGGACCATCAATTCTATATGTTGGGGGTCAAATTTCGATTTTATATACATCGTGATAACGATTAGTGAGGTGGTGACGGGTTATTGTTATTTTACCTTTACATTATGCTATCTTGTCATTACTCATTAAAGTACATTTCACCCTTTGCAATGTTAATGTGAGTTAGAATTGGTAACTAGATGTCCCGGAGAGTCATGTATGGTCTCCAATTTTAACAAGTACCTGCTTAGCGAGTAATGTCCGCGGTAAATAATATGTGTTAACCTATGCCAGGAATAAAATAATAAGTAATACGCGTTGGTATTAGGGTGGTGAACTTCGGGGACGAAGTTCCTTTTAAGAGGGGAAGAGTAATGTCGCAAAATAAAAAGGTTGTTTTGAATGATGTCTTGCTCGTTTATAATGTTATTGGTAGTTGTTTATAATGTGTTAGTATTCAAAAAAAAAAAAAAAAAAAAAAAAAAAAAAAAATTATAGTGCGATGAATCGTATTTGCATCACGTTACCAAGTAACACGGTGGCATTGGTTGTACCACATGATAGTTGGTATGAGACATGTTCTAGATCGATAGTTGGGTAGTCGATACCGTATGTCGGGTGATCGTGGGTGGTGATTCGCATTGCGGGTTTGATGTTTATATGTATATCAAGTAGCGGTTAACGGTGATAGTGCTTGCATGATAGTAGTAAAAGTTATTAGATATAAATATGGACGATGATGATGATGACATGGGGGGGAGGATATTTCAAAAGGTAGTGGTCTGGATGGGAGGTTGGGGAGACAGTGTTGTGTTATGTTCGGGAGCGGGAGAGGTGAGTTGAACTTCGGGGACGAAGTTCTTTTTAAGGGGGGAAGACTGTAATACCCGCCCTTTTAGGGACCCTTTGACCATCGTTGACTGACCTTGGGAGCGGGAATAGCCTTAGAGTTAAGTGCCGAGGTCATCTGGAGTTGAGTTAAAAGAGTGGTACTCGATAGAGTAGAGGCTACTCGATCGAGTAGCTAGGTTACTCGATCGAGTAGGGGGTTACTCGATCGAGTATGTTGGGTACTCGATCGAGTGCCCAGTTTTCAGCGAGGGTTTTATATCGCGTTTTGTTAAATCCGCAAATCACTTCCGCCACTTTCTTCTTACCCTTCAGTCACCCCTTTCCCTTCCCTTCACCTTAAAAACCTCCATGGATGCCTTTTGAAGATTCTTGAGCCTTAGGAGAGCGTCTCTTGAGTCGGGTAGCGGTCTTTTCTTTGAGTTTCCCCTAATAGGTATGTCATATTCATCATCCGTGCCTTTGTTTCTATAGTTAGGGTTTTGCTTGTAGTAATAGATATTTGCATGATGGTAATAGGCTTGGCTTGTGCGCTGGATACCTTGTTTGTCGGCATGGATTGGTTGCGGATGCGTAAAGGTAGGTTCGCCTACTCAGTTTCTGTAGATGGTCTAGTGTGTCGAATATTGTGGTTGTGTTGTGTTTGGTGGTCTGCTATAATTGTGGTATTGTGATGGTTGTGGTTGTTGTTGATGTTCTCGAGATGCGTTCTCGGCTGAGTGGGGTCACTTGCGGGAGTGGCTTCACGCCCTAGTTTCGCCCTTCGTGGAACCCGCCACGAAAGGGGATGTGCACATTAATGGGACAGGGTTATCGCTCGTATGATGAGCGGGGCTTAGGTGGGAACGGCTGCGGTCCCCCACTGGCAGGGCTGGTCCGGTGGACAGTCAGTAACAGGTCTGGTTGGATTATTGTGACTATGGTTGGGACTGTTGTCATTGTTCGTGTTGTTAATTGTAGTTGCCATTGTCTTGTCTTATCTCAGTACTGACCTTGTTTGGTTGTTTGTTTGTTATGTGTCTGCCGTGATCCCTTATGGTGAGCAGTCGGTCTTAGCAGGTGTTGATGTTGTGGATAGCTGGAGTCCGGGCAGGGATGAGTCCTCACGAGATATGATGGTCATAGCGAGTAGTCTTTGAGTTGTTCCTTGTATTGTATTTTGGTTTGAATCACTTGTAATAAAGCTTAATAGTTCTTTTATTGACGTTTGATAACTACTTTCCTCGGGTAACCGAGATGGTAACGCTCTTATATGCTAAGGAAGGCCTAGTTAAGGCTCCTCTGGATATGGGGGTGTTACACATGGCCTCAAACTCGTGACTTAGCTAGGCCACTGCCTAGGCCACGGCCAGGCCACTGCTAAGCTACAGCCAGGCCACTGCCCGGTCTCATAACCCGCCACCACACAGCTCATAACTAGCTCATAACTAGACTGCAAGAGACCACCCATGACGACTACCCACGGCTGCCAAACAGCCGTGAAACCATTCCACAATCCGTGATGAAAACATGGTCTAAGTGTCCAGATTTGCGTTCTTAAAACCCGCCCCAAGCACTCATCCTTATGACCCAACTCAGTCCCAAACATGTTCAGTGAATCGTCTCAACCTCAGTCGCTCTTACGCCCCAAAAACAGTCCCGAAAGGCACCATTTTATCCATCCCAAACTGCCCCAAAACAATCCGTACATGTCAGCATACACCGTCTTAAATATACCACTTACTAACTAGCATCCCAAATGATCCCTAGAGGTCAGTATACACCGTCTCAATCATCTCCACATATCAGTATACACCGTCTCAACTATACAACTGACTAATTAACATCCATAATGATCCCTATATATAATTATACACCGTCTCAATTATAAAACAGACTAACCAGCATTCGAAATAAACATATTTTACAAGTAATATCGAGTAATCTATAATTGTTACCTTTTTCCGATTGAACTAATCATTTATGACTAACAAATCTTCTACAAGACCGTCTATCTTAGCATCTACAACCGTCTTATAATAAATAAAGCTGAAAGTATAAATTGGGTTTGTAAAAATACATGACGAAAATGAATGTTACTTACATCGGAATGACGAGAACGACGAAAGGAGCGCTATGGAACAACAATAGTAGAAAACGGATGAGAAACGGAGGGATGGAATTAATGTTTGGAACAAAAATTGAAAACGTGAAAAAGAAAGAACAATCCAGAGGGACGAAGAAGAGAAACAGGCGTGAAAGAATGAAAGAATGAGTGACGAGCTTGCTTGCCTGCTATATATTATACGTACGTTTCTTCGTTGTTAAGAAACTTCGATAGTTATTAAAACCGTTTCGAGTTAAATTTAACCGGTTTAAGAAAGAGTCTCATAAATGAAACGGAATTAATAATAAATAAGTTTAAAGAATGAAAAATAAAATAAACTCAGATAGTTAACGGAAATAATAAGAAATCGGCTTGAAACGGAATTATTAGCGATTTTTACGAAACTAACGGATATTAATAAAAATTGCTAATTTAGTGAAATAAGCTCAAAATAGCTAATTGGACGGTTTTGTTCCCAAAATCCATCTCGGGTTCACTTAAAACAACTTTCATAAGGACTCGTAAATAAACGGAAATTATTAAATAAATAAACTCGAACTAACTTCAATAAACTCGAACTAACTTTAAATAAACTTATTAATGATTATTAAAATTAACGTATCGAATTATGATGAAATTGATTAATTAGCTAACCATATATATATATAAATCGTTAAATGATGTAATTAAATTCAAAATAGCAATTAAAAGAATTTTATCCAACTTAATAAAATACGGGGTGTTACAATCACCCCATCTTTTAAAAAGTTTCGTCCTCGAAACTTGAAAGTATAAATGAAAGGTGATAAAAATAAAACTGGAATTGGAATCGGTAACCAAAACATTTTAAAGGTTATTTATCGTAAGAATCAAAATTCTTTCAAGAGCTTCAACTAAAATTTTCCGACAGAACCAGACTCTCATCAGAGGAACGGAAGTGTTCTCGTTACGTATTCAAGAACATCACATTCCAAATCAAAGATAAGGTCAAAAAGCAAATTATTTGTATAAATCGAAAATCAAAATACTTTCAGAAACATTAATGAAAAGTTTTCAAAAGTATAAGTCTCATTCATGGAACGAAATTGCTCTTGTCGTGCACACAAGAACGCTAACTTTCCAAGTCAAAGACAACAAAAATCATTCGTCGACAAGCGTAGAACAAGTTATTAAACGTTTCTAATAACGAGTTCTAACATCCGATTAACGTTAAAATCAAAAGAAAAGGAAATCCATTCAAATTTTTCTTTCGCAAAAGCCAAATGAAAATTAAGGGATTCATGGTTAAACTCAAAAAAAAGAGTCAAGTTCGTGAAAATATAACATTAAATTTTGACAAAGAATCATAAACAAATCAAAGTTAGTTAGAATTTGAACAAAATTTAAAAGCAACTCGGGTTTAACAATCAAAATATAGGATAAAGGAGTCGATGCTCAAAGATCAAAATGGGAACTAAATTAAATTTTCATTTTCAAACCTTTAAAATAGGTAAAGTTTTGTAGGAGTAACATATTTTTTTTTTTTTACAACGAATCGAAAATGATAGTTTGAATTGTTTAGAAATTGTACGAAAAGAAAAGTAACTTAGACATCAAAATACAAGATACGCTAAGAGAGTCCAAACTTAACCAACCAAAAGAGCTATCGTGAACTTTCCTAAGGGTAAGAGTCGAAGTTAGGTCAACAAGGATGTCAAAGGTAGAATTATATAGGTTATCAGCATCGAATTTAAAGGAGGAGCATGATGAATTGAGGAAGAGAGATATGAACGACCACGCTTATGGTGAAAGAAGAAGGGAAATGAGACAACAAGGAAACGCCAGATACTCATATCCCAAACATAACATCATCCTAAACGGTTCCGAAAACTTCCTAATAAAATAAATCTCAGAACCACATTACTTCCAAGGATTCCTCAAAATAACTTACGCTGCTCTACACCTACTCTATTCCATGAAACAAGGTACTTCATCACACTTGTGATTCAACAATTCCCAATCACTAAACATTCACGACGACTTCCAGAAAACAAGATCGAAACTACTAACAAGGCTATACTCATACCCAACAACGTCAAAAGGTAACATCAATTTATGTATGGCTATCAACATCCTAAAGGTATCTCTTTCCAAAATCACATCATAAACCTTACTCCGTGTTTACTCCTAAGGTAACAACGCTCAACCTACTAAGCTTTCAAATCCCAAACATAAACAACAAAGCCAAGTTCTATAACTTTAATCACATAGGCAACTCACACTTGACACACAGAATCCACCGATCAATTATACTCACTTTATCAAGGAACTAGGTATAAGAATCACTAAATATGTCTCATCACCTTACCTAAGTCTTTCTAACATCACATCCTCTCAAAACCAGGATTAAGAGTCAGACACAAACAATCTCCTCAAAAGTCGAATTTTCCAACCAAGGTCAACATTCCTCACAAGTAAGAGTACTATCTAATGGCGTTAAGGGAGGATAAGCAAAGAACAAAGGACAAGTTAGGAGTACAAGCGTAGCTTTTAAAGTAAAACAGAAGGGAGTTTAGAAGGAGGATAAGCACCAAGAGATTAAGAATAAGGCAAGGTACATAAAGAATGAGAAACATCTTCAAGGAAGTAGAAGAATTCTTCAAAGGTTGAACAAATCTTCAATCCTCAGCAATAGGCACTAAATCTTGATCTTCGTAAAATATAAGTGTCCTTTCAATGGAACGGAGATACTCTTGGCGATCACTCAAGAACATCAATATTCCAATTTAAAGACATAAAAATACATTTTTACACCAACAAATGATAAAACTAATTATCAGACGTCTCCAATAACAAGTTTTAACACTAATTGACGTTAAAATCAGTGAAAAACATTAAAATATTTTCAAAACCTTTAGTTCAAATTTTTTTATAATAAGGGTAATAACTCCATTAGCTATAGATAAGCTCACGGTCATTGATCCAAGAACACAACAATTATTAAATGACAATCAACAAACAAGTTAGTACCTAACAAAGAGCAAACACAAAGAGACTACAACATAAGGTCCTAAGTCTACCCATCTTACCCATCTCTCAAGTTTATTATTTCAAGGTCAAGTTATTTATATTGGGGTGCACAACGTGCGTCGGGAGCAAATATGCTCGATACCAACCGTGACACCCTCATTTATTGCGGAAAAATAAACACGTAATTCTAGAATAAAACTGCATGGATATGTTTGTAATAGGTTCATTTGGGTAAAAACCTGTAATTTTTAAAACCTGAACCTGTTATAAAGATATCCAAATTGGAAGGTGTCAAACATACAAGGTCTAACTAGAAGTTTCACAACATAACCATCGCTAAAGTCGCGAATAGCAAATTATACAACCAAATGTAAAGAGGGAGACATATGTCCCTAAAATGTATGTGACATAAAAAGTGTTTATGGGTCACAATAAAATAAAGCCAATCTAGGTTCCAAGGTTACTTTGCTCGCTAGCTCGTCCATGTACCCCATATATGCATCACCTACCCATTCGCATTTTATACAAATACGAAAGCCACAGTCAGTGGGGAGTAACTCCGAGTTCTCCCAGCCACGAAATGTCATAATTAATATAACAGGTAAACATAAGAATATGAATACGAATCACACATAGCCTTAGCATATAGATGCTAGACAATCGTGCTTATCATGTGAACAACAATATAACAACACATAGTCCTAGCATGCGAATACTAGACCGACTCATACTACACTATCATGTGAATCACATAACATCCAGGAATCCAAACTCTATCAACCATTGCCGGCTTGCATCTCACCTTCTATGATTCATAGAATCATCAAACAAGAAAGGACAATATATCTAGAGACAGGCATAAGTTCCTAGTACAGTCAATAGTCACTTTGTAACTCGAGTCTATACCACGAGGTAGGGAAGCTAGTATTTTGGCTCGAGGGTTAATATGAATAAAACATGGCCAAAACACCTAGTATCTTGGCTCTGAGGTTACATTTAAAACATGGCCAAGATACGACTCAACCCTAATCCTAGACTCAAGAGACCTAGAGAAATGCGGATAAAACCACCGCACCCAAGACTCATGATAAAACCACATGAGTACCCTAAGGAGTCCACCAAAGGGTTGGCTAGTACTTAAGCCGACCATCTCCTCGGAAAATAGGCGAGAAGGTCATGCCCCGGCTTGGATATAAACCCACCAAGCCAGGAACACAAAGGCTATTAAGCTGCAAACATACACTCGTCAAAGACTATAATCGCCTATCTATGATGAAGGCCGAAATACTCACCTAGGACCTAAATAAAACCAATCTAGGTCCCAGCTTGAATACTTTAGCCCACACCACATAAGACAAGTAAGACACCCAATTAACCATAAGGGAGGCAAAGAGTCCAAACTTGTACACTCAAATGATCATACACACCCTAGCATATGAAAGGTTATGCAAGAGCATATTCAGCTGACAATCCAACAATATCTCCAATATCAGTAATAATCCAAATTCCAGCTAACCGTTAATCTCATAATTCATGAGAACAAGCTAAAATGGCAACAAGGCAAGAAGACTCAAGTATAAGGCAACCAATTCATCCAACAACCAACATGTGAAATGATAATCACAAATATTAAGGCATCAACATAAAACATCCAAAAACAACCAATCTCACCTCAAAGACAAACCCTCGACCCGAGTCCCGCGACGGGTCATCGGTCAAATCGAGGCTGACCGGTTTAAACCTAGTTTGACCAAACTCGTTCGGTCAATCTGGCCCAGCTCAGAGTCTTGGCCTACTTTGGCCCAAATCACAAATTTTATCGCAATATTATTCTCATGCTATTTTTTCCAATTTCTATCATGTGAAAAACGAAAGTAAAACATTATCAATCACCTAAACACTTATCAAACAACAAACACAACATCAACTACTAATGTGACATTAATTCGTCGAGTAACTCGGAAGAGTTACCTTACGCTAGCAAAGAGACAAGTAATAACTTGAGAAAGCTTCTAAAACCCAAAATTACTCTTCATCTTCAACCACATATGAGTCACCTAAAATAATTATGTGAAAGGACGATATTAACGAATTATCGTTATATAAAATATGAGACGGAAATTAATTTAATTATATTTTAAATAAACCAAACTAGCGTCAAAACAATTTATAGACACGGCTCAAAAGTTATTATGACAACCTCAAACTCGGCCCAAGCACTCATCCTTACGACCCAACTCAGTCCCAAACATGTTCAGTGAATCGTCTCAACCTCAGTCGCTCTTACGCCCCAAAAACAGTCCCGAAAGGCACCATTTTATCCATCCCAAACTGCCCCAAAACAATCCATACATGTCAGCATACACCGTCTTAAATATACCACTTACTAACTAGCATCCCAAATGATCCCTAAAGGTCAGTATACACCGTCTCAATCATCTCCACATATCAGTATACACCGTCTCAACTATACAACTGACTAATTAACATCCATAATGATCCCTATATATAATTATACACCGTCTCAATTATAAAACAGACTAACCAGCATTCGAAATAAACATATTTTACAAGTAATATCGAGTAATCTATAATTGTTACCTTTTTCCGATTGAACTAATCATTTATGACTAACAAATCTTCTACAAGACCGTCTATCTTAGCATCTACAACCGTCTTATAATAAATAAAGCTGAAAGTATAAATTGGGTTTGTAAAAATACATGACGAAAATGAATGTTACTTACATCGGAATGACGAGAACGACGAAAGGAGCGCTATGGAACAACAATAGTAGAAAACGGATGAGAAACGGAGGGATGGAATTAATGTTTGGAACAAAAATTGAAAACGTGAAAAAGAAAGAACAATCCAGAGGGACGAAGAAGAGAAACAGTGTGAAAGAATGAAAGAATGAGTGACGAGCTTGCTTGCTTGCTATATATTATACGTACGTTTCTTCGTTGTTAAGAAACTTCGATAGTTATTAAAACCGTTTCGAGTTAAATTTAACCGGTTTAAGAAAGAGTCTCATAAATGAAACGGAATTAATAATAAATAAGTTTAAAGAATGAAAAATAAAATAAACTCAGATAGTTAACGGAAATAATAAGAAATCGGCTTGAAACGGAATTATTAGCGATTTTTACGAAACTAACGGATATTAATAAAAATTGCTAATTTAGTGAAATAAGCTCAAAATAGCTAATTGGACGGTTTTGTTCCCAAAATCCATCTCGGGTTCACTTAAAAAAACTTTCATAAGGACTCGTAAAGAAACGGAAATTATTAAATAAATAAACTCGAACTAACTTCAATAAACTCGAACTAACTTTAAATAAACTTATTAATGATTATTAAAATTAACGTATCGAATTATGATGAAATTAATTAATTAGCTAAGCATATATATATATATATAAATCGTTAAATGATGTAATTAAATTCAAAATAGCAATTAAAAGAATTTTATCCAACTTAATAAAATACGGGGTGTTACAATCACCCCATCTTTTAAAAAGTTTCGTCCTCGAAACTTGAAAGTATAAATGAAAGGTGATAAAAATAAAACTGGAATTGGAATCGGTAACCAAAACATTTTAAAGGTTATTTATCGTAAGAATCAAAATTCTTTCAAGAGCTTCAACTAAAATTTTCCGACGAACTGCTCTCATCGTAGGAACGGAAGTGTTCTCGTTACTTATTCAAGAACATCACATTCCAAATCAAAGATAAGGTCAAAAAGCAAATTATTTGTATAAATCGAAAATCAAAATAATTTCAGAAACATTAATGAAAAGTTTTCAAAAGTATAAGTCTCATTCATGGAACGAAATTGCTCTTGTCGTGCACACAAGAACGCTAACTTTCCAAGTCAAAGACAACAAAAATCATTCGCCGACAAGCGTAGAACAAGTTATTAAACGTTTCTAATAACGAGTTCTAACATCCGATCAACGTTAAAATCAAAAGAAAAGGAAATCCATTCAAATTTTTCTTTCGCAAAAGCCAAATGAAAATTAAGGGATTCATGGTTAAACTCAAAAAAAAGAGTCAAGTTCGTGAAAATATAACATTAAATTTTGACAAAGAATCATAAACAAATCAAAGTTAGTTAGAATTTGAACAAAATTTAAAAGCAACTCGGGTTTAACAATCAAAATTTAGGATAAAGGAGTCAATGCTCAAAGATCAAAATGGGAACTAAATTAAATTTTCATTTTCAAACCTTTAAAATAGGTAAAGTTTTGTAGGAGTAACATATTTTTTTTTTTTTACAACGAATCGAAAATGATAGTTTGAATTGTTTAGAAATTGTACGAAAAGAAAAGTAACTTAGACATCAAAATACAAGATACACTAAGAGAGTCCAAACTTAACCAACCAAAAGAGCTATGGTGAACTTTCCTAAGGGTAAGAGTCGAAGTTAGGTCAACAAGGATGTCAAAGGTAGAATTATATAGGTTATCAGCATCGAATTTAAAGGAGGAGCATGATGAATTGAGGAAGAGAGATATGAACGACCACGCTTATGGTGAAAGAAGAAGGGAAATGAGACAACAAGGAAACGCCAGATACTCATATCCCAAACATAACATCATCCTAAACGGTTCCGAAAACTTCCTAATAAAATAAATCTCAGAACCACATTACTTCCAAGGATTCCTCAAAATAACTTACGCTGCTCTACACCTACTCTATTCCATGAAACAAGGTACTTCATCACACTTGTGATTCAACAATTCCCAATCACTAAACATTCACGACGACTTCCGTAAAAACAAGATCGAAACTACTAACAAGGCTATACTCATACCCAACAACGTCAAAAGGTAACATCAATTTATGTATGGCTATCAACATCCTAAAGGTATCTCTTTCCAAAATCACATCATAAACCTTACTCCGTGTTTACTCCTAAGGTAACAACGCTCAACCTACTAAGCTTTCAAATCCCAAACATAAACAACAAAGCCAAGTTCTATAACTTTAATCACATAGGCAACTCACACTTGACACACAGAATCCACCGATCAATTATACTCACTTTATCAAGGAACTAGGTATAAGAATCACTAAATATGTCTCATCACCTTACCTAAGTCTTTCTAACATCACATCCTCTCAAAATCAGGATTAAGAGTCAGACACAAACAATCTCCTCAAAAGTCGAATTTTCCAACCAAGGTCAACATTCCTCACAAGTAAGAGTACTATCTAATGACGTTAAGGGAGGATAAGCAAAGAACAAAGGACAAGTTAGGAGTACAAGCGTAGCTTTTAAAGTAAAACAGAAGGGAGTTTAGAAGGAGGATAAGCACCAAGAGATTAAGAATAAGGCAAGGTACATAAAGAATGAGAAACATCTTCAAGGAAGTAGAAGCATTCTTCAAAGGTTGAACAAATCTTCAATCCTCAAAGAATAGGCACTAAATCTTGATCTTCGTAAAATATAAGTGTCCTTTCAATGGAACGGAGATACTCTTGGCGATCACTCAAGAACATCAATATTCCAATTTAAAGACATAAAAATACATTTTTACACCAACAAATGATAAAACTAATTATCAGACGTCTCCAATAACAAGTTTTAACACTAATTGACGTTAAAACCAGTGAAAAACATTAAAATATTTTCAAAACCTTTAGTTCAAATTTTTTTATAATAAGGGTAATAACTCCATTAGCTATAGATAAGCTCACGGTCATTGATCCAAGAACGCAACAATTATTAAATGACAATCAACAAACAGGTTAGTACCTAACAAAGAGCAAACACAAAGAGACTACAACATAAGGTCCTAAGTCTACCCATCTTACCCATCTCTCAAGTTTATTATTTCAAGGTCAAGTTATTTATATTGGGGTGCACAAACGTGCGTCGGGAGCAAATATGCTCTGATACCAACTGTGACACCCTCATTTATTGCGGAAAAATAAACACGTAATTCTAGAATAAAACTGCATGGATATGTTTGTAATAGGTTCATTTGGGTAAAAACCTGTAATTTTTAAAACCTGAACCTGTTATAAAGATATCCAAATTGGAAGGTGTCAAACATACAAGGTCTAACTAGAAGTTTCACAACATAACCATCGCTGAAGTCGCGAATAGCAAATTATACAACCAAATGTAAAGAGGGAGACATATGTCCCTAAAATGTATGTGACATAAAAAGTGTTTATGGGTCACAATAAAATAAAGCCAATCTAGGTTCCAAGGTTACTTTGCTCGCTAGCTCGTCCATGTACCCCATATATGCATCACCTACCTGTCATTCGCATTTTATACAAATACGAAAGCCACAGTCAGTGGGGAGTAACTCCGAGTTCTCCCAGCCACGAAATGTCATAATTAATATAACATGTAAACATAAGAATATGAATACGAATCACACATAGCCTTAGCATATAGATGCTAGACAATCGTGCTTATCATGTGAACAACAATATAACAACACATAGTCCTAGCATGCGAATACTAGACCGACTCATACTACACTATCATGTGAATCACATAACATCCAGGAATCCAAACTCTATCAACCATAGCCGGTTTGCATCTCACCTTCTATGATTCATAGAATCATCAAACAAGAAAGGACAATATATCTAGAGACAGGCATAAGTTCCTAGTACAGTCAATAGTCACTTTGTAACTCGAGTCTATACCACGAGGTAGGGAAGCTAGTATTTTGGCTCAGAGGTTAATATGAATAAAACATGGCCAAAACACCTAGTATCTTGGCTCAGAGGTTACATTTAAAACATGGCCAAGATACGACTCAACCCTAATCCTAGATCACAGCAGACCTAGAGAAATGCGGATAAAACCACCGCACCCAAGACTCATGATAAAACCACATGAGTACCCTAAGGAGTCCACCAAAGGGTTGGCTAGTACTTAAGCTGACCATCTCCTCACAAAATAGGCAGAAAGGTCATGCCCCAACTTGGATATAAACCCACCAAGCCAGGAACACAAAGGCTATTAAGCTGCAAACATACACTCGTCAAAGACTATAATGGCCTATCTATGATGAAGGCCGAAATACTCACCTAGGACCTAAATAAAACCAATCTAGGTCCCAGCTTGAATACTTTAGCCCACACCACACAAGACAAGTAAGACACCCAATTAACCATAAGGGAGGCAAAGAGTCCAAACTTGTACACTCAAATGATCATACACACCCTAGCATATGAAAGGTTACGCAAGAGCATATTCAGCTGACAATCCAACAATATCTCCAATATCAGTAATAATCCAAATTCCAGCTAACCGTTAATCTCATAATTCATGAGAACAAGCTAAAATGGCAACAAGGCAAGAAGACTCAAGTATAAGGCAACCAATTCATCCAACAACCAACATGTGAAATGATAATCACAAATATTAAGGCATCAACATAAAACATCCAAAAACAACCAATCTCACCTCAAAGACAAACCCTCGACCCGAGTCCCGCGACGGGTCATCGGTCAAATCGAGGCTGACCGGTTTAAACCTAGTTTGACCAAACTCGTTCGGTCAATCTGGCCCAGCTCAGAGTCTTGGCCTACTTTGGCCCAAATCACAAATTTTATCGCAATATTATTCTCATGCTATTTTTTCCAATTTCTATCATGTGAAAAACGAAAGTAAAACATTATCAATCACCTAAACACTTATCAAACAACAAACACAACATCAACTACTAATGTGACATTAATTCGTCGAGTAACTCGGAAGAGTTACCTTACGCTAGCAAAGAGACAAGTAATAACTTGAGAAAGCTTCTAAAACCCAAAATTACTCTTCATCTTCAACCACATATGAGTCACCTAAAATAATTATGTGAAAGGACGATATTAACGAATTATCGTTATATAAAATATGAGACGGAAATTAATTTAATTATATTTTAAATAAACCAAACTAGCGTCAAAACAATTTATAGACACGGCTCAAAAGTTATTATGACAACCTCAAACTCGGCCCAAGCACTCATCCTTACGACCCAACTCAGTCCCAAACATGTTCAGTGAATCGTCTCAACCTCAGTCGCTCCTACCCCCCAAAAACAGTCCCGAAAGGCACCATTTTATCCATCCCAAACTGCCCCAAAACAATCCATACATGTCAGCATACACCGTCTTAAATATACCACTTACTAACTAGCATCCCAAATGATCCCTAAAGGTCGGATACACCGTCTCAATCATCTCCACATATAAGTATACACCGTCTCAACTATACAACGGACTAATTAACATCCATAATGATCCCTATATATAATTATACACCGTCTCAATTATAAAACAGACTAACCAGCATTCGAAATAAACATATTTTACAAGTAATATCGAGTAATCTATAATTGTTACCTTTTTCCGATTGAACTAATCATTTATGACTAACAAATCTTCTACAAGACCGTCTATCTTAGCATCTACAACCGTCTTATAATAAATAAAGCTGAAAGTATAAATTGGGTTTGTAAAAATACATGACGAAAATGAATGTTACTTACATCGGAATGACGAGAACGACGAAAGGAGCGCTATGGAACAACAATAGTAGAAAACGGATGAGAAACGGAGGGATGGAATTAATGTTTGGAACAAAAATTGAAAACGTGAAAAAGAAAGAACAATCCAGAGGGACGAAGAAGAGAAACAGGTGATGCGACCATAATTGGCGCATATTTAGCCCCCGAATTACCATTGTTTCTATGCTTTTTAGTGCTTATTTGGGTCATTTCTTATCTTTAGTTCTTTGTTTTGCATATTCTTTGAGATTTTGATCCCTTGGTAGGAAAGGAGTAAGAATCTTGCATTTTCATGGCAAAACAAGGCTAAATGGATCATATTCAATGACCAAGCATCAAGGAGAGACAAGACTAGAAGGCCTTTGTACATAGCTAAGTAGAAGATCATTGTTGAGAAAGGATCCTTGAGTCCCCAAGGAAATCCCCAAGGATTCTATGAAGAAAAGGGAAGAAAAGAAGAAGGAATGACGCCAGAGAAGAATCCGAACGGATCATCCACGATCCGTCCGTCCGCCCACTCAATCCGAGCGTCCTTACCAGATCCGCTCGGATCCCCCAGCCCGATCCGAGCGTCTTACGCCTTGATCCGCTCGGATCGTCCATGCCCCATCCGTCCGTCTCGACCTCCATCCGCTCGGATCACAAAGACAAAGATGGTTTCGTCCTTCAAGTTACAAAATGGAGACGCCCTTCTCTCATTGAATACCGAGTCTCCTTGCTCAACTTAAAAAGTGTAATTACTAGTTTAGCCCTTAGTTAACCCTAATGCATCCTCCCTAATTTTCACTATAAATACCCCATTAGTCTAATTAGAGGAGCATGTTCTTCTAATAAATAATTAGAGTAGTTAATATCAATCAAATCTCTCTTCAATATTGTAATCAAGTATTAATCAAGTTTTAATCCAAGTTTTAGTTCCTTAATCTCTCTCTTGTTCTTACTTTATTTTGGGTAATTGAAGATTATTTGGGTTATTATTGGGAGATTGACAACCTCTCAATCTAGGATTCAAGTACTTCTATTATTCTTGCTTTATTATTGGAATCATTAGTAGGTATAATCTCTTAATCCCTTTTTAATTATTGCTAATTACTTTCATTTATTCATCATGTTTCATTATGTTAGTATGATTGACAACCTTTCTAGCATGATCAATATGATAATGAGTGAGTAGTCTCTTAGCTAGGGTTTAATGGGTGATTAAGGGAAACCAACATGGGGATGATTCATGCTTAAATCAATATGCTTTCATATCTTATTTGCTTGCTTGTTTTGATCTTAATACATGCACATGTTATGTTTGATGAAATGCTAAGCCTATGAATCCTTGCATTTATTATCATCTACTATCTCTTCAACTTGACTTGTAAGACATAACCCAACTCGAGTCTTGTTAGATCATGCATGTGTTAAGTAGGAAAGATTAAGTCGACTTGTAGGTGTTGTACAATCCAAGAGATTCGGCTCAGGGACCCAAACTTTCCTAGGATTGTAAGATATAACCCAACTCAATCCATCACAACAATAATTGCTTGCTTATAATTTGAGAACATGTTTGTATGATCATATCCCATGAATCCCCTATGAACCCATGACACCCTAGTGCTTTTAATCAATTGTTTACACCCTTATTCTATTTACCTTGTTAGTTTATTTTCATTGCTATTTTAGTTTAGTAACCTTCTACATCAACCCAACTTGTGACACCCCTTGACACCGCTAGTAGCAATAGAAATCTTCGTTTTCAATACCCGTCCCTTGGGATCCGACCTTTACTTGCCTCTTTACTAATTTGTAGAGTTGTTTGTGAAGTATAAATTGTGTTTTGTATCGACCATTGACCAACGACCACAATTGCTTAATTTGTGAACTAAATGGCTCCGATCAAAAATGGCGCCGTTCTTGGGACGGTGTTTAATTGATTTAAGATTTCTTTTGTTATTTTTAGTTGTGTCTTTTTCACCTTGGGGAAGTAAAACTCCTCAAGGTTTGTTCTAATTGTTTTCTAGTTGTTTGATATTTTGCATGTCTAGAAGGTTACAAAGAGATTTGTTACCTTTTGACCGTGAAATCGAAAGAACCTTGACGAATAATAGGAGACTTGTTAGGAGGAATTTGGGAGGTGTTGGTGAAGTTGTCCAACCCACAAGTGAGTTTGTCAATCCTTTCGCAATAGAAGGAGAAGATAACCCATTAAACAATACCACACAAAATCCACCTACAATGCCTAAATTCTCGTCACACTCTATACCCACCGAGGAGGATCTACCAAACGGTACTCCTACCCCACAACATCTTACCGGAAACTTTATTGCCAAGTCCGCCTTCATCCAACTAGTTGAGAGGAGCCAATTCGGGGGCATGCCAAGTGAGGACCCTCATTCTCATATGGAAACATTTTGTGATTATTGTGAAGCTATCTCTCAAACGGGCGTGACTCAAGACCAAATAAGATGGGTCTTATTTCCTTTTTCGTTAATCGGCACCGCAAAGCAATGGTTGAAGGGCCTTGATAAGGCCACTCTTGGAATAGATTCTTGGAAGAAGTTAGCTCTCGCTTTCTACAAAAAATTCTACCCACCGGAAAAGACTAATATGCTAAGAGCTCAAATTACGGGTTTTAAGCAAAGGGATGAAGAATCTTTGTATGAAGCTTGGGAGCGGTTCAAAGGTATTTGTCGCTCATGTCCTCACCATGGACTTAGCGAATGGTTTTTAGTGCAACAATTTTGGAATGGTTTATATGAAGATTCAAGGAACATTCTCAATATGGGATCAAATGGAATGTTCACCGAAGTTGATGACAATCAAACATGGAACAAGATTGAGGAAATGGCGGTTCATAATTCGCAATATAGTAGGCCTCGCAAGGCTACTAGAGGAAAGTATGAAGTGGACACCGTTACTCAATTGGGTGCTCAACTTAGTGCTCACATTGACACTATCAACTTGAAGTTTGAACAAGCTATGGCTAGACTTGAGGAAAGCTCAAAATCATCAAAGCATCATGTCAATGCCTTGACGGCATCCTCATCAATCCCAAGCGGGATATGTGAGAATTGTGGAACCTTAGGTCATGATCAAAGTGAATGTAGGGGAACAACCGAGCAAGTCAATGCTTTCCAAGCTTACAAAAGCGGTACCCCTTATTCAAATTTTTACAATGAAAACACCAAGTTCCATCCAAATCTCTCATACAAGAGCCAAAATGTCCAAAACCCTCAACCAACATACACTCCACCACCCATGAGAAATCAAAATCAAAGACCCTTTTTCAATCAAAACCAAGGTTATCAAAATCAAAATCCATACAATCACCAAAATGACCAAAGTTTTGATGTCCAAAAAGCGGTCCTTCAAATGCAAAAAAATCAACAAGAATTTTTCACTCAAATGCAAAAAGATAGCCAAGCAAAGGATACCACCATCAACAACATTCTAGCTCACACCAAGATGTTGGAAACACAATTGACCCAACTAGCATCTTCAAGCTCACAAAGACAAAAAGGGCAATTACCACCTCAAAGTAATCCCCTAGACATGAAACGGTTAGTGCCATTCACTTGAGAAGTGGTACAAGATATGAAGCACCGAAGGAGCAAGTTGAGGATGAAGTTGTGAGAGCTAGTGAGAATGAAGTTGTGGTGCAAAGTCCCAAAGAAGGGGAATCATCAAGGGAAGAAAGTTCAAAGAAAAATGAAGACAAAGCCAAAGAAAAGGAGCCCATTGTGATTAGACTTCCTTTTCCAAGTCGTCAAGCCAAGCCCAAATTTGATGATCAACTTGGAAAGTTCATGGAAATTGTGAAGAACTTAGAAGTCTCAATTCCTTTTACGGAATTAATCAATCACGTTCCGGCCTATGCGAAATACATGAAGGATATTCTCACAAAGAAGAAGTCGATCCGGAAACTTGAGACTATCGCCTTCACTAAGGTGAGTAGTGCCATACTTCAAGGGAGTTCACCTCCAAAGCTAAAGGATCCGGGAAGCTTCTCAATACCGTGTACCATTGGCGACACAACGATCAACAAAGCCTTATGTGATCTAGGGGCTAGTGTGAGTGTCATGCCGTACTCGGTGAGTAAAAGGTTGGGAATGGGAGAGCTTAAATGTACCAATATCACACTTCAAATGGCCGATAGATCGACGAAGACACCGCTAGGGATATGGGAAGATGTCCCCGTGCGAATAGGGAAGTTTTCATCCCTGGTGGACTTTGTCATTGTTGATATGGAGGAAGATTCCAACATTCCAATCATCTTAGGAAGACCTTTCCTACACACCGCGGGTGCGGTGATTGATGTGAAACATGGAGAGCTCACTCTAGAAGTGGGAGATGAAAGCATAACTTTTAATCTTGACAAGACCATGAGAGCTCCTCGTTTGCATGAGCCATGCTTCATGATCGATCACTATAGCCGGAAGGATGAAAGGAAGAAATCGGAACTCCAATGGAGGAAGAAAGTTGAAGATGCTCCATTCAAAGAGCAAGTGAATTGTGACAAGAAGAGCTTGCAAAGCTCATCAAAATCAACCAAGGAAGAAGAAGATGGCCTCATTAGCCAAAAGAAGAATTTGGGAGAGTTGTCTCCATCCAAGCAAGAGATTTTCAATGATCAACTCAATGAAGTTTGTGGTCTTTGGGACGACGAATTTGAAGGGATCTTTAATCCCTACATTGGGCATGCCATCGATCATGATCAACAACAAGGGCCACGGTCTATTGAGGACCTCTACCACAACAATGAACAAGCTTTTAATTACTTCTTCGAGGTGTTGAGCAACATCAACAACACCTTGAACATGCCTCCTTGACATCTCATCAAGAATGAGAGTTTGGTGGAGTCCTCCCTAAACCACCACTTGTAAATATTTCTAACTCCCTAACTTACATTTAATTTTTGCATTGCATTTTTGTCATTTTTGGATTTTATTTACCTTGATCAAAATAATTGTCATGAAAAGAGAGAAGTGAGGGAGGAACTAATGATTTTAATTGATGTGTAGTGATTTACCTTAGTGTGGGGATGGCAATTACCTAGGCTATTCACGCCTTAGTAGTGCCCCCACAATGAAGAACACAAGAAAAGAAAGAAAGAAAGAAAGAATGTTAAGGAAAGGGTTTGCGCAAGGATCCGTGTAATCAAGGAAGAATCCGAGCGGATTTTGGAGAATCCGCCCGTCTGCAGAGGATCCGAGCGTCCAGCTCGGAAGACGCCCGTCTTGGGGCTGTGCAAAAAGTGAAGAATTCACTGTTAAGGAATCCGAGCGGATTTCGAAAGACGCCCGTCTCCCGATCCGTCCGTCCGTCTCTGGTAAAATCCGCCCGTCTTGAAGCTGAAGAAAAACAAGAAAAATCTCTGGATGAGAATCCGTCCGGATTTCCCAAGAGACGCCCGTCTCTCAATAAAAATCCGAGCGGATTTCCCCAGGAGACGCCCGTCTTTAGGCGGGATTTTTAAAATTTGAAGCTTGAAAATCCGAGCGGATTGCGCCTAATCCGCACGGATCGTGCCTGCATCTTCGAGATTTTCGTTTCTTTAAATACCCCCCCAGCCTTCATTCATTCATTCATTCATTCATAAACACTACCCATAACACCAAAACCCTCATCCTCTCCATCTCAAACACAAAAACCCTCAACAAAATCACCAAAACAAAATCAAACCATCCTTCAAACATCAAATTAATCACTCCATCTTCAAGAAAAATCGAAACCAAGCACAAAATCTTCACCTTTGAATTGATTTTTGTTCTCATAAAGGCAAAGCCTTTCACTTTCAAAATCGATTTGGGCATTCTACAAATTGAAGATTTTTGATTCTCTACTTGGTTTGTTCATCAAATGGCAAAAACAAAGGGAGCAACAAAGGCACCAAAAGCAAAGGCTCTCTCTCAAAGGCAAAAAGCTCTACAAACGAAGAAAGCTTTGGCAATGGTGGTGTCAACACCAAGCTTGGAAGTGCAACAACCTCAACAAATTTCTATGGAAGCATCACCTTCTACTCCGGTAATTAATCAACTCTTGCATTATCCGGAGGTAACTTTCATTTCCGATGACCATAGAAATTCATTTGTCAAGTTTGCTATGAAACAAATTCAATCCACCAAGTTCATATGTGAAAAAACCTTAGAGAAGCTAGGTGTCCTTGAACAAACAAGAGTCTTTTTCAATGCCATGGGTTTAAAGAAATTGTTTGAAATGAAAGAAGTAACATACCCCTCCCTTGTCTTGGAATTCTTAAGTTCCTTGAAAGTGACAAAAGTTGAGAATAGGGAAAATATTGAGTTTCGTCTAGCTAACACTAGTAGACGCATTTCCTTTCCTAAATTGGGTGCAATATTGGGTCTTAGTGATGAACATAAATTCTATAAGCAATATGGGAAGTACGATCCCGCGCCTCTTTGGGAGGCAATCTCCGGGAAGAAATATGAAGATTTTCATGCTTGTCGTGCTCTCTTGGTCCATCATCCGGGCATAAGAATATGGCACAAAGTTGTGGGAAATACCATAATTGCTAGAAGAGACACCAATCATTTCACGGGACTCGATTTTATTCTCCTTGAATCAACCTTGAATATTGGAAGAATTCACACCAAGCCTTACAATTGTTTGAGGCTATTGGTTGATAGATGGCTTCATGTAGATAGTGGGAAGAAGGGTCAAACCGTAATTGTTAATGGCGGCCTTGTCACGGTCCTAGCCAAGCACTTTGATCCTAATTTCAATAAGGATAGCAAGTACAAGGCTAAAGATGGTGGCCATCTCATTGATATGTCCATCTTGATTAACAAGTTCAAATGGGTTGTTCACAATTCCCTTGATACCAAGTATGGGTGGCTTACTAGTGAGGCTCGTTCATTCACTTTGCCCGCAAAGATTTGCCGTCTTAGTGTCCACCGGACCAACTATTTACTTCCCCTAACCAAAGAAGCCGAGTACATCATTCAACAACAAAAGGGTGACCATGAGGCCCCCTCCTCTTCCATTATCATACCACCTTACCCCTATGACTATGAAGAGTTTACGCTAAGGAATTGAAATTGGGAAAGACTATGTAACTCTTCTTATGAGAGCCATGCACAAGCAAGCCTATGAAGACCGGAAGAATGCATATCTAGCTCAATATCCTCCCCTCCTACATTTAGCTAGGCAAGGACTCCTTGATCCATCTTGTCCTTTGCCTAGTTGGGCGGATAGAGAAGCTTTGTTCCCGAGTGCATCAAGGGATGTGGTGGAAGATAATGAGGTTGTTGGAAATGATGAGGAGATTGATGATAACATTGAGGAAGAAGCAAGTGGAGATGATGAAGAAGGAGAAGATGGTGAAGATGATGATGAGGAAAGCAATGAAGAAAGTGCCAAGGAAGGTGGCAATGAGACCACTTCTCATGAGGGAAGTGGTGATGATAGTAGTATGATGGAAGACTAGCCTTGGAGATTCCTACTCTCCCACGGTTTGTCTATATCTCTTTGTATTTTATTCTCATTTTGATCATTGGTTAGTTTAGTCCTAGCAACATCAAAGGACTCACACCTCGGTTCCTTTGAGGTGTTCCTTTTTGTTCCCATTTTTGAAAATCCAAAATGACAATTTAATCTCATGCATAGCATAGCATGTGCATGAACTCCCCCATGCTTTGACATTAGCAATAGTGTCTTGCTTGGTTTGGGGAAGTTGATGCATACGCAACGGGAGGTAATTTAAATTATCCTCTCCGTCATAACAAAACAACATGCATCATGTAGTGTAGTTTAGTGTAGAATTGCATTTAATATAGAAAATCATGCATCACTCTTGCATAATTTCCATCATTTTGGCCATTGAGGACAATGCCCATATTAGTGTGGGGATGGGAATTCTAACACTTAACTTTTATTCAAAAACCCATAAAAATTGAAAAATTTCAAAAAAAAATCATAAAAATTTGAAAATTGAAAAAAAAAAACCAAAAACAAGTTCATTTTCCTTTGTATATATTGTCTTGTATATATTGTGTTTGTTCATCCTTGTTCACTTTGATTGACTACGCCACATCCGAGACATGAGGATATTGAAGACCGCATGGTATGATCTTTCCAATCTCCTTTTTCCTCTTTATGTTAATGACTATGTGGCTTTATTTTGATTGATGCGGTAAAAACAATGTGAACTTAGGATTTGCATTTAGTTTATTTGTCATGTTAGTTGGTAGAATCACTTGCATTAGGATGTTTATATTAGTTGCATCATGGCATGTAGTTGCATGTTAGAAATGTTTTGAAAAGATGCCTATTTTGGAACTTTGACAAGAGCAACTAAGCCATTATAAATACTTGTTCAACTCAAGACTTTGCCTACTAGAATGGTTGTAAAACACCCTAGATAGTGTCATACTAGTGTCTTTTGACCCATGACCCAAGGCCTAGTCAAGAGTTTGCATGTGAGTCACCTATCCAACCCCGTGATGCGATATGGACTTGGTTAACTTGTCTAGGTGACCTTGTTTGACCTTGTGGTAAGGCAACCCAAAAATATTTTCTATCAATAAGCTTGAAGTGCTCATCTCAAACAAATTTTGTCATGTGGAAGTAATGTAATGCCAAGGAAACCTCAAGCGTTATGAATTGTTGAATGTTTAGAATTTTTAAGTTGTTTTGATGGAGGTTTACCACTTCGATGTGCTTTGGTGTGGGATCCATTGAATTGGGCCCCCATACGGTTGTGAATTCGGCCGCCCAGAGACAGAGTGACTTCACCCCAAAAAGCTATTGTCTAGAGGTTAACCGGTTGCCTAATAAGCGATTGGCGAAAGCAAAGGACACTAGCCCGGAAGGGACAAACCCCATCTTAAATTTTTAAATGTGAAAGTGAAATGAGGACAATTTTGAAATACTAAGTCATATCCAACCATTGAGAATAAAGATTTGAGCATTTCACTCCCAAAAAGCCTTTTGTCAAGCCACTTGGTCGAGCTTGGGACGATCCATGACCTTTACTTTTGTAGAGAATTCGAGACTTGTCATGTCATATGCCACTAGCATCATAGGGATCATCATTCCACCACCATCCGATCGCTCTTGACGAAAGCATTTGGAAATTGAGGACGAAAGTAGTCTAGTTTAACACCATTTGGAGGTGATTTAGTGCCATCCTCTTAGACTTAGTAATTTGTTGAACTAGTATTTGTGAAGGATTACATGCTCTTAAATTTGTTCCTCTTTAGTGCCTCCGCCACTTGATGAGGGAGTGGCTATTCTTTTGTTGATGCATACATTACTTGTTTTTATGTGCTTAATGTTTGGATGTGTCGCCATTTTGGCAAGACCCACCTTGCCTTGCAAGAAGGCATCCTACCTCATGGTTGTCTTGTTGTGAGTTGAAGGGGCGGAGTGAGACCCGCTAATTGTCTCATATCGGCTATTATTATTAGGTTAGGTTAGTATTGGTCTTAGTCTTTGTCACCTCTTTACTCGGGACGAGCAAAGGTTCGGTTTGGGGATATTTGATGCGACCATAATTGGCGCATATTTAGCCCCCGAATTACCATTGTTTCTATGCTTTTTAGTGCTTATTTGGGTCATTTCTTATCTTTAGTTCTTTGTTTTGCATATTCTTTGAGATTTTGATCCCTTGGTAGGAAAGGAGTAAGAATCTTGCATTTTCATGGCAAAACAAGGCTAAATGGATCATATTCAATGACCAAGCATCAAGGAGAGACAAGACTAGAAGGCCTTTGTACATAGCTAAGTAGAAGATCATTGTTGAGAAAGGATCCTTGAGTCCCCAAGGAAATCCCCAAGGATTCTATGAAGAAAAGGGAAGAAAAGAAGAAGGAATGACGCTGTAGAAGAATCCGAACGGATCATCCACGATCCGTCCGTCCGCCCTCTCAATCCGAGCGTCCTTACCTGGATCCGCTCGGATCCCCAGTGCCCATCCGAGCGTCTTCTGCCTTGATCCGCTCGGATCGTCCATGCCCCATCCGTCCGTCTCGACCTCCATCCGCTCGGATCACAAAGACAAAGATGGTTTCGTCCTTCAAGTTACAAAATGGAGACGCCTTCTCTCATTGAATACCGAGTCTCCTTGCTCAACTTAAAAAGTGTAATTACTAGTTTAGCCCTTAGTTAACCCTAATGCATCCTCCCTAATTTTCACTATAAATACCCCATTAGTCTAATTAGAGGAGCATGTTCTTCTAATAAATAATTAGAGTAGTTAATATCAATCAAATCTCTCTTCAATATTGTAATCAAGTATTAATCAAGTTTTAATCCAAGTTTTAGTTCCTTAATCTCTCTCTTGTTCTTACTTTATTTTGGGTAATTGAAGATTATTTGGGTTATTATTGGGAGATTGACAACCTCTCAATCTAGGATTCAAGTACTTCTATTATTCTTGCTTTATTATTGGAATCATTAGTAGGTATAATCTCTTAATCCCTTTTTAATTATTGCTAATTACTTTCATTTATTCATCATGTTTCATTATGTTAGTATGATTGACAACCTTTCTAGCATGATCAATATGATAATGAGTGAGTAGTCTCTTAGCTAGGGTTTAATGGGTGATTAGGGGAAACCAACATGGGGATGATTCATGCTTAAATCAATATGCTTTCATATCTTATTTGCTTGCTTGTTTTGATCTTAATACATGCACATGTTATGTTTGATGAAATGCTAAGCCTATGAATCCTTGCATTTATTATCATCTACTATCTCTTCAACTTGACTTGTAAGACATAACCCAACTCGAGTCTTGTTAGATCATGCATGTGTTAAGTAGGAAAGATTAAGTCGACTTGTAGGTGTTGTACAATCCAAGAGATTCGGCTCCGGACCCAAACTTTCCTAGGATTGTAAGATATAACCCAACTCAATCCATCACAACAATAATTGCTTGCTTATAATTTGAGAACATGTTTGTATGATCATATCCCATGAATCCCCTATGAACCCATGACACCCTAGTGCTTTTAATCAATTGTTTACACCCTTATTCTATTTACCTTGTTAGTTTATTTTCATTGCTATTTTAGTTTAGTAACCTTCTACATCAACCCAACTTGTGACACCCCTTGACACCGCTAGTAGCAATAGAAATCTTCGTTTTCAATACCCGTCCCTTGGGATCCGACCTTTACTTGCCTCTTTACTAATTTGTAGAGTTGTTTGTGAAGTATAAATTGTGTTTTGTATCGACCATTGACCAACGACCACAATTGCTTAATTTGTGAACTAAATGGCTCCGATCAACAGGCGTGAAAGAATGAAAGAATGAGTGACGAGCTTGCTTGCCTGCTATATATTATACGTACGTTTCTTCGTTGTTAAGAAACTTCGATAGTTATTAAAACCGTTTCGAGTTAAATTTAACCGGTTTAAGAAAGAGTCTCATAAATGAAACGGAATTAATAATAAATAAGTTTAAAGAATGAAAAATAAAATAAACTCGGATAGTTAACGGAAATAATAAGAAATCGGCTTGAAACGGAATTATTAGGGATTTTTACGAAACTAACGGATATTAATAAAAATTGCTAATTTAGTGAAATAAGCTCAAAATAGCTAATTGGACGGTTTTGTTCCCAAAATCCATCTCGGGTTCACTTAAAACAACTTTCATAAGGACTCGTAAAGAAACGGAAATTATTAAATAAATAAACTCGAACTAACTTCAATAAACTCGAACTAACTTTAAATAAACTTATTAATGATTATTAAAATTAACGTATCGAATTATGATGAAATTAATTAATTAGCTAAGCATATATATATAAATCGTTAAATGATGTAATTAAATTCAAAATAACAATTAAAAGAATTTTATCCAACTTAATAAAATACGGGGTGTTACAATTTTTGTTAGAATTTTTATGATTTTTAGACAACGAAGATGAATTTTTTGCGATCATCATTACTAAACCCTAACTTCGATGAATATTCTTTCGACATTTTTTTTGGTTTTTTTCTCTTTCTATCTCTACATTCTCTTGACAATATTCTATATTTTGAAACTAGGTTTAATTGATCACGGGGTGTAATATTTTGATGCAGGATTGAATTTTTGCAGTGCACAGCTGCTGGAATGCTATTTTCAGCAGCACCTAAAAAATAGTATTCCAACAGCTGCTACAAACGCTGCTGAAAAAATAGCATTTCAGCAGCTGCTAGAACAAGCTAAAATCATTTTTAAAAAAAAATAATTAAAAACGAGAACGGTTAAAAAAAATCGTAGCAAACAATTATTTGACAACGGTTTTATTTAGATAAATAACCGTTGACATCTTTTTCCTCCCATTCAAACCGCCAAAAATATAAGATAACGAACGATAACCGTTGTCGAGTTCAAAACGTTAACAACGGTTTATTTAAGAAGAACCGTTGTCAAAGTTCATCAATAAAAATAGATAATGGTTAAATACCGTTGTCAATTAATAAACATAACAACGGTTTAGCACGCAATTAAACCGTTGTTAAATTTTGACATTTAATTAAATAAGATAACGAAATGAACCGTTATCATATATAATATTTAACAACGGTTTTGGAACCACTAAACCGTTGTCAATAGTAAACTAGGACAACGGATTTTAAAACGTTATTAATATTTAATAACGGTTTCTTAAAAGTATACCCGTTACTATAAACATATTTAACAACAGTTTTATAACGGTTCTTGAGTTGTGATAACGGTATTATAAATCCGTTATTGATGTTATATAACGGTCGTGTGTTTGTATACAACCGTGGTATATATATTTAACAACAGACGTTACAATAACGGTTCCATGTTTTTATTTAATAACGGTAATTGCATTATCTGACCGTTATTGAAGGTCTTATTTGGCGTAGTGTCCCCTCATTCTTTTCCCTTTACACTCGACAAAATCAATTAACATTTCAACTCCTTATTCCTACTACCTAACTCTTTAGTGCTCCGGTTACCTTCTCATTGCTCCAAAACTCAAATTCCGTTAATTCATATCAGTACTTTCTCACTCTTTCTTACCATGGATCCTTTCTCATCATGCTACTCACTCACACTTGCTACCTATCAGTCCACACAATCATCATTTACTCTTCAATTAATTCCATCTCTCTTTTACATCTCTAGAAACCAAAATTCATTTCATACCGTTAATTGCCCATGGAAGTTACACACTAGGCTCACCTGTTGATAAACCAAATTCCCAAACTCGGCCACTATCTACACATCGCGACATAACTCGATCTAAGCTCACTATACACCATTCGTTTCCATCCCTCTATAACGACCTTCCATCACAAATATCCTTAGCCAACACAATCCTAACCATCTCCCTCCATAAATCCTTACGCATCCCAAGTTGCCACTATTCACATCCTTCATTTCAAACTTTTCATCCTCACATTCCTCAGACTTACCTACCCCTCTGACCATGTACGATTATCACTACTCTACTTAAACACACGACCATATCACTCACCATACCTCACCAAATGTGCTCATGGCCTTAATAAACTCATTAATCTTCCCTTACTCTTTCCACTATCCATCACAACCACTTATATCCCATGTCCTCCCCCTCACCAAACTCATACCCATCATAAGGTGGTACTCTTTGTAAGATTCATTAACCTCTTATTAGACATTTATAATAACTATATAAATTTAGTTTAGTCATAAACTAATAAGATATTATGCATGCATAACAATATAAAATAAAGTATGAAGAAATCGATCTACTTACAAATAGGGCCGAATGGTTATACTAATTTGACACCTTCCAAATTAGTCTACTTAAGAAAATCCTAGTGTTCCAAAGATGAACTTAGATCCAATATTAGAATCTACTCCTCAAGGATTTGTATCAAGATAACCCTCTTAAACAAATACTAATTTGAATACTAGAAATTAGTATATTTATCTTAAAATAACTACTAATATTATTACTTACTACTACTAGTAATGTGTTGGTAATATTAGTGATTCTGTGAGATTTTCTTTCTTATTTGTTATTGACAATTAGAGAGAATTTTCAATTATCAATATGATAATATCATACAAGAATGAATTGTTAGAATAAGAAGAGAAAAACTCTTCTTATTCTCCATGGGTGGCCGGGTGGTATAATGGGAAGAGTGCCCTATCCATGCTCAAGATGTTCTTCTCAAGATATAGGGTATTGGGCTAGGTATAGGTCTTTTAGAAACATAATCATTATGCTCAATTCTTAATTAGAGCAACAATTAAGTCCTAAACCTACCCAACCCCCTCCATTTACACGGCACACTCTATATTAAAAGGGTCCATTTTAAGTTTGTCATATGTCAATTTGTGTAGTGTGACATATTAGACATGTTACTAGACATGTTGTTTAATAATGCATTTTTAACTTATTAAAAATCATTATATAAACAAAATAAATCACATAAAAAAATTAACTAGTAATTCATGATTACAAGTACTCAAAATGGGTCATGGAATTATTAATCACAACAACTTGTATTTATAATAAATCATTCATTCTTATTTTAATTGTTTCATAAACAATAATAAAACCTAAGTAATAAAATAATTTTACATTACTTAGAACAAATCTTATTTAATCGAATTACAATAAGATACGAATTCTCACTCACAAAATCATTCGTCCAATTTTAAGGAATTAATTAACTTGTATCAACATACAATTAATTAATTAATCAATTAAGAGTGTTACCCTAGAGGTATGACCTTAAGGGATCAACTAATCACCACCGTCATACGACATTAATGTTAAACTCTAGCCAGCCAATCATTACCGATTAATGTGGATCAGTTGACAATAAAATATTACAATCCCTCATGCATTCTTATTATGAGATTTAAACATGTGATCGCATTATTGTCGAGGACACTTACTCCAACAATCTCCCACTTGTCCGCGACACGTGTGCGTCACCAATTCTCTTGTCCTATTACTATCTCCCACTCAATGCAAGGTGTCTTGCAGGTCGTACTTGCATTTGATCATATCATGAGTGGTTTCCTCGATCTGGAGAATAACTCTCTGACCGGAATTATATACCGTAGATACATTCCGAGCGTGGCCACGCATTTCCAGTTCATTACTCCTCGAGTGGCCTTGAGATATAAGATAACCCTGACAGGGATGGATAATTCCTATTGCACTCTTCCCTTGAATAGCCACAGCTTATCATAACCCAAAATATGCCCTTTTGACCCCAATTACGAAGGTCGTAGAACATAAATCAAAGTTACTATGAAACTGTGCCACCTTAGGCGAACAGTCTTTAGTCAAAGAATCGACTCATAAAAATACTATAGTAGCTCTCGCCACGACCAGGCTATAAAAATTTCCAGAACTCTAGAATCGGTCATAAGCCCGACAGAGTGTCCCTCACAGTCTGCCTATGTGATCGACTAGTCATCTTTCATGACTTTATGGCTATTGAACTTGCCATCAATCGCATCACACTCCAGTCACTTCGAGATGTCACCTCATATAAGTAACTAGGGGCGAATACTATGTTAATCCAGTTCACTTTAATGGGGTTTAATATTGTCTCAACAACCCATTTGGGTGTAACAAAGTACAAGATGAGTTATCAATAACTCAAACGATAAATGTGATTATCACATACGAGTAGTCAATACCATATTACCACTCTATGTCTTATAATCATAAGTGTATTTATACACTTGCCTAATGCAATAAAAGTTTAGCTTGTGAACATACCATGTGTCTAAGAGTTCAAACTTTATGAATTGCGATTTTCTTCAATTTCATGTTATCTCTCATAGCATGAACTTTACTAAGTACATGTCTAGACTTCATACTAGACTCAGGTTCTTTAACTTGAAAGAAGCTCCCATTGTTATTACATAACCTGTGATGTGGTTTTTGGTGGACGATACTACTCATAGTCATCAAAGCACACCACCTAATCACAACGTACTTAGGTTCATTTTGTAGAATCTTGCAATGGATGACAATAAATTACCCTTAGGTCAATAAAATCAGCCTAGGATTTTTTTTACAAATCCTTACGAGCTTTAAAAATTTGAGTTCGTGTAATCTTCAACACACAACTCAGTATTCTTCCAAACTCTAGAACAAACCATTAGTTCTCCTTGAGAATTCACGACGGTTCCTTAAGGCTTACCAATGACTCTCATATGGGTTAACTTGTTATCGACTTATCATGCTCCAAGCATGTGATTCATCTAGGACATGTGCATTATGGCATACATGATTATTCTAATGGCGGAAACAGTAGTAATCGATTTTATGTAGACAACAGTTCTTAGGTTCAGTAAAAAACCATCACTTTCTCATGGTAATTCTATATTCATCGATATGAATAACCTACTTAACTTGTTGATATCTTAAAGATGAAGAATCATTATCAACATAAGATACCTATCTATGTGCCAATCTAACATTCCATGTAATGATAGATTTGCATAATGTCTAACTTCATCCAGAATTGAAAACCTAAATACTTCTTTATAAAATACAGTATTTGCACGTCATTCTCAATGAGTAATATGTTATGCAATTCATGAAGGATGATTGCTCCCACTCAACTTCATGTCTAAACATGACTGTCACTGACTCCCACTCAATTCCATGTGTACACATATTTCGTTTTCGACAACTCATTCGAAAACATGATTTGGAATGGTCATTGCTTTTCTAAGTATTAGTTAAAACCATATATGTTATTCACATATCCCTTTCTAAATACCCATTTGGAAAGTGGTTTTAATACCATACTTATTTTCATAATGAGGTATAGTAATGATTTGAATCCTTTGCTTAGTTATTAATTAACATAGCTTTTGTAGACATCGACATGCCTCTCTATGCAACTCTTAATCATAAATTTCTATTTACTTTGGATTGGTCTCAACAATCCCAAATAAATCCATTTACTTGCATAGATACCATTTTGGTTTCATAAGGCTCTTAAGTAAAATGTCGAATTTTAAAATCTCTAGGTATATCCACTTCATAGATCAAAATCTTATTTTCCAAGAACATATTCTTTTGTCTTTTCATAAGTCTCAAGTTTTCTTAAGAACGCTTTCTTTTGGTCTCTCCTCACGTCAAGAGTCTAACCTAAGAACATCTTCTTTTGGTCTCCTCAAGTAGATTCCATCTGGTCAAGGTTTGTGGCTAAATTTACTCCCACTCTATCTTTAGGAAAAAATACACTAAATTTCTTCAAAGATAGCTTTTGAGCCACAAATAATGATGGTGAAGGAGGAAGACATTTCACATGTCAACCTATAGAGATCTATTTGAGACATATTGAAAAGATAATGTAGACTAGACGTTTTAATTTTGATAGGTGTATCAAATAAGGTTGGTAATGTTCCCTAATGTGAGTTCAATAACTCAACATAACTTAATAATTGATCTTACATAAGTAAGTTGTGACTTTAGTCACAATGGCATAAGGAGAATCGAATTCATAGCTTATGGACATATAATGATTCGATCATTAAATTTGTCTAATGATCAATTTGTCTAAAGCCTGAGTTCAAAAAAATTAATAGGAGCCATTATTCTGATGTTGAAAACAAAGCTGACATGGCTCACATCAAATTGACACAGCTTCAGCAGCTATTGATGACAAGGCCTGGGGATGAGGAGCTAATTCAACAAGAATATGAAGCTCATCACCAATTCCTTGCTCTTCAGAAGGCAAAAATGGAATTCTTAAAACAAAAATCTAAGGCACACTGGATTAAAGAGGGGGATTCAAACTCTTCCTATTTTCATGGTGTAATGAAAGCTAGAAGAACAAAGAATTTCATTTTCCAGATCAGAGATCACAAGGACCAGCTACACAGTGATGAAGATGGTATTCAAAAAGCTTTCCTTGAATACTACCAATTGTTCCTGGGGTCTAAGACTAAGACTAGCAAAGTTAACAATGCAATTGTTCACCAAGGTAGCACTTGTTCAGATCAGCACCACTCTATTTTACTTGCTCCAGTCACAAAGGAGGAAGTAAAGCAGGTAATTTTCCACATACCAGATGACAAGGCACCTAGCCCAGATGGCTACTCTAGCAAATTTTATAAGGATAGCTGGGAGATAATTGGAGGGGAGGTCACAAATGCAGTGCTGGATTTTTTTGCCACATGGCATATTCTGAAACAGATAAATGCTACTATGGTCACTTTAATCCCAAAAGTCAGCAGACCCACTACTGTGCTTCAATACAGACCTATAGCCTGTTGCAATGTGATTTATAAGTGCATATCTAAGATCTTGTGAAATAGGCTGGCAGTTATCTTGCCTGACTTGATCTCTCTTAATCAGGGTGGTTTTATTCAAGGAAGGAGTATAATGGAGAACATTCTGATCTGCCAGGATATTATAAGACTTTATGAAAGGAAGGCTGCATCCCCTAGGTGTTTATTTAAAATGGACCTTCAAAAAGCATATGATACTATTGAATGGGATTTTTTAGAGCAAATGCTTAAGGCTTTGAAAATACCTGATCAGTTCAGAGGGTGGCTCATGAAGTGTGTTACAACTGCTACTTACTCTCTCAATTTAAATGGAAATGTATTTGGATTTTTCAAAGGGCAAAGAGGGTTGAGACAGGGGGACCCTCTCTCACCTCTTCTTTTTACTATATGCATGGAATACCTTTCCAGATTACTAAAGCACACAACTGAGACCATGGATTTCAAGTTTCATCCTTTGTGTAAGCCTATGAATCTGACCCATCTCATGTTTGCAGATGATCTTTTACTTTTTAGTAAAGGAGATACCCCATCAACCATGATTCTACTAAGGACTTTTGCTACTTTCTCTAAGGCTTCAGGGCTTAATATGAGCAAAGGTAAGTCCAATGCCTACTTTAATGGGGTAAGAGAGGATTTGAAAAAAGATATCTTGAAGATTTCATGGATGGTAGAAGGCAAGCTACCTTTTAAATACCTAGGAGTGCCTATAAAAACCACCAGGTTATCTCTCATGACTGTAAACCCCTCATTGACAAAGTGGTGCAGAGAATTAGGCACCTTGGGGCCAAAAAACTTTCTTATGCAGGGAGGTTGATCTTGGTTCAAGCTGTGTTGAAGACCTTGCATAATTACTGGGGGAGCATGTTTATCTTACCTACTGGGGTGATCAAAAGAATAGAGAGTATTTGTCGCAACTTCTTATGGGATGGGGGAGTGGATTACATAAGACCCCCCCTGTCTCATGGGAAAAGACTTGCAGACCAAAAGCAGAAGGGGGGTTAGGTTTAAAAGATGATACTATATGGAACAAGGCAGCTGTGGGTAAATTGGTTTGGTGGGTTGCCTCCAAGGCGGACTCACTTTGGGTAAAATGGGTAAATCACACATATCTCAGGGGGATGAACTGGTTAGATTACTCCCCAAATACCAATTCCAGTTGGGCTTGGAGGAAAATCTGTCAAACCAAGACTCTCTTTTATGATGCTTACCATCAGGATATGTGGAAAAATGTCAAGGGGCAAGAATATTCTATAGCTAAGGGGTATGAACTCATCCGTCACAAGGGGGAAAGGCAAGACTGGACGTCCTTAATTTGGAACCAGTTAACATTGCCTAAGCATAGATTTATAGCCTGGATCTACCATCACAACAATATGAACACCAATGAAAAAATGCACAAATTGGGGATAATTGAAGATGCTACCTGTCATATTTGTCGGCACGAAGTGGAAACCTTGGATCACCTCTTTTTTCACTGCTCTTACAGTAGACGAATCCTTAATCTTCTAGGGGAGAAACTTGGCCTCACTCTTCCTCATAGAGACTCGGTTCAATGGAGGCTGCAACTGATAGGATCACAAAATCGGAAAAATATGGTCAATGCGATTTACAACGCTTGTTTGTATTCTGTCTGGCAACAACGGAACCTGTGCAAGCATGAAGCCACACTCACTAGACCGGAGAAGATCATTCAAACTATTTTAATGGATCTGAGATACCGTTTCCGGGACTACATCAAGAATCCAATCGAAGCCGGGGACAAATTGCTTTATTCTAAGGTAGCAAATGGCGGATGAAGAGTAGAAGAAGATGAAAGGGAGATTGTCGATATAATGGAGGAATGAAAAGGGGATCTGAATTTGTTGTTTGAGAAACTGTTGTTTGAGTTTTCGCTATCTCTGATTGTTGGCTCCGGTTCATGGTCTTTTGACCATAGGATCGCTAGGCCCAAAATGCCATGTATTTTGACGTTTTATCCTTTTTCTAATATACTTACATATTATCGAAAAAAAAAAAAAGATAAAATCTTAATGTTTCTAGATGCAAAAAGTGTATGATGACAAATTTTAGAACAAATGATACGATAAGGTGAATGACTTGGGTTGCAAACCAAGTCACCAATATCCAAAATACAACCATTGTTTAAAGGAAACAAAAAAATTTCCAAGTCGAACGAGGAAATTAAAAGGAGTTCCAAAATTTCAAAATACAACACGATAATAAAGACAAAGCAAAATAAGGCCAAGCTTCCATAGATCTAACACCATGGGCGGCTACATCTAGCTTCCCTCAAGATCTTCTAGGCTTGCTTGTCTTTGCCTTTGTCCTTGCTTTGATGCCCTAAGTACAATAAAAAGGGTAATCATCACAACTTGTATGAAAATACCAAAGTTGAGATCGAAACAAAAATATAGGGATAATTATTTACCTAGTGGAACAATCTTTCCAGCTTTGATATCGCCAAGATACTTTGGACAATTCCTCTTCCAATGCCCAACACCATTACAATAGTGGCATTTATCCTCGGAGGAGGCACCCTTTTGGACTTAGAGGAGCTAGCTACAAAAGCCTTCCCTTTGCCCTTGTTGGGAGTTAGCTTCTTACTCTTGTTGCCACTTTTCTTAAATTTTCCTTTGCTCTTTTGATTAAAGTTGAGCACATCCTTGGTGGTGCTAACATTTAGCCCCCTGTCCCTCTCGGCTTGCACAAGCATTTTGTGCAATTCGTCGAGGGAAACTTTCAAGTTTTGCATATTAAAATTCACCCTGAATTGAACATATGCCTTAACCTTGTTCAAGGAATGAAGAATTCGGTCAATGATGAGTTCTTCGGGAATTTCTACTCTTTGCATCTTTAGAGTCTCAACATGCTCCATTAACTTGAGCATATGAGGGCTAACTGTTTGGCGCTCCTTGATATTGAGATCGAAAAATGCGGATGCCGCTTCATATTGTATGATCCTTGGAGCTTGTGAAAACATGGTCACAAGCTTCGTATATATCTCATATGCGGTGCTAATCTTTATATCACTCCTTTGGAGATCGGCCTTCATAGAGAAGATCAACACATTTTTGATCGCGGCCGACTCCTTTTGGTAAGTCTCATAGGCTTGCCGAGCGGCAGGGGTAGACCTTGCGGTAGGCATGGCGGGAGAGGCCTCGGTGAGGTAACGAACTTGTCGTCACCCTCCGCGGCCAAACGGAGTTGAGCGTCCCAATCGGCGAAGTTGGACCCATTCTTTTCTAATTTACATCGATCCACGAAGGATCGGAGCCAAGAAACATTGGTGAGAGTGGTCGAGCTAGCGTTTGCGGATGAATTTGGAGTTGTCATTGCAATTGAGAAAACAATTTTGACTACAAAATAGGAAGTGAAGGAATTAATAAACATTTATTGTTTTAATAATACTTGTAAACATTTTAAACAAGTTTTAAGCATTTATATAGTGACCTCTACCCAACTATTATAAATGATCCCGAGATCCAAATTCATATTAACTCGGGCACGGTGAGCCGATTCATCCCTAATCAATATAATTCGGTGGATTAACTCTTTAATCGATTCTACTTCTAGAACTCTCGGTCGATAAAATTACTTTAACATTTATCTTAAGCCTGAAACACATGCGGCTACGGTCGCGAATACTTCCGTTGAGCTCAATCCAAATTTTGATGTAATAACAATTTACTACTCACTTACCCAACTTAACAAGTTTAGCACCCGGTGAGCCGAGCCTACTTCCTTATGAAATTGGGACTCATGGTTCTACTATTTGGTAAGGCTAATTCTCAATTATTATTTAGTGAGAGGTCTTGTCAATTTATTATCTATCTCGTTTTAAGTGAACTAAAGCGGTGAACTTTGATAATTATAATTGACACGGTCGATGACTCGATAAAATATGATATGCATGTGTAGTTATGGCGATTTGGTTATGCATGCAAACATATAAAATAAATGCAAAGCAAAGCAATAAAATCCTAGTATGGCCTTCCTAAAAATAGTAAATTTAATAAACAATTTACAAATTTGAAAACCAACTCTTTGGTCCCTTGAACTTCATTTGGCACACACTTCAAGGCAACACCGTCTTCGTCGGAACGCCTTCCCGAATGGCACCGTCTTCAAGGAACTCCGGGAAAAATAAATTACATAGCTGTTCTACTTTATACATTATAAAAAGAAAAAGAAAAAATAAAATAAAAGTGATACGAGATCACAAATAATTACAACCGAATCAATATCCCCATTCATTTCGGGAAATATCAATTAAAACTAAGGCCATACTAAGTACAAATTGCATAATTCAAAATTACATAAAATAAAACATGACATTCATACTAATAATACATCATTAATATATGTATGAAACATGCCATGTGATGTGCCAAATCGCCCTATTTAAGCTAATATCGTATATTTGATCCGGTTTTATGGATAGTTGCGATTATTAACTTATTAAAATCACACAATATTACATAAATCAAATCTATATCCAAGTTAATTACCCCAACTATTTTAGGATTCAAAAATTTAGTCTTCACTAAATATTTGACAATAATTCAACTTGATATTCTATTATTTCTCATTAAACAACTTTTAATCATAAAAATAAAGAAATAATTCCCAATAAGTCATAAAAATTCGAAAATTTCAAAATCATAATTTTGTATATTCTGAAAAATTACCAAATTCCAAAATTTTAATAAAATTTGCCCATTGAATATTTTTAATTTATTTCACAAATAAATCACATAAGACATAACTTTAACCTTTTAATTCAAAATTAAACATAAAAATTATGAAAAATCAAAATTAAATTTTTGAATATTCTATATAAATTTTTAGAACCTGGAAAGGACAAATTTTCAAGCCCCAAAAATCGAATTTACATTTATGACCATTTAAAGTTTCTATTTATCAATTTTATTATATAAGAAATCAATAATCACTCAAATCAAATGCAATTTGACATGCAACTTTAGATCTGATGTTCATATCATATATACAACATTAGAAAAAAATTGCATGCCATAAAATTCATTTTAGCTATTTTTCCTAAAATAGTAACTATTTATGTGATGTTTACATCTAAAAATCATAAATCATGCAAAATAAAACCATTGTACCTCAAAATTTACATACAATGTGTAAATATTGCATGTGACAACATACTAAAATTTCATGGGCAGAGATGAAGTCTAACTAATTTTAACCAAAATACCTTCATTTAATCCATTTTTATCATGTAAAAGTCATAAATCATGCAATATAAAAAACTTTTTTATACAACATTTTACATACAATAAATAAAATATGCATGTGAGGTCATGTAAAAATTTCAAGGTCAGAATCATAGTCTAACTTATTTTAGTATTTTAAAAGTCATTTTACTAAATAAAATGTAATAAAAATATTAAAATTAAATTAATGACCAATAAAAATACCATAAATCATCAAAATGACCTAAAATCAATTTAGGACCAGAATGTTAATCATGCAAAATTTCGTGGCCTTTATCTTCAAAAATCACAAAATATTAGTTTTATTTAAGTTTGTAATACCCCGTAATTTAGTAATAATTTTGATAATAATTTATATAATTCAAATAACTAATTAAAAGGCATTTGTATTATTAACTGCAGATAAGACGATAATTGAAAATAAAACAATAGATGTGTCGAGTAATATTGACCGAGGAGTTGACTTACACGTGATAAAGGAGTTTGACTCGGGAATAATAATAATAATAATAATAATAATAATAATAATAATAATAATAATAATAATAATAATAATAATAATAATAATAATAATAATAATAATAATAATAATAATAATAATAATAATAATAATAATAATAATAATAATAATAATAATAATAATAATAATAATAATAATAATAATAATTCTAATAGTAATTATATTTGTGTAATAATAATAATATAATAATTACGTAGTTTCCTAATACCGCTCTATATGACCTACCTTAACACTATAAATAGATGGTATGACTTGATTAGGGACCTTATTCACTCATAAAATTCATAAAATAGAGGAGACGAGATCTAGAAGGAGAAAGAGGAGAATTCTAGCTAGGAGACCGTCACAAGGTAATTTTCTATCGTATCTTGACATACTCACCTTAAGACGAATATAAATCGTTAATTAGACCACCATAGGACATGCTAGGACCGTGACCTTGACCGTGGGACACCAGGGTGTGACCGGACCCGGGTTTGACCACCGTTGACCGGCGGGAAAGGGGGTGTTGGAGGTGTTTTACGTGGTTAGTTATATTGTTTGCTTTGTGGATTTTACACGGTTTTTACCCCTTGCCTCGCTGTTTTGAGACCGGACCATGGGTTGGGTGGTTTATTGGTGGTGAATCGACCACCTTGGGTGGTATGGGTCATTTTATAATGGTAGTTTGCGGTGGTGGTGGCCGGAAATTCGAAGGTGAGAGTTTAGGTCGTATTTAGGAGTAAAACTCAGATTTACACCCTTTGCCGTGACTCGTTTGACTCGGACCCGGGTTGGTTGGAACCTTGGAGGAGAGGCGAGTTGATGGGTAGTGGTTGTATGGTCCGAGGTGGGACCATGGTGGCAGGGTGGCCAGATAAGCGTGAAACAGGGGAGGGGTATAAGGGTATTGTTACTGCTGCTGTCGGGTTTGGTGGGTTATCGTGAGTTGTGCCTGGTGGTGGGACCACAGTGGGTTAAGGGAGACTACGGTGGTGGCCAAGGGTTTTCATGGTGGTGGTAGGGTGGTGTATGTGTTGAGTTGAGTCATTGTGCGTCAGATTTTCAGTTTTTGGTGTTCGTGGTTGTGGCTGCTAGGGCGCGAGCTTGTTGTGGTTAGAGTCGGTTGTAGCTGGTTTTTAGTGCGTGGTTTGGTGGCTAGGATTGGAGGCATCTGGTGGGTAAGGGTGGCAGGCTTGGTGGCCGTGGTTGGGAATGTTTACATGGGTGTTTGGGGGAAGTGTATGAAGGGGAGTTTGGGCATGGTGTCGTGAGGTGGAGGGTTCTTGTGAGTCTTGTACGGTTCTTTTTATGTGGGTAGTTGTAACTTGTATGTAGCTTGAGTCGAGTTTTTAAGTGAGTCTGACTCGGGTATTCGTATCTCGTAATAATAATTAATAATAATAAGTTATGAATAAAAATGATATTAAATAATGTAAATTGTGGATTAATAAATAATGAATAAAAGTATAAATGAATTAATATTGGAATAATGATATTATTAGGTGACGGAGTTGTTGAGACGATTTAATTGGGTTTCTACGTGTTGGATTGCTTTGCTTTGCTTGGAGCGTTGTATATGGAATATTTGCTTATCAGGTAGGGATAAATCCTACTCAACTCTTACTCGATAATATTTGGTTTATTGGATGGCTTATATTAAAATGATTTGATCATATGAGAATTGTGTTGGTTGATATCATTGAAATAGTTGGAAGGGAGAATTATATGGTATATGTTGGTTATATTGTGGTGGAGTATTGTTGTAGTATTAAAAGATTTATTCTGGCAGAGATTACTTATAGTAATGTGGAGTGGTTGAAAAGATTTATTCTGGCAGACGATATTTATCGTGCTTACTCGAGGCAGGCCCCAGATTGGTCTGCAGGCCATCTGGTGGATATTACTCAACTATATGTTGAGGCAGACATTACCTTTTGGTAATGTAGTGTGTGTTTACTCACCTTCGGGTTGAGGCTGCCCCGGCCAGGGATTGGCGGTATGATTAGTGTAACGAGTAGAGCTCGACTTAAGTGTGCTAAGTAAAAGGGAGGAGCACGTTGTTTGGGGGTTGTGCAATGTAAAAAGAAAATTGGATTGTTATCGTATGTTTTTGTTGTTCGTATTTATTCCTGCTCAACCTCGTGGTTGACTGTGTATTCGTGAACACCTGCGGTGAACCGTTTTATGGAGAGCAGATTTGACAGGTACTAAAGGATTAGCTGACTTGGGAGCTTGTGGGAATGCGTGAGGATTTGGCCAGTCTACCTAGAAGTTTAGACCACATAGTTTATTTAATCACTTTGTTTATTTCCGCTGCAAGTTGTAATTATTTTATATTAAGTTTTATTTGATTAATTTGTAATACATATGTTTCATTAAAATTTTTATTTAAAGACTTTGGTGAGTTGGACTTTGTTATTCACTACCTCGGGTAACCGAGATGGTAACAGTTCTATTTATTGGGAATGTCTAGCTAAAGGCTCCTAAATAAATGGGGGTGTTACAAAGTGGTATCAGAGCAAAACGATCCTCAGGCCTAACCACTGAACAATAATGAACATAGGATGTGTCTAATAAAATGAACCCGGGTAGAAACTGTTAGGTGCCCCTTAAGGCTTGGGATGAGTTAGGGAGCCCCTCACACCAAACTTCTGGCCCTTCCAGTTTTGAACCGGTTACCTTGAGAGATATTAAAGTGTGGGGTAATTTAAAATGAATATTGTTTGCTTTGTCTTGAAAGTTCTTGTTGCCTTGTTTACAAGTTGTTTTCATTGATGATTGCGGTTACGGGGGCGTAACCTTGTTTTACGGAGGAGGGATGTGATATGATTTGTTTTAAACTTTGTCATAAGCATGTTGATATGAGGAAGTATGTTGGCATGTATGTAGAAGGTGTGAGTATGATTAAACATGTAAAGTATTAATTGTTGTGTGGAATTGTGAAGAATGCGATTTTGGTTGATTTTACAAGATTTTTACCCTTGATTGTTTTGGCTGCCATTTACTGCCTGTTTAGAATTCTTATACGAGATTTTTATGTGTGATACCCTTGTGAGTAGCTTTCATATGCCCCTGGTATCATATTCAAATAATATACGGTTTAGGAGGAATAAATATTTTAGTGGACAGTGCTCGAAATATTCATGTACAGTGATGTTCCGCGCCATGTTTTTGTAAAATTTGTTATTTAAAAACTATTTATTGATTAGGCATGATTCCAACTCCACTGTTTAAAATATTGGTATATGTTTCTAAATTAATAAGCCACGTTAAAATTAAATATTTTGACAATTTATAATAATTTTTACAAGTTGACCTAAGTTTCTAACAAGTTGCTGTAAAATTTCTGTTTCGACCAAATAATTTGTAAAATGCATTATAAATTGGCCTTATGAGTTTTTGACTTGATTCTTTCTCTCATGCGTTGTTTACTCTCTATATTTTCTAAAAAGTATAAATGCTCAAGAATTAATTATGTTATTATTTATTTATGATTTTTAGAAGTTATAACATGTTTTTTCTAGCCTTGAAGAGTATAAGTTTTGTTTCTTATCTCTTGTACATTATATTTAATGTTGTCAATTATGTGACGTAGGATGATATGTCTAGTAATATGCAGAATGTGTTTTCCTAAGCCTATATATATATATATATATATATATATATATATATATATATGTTCACATTAATTGCATCCATGTTTAAGTTAGATATCATTATCAAGAAAAGATTAATTAAAACAGTATGTGTATCTTTTGTGATAGATTATTATTTATCTTGGCAATGTATTCGCCAATAGTTAAGTAAGGTAGATAAAGTTTAAATAAATAGTAGTTATAATATATTATATGATTAGTTTTGCTATTTAGAAGTGATGTATCACTTTTATATATACTTTTATAGTTCCCTTTATACCATTTTACATACCGTTTCGTGCCTATTATATCATTTATATCCCTTATTTCAATGAATTGTCGATACTGCCGCTATTTTGTCTTTTGATGCAGAAATGACTCGTTATGAGTATGATCAAGCTAAGATTAGCATGGCGGAGACGACATAGTAGAATACACGAAGCATGGCACGAGGAACGAGGAAGCACGAAGGCTAGAAGTGAAAGAAGAGAAGAAACAGTCTGTGAAGCAAGATCCTCGATTGAGTCACCTCTGGCTCGATCGAGCAACTGTCCTCGATCGAGTCACCTCTGGCTCGATCGAGGAACCTCTCTGGCAGACTTATTTCCGGACTTTCCTAAAACGATTATCTTTTGTTATAAATTAGAAACTCGTGTTTTATTCTAGTACTACGTTTTATTTTACCTTCATACTGCTGGATATTTTCTTAGAACCCTAATTCTTCCTTGTAACGGTACTAATCTTTCCTCATTAATTAATCGTTCATCGTTTTATGTTCATTGATTATTGTTTCATGCTTTTAATCATGTTTTCATTCTTAATCATTGTTGTTGTTGTTATCATTATGAGTAGCTAATCTCCTCATCTAGGATGAAGATGATCTAGGTTAATTAAAAGGGAAAATTGATTAATTGCTATTGATATCGCATAAGTTGTTGTTTGATTATTGTTCTTCTTCTAGTTAATTAACTTAAGGCCTGAGTTATTAATTAGTGTAGCGAATTGATCCTATCGCCGACCGGGTTAGAATTAATATAGGCTGCGATAATCAAATAGATTGTATCTAATTATAGCGACCGCATGTTAGAATCGATCTAAAGGGCATAATTGAGTCGACCGATCTTATGACCTTAAACAACTTGATAGTTTAGCAATTGATTAATAATCCCCAAATAATTGACCTAGTGAACCGGAAGTCCTAGACTTTTAATATTATCGTTTAAACCTCCTTTTAATTACTTGCAATTAGTTAATTAGATCAAAACAAAACAAACTCCCCAGAAATTGGTTACCTTTAGACAACTTAAATAATTACAGACTTAGATTTTACCGCCTCCCTGTGGATTCGATACCTGTCTTACTGCTAGTTATTCTTGTTAGTCCTGAGATAGATTTACTTTGGTTTGGTGATACGACTTTAGCCACATCAAATTTGGCGCCGTTGCCGAGGAGGCAACAATTGTTTAGTCTGTTTGTGTTTATTTTGTCTTTTTGTCTCAGGGAACCCAGTTCCTTGAGACCGTTCTCACACTTCTCTTGTTAGTTCCGTGTATGCCTGTGTCTAATAGGTCCGAGATTATTCCTTTTGATCCTCAACCGGAAGACTTTTCGCTACAGACGGAAATTTAATCAAGAAGTGGGTCAAGTAGAAGACTTGAGTATACTTGACGTCGAAACGGCGAGCTCAACAGAGTCACCACGGTCCTACGAAGAGGAAGAGGACGACATTCCTATTCCTCGACATTCCATCCACGATCGATATTCCCGAAACTACCATCATGCCTCGCTTTAGCCACTCCCGAGCCGACCTTAGCTTCTATCCCACAAGGATTCAAGCGCCCCACCACTACCAATGGAACTTTTGAGATTCGGCCATCTTACATCAATTTGGTGGAACGAAATATGTTTGGAGGGACAATGGCGAGGATCTGCGACGCATATGGAGAAATTTGTCACGCTTCTTTGTTCTTTTCCATTAACAAATGGAGTGACACAAGATCGTGTTAAGCGGTGCTATTTCCTTTCTCTCGAAAGATGGAGTCGCCGAGTGGTTGAGAGATATGGATATGGATAATGAGGGAGTTACAGACTGGAATTCCTTGGCTCTTGCTTTCTACAAGAGGTACTTTCCACCTCAAAAGACTAATGCTCGAGAAATCAAATTACCAGCCTTCAAGCAAGGAGCTATCAAGACTTGAATGAAGCCTGGACTCGCTTCAAACGCTTAGTGCGATCAGTTCCCCATCACGGTTTCCCAAAGTGGTTTCTTTGCAACCAGTTTTATAACGGGTTGTATGACGATCATCGTGCCCTTTTGGATTCTTCTGCTAATGGGAGGTTTCAGGATAACACCAATGATGGTGACGCGTGGAAGCTAATTGATCAGATTGCTACCCATACCACCAGGTATGGAAATCCTAGGGGAAGCACGCGAGGTACTGGTGTTGATAGTGCCCTGGCGGCACAACTGGAGACTATTTCTGCCTAGATTGCTGAGATAAAAACTACCCAATCATTGGGTAGCAAGGAGAGAGTTCATGCTATGAGTCAGCAAGTAGAGGAGACTTGTGCTAGATGTGGTTTAGACGGTCATGGTGCAGCTGATTGCATGAGTACATTGGAGCAGTTAATGCTTTTAGGCCTACGTATTGTGGTGCACAAGGTACACCCTTCTCCAATTTTTATAATGAAAGAACGAAGGAACACCCATTCCTTCAATGGTCCAGTCAAAATGTACAAAACCCGCAGCAGCCATAGAAGAATGTTTATATCCCTCCCAACAATCGCGGTAATCAACCGCCAAGGGGATATCAGAGGAAAAATCAAGGAGGCCAGCAGTTTAACAATCAATATCAACAGCCTCCTCAGCAAACTCCTTAACAAATTCCTCAACAAGCTCCAAACGATGAGATGGCAGAGTTGCGCAATCTTTTTCAACAAACTTTGTCGATGCAGCAGAAGCAGACGGCTCAAATGTATGAGCTGATTGCCCATAATAAGATGCTAGATAATCAAGTGGCTCAGATGGCACTTCAAAACCCATCAAAACAGGCCGTAGGTCTTCCTCCTCAAGGTAAACAAGCTCATGAGCAAGCTAATGTTATTCAGCTGAGGAGCGGTACTTCTTATGCTAATCCCGACCTGCAAAGCCTTGAGAATGAAGTGCCCATTACTGTTGATGAAGTCCCTTATATGCATCCCAAAGGATTGGGTAATTTGGAGCTTAGTGATGATGAAAAAGAACCTGACGAAGTTGAAATACGAGCTGACGATAAAAGTAAAAAAGACGAAGGAGCTGAACCTGCAGAGGTTCCTCGATCGAGTCAGAGGCGACTCGATCGAGGATCCAGTCAGCTCGATCGAGTCACCCCTCAACTCGATCAAGGCACCACTTCGACAGCTGACGGTGTTTCAAAAGTTGCTTCTAAGGTCAAGCAAGCCGAGCCCATAACTATTGCACTACCTTTTCCTCATCGACAACAAAAATCCAAGCTGGATATGCAGTTCGTTAAGTTTATGGAGGTCGTGAAGAATCTACAGGTAAGTGTCCCTTTCACTGAATTAATTACTCAAGTGCCGGCTTATGCGAAATTCATGAAGGAGATTTTGACAAGGAAGAAATCCTTTGACGCGGTGGAAACTATTGCTTACACTCAGAAGTGCAGTGCCATGTTGCCAATTAACTCCCCACCTAAATTAAAGGATCCATGAAGGTTTTCTATCCCTTGTCATATCGGTCATCTTTCTATTAGTAAAGCTCTTTGTGATTTAGGAGCTAGCGTCAGCGTTATGCCTTATTCTATTTGTAAGAAATTAAATATGGGTCCATTGACAGTTACTAATATGACACTGCAGATGGCCGATAGAACTGTTAAACACCCATTGGGAGTGTTCGAGGATGTTCCCGTTCGTATTGGGAAGTTTTTCATCCCCGTTGATTTTGTTGTCATGGACATGGCTGAAGACAACCAAATCCCTATCATCTTGGGCAGACCGTTCTTACATACTGCGGGGGCGGTTATAGATGTTAGGCAAGGAAGATTGACCTTAGCCGTGGGGGATGATACGATTATATTTAACTTGGAAAAAGCATTAAAACATCCCATGATAGAAGAGACTTGTCATAGTATAGATGTTGTTGATTTTACTATTGATGAGTGTCTTCCTATGTGCTTGGACAAGGATCCTCTAGAGATTGCCCTGGTTTCAGATCCAGCTGATCAGACGGGTTCATGGAGTCCAGAAGTTCATCGGATTGAGAGGCTTCTAACTGGAGAGGAATGCCCACATCAGAGGGTATATAGTTTGGGTGCTACGCCTAAGGTAACTGAGGTAAAGAAACCTGAATTAAAACCTCTTCCCTCTCATCTTAAGTATGAGTTTCTTGATGACTGTGAAATGAACCCAGTGATTGTCAATGCTAGCCTAACTGAAGGTCAACTATCTGCTTTGTTGACTGTTTTGAGAACTCACAAAAAGGCAATTGGGTATAGCATTGATGATCTCAAAGGTATTAGTGCTGATTTTTGTATGCACCGTATTCATTTGGAAGAAGGCCACAAGCCTAGTGCACAGGGTCAGAGACGACTAAACCCTCCAATGCAGGAGGTGGTAATAAAAGAGGTACAGAAATTACTTGACGCCGGTATAATTTTATCTATATCTGATTCTAAATGGGTCAGTCCTATCCAAGTTGTACCTAAGAAGGGAGGTACTACAATAGTGAAAAATGATAAGAATGAATTGATTGCTACTAGACTTGTTACAGGGTGGAGGATGTGCATTGACTATAGGAAGTTGAACACGGCCACTAAAAAGGACCATTTCCCACTTCCTTACATTGACCAAATGTTAGAGAGATTAGCGTGTCATAGTTATTTCTGTTACCTAGATGGCTACTCCGGTTTCTTTCAGATACCCATACATCCTGACGATCAGAAAAAGACCACTTTCACATGTCCATATGGTGTATTTGCATATAGGAGGATGCCCCTTTGGTTTATGTAACGCTCCTGCTACCTTTCAGCGTTGTATGATGGCCATATTTTCTGATTACATAGAGTCTATCATGGAGGTCTTTATGGATGATTTCAGTGTATATGGTACTGATTTTGATATTTGCTTGAGAAACTTGACTAAAGTTTTGCAGTCAATGAGGAGAGCAACCTTGTTCTCAACTGGGAGAAGTGCCACTTCATGGTTACTGAAGGGGTGGTACTCGGTCACTTGGTGTCAGGTAAGGGTATTCAAGTGGACAAAGCTAAGGTTGAGTTAATTGAGCAACTCCCGTACCCGGTTAATGTTAAAAGTGTGCGTAGTTTCCTTGGTCATGCAGGGTTTTATCGCCGCTTTATTAAGGATTTTTCTAAAATTGCTCAACCTCTAACCCAGCTACTCCATAAAGATACACACGAATGTGTTAAGTCCTTTGACAGGATTAAACAAGCTCTTATCTCGGCTCCCATTATCCGATCTCCGGATTGGAGCCTTCCTTTTGAGATTATGTGCGATGCCAGTGACTATGCAGTTGGAGCTGTTTTGGGACAAAAAAGGACAAGGTGTTACATGCCATTTACTATGCAAGCAAGACTCTCGATGATGCACAAATTAACTATGCTACTACATAAAAGGAGCTTCTTGCAGTTGTCTATTCTTTAGACAAATTTAGAGCTTATCTTGTTGGTTCTAAAGTTATTGTTCATACTGACCATGCAGCTTTGAAATATCTTTTAACCAAACAAGAGGCTAAACCTAGACTTATTAGATGGATTTTATTGTTACATGAATTTGATTTAGAAATCCGTGATAAGTCTGGTGCTGAAAATGTTGTTGCAGATCATTTATCTAGGCTGAGATTTGCAGGAAGAGAGATCTTGCCCATTGATGACTCTTTTCCAGATGACCAACTGTTAGCTGTAGCTGCAAATACTCCATGGTTTGCAGATTATGCCAATTATTTGGTGAGAGGTATGCTTCCTCCTGATCTATCCTATCAGAAGAAGAAGAGGTTTTTGCATGGCGTGAAGCGATATTTCTGGGACGACCCATATCTGTTCCGGGAGTGCGCAGACGGTATCTACAGACGATGTATTCCAGAGGGTGAGGTACGTGCCATCCTTTCTCATTGTCACTCTTCTTCTTATGGAGGTCATCATGGTCCTTCTAGGACATTTGCTAAGGTAATGCAATCGGGTTTTTATTGGCCTACTATCTTGAAGGATGCTACTACTTTTGTCCGTTCTTGTGATGCATGTCAAAGGACGGGCAATATCTCGCAAAGGCATGAGATGCCTCAAACTGGAATCTTCGAAGTGGAGATTTTTGATGTTTGGGGCATTGATTACCAAGGGCCATTCCCTACTTCTCATGGGAATCAGTATACTTTAGTAGCTGTAGATTATGTTTCTAACTGGGTGGAGGCAATTGCCACCCCCACTTGTGATGCTAAATCTGTTGTTAAGCTATTTCAGAAGATTATCTTTCCACGGTTTGGAGTGCCTCGCGCAGTGATCAGTGATGGAGGCAAGCATTTCAATGAGCGTCATCTTAATTCTCTCATGAAGAAATATGGCGTTACACACCGTAGAGGATTGGCATATCATCCTCAAACCAGTGGACAAGTAGAGATTTCTAACAGAGAGCTGAAACAAATCTTGGAAAAGGTAGTAAGCAAGAACAGAAAGGATTGGAGTCGGAAGCTCGATGATACTTTGTGGGCTTACTGTACTGCATTCAAGACCCCGATTGGAGCATCACCGTACCGTCTAGTCTATGGTAAGTCTTGCCATTTACATGTGGAGCTCGAGTACAAGGCTATGTGGGCCATAAAGGAGCTGAATATGGATCCCTCACTGGCGGGTGAGAAACGACTGCTGCAGTTGAATGAGCTTGATGAGTTTCGACTGCATGCCTATGACAGTGCTCGCGTGTATAAGGGGCGAACGAAGAAGTGGCATGACAAGCATATCTTGCCAAGGGAATTTCATGTTGGTGAGAAAGTTCTCTTATTTAACTCTCGTTTGCGTTTGTTTCCAGGTAAGCTGAAGAGTAGATGGTCTGGACCGTTCACTATAGCTGATGTGAACAAGTTTGGGTCAGTTACACTGCAAACTGACAAAGGGGAAATCTTCAAAGTGAATGGGCAACGATTGAAGATCTACCATGAAGGAGCGTATGTCGGGGTGATAGAGGCCTTGGACCTCTATGCCATTGATTCTTCTCACGATGAAGAATTACTATCGTCTGCGGGACCGCAAAAAAACGCTACCGAGAGGCAAAATGGATTTTGTAACTTATTAGTTTGTAATTAGGATTTCAAATTTAAGTTTTTGTTATTGCTTTTATGTTTTCCTTGAACTTTGAGAGATGAGGAGAGGGTACTTGATATGCTTTCAGGTAGTTCTTGCAGGAATTTGACGGGATTTGAAGTTATGAGTAACAAATGATGAAAGACAACGCCAACATCAACTTCCTCGATCGAGCCAGATGCGACTCGATCGAGGAACCTATTAGCTCGATCGAGCCAGGAGCGACTCGATCGAGGCACCTATGTAGAAATTCAAAAAGTTTAAAACGAAAGTTGGCTAGTCAGGATTTTGGTTCCTCGATCGAGCCAGGCGCGACTCGATCGAGGATCCTAAAAAAACCGGGTTCCGCGTTTTTCTTAAACCGTTTTAATGCTTCAATTGCTCTTACTTCCTTCAATTCCCTTCTTCTTATTTTGACACTTTCCTGCATTTTTCCTCCTCTATTGCTCTTTCTCTCTTCATTCATTATATTTCATCATCAAATCTCTCTTAAAACTTGGGTTTAATTGATTATTACGTGTTTGCATCAATCTCTTGTGCTTATTTTCGCAATTTCATTGCTATTTTTGGTAAGGTATGTCCCGAATTGCTATTTTTGTCCCGGAAAATTCTGAAATTTCTTGCTTAAAACTTGAGTTTATTGTATTAAATCTTCCATTGCTAGTATACAATTGCTATTTCCTTGCTTTCTAGCCTTTTATTTGTTGACATTCATGCCTAATTTGCTAATTTGGGAATTAGGGTTCTTCAAATTCCGGGTAGAAATTATGCATTAAATTGGTTAGAAATTGTGTTCTTATGCTTGGAATCTTCATTATTTGATACATACTCATGTTCCCCTAACTTTTTGGATGATTTAATTGTGATTTTGAGTCTTAAAAATTGATTGTTTGACCCATTTATGCCAAAAACCGGGACTGTTTTATGCTAAGGTTGAAGTTTAATTGTCTACTTGTCTTTTATGTAGGCAATGTCAACTTCTAGGCAAGGAAATAAGAGGACCCGAGAAAGGAGAGCCCCGGTCCAGCAACCCGAGGTGATTCCCGAGGAAGTGGTGTCTTTGGAGGACGACTTGTCTCCTTTGGACGATTACCCATTCATTGAATTCCGTGACAAAGCACAAAAGGACTGGTTCGAGTATTTTTTAACTAAATCTATGAGTGCCACTCGATGCGTGGATAGGAAAATTTTGCGAACATTGAAGATAGATGACATTATGTTTGGCATGTTCAATGAGATAGGGTTACAGGGTCTTTTTACACTCCATGAGCTATCTTACCCCGCTTTAACCCTCGAGTTTCTAAGCTCATTTACTTACTTTCCCAGTGACCACCTTATCAAGTTTCGATTGCTTAACGTTGAACGGTCCTTAACCTTTGACCGTCTGTCAGAAATTCTGGGAATAGATAAGCATACAGACGGAGATTAATACAGTGTTGGTGGGCTGTCCGTTATTCGATATTTTCCATTGTTTACCGGTTATGCGGATGCGGATGTTAGTGCTATGGCTTTGTTGGACGTCCAACATGTTTGTCTTCGTTTATTGTTAAGGTATTTGAGCTATTTGTTGTATGGCCGGCACGACAAGAGCAAGACATCCACTATTGAGGTCTTAATCCTTGCTAGTTACTTGAATCCTTATCGGGAGGAGACATTCCAGTTCTCTCCCCCTGCTCTTGTTTGTTCGGCTTTTGACAGGATGATTGGGAGGTATAGGAACCTTGATTGTGGTGTTCTTGTCACCAAGATAGCTAGGGCTGTTTGTGATTTTGAGAGTGATGACCCCTACGAGCCCATGGATGACCATGAGCCACTTGTTGATGATGACCACCTCCGTTATGACATTTCTTATATTTACATCAAGAATGGGAAGGACCATTACTGGAGGGTCCAGGGCGAGTCCTACATGCTTCTACCTTGCGCCCGTTTACTCCGCCGACCCCCTTGAGGAGAGAGTACTACCGTGGAGTGACCCCCACCCGTTACTTATCTGATTCCTCAGGACCTTCTGGTCACTTTTCCTGGGTCTAGTACTACTACCACTACCGACGGGCGCCGGAGACGTCGTCGACCCACTACCCATCTACCTGGCTCATTCCAGCCTGCTCCTCCTTCACCTCCTTCAGCCTATCCTGCTTCAGGCTACCATTTTGATCCGGTTGTTGCGCGAGAGATGAGGATGCATGAGGGCATCAACACTGCTTTGACAGAGAGACGGATGTGGGAACAGATGGAGGCCATGTCTCTTGCTTCGGGGGGACAGTATCGGGGTGTGACACCTAGTTATTACACCACTCCGGGTGATGACAGCCGTGTTTTCCACCTCTATGGAGTGACTCCTACAGAGTTTGGATAGTTTAGTAGTGCCTATGGTGCCTTGGGCTGCCCCTTTTACGCTCCAGTCCACCCCACTCAGCCTACTTCTGTTTTTGCGGAGGACGCCGGTGTTCTTTGCTCCCAGAGAGGACCGTTTGGTCGCTTTAGTGCTTCTACTTCCGCTCGCATTTTCGTGGCGGCCGTGGTAGAGGCCGTGTTAGGAGAGCCACCCGTTGTCGAGGCCGCAGTGCTGTTCCTGATCCCGAGCTGATGTCCCTGTATGCCGAGATTGATGATTATGATGATGATGATGGAGCCCAGTAGTGACAGCTGATCACTACATCCCTCTCTTTGCAGCTGGTTTGAGGGAGGCTACTGCATTATAGCTGGTATTATCTTTCTTGTTTTGTTTTATTGCATTTCTTGTTTTTCCCCTCTTCCCTTTGTTAGTAGTGTCCCATAGGTTGCTTTGGTTTCTGATCGATCATATATCAGAGGCGTCACAATGAGGACACTGTGACATTTAGGTTTGGGGGAGTGTGTTTATTTCTGTTGTGTGCTTTCATTTATTGTTGTGTGAAAAAAAAAAACAATTCAAAAATTTAAAAAAAAATTGAAAAATTATAAAATACAAAAACATGTTCTTTTTTTATTTTGAGTCGAGTCTTGGTGAATTGTGTGGCAATGATGATAATTTTCTTTGTCTTTGCATTTGAGTCCCTTTTAGTTGTCCATGTACATTGTTTTGACCTGTTAGCTATGATGAACAAAGCTCTTTACTCAAGTCTTGACCGTCACAATATGCCTTATGCCGAGTAGACTTGACTTTATTTTGTTGGTAAACCACTTAAATTTCTGAGGTCTTTAGAGCTTCCTATGCCGGGAACATTAATAAACCGGTCTCATTGTTATTTAGGCTGAAGAGTGTGGTCTCCTTGTGGAATATGTAATATCAAACTGCATAAGTGTGACATTAGTTTCTTAAATTTTGCGCGTTCACATGATTAAGTACATGAGGAAAGGCGGTTCTTTTGTTCAAGTATGCCATACATTACCGAGTTTATCTTAGCCCGTTTGAACCATGTAGCCATTTTATATCCTATTTCTTAGCTACATTCCAGAATTTGCCTACCTTTTTCGGGACAGTCGCAGTTGCTTGAGTCCTTATTGTTATAGCTACTTTGGTTGGGTTGGGACTTTTATTGTCATGTGGGTAGTAGCTATCTTTTTGTAGCAATTGTGTGACCTCTTATGTTGAAAAAGAGAAGTATTATGAAGCAAAGAAAAAAAAAGAAAAAAAAAAGGAAAAGAAAGAAAAGAAAGGAAAAGAAAAGAAGAAAAACAGATGCTTGCTTCATTGAGTTTTGTTAGGAGGTCGTGTGTGGTATTTACTGGAGTCTAATGCACATTTGGAGAGCATATTCACTTCTCTCATATGTTGTCAAAGTTTAGATTATTTCTCCAGTTGGATGTTTGTTTTATTCCTTATCAGATTTGGCTATAGGTCTGGTGCTGCGACTACCGTCTGAGCCTCACATACCCATACGTGCTTTTGCACAAGCCACTTCTATACCCATGCCACTTTACCACCATTCTGTCCTTGATACATGTACTTGGTCTGTTTTGTGAATGCGTACTAGTTGGAGAATCTCTTATCACATTAGATTGCATGCATATTTCATAAGTCGAGTGAGAGTCTTATTTCTTTCTATCTTACATATATCTCACCCCTTATGAGTGCATGAGTGAAACCGCGAGAATCAAACAAAATTATCTTGCAAGGTTGAAAAGCATTTGGCTGAGTCTCGGTATCATGTCACATCTTGAGTAAGAGCTGCGTTAGTCTATTACCCGTGTCTTTGAATTTGTTTTATTGGCACAACTTTGGTCATTACTTTGTTATAAATATGGACAGCTGTGATTTATATGTGCTTAGACATTTGCTCCGAGTTATTCATTCACCATTTGCTTGTTGTTCCTTGTTTGGCCTGACTGCTTTGCTTGAGGACAAGCAAAGGTTTGGTTTGGGGGAGTTTGATGTATCACTTTTATATATACTTTTATAGCTCCCTTTATACCGATTTACATACCGTTTCATGCCTATTATATCATTTATATGCCTTATTTCAATGAATTGTCGATACTGCCGCTATTTTGTGTTTTGATGCAGAAATGACTCGTTATGAGTATGATCAAGCTAAGATTAGCATGGAAGAGACGGCATAGTAGAATACACGAAGCATGGCACGAGGAACGAGGAAGCACGAAGGCTAGAAGTGAAAGAAGAGAAGAAACAACAGGAAGCAAGATCCTCGATCGAGTCACCTGCGCTCGATCGAGCAACTGTCCTCGATCGAGTCACCTCTGGCTCGATTGAGGAACCTCTCTGGCAGACTTATTTCCGGACTTTCCTAAAACGATTATCTTTTGTTATAAATTAGAAACTCGTGTTTTATTCTGGTACTACGTTTTATTTTACCTTCATACTGCTGGATATTTTCTTAGAACCCTAATTCTTCCTTGTAACGGTACTAATCTTTCCTCATTAATTAATCGTTCATCGTTTTATGTTCATTGATTATTGTTTCACGCTTTTAATCATGTTTTCATTCTTAATCATTGTTGTTGTTGTTATCATTATGAGTAGCTAATCTCCTCATCTAGGATGAAGGGGATCTAGGTTAATTAAAAGGGAAAATTGATTAATTGCTATTGATATCGCATAAGTTGTTGTTTGATTATTGTTCTTCTTCTAGTTAATTAACTTAAGGCCTGAGTTATTAATTAGTGTAGCGAATTGATCCTATCGCCGACCGGGTTAGAATTAATATAGGCTGCGATAATCAAATAGATTGTATCTAATTATAGCGACCGCATGTTAGAATCGATCTAAAGGGCATAATAGAGTCTACCGATCTTATGACCCTAAACAGCTTGATAGATTTAGCAATTGATTAATAATCCCCAAATAATTGACCTAGTGAACCGGAAGTCCTAGAATTTTAATATTATCGTTTAAACCTCCTTTTAATTACTTGCAATTAGTTAATTAGATCAAAACAAAACAAACCCCCCAGAAATTGGTTACCTTTAGACAACTTAAATAATTACAGACTTAGCTTTTACCGCCTCCATGTGGATTCGATACCTGTCTTACTGCTAGCTATTCTTGTTAGTCCTGAGATAGATTTATTTTGGTTTGGTGATACGACTTTAGCCACATCAAGAAGTAACTAAAATATTTTGTTATTCATTTAGCCATTAACTGGTGTTGTGTTGGAAATAAGTGTTGTCTTATGTTACAATGTGCGTTTCATGTTTTGTGACGTTACAACAATGATTTGGTTGTTCCTATTGTTTGATATTCCGAACTTCATGGACGAAGTTTATTTTTAGGGGGAAGGAATGTGATACTACAAATGTTTTGAGTTATTATTGTGGCATCTTGTGATAAAGATTGGTGTAGTTTATAATCGTAAATGGATAATTGTGTTATCATATGTTGGATGATGCTCAGTTGTGTGGATGTTTATAGATGTTGTTATAATAGTTATGGGCGAACTTCGCGGAATGAAGTCCATTTTAAGAGGGGAAGACTGTAATACGCCGTAATTTAGTAATAATTTTGATAATACTTTATATAATTCAAATAACTAATTAAAAGGCATTTGTATTATTAACTGCAGATAAGCCGATAATTGATAATAAAACAATAGATGTGTCGAGTAATATTGACCGAGGAGTTGACTTACACGTGATAAAGGAGTTTGACTCGGGAATTATGATAATAATAATAAAAAAAAAAAAAAAAAAAAAAAAAAAAAATAATAATAATAATAATAATAATAATAATAATAAAAGCTGCGCGCATCTCATAATAAAAAAAAAAAATAATAATAATAATAATAATAATAATTCTAATAATAATAATAATTCTAATAGTAATTATATTTGTGTAATAATAATAATATAATAATTACGTAGTTTCCTAAAACCGCTCTATATGACCTACCTTAACACTATAAATAGATGGTATGACTTGATTAGGGACCTTATTCACTCATAAAATTCATAAAATAGAGGAGACGAGATCTAGAAGGAGAAAGAGGAGAATTCTAGCTAGGAGACCGTCACAAGGTAATTTTCTATCGTATCTTGACATACTCACCTTTAAGACGAATATAACTCGTTAATTAGACCACCATAGTTTTGGAATATGTGTCCTCCGACAATAATGCGATCACAACTGTCGATCATGATGATCACATGTTTAAATCTCATTTTAAGAATACATGTGGGATGTAATATTTTACAGTCAACTGGTCCTCATATATCGGTAATGATTGGCTGACTAGAGTTTGACATTACTGTCGTGCGACGGTGGTGACCAGTTGATCCCCTTAGGTCATACCTATAGGGAAATACTCTTAATTGATTATTTAATTAATCGTATGCCGATACGAGTTAATTAAATTGCTTAAAATTGACGGGTGATTTTGTGAGTAAAGTTAACGTGTCTTATTGTAATTTGATTAAATGAGATACGGTCTAAGTAATCGAATTGTTTTATTACTTAGATAAAATTATTGTTTACGAAACAATTGAAATTGAAATTGAATGAATAATTTATCATAAATACCAGACGTTGTGATTTATAATTGATAAACCGTTTTGGTACAAGTAATTACGAATTACTAGTCGATTTTTTATATGACATATTTTATGAGTATGTTGATTTTTAATATGTTGAAAATACATTACAATTTCACATGTCACATATGTCACAATTGACAAATGACAAAATAAAATGAATCTTCCATTTTATATGTGCCGAAAAAATTGGAGGGAGTATTAGTGGATAAATTGTGTTGATTATTTTAATAAGAGAAAACACAATGATTAAGCCTAATGACTAGCCATACATGCCTAGTCTTGTCTTGAGAAGAACACAAGACCATGCATTGGCCTCTCCTTCCCCCTCCAACCGATTTTCTACATAGAAAACACAAGGACTTTTCTTTGATTATACACATCTTTAGTACCTAATTTTTCTAGTGTAAGAAAAATAATTCTCTCTACTATTTGTGAAAATCTTAGAGAAATAAAACCACAACAAATTTCTCCCTCTTGGACCGATTTATTCAAGAGCAATTACAAATTATTTTTGTGTCAAATTTTAAGTAAAGACTAATATTATTACTAGATCATAATAATATTAGTTATTAAGAGGTTTCCTTGGGTATATACTTTTGGGAGAGGTTCTAATTTGAACCTTGTTCATCTATTTTAAGGAAAGCTCAAGAACTAACAAATTGGTGAATTTGTTGGTGCCCTTTAATCCGAAATCACATAGTAAGATTGATGATTTCTTCTCTTATCTTGTTTTAGTTTGCATGCATAAGATCTAGCATTTATTTTATGACTATATAAATTATTACATATATGAATATGTTAAATTAATGAGATTAATGATTCCCAACAAGTGGTATCAGAGACTTAGGTTGTTTGCATGCGAATCGGTTTATAGTTTTTCCGAGTTATAAGATTAACATACAAAACTAATTAATTTTGATTTATGAAGATAAACCTTAAAATATATTTGCATGTTAAAAGTTTGTGGTCCTAAGTTATTTTTAGGACATTTTGGTTTATTTATGGATTTTATTGTTCATTTTATATATTATTGGCATTAAAATGTGATTTTTATGATAAAAATGTCATTTTTGGACAATAAATAGCTAAACTTTGAATTTTTCAGTGGTTTTTGGATATGTTTTCACATATATTATCTACTGATGGCCTGTAAAGTTTCATGTTAAAATGAGTTGTTTTGCTCGAAATATGGATTTTTTAATATAAAATCGTATTTAAATGGGTAAATAGGTTAATATGAGTTATATTTCGAATATGATCATGGAAATTTAGTATATTGTGACATGCAATTTTACAAGATGTGTGTAAAATATTTGGCTATAATGAAGTCTTTATGCATGATTTATGAATTTTTGATGAAAAATCACATAAATAGTGACTATAATTAGTAATAATGCTAAAACATACTTCATGACTAAAGTAAAAACGTCACATGTTGCATTTTATCATATATTTTAGATCTAAAAGTGAAAAGTTGATAAAAATAATTTTTCTCATATTTGTATGGTCATAATTGTTAAAACCGATAAACCGCAACATTGTTTTTCTCGATAAATTTTCGAAATTTTTAACCTAAGTTTTGAACATTATGAGTGTCATGGTATTTTTCCAGAATGTTCATGAGTTTAAATCTCAAATTTCGAATTTATTTGAAATTTTTATAACTTAATTTGAAGTTTATAGCATAATTTTGTATTTTTGGGTCCATTTATGAACAATATTAAGAAATCAAGTTTAATTATTGTCAAAATGTTAGTGGAGACTAATTTTTGAGTCCTAAGATGGTTAGGATAATTAACTTGTACATAAATATGAATTTATGTAGTTATTGTGATTTTAAAAGGTTAAATCACGCAAATCCGTAAAAACCAATTAATATATGATATTGGCTCTTAAAAGGCGATTTAGCATAAAATTTGGCATGTTCATACATATTATAATGCTGCATTTTATTTTATTTATGATTGTCATATTTTAATTTTATGTAATTTTTGAATTATGTAATTTTACTTAGTATGGCCTTAGTTTTAATTGGTATTACTCGAAATGTATGGGAATATCGATTCGGTTGTAATTATTGTGATCTCATATCACCGTTTTGTAATTTAATAAATTTATTTTATTTTAATTACAAATGTATAATAGGATATTATGTAATTCATTATGTAATTTAATTATTCCGGAGTTCCTTGAAGACGGTGCCATTCGAGAAGGCGATCCATCAAAGAAAGTGTTGCCTTGAAATGCGTGGCAAGACCGAATTTCGAGAGACCAAAGGAGTTGGTTTCCGAATTTGTAATAGTTTATTAGATTTACTATTTTAGCAAGGCCATACTAGGATTTTATTTTTATGCTTTGCATTTTATTTATATGTTGCATGCATCGCTAAATCGCCATAACTAAACATGCATTTTAAATCGAGTTTATCGACCGTGTCAATTACAATTATCGTAGTTCACCGCTTTAGTTCACTTAAAATGTGATAGATAATAAATTGACATGACCTCTCGATAAAATAAACAATTGAGACTTAGCCTTACCAAAAAGTAGAAACCATGAAAACCTATTTCATGAGGGAGTGCGCTCGGCCATACCGGGGTACAAACCTTGTTACGAAGGGGAAGTGGGTGATAAATGTCTATCCACCGAATCCATGTTGATAAGGGATGAATCGGCCCTACCGTGCCCAAGTTGATGTGGATTTGGATCATGGACACATTTATTCGAAATTTGGGTTGAACACAACAAAAGTATTCTCGAACATTGCCGGATGTGTTTTGGGCTAAAGATAAATATTAATGTAATTTTATCGACCAAGAGTTCTAAAAGTAGAAACGATTAAAGAGTTAATCCACCGAGTTATATTGATAAGGGATGAATTGGCCCTACCGTGCCCAAGTTAATATGAATTTGGATCTTGGAATCATTTATTATAGTTGGGTAGAGGTCACTATATAAATGCTTTACTTGTTAAATTATTTACAAGTATTATTATAACGATAAATGTTTTGTTTTCATTATTCCGTTATCATATTGTTCTATTTCTTTACCTCAATTTATATACGATATCATATCGATTTTAGTTCAAATCTCCATTAAAACATCGTGTAACTAAAGACAAAATTTGAATGTTCTTCTAAAAACCTCGTATTATCCATTGTAAGGATCTCTTGTGAAGAATATAGATAAAAGTTATTCATGAGCAAACGAGTTTTTGATTCTTGACTAACATATCTACTTACAATGAATTGTTTCTCATATGCTTAATTGAGTTAAGTACTTTGAAACGTTAAATCATTTTGGTAACTAGATTTGTAGGAAATCAAAATTGACCAAAATACCGCAACCACTTTAATGAATGTTTTAAGACTAAACGAATGAATTGAAGAGTAGTCTTCATGAAATTCAATTTTGCTTCTCTAAGCAAAGACTCATTGAAATAAGTGGGAGCATTCTCTTAACCGTTAAGAAAAGGACGAGGTTCAAAGAAGTAAAATTAGAATGGAATTGATACAAGGTAATGTTAAAAGTAAAGTTATTGAGAATAACGATACTAATCCTATCAATCCCGACCGATAAAGTTTCCATTGTCTTAAGTGTTAGACGCTAGAAAGGAAACTACCCCAAATTATTGAAGAATCAGCAAGTTAGTTGTGGGACATCTAATGAGACCTTCTTATTTAAATGTTTATTTGATTAACATAAATCTTGCTAGTACTACTTCGTCAATATTAGAAACAATGGGAGGTTTTCATCATTGTATTCGATACATAAGATGATTATAATATGACGACTAGCATCAAATAATGTCGAGAGATAGAGTCATTGTGTAATCAATCTAGTTTTGGGTTTATAGTTGTACCTTAATTATGACTATTAAGTGCATAAACTCTGAATAAGAATATAATCTTGTTAAGATACAAAAGAGGTTTCACTTTTGTGACCCTATATACCACGATTTGATGTATAGCTAGCCCATTATCAAGGTGGATATATTCTAAACCAAACTAGAATGATACATCATGTAGATGATACAAGACTCAAATTGGTAACCCAAGATTAAACCTTAAATTATGGAATGATGAACGCAAAGAGTTATCGAGTACTCTTGGAACTATTAGATTGTTAATCTTATGGTATATGCGTATCTTGTATTCAAAGCAAGATGTCTCGTGCCTTTTGGTTGAAAAGGAGATCGAGGTTGTAAATCATTGATCCAAAATAGGTTGATCATTTTCTTTTACCAACGATTTAAGTTGACGCTAATGTGTTCACTTAATAAGGTAAATAGAGAAATCTTTGAAGAAGTTCAAAGAGTTCAAAGTATCACGATTTAGTCGTGATGTGATTATCAAAGTGAAGACTTTGATATAAACCAAAGGAAATCTGATATAGTATCATAAATTAATCTCTCTTAGCACGCATCATGGGATAATGTGTGGTTGGATAAAGAAATCAAACGCTATTCGATATGGTTTGGACTTCAATCAAGTTACTTTGAGTTACTTGATCCTTTTGGGGATTATCATTTTGTCTAAATTATTTTTCCACTAAATCTAAAACGAATCATATGAGATATGAAATGGTAGAGTACCATGCTTGTAAGTTTTCACAAGAAACAAATGCTCATTTTTCCTTACTATAATCACGAGTACAACGAGTTTGTGGCTCGTGAAGCTGTCTTTCTAGAATACAAGTTTATTTCTAGAAGACAGAGTGGGAGAAAATATTCAAGAGCCACAAAAGAATTGTGTAAAAAATTGTATGTCGCAAGAAACTGGTTTTTCTTGGCTACATGACGTTGTTTCTCCGAAACCTAGGAGGTTGAACTCATCACTTGTTGAAGATGATGAATTCGTGTTATTTTTAGAAAGTAAAGAGCTTGCAACTACAAAGAAATTGTTTGATTCAAGTTACTTCTGAAAAGTAATGATCATATGACTTAAATAAGAGTGTTTAAGTCACAACTCAATACAAGGTTTAGAGCCATGAAAATCCGAAATAAATTCCAAGTGGAATTGTTGGATATCAAAATTAGAAATCAAAGCTTGATTGGTGGAAAAGGGTTTTGCACTGGTTGAAATGCTTAAGTCTATTTGGATCTTCTTAGGGATTGTGTTTCATTATGATGTTATACATATAGCAAGTGAATCTAATACCCACTTCTTCAATTAGAAGGAATGTATTCAATACAAGTCTTGAGTTTTGTAGATTCTTACAATCCTAAGATAATGTGAAACTTAAGAGAGGGTCTTAACTAGGACATCAATGAGTTGGAATCAATATTTTGATCATGTTATAAAACTTTTCTCGTAAGTCGAGAAGTTATGTTTATACATGGAGTTTAGTGGGAGTTACGGAAATTTTAGTTAGTCTAATATATGGATGACATATTGATCATTGAGAATGATTTAAGACTTGGAATAATATAATACATCTTTAATATCCAGATTTATGTAGATAAATCCACATGATATTAGCGTCAAATAATAAGTATTATGTTGATAAGATTCATGACTAGTTCAATCAAGTTGAACATATTTGATTGATTCCATTTGCTTTCGCTGCCGGATCAATTAAATGAGTAATGATGTATAACACTTCATATACTTTGAGTATGATGAATTGTTTCAAAATCGAATTTAAGTAATAGTTACCAAGTAGCCATATAGATTATTCTTAAGTGCTTGAGGAAGCATTAAGGATGGAAAGTTAAGTATTTTTGATGCAATTAACTAATTTGTGTAAGGGTGTTACACGAATGACAATTGAGATTGCGAAAGGTTTCAGACAAAACCATATTCAAAACACGTGAAGATGGTTAAGGAACCATTGTGGCTATGTTATTTAAGAAATAGATTTGCTAGAATCGTTCTAGGCAATAAAAAACAATGAGAGATATTTACAATAGAAATTGAGTACACTTGCAATCATGAGATGTGCAAGGAGGATGAGTCCCACACATTGTGAAAACAGTGGGAGCTATTCTAAGGCTAGAGGGCCTATGTCTAGATTGGATCTAGACACGTACTCGGAAAGTTTTGTAATGCAAATGTATACATTACAAAGGAAAACGAGTATGTAGTAAGGTTGAGTAAGGTACAAGAAGTTGATAAAACCTACTAAACAAAGCCTTCTCATAGGCTTAACATGATGAGTCATGTCATATGTCATTTCAATTGCATTGAGATGAACAACTACATATAAGATGAAAATGAATTATAAAAATATGAAGTAGTAATCAGGTATTGACAATTCATATGTGATAATCACATTTGTCGTTCGAGTTTTTAAATCTAAAAACTCCTTTTATACCTTGTTACATCCAAACGGGTTGTAGAGACAATATTGAACCCCGTTAAAGTGAACCCGGATTAACATGGTATTTGCCCATAGTCACTTGTATGAGGTGACGTCTCGAAGTGACTAGAGTGTGATGCAATTGATGGCAAGTTCAAGTGCTATAGAGTTATGTGAGATGACTAGTCGATCAAATAGGCAGACTGTTAGGAACACTTTGTCGGGCCTTATGACCGCTTATAGAGTTCTGGCAAATTTATATAGCCTGGTCGTGGCAAGAGCTACTATAGTATTCTAATGAGTCGATTCTTTTGACTAAAGACTGTTCGCCCAAGGTGGCACAGTTTTAGATTAACTTTGATTTATGTTACTACGACCTTCGTAAATGGGGTCAAATGGGCATATTTTGGGTTATGATGGCCGTGGCTAGTCGAAGGGAATAAGTGCGATAGGAATTATCCACCCCTTGTCAGGGTTATAACAATATCTTAGGGCCACTCGAGGAGTAATGAACTGGAAATGCGTGGCCACGCTCGGAAGGTATCTATGGTAGATAATTTTGGTCAATCAGTTATTCTCCAGATTGAGGAAACCACTCTCGATATGATCAGTTGCAAGTACGACCTGAAAGACACCTTGCATTGAGTGGGAGATAGTAATAGGACAAGAGAATTGGTGACGCACACTTGTCGAGCACAAGTGGGAGATTGTTTGAATATGTGTCCTCCGACAATAATGCGATCACAACTGTCGATCATGATGATCACATATTTAAATATCATTTTAAGAATACATGTGGGATGTAATATTTTACAGTTAACTGGTCCACACATATCGGTAATGATTGGCTGACTAGAGTTTGACATTACTGTCGTGCGACGGTGGTGATCAGTTGATCCCCTTAGGTCATACCTATAGGGAAATACTCTTAATTGATTATTTAATTAATCGTATGCCGATACGAGTTAATTAAATTGCTTAAAATTGACGGGTGATTTTGTGAGTAAAGTTAACGTGTCTTATTGTAATTTGATTAAATGAGATACGGTCTAAGTAATCGAATTATTTTATTACTTAGATAAAATTATTGTTTACGAAACAATTGAAATTGAAATTGAAATTGAAATTGAATGAATAATTTATTATAAATACAAGACGTTGTGATTTGTAATTGATAAACCATTTTGGTACAAGTAATTACGAATTACTAGTCGATTTTGTATATGACATATTTTATGAGTATGCTGATTTTTAATGTTAAAAATACATTACAATTTCACATGTCAAGTAACATGTCACATATGTCACAATTGACAAATGACAAAATAAAATGGATCTTCCATTTTATATGTGCCGAAAAAATTGGAGGGAGTATTAGTGGATAAATTGTGTTGATTATTTTAATAAGAGAAAACACAATGATTAAGCCTAGTGACTAGCCATGCATGCCTAGTCTTGTCTTGAGAAGAACACAAGACCATGCATTGGCCTCTCCTTCCCCCTCCAACCGGTTTTCTACATAGAAAAGACAAGGGCTTTTCTTTGATTATACACATCTTTACTACCTAATTTTTCTAGTGTAAGAAAATTAATTCTCTCTACTATTTGTGAAAATCTTAGAGAAATAAAACTACAAAAATTAGTCGCTCTTGGACCGATTTATTCAAGAGCAATTACAAATTATTTTGTGTCAAATTTTAAGTAAAGACTAATATTATTACTAGATCATAATAATATTAGTTATTAAGAGGTTTCCTTGGGTATATACTTTTGGGAGAGGTTCTAATTTGAACCTTGTTCATCCATTTTAAGGAAAGCTGAAGAACTAACAAATAGGTGAATTTGTTGGTGCCCTTTAATTTTAATCCGAAATCACATAGTAAGATTGATGATTTCTTCTCTTATCTTGTTTTAGTTTGCATGCATAAGATCTAGCTTTTATTTTATGACTATATAAATTATTACATATATGAATATTGTTAAATTAATGAGATTAATGATTCCCAACACATGGGACATGCCAGGACCGTGACCTTGACCGTGGGACACCAGGGTGTGACCGGACCTAGGTTTGACCACCGTTGACCGACGGGAAGGGGGGTGTTGGAGGTGTTTTACGTGGTTAGTTGTGTTGTTTGCTTTGTGGATTTTACACGTTTTTTACCCCTTGCCTCGATTTTTTGAGACCAGACCATGGGTTGGGTGGTTTACTGGTGGTGAGTCGACCACCTTGGGTGGTATGGGTCGTTTTATAATGGTGGTTTGCGGTGGTGGTGGCTGGGAGTGGAGGCATCTGGTGGGTAAGGGTGGCAGGCTTGGTGGCCGTGGTTTGGTATGTTTACATGGGTGTTTGGGGGAGGTGTATGAAGGGGAGTTTGGGCATGGTGTCGTGAGGTGGAGGGTTCTTGTGTGTCTTGCACGGTTCTTTTTATGTGGGTCGCTGTATGTAGCTTGAGTCGGGTTTTTAAGTGAGTCTGACTCTGGTATTCGTATCTCGTAATAATAATTAATAATAATAAGTTATGAATAAAAATGATATTAAATAATGTAAATTGTGGATTAATAAATAAAGAATAAAAGTATAAATGAATTAATATTGGAATAATGTTATTATTAGGTGACGGAGTTGTTGAGACGATTTAATTGGGTTTCTACGTGTTGGATTGTTTTGCTTTGCTTGGAGCGTTGTATACGGAATATTTGCTTATCAGGTAGGGATAAATCCTACTCAACTCTTACTCGATAATATTTGGTTTATTGGATGGCTTATATTAAAATGATTTGATTATATGAGAATTGTGTTGGTTGATATCATTGAAATAGTTGGAAGGGAGAATTATATGGTATATGTTGGTTATATTGTGGTGGAGTATTGTTGTAGTATTAACAGATTTATTTTGGCAGACATTACTTATAGTAATGTGTAGTGGTTGAACAGATTTATTCTGGCAGACGATATTTATCGTGCTTACTCGAGGCAGGCCCCAGATTGGTCTGCAGGCCATCTGGTGGATATTACTCAACTATATGTTGAGGCAGACATTACCTTTTGGTAATGTAGTGTGTGTTTACTCACCTTCGGGTTGAGGCTGCCCCGACCAGGGATTGGCGGGATGATTAGTGTAACGAGTAGAGCTCGGCTGAAGTGTGCTAAGTAAAAGGGAGTAGCACGTTGTCTGGGGGTTGTGCAATGTAAAAAGGAAATTGGATTGTTATCATATGTTTTTGTTTTTCGTATTTATTCCTACTCAACCTCGCGGTTGACTGTGTATTCGTGAACACATGCGGTGAACCATTTTATGGGGAGCAGATTTGACAGGTACTAAAGGATTAGCTGACTTGGGAGCTTGTGGGAATGCGTGAGGATTTGGCCAGTCTACCTAGAAGTCTAGACCACATAATTTATTTAATCACTTTGTTTATTTTCTCTGCGAGTTGTAATTATTTTATATTAAGTTTTATTTGATTAATTTGTAATACATATGTATTCATTAAAGTTTTAATTTAAAGACTTTGGTGAGTTGGACTTTGTTATTCACTACCTCGGGTAACCGAGATGGTAATAGTCCTATTTATTGGGAATGTCTAGCTAAAGGCTCCTAAATAAATGAGGGTGTTACAAAGTTACATATAACTCGAAAAAACTATAAATCGATTATGCATGCAACAACCATTGCTCTGATACCAATTGTAAGATTTATTAACCTCTTATTAGACATTTCTAATAACTATATAAATTTAGTTTAGTCATAATCTAATAAGATCTTATGGATGCATAACAATATAAAATAAAGTAAGAAGAAATCGATCTACTTACAAAGAGGGCCTTCTTAAGAAAATCCTAGTGCTCCGACGAACTTAGATCCAATATTAGAATCTAATCCTCAAGGATTTGTACCAAGATAACCCTCTTAAACAAATACTAATTTGAATACTAGAAATTAGTATATGTATCTTAAAATAACTACTAATATTATTACTTACTACTACTAGTAATGTGTTGGTAATATTAGTGATTTTGTGAGATTTTCTTTCTTATTTGTTCTTGACAATTAGAGAGAATTTTCAATTATCAATATGATAATCTCATACAAGAATGAATTGTTAGAATAAGAAGAGAAAAACTCTTCTTATTCTACATGGGTGGCCGGGTGGTATAAGGGGAAGAGTGCCCTATCCATGCTCAAGATGTTCTTCTCAAGATATAAGGTGTAGGGCTAGGTATATGTCTTTTAGAAACATCAACAATTAAGTCCTAAACCTACCCAACGCCCTCCATTTACACGACACACTCTATATTAAAAGGGTCCATTTTAAGTTTGTCAAATGTCAATTTGTGTATTGAGACATATTGGACATGTTACTAGACATGTTGTTTAATAATGCATTTTTAACTTATTAAAAATCATTATATAAACAAAATAAATCACATACAAAAATTAACTAGTAATTCATGATTACAAGTACTCAAAATGGGTCATGGAATTATAAATCACAACAACTTGTATTTATAATAAATCATTCATTCTTATTTTAATTGTTTTATAAACAATAATAAAACCTAAGTAATAAAACAATTTTACATTACTTAGAACGAATCTTATTTAATCGAATTACAATAAGATACGAATTACCACTCACAAAATCATTCGTTCAATTTTAAGGAATTAATTAACTTGTATCAACATACAATTAATTAATTAATCAATTAAGAGTGTTACCCTAGAGGTATGACTTTAAGGGATCAACTGATCACCACCGTTATACGACAGTAATGTCAAACTCTAGCCAGTCAATCATTACCGATTAATGTGGATCAGTTGACAATAAAATATTACAATCCCTCATGCATTCTTATTATGAGATTTAAACATGTGATTGCATTATTGTCGAGGACACTTAATCCAACACTCTTTACATCACAGGATCCGGTAACTTACGCATCAGGATCAACACATATGTAAAACAATGCATAAAGAACTAAAAGAATGTCTTTGAAATAAATATGATATGCGACGAGGTCAAAAGATAAGCATATGACCAAAACAGGGGTTACTAGATCGAGTATAGTCTACTCGGCCGAGTAGGAAAAGATCAGAAGCACGCATAATAAATTATCAGGGATACTCGATCGAATACGAGGTACTCGGTCGAGTAAGGGATACTCGATCGAGTACCCTACGCAGTTCTCAGTACCGTCCAATTTTCGTAAAACAATTGCATATCACTCGTTTCTTGGTCGTTTTGGGCGTGTAACCTATCGTTAGAATCGTAAGAGAACAAGCTATCACTTCCAATTGAAATCACATCAATATCATATATGTATCTCAATTTATAATAGTTTAAAAACAACCTCTCTATAATCGGACAATAACATAACTATTCGGTTTTCCTTCTAAACAACTTAAACAACAACAAAGCAAATAAAAGCAACTCGATGCATGTCTAACCAGTATCCCTAACCACATGTTACTATTTACAAAAGCCAAACAATAACATTCATCAAGATTATATAATATGCAACTTATCAATCATGTACTATCCACATTCTTTAACTTAATATAACATCAACATTTATACCAATACTCCTATTCACTACCAACAACCAAAACTTAACATCATCTTTATCATATAGACATACTCCACATCACATAACATATACTTCATTCACTTCTATCCAATCCAACCATATACTTCATACAACATATACTTAAAGGCACACAAACAGTAACGATCTCTGGACACACCGCACGTGGATCGGTTCAAAGTTGTAAGGGCAAGTTCGCGACTTTAGGACGTCTCCCAAGCCTTTGCATTAGCTCCTAACAACTTCTACCCGGGTTCATTTTAATTTGACTCTCTACATTCATTAGTTTCATTGGTTACAGGTTCCAAAATCGTCGCTCTGATACCACTTTGTAACACCCCCATACACCAAGGTGCCTTACCAAGACCACCTTAACATATGGAGATGCTACGATCTCGGTTGCCCGAGCTACAATATATCAAAAGTGACCATAAAGAAACATACACTACAGTTCAACTGTTTAAAGTGCGTATAACTTAGAAACCAAAACCAAACGTACAACTATCATAACAAAATATCAAAACTATAACAACTGTCAGTGGAAGACTAGCTATCAAACTATGTGAAGACTCCATCCCAGCCCAGACCCGCGAGCTATCCATAAGCATACCTGCTAATCAACTGCTCACCACCCCCAAATGTATCACCACAGTTTTTAAAACATTTAAACGGGGTCAATTACTGAATAATTAAAATAAGAAACAATAAGCATCCAACTACACAAACACATTCCCCAATCTCCATTTAATCACCAATCCCTGACTACACAATAAAGTGTGTAGCCCTGCCAGATTACCCATCGCAACTGATAATCCACACCGCCAATGGGGACCGCAGCCTTACCACCTAAGCCCTGCTCAACACCAAGAGCAAATAACCCATGTCCATTAATGTGCACATCCCCCTTGTGACGGAAACCACAAGGGACGAATCAATGGCTCCCGATGATAACTCCACTCAGCTGAGGGCACACCTCGCAAACCACATATACATCAACAACCAAAATAGCAATATTAATATAACAAGCCAATCCAAATTAAACAATCTCAACAATCCAATAATCATGTTAGTATATCAAACAACACCATGTTAAACTTAATTACATAGTTAACTGAGTAGGGAAACCCTACCTTTTCGCAATCCGATATAACTGCAGCCAAACATACAATTGTACAAGAGTACCACAACGTCACCTACAACAATAATCAACAACTATACATCATAATCCGATTTCAACCCAAAATCCCCAAATCACCCAAATTAGGGTTTAAACAAACTTAGCAAATCAATAAAAGAACAACATAGAGATCCTACCCAAAATCCGAAGATCGCAAGGATGTAAAAATTCCCAAAAACTATGAACCCTAGCCTTATATTTGATTGTAAAAGATGGAGAGGAGTGAACGTCGTTTGAAGTTTATGAAAGTCCTTTTGAGAATAGAAGAAAAAATGAAAAGAGCTGATGAAATAACTAATAAATACTTCCTCCACTTTTGGGATCAAACCGCGTCAAAACCCGTAAATAGTTCGACACTCAATCGAGTAACTCATGTACTCGATTGAGTACACCCAACTTGATCGAGTTGCCTCTACCCGATCGAGTAAACTCAGATCAGAACGTACTCCAGAACCCACATACAACATACTCGATAGAGTACCCCCTACTCGATAGAGTACCGTAAGACCAGAATACCCAAGGTATTACATTTCCGTTAAAGGTAACCCTAATCTTCTGGTGAAGGGTAAAAGTGACAGCTTTGGTAGCATGGATCCAAGGGCATCCTAGGAGCATGTTGAATGATGCGTCAGTGTCGATTACTTGGAAACTAGCTTGTCTCTACAAGGGGCATGTTGAGATGGTAAGGGTGATGACACCTACGATCTTGCGACGAGTGTCGTCGTAGGCGTGAACTCCTTGATTGGTCAGGATGAGGTCAGCCTCCTTGATCCCTAGTTTGTGAGCAGTTTTAAGAGGAATGACATTCACGGCAGATCCATTATCCACCAAGACCATGGGCACGTCCTTCTTTAGACATTGCACGGTGAGGTAAAGGGCCAGGTTGTGGTTGGCTCCAAAGAGAGGGACACCCTCGTCGGAAAAGATGATGGGGTTGCTTAGGTCAGGGACATCCTTAGTCATGTGGGCTACTTCTTTAGGTGAGGAGGTGGAAGGCACTGTTAATTTTCCCAAGGCTTGAAGCAAAGCCTGCCGGTGTTCAAATGATATGGCGATTAGCTGCCAGTTGGATATTTCTGCCTTGGCCTTTTGAAGTTGCTTGAGGATTGAATTCTTCGGAACTCTCAATTGGTTATCTATGTCCGGGACGGCTTGGTCGTCGATTGCTGGCATATTATTTGTTTTTAGATTTGGGTTTTGGTAGGGGCGTCCGGACCGAGTAAGGTGATCGATTTCCGTGGTTTGCTTTCCCTTCTGCTGGATGATATAAACGTCGCCTACGTCATCTCTCCAAATGCCGTTGATTTCCGGCTTGCGATAAAACCTGGGGAGAGTGTTCTTGGTAGGGTACTTTTTGTGTAGGTAATTTTTGTGAGGGTGATTTTTGTGAAGGTGGTTATTGTGAGTTATGTTGGAGGGTGCCCGCCAGAATGGTGGCGGAGGTGGTCCACCTTGGAATTGGGAATTTTGGGTGCTTGGTGAACCCTCATTTGGACGCGACATAGGTGTTTGTGGGTTAAAGATTAGTCGGTAGTAGGCATTTTCAAGCCAGGTGATCCATTCAGAGAGACTAGCAGTAGTCCTCTCGATTTGATGAAACATGGCGAGCATGGAGGTGGCGCTGAACATGAACATGTCGTCCGGGGCGTCATTTCCCAAAGCATTGATTTCGTCTTTAATAGGCAAGATAAGATGTGAGCAATCCAGAGTTGGTTCATCATCTGAAATGGCGTGTATACCCAAGGAGTTGGTTTTGTTGTTTGGCTTTGATGGTAGAGGTTGTTGGGAAATGTGTCCTCAACAATAGTGCGATCATATGATTTAAATATCATTATTAAATCTCATTTTAAAGAATACAATTGGGAAGTATTTTTACTGTCAACTGGTCAACATATATCGGTAATGATTGGCTGACTAGAGTTTGACATTACTGTCGTGTGACGGTGGTGATCAGTTGACCCCCTAGGTCATACCTATAGGGCAATACTCTTAATTGATCATTTAATTAATCGTATAATGTTACGAGTTAATTAAATTACTTGAAAAATTGACGGACGATTTTGGAAGTAAAATTTACGTATCAAATTGAAATGTGATTAAATGAGATACGGTCTGAGTAATCGAATTGTATTATTACTCGGATGAAATTATTGTTTAAAGAAACGATTGGATTTGAATGAATCATTATAAATGCGATTTATAAATTGGTAAAATTTTGGTACAAGTAATTATGATATTACTAAGTCGATTTTTGTATGTGACGTATTTTTGATAATACGTTGATTTTTAATATGTTAAAAATACATAACAAATTTATGTGACATGTAACATGTGACATATTGACAATTGACAAAAATAATATGGAATCCATATTATACATGTGCCGAAAATTTGGAGGAGGATTAGGATTAATATTGTGTTTACAATTAGTGGTAAACATAATGATTAAAATAGGAGAGTAGCCATGCAACCCTATTTACCTTGTGAAGGCAAACTAATGCATGCATTGGGTCTTTTTCTTCCCCTCTCATCTCCTCTTACACGGTTCACAAAAGAAAAAGAAAAAGAGTTTTGTCTTTTATTTTTGAATATACACTACATGCAAGATTGTAGATATTCATTCATTCTTACTTCAAAATATTTTTAGAAAGAGAAAAAACCTCTAAAAATCCCTCTCCTCTAACCGGTTTTAGAGAGTAAAAACCAAACAATTTTGGTTCAATTTTTCACTAAGATTAATATTATACTAGCTCAAATAATATTAATTAGATTAAGAGTTAGCTTTGGGTATTATTCCTAAGGAGAGATCCTACACTTGGATCTTGTTCTTCCATTAAGGAAAGCTCAAGAACAAAAGAAAAGGAGATTTCTTTTGTGCCCATTTGAACCGAAATTTCAATGTAAGGATATGATTTCTTCTCTTTTATTATATTGTTTGCATGCATAAAATCCACATTTAATTTTATGACAAATTAATTTCGACATATATGAGTATGTTAGTATGTATATGAATCTACATTTCCTTCAATCGGTATCAAGAGCCACGGTTGTTTGCATGCAAATTGGTTAAAAGTTTTTCCGAGTTATAAGAATAACAAATAAAACTTGTAAAATTTGTGTTATTATGAGATATCACGAAATTAATCCATGCATGTTAATATTTCTGGTCCTAAAATGTTTTAGGATATTTTGGTTAATTTTTCGGATTTTTATTGTTCATATTTCACTATAATGACATTTAAATGTGATTTTATGAGTAAAAATGTCATTTTTGGTCTAAAATTAGCTATACTTCGAATTTTCAGTTGGTTTTTGGATATGTTGTTACATATATTATTTTGAGATAACCTGTAAATTTTCATAATTTTTGGACTTGTTATGCTCGAAAAATGAATTTCTCATTATTAAATTCGGATTTAAGTGAAAAATAGGTTAATATGAGTTAAATTTCGAATCTGGTCATAGAAAATTAATATGTTGTCACATGCAATTTTACAAGATGTGTGTAAAATAATTGGCAATAAAGAAGTCTTTTTGCATGATTTATGAATTTTTGAAGAAAAATAGCATAAATAGTGACATTATTAGTGGAAAATTAATAAAACATAATCTATGACTTAGGAAAAACGTATAATGTTGCATTTTATTATCTTTTTCAGATCTAAAATTGAAAAGTTAGTGAGAATAATTTTTCCGTGTTTTTATGATTATTTTATTAAAAATCGATAAACCGCAACATTGTTTTTCCGGAAAAATTTCAAAATTTTTAACCTAAAATTTTGAACATTATGAGTGTCATGGAATTTTTCCAGAATGTTCATGAGTTTAAATTTCAAATTTTTAATTTATTTGAAATTTTGTGATTTATTTGAAGTTTAATAGCTCATTTTTGTAATTTTGGACCATTTATGAACAATTTTATAAAATATTGGTTAATTATGGTCAAATTATTAGTGAAGACTAAATTTTGAGTCCTAAGAGGTTAGGGTAATTAACTTATGCATAAATATGAGTTTATGTATTTTTGTGATTATAAAATGTTGAAATCACGCAAATCCGTAAAAACCGAGTAATATACGATATTGGCTAATTAAAGGCGATTTAGCATAAAATTGAGCATGTTCATACATATTATAATGCTGCATTTTCTTTATGATTGTCATAATTTTAATTTATATAATTTTTGAATTATGTAATTTTACTTAGTATGGCCTTAGATTTTAATTGGTATTTCCCGAAATGTATGGGAATATCGATTCGGTTGTAATTTTTATTGTGATCTCGTATCACCGTTTTGTATTTAATAGATTTATTTTATTTTAGTTACAAATGTATAATAGGAAATTATGTAATTTATTATGTAATTTTATTCATTCCGGAGTACCCAAAGACGGATTTCTTCAAGAATGGCGATACATAAAGACGGTGTTACCTCGAGATGCGTGCCACAACCGAAGTTCAAGGGACCAATGGAGTTGGTTTCCGAATATGTAATAGTTAAATAAGTTTTTCTATTTTAGGAAAGGCCATACTAGGATTTATTTATCTTTATGCTTGCATTTTATTTTATGTCACATGCATTGCTAAATCGCCATAACTAAAACATGCATCCTTATTTTATCGAGTTTATCGACCGTGTCAATTAAAATTATCGTAGTTCACCGCTTTAGTTCACTTAAAGCGTGATAGATAATAAATTGACATGACCTCTCGCTAAAACAATTAATTGAGACATAGCCTTACCAAATAGTAGAAACCATGAAAACCTATTTCGCGAGGGAGTGCACTCGGCTACCCCGGGGTACAAACCTTGTTACGTAGGGGAAGTGGGTGATAAATGTCTAATCCACCGAATTCATGTTGATGAGGGTTTCATCGGCTAGCCCGTGCCTAAGTTAATGTGAGTTTGGACAATGGACACATTTATTCGAAATTTGGATTGAACTCAACAAAAGTAATTGATAAGGGTTTCATCGGCTACCCCGTGCCCTTGTTGATGTGTTTTGGGCTATAGATAAATATTAGAGTAATTTTATCGACCAAGAGTTCTAAAAGTAGAATCGATTAAAGGTTAATCCACCGAGTTATATTGATGAGGGTTTCATCGGCTACCCCGTGCCTAAGTTGATATGAATTTGGGTCTTGGAATCATTTATTATAGTTGGGTAGAGGTCACTATATAAATGTTCATATCTTGTTAATTTACAAGTATGATTTAAAAAGACAAATGTTAATATTTCCTTTTCCTCCATATTTGTAGTTTTTTACAATGAATCCATCAAATGCTACCGCACCTATAACTATTGAGTCATATCACAATGTTCTTGACGACGTTTGCTCCAACAACAAATTCGATACAACTAGAGAACTTCATTTTGGGATAGGTTCGGATGGAAACCTTAACTTCATCACTTCTTCTAAACCACCCACTACTACTAGACCTCGTGTGAGTCCGTCTCAAGAAGACTACCTCATACGATCTATAGGGTCTTTGTCTCTGGAAGATAAAGATGCCAAAGCTAGTGGGAGCTCTAGCAATCAAGTTCTTGCGTCAAAGGGAAAGAGGTTCAAGAAGAAAGGAAAGAAAGTCAAAAACTTCAAGCAAGTTAATGATGAGTGCCATTATTGCTATGGCATGGGACATTGGCTTAGGAATTGCCCTATGTATTTGCGAAATATAAGGGAAGGACTCATTGTTCCAAAAGGTACAATTCCTAAAGAAATTTATGTTATTGATATAAATTATACTTCCACTACGACATGGGTACTAGATACCGGTTGTGGTTCTCACCTTTGTAATCATTTACAGGGTTTAAGAGATGTGGAGAGGCTTAGCAAGGGAGATGTGGATCTACGCCTTGGAAATGGAGCTCGGGTAGCGGCCGAATCCAAGGGAACTTATGTTTTAGTTTTGCCTAATGGATTTGAGTTGTATTTGCATAATTGTTTTTATGTACCTACGCTCTCTAAAAACATTATTTCAATCGCCATGCTAGACATGGACGGTTTTTGTTTTGTCATTAAGAACAATCGTTGTACTATTTCTAGGAATGATTTGGTTATTGGCCAAGCTTCTTCCATTAATGACATTTACATTTTAGAGACCTCAAATCCAACGAATGATATTTATAACATTCAATCAAAGAAACTCAAATCAAGTGACCCAAGTGAAGCGTTCATTTGGCATTGTCGATTAGGTCACATAAACGAGAATCGCATCAAAAGATTAATTTCAACTAATGTGATTACACCATTTGATTATCAATCATTTGGTACATGCGAATATTGCCTACTTGGCAAAATGACTCGTAATCTTTTTAGTGGTAAAGGGACACGAGCTATGAGCTATTGGGACTCATACACACCGATGTATGCGGACCAATGAGTATCACCGCTCGTGGTAATTATGACTACTTTATAACCTTCACCGATGACTTGAGTAGATATGGGTATATCTATTTAATGAAACACAAGAGTGAAGCATTTGAGAAATTCAAGGAATTCCAAAACGAAGTAGAGAACCAATTGAACAAAAGGATTAAGGCACTACGATCCGATCGTGGTGGTGAATACCTTAGTCTTGAATTTGATTCACACTTGAAAGGTTGTGGTATTATATCACAACTTTCTCCACCCGGAACACCACAACTGAATGGTGTTGCCGAAAGGAGAAATCGAACCCTACTTGATATGGTTCGATCCATGATGAGTCAAACCGAGTTACCGAACTCGTTTTGGGGATTTGCAATCCAAACTGCAATTCTATCTTTAAATAATAGTCCCACTAAAGCCACCGAAAAGACTCCATTTGAGACATGGAAAGGAAGAGTTCCTAATCTATCCTATATGAAAATTTGGGGATGTGATGCTTACGTCAAGGCTAAACCCGACAATAAGCTTGCCCCAAGATCCGAAAAATGCATCTTTGTAGGTTATCCTTTGACCTCTCGAGGTTACTACTTCTACAAACCTCAAGATAACAAAGTGTTTGTGTCTTAGAGGTCTGTCTTCTTAGAAAGCCAATTTATTTCTAAGAGACAGAGTGGGAGAAATTTTGAACTTGAAGAAGTTCAAGAGCCACAAATCGAGGTAGAGACGCAAGAAGATGTTCCTTCGTCGTCTAACGCGGTTGTACCTCCTCCACTAAGAAGGACGGGTCGAGTAATTCGCCATCCCGATCGATATGTGGGACTTATCGAGGAAGATGGAACACTCGATGTGTTGCTTATAGAAAGTGACGAGCCCGCCACCTACAAGACCGCAATCTCTAGTCCAAATTCCTCCTTATGTCTTAAAGCCATGAAGTCCGAAATGGATTCTATGCATGAAAACCAAGTTTGGGACTTGGTAGATTTGCCTAAAGGGGCAAGACCCCTACAATGCAAATGGATATTCAAAGTCAAGAATGGCATAGAAGGACATGATGATGTCTACAAAGCTAGGCTAGTGGCAAAAGGATTTACCCAAGTCCAAGGTCTCCATTATGATGAGACATTTGCCCCCGTAGCCATGCTAAGATCCATACGGATTTTGTTAGCGATCGCCGCATTTCATGATTATGAAATATGGCAAATGGATGTCAAAACCGCTTTTCTAAATGGGCATTTAGAAGAGGAGGTGTACATGATACAACCCGAAGGTTTTGTTAATTCTGAAAATCCTAACAAAGTGTGCAAGCTTAAGAGATCCATTTATGGTCTTAAGCAAGCATCTAGAAGTTGGAATCATCGATTCAATCATGTTATAAAGGAAAATGGTTTCACTCGAAGTGTTGAGGAACCATGTTTATACATGAAATTCAGTGGGAGCAATGTTGTGTTCCTAATCTTGTATGTCGATGACATACTACTCATTGGAAATGATATTCCAATGTTGTCTTCTGTCAAGAAGTGGTTAGGTAACCACTTCCAAGTGAAGGATTTAGGAGAGGGACAACGCATATTAGGTATCCGGATCTATAGAGATAGATCCAAGAGGATATTGGCACTAAGTCAAGAGTCTTATGTCGATAAGATTCTTCGACGGTTTAGCATGGACAAATCCAAAAGGGGTTTGGTACCTATGGTAACCGGGACGATATTGAGCAAGACTCAATCTCCCTCCGAGCCCCATGATGTTGAACGCATGAAGTTGATCCCCTATGCTTCCGCTGTCGGATCAATCATGTACGCCATGATATGCACACGTCCTGATGTCTCGTATGCTTTGAGTATGACGAATAGATATCAAGGAAATCCAGGTGAGAGTCACTGGATTGCTGTCAAGAACATCCTTAAGTACTTGAGAAGAACTAAGGATTCTATCCTTGTGTTTGGAGGAGACACTGAGTTGCGTGTTAATGGATACACGGACTCAAGTTTTCAAACAGATAGAGATGACTTGAAATCACAAGTCGGTTTCGTGTTTATGCTCAATGGTGGTGCCGTAAGTGGAGAAGCTTCAAGGAAGTCAGAACCGGATTCTACAACGGAGGTGAGTACATCGCAAATCGAAAGGCGCTAAGGAAGCGCTTTTGGATCGAGCAATTCACGGAAGGTCTAAAAGTAGTACCTACCGCCAATGATCCCATCACTCTCTATTGTGATAATAGTGGGACGATCTTCCAAGCTAAGGAGCCAAAGTCTAGTAATAGATCTAGACATGTACTTAGAAAGTATCATGTAATAAGAGATTTCATTGAAAGAAAGGAAATTGCGATTTGTAAGGTTGGGACGGATGACAACATAGCCGATCCGCTCACCAAGCCTTTATCGCAGGCTAAGCATGATGGGCATGTTACGTCCATGGGACTTAAACATGTACTAAGTTTTTGTTAGATTTTGAAATGAAATAAAAGTGTTGTTTTTGTTCATGTTCATAATCACATTTGTCTTTTATCTTTAATTTATACTTTGTTACATCCAAACGGGTTGTAGAGACAATTGAACCCCGTTAAAGTGTACACGGATTAACATAGTATTTGCCCATGGTCGCTTGTATGAGGTGACGTCTCGAAGTGACTAGAGTGTGAGGCGATTGATGGCAAGTTCAAGTGCCATAGAGTCATATGAGATGACTAGTCGATCACATAGGCAGACTGTTAGGAACATTTTGTCGGGCCTTATGACCGCTTATAGAGTTCTGGCAAATTTATATAGCCTGGTCGTGGCGAGAGCTACTATAGTATTCGAATGAGTCGATTCTTTTGACTAAAGACTATTCGCCTAAGATGGCACAGTTTCAGATTAACTTTGATTTGTGTTACTACGACCTTCGTAAATGGGGTCAAATGGGCATATTTTGGGTTATGATGGTCGTGGCTAGTCGAAGGGAATGAGTGCGATAGGAATTGTCCACCCCTAGTCGGGGTTATAACAATATCTCGGGGCCACTCGAGGAGTAATGAATCGAAATGCGTGGCCACGCTCGGAAAGTATCTATGATAGATAAGTCCGGTCAATCAGTTATTCTCCAGATCGAGGAAACCACTCTCGATATGATCACTTGCAAGTACGACCTGAAAGACACCTTGCATTGAGTGGGAGATAGTAATAGGACAAGAGAATTGGTGACGCACACTTGTCGAGGACAAGTGGGAGATTGTTGGGAAATGTGTCCTCAACAATAGTGTGATCATATGATTTAAATATCATTATTAAATCTCATTTTAAAGAATACAATTGGGAAGTATTTTTACCGTCAACCGGTCAACATATATCGGTAATGATTGGTGACTAGAGTTTGACATTCTTTGTCGTGTGACGGTGGTGATCGATTGACCCCTAGGTCATACCTATAGGGCAATACTCTTAATTGATCATTTAATTAATCGTATAATGTTACGAGTTAATTAAATTACTTGCAAAATTGACGGACGATTTTGGAAGTAAAATTTACGTATCAAATTGAAATGTGATTAAATGAGATACGGTCTGAGTAATCGAATTGTATTATTACTCGGATGAAATTATTGTTTAAAGAAACGATTGGATTTGAATGAATCATTATAAATGCGATTTATGAATTGGTAAAATTTTGGTACAAGTAATTATGATATTACTAAGTCGATTTTTGTATGTGACGTATTTTTGATAATACGTTGATTTTTAATATGTTAAAAATACATAACAAATTTATGTGACATGTAACATGTGACATATTGACAATTGACAAAAATAATATGGAATCCATATTATACATGTGCCGAAAATTTGGAGGAGGATTAGGATTAATATTGTGTTTACAATTAGTGGTAAACATAATGATTAAAATAGGAGAGTAGCCATGCAACCCTATTTACCTTGTGAAGGCAAACTAATGCATGCATTGGGTCTTTTTCTTCCCCTCTCCTCTCCTCTTACACGGTTCACAAAAGAAAAAGAAAAAGAGTTTTGTCTTTTATTTATGAATATACACTACATGCAAGATTGTAGATATTCATTCATTCTTACTTCAAAATATTTTTAGAAAGAGAAAAAACCTCTAAAAATCCCTCTCCTCTAACCGGTTTTAGAGAGTAAAAACCAAACAATTTTGGTTCAATTTTTCACTAAGATTAATATTATACTAGCTCAAATAATATTAATTAGATTAAGAGTTAGCTTTGGGTATTATTCCTAAGGAGAGATCCTACACTTGGATCTTGTTCTTCCATTAAGGAAAGCTCAAGAACAAAAGAAAAGGAGATTTCTTTTGTGCCCATTTGAACCGAAATTTCAATGTAAGGATATGATTTCTTCTCTTTTATTATATTGTTTGCATGCATAAAATCCACATTTAATTTTATGACAAATTAATTTCGACATATATGAGTATGTTAGTATGTATATGAATCTACATTTCCTTCAGAGGTAGGGGTAGCTCTCCCTTATAAATCATGTCTTGGATGGCGTGCTTTAGCTTGAAGCAAGTTTCGGTGTCATGGCCCTTGCCTTGGTGATATTGGCAATAGGTGTTTGGGTTCCAAAAACGAGTTTTCTTTGCTTCAGGCGGGTCCGGAGTGGGACCTAATGGTTGCAATTTTCCTTGTTCCATGAGCCTCTTCAGCGCGCTAGCATATGTTGACCCTAAATTGGTAAATGTCCTTTGGGGACGTTCGACTTTCTTTGTAGTTGGTTCGAGTAGGTACCTCATCGATTTTGTTGGTTTGACCATAGGGACGGGATCTAGTTGATGTAGACCCTTGATAGCCTCTACCCGTGCTTTTGGTCATGAGGCCCTTGCGCAGGTCATCCTCAATATGGGTCCCAAGAATTTGCAGATCCTATAAGGTTTTAATGTTTTGGTACCTTAGAAGATTGGCATATACTTGATGGAGGTTATTGACAAATTTCTCCACCAGGGTTCACTCACTCAGTTTGCTTACCAATTAGGTGCTCACCCTTCTCCAACGGGTTAGGAATTCGGTGAATCTCTCCTTGTCATTTTGGGTTAGGACCTCAAGAGTGCTGGTATTGGCCTGAATTTCGACAATATCGGCATATTGCTTAGCAAACATAACGACAAGTTCTTCCCAAGTGGTGATGCTCTTTGGGTCAAGGGAATCGTACCATTGACGGGAAATCAGTTCTAGAGTTGACGGGAAGATTCGGGTAAAGAGTTCCTGTTTGACTCCGTTGATTGACATATAATCCTTGAAGGCACAAATATGGCTAAGTGGGTCATCCACTCCTATGAACTTGCGTACATCGGTTAAGGTGAAGTTGTCAAGTAGTTGATCCCCGACGGGCTCGAACCTTAGGTTGTTTTCAAGGTGGATGTTATTCCCATGGGCCAGAAGTTGCTCTTCCAAGAGCTTAAGCCTTTTCTTAGTTTCAGTTAAGGGTGAAGGGTTATATTCTCTGGACTCCTTGCTCTCCCGAGTGTCGATACGGGTCTCGACACGGTTTAGGGTGACTTTGAGGGTTGTGAGAAGACTGGCTAGCTGAGTATTTGTGAGATCTTTGTTGTTATCATCATTGTTGTTGGACGAAGCTGAAGATGGGGACATTGTCTGAGGTAGAAAACGGCTCATGTTACAACTCAATCCGACAAAAATGTAAGAAAAAGGGAAATTTGCAAGCACCTCCCTGCATGTGACACCGACCACAAACCTGAATGTAGGCATTTGACAAGAAATCGAATGTCATAAGAGTGCAAGAATGATGAACATGCTATGCAAGGAGTACTACTCTCAATTCCTATGTAAACCGGTCATGAATGTCACCAGTTATAAGGCTTTAAATCTCAGAAATTGTAAGTAGGTTGCCAATTTATCAGGTCAAGTCTACACGGTCAAATAAATTTGAACAAAAACTCGTAAATTATGCGTAAGACTCAGCTAATAACCGTCAATAAAAGTGCAAGGCTCAAGTAAAATGACATGTTAAAGTGCAATATCATCACGGAAATCAACCGTTCCGACTCAACCTATATGCAAAAATGAACGTGAATATTTTGTTAATTTTTTGTTAATTTTTTAATTTTTATTTTTGGATTTTTATGATTTTTTGAAATAAATAAAAACAATGCAAGCTGAAAATAGAAACGTGAATGCAAAAACAAATGCAGATGCAGACTCAAAGGATGCATTACCCTCCCCAAACCAAAACAGACAACGCCCTCGTTGTCCTCCAGCATACACCAGCAGATATATACGGGGGAACGGGAAAATACAACCAATATATGAATGAAAACAATAAAATAAAAAGGAGACAAAAGAGATAAAAGAACGAGAATGTACATACAAAACACGAAATTCCCCAAACCAGCCTGAAAACTGGGGAACTGAGTAGACCAGTAGCTACTCGTCAGCCTCCTCTGTCCCGTCCTCCACCGTCACTGTGAAGTCCGGGTCCTCCTCCTGCTCTCTCCTCCTCCTCTGCTCAGCCTGAGCTCTCGCTGCCGCCGCTGTTGGGTCCTCCTCCTCACTACCTGACTCAAGGTACTGTAGATACCCAGTCACTGCTGAGACTCCGACAAACACCCGATGATTATCGGACTACAACATGCTTTGGAATCGCGGCGTTTGATCGACAGTTCGTGTACAACTTTACGTCGGAAAACTTAAAACGATTTCGAAAATAAAACATTTCAAAGCTTTTCAAAAGTACCTGGAGTGTTTAATGCATGACGACGGGGTCGCAATGACACTAACTAGAGTCAAAACCGACACCGGACCAAAAACGACTCAAAAATTCAAATCCCGACTCCAACAACGAGTCAAACCAAGTCAAACACAAAAAACAAACCATTCAAATGCTTCTATGTTAAGATTTCCCGGAATCTTACATAGTCAAGTAGCAAACATGTTCATCCAAATCCTAGGATAGAACAAATGATGATTTCCTCGTATGATAGTGACAAGACACCTCGAAGACGTGCTACATTGCTCGCGCCTCTTTGAGCAGCGTAGGTGGCCACGTCCCTCAAAACTCACACAACCACTCCTTCTCCTATAAATACCCCTCAAATGCCACCATTTGAGAACTTACGCGAGTGTTCGCCCCCTCTTTTCTCCCTTAAAATTCTCGATTCGACTTCCTAAGTCACAATCCGACACGTATTTACGACCTACCGATCGTAAATACAAGCCTTACACATTGTTTGGTACCGTCATCGTGCATTAAATCACTTGACCGACCACTTCAACCACTACAACATCACCGAACTTAACAAAACACTCTTTTTACTTACTAAAACGGTTTTAAACCGAGTCTTTTCCGACCAAATGAGTTGATACACTTACGTCGGTTTCTGGCCATAAACCAAGCATGTAAGTATGAGGGTGTAAAAATCCTTCTTTTATCATGTCTTTACTGGTTTCATGACTACAATATGCTAAATCATGCATAACACGATCCAAATATAGGTTAGACCAGCTAAAACTGAGTTTTGGCCTGAGACAGAAGCCCCTTGTTATGCACAGAGGCTCGCGCCTCAATGGGGTGCCCAGGTCAGACTCAACCGTGTTTGTTCTCGTCTTTCCTCTTTAATTTTTTTTCATATTTGTAATCGGTTTTCACCCTTTCAAGTATTTTCAAACCCATTTTTATTTTATTCTACAAGTTTTAACCATAAAACATTTTTCACCCTCGGTTCTTAATACCATGACGGTTCAATCCGTGTTTCGGTGATAATATTTGGTTAATTACATTTAAGAGGTATTTTAAAGCCTTTTATTTCATTTCTTTACATTTTGGAAGGTATTTTAAAGCCTTTCATCATTTCTTTACATTTTCAAAATAAATTTATTAGTCACCAACACAAAGTCATCCTTGGTTCTACATACCATGTCGGATTTTAACCCAAGTACGATGATGAGTATCGACTAATTATATTCAAATGAACTTAAAACAATTAGTTCATAATTACTTTCAAAACTATTCATGTCAAACTTATAAAGTCGAACCCGACATCGAATATCATCAAAACAATGATGATTATTCAAGTCTCGTTCCTCAAATCAACACAAATACGACCTAAACGGTCCTTTCAAACCAAAACGGGTCCAAATACCCATTTTCAATACGTTTTATATAGGTTTTTCAATGGTCAGAATGCGTCTTATACCGTTGACTGACCCGTGCCTAAACAGGCCATTTCTTTTCCTATTTTCAAACCAGGGGAGACCCCCTTATATCGCCAATTGGCTCGCGCCTCATCTGGCCGCCTGGTGCAGGGTTTGTACCCTTTCCAGCATTAGTCTAGGACGATTCAACCTCCGGCTAACCCGGATATAGAACGGATCAGACGACTAACTTGCTCATTTAAAAACCGTATTTGCAAAACGTCTAATTAAGACAAATGGATCACGTTATGCACCATAAACCTAATTAGGTAAATGGATGTTTAATTTCCGTCTTGCATGCAAATCGACCATAAATCCAACTCGACATCTTATACTTGATACTTGGATTAAATCAACCGACTTAGAAAGCTCTCACATGTTAGGTTTAAATTATTGGATGTGCATTCATGCATTTAAACCGTTTTATCAACCTTTGCATTCAACCAACCAAGATCGATCAGTAGAGGCCGCTACCGCGGGCGCGATGTTGGAATATGTGTCCTCCGACAATAATGCGATCACGACTGTTGATCATGATGATCACATGTTTAAGTCTCATTAAAATGAATACAATTGGGAAGTAATATTGTTATCACAACGTCAACATATATCGGTAATGATTGGTGACTAGAGTTTGACATTACGTCGTGTGTGACGGTGGTGATCAGTTGACCCCTAGGTCATACCTAAAGGGCAATACTCTTAATTGATTATTTAATTAATCGTATAATGTTACGAGTTAATTAAATTACTTGAAAATTGACGGACGATTTTGGAAGTAAAATTTACGTATCATATTGAAATGTGATTAAATAAGATACGGTCTGAGTAATTGAATTGTATCATTACTCGGATGAAATAATTGTTTAATGTAACAATTAAATTGAATGAATTGTTATAAATACAATCAGTTGTGATTTATAAATTGGTAAAATTTTTGGCATAAGTAATTATGAAATTACTAAGTCAATTTTTGTATGTGACGTATTTTTATTAATACGTTGATTTTTGATATGATAAAAATTACATAACAAATATATGTGACATGTGACATGTCACATATAGACAATTGACAAAAATAATATGGACTCTATATTATCCATTGTGCCGAAATAAAAGGTTAGTGGAAGCTAATATTGTGTATGTTTAATTATTATAAGAACACAATGATTACCTACATTCCTAGCCATGCAACCCTAATATTCTTGTGAAGACAAAGGTGTTCATGCATTGGCTCCCCAAAAACCCCTCCTCTTACCCGGTTTTGAGAAGGCAAAAGCCATCATGGCTTTTGTTTTATTTTTACCTAATAATATACAAAATGTTGTATATCATTATTCATTCTATTCCATCATCAAATATAGAGATTTCTAGTGAGATAAAATCCTCTCTTCTTCTCTCTTAAAAACCGAAACAAATAAGTGTTTTATAAAAGTTTTGGTTCAATTTTCTACCTTTGATTAATATTATAACTAGTATTTGTAATATTAATTATATTAAGAGGAGCCTTGGGTATAATACATAGGGAGAGATCTTACACTTAGATCTTTGTTCTTCCATTGGAAAAGCTCAAGAACAAGAAGAGAAAGGTGATCTCTCTTGTGCCCTAATAGCCGAAATCTACTATGTAAGGACATGATTTCTCCTCTATTTATATTATTGTTTGCATGCATAAGATCCATTTTAATTTTATGACAAATTAGTTTAGACATATTTGAGTATGTTAATATGTATATGAATCTACATTTCCTTCAATTGGTATCAGAGCCACGGTTGTTTGCATGCAAATTGGTTAAAAGTTTTTCCGAGTTATATGAATAACAAAATAAAACTTGTAAAATTTGTGTTATTATGATATATCACGAAATTATTACATGCATGTTAATATTTCTGGTCCTAAAGTGTTTTAGGATATTTTGGTTAATTTTTCGGATTTTTATTGTTCATAATTTACAATAATGGCATTTAAATGTGATTTTATGAGTAAAAATGTCATTTTTGGTCTAAAAATAGCTATACTTCGAATTTTCACTTGGTTTTTGGATATGTTGTCACATATATTATTTTGAGATAACCTGTAAATTTTCATAATTTTTGGACTTGTTATGCTCGAAAAATGAATTTTTTCATTATTAAATTCGGATTTAAGTGAAAAATAGGTTAATATGAGTTAAATTTCGAATCTGGTCATAGAAAATTAATATGTTGTCACATGCAATTTTACAAGATGTGTGTAAAATAATTGGCTATAAAGAAGTCTTTTAGCATGATTTATGAATTTTTGAAGAAAAATTGCATAAATAGTGACATTATTAGTGGAAAATTAATAAAACATAATCTATGACTTAGGAAAAACGTCTAATGTTGTATTTTATTATCTTTTTCAGATCTAAAATTGAAAAGTTAATGAAAATAATTTTTCCATGTTTTTTATGATTATTTTATTAAAAATCGATAAACCGCAACATTGTTTTTCCGGTAAATTTTTCGAAATTTTTAACCTAAGATTTTGAACATTATGAGTGTCATGGATTTTTCCAGAATGTTCATGAATTTAAATTTCAAATTTCAAATTTATTTGAAATTTTTCGATTTATTTGAAGTTTAATGGCTTATTTTTGTAATTTTTGGTCCTTTTATGAACAATTTTATAAATAAGGGTTAATTATGGTCAAATTATTAGTGAAGACTATATTTTGAGTCCTAAAAGGTTAGGATAATTAACTTATGCATAAATATGAGTTTATGTATTTTTGTGATTATAAAATGTTGAAATCACGCAAATCCGTAAAAACCGAGTAATATACGATATTGGCTAATTAAAAGGCGATTTAGCATAAAAATTGAGCATGTTCATACATGTTATAATGCTGCATTTTCTTTATGATTGTCATAATTTTAATTTATGTAATTTTTGAATTATGTAATTTTACTTAGTATGGCCTTAGATTTTAATTGGTATTTCCCGAAATGTATGGGAATATCGATTCGGTTGTAATTTTTATTGTGATCTCGTATCACCGTTTTGTAATTTAATAGATTTATTTTATTTTAGTTACAAATGTATAATAGGAAATTATGTAATTTATTATGTAATTTTATTCATTCCGGAGTTCCAAAAGACGGATTACTTCAAGAATGGCGATACATAAAGACGGTGTTACCTCGAGATGTGTGCCACAACCGAAGTTCAAGGGACCAATGGAGTTGGTTTCCGAATATGTAATAGATTAATAGTTTTTCTATTTTAGGAAAGGCCATACTAGGATTTTTATCTTTATGCTTGCATTTTATTTTATGTCACATGCATCGCTAAATCGCCATAACTAAACATGCATTGTCTTTTTATCGAGTTTATCGACCGTGTCAATTAGAATTATCGTAGTTCACCGCTTTAGTTCACTTAAAACGTGATAGATAATAAATTGACATGACCTCTCGCTAAAACTATCAATTGAGACATAGCCTTACCAAATAGTAGAAACCATGAAAACCTATTTCGCGAGGGAGTGCACTCGGCTACCCCCGGGTACAAACCTTGTTACGTAGGGGAAGTGGGTGATAAATGTCTAATCCACCGAATTCATGTTGATGAGGGTTTCATCGGCTACCCCGTGCCTAAATTAATATGGGTTTGGATAATGGACACATTTATTCGAAATTTGGATTGAACTCAACAAAAGTAATTGATAAGGGTTTCATCGGCTACCCCGTGCCCTTGTTGATGTGTTTTGGGCTATAGATAAATATTAGAGTAATTTTATCGACCAAGAGTTCTAACAGTAGAATCGATTAAAAGGTTAATCCACCGAGTTATATTGATAAGGGTTTCATCGGCTACCCCTGCCTAAGTCGATATGAATTTGGGTCTTGGAATCATTTATTCTAGTTGGGTAGAGGTCACTAGAAAAATGCATATAACTTGTTTAAATCATACTTTTTACGAGTTTTATTAAAACGACAAATGTTTTACTCCTTATATTTTGTTTTGTAGACCACTTCTTATTCATAACAAATGGCAACACCAACTCCTAATGCTACACCACTCGCTACTTCATCTTGGCTCCGATCCTTTATGGATCGAGGTAAACTTGAAAAGAATGGGTCAAATTTCTCCGAGTGGGATGCCCAACTCAAATTAGCCGCCGAGGGTGACGACAAGCTTCGTTACCTTACCGAGGCCTCTCCACCCGAACCCTCCGCTAGGTCCACCGCGGCCACTAGGGAAGCCTATGAGGCTTACCAAAAGGAGTCCGCCGCAATGAAAAATGTATTAATATTTGCGATGGAGGCGGAACTCCAAAGGAGAGCCTTCAAAATGGGCAATGCTAATGAGATTTACTCCAAACTTGTGACCATGTTTTCACAAACTCCGCGGATCGTCCAATATGAGGCGGCCGCGGCATTCTTTGATCTCGACTTCAAAGAGGGCCAAAAGGTTAGCCCTCATGTGCTCAAACTCATGGAGCTAGTCGAGACCTTGAAAATTCAAAAGGTTGAAATCCCCAAAGAACTCATCGTAGATAGGATTCTACACTCCTTGTCTAAAGTCAAGGCATATGTGCAATTCCGGGTGAATTTCAACATGCAAGACAAGCACGTGTCTCTTGAGGAGTTGCACAAGTTACTTGTGCAAGCCGAGAGGGACATGGGGTTAAATGTGAACCCTCCCAAGGATGTGCTTAACATAAGCACAAAGGGTAAGGGGAAGTTCAAGAAGAGTGCAAGAAAGGGTAAAAAGCAAGCTCCCACATTCACCAAAGCTAAGTCTTGTGAAGCTAGCACCTCTAAAGTCAAGAAGGGTCCTCTTGACAAATGCCATTATTGTAATGGCATGGGACATTGGAAAAGGAATTGTTCCAAATACCTTGGTGATATCAAAGCTGGAAAGATCACTCCAGTAGGGCCTCCACCAAGCAAAGACAAAGGAAAAGAAAAACAAGCATGATAAACCATGGAGAAGCTAAGGATAGCTCTTGTGGAGCTTTGTTTTTCATTGTCTTATTTTAAGTTATGTTTTGAATTTTTAGAACTTTAAGTTTCCATGTTCGACATGGAAAGGTATTTTGGATAATGGTTTGTATTTTGGATGATGGTGACTTGGTTTGCAACCCAAGTCACCCGTTTTATCATTTATCCTTTTAATGTTCTAAAATTCATCTTTAAATGCTTGCGTTTTGAAACATAAGATCATTCACTTAAAGGTGATCTAATAGACAATTATAATGACGGGTTTCATTATATGTCCACATGCTTAAGGCTTGTGTATGATCATTTATGAAGTGATTTTGAGTCTATGAACTCTCTTAAAGGTATGTCAATCACCAAGTACACACATGAAATCAATTAATATTAGTCTGTCTATGAGATAGTTCTCCTTATACTTCAACATCATTGATTAGTGTCTCATATGCTATCTTTGAATATATAGTGTATTTATTCTAAAGATAGAGTGGGAGAAAAATGAGGACACAACACACAAGGCAAGATAAAATTGTGTACTTGTGTAAATGTAGATCTACACAAGAGAAAATGATTTGAATAAAGGTATATCTATTTACATAGTATACCAAATAGATGAGATCTATGGTCTCAAGTTAGTTCTATATAACTAATGAGACCAAGTGTAGTAATCATAAGAGTAAATTCTCAAAATAACTACACGAGGAGACCAAAAGAAGTTTTGGATAAAAATGACTAATGTAAAGTCTTAACAAGTTTTGACTAAGTTCTATATGATAAATTTTGACCAAATAGTTTCAATCATGAGTTTTACTTAAGAGCCTAAATGAATCAAAGTAACATACTAGTTATGATCAAGATTAAGTTGCAAAGATTGATATTCCGATATCTTCAATAGCCAACGTTTTAACCATACAAATGTCATTGCTTAACCACCCTATGAAATGGTTAAATCTCCTTCCAAAAGGGTATTTGCGAGGGACGTATTCTAGATATTGTTTATATTTGAATAATGACATTACTACACATCATTATGACATGAGTGTGTTAGAGATTTAAAAATCTCTTTCCGTAAGGTTGAGATGAGACCACTTCAAAATAGGCTTTTTGCAAGGATATGATGGGAACATATATGGTTTTATCCTAGTAACTTGGCAAAGCAATTTATATTTATATCTTTGACAAATTTCGATTGAGAAGTCAATTTCGAAATATGTTGAATTGAGTGGGAGTTAGGAAATTCTCATGTGAAGACATGGAATTTAGTGGGAGCTATCATCCTTGAATGTATAAAACTCATTACTCATTAAAGAATGACGAGCTAATACCTTCTTTCATAAAGAAGCTTTTGAGTTTTCAATTCTGGATGAAAATGGACAATGATGAATCCAATTACATCATGGGACGTTGGATTAGTATTAAAGAGATACACATCGTATCAACATTTACATAGGTTATTCATATGAATGAAAATGGGATTACCATTAGCAGTCATGGTAGTTCATTGAACCTGAGAGCGGTTGATCTCATGATTATAAGTAACTAATGTTTCCGCCATTAGAATAATCATGTACATGTCCAATTTTGAATCATATGCATAAGAGCATGATGATTGGTTGGTGAGCCATAAAAGAAACGTCATGAATTCTCGAATAGAATCCGATGAGCGATTTCGGTGATTGACGGAATGTTCCATTGTGTGTTAAGAGGTTGCACATACTGTAGAAAATCCGAGCACATATAAGGATTTATGAGAATCCTAAAACTTTCGAGCTAGAAAGAGAAATGAGAAGCTTTGGAAAGATGCTTGGTTGAATAAGAAGTTATTCAAAAACAATATTTCCTAGTAAAGCTAGGACTTGTGAGAAGTGCTAAGCTGAATAATCTTGTAAATTGTTACAAGATTCTACAAAACATATACCTAGTGCATTGTGTGTGGATGGAACACTTGATCAGTACAAGTTGTATTATTCATCGCAAATTCGTTCGTTATGAGATGAGCGATAAGAAAGTTCTTTCAAATTAAAGAACCAAGACCAAGGTCGAGAACCTTGATGTGCACTTGGTAAGATTCATGCTATGAGAGAAAACATGAATGTGAAGGAAAATGCAAGTGTAAGAAGTTTGAACACATGGACACATGGGATGTTAAACTTCTATTGCAATCAATAAGTGTTTACACTTATGATAAACATCACAAGGTTGCAATATGATATTGACTACCCAAGTGTGATGTCGACATTTGTCGTATGAGTTATTCTTAACTCACCCTGTACATTGTTATATCCAAACGGGTTGTAGAGACAATTGAACCCCGTTAAAGTGAACATGGATTAACATTGTTTTTGCCCATAGTTACTTATATGAGGTGACGTCTCGAAGTGACTAGAGTGTGAGGCGATTGATGGCAAGTTCAAGTGCCATACGTCATGTGAGATGACTAGTCGATCACATAGGCGATCGTTAGGAACATTTTGTCGGGCCTAATGACCGCTTATAGAGTTCTCGCAAATTTATATAGCCTGGTCGTGGCGAGAGCTACTATAGTATTCGAATGAGTCGATTCTTTTGACTAAAGACTATTCACCTAAGATGGCACAGTTTGATTAACTTTGATTTGTGTTACTACGACCTTCGTAAATGGGGTCAAATGGGCATATTTTGGGTTATGATGGTGTGGCTAGTCGAAGGGAATGAGTGCGATAGGAATTGTCCACCCCTAGTCGGGGTTATAACAATATCTCGGGGCCACTCGAGGAGTAATGAATCAAAATGCGTGGCCACGCTCGGAAAGTATCTATGACGATATAAGTCCTGGTCAATCGCTTATTCTCCGGATCGAGGAAACCACTCTCGATATGATCACTTGCAAGTACGACCGAAAGACACCTTGCATTGAGTGGGAGATAGTAATAGGACAAGAGAATTGGTGACGCACACTTATCGAGGACAAGTGGGAGATTGTTGGAATATGTGTCCTCCGACAATAATGCGATCACGACCGTTGATCATGATGATCACATGTTTAAGTCTCATTAAAATGAATACAATTGGGAAGTAATATTGTTCTTGTCAACCGGTCAACATATATCGGTAATGATTGGTGACTAGAGTTTGACATTACTTTGTCGTGTGACGGTGGTGATCGATTGACCCCTAGGTCATACCTAAAGGGCAATACTCTTAATTGATTATTTAATTAATCGTATAATGTTACGAGTTAATTAAATTACTTGAAAATTGACGGACGATTTTGGAAGTAAAATTTACGTATCATATTGAAATGTGATTAAATAAGATACGGTCCGAGTAATTGAATTGTATCATTACTCGGATGAAATAATTGTTTAATGTAACAATTAAATTGAATGAATTGTTATAAATACAATCAGTTGTGATTTATAAATTGGTAAAATTTTTGGCATAAGTAATTATGAAATTACTAAGTCAATTTTTGTATGTGACGTATTTTTATTAATACGTTGATTTTTGATATGATAAAAATTACATAACAAATATATGTGACATGTGACATGTAACATATAGACAATTGATAAAAATAATATGGACTCTATATTATCCATTGTGCCGAAATAAAAGGTTAGTGGAAGCTAATATTGTGTTTGTTTAATTATTATAAGAACACAATGATTACCTACATTCCTAGCCATGCAACCCTAATATTCTTGTGAAGACAAAGGTGTTCATGCATTGGCTCCCCAAAAACCCCTCCTCTTACCCGGTTTTGAGAAGGCAAAAGCCATCATGGCTTTTGTTTTATTTTTACCTAATAATATACAAAATGTTGTATATCATTATTCATTCTATTCCATCATCAAATATAGAGATTTCTAGTGAGATAAAATCCTCTCTTCTTCTCTCTTAAAAACCGAAACAAATAAGTGTTTTATAAAAGTTTTGGTTCAATTTTCTACCTTTGATTAATATTATAACTAGTATTTGTAATATTAATTATATTAAGAGGAGCCTTGGGTATAATACATAGGGAGAGATCTTACACTTAGATCTTTGTTCTTCCATTGGAAAAACTCAAGAACAAGAAGAGAAAGGTGATCTCTCTTGTGCCCTAATAGCCGAAATCTACTATGTAAGGACATGATTTCTCCTCTATTTATATTATTGTTTGCATGCATAAGATCCGTTTTAATTTTATGACAAATTAGTTTAGACATATTTGAGTATGTTAATATGTATATGAATCTACATTTCCTTCACGCGATTGGGTGTCTGATTAAAGAGCTTCCCAATACGTACCTTCACCTCTTACTCAAAAACTTTGGATAGTGGACGACCTTATCCAGGGCGTACGAGAGTCATTCTAGAGATAGGATGCTAAAGAGGGACGATTCCTTATCTTTAGTACCTATGTCAAACACTGCTTTGTGCTTCGTTTGACCGAGGTATAAAGTGGATTCGAACGGGTTCCAAGCATCCCACAAATGCTTGGTGGCGACTCCGAACATCTCTAATCGTTTCAATACCCTTTCCGAAACGAAACCGACCGATCTAAAACGATCTGATCGTAGGAATTTTTACGCCGCCGAGTGTGGCTTTCAAAAGACCGATATACGTCCGACAGATCGGCTTGGCGTGTAGGTGGGCCCACGTCCACAGATTGGCGACTCCGCTGGGGAGTTCTAGGACACTTGTGTCTTTGTGATCCCTAGATGGTGAGACTCGAACGAGGTCATGGTTGGAATGCATTAATTGATATTACGGTCACGGTCGGGTTCCTTGTCCGGGCCCATAACCTAACCCTTTTCAACCAATTGGCTCGTCTCGTCGGCATGAGTTTTCTCATCCCCGCGTTTCGAATCCCGATTGAGTCAAGCATACCATTGACGTCACACATTTATGTTTCGTCAAAGACCTTACATCACTTTCGAGCACGAGGCTAGGGCACCCTCCTTACACATTTTTTTTTGGATTGGTATCCCTCTCGCAAATCGGGTTTTGATTGCTTGTTGTGTAACCCACCCTTCTAAGCCAAACCCCGTGTCAGCATAAGGCATAATGTAATGAACTGTGAGTGCTTATGAGCTACTTGATCCTAAGTCCTTCCGTGTCATTTTCAAACTTCCAAAATCACCCTTTTGCACCGTTATAATGGCCATTTCAAACCTCGGTCTTTTGCCGACCGTTGCACACCTTTCTAGGCCGTCGTAATGACGATTTTCAAACCCGATTTTTTATAACCATTTCAACGCGCCTATCTAGGCCGTCGTAATGACGATTTTCAAACTCGGTTTTTTATAACCATTTCAACACGCCTTTCTAGGCCTTCGTAATTACGATTTTCAAACCCGATTTTTTATAACCATTTCAACACGCCTTTCTAGGCCGTCGTAATGACGATTTTCAAACCTGGTTTTTAATAACCATTTCAACATGCCTTTCTAGGCCGTCGTGATGACGATTTTCAAACTCGGTTTTCTACAACCATTTCAAATCACCTTTTTACGCCGTTATAACCGCCGCGTGTAGACACGGATTTTGACCCGTCTTATGCCGAGAATGGCTCTTTCAAAACCCGAGAAAAGCACACACACTTTTCTCGAGACACTTGCGAGATCCCGAGGACCATACACCGTCCCCGAGACCTCTTCAAACATTTCAAACTCGATTTTCAAAACATAAAATTTGAATTTCGAAAACCGTGTTGGGAAGCAGTACATTGTTTTCCGAGCCGATTCAAACTCAAAACCGTCTTTCGCAAACAAACTTAAGACAACCCTTTCAACTGACCGACTTGCGGAGATCCCTATCTTTGGAAGCCGTCCATAAAGCGACAAAATAATCTTTTTGAAAATTTCTATTTTCGAAAACTTCAGTCCACCATTCCAATTCCGCCTCGTGTCCATCGAGTCGAAGCAAACGTACTTATGGGTCTTTACTTATGAGTCGTCTCACCACAAGACTCGTCCAATAGCGTCACGCCCCTACGTTGGACGCGTGTCAAAGTTCGGTCAACACCATCACGTTATAAATCGAGTCAGCACCGAGGTACGTACCACACACAGTCACTCTCTCTTGTTGAGTATGATCTTTGTATCGTCCTTTATGTTTTCTGCGTTCAGTCTTTGAGCCGTGTCGGATCTAGTTATAATGTGAGCCGTTTTTCTGCCTCAGAACCATGGCCCCGTCTTCAACTTCGTCCAACAACAACAATGATAACAACAGAGATGTCATGATCGTCACCAGCCTAGCCACCGCTTCACCGGTCTTAAGGTCACTCGACCGTGTCGAGACTCAGACGACACCCTGGAAAACAAAGAAGCTGGAGAATACAACACTCCGCCTTTGACTGAAACTGAGAAAAGGCTCAAGCTCCTGGAAGAACAGCTCCTAGCCCGGGGTAACAATATCCATCTTGAAAACAACCGAAGGTTTAAACCTGTTGTGGATCAACTACCTGACAACTTTACCTTGACCGATGTGCCCAAATTCAAGGGAGTGGAGGACCCACTCAATCATATCCGAGCCTTCAAAGACTACATGGCCATAAAAGGGGTTAAACAGGAACTTTTCACCCGGATCTTTCCATCATCCTTGGAACCGATCCCTCGCCAATGGTACTACTCCCTTGACCCAAAGAACCTTACTACCTGGGTGAGGTCGCAGTTGAATTTGCTAAGAAATATACCGACAATGTCGAAATCCAAGCCAACACCCGTACCCTTGAGGTCCTAACCCAGAATGACAAGGAGGGGTTCACCGAGTTCTTAACCCGTTGGAGGAGGGTAAGCACCCAGTTGGTCAGTAAGCCGAGTGAGTCAACCTTGGTGGAAAAATTTGTCAACAATCTCCGCCCGGTGTATGCAACCTTACTGAGGTACCAAAACATCAAGACCTTCCAAGACCTGTAAATCCTTTGGACACGCATTGAAGACGGCCTCCGTAAGGGTGTCCTAGCCAAAACCACTAGTAGAGGCTACCTGGGATCCACATCAACCGGATCTCACCCTTATGGTCAGACGAACAAGATTGATGAGGTCAACCTCCTTGAACCAACCGCCAAGAGAGCTGAGCGCCCCAAAAGAGTGTTCACTAATATAGGGTCAACTTATGCAAGCGCCCTAAAGAGGCTTATGGACCAAGGGAAGCTACAACCGATGGGACCCCCCCCCCCCCAGATTCGTCTGATGCTAAGAAATCCCGCTTCTGGAACCCTAATGCCTACTGTCAGTACCACCAAGGGAAAGGGCATGACACGGAAACCTGATTCAAACTCAAACACATCATCCAAGACATGATCGAGAAAGGGGAATTGCCTTTTCCTCCACCAACTAAACCAAACAACAAAACAAACCCTTTGGGAATCCATGCTATCTCCGATGATGAGCCAACCTTGGACTGCTCACACCTCATCCTGCCAATTGATGACGAGGTGAATGCCCTAGAGAAGGATGGCTCGGACGGGGTATTTGTGTTCAGTGCCGCAACTATGCTTGCCATGTTCCAACAAGTTGAGGAAGCTATAACCAGTCTCTCCGAAAGGATCACCCGACTCGACGATGCCTACCGCTGACTGATTTTTAATCCTCCAACACCACGCCCGAGGAAAGGTCCCCCGAGCACCCAAAACTACCCTCACCAAGATGTATTGCTCCCACAACCATTCAGGCATGCACCTCACGATAACTACCCTCACAATAATCAACCTCACAAAAATAACCCTCACAAAAACTACGCTCACAAAAATGTCCCTCACAAAAACTACCCACCAAGGAATACCCCTCCAAGGTACCCTCGAGATCCCGAAATCAATGGAATCTGGAGAGACGATGTTGAAGATGCCTAGATTGTCCCAGGGAAAGTGAAACAGGCGAAAGAGATCGGTCATCTTACCCGGTCCGGACACCCCTATCAAAATCCAAATAATTCAACGGTCGCTCCAACATCGAATGACCAAGTTATCCCGGACGCGGACACCCAGCCCAAGGCTCCCGAGAGTTCTATCCTCAAACACTGCAGAAAGCAAAAGCCGAAATCTTAATTTGGCAACATATTGCCACATCCTTCGAGCATCGGCAGGCTCTACTACAAGCCTTGGGAAAACTGACTATGCCCTCTACCTCCTCCTCGGAAGAAGTGGTGGGACACATGACAAGGGATGTCCCTGACTTGAGCAACCCGGTCATTTTCTCTGATGAAGATATCCCTCCCTTCGGAGCCAACCATAACCTGGCCCTGTACATCACCGTACAATGCCTCAAAAAGAATGTGCCTATGGTTCTTGTGGATGGCGGATCCGCGGTGAATGTCGTTCCCCTCAAAACGGCTCATAAACTGGGTATCAAAGAAGCTAATTTGGTCCCAACCAATCAAGGAGTACGCGCTTATGACGGCACTCGTCGTAAGGTCGCAGGGCTTATCACTCTAACTGTCGCAACCGGACCACTAAAAAGGCAAACCAGTTTTCAGGTAGTCGACATTGACGCCTCCTTGAATATGCTTCTGGGACGTCCCTGGATTCACGCCGTCAAGGCAGTTACCTCAACTCTCCACCAGAAAATCAGGGTTCCCTTCAACGGGAAAACGATCACAATTCCTGCTTCCCTGATCAAAGCCGTCATGAAAAAGGGAATAGCCTTCCAGGCCATTGAGGAGGACGACAATGAAATATGGGAATTCCAAGCCGTGAATGCCATAACTAATGAATCAACATCCTCTGATTGTGACCCATTTGCCAACCTCACAGTCAATCACATTCTGATACGCCGAGGTTATTTCTTGGGTTTACCTCTCAATCCGTTGAAGGACACCTTACCTCCCTTAGAACAGGCTAAGGTCCCCAACATCATTTTTGAACTGGGCTATGAACCTACCGATGAAGATATCCAGGAGATGAACCTCCTAGTTCGAAAGCGCAAGAAGCACAGAGTTATCCTTTGTCCCTATCATTTGACCCTCAATGGATACTTTGTCCCCGAGGGAGAGTCCGAGCTCTACCATGGCTTTCCGGAGCCAATATATGACTCTCTGGCCAAAGTCAGGCACCCGGGTGTGGAAGTCTTCCAGGACTGCTACTTCATCCCCGACAACACCGAAGCTGCATCAACCAAGTCTAAGCCGTCCTCATGCCTCGACGGACAAACTATCACTCTCCTCTTTGGAGAGGATAACATTAAACACCTCGACTATGAGGACATCATCAACATCGCTCTGAAGGATAACCAATTTGACCCGACCACCTTGATCTTTGATACTGACCCGGAGAAAGCTACACAGGCCTGGAGGAAGACCATCAAGTGGACCGATCGCCAAGGCCGCATTGTCAAGATCACAACTGGAGAAGGGACTATGTTCAAAGACGGAGGTGAAGAAGAATCTGAGTCTGAGTCGGAGTCAGAGTCTGTCATAGCTCCTAACACTCATGATGTCCCTGTCAAGGTCCCCTTCCCACGGTTTTATCACAAGCTTGTGGCTGATTCAGAGGCTGAGTCTACTAGGGTCATCCCCACTCCCATGATAGGTGACACCCTGGAGCCTATTCGAGGGGCCACCTCCTCTACTGTGTCACCTATGACTGACCATGAGATGTCTATCCTCTCCGAGCTTTTCGCTCGTGTCAACTTAATGAACGCTAAGTTTGCTTATTACTCGTCTCAATTTAACTGCAATACAATTCTGAATGACTATGAGGAATTTGACTTGAGTGACTACCCACCTCACCTAGCCAAAGAACTTGACAAACGGGAAACCAGAACCCCCATCATTGAGGAATGTTGAACCATATAGAATATATGTTTATGTTTTGATGATGTCAAGGTGTTTTAATATTATATATACTCGTTACGTGTAATCGTTTGTTAAGATCTTTTAGATTATACTTATTCATTACAAGCAACAAAGAGAATTGTGATGGAAGTATATGATGGTCAAGCCTCCGTTGAAGATCAAACAATCTGAAGATTCATTCAAGAATTATGTGAAGACGAAGACCGTCTAAAGATTAATCAAGCTTGGATGATGAAGTAGCCTATACTCGAAGATCTCCTATGAAGATTAGAATAGTATAGGTGATTATCTCGTAATGGTAACTAAGAATGAATTTCTTAAGTTGGTAAAGTTATAGCTTTGCAGCTATAACATTACTAGTGAAAGAGCTCAATGTTATAGCTCTCCTACTATAACATTGAGATGCTGAGTTTATTATACACGACATATTTTGTTTCAAAATTGTTTTTAAAATTGTTTAAAGTTTATTTTAAATGTTTTGATAAGAGTATTTATTTAATTAAGCCCGGTTTAGTGTGGAGTTCGGTTTTATGTTGAACGTTGACTAGTAGTCATTTTGGGTCAACTTATGAGTTGGACCATGCTACTAATTAGGGTTTCAACAAAACCTCTCTTAAAACCTAAATTCTAACCCATATATTGAGCTAGAGTTTGCACAAGTCATGAGGCATATAAGCCGTGACATCTCGTGTAACTTAAGGTATATCTTGTGAAGATTTTATTCTATAAAGAATATCTTTACATATCTTGTATATCTTACTTAATATATTTGTTTATGATAAAAGATATTCTTGTTATATAAAATCTTATCATATCTTAGAATTTATAGTAAAGATAATAATTGAATAGATTATATTCTATCTTTTGGAATTTTCTTTATTATCCTTTATACTTTAAGGAAAGAAATAATAGAAGATATGATTTGTTAACATATCTCCTATTTTCAGCCATTAGGGGTTCTCAAAACCGAGTTGCCTTGTTCTTTCCTTCCTATAAATACTTTTCTCTTTGTAACATTTAATAGAGAGACCTTAAGTATAAAAATTGATTTTATTTTTACAAAGCAAAACTGTGTATTTCAAGCAGAAAACCGTTTTGTTATTTTTCAAAGGTCGTGTGTTTTAAACTCGTATATTTGTTCAGTTATTGTTATAAGATAATAGTTCTCAATAGATTTCTTACTTGTTCATTGACGTGAACCTTTGAAAGAATCATTAGTGCTTTTTTATTAGCGTAAGTTAGTCACTCGAGTATTTAACGGTACTCATTGACTTACAGGTAGAGTTAGTTGTAAGAGTTGGGTTAGTAAATTTGTAATCCGTAGAGAGGTACTATATGTATTAATCGAGAATAGTGGACGTAGGTTTCGACTTGTGAAACTGAACCACTTCAAAAACCGTGTGTCTCCTCTCTTTCATTCTTTCGTTTACATTGTTTTAATCGTTCATTAGTTGATTAGTTAAAGTTTAATCAAAAAACTTTAAATAATCAATTATATACACATAACCAAAAAGCTTTCAAAAGTTTTAAATCCTCAATTAACCCCCCCCCCCCCTCTTGAGTATTTTGGATCTATAGACTCTTCGATTGGTATCAGAGCCTCGTGCTCTTGATTGCCTAACCGCAAAGAGTTTGATCTATCTTGTTCTTATTTATCTAATCGTTTTATATTCTGCTGCCTATCACGTGATAAATGGATTCCAAATATCTCAAGTGTCCCGTCTTTGATGGGAAGAATTATGGATTATGGAAAAACATGATGACTCACTATGTGAAAAACATGATGACTCATTATGGAAAACCCTAAACCTAGAACTCCTCCCAAGCAAAATAACCCAAGGGTTAGAAAAACGGTCATTAGACAAGTTTGGGTTCGAAAAGATTTAGTATATAGAGTAACTAATCATAAGGGACCCAACTTTGCTTGGGTACCTAAAAACTGTATCTAATCCTTTCTGCAGGAAGTAATGAAAGAAAACAATCAATGGTATCTTGACAGTGGATGTTCAAGACACATGACCGGAGATAAGAATCTATTTCTTTCACTCAAGCCCTTCAATGGAGGAAAAGTGACGTTCGGGGACAACAAAAACGGTAAGGTAATCGGCGTTGGCAAAATCGGAATTTCTAAGTCTCAAGCGATCAGCGATGTCTATCTCGTGGATGGTCTAAAACATAACTTGCTAAGCATATCTCAACTATGCGACAAAGGTAACAAAGTTGTGTTCCATACTGATAGTTGTCGCATTATAATCGAAGGAACTAGCAATGTTATTCTTGAAGGCCACAGGAAAAGTAATGTTTATATGGTAGATTTAAATGTTGTGCCTACTAACTCTTTTTCATGCATGAAAGTTACACTTGATGATCCCGGTTTATGGCATAAATGGTTTGGTCACATTAGCTCACTAACCTTGAACAAACTCAAGAAGTAGGACTTGGTTGAAGGGTTACCTAAAATCAAGTTCGACCAAGAAAAGATGTGTGATACGTGTGCCAGATGCAAACAAGTAAGATCATCATTCAAACCTAAAAGAGTAGTAAGCATAAATCAAGCCTTGGAATTAGTACACATGGATTTATGTGGGCCTATAAAGGTAAGGAGTAGAGGAGGATCCAGGTACGTCTTCGTTCTTGTAGATGATTACTCAAGGTATGTATGACCTATCTTTCTTCATACAAAAGACGGAACGTTTGATGAATTTGATTGTCTTATGAAACGTGTTTAAAATAAGTATAAGACTAATCTTGTATCCAATAGTACGGATCATGGCACCGAGTTTGACAATCAAGCTTTCATAGAATATTGTAGAGTTAATGGTGTAGGGCATAACTTTTCTTCACCAAGAACTCCTCAACAAAACGGTGTCGTTGAACGTATGAGTAGAACTTTGGAAGATATGGCTCGTACAATCCTTTTGTGTAGTGGTTTACCTCGTAACTTATGGGCTGAAGCCATTAGTACTTCTTGCTACACCCATAATCGTGCTATGATCCGACCTATTCTTAAGAAAACCCCCTAGAAACTCCTTAGAAGTCGAAAACCTAATATCTCCCATCTTCATTGCTTTGGGAGTAAATGTTTTGTTCACAATAACGGTAAAAACCGGTTAAGTAAGTTTAACCCTAGGAGTGATGAGGCGATTTTCATAGGATACTCAGATCATAGCATGGCTTACAAAGTCTTCAATAAGAGAACTCTCTGTATTGAAGAAAGTGTCCACGTTATTTTTGATGAAAATAACGTGTTTGATAAGCCTTTACAGGATGAGGAAGAAGACTTGGATGAACCCGACTTTCGTCTTTAAAGAGACGATCCCCCGGAATTAGAATTGGAGGACAATGAGATAGAAATAACAAGTGATGAACTTGATCTTTCTTCAAAAGATAAAAAGGAGAAAACCAAAGTTATAGTTGATGATACTATAACATTGACTCAAAATAATGACTCCCAAACTAATGTTATAGGTGATGTTACTATTACATTGGATCCAAATCAAGGTGTAGAGTCCGAAGTTATAAACGGCTCTAATACAACACCCGGATTGGATTCAGGGGGAACTTCCTCCAATTCCGATCCAAATGAAGTTAGGACAAGCTCAAATAACGATGAAGAACCAAGTACTTCAACAAAATGGAAATACAAGAGCTCACACCCCATGGACAATATTCTAGGGAATATTAAGAAGGGTGTTCAAACTAGACGATCCTTGAATAACTTCTGCTCTTTCTACTCTTTTCTATCCACGATCGAACCAACAAATATCAATGAAGCTCTTGCAGAATCAGATTCGATTGTAGCTATGCAAGAAGAGCTACAACAGTTCGAACGAAACAAGGTTTGGCATTTAGTTCCTAGACCAAAGGATCGATCTGTCATTGGAACAAGGTGGGTCTTTAGGAACAAACTAGATGATGCCGGAGTCATTATCAGAAACAAAGCAAGATTGGTGGTCCAAGGTTATAATCAACAAGAAGGAATAGATTATGACGAGACTTTTGCACCTGTTGCCCGTCTTGAAGCTATTAGACTTCTGATAGCATTCGCAGCACATAAAGAAATGAAGCTCTTCCAGATGGACGTCAAGACAGCATTCCTGAATGGGTATTTACAGGAAGAAGTCTTCATTGAACAACCCCCCGGATTTAAGAATAGCAAATTTGAAGATCACGTCTTCAAGTTGGATAAAGCCCTATACGGATTGAAATAAGCACCTAGGGCATGGTACGTCAGATTATCCAAGTTTCTACTTGACAAAGGTTCAAAGCAGAGGATCTATTGATAAAACCTTATTTCTAAAATCCGAGGGTTCAGACCTTTTGGTTGTTCAAATGTACGTCGATGACATTATCTTTGGATCGACCAACCGAAACCTATGTAAATATTTTTCTGAGTTGATGACCTCTGAGTTCGAGATGAGTATGATGGGAGAATTGAAATTCTTCCTAGGTCTGCAAATACAACAAATCGATGAAGGCATTAAGATTCATCAACAGAAGTATATCAAGGAATTAATTCGAAAATTCGGAATGGAAAATTCCCATGGTATGCCTACTCCAATGGTCGAGAACAAGAAATTGACATTAGATGAAGACGGTAAATCAGTTGATGAAACTACTTACCGTGGAATAATTAGGTATCTGTTATATTTGACCGCAAGTAGACCCGATATTATGTTTAGCGTACGCGTTTGTGCGAGATATCAGTCATCTCCCAAAGAATCGCATATGACGGCCGTAAAACGAACTTTACGATATTTAATTGGAACGGCCAAGCTGTATTTATGGTATCCAATGGAATGTAACTTCGATTTAGTCGATTATTCCGATGCCGACTACGCAGGATGTTCTCTAGACAGAAAAAGCACATCGGGTGTCGCCGCATTTGTCGGACCGTGCATTATTACGTGGGGTTCGAAGAAACAAAATTTGGTTGCTTTCTCGACTGCTGAAGCCGAATATATCGCTGCAGGACTAGTATGTACTCAATTATTATGGCTTAAGCAACAATTACGTGATTATGGTGTTGATGTAGGATGTATTCCTATTTTATGTGATAATACTAGTGCGATAATAATTTTTAAAAATCCCGCACAACATTCACGTACCAAACATATTAAAATAAGACACCATTTTATTCGAGACCATGTTGAGAAGGGGAATATAAAACTTGAATTTTGTAGTACGGAAAAACAATGGGCAGACGTTTTGACAAAATCGTTAGCTAGAGAACGATTTTAGACTTTACGGTTGGAAATTGGTTTAATCAGTGGTATCTAAGTTTTTGTATATGTTTAATTTCCTTATGACTGACTAGTTTAAGTTAAGATTGTATGACTATGTCCGTATATTGCGTTGCATGAATAATTTCGTTTATAGGAAAATATTTATCATAAATTTCTATTTGTCATTTAGAATTTAATTGTTATACAAACTTAATCTTTTATCAAAATAAGACAAGATACACCATATCTTTTATTTTCCAAATCACATAAAAACTCTCCTATATTGCTCTCCATATCTCACGCCTCATATTTCCTACACACAATTCAATCCCTAAAATTTATCTTACTTTCCAAATTTTATCTTTTACCATATAAATTTGATCACCTAACAACTCCTATGCCTACTTTAATACTTGTCACTATTTGCCACTTACCAAAATTAATCACCACTTGCCTAAGACCAAGATCTAGACCCTTATATTAACCCCCCTTCTTTGCCGTGTACACCATACCACCTCCATTTGCCTACTTTTTCTCTTCTCAAAAAATTACCACAATCTCATCATCACCTTCTTCCCTAAACCATCAACATCACCATGAATTATCACCATGCAAAAACCCGATCATCAACCCGACATCAACAAAACCGCAACTTTAACAACCCACCATCACCACTACCATCTCATAATCCGAATTCTTCTACCTCTCCTTTACCACAACCAAAATCATCTACACCCCTGTTTCACGGTCGTGACGACACGATGTCCGAGGGAAAAAGAAGACGACTTTTTAAGGGGAAGAATAAGGTTGTTGTTGATGAGGGTAATGCTATTGATGAACCCGAAGTTATTGTAAGGAATGGTATTGCAAGGACTCTATTCCGGGATGTTTCGAAACACGCTACAAGGGAATGGTCAAATCGAGTTCGTTTGACGCATGATGAAAGTGTCCTTGTTTCTCGTGTCTTGAACTATTCCGTCCATGGAGGGAGGTATTATCCTAAATCTTGGTTGGCTAATGTGTCGGCTCTTAAATTTTTCATCGATTTTCTTAATTTTTAAGGGTGGAGTCACATTAGTCAATTTCAGGTCCAATTTATCCGGTTGAAGTTGTTCAATTCTTTGCTAGTGTGTCGATTAAGAAAGGAGTCTTGCATGCGTTGGTTAATGGTGTTGATGTGACGGTCTCTGTTTCGGATTTTTGCTCTGCTTTTTCTGCTCCCGATGACGGAATTGAAATTGATCCGAGTCTTGAATAGTCCAATGTCGTTAGTGAAAAGGAGATGTTGATTAAAAAGTATTTTTAAGAAGTTGGGACGGACGGTGGGAACATTGTTGTTCCTCCTCTCTCGGCAAACATTAAGTTCCTCCTCAACTTTCTTTGGAACACTGTTGTGCCGAGAAGGGGAGGACGAGACAAGGTTTCTAGTTATGAGGCCATTATTATTTATTCATGGTTAGAGGGATAAAAAGTGAATTTGGCGAGTCTTGTCTTAAACCGTATAGTCCAAACAAGTCTCACGGTTACCAAGGAGAAAGTTAGTACAACAATCGACCTTCCATATGGGATGTAGGTGTCTCGGTTGTTAGAAGTCAAACAAGTGGTGGGACGGGCTAGCTACGGTATGAGTGCAAAGGATTGTATGTGTGATCGCTTGATTAAGCTTATAGGTCTTGTGGTTGATGGACCCGAGTTGTTGCTTGTGAAGGATGGTGGGAAAGTTTCTAGTGATTCGGGTTCGGGAGCAATGAAGGCAAAAATGGAAAGTTTTATGACTTCCTTAATGGAGAAGTTTGAGGAGCAATCCACCAACTTGGCTAGGGTTTTATCACACGTTGGACCATCACGATCTTTGGAGTCGGGTTTGGATACTTCTCGGGTTTATTCTTGGATGGATGAGGTGGATAAGAGGTTAATGGGTTTTGAGAGGGAGTTCAAGGCCATCCGTGGGGAAGTGTTCCCACATGGAGATCGTCTTACCTTTCTCACGAGTCAAGGCGGTGCTTTGGTTATGCATGGAAAAGCTATGGCAAACGATCAATCACTAACTTTGGAGGTGACTAAAGCTTTGTCCTTGAAGATACTCAACTTTGATCGAAGTATTCAAAGTCTTTCTCAACTTGTGAGGAGCTCCTTTGATCGTCTCGATGCCTTGGAACATCGTACTCGTCCCGACTACGTGAACCCATACAAAACCTGTAACATTTGACCTTCTCTCACCTTGCCTTATCTAGCACCTTCTATTTTTAGTATCTTTTCTTTATCTTGATGGTGTATTTTGCAAACTTAATTCGGCCCATTTTGGCATATACTTGTGGATTATGGCCCAAGTATCTCTTTAAACATGTGTTTATTCGGCCCATTGGAACTAACATGTTTTCCTAAGTTTGTATGACAATTAATCCTCTCGATGCTTATGGTTATGCGTGGTTTATTTCTTCTATATGACGTTTTATCTCTTGTCTCGTCTTATATTATTCTAGTCATTTTAGTTTTGTTCTTAACTTTTCGATGATGTCAAGAGGGGGAAAGAACGTCTATGGTAAGCATCTACCTAAGCTTCCTCCTTGTCAAGACCAATTGTCTCTTAAAGTACTTACGTTTTCGGTTACTTGTTAATCGTCTTGATCTTGCGTTGATCTTTATTATTAAGATGACGGTATTATATTGAGGGGGAACTCTTTAATTAGTCACAATTTTAGGAGACTTGTCATCATCAAAAAGGGGGAATTTGTTGAACCATATAGAATATATGTTTATGTTTTGATGATGTCAAGGTGTTTTGATATTATATATACTCGTTGCGTGTAATGGTTTGTTAAGATCTTTTAGATTAGACTTATTCATTACAAACAACAAAGAGAATTGTGATGGAAGTATATGATGGTCAAGCCTCAGTTGAAGATCAAACAATCTGAAGATTTATTCAAGAATTATGTGAAGACGACGTCCGTCTAAAGATTAATCAAGCATGGATGATGAAGTAGCCTATACTCGAAGTTCTCCTATGAAGATTAGAATAGTATAGCTGATTGTCTCGTAATGGTAACTACGAATGAATTTCTTATGTTGGTAAAGTTATAGCTTTGCAGCTATAACATTACTAGTAAAAGAGCTCAATGTTATAGCTCTCCTACTATAACATTGAGATGCTGAGTTTATTATACACGACATATATTGTTTCAAAATTGTTTTGAAAAGTGTTTAAAGTTTATTTTAAATGTTTTGATAAGAGTATTTATTTAATTAAGCCCGGTTTAGTGCGGAGTTCGGTTTTATGTTGAACGTTGACTAGTAGTCGTTTTGGGTCAACTTATGAGTTGGACCATGCAACTAATTAGGGTTTCAACAAAGCCTCTCTTAAAACCTAAATTCTAACCCATATATTGAGCTAGGGTTTGCACGAGTCATGAGGCATATGATCTGTGACATCTCGTGTAACTTAAGGTATATCTTGTGAAGATTTTATTCTATAAAGAATATCTTTACATATCTTGTATATCTTACTTAAAATATTTGTTTATGATAAAAGATATTCTTGTTATAGAAAATCTTATCATATCTTATAATTTATAGTAAAGATAATAATTGAATAGATTATATTCTATCTTTTAGAATATTCTTTATTATCTTTTAGGCTTTAAGGAAAGAAATAATAGAAGATATGATTTGTTAACATATCTCCTATTTTCGGCCATTAGGGTTTCTCAAAACCGAGTTGCCTTGTTCTTTCCTTCCTATAAATACTTTGCTCTTTGTAACATTTAATAGAGAGACCTTAAGCATAAAAATTGATTTTACTTTTACAAAGCAAAACCGTGTATTTCAAGAAGAAAACCGTTTTGTTATTTTTGAAAGATCGTGTGTTTTACACTCGTATATTCGTTCAGTTATCGTTATAAGATAATAGTGCTCAATATATTTCTTACTTGTTCATTAACGTGAACCTTTGCAAGAATCATTAGTGCTTTCTTATTAGCGTAAGTTAGTCACTCGAGTATTTAACGGTAATCATTGAGTTACAGCTAGAGATAGTTGTACGAGTTGGGTTAGTAAATTTGTAATCCGTAGAAAGGTACTAAATTTATTAATCGAGAATAGTGGACGTAGGTTTTGTAGATACTCGGTATCTGCTGAGACTCCAACAAACACCCGATGATTATCGGAATACAACATGTTTTGGAATCGCGGCGTTTGATCGACAGTTTGTGTACAACTTTACGTCGGAAAACATAAAACGATTTCGAAAATAAAACAACTCAGAACATTTCAAAAATACCTGGAGTGTTTAATGCACGACGACGGGGTCGCAATGACACTAACTAGAGTCAAAACCGACAACGGACCAAAAACCGACTCAAAAATTCAAATCCCGACTCCAACAACGAGTCAAACCGAGTCAACCACCAAAAAACAAAACATTTCAAACCTTCTACCTTAAGTTTTCCTTGATTCATGTTGGTCAAGTACCAAACATGTGACTACAAAACCTAGGATAGAACAAATCATGATTGCGTTTGTTGTGAAAGTGAAAACACAACTCGAAGAACCGCGACGTGGCTCGCGCCTCTTTGAGCAGCCCAAGTGGCCACGTCGCTCAAAACTCAAACAACCACTCATTCTCCTATAAATACCCCTCAAATTCCACCCATTTGAGACTTACGCGAGTGTCCGCCCCCTCTTTTCTGCCTTAAAATTCTCGACTCGACTTCTTAAGTCACAACCCGAAGCGTATTTACGACCTACCGATCGTAAACACGAGCCTTACACATTGTTTGGTACCGTCATCGTGCATTAAATCACTTGACCGACCACTTCGACCACTACACCATCACTAAACATCTAAAACACTCTTTTTACTTACCAAAACGGTTTTAAACCGAGTTTTTTCCGATCAAACGAGTTGTTACACTTACGTCAGTCACTCGCCATAACCAAACATGTAAGTATGAGGGTGTAAAAATCCTCTTTTATTATGGTTTCATTTGTTTCATGACTATAACATGCTAAAACATGCATAACATGAACCAAAACATGGAGTAAACGAGCCAAAACTAATTTTTGGTCTGAGGCAGAAGACCCTTAGGTCGCCAACTGGCCCGCGCCTAAATGGGGTGTTCAGACCAGAGATCAACCGTGTTTGTTCTCGTCACTTCCTTTTAATCCACTTTCATATTTGTAATCGGTTTTCACCATTTCAAGTATTTTCGAACCCTTTATTTCATTTGTTTTAACCATAAAACATTTTTCACCCTTGGTTCCTCATACCATGACGGTTAAATCCGTGTTTCGGTGATAATATTTGGTTAATGACATTTAAAAGGAATTTTAAAGCCTTTTATTTCATTTCTTTACATTTTCAAACAAACATATTAGTCACCAACATAAAGTCACCCTTGGTTCTACATACCATGCCGGATTTGAACCCGGGTACGATGATGAGTATCGACTAATTACATTCAAATGGACTTAAAACAATTAGTTCATAATCACTTTCAAAACTATTCATGTCAAGTTTGTCAAATCGAACCCGACACTGAATATTTTCAAAATAATGATGATTATTCGAGTCTAGTTCTTCAAATCAACAAATGCGGTCTAAACGACCCCTTCAAATCAAACCGGGTTCAAATACCCATTTTCAATACGTTTTATAACGTTTTCTAAAAGGTCAGAACACGGCACATAAACCGTGGGCTAACCTGCACCTAAACAGGCTCTCCATTTCTCATTTTCAAAACCAGAGAGAGGCCCCTTACACCGCCGGCTGGCTCGCGCCTCATATAGCCGCCTGGTACAGGGCCTGTTCCCTTCCAGCATTAGTCTAGGACGATCCTGGCTCCGGTTATCCCAGATATAGGACGGATCAGATGACTATTCAAAACCATATTTGCAAAATGCTTTACTAAGACAAATGGATCATGTTATGCTCCCTAAACCTAATACGGTAAATGGATGTTTAATTTCCGTCTTGCATGCAAATCAATCATTAATCCAACTCGACATCTTATACTTGATACTTAGATTAAATCAACTGACTTAGAAAGCTCTCTCACATGTTAGGTTTAAATTATTGGATGCGCATTCATGCATTTAAACCGTTTTATCAACTTTTGCATTCAACCAACCAAGATCGATCAGTAGAGGCCGCTAACGCGGGCGGGATTGGGTGTCTGATTAAAGGGCTTCCCAATACGTACCTTCACCTATTTCTCAGAAACTTTGGATAGTGGACGACCTTATCCAGGGCGTATGAGAGTCATTCTAGAGATAGGATGCTAAAGAGGGACGATTTCCTTATCTTTAGTACCTATGTCAAACGCTGCTTTGTGCTTCGATTTGACCGAGGTATAAAGTGGATTTCGAACGGGTTCCAGGCATTCCACAAATGCTTGGTGGCGACTCCGAACATCTCTAATCGTTTCGAGACCCTTACCGAAATGAAAACGACCGATCTAAAGCGATCCGGTCGAAAGCATTTTTACGCCACCGAGCGTGGCTTTCAAAAGACCGTTGTATGTCCACAGATTGGCGACTCCGCTGGGGAAAACTAGGACACTTACATCTTTGTGATCCCTAGATGGTGAGACTCGAACGAGGTCTTGGTTGGAATGCATTAATTGATATTACGGTCACGGTCGGGTTCCTTGTCCGGGCCCACAACCTAACCCTTTTCGACCAATTGGCTCGTCTCGTCGGCGTGAGTTTTCTCATCCCCGCGTTTCGAATCCCGTTGAGTCAAGCATACCATTAACGTTACACAATTCTGTTTCGTCAAAGAGCTTTCATCACTTTCGAGCACGAGGCTAGGGCACCCTCCTTACACATTTTGTTTGGATTGGTATCCCTCTCGCAAATCGGGGTTTGATCGCTTGGTGTGTAACCCACCCTTTTAAGCCAAAACCCGAGTCAGCATAATGCATAATATAATGAACTGTGAGTGCTTATGTGCTACTTGATCATAAGTCCTTCCGTGTCATTTTCAAAATCACCCTTTTCGCGCCATTATAATGGCCGTTTCAAACCTCGGTCTTTCGCCGACCGTTGCATGCCTTTCTAGGCCGTCGTAATGACGATTTTTTTTCAAACCCGTTTTTTTATAGCCATTTCAACACGCCTTTCTAGGTCGTCGTAATGACGATTTCCAAACCCGGTTTTTATAACCATTTCAACACGCCTTTCTAGGCCGTCGTAATGACGATTTCCAAACCCGGTTTTTATAACCATTTCAACACGCCTTTCTAGGTCGTCGTAATGACGATTTTTTTCAAACCCGGTTTTGATAACCGTTTCAACACGCCTTTCTAGGCCGTCGTAATGACGATTTTTTTCAAACCCGGTTTTTTATAACCATTTCAACACGCCTTTCTAGGCCGTCGTAATGACAATTTTCAAACCCGGTTTTGTACAACCATTTCAAATTACCTTTTTGCGCCGTTATAATCGCCGCGTCTAGACACGGATTTTAACCCGTTTCGCGCCAACAATGGCTCTTTCAAAACCTGAGAAAAGCACACACCCCTTTTCTCGAGACACTTTCGGGATCCCGAGGACCATACACCGTCCTCTAGACCTCTTCAAACATTTCAAACTCGATTTTCAAAACATACAATTTTGAATTTCAAAACCGTCTTGGGAAACAATGCACTGTTTTCCTAGCCGACTCAAACTCAAACCGTCTTTTGCAAATAAAGTTAAGACAACCCTTTCAACTGATCGACTTGCGGAGATTTATATCTTCGGAAGCCGTCCATTTAAGCGAAAAATGAATCTTTTTGAAAATTTCTATTTTCGAAAACTTCAGTCCACCATTCCAATTCCGCCTCGTGTCTATCGAGTCAAAGCAAACGTACTTATGGGTCTTTACTTATGAGTCGTCTCACCACGAGACCCGTCCAACGGCGTCACGCCGTCATGTTGGACTCGTGTCAAAAGTTCGGTCAAACACCGTCACGTCATAAATCGAGTCAACACCGGGGGACCACACACGGTCACCCCGTTTTGTTGAGTGTTATCTTTTTCCCGTCCTTTGCGTCGTCTGCGTTCAGTCTTCGAACCGTGTCGGATCGACTTGTAATGTGAGCCATTTTCTACCTCAGAGCCATGGCCCCGTATTCAGCTTCGTCCAACAAGAACAATGACAACAACAGAGATGTCACAACTGATCAGCTAGCCAGCCTGCTTACCGCTCTTAAGGTCACTCTGGATCGTGTCGAGACCCGTATCGACACCCTGGAAAACAAGGAAGTTGGGGAACATAACACTCCACCTGTGACTGAAATCGAGAAGAGGCTAAAGCTTTTGGAGGAACAGCTCCTAGCCCGGGGTAACAATATCCATCTTGAGAGCAACCGAATGTTCGAACCTGTTGGGGACCAGTTACCTGACAACTTCACCCTGACCGATGTGCCTAAGTTCAAGGGAGTGGAGGACCCACTCAACCATATCCGTGCTTTCAAGGACTACATGTCCATTAAAGGGGTCAAACAGGAAGTTTTTACCCGGATCTTCCCATCCTCCTTGGAACCGATCCCTCGCCAATGGTACTACTCCCTTGATCCGAAAAACCTTACTACTTGGGATGAGGTCACAGTCGAGTTTGCCAAACAGTATGCCGACAATGTCGAGATCCAGGCCAATACCCGTACTCTCGAAGTGCTAACCCAGAACGACAAAGAGGGGTTCACTGAGTTCCTAACCCGTTGGAGGAGGGTGAGTACTCAACTGGTCAGTAAGCCAAGTGAATCGACTTTGCTGGAAAAGTTTGTCAACAATCTCCGCCCAGTTTATGCCAATCTACTGAGATATCAGAATATCAAGACCTTCCAAGATCTGCAGATTCTTGGGACGCGCATTGAGGACGACCTCCGAAAGGGTGTCTTGGCCAAGACCACCGGCAGAGGTTACCAGGGATCCACCTCAACCGGATCTCGCCCTTAAGGCCAGACGAACAAGATTCATGAGGTCAACCTCGTCGAACCATCTCTTAAGAAAACTGAACGCCCCCAGAGAGTGTTTACCAACATAGGGTCGACTTATGCAAGTGCCCTGAAAAGGCTCATGGACCAGGGGAAGTTACAACTGATCGGACCCACCCCGGATCATTCCGATGCCAAGAAGTCCCGGTTCTGGAACCCCAACGCCTACTGTCAGTATCATCGGGGGAAAGAGCATGATACCGAAACTTGCTTCAAGCTCAAGCACCTCATTCAAGACATGATTGAGACGGGAGATTTGCCATTACCCCCACCAACTAAACCGAATAACAAGACGAATCCTTTGGGAATCCACGCCATCTCTGACGATGAGCCGACCCTAGACTCCTCTCACCTCATCCTGCCGATTGACGACGAGGTGAATGCTTTGGGAAAGAATCCTTCAGACGGAGTGTTTGTGTTTAGTGCTGCCACTATGCTCACTATGTTTCAACAAGTTGGAGAGGCCATAGCCAGCCTCTCTCAGAGAATCACCCGACTCGACGACGCCTACCGTCGAATCATTTTCAATCCATCGCCACAGCGCCTAAGGGAGAATTCCCCGAGCATTCAAAACTACCCACCCCAGGATGGATTGCTCCCGCGACCATTCTGGCATAGACCTCATGAAAATTACCCTCAAAATAACTACCCTAAAAATAACTACCCCCATAAAAATCACCCTCACAAAAACCATCCTCACAAAAATATCCCTCACAAGAACTACCCACCGAGGAATACCCCTCCAAGGTATCCTCGAGACTCCGAAATTAACGGCATATGGAGAGATGATGTTGAGGATGTCTATATCATCCCAGGGAAGGAGAAGCGGGCGAAAGAAATCGGGCATCTCACTCGGTCCGGACGTCCCTATCAGAATCCGAAAAATCCAACGGTCGTTCCAACAACGAATGACCAAATCGTCCCAGAGGTGGACACTCAACCAAAGGCTCCTGAGAACTCAATCCTGAAATAGCTCCAGAAAGCAAAAGCCGAAATCTCAATTTGGCAACTGATCGCAACGTCTTTTGAGCATCGACAGGCCTTGCTGCAGAACTTGGGAAAATTAACCGTGCCCTCCACCTCTTCCCCAGAAGAAATAGTGGCGCACATGACAAGGGACGCCCCTGATCTAAACAACCCGGTCGTCTTCTCCGACGAGGATATCCCTCCGTTCGGAGCCAATCATAACCTGGCCCTGTATATCACCGTACAATGCCTCCAGAAAAATATACCCATGGTCCTCGTGGATGACGGTTCCGCGGTAAATATCATTCCTCTTAAGATTGCCCACAAACTGGGTATCAAAGAAGCTGACTTGGTCCCAACGAATCAAGGAGTACGCGCCTACAACGACACTCGTCGCAAGGTCGCCGGGCTTATCACTTTGACCATCGCAACCGGGCCACTGGAAAGACAAACCAGTTTTCAAGTGGTCGACATCGACGCGTCCTTCAACATGCTCCTGGGACGTCCCTGGATTCATGCTGTCAACACGGTCACCTCAACTCTCCACCAGAAGATCAGGGTCCCCTTCAACGAGAAAACGATCACAATTCCCGCTTCCCCGATCAAAGCTGTCATGAGAAGGGGAGTAGCCTCCCAATCCATTGAGGAGGACGACGACGAAATGTGGGGTTTCCAAGCCGTGAACGCAATAACTGATGAATCGGCGCCCTCTGAATGCGACCCGTTCACCAACCTCACGGTCAACCGTATTATGATGCGTCAGGGTTATTTCCCGGGTTTGCCGCTCAATCCACTGAAGGACCCATTGCCTCCCTTGAAACAGGCTAAGGTCCCCAACATTCCCTTTGCGCTGGGATACGAACCTACCGACGAAGATATCCAGGAGATGAACCTCCTACTCCGAAAACTCAAGAAACACGGGGTTATCCTCCATCCCTACCATCTGACTCTCAACGGATACTTTGTCCCCGAGGGAGAGTCCGAGCTCTACCACGGCTTTCCGGAGCCAATCTATGACTCTGTGGCTAGGGCTAGGTACCCGGGAGTGGAAGTCTTTTAGGGCTGCTACTTTATCCCCGACAACATCGAAGCTGCATCAACTGAGTCTAAGCCGTCACCATGCCTTGACGGACAAGCTGTCACACTCTTCTTTGAGGAAGATAACGTCAAACACCTCGACTATGAGGACATCATCAACATCGCCCTGAAGGACAATCAATTTGATCCAGCCGCCTTGATCTCCGATACTGACCCGGAGAAAGCTACCCAAGGCTGGAGGAAGACCGTCAAGTGGACCGATCGCCAAGGCCGCATTCTCAAGATAACAACTGGAGAAGGCCCTATGTTCAAGGAGGGAAGTGAAGAAGGATCTAAGTCTGAGTCAGAGTCAGAGTCTGTCATAGCTCCTAACACTCCCGATGTCCCAGTCAAGGTCCCCTTCCCACTATTTTATCACAAAGTCGTGGCTGATTCAGAGGCTGAGTCTACTAGGGTCACCCCCACTCCCATGAAAGGTGACAACCCTGGAGCCTTCCCAGGGCCACTTCCTCAGTTGTGCGCCTCGATCGACCACGAGATGTTTGTCCTTTCCGAGCTTTTCGCTCGTGTCAACTTAATGAACCCCCATCATTGAGGAGACCGAACCTATTAACGTAGGAACCGACAATACACCTCAAGAACTTAGGATAGGGACAACCCTGGACCCCTCGGAAAGACAACATTTCATTGACCTCCTCCACGAATACAAGGACATGTTCGCCTGGTCTTACAGAGACATGCCTGGGATTGACAGAGAAATTGCAGAGCACCATATACCCATTAAACCCGGGGCTAAATCTGTGAAACAGAAGCTACGCCGGATGCGTCCTGAGTGTGCCCTAAAAATCAAGGAAGAAGTGGACAACTAGTTCAAGGCTGGGTTCATCAAAGTGTCTGAATACTCTGACTGGGTGGCCAACATTGTGCCAGTACCGAAGAAGGACGGAAGAATTCAGGTTTGCGTCGACTTCAGGGATCTGAACAAGCCAAGTCCTAAGTACGACTTCCCTTTGCCATATGTTGACATTCTGGTAGACAATACCGCCGAGCATGCTCTCCTATCCTTCATGGACGGGTATGCTGGGTACAACCAGATTAAAATGGCTGAGGAAGATATGCACAAGACAGCATTCACTACACAGTGGGGTACGTACCGCTACACGGTCATGCCATTCGGCCTCATCAACGCCGGAGCAACCTATCAAAGAACCGCTACCACTCACCTACATGATATGATGCACAAGGAGGTAGAGGTATATGTCGATGACATGATTGTCAAATCAAAAGAACGGGACAGCCACATCAGTGCCCTCCGGAAATTCTTCACTCGTCTGCGGAAATATAACATGAGACTAAATCCTCAAAAGTGTGCATTCGGGGTCACCTCCGGAAAACTCTTGGGACATGTCGTTAGCAAAAGAGGCATTGAGATTGATCTAACCAAAATCAAAGCCCTTCAACAAATTCCTCAGCCTAAGAACGAGAAGGAGATTCGGGGATTTCTCGGTCAAGTTCAATACATCAGCCGCTTCATTGCCAAGCTCACTATGATTTGCGAACCAATATTCAAAAAGCTTCGCGCCTCCGATCACACCGATTGGGAGGACGGCTGCCAAAAGGCCTTCGACAGGATAAAGGAAATCCTATCCAAACCTTCTGTCCTCATGCCACCTCAACCGGGGATTCCTCTATCCCTATACATTTGACCAACCAACACAACCATGGGAGCAATGTTGGCACAAACAGTTGACAACGAAGAACGAGCCATCTACTACATCAGCAAAAAGTTCATTGAGTACGAGACGAGATATACCCAATTGGAAAAGACATGCCTTGCCCTAGTATGGTCAACAAAGAAGCTGCGACATTACATGCTCAGCTACACGGTCCACATCTACTCCAAGATGGACCCGGTTAAATACATCTTCGAAAAACCCGTACTAAACGAAAGGCTGTCTAGGTGGACACTAATGCTGTCCGAATTTGACCTCAAGTTTGTACCCCTCAAGGTTATCAAGGGAAGAGCAGTTGCCGATTTCCTAGCAGAAAATACCGTCAACGAGGATCCTACGACCGACACATGGTCGCTTCCTGACGAGGACATCCTTTGTGCCGACTCCGACGCATGGGACCTATACTTCGATGGTACATCTAATCTGAGAGGCTTCGGGGTAGGAATCCTTCTAATATCGCCAGAGGGAGAACATGTTCCGATCTCGGTCAAGCTAGACTTCGCCGTCACCAACAATGCCGCTAAATATGAAGCGTGTCTCATTGGCCTACAAGCAGCCATCACACTTGGCATCAAGAGATTGAGGGTCCATGGCGATTCCTCACTCATCATCAATTAGGTGTCCGGATCATGGAAAATCCGATCTGACAGCTTAGCTCCCTACCTAGCAAAGATCAATCAAGAGGCCAAATTCTTCGACCAAGTCGACTACTTCCACTTGCCACGAGAGGAAAATAAATTTGCTGATGCCCTGGCAAAACTTGTCGCGCTCGTCAACATACCTGACGGCATGACATCAATGCCCCTATGTGTCGAGAGAAGGAGCGAGCTAGCTCACATTTGTGCCATTATCAACGACGAGGAAAGCCATAATGAACCTTGGTACCAAGCCATCCTCAATTACAAAACCAAAAATGAATTCCCTCCCAACTCTGATCAAAGAGGACAAAGAGCCATCCGTTTACTTGCATCACAATTCGTGATAAACAAGAATCAACTCTACAAAAGAACACCCCAAGGAATTCTCCTCCTTTGCATTGACCATCACAAAGCCAAAAAAGTCATGGGAGAGGTTCACGACGGAGAATGTGGCCCTCACATGAGTGCAATGATGCTTACACGGAAAATCATACGGCTGGGTTACTACTGGACCACCATGGAAGCCGATTGCCGTAACTACGTCAAACATTGCCACAATTGCCAAATCTTCGCCAACATACAACACATACCACCATCCCTTTTATACACCATGACATCACCCTGGCCTTTCTCAACCTGAGGCATTGACATCATCGGGAAAGTCAACCCGATAGGCACCAAGGGGCATTGCTTCGTCCTCGTCGCCATCGACTACTTCACCAAATGGGTGAAGGCACAGTCATATGCAGTCTTGACCGCCAAACAAGTGGCCAAGTTCATTCAAAACAACATCATCTGCCGATATGGGGTACCCCATGAAATCATCAGCGATCAAGGCTCTCACTTCCGGGCGGAAACTCAAGCTTTGCTGGACAAGTACAAAATCAAACGACATCGATCATCCCCCTACCGTCCCCAAACCAACGGAGCGGTGGAGGCAGCGAACAAAACTCTTGTTACCATTATCAAGAAAATGCAAGACAACTACCGCGATTGGCCGAGCAAACTCCCATTTTCACTCTAGGGATACCGAACCTCCATTCAAACACCGACAGGCGCCACACACTTCTACCTAGCATACGGTATGGAGGCGTTTCAACCGGTAGAGTTAGAGGTCCCTTTTCTACGCATCCTACTAGAGAGTCAAGTCCCTGAGGCAGAATGGACCCGTCGAAGGTACGAACAACTCACTCTTCTAGACGAACGGCGACTCAACGCTTTGCACAACGTCCAGCTATACCAACGACGTATACAACGGGCATTCAACAAGAAGGTCAAACCAAGAAACATCCAGGAGGGCGACTTGGTCCTCAAGTCAGTTCGAGCACCATTACCCGTCGATCCGAGGGGAAAATTCAAACCCAACTGGGCCGGGCCATACCTGTAACACCCCCATACTCCAAGTGCCTTACCAAAACCACTCAGGTATAAAGATGCTACCATCTCAGTTGCCCGAGGCAATGATAATCATAAGACAATAACGAAACAACATTTAAATACGATACAATCCAAAACCAAATACCAAAATACGATTACATGTTCTCAAAACCAAGTGTCTACTCAACTAAAAGAAATGTTTAATAAACTAATCATGCTACAGCGGAAGACTCTATCATTAGACGGTGGCACATCCCAGCTATCCCATGTAAATCGACTCATACCTGCTCAACAACTGCTCACCATCCCCGAATGGATCACCACCGTTTTTAAAACAATAAACGGGGTCAGTACTAATCACACAATTTATATAATACATCAACACAGTAAACAAACAAATTTCAATCATCACGATATCCTCCGAACTCCAATACCAACTCCACAATACTGACTACACACTAAAGTGTGTAGCCCTGCCAGAGTGCCCATCGCAACAGCTCACTCCACGCCGCCAGTGGGGGACCGCAACCGTACCCACCAAATCCCCGCTCATCTCCGTCGAGCGATAAACCCAAATTCCTTAATGTGCACATCCCTTCTGTGGCGGGTTCCACAGAAGGCGAATAATGGGCGTGAAGCCACTCCCGCAAGTGACTCCACTCAGCCAGGGACGCGCCCCGAAAAACACAGACAAATACAATCAATCACAACTACTATCAACAACCAAATCCAACAATCGTCACAATACGAATATGTTATTATTCAACAATCACAAACACCAGCAACACAATATGGGACTAATACTGAGTAGGGAAACCCTACCTGGAAAGCAACACAGTCAGACGATCTCAACAGCTGATATCAAAAGGCTTCTTCTACGAATCCTCCTCCTAACATAAAATCACATAAGCACTACCAATCAAGAAATACAACAAAACCCCCAAATCCCCAAATTAGGGTTTAACTAACTTTAACGAAATACTATAAAAACAGTACGTAGATCTTACCCTCGACGCAAGGATTACAACGGTATAAAGAAAGGTGAAATCCGACCTTCCAAGCTCCAGGATTTGCCAATAATGCGATTGATGCGAAGAACGTAGATTGTTTTCTCTTTGAAAGTAATTAGGTTTGTAAAAGTGTTTAAAGAAAGTGACGGGAGTAATTATATACTAAATCGCATTATTAACAAAACCCGACAAATCATCCCCCCGTAAACCGGCTACTCGATCGAGTAGCTGACATACTCGATCGAGTGCCTCCTACTCGATCGAGTATCCAGGTTACTCGATCGAGTACCCAAGAGGTTAGAAACTATTTTAAAATGCAACTCACCCTTACTCGACAGAGTAAGGCCCACTCGATAGAGTACCCAGAGACTCATAAAACCGTAGTAATACAGTCTTCCCTCCTTAAAAAGAACTTCGCCCCGAAGTTCAAACCACAATAAAACAAAGACACACACTACAACACTCCCGACTCAACAACCGAAATAAAACTCAACATAAAACATGTTACTAACCCAAACTCAACCCGACTCGACCACAACAAACATACCGACACAACATGAAAAAGGTATAAAAGCTCTTAAAAACTCTTCGCGATCATCTCCTACCCCCCTAAAAGAAACAAGTTTACGTCCCCGTAACCATACATACCTGATAAAAAAAGAAAGGGTAACGCTCTCTCATGGCCTCCTCTGCCTCCCATGTAGCTTCCTCAGACTCGTGGTTAGACCAAAGGATCTTATGCAAAACTGTCTCACCACTCCTAGTCTTCCTAACCTTCCGGTCAAGAATCTGCTTAGGCACCTCAAGGTATGACAAGGACTCATCTAGCTCTAAGCTCTCTGCCTCTAACACATGTGACGGATCACTCACATACTTTCGCAGCTGAGATACATGAAACACATTATGCAACCTCTCCAACCTGCTCTAAGATCTCATAAGGCCCTATGAACTTCTTACTCAGCTTGCCTTTCTTCCCAAATCTCATAACCCCACGCATAGGAGACACTTTCAGAAGAACCTTGTCCCCAACCTGAAACTCTATATCCCGACGATGTAGATCTGCATAACTCTTTTGCCTATCCTGAGCTGCTCTCATCCGTTCCCTGATTATCTTAATCTGCTCAACCATCTCATGCACCATCTCTAGTCCTAGAACCACTGCCTCAGCACTGCCGTCCCAACATATCGAACTCCTACATCTCTTCCCATATAAGGCCTCGAACGGTGCCATACCAATACTAGTGTGATAGCTGTTGTTGTAAGAAAACTCTATCAAATCCAACCTCTGTTCCCAGCTACCACCAAAGTCCATCACACAAGCTCGTAACATATCCTCAAGAGTCTTGATCGTTCTCTCAGTCTGACCGTCTGTCGCAGGATGAAATGCTGTACTCATCTTCAAAGTTGTTCCCAAAGATTCCTGCAACTCTTTCCAAAACCTTGAGATAAATCTCGCATCTCTGTCAGATACTATGTCCTTAGGGACTCCATGTAACTTTAGCACATTCTCCCGATAAGTCATAGCCAATTGTGCCTTAGTCCATGTATCTTTCATTGGCACAAAGTGAGCTGACTTGGTCAGTCGATCCACTATTACCCATATCATGTTGTTACCCTGTTGACTCTTTGGCAAACCCACGATAAAATCCATATAAATGGATTCCCACTTCCACTCAGGTACCTCTAAAGACTGAATCTTACCTTGTGGTCGTCGCTGTTCCCCTTTAACTCTCTGGCATGTCAAACAACGGGCCACAAACTGAGCTGCTTTTTCTTTCTTCATCCCGTGGCCACCAAAACGTGTTCTTCAAATCCTTGTACAGCTTGTCACCACCTGGATGTACTGAATACGGTGTACAATGTGCCTCTGTCATGATTGTCTTTTTCAGCTCCTCATCATTAGGGACACACCACCTACCATCAAACCTCAAACTACCATCTGTATGAATAGAGAATCGAGACACTGTCCCTTTCTCTACTCTAGCTCTCCACTCAACCATCTTAGGATCCAACGCCTGTTTACCTTGAATATCATCATAAAGATCAGGCTGCACTGTCAAATCTCCCACGACATCCCCTCTCTGCATCATATGTATCCCAAACCTCTCCACCTCATATCTCGACCTCATCAAAGATAGAGCTGTACACAAAGAATGTACACTCTTCCTACTCAAAGCATCTGCAACATCATTGGCTTTCCCTTCATGGTAGATAATATCTATGTCATAATCGCCAATCAGCTCCATCCACCTCCTTTGTCTCATGTTCAACTCCTTTTGAGTGAAGATGTACTTGAGACTCTTGTGATCCGAAAATACCTTAAAGGTCGCCCCATAAAGGTAATGTCTCCAAATCTTGAGAGCAAACACCACTGCACCCAACACTAGATCATGTGTAGGATAGTTCTCATAAGGCTTTAATTGCCTAGAAGCATAGGCAATCACTTTACCGTTCTGCATCAACACACATCCTAACTCGTTCTTTGAGGCATCTGTATACACCTCAAAATTCTCGATCCCTTCAGGCAATACTAAGATAGGAGCTGTGGTCAAACGCTCCTTTAATGTTTGGAACGCCGTCTCACAACTCTCATCCCAACGAAACCTGTTCTCTTTCCTCATCAACGTTGTCATAGGTCTAGAAATCTTGGAGAAATCTTTCACGAACCGTCTGTAGTATCCAGCTAAACCCAAGAAACTCCTGATCTCAGCAACATTCTTTGGTGCTTCCCACTTTGTCACTGCCTCAATCTTTGCCGGATCCACATCTACCCCATCCTTAGAGATCACTTGCCCTAGAAAAGCAACTTTCTCTAACCAGAACTCACACTTGGACAGCTTAGCATATAACTCATACTCCCTCAAAGTCTGCAACACAATCCTCAGATGCTCCTCATGCTCCTCCTTAGTGTTGGAGTAGACTAAGATGTCATCAATAAACACCACTACAAACTTGTCCAAAAACTGTCTGAAGATTCTTTTCATCAAATCCATAAACATAGTCGGTGCATTAGATAATCCAAACGACATCACCACATACTCATAATGGCCATACCTCGACGTGAAAGCTGTCTTTGGTATGTCCACCTCTCTAATCTTCACCTGATGGTACCCCGACCTCAAATCAATCTTAGAGAAGACTGATGCACCACTCAACTGATCAAACAGGTCATCTATCCTTGGCAAAGGATACTTGTTCTTCACCGTCACTCGGTTCAGCTCCCTGTAGTCTATGCACAACCTCAAAGTCCCATCTTTCTTCTTTACAAAAAGAACTGGTGCTCCCCACGAGGATACACTAGGTCTAATGTATCCCTTCTCTATCAGATCATCTAACTGCTTCCTGAGCTCCTCCATCTCCTTAGGACCCATCCGCTACGGTGCTTTAGAGATTGGCCCCGTCCCCGGTTTTAACTCAACCGTGAAATCTATCTCCCTCATCGGTGGCAACCCCGGAATCTCCTCTGGAAAAACATCTGCAAACTCATCCACCACTGGTATCTGATCAACCGTCGGACTCTATATCCGGTCATCTCTCACATGGCACAAGATCAAAGGGCATCCCTTCCTCAGATAAGACTTCAAAGTCACAGCTGCAATCAACTTAACTTTTGGTTTGACCACAAACCCACGATAAGACACACTAACACCCTTAGGACCTCTCAAAGACACTTTCTTTTGATGACAGTCTATCTTAGCTTTATACTTTCCCAACCAATCCATCCCGACTATCATCTCAAAACCATCAAAAGGAAACTCTAGCAACTCTACAGGTAGATCAAGTTGCCCAACTATCATAGACTCATCTCTATACAACCTCCCACATGATACAGACTCACCCGAAGGTATAAAAACTTTCTCACTTACAGACTCATATACCCTCAAACCCAACCGTTTAACATGACTCAAAGATACAAACGACTGAGACGCCCCCGAATCAAACAAAACAAAGGTACGAATACCGTTAACAAGAAAAGTACCAGTGATAACATGTGCATCATCCTCAAATTTGCTTTCTTGTCCATCATGAACAGACTTTCCACTGGTCTTCTGTCCACCTCCTGACAAGATCTTGGTGATGTGGTCGGTTTAGCACCCGACCCCTGATTGTTGTTGTGGTTCGTAGCTGGTTTCTGATAAGAATTACCGCCATTGCGGTTACCTCCACCCTGATAGCTCTGACTTCCCCGGTTAGACCATGACCCAGACGGTCTATTGCTTGCATAACTCTGTGCCGGCCCCTGAGAATAGCTCCCTAAGCCGATCTCTGAAAAGCTCCAGGTAAACTCGTGCACTCATGTCTCTTGTGGCCTACACCGCCACAACCATAGCAGGTCATCCCCCAACTACCACTACCACTCATATGGCCACACCCAAAGGAAGCCCCAGCACTGAACCCTGACCCAGAAGAAAACGCTCTAGCCTGATTGTGGTTGCCTTTCTTATGACTAGATTGGCCACCACCTTCACTCTCAGCCTTTCTTTTCTCAACTACTCTCTCCTGAGCCATCTCCACCAACCCCTCAGCTCTCCCAACCCTCTCATAATCTTCCTTAACATCGGTAAGGACTCCCACGGGTAACTTATCCATGATCTTAGGGGTCAACCCTCTCTCAAATCTCAGCGCTAGGTTCTCCTCACTCAAACCCATGTCCTCAGCATACCTAGACTTCTCATTAAACTGCTTGTAGTACTCAGCCACTGACATATTAGATGTCATCCTAAACCCATCAAACTCCTCCCTCAGCTTACTCCTCACATGCTCAGGTACAAACTCTTTCCTCATGGCCCTCCGAAACTCTTCCCAAGGTATAGCAGGTAAGCCCTGCTTCGTGTACATCTCCCTAGCACTCACCTTCAACTTATCCCACCACTCACCAGCTGCTTCGCTCAGGTAGAACGCAACTTGTTCTACTCTCATCTCATCGGACAAGTGTACCGTGTCCAAGATGTTCTCCATCTCACGATGCTAGTTGTCAAGAAGATTAGGCTCCCCGGTCCCCTTGTACTCTTTTGGGTTAAACCTCGCTATATAAAGGCTGATCTTGGAGTGATCAAGCTCCTTATCCTTTCCCACTCACTTTAGGGCCTCAGTAAGAGCATCCTGATGCTCCAACATCTTAACGACATCATCGATGTTCATGCTCTCAGCTCTCACATACAAGGCGTTTCTCTTAGGCGACATCTTGAAACTATATAAGAAAGGGTAGATATAAACATACGAACTATAACCCCAAAACACGAAAACAGACTGCCCAGAACACACTCGATCGAGTGCCTAAACCTACTCGATCGAGTAGAGGCTACTCGATCAAGTGCCCACCATACTCGATCGAGTGCCCCCACATCAGACCCAAAACAGACCTTCTGATCTCTAACATACTCGACCGAGTAGCACAACCACTCGATCGAGTGACCCCCTACTCGATCGAGTGCCCTATGTACTCGATCGAGTGCCCAAAAACACGATTCTGGTTATAAAAACGTCAAATACCCACTCGATCGAGTCAGACCCACTCGACCGAGTACCACCCACTCGACCGAGTACCTCACCTACTCGATCGAGTACCCCCACTCGATCGAGTCGTGCTGACTCGTATATACTACCCGCATGTCATCTCACATATCCCAACATACTATACAACTTTATAAACTCAACATTATAATATAGCTAAACATGCAATTGTACACAACTCTTCATATGATCGACAAAACAACTATTTCATGTTACCAAATGCCACATAATAAACAACCATCATGCTTCTTATTCAAACAACATATTTATATACTCACTAACTTTCAATCACCACATCAATCTTCTGCTCCCAACATCCATCAATTCACGACATATATCGTCACATTATCATACAAGCTAACAAACACCACATACGAGCTTGACATATACCCCCCATGTGACCGGTTCAAAATTGTAGGGCGAGATCGCGACTTTAGGACGTCTCCCGAGTCTTTGCATTAGCTCCTACAACCTTTACCCCGGGTTCATTTTAATTGACTCGCTATATTCATTAGATTCATTGGTTACAGGTTTCAGGATCGTCGCTCTGATACTATTTTGTAACACCCCAATACTCCAAGACCAGGACCACTCTGGTATAAAGATGCTACCATCTCGGTTGCCCGAGGTAATGATAATCATAAGACAATAACGAAACAACATTTAAATATTATAGCCTTAGTGAATAAGATACAATCCAAAACAAAATACCAAAATACGATTACATGTTCTCAAAACCAACTGTCTACTCAACTAAAAGAAATGTTTAATAAACTAATCATGCTACAGCGGAAGACTCTATCAACAGACGGTGGCACATCCCAGCTATCCCATGTAACTCGACTCATACCTGCTCAACGACTGCTCACCATACATGAATGGATCACCACAGTTTTTAAAACAATAAACGGGTCAGTACTAATCACACAATTTATATAATACATCAACACAGTAAACAAACAGCTCAATCATCACAGATATCCTCCGAACTCCATTCCCAACTCCACAACACTGACTACACACTAAAGTGTGTAGCCCTGCCAGAGTGCCCATCACAACAGGTCACTCCACGCCGCCAGTGGGGGACCGCAGCCGTACCCACCAAATCCCCGCTCATCTCCGTCGAGCGATAAAACCAAATTCCTTAATGTGCACATCCCTTCTCTGGCGGGTTCCACAGAAGGCGAATATTGGGCGTGAAGCCACTACCACAAGTGACTCCACTCAGCCAGGGACGCGCCCCGAAGAACACAGACAGATACAATCAATCACAACTACTATCAACAACCAAATCCAACAATCGTCACAATATGAATATGTTATTATTCAACAATCACAAACACCAGCAACACATTATGGGACTAATACTGAGTAGGGAAACCCTACCTGAAAAGCAACACAGTCAGACGATCTCAACAGCTGATATCAAAAGGCTTCTTCTACGAATCCTACTCCTAACATACAATCACATAATCACTACCAATCAAGAAATACAACAAAACCCCCAAATCCCCAAATTAGGGTTTAACTAACTTTAACAAAATACTATAAAAACAGTACGTAGATCTTACCCTCGACGCAAGGATTACAACTTTGTAAAGAAAGGTGAAATCCGACCTTCCAAGCTCCGGGAATTGCCAATAATGCGATTTATGTGAAGAACGTAGATTGTTTTCTCTTTGAAAGTAATTAGGTTTGTAAAAGTGTTTAAAGAAAGTGACGGGAGTAATTATATACTAAATCGCATTATTAACAAAACCCGACAAATCATCCCCCCGTAAACCGGCTACTCGATCGAGTAGCTGACATACTCGATCGAGTGCCTCCTACTCGATCGAGTATCCAGGTTACTCGATCGAGTACACAACAGGTCAAAAACTATTTTAAAATGCAACTCACCCTTACTCGACAGAGTAAGGCCCACTCGATAGAGTACCCAGAGACTCATAAAACCGTAGTATTACAATACCGGTCAAGAAAATACTTTCGGGGCGCGGTGAGACCGAGTGACCTAGATGGGGAGGACTTTAAAAATCCGACCAACCTAGACCAACTCAAGAAATACTACCCTTGAACCATAACAACCAACGACCTAGCCTAGTGTTACAACTAGCAACGACCTCAACCCTTTTCAAGTCAAGTTCCTCAACGTGTTCTGATTTGAAATTGCATGTTTTATCGAGTCTAAGCTACGGCACCTTGCCCGTTTTGAATGTCCTTTGATCTGTCAAAGGCAACGTCCATTTGCACTAAAACAAAACAACCCCTGAACTACGAGCATGGTTTGATTTCACCTCTTCAGGTGAATACGTAGGTAGTCCCTCTTATGCCTGAGGGATACAACCACAAAACCCAATCAAATTTACAAAACGCTTCGAACTACGATCATGGTTTGATTTCACCCCTCCAGGTGAATACGTAGGCAATCCTTTCTTACACAAGGAGGATACAACCATCACCCACATACAAAAATCCCTATAAAAAAAAAGAAAGGGAAAGCCATTCCCTTTCCCACAAAAATACGAAAATGAGCCTTTCTCCCTTTCCACAAAATACCACTTTCCCAAGTGCAATTGTTTAGGACGATTCAAATTGAATTGCCTTCACCAAATGGATGGACGAAACAAGCATTCACAATTTTCGACACAAGAAATCCTCTTATTTAATTAATAATGGGAGGGATTACAATTTCAACAATAAATAGAGCTCGACGAGTCCACAACTTGTCAAAGCTAAGGTGTCAACTAACACACCTCACATAATAAAACTAGCACAAAACACAAAATAACTAGCTTGTACAACATAATAAAAACCTACAACAATAATACAACATAATAATAAAACGGGTAATGGAGGTCTTCACTCTTCCATTCTACCCTTGCCTTTTCCCTCGGGGTACATCTTCCCCTTGTTCTTCTTGTTGGCCCGCCTAGCATGGATTTCCTCCTCGGAACGGATCCTCAACGGATCTAAGACGGCGACGGCCTCCGGTCTAGAAAAGACCCCATATTCGACCCGAAAAGAGCCAATGCACGGCCCACCATATTCTTGGGGCCGGAACTCCTCCTCTTCGGTGGTCTCATCACATCGGGGGTAGCTCCATCAACATACTCCTCAAAGAAGGCACGGTTGGCCTTGCCAACCTCTCGATACTTCAAATCAACAACCTCGTCCTTACAAAATTTGGACCTCTCTTCCAAGGACGGAGCACGTGACCACTTGACATAAGCGGGAGTCACCCATGTCCTGGCAGCGGGGTTTGGCACCTCCCAAAGCGGCTGAGTGGCCCACCACCTTTCGAAGAACTCCACAAGCTCGGAGTTCCGGAAAATATTCTCTTAAACAAGAGTATCTTGAGCAGGCACCTTTTGTGGACGCCCCATTTGCCTCATGAGCCTTTCGGGATAAATGAAGGAAACAACCTTCAAACCCACCACCATCAAAGAACGAGGACTAGCACCCGAAGCGGGCAACCCCGTGAAAGACCTCAAGTGCCACCACGGCACCACCCAACGAATATGAGGACCACCCTCCTCCGCCAATCTTGCGGCCCAATAGGCCTCGGTAGAAGCGAAACTATTCGGGTACAACTTCTTCCACATGGTAAGGTGACGGAAGGAATAAGAAGAAGAATCAACCGGAGGCTCTACATACCTTAGCCTCTCCAATAGCCACACTTGGAGGATCCTTGGGGATCCGAAAGAGGGAGCTTCTCCACAAGAGCCTTCCTTGTCCCAAGCTTGGCTAATCTCTCCAAGCACCAACCATGATGGATCTCTACCATGCTCCATTTGCTCAATCACATGGATAAGGGTCATGCTACCATGGCATCTCGGCCCCTCCTTCTTCAAGACATCAACAAAGAGGTACACATGGACAAGACAAAATGCAAGAGCCCTTCTCCTAGCCACCTCCGAGACATTGACATCTAATCGGTTTGAAAAGATGTTGATAAGAGCCAACATATCCACACCATGAGGATCAAGGAGGAAGTTGACTTGACTTGTCGACAAACCCAACATGGAACGGAATTTCTCCTTGTAGCGCAACCGAGTCGGAGGAAGCACCGGAACACAACCCGGCCACCCACCAATGGCTCCAACTTCTTCGGCAAGAGGACAAAGCTCACCTTTCGGGAAAACGAAAACATGATGTTTCGAATCCCAAAACCGAGAACATGCTTCAAGAAACAAAGGTTGCACCTTGACTTGACGAAGCACCAACCATTGACCAACTCCCATGCAAGCGAGTTGATACTTTTTGGGAGGCGACAAATCCCGGCACCATTGTCGCAATGCGTTCTCAAAAGCATGCATGAAATATTTTTGTGGAAGAAGAAGAGGTTTTGTAGAGATGTTTTTGTGTTTCGGATGATGAAACAATGAAGCGCAAACGTCCCTATTTATACAAAAATGATCAGCGCGTTTTTCAGAAAAAAGGGGAGAGCTGGCTTCCATCGCCAGGCTGCTCGCGCCTCTTTGGACCTTCCCCAGGATTCCCGCTATTGACTAGTCTCTTTCAACTTGTGCTTTCTCCTGACACCTCAAACCTCCCGCCAGGAAGCTCGCGCCTCTTCGAGATGATTCAGGACATTTTTTGTTTCCTCACACTCACATTTCCTTGTTTTCGCGTTTTACGAAATCCGACACGGTTTACATGACGTAGCTTTAAACATACGGATTTTTCTTTCTTTTTTTAAGGGGGGAAGGGCTAGTCGCCCCGATCCGCGATGGATCGTTTCCATGTCAGTAGAAATTTTTTCGCTTTTTTTCGCAATTTTCCATCAAAAATCAAAATCGAAGATTGATAACACGACGTCAATTTTCCTCAAAAACTCAAGCACTCACAAATTCGAGTCTTGACCTCAAAAATCAAATATACTCGCAAAAATCCTTTTCGAAAAATTCTTTACTGACGGTTTGAGTTTGAATTTTTTCGAGTCAATTTCAATAATTTCGACGCAATTTAATTCACGACACGAGTTAATTGCTCAAATTTTCAAATCATTTCCTTTTGAATTCCGAACGTGACGATTTATCACGGAATTTTCAAATTTCATTTCAAAATTTCAATTTTAACTTCAAGTCATCTTGGTTAATTTTGGTTTTCAATCACATGCTTTTAACGTGTTTACATTTATGCGTATGTGCTATCTATTGCTTGTTTTCTACACTAACGATGCAGGAACTAGTGCAAAGCAAAAGGAGAGTTAATAGCCGACAACGCTCCTTCGAAACACAACACAAAAAGCCAAAAATCACAAAAATGAACCACAATCCGAAAACATATATATACAAACCGCCTCACGCAAAATACATCGACACGCGTTCGATACGAACAACTGACCGTACAAACAGGGTTCAGTACAAACATCTATCATACAGACACTGGCCTAAAACAACCGTCTATCATACAGACACTGGCCTAAAACAACCGTCTATCATACAGACACTGGCCTAAAACAACTGATACGGTCGTTATGTACCAAAAATAAATACCTAAGTTACTACTAACAGAAGTCAGCGGTAAGTAGGGTCGATCTCCACAGGGAGGCTAAGTTGCTATCTATCTATTTAATTCGGTCTGTCAGGGTGTCACAGAAATAAGGGTTTTGAATTGATTGTGAACTAACTAAACTACTGAAACTAAAGGCAAGAGAAGGGAATAAAGGAAATTAAAAATAAGAGAAAGGAAGTATGCTAGGAGTCGGTCTACCGTGGCAGCTATCAGATCTTATACTATCGGGAATACTACGGCGATTAGACTATTGATAAGAAGAGCTATGGTCGTCACCTTTCGGTCCTTAAACCGCCCTAGAGCGTAAACAGCTTAACTTTCGCCCTCACTGCAATACCCTATTGTAATTAAGCAAGCCTTCCCTTCCAATCTTTCGATCTAGGTCGGTTTAACTAAATTTATGGTCTCCTGCATGCATTCATTCGACCGGATAACAATTAAATTGCCTAATACAATTCCTATCGCAAGACTAATCTATATAAGTCAATTAAAACATCGCTACCACGGCTTCCCTAATCCTAACATACTAGGGGAATTAGCTATGCATAATTAAGGGAGAACAAGAAATAAAGGAGATAAGAATAATAAACATTAAGTTAAAAGGAGAGAAAGGAAGAAAGAATTACTGAATTAAAAAGATCCGGAAATGAAGAACCAAAGTAACAGTAGCAGTATATCCGAACTAGAGAGAAAAGGAATGAAGTAAAGTGTGTGTGAGAGAGTTTTCAATGACATAATGACTTCCTATTTATAAGAAAATAGGATTAGCTAAACCTAATTGACGGAAATTAACTAAAAAGTCCAAGCCCGTCAAAGATTGTTGCTCGATCGAGCACTTAAGGCTCTCGATCGAGTATTATTCCTTAGCATTCCTCTCGATCGAGAACAATTCCTCTCGATCGAAGACTTCTTTCCCTTTAATCACTCGATCGAGAAGAAGTAGCTCTCGATCGAGCAAATGGGCTCTCGATCGAATAGAAATAGTTCTCGATCGAGCACTTCTCAGCGCGTAATTCCTGCTTCGCGCACTGAACTTCAAACGGCTGCCATTTCTTCGTTACTTGGACAAATAGGGCGTGGTTGGTGGCGTTGGAAAGCTAAGAGGATAAGCTTTCACCTACAACTGGAATCACCGTAATAGCTGTTGTATAACTCGAGATATGGCTCTTACAAGCAGGAACTAGCAAATTGAAGCACTCTCTTGGCTCGCCTAACTTCCTTACTCCAATGCGCATCTCAAAATAGCTTCATTCCCGCTCCAAATTCACTCTTCCTCCAAATGCATGCTAAAAGGATGGTAAAAGGCTTGATTTCACTACTTATGGGTTCATTCCTGCAAATAAGACAAAACAAACAAAAGTAGCATATTCGGGGCATTTCGTAGCATAAAACCACGATAAAAGCATAGAAATACGTGCATAAAGTAGGCTAATAAGACTATATAAAATGCACGTATCAAATCTCCCCAAACCAAACATTTACTCGTCCCCGAGTAAACTAAAATGCAACTAAAGGAACGGAAAAAGATAACTCAGAGCTAGCTACAAATGCCCACTTAAGCCAATTTAATGCAAGCAAACTAACAATTATAGCAAACAGTCACATGCAAACGAGTTATAGGATGTTTATAAATAAAGCTGAACCGTCGACCTTGCAAGACCTTTAATAATGGACTCTCACGGGTTACTCTTCTCTCATGAAGCAAAGGGTGAACATATATATGTAAGAGAGAAAGAAAAATAGTCGCTCACCTAGACTACGACCCACATAAACATGCATGCAACCAATATGATAGACAATTCTAGCTACCGTACACACATTCCAACCAAACAAGGTCTTGTCACAGCCGAGGGCTTACAAAAATATGGTAAAGTGAGGCAATGGGTAAGAAAAGGCAAAACATGTATGGGAATGTGGAGGTATAGGTGATCAAGCTAGTACCTAAACAAAACCATATAACAACATCCATTTCCAACTCAATTATGAACTAAGCACAATGCCCTTCATTTGGCATAAAACTCACCAAACCGAACCAAACATACTCCTCAAATGATATAAGATAGAACATGGGAGCAGAAACCGACTCATAATTAAACATCTTTTTCTTTTTCTTTTCTTTTTCTTTTCTTTTTCTACAACTTCACGTTTTTTTTTTTTGATTTCTTTTTTTTCGTTTTCCTTTTTTTTTCAACTTCTTTTTCACGTCTTTTTTCTCATCAACCTCCTTTTCTTCATAAATTACCAACTCCAAATCAATATGATATGAGCCAAACTTGATACAATAGACAATATACCGCAGAACAATCTAAACTAGCTTGACAAGGCAGGCTAAATTTGGATGTAGCTAAGGGTCAACAGGCAGATTTGTCTAATGTGGAGTTTATGGATAAAAATGTAAGAAAAGGAATTTGTAAGCACCTCCCTGCATGTGACACCAACCACTAACCCGAATGTATGTAGGCAAAAAGCAATTGAATTTCATATGTGCGCAAATTGATGATACATGATATGCAAGGAGTAACTACTCACAATCCTACATGAAACTGCTCACAAATGACACCAGTTTATACGGCTCTAATTCCTTAGAATTTATAAGTAGGTTGCCAAAATTTCAGGTCAAGTCTATATGTTCAGCTAAATTAAACATTAACTCGTAGATTATGCAAAAGACAAAGCTAAAAGATAACAGTTTAATGCAAGGCTCAAGCAAAAAGACAGATGCAGTGCAATTTCATCATGGAAATCGACCGTTCCGACTCAACCTATATGCTAAATAAACATGAAATTTTTGAATTTTATCAATTTTTCAAATTTTTATTGAATTTTTTTTTGAATTTTAACGAAAATAAACAACAATGCAAACATAAATTAAACATGATAACAGAAATGTAATAAAAACAAAATGCAGACACAGATATGGATGCATAACCTCCCCAAACCAAACCGTACAATGCCCCCATTGTACCAAAACATGGAAAGGAAATGCAAACTAAAGGAAAAAGAGAGAGTAAATGCGGAAAACTCACAAGATGCGCGAATAAGGGGACCTCCCCAAACCGACCATGAACATGGGAGGTTGCTAAAGGCCCGGAAAACCGTCTCAGTAATCTAATCCAAGTCAAAACGTGAATGGGCATCCAAAATCAGCTCGGTCGAAGAGAATTGTGGTCGATCGAGCTGATTTCTCATCTTGCAGGCGGTCGATCGAGTAGATGAAATGCTCGATCGAATGGATTTGGCAGCACAAGTGCTCGATCGAGTAGAAAAACTACTCGATCGAGTGATTCTCATTGTATCTCCTGCAAAAACGCAATGTAAACAGCCCGTAAACTAACTAGACAAGTAAACTGAGATATTCTATGGTATAAAAACCATTTATTACAACTGAAAGTAAATAAAAATGCAAAAAAAAAAAAATCGCCGGGTTGCCTCCCGGGTAGCGCTAGCTTCAGTCAGGTCCCAGCTCGACCTTCTCTTTCTTCGAGCCTCTATAATTAATCACAATCAAAACAGCTCAAAGCGCGCAGTAACCTGTCAAATAGCTGCGCATGTGCTACACAACAGCATAAGTAGCACCAGAGTGGAATCAAGAAATAGGAAATGAAATTAAACAACCGTTTGAGTCTAACAAATTTCCTATGTGAGCTCCTAAATTTATCCATATAATAAAGGAGCGGGAGCAATCACAATATATAAGGGTCCCGATTCGATTAACGATTTTGAAATGACGAGGACGGTGAAAATTCGTTAAATTATCGTCCACATATGAGAGGGTGTAGCATTAAAAGAAGGAGCACAAATTAAACGAGGCAATATACTGTTAAAACAAACAATAATGAAATTATCGCTTACTACCTCGGGTTGGTCGCTCTCAATGACGGAATCACTGACAAAGGAATGCATTACCTCATCCGTGCTAGGAGCAATTACCGTCTCAGCTGCTTCTTCATCAACCTCCTCAGTGGAATCCATCCCGTAAATTGCAGCTTCAAGTGTATCCGACTCGGCTGTGAATAAGGGAGGTTCACCGTAACCGTCATCATCGTCAGAATCGTCATCCAAAATGAACCCAAGTGACGAATTAAAGTTCCCAATGGCCAAATCAGTCTATTGAGCAAAATAATCACTCGATCGACCACTTTCCTCCCGCATCTCACTCGATCGAGTAACAACATCACTCGATCGAGAACTATCCTCCTGCATGTCACTCGATCGAGAAGAGATATTACTCGATCGAGGACTTTCTTCTGTCTGTGCGATATCCTCGCATACACTGCGAAATACGATAGAAAGTCGTCATCCGAAATATAGAAATCATTTTCAGCATTGGGCAACGCGGGTTCTTCATGGGAAAAACCGCTCTTGGTCAAGTACACCTCTTCTGGTTGCCGATCATCCAACCCAGCTGTTAACCGGGCAATTTCAGACTGCAGCTCAGTGACTTGAGCACCCATATATCTATCATATTCTAGAATTAAGGATTTCAGCTCCGCGATTTCTTTTTTCTGTATATCACGAGGATCTTGTTGCGGTGGCCATTGATGGGGTGGATGTGGCGGCACAACTACAGCTGCATTGTGCTCAGCAGCACCACATCCCCAAGATTTCTTCCTTTCCCAACTAGCAGGTTTCTCAGCTTGGGCTTCAAACTAAGCAATTAGTCGGGAGACAGATGTCATCTTGGCAAGAGGGGTCGAAGGTAGTCAAGCCTTCCCTTCGATAATCTCCCTCAGTAGCCTGTCTAATAAACCTGTAGGCCTATCAAAACAGCACTAAAGAAAAAGATAAGAACGGCCTCAAGGTACTTAGTCTTCCCCTGAGGCGAAAGGACAAACAAAATAAAACAGATAAAAAGTGTCGCCTCCCCGGCAACGGCGCCAAAATTTGATACGGTCGTTATGTACCAAAAATAAATACCTAAGTTACTACTAACAGAAGTCAGCGGTAAGTAGGGTCGATCTCCACAGGGAGGCTAAGTTGCTATCTATCTATTTAATTCGGTCTGTCAGGGTGTCATAGAAATGGGGGTTTTGAACTGATTGTGAACTAACTAAACTACTGAAACTAAAGGCAAGAGAAGGGAATAAAGGAAATTAAAAATAAGAGAAAGGAAGTATGCTAGGAGTCGGTCTACCGTGGCAGCTATCAGATCTTATACTATCGGGAATACTACGGCGATTAGACTATTGATAAGAAGAGCTATGGTCGTCACCTTTCGGTCCTTAAACCGCCCTAGAGCGTAAACAGCTTAACTTTCGCCCTCACTGCAATACCCTATTGTAATTAAGCAAGCCTTCCCTTCCAATCTTTCGATCTAGGTCGGGTTAACTAAATTTATGGTCTCCTGCATGCATTCATTCGACCGGATAACAATTAAATTTCCTAATACAATTCCTATCGCAAGACTAATCTATATAAGTCAATTAAAACATCGCTACCACGGCTTCCCTAATCCTAACATACTAGGGGAATTAGCTATGCATAATTAAGGGAGAACAAGAAATAAAGGAGATAATAATAATAAACATTAAGTTAAAAGGAGAGAAAGGAAGAAAGAATTACTGAATTAAAAAGATCCGGAAATGAAGAACCAAAGTAACAGTAGCAGTATATCCGAACTAGAGAGAAAAGGAACGAAGTAAAGTGTGTGTGAGAGAGTTTTCAATGACATAATGACTTCCTATTTATAAGAAAATAGGATTAGCTAAACCTAATTGACGGAAATTAACTAAAAAGTCCAAGCCCGTCAAAGATTGTTGCTCGATCGAGCACTTAAGGCTCTCGATCGAGTATTATTCCTTAGCATTCCTCTCGATCGAGAACAATTCCTCTCGATCGAAGACTTCTTTCCCTTTAATCACTCGATCGAGAAGAAGTAGCTCTCGATCGAGCAAATGGGCTCTCGATCGAATAGAAATAGTTCTCGATCGAGCACTTCTCAGCGCGTAATTCCTGCTTCGCGCACTGAACTTCAAACGGCTGCCATTTCTTCGTTACTTGGACAAATAGGGCGTGGTTGGTGGCGTTGGAAAGCTAAGAGGATAAGCTTTCACCTCCAACTAGAATCACTGTAATAGCTGTTTTAGAACTCGAGATATGGCTCTTACAAGCAGGAACTAGCAAATTGAAGCACTCTCTTGGCTCGACTAACTTTCTTACTCCAATGCGCATCTCAAAATAGCTTCATTCCCGCTCCAAATTCACTCTTCCTCCAAATGCATGCTAAAAGGATGGTAAAAGGCTTGATTTCACTACTTTTGGGTTCATTCCTGCAAATAAGACAAAACAAACCAAAGTAGCATATTCGGGGCATTTCGTAGCATAAAACCACGATAAAAGCATAGAAATACGTGCATAAAGTAGGCTAATAAGACTATATAAAATGCACGTATCAACAACCATCTATCATACATACACTGGCCTAAGACAACGAACTGGTGGCTATCTGCCACCTACCGAACTAAGCACTCCCTACCCTTCCGATCAGAAAAGAAAGGGAGCAACATAAGGAGCAGAGGAGCAACAACAGAAGCAGAGGTGATTACCATTATGGTAATACCCCGTTCCTGCTCCATGAAAAAAAGAAGACAGTGTCTTGCAGACTTCGGATAATGAGGAGGCCAAGAACCATGATGCGACGCACCACTCCGTTGCTGACCCCCAATCATCATCCATCCTGTCTATAAGCCACAACGAAAAGGACAAATCGGCCACGTCAGCCGCCTCTCCTCCTCTACGGAAGCATCCTCCACCACCGCCTCAAATCCGGCAGCCTCTTCGGTCGTCTCTTCCCCTCCAGGATCGTCTTCCTCCTCCAATGCCTCCACAACGGACCCCATAGGTCCCAAACGATACCCTGCAATCAAAAACACAACAAACAAAAAACGTCAGCCAAAATTTCGGCATTACGACGGCATGAAATGGATAAATCCAAACAAAAACAACAACAACCTGCAATACAAAACAAGGGCAATCCCGCCCAAAATTCAACCAAACAAAACCATTCACAACAAACAAACAAAAATGACTCGCCCATCTTTTCAAGCAAAAGACGAGTCAAAACCACGAAAAACGGCATTTCAAGACCCATACAAGGTCTGCCAACAAACCAAAATACATTCCCGAAACAATGGGGTATTTTTCTACGGCTCAAAAAGGCAATTCATACGTTAATTTGAACCCAAACCGGTCAAAATTCAAAAACGGGCGCAAAAAGGCCAACGTGATTTTATCACGCCTCAAGGTGACCTAAATTACCGATAAGGTCCATTTCAAGGCAAACTGACTCAATTCAAGCCCAAACAGACGCTTATTTTGTCAGACATAAGACCGTCACAAAAGGCAAAAATCCAATTTTGCCCACAATATCTAACGAAGGTCCATAAATGGCGAATACGGGTTTTCCCAACTACAATGCAACCTAGTGGGACCCACTATCCAAGCAAATAAACTTGGCTTTGCGAAGTGAGACGGTGTATCACCTGACTCGCGTTTTTCGAGCATAGGGAGCGGGAACGGGGACCAAAATGCAAACTAAAAGCACCCCTATACTCCTAAACAGGTTTCTAACCTAATGAAAGCATCAATTTCACTCGAAATGGGCTCAATCAAAAACGCCCAATTCGATTTTTTAGGGTAAAATTCGCCCTAATTCAATCAAGCTAAAGATCAACAAATTTAAATGGATTCAAGAGGAAATACTTACCTTGAGATGACATTGTTGATGATGGCACGATTTCGAGCAAGCTAGAAGGTCCAACAATGGCGATTTGGCTTATTTTGTCGAAAAAGGAAGAAGACGAGATGATGAATGGTATGCGGCCTGAACTCGCGTCTTTTACAGAAAAAAAGGGAAGCCCCTTTGATTCGCCAGGTGGCTCGCGCCTCAATCAGGTGTCCACTTGGTTTTCCAGTGAAATTTGGGCTTTAGCCCAATTTCCACATAACAAATTCAGATTTTCATTGACGATATTGAAAATCGTCGTTTCCTCAAAAACAAACAAAAGCAAATAGTGAAAATTTAAATTCGCTATTTTTAAAATTTCAAGCAAACGACGATCAAAACCGCCAATTTCAAAAATAATAATAAAATCAAATTCACTATTTTCCTTCAATTTCAGAAATAATAGCGAAGATTCAAAAACCGCTATTTTTTCAAATTTTAAGCGACGACAATTAAAACCGTCATGCTCAAAATAATAGTTGGAAATTGAATTCCACTATTCTCACCACGCATGTCAACGGCGGCACATAAACCGTCACTTCAATCAATAGTGAAGATTCCAAATTCACTATTTCCATCAAATGTCAACGGCGGCACATTAACCGTCACTTCCATCAATAGTGAAGATTCCAAATTCACTATTTCCATCAAATGTCAATGGCGGCACATAAACCGTCACTTCAATCAATAGTGAAGATTCCAAATTCACTATTTCCATCAAAAGTCAACGGCGGCACATAAACCGTCACTTCAGTTAAATAGTGAAAATTCCAAATTCACTACCGGCAGGGGGCTTCCTCGCGGAACCCGCTCATTCCAAAAACAGTGATAATGAAAATCCAAATTCACTGTTTCCACGGCGGCATCACGATTTCGCTACTTTCAAGACAAGCCCTTTTGACGCGGCTATTCCCTAATCGACTACCATTGGCTGGCGACCATTGTCCGCAACCCTTTCAAGGACAGATCCCGAAGATGCCTCGGGTACATTTCCTTGTCATGGCTGGCGAGAATTTGTCCGCAACCTTTCAAGGACAGATCCCGAAGATGCCTCGGATACATTTCCTTACCACAACTGGCGAGCCTTTGTCCGCAACCTTTCCAGGATACATCCCGAAGATGCCTCGGGTACATTTCCTTGTCATTGGCTGGCGAGCCTTTGTCCGCAACCTTTCAAGGACAGATCCCGAAGATGCCTCGGGTACATTTCCTTGTCATGGCTGGCGAGCCTTTGTCCGCAAACACCTCAAGGACAGATCCCGAAGATGCCTCGGGTACATTTCCTTACCGTCAGCTGGCGAGCCTTTGTCCGCAACCCTTTCGAGGACAAATCCCGAAGATGCCTCGGGTACATTTCCTTACCAATGGCTGGCGAGCTTTTGTCCGCAAACGTGCAAGGACATATCCGAAGATTCCTCAGGTATGACTCCTTCTTATGGCTGGCGAGCCTTTGTACGTAGTCTAATGGACTTTAAACGACCCGCACGGACAGTCGAGAGACTCTAAATTGTTCCCGACGACAGGTCCTTGCCTCGTACCCTTGAGTCGCCTTGGCGTCGCCCTTCCCGACGGCAGGTCCTTGGCCCGAATCCTTTCGAGCCGCCTCGACGTCGCTTGGGTCTCCAGGTTGTAATCTTCGATTGACCTGGGAGCTCTACTTTGACTTTCGCCCTGTCCAAGCCTCAGTCAAAGTGGGGGCTCTATAGATACCCGATATCTGTTGAGACTCCAACAAACACCCGATGATTATCGGACTACAACATGTTTTGGAATCGCGGCGTTTGATCGACAGTTTGTGTACAACTTTACGTCGGAAAACTTAAAACGATTTCGAAAATAAAACATCTCAAAACATTTCAAAAATACCTGGAGTGTTTAATGCACGACGACGGGGTCGCAATGACACTAACTAGAGTCAAAACCGACACCGGACCAAAAACCGACTCAAAAATTCAAATCCCGACTCCAACAACGAGTCAAACCGAGTCAACCACCAAAAAACAAAATATTTCAAACCTTCTACCTTAAGTTTTCCCGGATTCATGTTGATCAAGTACCAAACATGTGACTACAAAACCTAGGATAGAACAAATCATGATTGCGTTTGATCGACAGTTTGCGCCTCTTTGAGCAGCCCAAGTGGCCACGTCGCTCAAAACTCACACAACCACTCATTCTCCTATAAATACCCCTCAAATGCCACCCATTTGAGATTTACGTGAGTGTCCGCCCCTTCTTTTCTCCCTTAAAATTCTCGACTCAACTTCTTAAGTCACAACCTGACGCGTATTTACGACCTACCGATCGTAAACACGAGCCTTACACATTGTTTGGTACCGTCATCGTGCATTAAATCACTTGACCGACCACTTCGACCACTACACCATCACTAAACATCTAAAACACTCTTTTTACTTACCAAAACGGTTTTAAACCGAGTTTTTTCCGATCAAACGAGTTGTTACACTTACGTCGGTCACTCGCCATAACCAAACATGTAAGTATGAGGGTGTAAAAATCCTCTTTTATTATGTTTTCATTTGTTTCATGACTATAACATGCTAAAACATGCATAACATGAACCAAAACATGGAGTAAACGAGCCAAAACTGATTTTTGGTCTGAGGCAGAAGCCCCTTAGGTCGCCAACTGGCCCGCGCCTAAATAGGGTGTTCAGACCAGAGATCAACCGTGTTTGTTCTCGTCACTTCCTTTTAATCCACTTTCATATTTGTAATCGGTTTTCACCATTTCAAGTATTTTCGAACCCTTTATTTCATTTGTTTTAACCATAAAACATTTTTCACCCTTGGTTCCTCATACCATGACGGTTAAATCCGTGTTTCGGTGATAATATTTGGTTAATGACATTTAAAAGGTATTTTAAAGCCTTTTATTTCATTTCTTTACATTTTCAAACAAACATATTAGTCACCAACATAAAGTCATCCTTGGTTCTACATACCATGCCGGATTTTAACCCGGGTACGATGATGAGTATCGACTAATTACATTTAAATGGACTTAAAACAATTAGTCCATAATCACTTTCAAAACTATTCATGTCAAGTTTGTCAAATCGAACCCGACACCGAATATTATCAAAATAATGATGATTATTCGAGTCTAGTTCTTCAAATCAACAAATGCGGTCTAAACGACCCTTCAAATCAAACTGGGTTCAAATACCCATTTTCAATACATTTTATAACGTTTTCTAAAAGGTCAGAACACGGCACATAAACTGTGGGCTAACCCGCGCCTAAACAGGCTCTCCATTTCTCATTTTCAAAACCAGAGGGAGGCCCCTGACACCGCCGGCTAGTTCGCACCTCATATAGCCGTCTGGTACAGGGCCTATTCCCTTCCAGCATTAGTCTAGGACGATCCCGACTCCGGTTAACCCGGATATAGGACGGATCAGATGACTATTCAAAACCATATTTACAAAATGCCTTACTAAGACAAATGGATCATGTTATGCTCCCTAAACCTAATACGGTAAATGGATGTTTAATTTCCGTCTTGCATGCAAATCAATCATTAATCCAACTCGACATCTTATATTTGATACTTGGATTAAATCAACCGACTAAGAAAGCTCTCACATGTTAGGTTTAAATTATTGGATGCGCATTCATGCATTTAAACCGTTTTATCAACTTTTCCATTCAACCAACCAAGATCGATCAGTAGAGGCCGCTAACGCGGGCGGGATTGGGTGTCTGATTAAAGGGCTTCCCAATACTACCTTCACCTCTTACTCAGAAACTTTGGATAGTGGACGACCTTATCCAATGCGTCCGAGTGTCATTCTAGAGATAGGATGCTAAAGAGGGACGATTTCCTTATCTTTAGTACCTATGTCAAACGCTACTTTGTGCTTCGATTTGACCAAGGTATAAAGTGGATTTCGAGCGGGTTCCACGCATCCCACAAATGCTTGGTGGAGACTCCGAACATCTCTAATCGTTTCGAGACCCTTACCAAGACGAAACCGACCGATCTAAAGCGATCCGGTCGAAAGGACTTTTACGCCACCGAGCGTGGCTTTCAAAAGACCGTTGTATGTCCACAGGTTTCGACTTGTGAAACTGAACCATTTCAAAAACCGTGTGTCTCCTCTCTTTCATTCTTTCGTTTACTTTGTTTTAATCGTTCATTAGTTGATTAGTTAAAGTTTAATCAATAAACTTTAAATAATCAATTATATACACATAATCAAAAAGCTTTCAAAAGTTTTAAATCCTCAATTCACCCCCCCCCCCCCTTTCCCCCCTTCTCTTGAGTATTTTGGATCTATAGACTCTTCAAGGAGACCGAACCTATTAACGTAGGAACCGACAACACACCTCAAGAACTTAGGATAGGGACAACCCTTGACCCCTCCGAAAGACAACAGTTTATTGACCTCCTCCACGAATACAAGGACGTATTCGCCTATTCCTACAGAGATATGCCTGGGATTGACATGGAAATTGCGGAGCACCGGATACCCATTAAGCCCGGAGCTAAACCCGTGAAGCAAAAGCTGCGCCGGATGCGTCCATAAAAGGCCTTGAAAATCAAAGAAGAATGGGATAAACAGTTCAAGGCCGGTTTCATCAAAGTGTCTGAATACTCTGACTGGGTGGCCAACATCGTTCCTGTACCGAAGAAAGACGAGAGATTTAGGGTTTGCGTCGACTTCAGGGATCTGAACAAGGCAAGTCCAAAGGACGACTTCCCTTCGCCACATGTTGACATTCTGGTGGACAATACTGCCGAACATGTTCTCCAATCATTCATGGACGGGTATGCTGGGTACAACCAGATCAAAATGGCTGAGGAGGACATGCATAAGACTGCATTCACTACACAGTGGGGTACATACTGTTGTACGATCATGCCCTTCGGCCTCATCAACGCCGGAGCTACCTATCAAAGAACCGCTACCACTCTCCTACATGATATGATGCACAAGGAGGTAGAGGTATATGTCGATGACATGATTGTCAAATCAAGAGAACGGGACGGCCACATCAGCGCCCTCCGAAAATTCTTCGCTCGTCTGCGGAAATATAACATAAGACTAAATCCTCAGAAGTGTGCATTCGGGGTCACCTCCGGAAAACTCTTGGGACATGTCGTCCCCAAAAGAGGCATTGAGATTTATCCAACCAAAATCAAAGCCCTTCAACAAATGCCACGGCCTAAGAACGAGAAGGAGATTCGGGATTTCTGGGTTAGGTTCAATACATCAGTCGCTTCATTGCCAAGCTCACCATGATCTGTGAACCAATATTCAAGAAACTTCGCGCCTCCGATCACACCGATTGGGACGACGACTGTCAAAAGGCCTTCGACAGGATAAAGGAAATCCTATCCAAGCCTCTTGTCCTCAGCCCACCTCAACCAGGGATTCCTTTATCCCTATACCTGACTGTCACCGGCACAGCCATGAGAGCAATGTTAGCAGAAACGGTCGACGGCGAAGAACGAGCCATCTACTACATCAGCAAAAAGTTCATTGAGTATGAGACAAGGTATAACCAACTGGAAAAGACATGCCTTGCCCTAGTATGGTCAACAAAGAAGCTGCGGCTTTACATGCTCGGCTATACGGTCCACATCTATTTCAAGATGGACCCGGTCAAATAAATCTTCGAAAAACCCGTACTAAACGGAAGGCTGTCTAGATGGACACTCATGCTGTCCGAGTTTGATCTCAAGTTTGTACCCCTCATGGTTATCAAGGAAAGGGCAGTCGCCGATTTCCTAGCAGAGAATCCCGTCAGCGAGGATCCAACGACCGACACATGGTCACTTCCTAACGAAGACATCCTTTGTGCCGATTCCGACGCATGGGACCTATACTTCGATGGTGCATCTAACCTGAGAGGCTTCGGGGTAGGAATCCTTCTAATATCACCAGAGGGAGAACATGTTCCGATCTCAGTCAAGCTAGACTTCGCCGTCACCCAATCAAGAGGCCGAGTTCTTCGACCAAGTCGACTACTTCCACTTGCCACGAGAGGATAATCAAATTGCTAACGCCCTAGCCAAAATTGCCGCGCTCGTCAACATACCCGACGACATGACATCAATGCCCCTATGTGCGAGAGAAGGAGCGAGCCAGCTCACATCTGTGCCATCAACAAGGACGAGGAAAGCCATGCCAAACCTTAGTACCAAGCCATCCTCAACTACAAAACCAAAAACGAATTCCCTCCCAACTCTGATCAAAGAGGACAAAGAGCCCTCCGTTTACTTGCGTCACAATTCGTGACAACACCCGAAGGAATTCTCCTCCTTTGCATTGACCATCACAAAAGCCAAAAAAGTCATGGGAGAGGTCCACGACGGAGAATGTGGCCCACACATGAGCGCAATGATGCTTACCCGGAAAATCATGTGGCTAGGCTACTATTTGACCACCATGGAAGCCGATTGTCGTAACTACGTCAAACATTGCCACAATTGCCAAATGTTCGCCAACATACAACACATACCACCATCCCTTTTATACACCATGACATCACCCTTGCCTTTCTCCACCTGGGGCATCGACATCATCGGGAAAGTCAACCCGATAGGCACTAAGGGGCATTGCTTCTTCCTCGTCGCCATCGACTACTTCACCAAATGGGTGGAAGCATAGTCATATGCAGTCTTGACCGCCAAACAAGTGGCCAAGTTCATCCAAAACAACGTCATCTACAGATATGGGGTACCCCATGAAATCATCAGCGATCAAGGCTCTCACTTCCGGGCGGAAACTCAGGCCTTTCTGGACAAATACAAGATCAAACGACATCGATCATCCCCCTACTGTCCCCAAACCAACGGAGAAGTGGAGGCAGCTAACAAAACTCTTGTTACCATTGTTTAGGTATTTTTACCCAAGTTGATTGATTAGGGTCAATGTAGTCTATATTCGTTGGTCGATTGTATAATGGTTCGTATGTCAATAAGTAAATAGGAAAATAAAGTGCGTAATGTAAATTGACACGAGAGATTTGGTGATGCGGAAAACCCAATGTGGGAACAACCGCGGGAGGGACGGTACCCTGCCAAGTATTGCGCTATATGAATAGGAGGATGATTACAGTTATGGTACGAAGCTCAATCCTGCTGACCCCAGGTGTCAGGCCTGCAAGATCTAGTATGAACGTATATTGTTTGCAGAGATGTGATCTTGAATGTTGATGTATGAATGCGGGTGTTGAATGAATGAATTCTTGATTCGCTCCCTTGGCTATTTATAGGGTAAGAACCCTAGATATGTCCTACCTTGAATATGGGAAGGGAATATAATTTCCATAAGGACTCTTTCCAAATCCGGACTCCCTTGCCAATTCTCCTTGATCTCCCTGACTTCTCCCTGACACTTCTTTCCTTAACGCGGGCGCCCACTATGATGAGCTCTTGATCTTCCTTAAGCCCGTTTCTCCACTCCCTCGTCCGCGGGCTCCCTTCCTCCTTATCACTCCATCCATAGCCTTTACCTTATTAAGTGGGCCTCCTCCATTATGCTATTTTTAGCCCAAACAGTTTGCCCCAAGTTTCTTGTGAAGTACGCTTTCAAGTATTGAGCAAGGAATTTAACGTAACCAAATGTTAAAAAACCCTACGCCATCTTTTACTCCTTCCCATGCAAGCCATCATTTCCAGTCGCCCTACTCCTCTTTCTTCGCACCCAACTCCCTCTCTCCTCTTTATAACTCCCAACGTTCCTCCTCCACTCTCATTAATCACTTCAAATTATTTCAAAATTTCTTCTCTCTTAAACCCTCAACCTTCCTTCTCTTTCACTCCTTGCCGGTTTCACTGTTCCCCTCCCCGTCTTCATCATCAGGTAATCCATCTTCTCTTCTTCTTTTAATCTTTATTTTCTCTCTCCACCATGGGCAAAACTCGTCAATCCTCCACACCTTATGATCGTAATCTCGACCCCATTTTCCCTTCTCGGGGGCTTTTTAAGCACCCCCACGACTGTGACTCTGCTTTAACGCCGGCTGACATCCCCATGATCAAGAATCTGCTTGGTCTTGGTGACGGGGTGGATATCGCCATCCCTAAACCGGGACAAAAAGCTGACGCCCTTCGTCCTGGGTGGGTTAGTTTCTACGTGTACTCGTTTAGATATGGCCTCCGTTTTCCTCTCCCTAAACTCATTCAAGATTTTATCTTCACCAACAATTTTGCCATGGCACAAATCTCTGCCGCCATTTGGAGAGTTCTTCTCTATTCTCTGGCCGCTGGTCAGAGTACTGGCAAATCTGTCACTCTGGGCGATCTGGCCCATATGTACAACATCAGATCCCTGGGCATGGGTCAATTCTCATTCCGGGGCCGTGGAGAGGATCCTTTCAGACACTTGTCGAAATCTCGCGATGAGAAATGGTTTGAGGACTTCTTCTACGTGAGGAAGGACTCCATCCAGCCTCTTGCCGATTATATTTTCGAGAAATGGGTTCTGACTTCGAGTAAGTAGCCTTCCTGTCACCTGATTTATTTCATCTTGCTGCTTACTAGCTTACTTCATCGTCTTCGTGCAGGCCCATGTGACCTTACCCATATCGGCGCCAAGATCCCTGCCTGCAGTAAGCTGTTCAGCATTTCCGAATCTGAGAGAAAGTTCCCAGACCTGCTTCCTGGTTTTTCACCTGCTTCTTCCTCCAATCCTCCTCAATCAGCCCACAGTATGTCTTTTGGTAAGGTTTCTGTAACCACTTTCGTTTGTATGCTGTTTCTGCTGATGTTTTAAGCATTCTGTCACCTGAGGCTATGTGTGCTTGCAAGTTCAAAAGTTGATCAATTGGAACTCATCCTCCAAAGTGCTAAAAGAAAGAGACCTTCTGCCAGCCCTGATGTGGCCTCCGCCTCCAAGAGGAGTGCTCCTGCTGCCTCTTTTCAGACACCTCCCACAATTTCCAGTTCTGCTGCACGTGAGCCCCTGGAGGTTAACCCGTTATCTCGCCATCCGCCTACTCCTCCTGCTAGTCCTCGGGCTTCATATAGCGGAGGCATTATTGCTCACTTCCCAGAGGGCTTTGGGAACGTGGACAAGGTGCCCTACTGGCCGGAGATTGATCAACTGCTCTTTCCTCCTATTGAGGAAATGTTTTCGGAGTTCACCCAGAGGAGATGGCTGAAAATGACGTGCACAACGTCTTCATGGTAAATATCCTTCATTTTCTACCTGTCTGTCTGTCTGTTTACTTGGATTCTGCCTCCTGACTTCCTTGCCGACTCTTGATTTGCTCTGCCCTAGACCCTCCAGTCTGCACTCTACAACAGGAAGATGATCAACATAGTGCAGACGACCAGCCGTGCTACCAGTGTCAAGAACCAGGAGCTGAAGGAGACTGTTGCTGATTTAGCACAGCAGCGGATCGATCAGAAGGAGCGTGTGGTGGAGCTGAAGACTAAGCTTGCTGTCACCAAGAAGAAGCTGAAAGAGGGGGCTGATCAGCTGGCGCGTACTCAGGCGGTGTGGAATACTTTCTCTGACTCCCTCAACCGCTCTGACGAGAAAATCAGTGAGCTGATTTCCCTGGCCACCAATGTTGTTGCCTATGCTACCTGGCGGGGAAAGATCAGCGGGATGCGTGCTGCCCTCGAGGAGGCTCCCACCCAACAGGCCATAGAGGAAGAGGAGAAGCAGCTGGAGATGCTATACCCCGCTCAACCTGATCTGAGTATGCTGATGCCTGAGGTTGGTGAGGTGAATTCTCCTGCATTGGCTGAGCAGGCCGCTGGGGGTGATGCTGGAATTTCCCAGGATGCTGCTGACGGAGCTCAGGGAGCTATGGCGGCAGAGGAAATGCAAGCTGGTGCAGTACCTGAAATGAGCGGTCAGCAGGCAGAGGAGGTGCCAGAGGTGAAGGTCATTAATGTGACCGATAATTAAGTTTGTATGTTTTGATGAACTTTCTTGGTAGTCTGGCCCAGAGGTGGCAGACTTTGTAAGTTTTAAACTTGTTTTTTTTTTTGTGGTTGCCCCGCCAAGGTGGCGGTTAAACTTTGGGACGTACTTTTGGCCATATTTTGAAATGCCCCTTATCATAGTTTGGCAAGGTTTTAGCTTACATATCGTGTGTTTGTTGTTTATCTTCCCTGTTTTTAGGAAGTTTTTGCCGTGTCAGCCTGTTTGACTGATTTAGGCGAGTCCTGTCACCCTGAAAAGGCTAACGTTCTGACTCAGCTAGTTCGTGTTAGCCTCGACGGTGATTTAGGCGTATGCCGCAATGTGAGGAGGAGTGGCCGTGTCAACCCGGAGGCGATTTAGACCCGCCTGGTCGACTGAAAAGACGATCCAGGACTAAGCTAGGCTAGCCGTGTCGTGTCCAGGGATGGCCGATTTAGGCGTATGTCGCAGTTTCGGACTACTTAACCTTGTTCATGACGCAAGGTGTGTTCATCTCGTTTTAAGCCAACAGGGGCGTCATTGAGGCAAGTTTATCGTCATTCTAGGACCAGATGGAGACGCTGCAGGATTCTGGTAGTGCAGATATCCCTACGTTCCATGTTCGTTTGTGCATGCATGCTGGGCCCCTGATTAATTGCGATTATTGTGAGCTACGTCCAGGGGTGGTATCAGGGGTAGCTGGATAAGCGTATTCAGATGTCAACCAGGCTCCCTTTCGTATGTTCCACAGTTCGCCTGGTGAGGGTGCTCCTTGTGGAGAAAATAGGTTAGGCATGTTGGAGTGCCGTATGCCTTGTCACCCCGCGTTGGCAGTTGACAGTCCTGCTAGACATCCTTTCAAAGTACCATAGACGCTAGGATTCAAAGTGATGTACTTAGAGAAGCCTGAAAATAAGAAAATTTATTAGAATGATGCGAAGTACCTGTCGCCATCTCATGGGGTACCAGAGAAATTGTGGTCCCAGGACGCTGCCAGACCACACCATCCAATAGTAGTTTAAAGTCTTAAAAATAACTAAAGACACCAGAAATTAGAGTGAAATTGGCAGTATGCCTACTACCGGATTTTTATTTTATGTTTAAAAATGATTTGGCTTCTCACAGTACGTTATTCTGAAAGCTAAAGTCTACTTATTATTAAAAGTAATATCTCTTCAGGTGAAGTATGTTCCATGGGCGTTGTATGATTTGACCGTCCATAGTCATTAGTCTGTATGCACCATGGCCAACAACTCCTTCTACCTGGTATGGTCCTTCCCATTTGTAGGCGAATTTGCCTGCTTTTCGATTCTTGATGTTCAGAAACACCTCTCGGAGAACCAGGTCTCCTACCTCCAGGAGCCTGACTTTTACATTCTTGTTATAACTCCTGGCCACTGACTGTTTATAGGCAGCCAGACGGATTTTTGCGCTTGCTCGCAGCTCGTCAATTGTGTCCAGTCTTCTGGTCATCTCTGTACTGTTCAGTTCCCTCGTCATATTTCCATACCTGTGAGTGGGAACCAGAACCTCTGTCGGAATGACTGCTTTTGCGCCAAACACCAGGCTGAAGGGTGTTTGACCTGTTGCTATCTTTGGCGTCGTTCTGTCTGACAATAATACTAGTGGCAATTCATCTACCCACTTTCCTCCTAACTCCTGTAACCTTCTTCTCAAATTGTCCATAATGATTTTGTTGCTGGATTCAGCTTGTCTGTTGGACTTTGGAGTCCTAGGTGCTGACTTTTTTAAGGTGATGCTCCACCTGGCACAGTATCCCTCGGTGTTGTTGGAGATGAATTGTGAGCCATTGTCACATATGATTTCTGATGGGATACCAAATCTGCAAATAATGTTTCGTTTTATGAATGAGATGACCTGTTTGTCTTTTACCTCCGTGAATGCTTCTGCCTCTATCTACTTGGAGAAGTAATCTGTCATTGCTAACATCCAGGTTCTGTTTCCTGTGGCCCGTGGTAGAGGGCCTACTATGTCCATGCCCCATGCCATGAATGGCCAGGGAGAAATGATAGGGTGCAGGGGCTCTGCTGGCTGATGGATCATGGGCGCTGAGCGCTGGCAGGCGTCACATTTTCGTGCATACTCTGCTGCATCTGCCTTCATTGTAGGCCAATAGTATCCCTGTCTGAGGGCTTTATTTGCCAGACTCCTACCCCCTGCATGGTTTCCACATTCGCCACTGTGGAGAGCATGCAACACAGTCTGTGCTTCTTCCTTGTCCAGGCACCGTATGTAAGGGCCTGCTAGTGATTTTCTGTATAATGTATCATCAATGAGTATGAATCTGGAGGCCTTCACTCTGAAAGCTCTCACTTCCTTCTTGTCATCTGGTAGCTTGTTATAGCGCAGCCAGTCTAGGTAAGGTGTGCGCCAGTCATCTGCCTGATCGGCTATTTGGCCTGGCTCCCTGTTTGGCTGGGAGCTCTCACCTTCCTCTGTAACTGCTCGGATTTCTTTCTCGCTCTGTGGATCCTCCAGTTCACCTCTGTCTATTTCGTCCGCTTTCTGAATGGAAGGTTCCAGCATATGTGCTATTGGGATGCTGGATAACTCTGTTGGTTTGAATTTTCCCTCAGGGTTTCTAGGGCGTCTGCTTCCACGTTCTGATCTCTGGGGATCTGTTTAAGCTTGCAAGTTTCGAATTTTTGTTTTAACTCCTTTGCTACTTTTAGGTATGCAATAATTTTCGAATCTCTGGCTATAAACTCATCATTCACGTGGTTGACTATTAACAGAGAGTCACTAGATATGAGCAGGTGCCTGACCCCCAACTCCAAAGCTAGCTTCATTCCCAATATCAAGGCCTCGTATTCTGTCTCATTGTTGGTTGCCTTGAATTCGCATCTTACTGCTTGCGCTATCAGGTCTCCCTGTGGTGACCGTAGAATTAATCCTACGCCTGCCCCCCTTTGGTTGGAGGCTCCGTCAATGTGCATCTGCCAGATTTCTGCCTCCTTGCTTCCTCCTAAAGTGAGGATCTCTTTATCTGCTAGATTCTGGATGGCAGGACTGAAGTCTGACACGAAGTCGGCCAATGCTTGTGATTTGATTGCTGTTCTGGGGTCATATTGGATGTCGTACCCACTGAGGTGTACAGACCATTTCGACATTCTGCCTGATAGTTCAGGCTTCCTCATGATAGCTTTTAGCGGGTAATTGGTCACGACATGTACAATGTGGGACTCAAAATAGGGGCGCAGTTTGCGAGATGCCACTACCAATGCTAGTACTAACTTTTCAAGGGATGTGTACCTGGTCTCTGCCGGCAGCAGGGATTTGCTCACGTAGTAGACTGGTTTCTGCTCCCTTTCCGGCTCTCTGACCAGGACTGCACTCATTGCTACCTCTGTGACGGCTAGATATAGGAATAGTGGTTCTCCTGGCTCTGGTTTCGATAGCAGCGGCGGGCAGTTGAGGTAGTGCTTCAGCTCTCTGAAGGCTTGCTCGTGTTTAGAGGTCCATTCAAACTTCTGGCTTTTCCTTAGTACGTCGTAAAATAGCCTGCATTTATCTGAAGATCTTGAGATGAACCTGTTCAGGGCTGCTACCTTCCCGGCTAGTCTTTGAACATCCTTAGGCTTCTCAGGTGACTCCAGCTGTAAGATGGCTTTGATCTGCTCGATGCTGGCCTCTATTCCTCTTTGAGTTACGATATAGCCTAGGAATTTGCCAGAAGATACTCCGAAGGTGCATTTAGATGGATTTAGCTTCATCTTGTATTCCTTGAGGGTGCTGAACGTTTCTGCCAGATGTTGCATGTGATCTCTGGCTTTTTCTGATTTCACTACCGTGTCATCAATATACACCTCCATTGTTCTTCCTATCTGCTCTTTGAACATGCGATTAACTTAACCTCTCCTCGATATGTGGAGCCTGCGTTTTTTAGGCCGAATGGCATGACGTTGTAGCAATATATTCCTCTTTGAGACATAAATGCTGTCTTCTCTTGATCTGCAGGGTCCATCTTGTTCTGATTGTATCCACTCCATGCGTCCAGTAATCTTAACATCTCATGTCCAGCTGTCGCGTCCACCATTGCATCAATATGAGGCAGCGGGAATGGATCTTTAGGGCATGCTTTGTTGAGATCGGTGAAGTCCACACATACTCTCCACTTCCCATTCTTCTTAGGCACCACCACTACGTTGCACAACCATTCTGGATATTTTACTTCTCTTATTTTCTTTGCTGCCAACAGGCTATCTACTTCCTGGTTGATTACCTTATTTCTCTCTGCTGCAAACTTCCTTCTTCTCTGTTGGATGGGCTTGCACTTTGGGTCTACACTAAGCTTATGTGTTATGATGGACGGATCTATTCCTGTCATGTCATTGTGTGACCATGGAAAACAATTATGTTATCTTGTAAGAACATGACTAACTGCTGTCTTAAGCTTCTTGTACATCCTGCTCCAATGAGCACGATTCGTTACAGTGCGGCTTATCCAGGTTGATTTGATCCACTCTTCTTCTGGCGGTTCGATGTATTCGTCCCGGATAGGTCCGTCAGAATTGCTATGCGCGGGGGTGTGGGGGGTTGGCGGTGCACTTGAGTGCCTTCTTATAGCGACCTCTAGCTTCCTCCTGATCTCTTCTTATCGTTTCTACTCCCCATGGGGTGGGGAATTTTATGCACTGGTGGTATGTTGAGGGGACTGCTTTCATATGGTGCAACCATGGTCTTCCCAAGATGACGTTGTAAGTAGAGGGGCCATCTATGACCAGGTATCTGACTTGCTTGTTGACTCCCCCCACATAGGTGGGGATGACTATCTCACCTAGCGAGCTGGCTGTTTCTCCACTGAAGCCTACTAGCAGAATAGTCTTCTTCTGTAAATCCTTCTCGCTGAATCCCATATTTACTATAGTTTTCAGCATGATCAAGTTGACCGAGCTTCCTGTATCTACCAAGACTTTTCTAACTGTGCAATTGGCCATTGATAAGGAGATAATAAGTGCGTCGTGATGTTCTCGCTCATCGTATGCATCTCCTTCATCAAAGCTGACTGCTGGCAGGTCACTGTGAGAAATTCTGCACGAATTGGCTGGCCTATCTCCTTTGGTCTCTATAGCGTGTCTCTTGGCTGCTGAATATTTCACTCCGCTCAAGTCTGAGCCGCCTGTTATCACGTTTATAATTTTGGTGCATGTGGGTGGGTCTGCCGGTTTGGGCGAGCCTACCTTATCTTGCTGCTTGCCCCCACATGGTAATAGGTGGCTCAGCTTTCCTTGTTCGTACAGGCGCTTGATCTCTCTTTGTAATGTATAGCAATCCTCAGTGTTGTGCCCAATATCCCGGTGGAACTCACACTTCTTCTTGTTATCCTTCCTCTATGCCTGCTCTCCTACCGGTGGGTTAGGCCACCTGACTCCGTCTCCCATCTCTCTGAGTGCCTTCAAGATTCCTCCGATTCCTGTGGTGAATCCGTATTCTGCCAGAGTGGGGAGTAATTGATTTTCTTCGATTCTGTTGACTCCCCTCCCATATGGTCTGTACCTCTCGTCCTTCTTGCTGGTGGTTTGCTTTCTTCCTGATTTCTCTATGGCTGATGTACTGGAGATACTAGGTGTGCTTAGCAAGCTGGCTAAGAAGACATCTTCCTCCAACCCGATTGATTAAAGGGCAAATTGCCTTCTCCTATACTGCTTTGAAACTATGGCATGGATGCATAACTAACTGCTTATATAGGTCAGAGTCATGGTGGAGGCCCCTTCTGAAGGCTTCTACTGCTGTTGAGACATCACACTCTCGTACTGCTACCTTCTCATTGTTGAACCTAGTATTGTATTCTCCAATGCTTTCTCCTGCCCCCTGGACGATTCTGTACAGGTCTCCTGCGTGCTTTTGTGGCTTTCTGCTGCTTGCAAACTGTTGGGTAAATGCGTTCACCAATTCAGCAAATGTAGATATCGACCTGTTGGGCAGGCTCACAAACCACCGAAGTGCTGGTCCTGTTAGGGTGGACCCGAATCCTTTGCACATGCAGGCCTCCTTAATTTGTCCTATAGCTGTTACCGTCATCATTTTCTGTTTATACTGGCTAATATGATCAAAGGGGTCTGCTGTGCCGTCGAAGAGAGGCATATTTGGATTCGTGAATCCCTTTGGCATGGCTGTGATGGATATGGTGTCCACGAATGGTAAGTCGGCATAACTGTCTAGAGCTGCTTTTTCGAGTGGGGGTGGTAGCCCTGGGACCCTGCTCAACATCTCTTTTAATTCCAAGTACTGCTGACTAGTTATACTGGCCGAATCTGGAGTCCGTCTGTCAGCTATCTGGGTATTTCCTCCTGATCCGGGTTCTTGAGGATTCTGATAAGCTCCGGCAGTTAGGGGGGTTGTGCTAACGATTGTCCCCTGCTGCCAGTTCACCTGCTGGTTTGACTCGGATCTGCTACGGTGTCCGCCCGATTGCTTTGGGGTCATTCGACGGAGAGGCCACCTGTTTTACGTCCCTATGCGATTAGCCTAGCGCCGGCTATCTCGGTGTGAGGTATCCTAACCCTCGCGGGGTTATTCTTCCATCTGACGGTACTGTATCCAAATCTAATCTTGTTATTAGCTCGGCTGGTATCTGCCTGCTGCCCGATACTCCCCATGTCAAATCTTTTAATGAAGATCTTCCTTCACCTGTCCCACCTGCTGGGGTGACAGACTGCTGTTTCATGATATCAATCTGTGCTCAGAGCTCTCTGTCCCTTCTTCTTGCCTCAGCATCTGCTCTCCTTTGGTCTTCTCTCATGTTTTCCATAGCTTTATGAAGATTTTCCACGCCAGTGAGTAAGATTTGTGTGGGACTAGGTGGCGGAGTGGTGCCTGAACTTGCTATTCCCTTGTCTGATCTGGGGTGAGTTGTGACAGCAGGAGTCTTAGGAGGTAGAGAAGCTTTTGTTGTCGGTATGATTCTTGAGGTATGTCCAGGAGCCTGCGTGGCCACCGTTGATGTTGGATTTTGGGTAGATAGTTGTGGTGGCGATGGTTGCCTGCTCCCTTACACGGCTTTAGATGCTTGCTTTTCCATTGTATATCTAGAATATCAACGATTGACGACCACAATGCCCCACGGTGGGCGCCAAACTATTTAGGTTCTTCTCAAGATAAGACAAGGTGTGCATGGCAATAAGTAGGGTTGTTATCATTGTGTCTCCATTTAAAATAAATAACACAATATAAACTCTAATCCTCCCTCAATTTTTCGGTACACACATAAAATGGAAGGTCCATTTTATTTTGTCATTTGTCAATTTTGTCATGTGTCACATGTTACATGACATGTTACACTATAGTGTATTTTTAACATATTAAAAATCAACATATTAATAAAATATGTCACATACAAAATTTAACTAGTAATTCCTGATTACTTCTATCAAAATGGTTTATCGAATTATAAATTACAACGACTTGTATTTATAATAAATCATTCAACCTGTTTCAATCGTTTCGTAAACAATAATATAATCTAAGTAATAAAACAATTTGATTACTTAGACCGTATCTAATTTAATCGAATTATAATGAGACACGTTAATTTTACTCACAAATCATCCGTCAATTTTAAGCAATTTAATTAACTCGTATCGGCATACGATTAATTAAATAATCAATTAAGAGTATTAGCCTATAGGTATGACCTCAGGGTATCAACTGATCACCACCGTCGCACGACAATAATGTCAAACTCTAGTCAGCCAATCATTACCGATATGTGTGGACCAGATTGACTCGTAAATATTACTTTCCCTCTTGTATTCTTAAATATAAGATTTAAATATGTGATCATCATGATCTACAATTGTGATCACATTATTGTCGGGGACACAAACTCCAACAATCTCCCACTTGTCCTCGACAAGTGTGTGTCACCAATTCTCTTGTCCTATTACTATCTCCCACTCAATGCAAGGTGTCTTTCAGGTCGTACTTGCAAGTGATCACATCGAGAGTGGTTTCCTCGATCTGGAGAATAACTGATTGACCGGAGTTATCTACCATAGATACCTTCCGAGCGTGGCCACGTATTTCCGATTCATTACTCCTCGAGTGGCCCTGAGATATTGTTTTAACCCTGACAAAGGGGTGGACAATTCCTATCGCACTATTCCCTTCGACTAGCCACAGCTCATCATAACCCAAAATAAGCCCTTTAACCCCATTTACAAAGGTCGTAGGATCATAAATCAAAGTTACCCTGAAACTGTGCCACCTTGGCCGAATAGTCTTTAGTCAAAAGAATCGACTCATTAGAATACTATAGCAGTTCTTGCCACGACCAGGCTATGTAAATTTGCCAGAACTCCATAAGCGGTCATTAGGCCCGACAAAGTGTTCCTAACGATCCGCCTATGTGATCGACTAGTCATATCATATGACTCTATGGCACTTGAACTTGCCATCAATCGCATCACACTCTAGTCACTTCGAGACGTCACCTCATACAAGTGACTATGGGCGAATACCATGTTAATTCGGGTTCACTTTAACGGGGTTCAATATTGTCTCTACAACCCGTTTGGATGTAACGAAGTACAAGGTGAGTTAATAATAACTCAAACGATAAATGTAGACATTTCATTTGAGTAATCAATACCATATTACTACTATATGTCTTACAAGTGTGTTAACACTTTTTAATACAATAAAATTTAACACACCATGTGTCCATGTGCTCAAATTTTCGAATTGCGATTTCCCTTATTTTCATGTCATCTCTCATAGCATGAACTCTACCAAGCACATGTCTAGTCTTCAAACTAGACCTTGGGTCTTTAAACTTGTAAGAAACCCTTGTGTCATTATCACATAACCAACGATTTGGATTATGGTGGATAATACAACTTGTATAAGTCAAGTGCTCCACCAACTCATAATGCACTAGGTATATGTTTTGTAGGATCCTACAACAATTGTCAAGATGATAGGTCTGGGACTTCTCACAAATCCTAGCCTTTTAGAAAATACTAGTTTTGTGTAACTTCTTACAACATCTAAGTATCCTTCCAAATACTTATTTCTCTCTTATCGTAATTGGCTTAGGATTCTTCATAAATCCTTATGTGTTTGGAAACTCTAGCATGTGTAACTTCTTATCACACAACTGAGTGTTCTTCCAAACTTTAGAATGGCCCATTAGTTCTCCTCGAGAATTTATGACGATTCTTATATGGCTTACCAATGACTCATCATGCTTAAGCATATGATTTATATAAGACATGTGCATGATTATTCTAATGGCGGAAACATTAGAGATCTCAATCATGTAGTCAACAGTTCTCAGGTTCAATGAATAACCATGACCTTCTCATGGTAATTCCATCTTCATCAATATGAACAACCTACATGTCTTGTTGATTTGATGTGTGCATCTTAATGCCAATCCAACATCTCATGTATTAATCGGATTCATCTTTGTCCATATTCATCCAGAATTGAAAACTTAAGTGCTATCTTTATCAAAGATAGTATATGCTCGTCATTCTCAATGAGTAATAAGTTCTAAAATTCATGGAGGATGATTACTCCCACTAAATCTCATGTCTGCATATGAAATTCTCAAACTCCCACTTAACTCCACATGTTTCGCATTCGATCACTCAATCGAAACATTTAATGAATTGGAATTATTTTGCTTTGCTAGGTTGTCATGATAAAACCACATATGTTCTCAACATATCCTTCCAAAATACCTATTTGGAAAGAGGTTTCGATCTCTAACAATGGAAAGAGATTTTAATCTCTAACTTATTCATTCTTAAAATAAAGTGAAGCAATTTTATTACTAAAAAGTAAAATTCACCATGGAGTTCATACGTCTCTCTCAAAATACTCATTTCGGAAGGAGGTACAACTTGTCCATTTTCATGAAGTTTAGCAATGACTTAAGCATGGTTAACAATTAACTAAGCTTTTATCGGCATCGATATGTCTTTCTATGCAACTCTTAATCATAAATCTCATTTATATTCAAGGATGCATTTCGTTTCATCAGGCTCTTAAGTAAACATTAACGTTGAATCTTTATGTTAAGTCTTTTCATTAGTCATATTCTTATAAGTACTTTCTTTTGGTCTCCTCACGTAGTTACCCTAAGATCCCATCTATATATCATTAGAAAATATTCAAATATAGATCTCATCTATACAAGGTATACAAATCATCTTTGTGTCTGAATATTACTCCCACTCTATCTTTAGAATAATTACACTAAATATTTTCAAAAGATAGCTTTTGAGACACAAAAGATGTTTTAGTGAAGAAGGAGAGATATGGCATAGATAAATAGACTTATTAATAAAGATTTAATAGGTGTATGTAGGTTATTAAGTTTCCCTTAATTGAGTTCATCAACTCAATATCACTTTATAATTGATCATACACAAACTTCAAGTTTATGGACATATAATGAATCTATCATTATAATTGTCTATTGGATCAATTTCAAGTAGATATTCATATGTTTCTATGTCAAGCATATAAAGATGAATTTTAGAACAATTAAAATACGATAAACGTAGTGACTTGGGTTGCAAACCAAGTCACTATTAATCCAAAATTAGAACCATTGTTTAAAGAATTAAAACAAACTTCCATGTCAAACAAGGAAATTGAAATAGAGGATAGTTTGTGTAATTAACATTGTATAGGTGTTGTTTTTTTCTAGTGGATAGCTTTTGCAAATCCTTATTGTAATTTCTTTCTTAATGAAATGAAATGATAATTTTTTGCAAAAAAAAAAAAAAAAAAAAAAAGGAAATTGAAATAGTTCTAAAAATTCAAAAACAACATGATAATAAAGACAACAAATAAAGCCAAGCTTCATGGGTAGCTACTCCTAGCTCCCTCACGATTTCTCAAGCTTGCTTTTCCTTGCCCTTGTTGTTGCTTGGAGGAGGCCCTAATTACAATAAAAGGGGATACATTATCACAACTTGTATCAAAATACTAAAGTTGAATTAGAAACATAAAAGAAGGGGTAGTCATATACCTACTGGAGTGATCTTTCCAGATTTGATGTCACCAAGATATTTGGAACAATTCCTCTTCCAATGTCCAATGCCATTACAATAATGGCACTTATCAAGAGGACTCTTCTTGGTTTTGGAAGTGCTAGCTTCAAAAGTTATAGCCTTGGTTTTAATGGGAGCTTGCCTCTTGCCCTTTTTACTACTCTTCTTGAAAGTTCCCTTGCTCTTATTGCTTATATTGAGCACATCCTTAGAGGATCTAGCATTTAGCCCCATGTCCCTTTCGGCTTGCACAAGTAACTTGTGCAACTCTTCAAGGGACACATCCTTGTCTTACATGTTGAAATTCACCCGGAATTGCACATATGCTTTGACTTTGCTTAAGGAATGAAGAATTCTATCAACGATGAGTTCTTTGGGAATTTAAACCTTTTGAATCTTCAAAGTCTCGACATGCTCCAACAATTTAAGCACATGAGGACTAACCTTTTGGCCCTCTTTGAATTCGAGATCAAAGAATGTCGAGGCCGCCTCATATTGGATGATCCTCGGTGATTGTAAAAACATTGTCACAAGCTTAGAGTAGATTTCATAGGCGGTGCCCATTTTAAAGGCTCTCCTTTGGAGATATACCTCCATAGCAAAACTCAACACATTTTTGATTGCAGCGGACTCTTTGTGGTAAGCCTCATATGCTTCCCTAGTGGCGGCACTCGACCTAGCATTAGGTTCGGGTGGAGAGGCCTTAATGAGGTAACGAAGCTTGTCGTCACCTTGAGCAGCTAATTTGAGTTGGGCATCCCAATCGGAGAAATTTGACCCATTCTTTTCAAGTTTACATCGATCTATAAAGGATCGGAGCCATGAAACGTTAGTGAGAGTGTTTGCGTTGGTGTTTGGTGCGGCCATTGGTTATGAGAAATAAAAGCGGTCTACAAAACAAAAATAGAAGGAATAAAACATTTATCGTTATAATAATAAAACTTGTAAATTATTCGAACAAGTTTTATAGCATTTATCTAGTGACCTCTACCAAACTAAGATAAATGATCCCGAGATCCGAATTCATATTAACTTGGGCACGGTGTAGCCGATTCATCCCTTATCAATATTACTCAGTGGATTAACTCTTTAATCGATTCTACTTTTAGAACTCTCGGTCGATAAAATTACTCTAATATTTATCTTCAGCCCGGAACACATGCGACTACGGTCACGAATACTTCCGTTGAGCTCAACCCAAATTTCGATGTAATAACATTTTACTACCCCACTTCGCCAACGTAACAAGGTTTGTATTACGGTGAAGCCGGCTCAACTCCCTTATGAAATTGGTACTTCATGGGTTCTACTATTTGGTAAGGCTATTTCTCAATTATTAATTTAGTGAGAGGTCATGCCAATTTATTATCTATCACGTTTTAAGTGAACTAAAGCGGTGAACTACGATAATTATAATTGACACGGTCGAAGACTCGATTAAATAAAATGCATGTTTAGTTATGGCGATTTAGCGATGCATGCAAACATATAAATAAAATGCAAAGCATAAATATAAAGTCCTAATATGGCCTTCCTAAAATAGTAAATCTCATAAACTATTACAAATTCGGAAACCTACTCCTTTGGTCCCTTGAACTTCGGTCTTGGCACGCATCTCGAGGTAACACCGTCTTCATGGAGACTCCGGGAAATTACAAAGTAATAAATAAAATTACATAATATCCTATTATACATTTGTAATAAAAATAAATGTATTAAATTACAAAACGATGATACGAGATCACAATAATTACAACTGAATCGATATTCCCATGCATTTCAGGTAATATCAATTAAAACTAACGCCATACTAAGTAAAATTACATAATTCAAAAATTATATAAAATAAAAATATGACAATCATAAATAAAATGCAGCATTATAATATGTATGAACATGCTCAATTTTATGCTAAATCGCCTTTATGAGCCAATATCGTATATTATATCGGTTTTTACGGATTTGCGTGATTATAAACTTGTTAAAATCACAAAATGTCTCATAAATTCATATTTATGTTCAAGTTAATTACCCTAACCATCTTAGGACTCAAAACTTAGTCTTCACTAATATTTTGACAATAACTCAACTTGATTTCTTAATACTGTTCATAATGGACCAAAAATTACAAAAATATGCTATAAACTTCAAATTAAATTATAAAAATTTCAAATAATTTCAAAAATTAAAATTTAAACTTATGAACATTCTGGAAAAATTACATGACACTCATAATATTCAAAACTTAGGTTAAAAATTTCGAAAATATTGGAAAAAAACATCGTTGCAGTTTATCGGTTTTATCAAATATGACCATAAAAATATGAGAAAATTAATTATGATCAACTTTTCACTTTTAGATCTGAAATGTGGGATAAAATGCAACATATTATGTTTTTCTTTAATCATGAAATATGTTTTAGCATTATATACTAAATAAAGTCACTATTTATTGAATTTTGTTTTACTCAAAAATTCATAAATCATGCTAAAAGAGTCCGATACCTCCAAGATTTTTACACACACTGAGTAAAAATGCATGTGACAACATATTAGATTTCCATGACCATATTCGAAATATAACTCATATTAACCTAATAAACCCTTTAAATTCGATTTAAACTTATAAAATCCATATTTCATGCAAAATAACTTAGTTTATCACGAGATTTAACTTGTCATCAGTAGATAATATATGTGAAAACATATCCAAAAACCACTGAAAAATTCGAAGTTTAGCTATTTTTCGTCCAAAAATGATATTTTTCTCATAAAAATCACATTTTAATGCCAATAATATATAAAATGAACAATAAAAATCCATAAATCGTCCCATATGGCCTAAAATCTATTTAGGACTAAAAAATTTTAACATGCAAAATTATTTTGTGATATATCTCCATAAATCCTAAATAACAAGTTTTATTTGTTAACTAATTAACTCGGAAAAACAAACCCGATTTTGCATGCAACAACCATAATGCTCTGATACCACTTGTTGGGATTCATTAATTACATATGTTTACATATTCATAGTATGATAATTTAATTTAGTCATAAAATTAAATCGGATCTTATGCATGCAAAACAATTACAAAGTATAGGAAGAAAATCGATTCTTACATTGGATATTCGGCAATATGGGCACTAGTAAGTTCACCTTCTTACTAGTTCTTGAGCTTTCCAAATGTGGAAGAACAAAATTCAAGTTTAGAATCTCTCCTAAGAAATTATACCCAAGGAATACCCTTAAATGTTTTAATTAATATAAGACTAGTATTAATTAAAACAAGCTTAAAAATAACACAAAATGGAGATTTTTGTTCTCTTGTAATTCGGTCAAGAGAGGAGGATTCAATGAGTTTTCTTTCTCTAAAATATTTCACAAATGTAGAGAGTAATTATTTTTCCAACACTTGAAAAACATATAGTAAGATAGGTTGAATAATAAGAGAAAAACATTGGTCCCTTTTTAGTGCAAAAACCGGTTGGAGAGGGGAGTAAATGAGGCCAATGCATGCTCTTTGTTCTTCTCAAGATAAGACAAGGTGTGCATGGCAATAAGTAGGGTTGTCATCATTGTATAGTCTTTTTAGCCTATTTCAGCCTATTTCCATGCATAGTCTTTTTAGCCTATTTTTCAAAGACGTATTTCCATGCATTTTTATACTGTTTATATAGTATTTTGCCACGAATTGGCTACTTTGGTTCGTTTTGTCCGTTTTGTAGAAATGAACGCGAAAGTAGTGGAATCGTACCCTTTTTCGTCCTTTTTGCATGCATTTAGAGGAGACGGGATTTTCCAGAGTGAGATACTGCGTTGGGAAGCGTGAAGGAACGGATTACGAGGCAGTCGGGGCATGGACTTGAGCTGAATTGAAGACAGAAGACTCGATCGAGCAGTTAAACCACTCGATCGAGTGGTTTTTATGTCCCCAGTTGGTCGATCGAGTAGTTTCCTACTCTATCCAAAGTTGCTGAAAAGGAAGTTACTCGATCGAGTAACTATTCTACTCGATCGAGTAGATTATGCTGAGATTTGCTCGATCGAGTGGTTTTAATCCACTCGATCGAGTGGGTTTTGGTTTCATGGGCTTTAATTAGCCCGTGAGTTGTTTTATTTCTATTTAAGCTTTACGTTACTAGGTCATTAGGAATCTAATCTATTCATTATCTAATTTTATCCAATCAAACATTACTGCGTTACTTTTGCTCTTCACTGTAACTTTACTTTGGGATTTATTTTCCTCGGATTCGATTGTTCTTTACGCCGGATTCGCATGATTGTAATTCCTTTCTCTTCTCTTAATAATAATCAATCGTTTGTTTGCTTTAATTTCTTGTTTACTTCATTTATTCCTTTGCCCTAATTTACTTTTATGTACTTTATTATTTATTTCATCAAGTTTATTTTTAATTCGTCATTTGTTATTAGTTTTGATATTAATAGCGATATGAGTAGCTAAATTTAATGCATGTTGGGATTAGGGGATCTGCGGTAGGTATGTGACGACGTAGTAAATGAAATAGATGAATTAATTGTGAGATTCTGTCACTATAGCAATTTAATTGTATTTATCGACTTAGTTGAGTGCACGCTTCTGAGTCACCTCTTTAATCTGGCTAAAATTAATCCTAGATCGAAATATTGGACTAAATAGGCCTGCTATGAATAGTAGACTACCCTGACGAGAATGAAATTTAAGTTAGTGGTATTTTTAGGATAGAAAGTGGACCGAAAGGACCTTTCCACATCCGTCTGGCATTAATTCGTCTGAGTTGTTTATAGCTGAGTCACTGGACTACCGTAGTGAACCGAATTCCCGACATGTCCCTTCTCTATCTGATAGTTTAATCCTATTTTCTTGCCTTGCTGCTTTTGTCTCTACTTCTCTTCCTTTAAACTTTGTAGTTTAGAAAACAATTCAAACAACCCCCTATTTGTGACCAAATAGACGGACTTCTGAGATATCTTGCCTCCCGAGGAGATCGACTCGACTTCCCTAGCTATATAGTTAGTTTAGTTAGTTTATTTTTGATAGGTACACGACAGACGTATCAAATTTTGGCGCCGTTGCCGGGGAGGCAATTGCCCTATCTGTCTTTGTTTCGTTTATTTTATCCGTCTCAGGGAATTTTTATTCCTTGAGGCAGTTCTTACTTATTTTCTTTTAGTGTAGTTTATGCCCAGGTCAGACAGGTTTGAGTTAGTTTCAGCTGATTCAGAACCAGAGAGATTGTTCAGGCATAGACTCCGTCTGCAGAGAAAATCACGAAAGGAAGACTTGAGTACTTTCGAACCAGAGCTAGATCATTCTCTTTTCGCAGAAGACATTCCTATTTCTGCCGATCAACTAGTAAAGATGCCAAAACTTTCTAGTCATTCGGTGCCTAAAGTAACCTCAATTCCAAAAGGTTTCAATCTCCAGACTGAGGATGGGAATACATTCGACATCCGTCCTTCCTACATCAATCTGGTGGAGAGAAATATTTATAGAGGTGTGGCAGGTGAAGACCCAAGAAAGCATATGGAGGTCTTTACAGACTACTGCTCTACTATCCCCGCCACTAAGGGGGTAACTCAAGACAAGATTAAGGAGGTCTTATTTCCTTTTTCTTTGACCGACTCAGCCATGGAGTGGCTGACTGACTTGGACCGCACAGATGCAGGGGTTACAGATTGGGAGTCTCTTGCTCTTGCCTTTTACAAGAGATATTTCCCCCACAGTACACCAATGTCGTTGAGGGCCAAGATTACCCGATTTCGGCCAGGGCTCCCGATGAGACTCTATATGAGGCGTGGTCCCGATTCAAGAAATTGGTGAGGTCTATTCCTCACCACGGTTTTGACCCATGGTTTATAGCTAACCATTCTACAATGGGTCATGTACGATGACCACAGAGCCATACTAGATGCGTCATCTAGTGGGAGATTCCAGGAAAATACCGATGATGATAAGGGATGGGCCCTTATTGAAGAGATGGCGAATCACAGTGCTGAGTATGGAAACCCGAGGGATAGTATAAGAACAGTTCATGCAGTCGATAAGCAGGTTGTGGCTCAGCTGGAAGCCATGAATGCTAGATTTGACAAGTTGGAGTTACATGCTGCTGGGGAGCCTCAGACGGTCCATGTTCTTACTAGAGGGGAGACCGTCACATGTGAGAGGTGTGGGAGCAATGATGGCCACACTGCTGTTGGCTGTCTTACGGAGAAGGAACAAGTCCTTGCCTTTCAACAATACAGGCAAGGAGGGGGTTCCTATTACAACAACCAAGGGGCAGTCCATCCCAATTTGAAGTGGACTAGTTAAAATGTGCTCAATCCTACCCCTCCTCCGCACCAACAGCAGCCGTATGTTCCTCCATATAAGAATCAACAAGGCTTTCAGAAGCCTCCTTCCTTCCCTCCTCCCAATCACGGAGCATTATCTTCTGGAGGGGTGAGTGAAATAGGTGAGCTTAAGTCTATACTGCAGTCCTTTACAAAGCAGTGGCAGCTGAGTGATCAACAGAAAGATGCATCCATTAAGGCACTTGAAACTCAAGTTGCCCAGTTAGCCACGAATCAATCCACAAGAAAGCAGGGTCAATTACCGACTCAAAATTAGAAAAATCCACATGAGACGGTAAATTTGATAAATTTGAGAAGCGGACGTTCATATGAGAGACCGGAAGTGTTAAAATAAGACCCAAGGAAGGCTATAACTGATGATGAACAGTGTTAAAGCGAAAGAAATGAGCGATGGCTAAGAAAGTACTCGATCGACTGGTTTCTGGAGGTCGATCGAGCAGTTTTGATGGTCAAAGTACACGATCGAGTGGATTTTCTACTCGATCGAGTGAACAAGAAAAGCAAACTGCTCAATCGAGTGAAATTTATACTCGATCGAGTGATATTTTTGAAGAAACTACTCGATCGAATGGGATTTTTGGTCGATCGAGTAGTTTGGATGATGGCGACTTGATCGAGAGCCTGCTAGTGCTCGATTAAGCGATAAATCACCTGAAAGACCTCGTTCGAGAGGTAAGAAGCGTCCAAAGGATACAGAGCTTGCTCCGGCTGACACATTGGAAGAGAGAAATAAGGGACTCGAGATACCCATCACGGTTCCCTTCCCGAGGCGTCTACAGAATACTAAAGCTAACCAACAATTTGGCAAATTTGCCGAAATCTTGAGAAGCTTGCAGTCACATTTTCCATTCGCCGAATCTGGCGACACGGTACCCTCTTACCTTAAGTTTATGAAAGAAATTTTAACACGTAAGAGGAATATTAGTGATAATGAGACAGTAGCTTTGACTGAGGTAGGGACGGCCTAGTTCAAAATACGTTACCTCCAAAATAGTCAGATCCGGGTAGTTTCTCAATTCCGTGTCATATCGGTACCCATTTGATTGATAACGCGCTATGCGACCTAGGCGCTAGCGTGAGTGTCTTACCGTTGTCTCTAGCTAAGAGACCTGGTTTGACAAAGTTTAATTGCACCAACATGACTGTCCAGATGGCCGACCGTAGTATATCACGACCACTAGGTGTAATAGAAGACGTACCTGTTAAGATCGGGAGGTTCTTTATTCCCGTTGACTTCGTTGTCTTAGACATCCCCGAAGATGCACATACTCCTGTTATTTTAGGGAGACCATTTTTGTCTACTGCCCGTGCAGTAATAGACGTCGGGGGTAAGAAGTTGACTTTTCAGGTAGGGGACGAGGAGCTGATATTCCATCAGTCTAAGTTCCGGAGGGCTCCCATGCAAGCTCAGCCTTGCAATGCCCTCTCTTCTATTGACCCTATTATTGACACTCCAGATGAAAATTTGGAGTATTGTGCTGTTATTGTTACCCCTCCGCCTCAAGTTGAGAGCAAAAAGAAGGAAAGTTGGTCTGTTTTCCTTGCTGCAGGTACAGATGAAAGCAATGAAGGAGCTGTCAAAGGACATTGTACAATTAATGTCAATCAAATTGGAAGTAAGGATGCTAAAGACGGTGATAAAGGAGCAAGGATGAGGAAAGTTCGTGCATATGTGGATGTGAACTATTCCCCTCCTAAAGAATTAAATGATTCAAATTCAAGCTCATGGAAGCTGAAGAGGACAATCAATGTTGCTGAGATGACGTCCTCCAGTCAGGAGCCCTCCAAGGGGCTACTGAATTGCATTGGGAAGTGAGCGGGGAAATGCCCCGTGTAACACCTTGTAAAAACCAATTTTTGAATTTTCCGTTGAATTTCTTTTATTGCTTTTAATTAGGACATGTTGATTTTTAGACAGTTTTTAGCGTAGATTTAAGACTATAGACTATTACTATGCGTATTTGGTATTTTGGGATATTGTTGCACGTGTTTTTATGCAGGTTTGGGGAATTTTTACGCAATTTCAAAGGAAGAAAGACGAAATTAAAGAGCTTACGCGAGAAAAGAGCTCGATCGAGTACTTTTTATACTCGATCGAGTGAAATGTGGACGATCGAGTAGTTCTTGTTCAGTCGATCGAGTAAAGCACTTATGGGGAGTTCTCGATCGAGTAAACTTTTACTCGATCGAGTAGGTGAAGCATCAAAATGCTCGATCGAGTAGTTCTAAACCACTCGATCGAGTAAATGGGAAAGGACGCTCAGGGAGTTTTCCTTTAACTCTTCTATTTTTGTTTCCCAATTCATTTCTTCCCTAATTTTCGACTCCTCTTCCCTAATTGCGATCAAAATGCCCCAAAATCCCCATTTTTTCTTGCCCTTTCACCAAATCTGTCCCCTACAACTTGTTGCTTGCTAATGAATCTTTCAAAACCCCTTATTTCCCCCTTGATTTGTGCTAGTTTACACGGTTTTATAGCGGGTTTAGGGTTTGCGTTTTTTCGAACAAAAATCGCCATTTTTGCTTGTTAATTGAAGATTAATTGCACTTTGTAGGTCTTTTCTCATCAAGTAAGTAATTACTCCATCCTCATTGCTTTTTAATTTCGATTATTTCGACTTTTTATGAGGTAATTTAAAAGTAGGGTTTCGAAATTCTCTGTTAGTCGAATTTTTTGACTTTAATTGACATTGTTTGCTCTTACTTATCTTGCTTGATGATCATTCCCGTTTCCTCGTTGTTTGTTGCATGTTTATTTCGAATTTTACGCGATTTTCGCAACTAGGGGCTCTTACAGTCGAAATTTTCGACTTAAAATTGATCTTTGCTTCTGTCAAATGCTTAGTTAACCTCAATTGCTGCTTAAATGCTGCTGCTGTTGTTGACTTCTATCCCACCCCTATAGCCGTTTGCTTGTTGTTATTTGAAAATTTTCGAGGAATTTTGGGATTCTTTTGGGCTGAAGTCGAATTTTTTTCGACTGTTGGGGACTGTAATGCTGTCACATGCTGGTTTTCTTACTGTTAGCCGCTGTTTTCCTTATAAAATCCCCTGCCCTTTTGTATACCGGATGGATTCTAGCTCACTACCTTCCACCAGCTCGTCTTCTAGTCCATCCCTGTCTGAGACGGTGGCCCCTGCTGTTGCCACCGCCTCCGCTTTAGTTAGTACCGCGGCCCCTGTTTTCCTAGTTTCAGCTGCCGGTACCGTTTTTACCCCAGATAGCTCTACTGCTATCTCTATTTCGGCTACTACTTCCGTTACGACCACCACCACTTCTAGCCTTTCTTCGTCAGTGGTGGCCACAGCAGCCACTACTACTACTCCAGCCGCCGTTTTCACACCTATGGCGGACTCGCCGACAGTTGCAGCTGCCTTTAGAGCGGCCCTAGTCCCTCGCACCGTCACTGAGCGGGCTTCTACCTTGGGTTCTAGGGGCCGGGGCCGAGGTCGTGGACGTTACTGTTCTACATCAGCCCCTGCTACCTCTACTTCTGTTGTACCTTCTACTTTAGCTTCTCCTTCTACTTCTGGCACGGTTACTGTTCGAGGGGACACTTCCCTCGACTCTCACCCAGACTATCCGCAGGTAATTTTTGTTAACGCCTTTCATCGTAAGAGGTTTTATCACCTCCTAGGCTGCGAGTTTGTACCTTCCCGGTTTTTAGATAAACCGGCACTTGAGAGACTCGGTTTTTACGAGTCGGTTTGTGATTTACTATGGGGCATGGGGATGACTGGCCTCATTACTATTAGCGGTCGTACCTTTCTGGAGCTGAGTCTCAAGTTCCTCAGCTCCTTCACCTTCTCCTCCGGGGCATACGATGCTGACCCCGCTAGTTCTCCAGTGTCTTTCCGGTTGTTTAACCGGACTTTTCAGATGACTTTAGAGGAGTTTGGTAGGAGACTTGGCCTCTCCTCTACGGGCGACACTACCGCCCCTAGGAGGGTCATTCGTCAGCTTTGGCGGACCCTGGTTCAGACCCCTTTTACCGAGCGAAAGCTCGCGCAGGTCCACCTTCCCCCTGCCCGTTATTCTCTTAGGTTGATGGCGAACACCATCTTCGGTTACCTGAACGTTGACTGCAAGGGTCCTTTTACCCTCAACATAACTTACTTGACCGCCCAGTACTTTCAGGCCCAGGGGCTGAAGGAGACGGGATCTATTGCTTGCGGTGGCATAACGACCAATCTTGCCCGTTCCCTCTTCCCCGTCTGGCCTCGTGACTTGCAGTACCTCGAGGGAGAGAGGTTACTGAGTCTGGATGCCGTAATTTCTCAGCATTGGTTGACCCCAGACTACCGGACATGGAAGATAGACGGTTCCTTGTCTGTGGACTTACCTTGTGACACTCTCCCCCGTCTAGACCCCTTGCCTACTGTTGCTAGGGGTGCCCGACTGCCACCTCCACCTGCTTTCCACCTTCCACTCCGACCACCTCCCACTGTACCCGTCGCCAAGAAGCGGCGTAGAGTTGAGACTGGAGAGGGGTCCACGCCTTCAGGGAGTACCCAGCCTTCCACGGCTACTCCCATCCCGACCCCTACTCCCACTCCTACTCGTACTCCCACTCCCACCGACCAGACACAGGCCCAGCCGGTTTTTCCGGCTATTTTCGTACCACCTCCGCCCTTTGTGGCGTCCACGGTCATGGACCAAGGGCGCCGTGACGGTTTGTTGCTTGAGATTGCAGAGCGACAGGCTCGTATGGAGAGGGACTTAGCTCTTACCTTACACCCTCTGTACGAGTACCACTTTAGGTGACACCGTCCGATCCCAGAGGACTGGCCACACCCTTCCTTCTACCGGTACCCAGCTGAGGGGTACCCGGAGTCTGCTGAGGAGGAGGACGACGAGGACGACGAGGACGAGGACCCAGAGGTGGCAGTAGAGAGAGCTCGAGCTGAGGAGCGGAGGAGGAGAAAGGAGGAGGTTGATCCGGAGTTCACGGTGGTGGACGACGACGACGACGCCGATGAGTAGATACTGGTCTACTCACTTCCCCAGTTTTCTGGCTGGTTTGGGGAAGTTCGCGTTTTGTATGTATATCTTACTCTTTTCTTTTTGTCTCCTATTTTATTTTATTGCTTTTCTTCTTTATTGGTTGTATATTCCCGTTCCCCTGTATATATCTGCTGGTGTATGCTTGAGGACAACGAGGGCGTTGTCCGTTTTGGTTTGGGGAGGGTATTGCATCCTTTTGAGTCTGCATTTGTATTTGTTTTGCATTCACGTTTATTTTTCAGCTTTGCATTGTTTTTTATTTCTTTAAAATTCAAAAAAAAAAATCCAAAACATTAGAAAAATTTCAAAAATCCAAAAATTTCACGTTTATTTTTGCATATAGGTTGAGTCGGAACGGTAGATTTCCGTGATGAAACTGCACTATAACTTGTCATTTTACTTGAGCCTTGCACTTTTGTTGATAGTTATTAGCTTTATCATACGCATAGTCTACGAGTTTCTGTTCAAATATAGCTGACTGTTTAGACTTGACCTGATAAATTGGCAAACTACTTGATAAATTCTGAGTTTTAGAGCCCATAACTGGTGACATTCATGACCAGTTCATTAGGAATTGAGAGTAGTACTCCTTGCATAGCATGTTCATCATTTTTGCACTTTTATGACATTCAATTTCTTGTCAAATGCACATATTCGTGTTTGTGGTTGGTGTCACATGCAGGGAAGTGCTTGCAAATTTTCCCTTTTCCTTATATTTTTCACCCATTTAGCTCCACATAAGCCAAAATTTGCCTTTTTGACCCATTAGCTACATCCCAAATTAAGCGTGCCTAGTCAAGCTAGTTTAGTATGTCTTTTGTGGTATGATTTTCCGTCTGCAGTTTGGCCCGTATTTCTTTGTATGGAGTTGGTGTAAGTAGAGGAAGTGATGTGACCATAATTGGCGCATATTTAGCCCCCGAATTACCATTGTTTCCATGCTTTTTAGTGCCTATTTGGGTCATTTCTTATCTTTAGTTCTTTGTTTTGCATATTCTTTGAGATTTTGATCCCTTGGTAGGAAAGGAGTAAGAATCTTGCATTTTCATGGCAAAACAAGGCTAAATTGATCATATTCAATGACCAAGCATCAAGGAGAGACAAGACTAGAAGGCCTTTGTACATAGCATAGTAGAAGAGCATTGTTGAGAAAAGGATCCTTGAGTCCCCAAGGAAATCCCCAAGGAATTCATGAAGAAAAGGGAAGAAAAAGAAGAAGGAAAGTTGCTGAACTACAATCCGAACGGATTGTAGAAAATCCGTCCGTCCTCACCAATCCGAGCGTCCCGCAAAGGAATCCGCTCGGATTCCCCCTCGCCAAATCCGAGCGTCTTGCCCAAGAATCCGCTCGGATTCCTCAACCCAGATCCGGCCGTCCCGACTCCCATCCGCACGGATCGCGACAAAGACGTTTTCATTCCTCAAGCATCGATAAGAGAAGCCCTTCTCTCGGATAATCCCGGAGGCTCCTTGCTCAACTTAAAAAGTGTAATTACTAGTTTAGCCCTTAGTTAACCCTAATGCATCCTCCCTAATTTTCACTATAAATACCCCATTAGTCTAATTAGAGGAGCATGTTCTTCTTATCAATAATTAGTGTAGTTAATATCAATCAAATCTCTCTTCAATATTGTAATCAAATATTAATCAAGTTTTAATCCAAGTTTTAGTTCTTTAATCTCTCTCTTGTTCTTACTTTATTTTGGGTAATTGAAGATTATTTGGGTTATTATTGGGAGATTGACAACCTCTCAATCTAGGATTCAAGTACTTCTATTATTCTTGCTTTATTATTGGAATCATTAGTAGGTATAATCTCTTAATCCCTTTTTAATTATTGCTAATTACTTTCATTTATTCATCATGTTTCATTATGTTAGTATGATTGACAACCTTTCTAGCATGATCAATATGATAATGAGTGAGTAGTCTCTTAGCTAGGGTTTAATGGGTGATTAGGGAAACCAACATGGGGAATGATTCATGCTTAAATTAATATGCTTTCATATCTTATTTGCTTGCTTGTTTTGATCTTAATACATGCACATGTTATATTTGATGAAATGCTAAGCCTATGAATCCTTGCATTTACTATCATTTTCTATCCTTTCAACTTGACTTGTAAGACATAACCCAACTTGAGTCTTGTTAGACCATGCATGTGTTAAGTAGGGAAGATTAAGTCGACTTGTAGGTGTTGTACAATCCAAGAGATTCGGCTCCGGGACCCAAACTTTCCTAGGATTGTAAGATATAACCCAACTCAATCCATCACAACAATAATTGCTTGCTTATAATTTGAGAACATGTTTGTATGATCATATCCCATGATTCCCCTATGAACCCATGACACCCTAGTGCTTTTAATCAATTGTTTACACCCCTTATTTTATTTATCTTGTTAGTTTATTTTCATTGCTATTTTAGTTTAGTAACCTTCTACATCAACCCAATTTGTGACACCCCTAGACACCACTAGTTACAATAGAATCTTCATTTCAATACCCGTCCCTTGGGATCCGACCTTTACTTGCCTCTTTACTAATTGTAGAGTTGTTTGTGAAGTATAAATTGTGTTTTGTATCGACCATTGACCAACGACCACATATGCTTAATTGTGAACACCAAATGGCTCCGATCAAAAATGGCGCCGTTGCCGGGGACGGTGTTTAATTGATTTAAGATTTCTTTTATTGTTTTTAGTTGTGTCTTTTTCACCTTGGGGAAGTAAAACTCCTCAAGGTTTGTTCTAATTGTTTTCTAGTTGTTTGATATTTTGCATGTCTAGAAGGTTACAAAGAGATTTGTTACCTTTTGACCGTGAAATCGAAAGAACCTTGACGAATAATAGGAGACTTGTTAGGAGGAATTTGGGAGGTGTTGGTGAAGTTGTTCAACCCACTAGTGAGTTTGTCAATCCTTTCGCAATAGAAGGAGAAGAAAACCCATTAAACAATACCACACAAAATCCACCTACAATGCCTAAATTCTCGTCACACTCTATACCCACCGAGGAGGATTTACCAAATGGTACTCCTACCCCACAACATCTTACCGGAAACTTTATTGCAAGTCCGCCTTCATCCAACTAGTTGAGAGGAGCCAATTCGGGGGAATGCCTAGTGAGGACCCTCATTCTCATATGGAAACATTTTGTGATTATTGTGAAGCTATCTCTCAAACGAGCGTGACTCAAGACCAAATAAGATGGGTCTTATTTCCTTTTTCGTTAATCGGCACCGCAAAGCAATGGTTGAAGGGCCTTGATAAGGCCACCCTTGGAATAGATTCTTGGAAGAAGCTAGCTCCAGCTTTCTACCAAAAATTCTACCCACCGGAAAAGACCAATATGCTAAGAGCTCAAATTACGGGTTTTAAGCAAAGGGATGAAGAATCTTTGTATGAAGCTTGGGAGCGGTTCAAAGGTATTTGTCGCTCATGTCCTCACCATGGACTTAGCGAATGGTTTTTAGTGCAACAATTTTGGAATGGTTTATATGAAGATTCAAGGAACATTCTCAATATGGGATCAAATGGAATGTTCACCGAAGTTGATGACAATCAAACATGGAACAAGATTGAGGAAATGGCGGTCCATAATTCGCAATATAGTAGGCCTCGCAAGGCTACTAGAGGAGGAAAGTATGAAGTGGACACCGTTACTCAATTGGGTGCTCAACTTAGTGCTCACATTGACACAATCAACTTGAAGTTTGAACAAGCTATGGCTAGACTTGAGGAAAACTCAAAATCATCAAAGCATCATGTCAATGCCATGACGGCATCCTCATCAATCCCAAGCGGGATATGTGAGAATTGTGGAACCTTGGGTCATGACTCAAGTGAGTGTAGGGGAACAACCGAGCAAGTCAATGCTTTCCAAGCTTACAAAAGTGGTACCCCTTATTCAAATTTTTACAATGAAAACACCAAGTTCCATCCAAATCTCTCATACAAAAGCCAAAATGTTCAAAACCCTCAAACAACATACACTCCACCACCCATGAGAAATCAAAATCAAAGACCCTTTTACAATCAAAACCAAGGTTACCAAAATCAAAATCCATACAATCACCACAATGACCAAAGTTTTGATGTCCAAAAAGCGGTCCTCCAAATGCAAAAGAATCAACAAGAATTTTTCACCCAAATGCAAAAAGATAGCCAAGCAAAAGACACCACCATCAACAACATTCTAGCTCACACCAAGATGTTGGAAACACAATTAATTCAACTAGCATCTTCTAGCTCACAAAGACAAAAGGGGCAATTACGACCACAAAGTAACCCCCCTAGACATGAAACGGTTAGTGCCATTCACTTGAGAAGTGGTACAAGGTATGAAGCACCGAAGGAGCAAGTTGAGGATGAAGTTGTGAGAGCTAGTGAGAATGAAGTTGTGGTGCAAGGTCCCAAAGAAGGGGAATCATCAAAAGAAGAAAGCTCAAAGAAAAATGAAGACAAAGCCAAAGAAAAGGAGCCCATTGTGATTAGACTTCCTTTTCCAAGTCGTCAAGCCAAGCCTAAATTTGATGATCAACTTGGAAAGTTCATGGAGATTGTGAAGAACTTAGAAGTCTCAATTCCTTTCACGGAATTAATCAATCACGTTCCGGCCTATGCAAAGTACATGAAAGATATCCTCACAAAGAAGAAGTCGATCCGGAAACTTGAGACTATCGCCTTCACCAAGGTGAGTAGTGCAATACTTCAAGGGAGTTCACCTCCAAAATTAAAGGATCCGGGAAGCTTCTCAATACCGTGTACCATTGGCGACACAACGATCAACAAAGCCTTATGTGATCTAGGGGCTAGTGTGAGTGTCATGCCGTACTCGGTAAGTAAAAGGTTGGGAATGGGAGAGCTTAAATGCACCAATATCACTCTTCAAATGGCCGATAGATCGACGAAGACACCATTAGGGATATGGGAAGATGTCCCCGTGCGAATTGGGAAGTTTTTCATCCCGGTGGACTTTGTCATTGTTGACATGGAGGAAGATTCCAACATTCCAATCATCTTAGGAAGACCTTTCCTACACACCGCGGGTGCGGTGATTGATGTGAAACATGGAGAGCTCACTCTAGAAGTGGGAGATGAAAGCATAACTTTTAATCTTGACAAGACCATGAGAGCTCCTCGTTTGCATGAGCCATGTTTCATGATTGATCATTATAGCCGAAAAGATGAAAAGAAGAAATCGGAACTCCAATGGAGGAAGAAAGTTGAAGATGCTCCATTCAAAGAGCAAGTGAATTTTGACAAGGAGAGCTTGCAAAGCTCATCAAAATCAACCAAGGAAGAAGAAGATGGCCTCATTGGCCAAGAAAAGAAATTGGGAGAGTTGTCTCCATCCAAGGAAGAGATTTTCAATGATCAACTCAATGAAGTTTGTGGTCTTTGGGACGACGAATTTGAAGGGATCTTTAATCCCTACATTGGGCATGCCATCGATCATGATCAACAACAAGAACCACGGTCTATTGAGGACCTCTACCATAACAATGAACAAGCTTTTGATTACTTCTTCAAGGTGTTGAGCAACATCAACAACACCTTGAACATGCCTCCTTGACATCTCATCAAGAATGAGAGTTTGGTGGAGTCCTCCCTAAACCACCACTTGTAAATATTTCTAACTCCCTAACTTACATTTAATTTTTGTATTGCATTTTTGTCATTTTTGGATTTTATTTACTTCGATCAAAATAATTGTCATGAAAAGAGAGAAGTGAGGGAGGGACTAATGATTTTAATTGATGTGTAGTGCTTTACCTTAGTGTGGGGATGGCAATTGCCTAGGCTATTCATGCCTTAGTAGTACCCCCCACAATGAAGAACACAAGATTTGAAAGAAAGAAAGAAAGAATGATAAGGGAATGCGTTGGTGCACGGATGGAACTGAATCCGTGTACACAAGGAACAATCCGAGCGGATTCCTGAGAATCCGCCCGTCTGCAGAGGATCCGAGCGTCCTGCTGAGAAGACGCCCGTCTTGGGCTGAGCTGAAAACTGCAAATTCTTGACTGTTGAAGAATCCGAGCGGATTCCTGGAAAGACGCCCGTCTCACAGAATCCGTCCGTCTTTTGAACAATCCGCCCGTCTTGCAGCTGAAGAAAAACAAAGAAAAATCTCTGGACAAGAATCCGTCCGTCCTGCACGAAATCCGCCCGTCTCATCTCAGAAGAATCCGAGCGGATTCCCCAGAACCCGCCCGTCTCTAGGCGGGATTTTTGAAAATTTGAAGCTGAAGAATCCGAGCGGATTGCGCCTAATCCGCACGGATTGCCCCTGCGTCCCGAAATTGTCGAGTTCTTTAAATACCCACCCCACCTTCATTCATTCATTCATTCATTCATAAACACTACCCACAACATCAAAACCCTCATCCTCTCCATCTCAAAAACAAAAACCCTCAACAAAACTCACCAAAATCAAATCAAACCATCCTTCAAACAACAAATCAATCACTCCATCTTCATTAACAATCAAAACCAAGCACAAAATCTTCACCTTTGAGTCGATTTTTGTTCTCATAAAGGCAAAGCCTTTCACCTTCAAAATCGATTTGGGCATTCTACAAATTGAAGATTTTTGATCTTTTTCTTGGTTAGTTCATCAAATGGCAAGAACAAAGGGAGCAACAAAAGCAAAAGCAAAGGCAACAAAGGCACCAAAGGCTACAACTCTCTCTCAAAGGCAAAAAGCTCTACAAATGAAGAAAGCTTTGGCAATGGTGGTATCAACACCAAGCTTGGAAGTGCAACAACCTCAACAAATTTCTATGGATGCATCACCCTCTACTCCGGTAATTAATCAACTCTTGCATTATCCGGAGGTAACATTCATTTCCGATTCCCATAGAAATACATTTGTCAAGTTTGCTATGAAACAAATTCAATCCACCAAATTCATATGCCAAGATGCTTTAGAGAAGTTAGGTGTTCTTGAACAAACAAGAGTCTTTTTCAATGCCATGGGTTTAAAGAAATTGTTTGAAATGAAGGAAGTAACATACCCCTCCCTTGTCTTGGAATTCTTAAGTTCTTTAAAAGTGACAAAAGTTGAGAATAGGGAAAATATTGAGTTTCGTCTAGCTAACACTAGTAGACGCATTACCTTTCCGGAATTGGGTGAAATTTTGGGTCTTAGCGATGAACATAAATTTTATAAGCAATATGGGAAGTATGATCCCGAGCCTCTTTGGGAGGCAATCTCCGGGAAGAAATTTGAAGATTTTAAAGCTTGTCGTGCTCTTTTGGTCCATCATCCGGGCATAAGAATATGGCACAAAGTTGTGGGAAATACCATAATTGCTAGGAAAGACACCAATCATTTCACGGGACTCGATTTTATTCTCCTTGAATCAACTTTGAATATTGGAAGAATTCACACCAAGCCTTACAATTCTTTGAGGCTATTGGTTGATAGATGGCTCCATGTAGATAGTGGGAAGAAAGGTCAAACCGTAATTGTTAATGGCGGCCTTGTCACGGTCCTAGCCAAGCACTTTGATCCTAATTTCAATAAGGATAGCAAGTACAAGGCTAAGGATGGTGGCCATCTTATTGATATGTCCACCTTGATTAACAAGTTTAAGTGGGTTGCTCACAATTCCCTTGATACCAAGTATGGGTGGCTTACAAGTGAGGCTCGATCATTCACTTTACCCGCAAAGATTTGCCGTCTTAGTGTCCACCGGACCAACTATTTACTTCCCCTATCCGAAGAAGCCGAGTACATCATTCAACAACAAAAGGGTGATCATGAAACCCCCTCCTCTTCCATTGTTATACCACCTTACCCCTATGATTATGAAGAGTTCAAACCGCAAGGAGTTGAAATTGGGAAAGACTATGTAACTCTTCTTATGCAAGCCATGCACAAGCAAGCTTATGAAGATCGGAAGAATGCATATTTGGCTCAATATCCTCCCCTCCTAGATCTAGCTAGGCAAGGACTCCTCGATCCATCTTGTCCTTTGCCTAGTTGGGCGGATAGAGAAGCCTTATTTCCGGGTGCATCAAGGGACGTGGTGGAAGACAATGAGGTTGTTGGAAATGATGAGGAGATTGATGACAACATTGAGGAAGAAGCAAGTGGAGATGAAGAAAGAGATGGTGAAGATAATGATGAGGAAGATGATGGTGAAGAAAGCAAAGAAGAAAGTGCCAAGGAAAGTGGCAATGTGACCACTTCTCATGAGGGAAGTGGTGATGATAATAGCATGATGGAAGACTAGCCTTGGAGACTCCTACACTCCCATGGTTTGTCTATATCTCTTTGTATTTTATTTCATTTTGATCATTGTTGGTTTAGTCCTAGCAACATCAGAGGACTCACACCTCGGTTCCTTTGAGGTGTTCTTTATTGTTCCCACTTTTGTAAAATCCAAAATGACAATCTAGTTTCATGCATAGCATAGTGTGTGCATGAACTCCCCCATACTTTGACATTAGCAATAGTGTCTTACTTGGTTTGGGGAAGTTAATGCATACGCAATGGTAGGTAATCTAAATTATCCTCTCCGTCATAACAAAAACCATGCATCATGTAGTATAGCTTAGTGTAGAATTGCATTTAGTATAGAAATCATGCATCATCTTTGCATAATTTCCATCATTTTGGCCATTGAGGACAATGCCCATATTAGTGTGGGGATGGGAATTCTAACACTTAACTTTTATTCAAAAACCATAAAAATTGAAAAATTTCAAAAATCATAAAAATTTGAAAAATTGAAAAATCCAAAAACAAGTTCATTTCCTTTGTATATATTGTCTTGTATATATTGTGTTTGTTCATCCTTGTTCACTTTGATTGACTACGCCACATCCGAGACATGAGGATATTGAAGACCGCATGGTATGATCTTTCCAATCTCCTTTTTCCTCTTTATGTTAATGACTATGTGGCTTTATTTTGATTGATGCGGTATAACAATGTGAACTTAGGATTGCATCTAGTTTATTTGGCATATTAGTTGGTAGAATCATTTGCATTAGGATGTTTATATGTTAGTTGCATCATGGCATGTAGTTGCATGTTAGAAAATTTTGCGAAACCGTCTATTTGGGAAGCTTGACAAGTGTATATAGGCCCTAGTAGATGCTTTTTATTCTTAAGACTTTGCTTGTTAGAATACTTGTAAAACACCCTAGGATGTGTCATGCTAGTATCCTTTGACCCATGGTTTAAGGCCTAGTCAAGAGTACCTTGTGGTGTGATAACTCCTTGGCTACCGTTTATTCCAAGGTGACCCTTGAAACCATGCATCCATCCATCCATCCATCCATCATCCATGTTCTACCATATTTTTGTCATCAAAGGGAATGGGCACAAAACAAAAAGAAATCAATTTGAGTTCAAAGAAATGAAAAGTGAAAGAAAGTTTGCAAAAATGCATCAAATGAAAAGAGGAGCAAAAATAGAACTCCTAAAACTTCAAATACAAGGCACCCTCGTTACTAATTGGGGTGACTTTGAAAATCTTCAAAAAGAAATGCAAAAAGTTGTCAAGTATTGAAAAGCCAAAAATCAAAAAGAAATGGCAAAGAAAGTGTTCTCAAAAAGTCAAATGCCAAAGAAATTTGGGGGGGAAAACAAAAATGAAAGCAAACTCCCAAAATGAAACTCAAATATCTATTGATCCCTTTATCCATCATATCCATTTTTGTGCATGGTAGAGAGGGGACGACCCTTCTTATTGTCTAGGCAAGAGGGGGAATTCCGCGATCCTCCAGTGTTTCTAACACCATAGGGAGTCTACTCTTGACAAAAGCATTTAACGATTGAGGACAAAGGTACCCTAGCTTGACACATTTTGGAGGTGATTTATTGGTATCCTTCTAGGCTTAGTAGTTTGAACAAATTGCATCTATGAAGGATTGTGTACCCTTGAATTGCTTCCCTTGTAGATAATTTCCGCCACTTAGATGAGGAAAGTGGCTATTCTTTTTGTAGATGCATCCATTATGTGTTTTTGTGTGCTTAATGTTTGGATGTGTCGCCATTTTGGCAAGACCCACCTTGCCTTGCAAGAAGGCATCCTACCTCATGGTTGTCTTGTTGTGAGTTGAAGGGGCGGAGTGAGACCCGCTAATTGTCTCATATCGGCTATTATTATTAGGTTAGGTTAGTATTGGTCCTAGTCTTTGTCACCTCTTTACTCGGGACGAGCAAAGGTTCGGTTTGGGGATATTTGATGTGACCATAATTGGCGCATATTTAGCCCCGAATTACCATTGTTTCCATGCTTTTTAGTGCCTATTTGGGTCATATCTTATCTTTAGTTCTTTGTTTTGCATATTCTTTGAGATTTTGATCCCTTGGTAGGAAAGGAGTAAGAATCTTGCATTTTCATGGCAAAACAAGGCTAAATTGATCATATTCAATGACCAAGCATCAAGGAGAGACAAGACTAGAAGGCCTTTGTACATAGCATAGTAGAAGAGCATTGTTGAGAAAAGGATCCTTGAGTCCCCAAGGAAATCCCCAAGGAATTCATGAAGAAAAAGGAAGAAAAAGAAGAAGGAAAGTTCTTTGAACTACAATCCGAACGGATTGTAGAGAATCCGTCCGTCCTCACCAATCCGAGCGTCCCGCAAAGGAATCCGCTCGGATTCCCCTCGCCAATCCGAGCGTCTTGCCCAAGAATCCGCTCGGATCCCTCAGTCCAGATCCGGCCGTCCCGACTCCCATCCGCACGGATCGCAAAGCCAAAGACGTTTTCATTCCTCAAGCATCGATAAGAGAAGCCCTTCTCTCGGATAATTCCGGAGGCTCCTTGCTCAACTTAAAAAGTGTAATTACTAGTTTAGCCCTTAGTTAACCCTAATGCATCCTTCCTAATTTTCACTATAAATACCCCATTAGTCTAATTAGAGGAGCATGTTCTTCTTATCAATAATTAGTGTAGTTAATATCAATCAAATCTCTCTTCAATATTGTAATCAAATATTAATCAAGTTTTAATCCAAGTTTTAGTTCTTTAATCTCTCTCTTGTTCTTACTTTATTTTGGGTAATTGAAGATTATTTGGGTTATTATTGGGAGATTGACAACCTCTCAATCTAGGATTCAAGTACTTCTATTATTCTTGCTTTATTATTGGAATCATTAGTAGGTATAATCTCTTAATCCCTTTTTAATTATTGCTAATTACTTTTATTTATTCATCATGTTTCATTATGTTAGTATGATTGACAACCTTTCTAGCATGATCAATATGATAATGAGTGAGTAGTCTCTTAGCTAGGGTTTAATGGGTGATTAGGGAAACCAACATGGGGAATGATTCATGCTTAAATTAATATGCTTTCATATCTTATTTGCTTGCTTGTTTTGATCTTAATACATGCACATGTTATATTTGATGAAATGCTAAGCCTATGAATCCTTGCATTTACTATCATCTTCTATCCTTTCAACTTGACTTGTAAGACATAACCCAACTCGAGTCTTGTTAGACCATGCATGTGTTAAGTAGGGAAGATTAAGTCGACTTGTAGGTGTTGTACAATCCAAGAGATTCGGCTCCGGGACCCAAACTTTCCTAGGATTGTAAGATATAACCCAACTCAATCCATCACAACAATAATTGCTTGCTTATAATTTGAGAACATGTTTGTATGATCATATCCCATGATTCCCCTATGAACCCATGACACCCTAGTGCTTTTAATCAATTGTTTACACCCCTTATTTTATTTATCTTGTTAGTTTATTTTCATTGCTATTTTAGTTTAGTAACCTTCTACATCAACCCAATTTGTGACACCCCTAGACACCACTAGTTACAATAGAATCTTCATTTCAATACCCGTCCCTTGGGATCCGACCTTTACTTGCCTCTTTACTAATTGTAGAGTTGTTTGTGAAGTATAAATTGTGTTTTGTATCGACCATTGACCAACGACCACATATGCTTAATTGTGAACACCAAATGGCTCCGATCAGGAAGAAGGAAAAGAAAAAAAAAAGAGTTGAAAAAGAAGAGAAAAACAGGAAAACGTGAAAGAAAGAAAAAAGAAAAAAAAATGAAAAATGAAAAAGAAAAAAAAAAAAAAAAAAATGAAAGCTGATTACGTGAAAAAAAAAAGAAAAATGTCTGACTCCTCCATTCTTATTCTATATTTTTTAGGAGATTGTGTTTGAGTTTAGTGAGTTGTGTGCCAAATGAAGCGCACTTGTACTTAGTTTTTCAGTCAGTTGAGATTCGGATGGTCTTATATGGTCCTGTTAGGAACTAGCTTGACGCTTTTACCTCCACATTACCATAACTTGTTATGCCTTTTCTCACCTGAACCTCACTATTCCCATATCATTTGTAAGCCCTCGGCTGTGACGGACATTATTGGTTGGAGTGTGTGCATTAGTACTTGAATTGTCTTTCATTTTTGTTGCATGCATGCTATGTAGGTCGCAGTTAGGTGAGTGACTGTCTTTTCTTCTCTCTTTTACATATAACATTCACCCTTTGCTTCATGAGAGAAGAGTGACCACGAGAGAGTCCGATTTTGTTGGTCTTGCAAGGTCGATAGGTTGGCTATATTTACGAAATGACTTATAACTCGTTTGCGTATTGACTGCTTAGCTTTAACTGTTAGTTTTTGTTGCATTAAACTGGTTCAAGTAGACAAGTTAAGCTAGCTCTGAGTTTTCATTTCCGTTCCATTAGTTGCATTTTAGTTTACTCCAGGACGAGTAAAGGTTCGGTTTGGGGAGATTTGATACGTGCCTAATGTATAGTCTTTTTAGCCTATTTCAGCACGTATTTCCATGCATTTTTATACTGTTTATATAGTATTTTGCCCCGAATTGGCTACTTTGGTTCATTTTGTCTGTTTTGTAGAAATGAAGGCGAAAGTAGTGGAATCGTACCCTTTTTCGTCCTTTTTGCATGCATTTAGAGGAGACGGGTTTTTCCAGAGTGAGATACTGCGTTGGGAAGCGTGAAGGCACGAATTACGAGGCAGTCGGGGCATGGACTTGAGCTGAATTGAAGACAGAAGACTCGATCGAGCAGTTAAACCACTCTATCGAGTGGTTTTTACGTCCCCAGTTGGTCGATCGAGTAGTTTTCTACTCGATCCAAAGTTGCTGAAAAGGAAGTTACTCGATCGAGTAATTATTCTACTCGATCGAGTAGATTATGCTGAGATTTGCTCGATCGAGTGGTTTTAATCCACTCGATCGAGTGGTTTTTGTTTTCATGGGCTTTAATTAGCCCGTGAGTTATTTTATTTCTATTTAAGCTTTACGTTACTAGGTCATTAGGAATCTAATCTATTCATTATCTAATTTTATCCTATCAAACTTTACTGCGTTACTTTTGCTCTTCACTGTAACTTTACTTTGGGATTTGTTTTCCTCGGATTCGATTGTTCTTTACGCCGGATTCGCACGATTGTAATTCCTTTCTCTTCTCTTAATAATAATAAATCATTTGTTTGCTTTAATTCCTTGTTTACTTCATTTATTCCTTTGCCCTAATTTACTTTTATGCACTTTATTATTTATTTCATCATGTTTATTGTTAATTCGTCATTTGTTATTAGTTTTGATGTTAATAGCGATATGAGTAGCTAAATTTAATGCATGTTGGGATTAGGGGATCTGCGGTAGGTATGTGACGATGTAGTAAATGAAATAGATGAATTAATTGTGAGATTCTGTCACTATAGCAATTTAATTGTATTTATCGACTTAGTTGAGTGCACGCTTCTGAGTCACCTCTTTAATCTGGCTAAAATTAATTCTAGATCGAAAAACTGGACCAAATAGGCCTGCTATGAATAGTAGACTACCCTGACGAGAATGAAAGTTAAGTTAGTGGTATTTTTAGGATAGAAAGTGGACCGGAAGGACTTTTCCACATCCGTCTTGCATTAATTCGTCTGAGTTGTTTATAGCTGAGTCACTGGACTACCGTAGTGAACTGAATTCCCGACGTGTCCCTTCTCTATCTGATAGTTTAATCCTATTTTCTTGCCTTGCTGCTTTTGTCTCTACTTCTCTTCCTTTAAACTTTGTAGTTTAGAAAACAATTCAAACAACCCCCTATTTGTGACCAAATAGACGGTCTTCTACAAATATCTTGCCTCCCTGAGGAGATCGACCTGACTTCCCTAGCTATATAGTTAGTTTAGTTAGTTTATTTTTGATAGGTACACGACAGACGTATCAGTAATTATTTTTCCAACACTTGAAAAACATATAGTAAGATAGGTTGAATAATAAGAGAAAAACATTGGTCCCTTTTTAGTGCAAAAACCGATTGGAGGGGGGAGTAAATGAGGCCAATGCATGCTCTTTGTTCTTCTCAAGATAAGACAAGGTGTGCATGGCAATAAGTAGGGTTGTTATCATTGTGTTTCCATTTAAAATAAATAACACAATATAAACTCTAATCCTCCCTCCATTTTTCGGTACACACATAAAATGGAAGGTCCATTTTATTTTGTCATTTGTCAATTTTGTCATGTGTCACATGTTACATGACATGTTACACTATAGTGTATTTTTAACATATTAAAAATCAACATATTAATAAAATATGGCACATACAAAATTTAACTAGTAATTCCTGATTACTTGTACCAAAATGGTTTATCGAATTATAAATTACAACGACTTGTATTTATAATAAATCATTCAACCTGTTTCAATCGTTTCGTAAACAATAATATAATCTAAGTAAAAAAACAATTTGATTACTTAGACCGTATCTAATTTAATCAAATTATAATGAGACACGTTAATTTTACTCACAAATCATCCGTCAATTTTAAGCAATTTAATTAACTCGTATCGGCATACGATTAATTAAATAATCAATTAAGAGTATTACCCTATAGGTATGACCTCAGGGTATCAACTGATCACCACCGTCGCACGACAATAATGTCAAACTCTAGTCAGCCAATCATTACCGATATGTGTGGACCAGTTGACTGTAAAATATTACTTTCCCTCTTGTATTCTTAAATATAAGATTTAAATATGTGATCATCATGATCTACAATTGTGATCGCATTATTGTCGGGGACACAAACTCCAACAATCTCCCACTTGTCCTCGACAAGTGTGTGTCACCAATTCTCTTGTCCTATTACTATCTCCCACTCAATGCAAGGTGTCTTTCAGGTCGTACTTGCAAGTGATCACATCGAGAGTGGTTTCCTCGATCTGGAGAATAACTGATTGACCGGAGTTATCTACCATAGATACCTTCCGAGCGTGGCCACGCATTTCCAGTTAATTACTCCTCGAGTGGCCCTGAGATATTGTTTTAACCCTGACAAAGGGGTGGACAATTCCTATCGCACTATTCCCTTCGACTAGCCACAGCTCATCATAACCCAAAATAAGCCCTTTAACCCCATTTACGAAGGTCGTAGGATCATAAATCAAAGTTACTCTGAAACTGTGCCACCTTGGCCGAATAGTCTTTAGTCAAAAGAATCGACTCATTAGAATACTATAGCAGTTCTTGCCACGACCAGGCTATGTAAATTTGCCAGAACTCCATAAGCGGTCATTAGGCCCGACAAAGTGTTCCTAACAGTCTGCCTATGTGATCGACTAGTCATATCATATGACTCTATGGCACTTGAACTTGCCATCAATCGCATCACACTCTAGTCACTTCGAGACGTCACCTCATACAAGTGACTATGGGCGAATACCATGTTAATTCATGTTCACTTTAACGGGGTTCAATATTGTCTCTACAACCCGTTTGGATGTAACGAAGTACAAGGTGAGTTAATAATAACTCAAACGATAAATGTAGACATTTCATTTGAGTAGTCAATACCATATTACTACTATATGTCTTACAAGTGTGTTAACACTTTTTAATACAATAAAATTTAACACACCATGTGTCCATGTGCTCAAATTTTCGAATTGCGATTTCCCTTATTTTCATGTCATCTCTCATAGCATGAACTCTACCAAGCACATGTCTAGTCTTCAAACTAGACCTTGGGTCTTTAAACTTGTAAGAAACCCTTGTGTCATTATCACATAACCAACGATTTGGATTATGGTGGATAATACAACTTGTATAAGTCAAGTGCTCCACCAACTCATAATGCACTAGGTATATGTTTGGTAGGATCCTACAACAATTGTCAAGATGATAGGTCTGGGACTTCTCACAAATCCTAGCCTTTTAGAAAATACTAGTTTTGTGTAACTTCTTACAACATCTAAGTATCCTTCCAAATACTTATTTCTCTCTTATCGTAATTGGCTTAGGATTCTTCATAAATCCTTATGTGTTTGGAAACTCTAGCATGTGTAACTTCTTATCACACAACTGAGTGTTCTTCCAAACTTTAGAATGGCCCATTAGTTCTCCTCGAGAATTCATGACGATTCTTATATGGCTTACCAATGACTCATCATGCTTAAGCATATGATTTATATAGGACATGTGCATGATTATTCTAATGGCGGAAACATTAGAGATCTCAATCATGTAGTCAACAGTTCTCAGGTTCAATAAATAACCATGACCTTCTCATGGTAATTCCATCTTCATCAATATGAACAACCTACATGTCTTGTTGATTTGATGTGTGCATCTTAATGCCAATCCAACATCTCATGTATTAATCGGATTCATCTTTGTCCATATTCATCCAGAATTGAAAACTTAAGTGCTATCTTTATCAAAGATAGTATATGCTCGTCATTCTCAATGAGTAATAAGTTCTAAAATTCATGGAGGATGATTACTCCCACTAAATCTCATGTCTGCATATGAAATTCTCAAACTCCCACTTAACTCCACATGTTTCGCATTCGATCACTCAATCGAAACATTTAATGAATTGGAATTATTTTGCTTTGCTAGGTTGTCATGATAAAACCACATATGTTCTCAACATATCCTTCCAAAATACCTATTTGGAAAGAGGTTTCAATCTCTAACAATGGAAAGAGATTTTAATCTCTAACTTATTCATTCTTAAAATAAAGTGAAGCAATTTTATTACTAAAAAGTAAAATTCACCATGGAGTTCATACGTCTCTCTCAAAATACTCATTTCGGAAGGAGGTACAACTTGTCCATTTTCATGAAGTTTAGCAATGACTTAAGCATGGTTAACTATTAACTAAGCTTTTATCGGCATCGATATGTCTTTCTATGCAACTCTTAATCATAAATCTCATTTATATTCAAGGATGCATTTCGTTTCATCAGGCTCTTAAGTAAACATTAACGTTGAATCTTTATGTTAAGTCTTTTCATTAGTCATATTCTTATAAGTACTTTCTTTTGGTCTCCTCACGTAATTACCCTAAGATCCCATCTATATATCATTAGAAAATATTCAAATATAGATCTCATCTATACAAGGTATACAAATCATCTTTGTGTCTGAATATTACTCCCACTCTATCTTTAGAATAATTACACTAAATATTTTCAAAAGATAGCTTTTGAGACACAAAAGATGTTTTAGTGAAGAAGGAGAGATATGGCATAGATAAATAGACTTATTAATAAAGATTTAATAGGTGTATGTAAGTTATTAAGTTTCCCTTAATTGAGTTCATCAACTCAATATCACTTTATAATTGATCATACACAAACTTCAAGTTTATGGACATATAATGAATCTATCATTATAATTGTCTACTGGATCAATTTCAAGTAGATATTCATATGTTTCTATGTCAAGCATATAAAGATGAAGTTTAGAACAATTAAAATACGATAAATGTAGTGACTTGGGTTGCAAACCAAGTCACTATTAATCCAAAATTAGAACCATTGTTTAAAGAATTAAAACAAACTTCCATGTCAAACAAGGAAATTGAAATAGAGGATAGTTTGTGTAATTAACATTGTATAGGTGTTGTTTTTTTCTAGTGGATAGCTTTTGCAAATCCTTATTGTAATTTCTTTCTTAATGAAATGAAATGATAATTTTTTGCAAAAAAAAAAAAAAAAAAAAAAAAAAAAAAAAAAGGAAATTGAAATAGTTCTAAAAATTCAAAAACAACATGATAATAAAGACAACAAATAAAGCCAAGCTTCATGGGTAGCTACTCCTAGCTCCCTCACGATTTCTCAAGCTTGCTTTTCCTTGCCCTTGTTGTTGCTTGGAGGAGGCCCTAATTACAATAAAGGGGATACATTATCACAACTTGTATCAAAATACTAAAGTTGAATTAGAAACATAAAAGAAGGGGTAGTCATATACCTCTTTGGAGTGATCTTTCCAGATTTGATGTCACCAAGATATTTGGAACAATTCCTCTTCCAATGTCCAATGCCATTACAATAATGGCACTTATCAAGAGGACTCTTCTTGGTTTTGGAAGTGCTAGCTTCAAAAGTTATAGCCTTGGTTTTAATGGGAGCTTGCCTCTTGCCCTTTTTACTACTCTTCTTGAAGGTTCCCTTGCTCTTATTGCTTATATTGAGCACATCCTTAGAGGAGCTAGCATTTAGCCCCATGTCCCTTTCGGCTTGCACAAGTAACTTGTGCAACTCTTCAAGGGACACATCCTTGTCTTGCATGTTGAAATTCACCCGGAATTGCACATATGCTTTGACTTTGCTTAAGGAATGAAGAATTCTATCAACGATGAGTTCTTTGGGAATTTAAACCTTTTGAATCTTCAAAGTCTCGACATGCTCCAACAATTTAAGCACATGAGGACTAACCTTTTGGCCCTCTTTGAATTCGAGATCAAAGAATGTCGAGGCCGCCTCATATTGGATGATCCTCGGTGATTGTAAAAACATTGTCACAAGCTTAGAGTAGATTTCATAGGCGGTGCCCATTTTAAAGGCTCTCCTTTGGAGATATACCTCCATAGCAAAACTCAACACATTTTTGATTGCGGCGGACTCTTTGTGGTAAGCCTCATATGCTTCCCTAGTGGCGGCACTCGACCTAGCATTAGGTTCGGGTGGAGAGGCCGTAATGAGGTAACGAAGCTTGTCGTCACCTTGAGCAGCTAATTTGAGTTGGGCATCCCAATCGGAGAAATTTGACCCATTCTTTTCAAGTTTACATCGATCTATAAAGGATCGGAGCCATGAAACGTTAGTGAGAGTGTTTGCGTTGGTGTTTGGTGCGGCCATTGGTTATGAGAAATAAAAGCGGTCTACAAAACAAAAATAGAAGGAATAAAACATTTATCGTTATAATAATAAAACTTGTAAATTATTCAAACAAGTTTTATAGCATTTATCTAGTGACCTCTACCAAACTAAGATAAATGATCGCGAGATCCGAATTCATATTAACTTGGGCACGGTGTAGCCGATTCATCCCTTATCAATATTACTCAGTGGATTAACTCTTTAATCGATTCTACTTTTAGAACTCTCGGTCGATAAAATTACTCTAATATTTATCTTCAGCCCGGAACACATGCGACTACGGTCACGAATACTTCCGTTGAGCTCAACCCAAATTTCGATGTAATAACATTTTACTACCCCACTTCGCCAACGTAACAAGGTTTGTATTACGGTGAAGCCGGCTCAACTCCCTTATGAAATTGGTACTTCATAGGTTCTACTATTTGGTAAGGCTATTTCTCAATTATTAATTTAGTGAGAGGTCATGCCAATTTATTATCTATCACGTTTTAAGTGAACTAAAGCGGTGAACTACGATAATTATAATTGACACGGTCGAAGACTCGATTAAATAAAATGCATGTTTAGTTATGGCGATTTAGCGATGCATGCAAACATATAAATAAAATGCAAAGCATAAATATAAAGTCCTAATATGGCCTTCCTAAAATAGTAAATCTCATAAACTATTACAAATTCGGAAACCTACTCCTTTGGTCCCTTGAACTTCGGTCTTGGCACGCATCTCGAGGTAACACCGTCTTCATGGAGACTCCGGGAAATTACAAAGTAATAAATAAAATTACATAATATCCTATTTTAAATTTGTAATAAAAATAAATCTATTAAATTACAAAACGATGATACGAGATCACAATAATTACAGCTGAATCGATATTCCCATGCATTTCAGGTAATATCAATTAAAACTAACGCCATACTAAGTAAAATTACATAATTCAAAAATTATATAAAATAAAAATATGACAATCATAAATAAAATGCAGCATTATAATATGTATGAACATGCTCAATTTTATGCTAAATCGCCTTTATGAGCCAATATCGTATATTATATCGGTTTTTACGGATTTGCGTGATTATAAACTTGTTAAAATCACAAAATGTCTCATAAATTCAAATTTATGTTCAAGTTAATTACCCTAACCATCTTAGGACTCAAAACTTAGTCTTAACTAATATTTTGACAATAACTCAACTTGATTTCTTAATACTGTTCATAATGGACCAAAAATTACAAAAATATGCTATAAACTTCAAATTAAATTATAAAAATTTCAAATAATTTCAAAAATTAAAATTTAAACTTATGAACATTCTGGAAAAATTACATGACACTCATAATATTCAAAACTTAGGTTAAAAATTTCGAAAATATTGGAAAAAAAACATCGTTGCAGTTTATCGGTTTTATCAAATATGACCATAAAAATATGAGAAAATTAATTATGATCAACTTTTCACTTTTAGATCTGAAATGTGGGATAAAATGCAACATATTATGTTTTTCTTTAATCATGAAATATGTTTTAGCATTATATACTAAATAAAGTCACTATTTATTGAATTTTGTTTTACTCAAAAATTCATAAATCATGCTAAAAGAGTCCGATACCTCCAAGATTTTTACACACACTGAGTAAAAATGCATGTGACAACAGATTAGATTTCCATGACCAGATTCGAAATATAACTTATATTAACCTAATAAACCCTTTAAATTCGATTTAAACTTATAAAATCCATATTTCATGCAAAATAACTTAGTTTATCACGATATTTAACATGTCATCATTAGATAATATATGTGAAAACATATCCAAAAACCACTGAAAAATTCGAAGTTTAGCTATTTTTCGTCCAAAAATGACATTTTTCTCATAAAAATCACATTTTAATGCCAATAATATATAAAATGAACAATAAAAATCCATAAATCGTCCCATATGGCCTAAAATCTATTTAGGACTAAAAACTTTTAACATGCAAAATTATTTTGTGATATATCTCCATAAATCCTAAATAACAAGTTTTATTTGTTAACTAATTAACTCGGAAAAACAAACCCGATTTTGCATGCAACAACCATAATGCTCTGATACCACTTGTTGGGATTCATTAATTACATATGTTTACATATTCATAGTATGATAATTTAATTTAGTCATAAAATTAAATCGGATCTTATGCATGCAAAACAATTACAAAGTATAGGAAGAAAATCGATTCTTACATTGGATATTCGGCAATATGGGCACTAGTAAGTTCACCTTCTTACTAGTTCTTGAGCTTTCCAAATGTGGAAGAACAAAATTCAAGTTTAGAATCTCTCCTAAGAAATTATACCCAAGGAATACCCTTAAATGTTTTAATTAATATAAGACTAGTATTAATTAAAACAAGCTTAAAAATAACACAAAATGGAGATTTTTGTTCTCTTGTAATTCGGTCAAGAGAGGAGGATTCAATGAGTTTTCTTTCTCTAAAATATTTCACAAATGTAGAGAGTAATTATTTTTCCAACACTTGAAAAACATATAGTAAGATAGGTTGAATAATAAGAGAAAAACATTGGTCCCTTTTTAGTGCAAAAACCGATTGGAGAGGGGAGTAAATGAGGCCAATGCATGCTCTTTGTTCTTCTCAAGATAAGACAAGGTGTGCATGGCAATAAGTAGGGTTGTCATCATTGTATAGTCTTTTTAGCCTATTTCAGCCTATTTCCATGCATAGTCTTTTTAGCCTATTTCAGCACGTATTTCCATGCATTTTTATACTGTTTATATAGTATTTTGCCACGAATTGGCTACTTTGGTTCGTTTTGTCCGTTTTGTAGAAATGAACGCGAAAGTAGTGGAATCGTACCCTTTTTCGTCCTTTTTGCATGCATTTAGAGGAGACGGGATTTTGCAGAGTGAGATACTGCGTTGGGAAGCGTGAAGGAACGGATTACGAGGATGTCGGGGCATGGACTTGAGCTGAATTGAAGACAGAAGACTCGATCGAGCAGTTAAACCACTCGATCGAGTGGTTTTTATGTCCCCAGTTGGTCGATCGAGTAGTTTTCTACTCTATCCAAAGTTGCTGAAAAGGAAGTTACTCGATCGAGTAACTATTCTACTCGATCGAGTAGATTATGCTGAGATTTGCTCGATCGAGTGGTTTTAATCCACTCGATCGAGTGGGTTTTGGTTTCATGGGCTTTAATTAGCCCGTGAGTTGTTTTATTTCTATTTAAGCTTTACGTTACTAGGTCATTAGGAATCTAATGTATTCATTATCTAATTTTCTCCAATCAAACATTACTGCGTTACTTTTGCTCTTCACTGTAACTTTACTTTGGGATTTATTTTCCTCGGATTCGATTGTTCTTTACGCCGGATTCGCACGATTGTAATTCCTTTCTCTTCTCTTAATAATAATCAATCATTTGTTTGCTTTAATTTCTTGTTTACTTCATTTATTCCTTTGCCCTAATTTACTTTTATGTACTTTATTATTTATTTCATCATGTTTATTTTTAATTCGTCATTTGTTATTAGTTTTGATATTAATAGCGATATGAGTAGCTAAATTTAATGCATGTTGGGATTAGGGGATCTGCGGTAGGTATGTGACGACGTAGTAAATGAAATAGATGAATTAATTGTGAGATTCTGTCACTATAGCAATTTAATTGTATTTATCGACTTAGTTGAGTGCACGCTTCTGAGTCACCTCTTTAATCTGGCTAAAATTAATCCTAGATCGAAATATTGGACTAAATAGGCCTGCTATGAATAGTAGACTACCCTGACGAGAATGAAAGTTAAGTTAGTGGTATTTTTAGGATAGAAAGTGGACCGAAAGGACCTTTCCACATCCGTCCTGGCATTAATTAAATCGAGTTATTTATAGGCCGAGTCACTGGACTACCGTAGTGAACCGAATTCCCGACATGTCCCTTCTCTATCTGATAGTTTAATCCTATTTTCTTGCCTTGCTGCTTTTGTCTCTACTTCTCTTCCTTTAAACTTTGTAGTTTAGAAAACAATTCAAACAACCCCTATTTGTGACCAAATAGACGGACTTCTCTGAGATATCTTGCCTCCCGAGGAGATCGACCTGACTTCCCTAGCTATATAGTTAGTTTAGTTAGTTTATTTTTGATAGGTACACGACAGGACGTATCAAATTTTGGCGCCGTTCTTGGGGAGGCAATTGCCCTATCTGTCTTTGTTTCGTTTATTTTATCCGTCTCGGGTAATTTTTATTCCTTGAGGCGGTTCTTACTTATTTTCTTTCAGTGTAGTTTATGCCCGTGTCGAGACGGGTTTGAGTTAGTTTCACCGATTGAACTGAGAGATTGTTCAGGCATAGACTCCGTCTGCAGAGAAAATCACGAAAGGAAGACTAGAGTACTTTCGAGCCAGAGCTAGATCATTCTCTTTTCGCAGAAGACATTCCTATTTCTGCCGATCAACTAGTAAAGATGCCAAAACTTTCTAGTCATTCGGTGCCTAAAGTAACCTCAATTCCAAAGGGTTTCAATCTCCAGACTGAGGATGGGAATACATTCGACATCCGTCCTTCCTACATCAATCTGGTGGAGAGAAATCTTTATAGAGGTGTGGCAGGTGAAGACCCAAGAAAGCATATGGAGGTCTTTACAGACTACTGCTCTACTATCCCCGCCACTAAGGGGGTAACTCAAGACAAGATTAAGGAGGTCTTATTTCCTTTTTCTTTGACCGACTCACCCAGGGAGTGGCTGACTGACTTGGACCGCACAGATGCAGGGGTTACAGATTGGGAGTCTCTTGCTCTTGCCTTTTACAAGAGATATTTCCCCCCACAGCGCACCAATCTGTTGAGGGCCAAGATTACCAGTTTCAGCCAGGCTCCCGATGAGACTCTATATGAGGCGTGGTCCTGATTCAAGAAATTGGTGAGGTCTATTCCTCACCACGGTTTTGACCCATGGTTTATAGCTAACCAGTTCTACAATGGGCTGTACGATGACCACAGAGCCATACTAGATGCGTCATCTAGTGGGAGATTCCAGGAAAATACCGATGATGATAAGGGATGGGCCCTTATTGAAGAGATGGCGAATCACAGTGCTGAGTATGGAAACCCGAGGGATAGTATAAGAACAGTTCATGCAGTCGATAAGCAGGTTGTGGCTCAGCTAGAAGCCATGAATGCTAGATTTGACAAGTTGGAGTTACATGTTGCTGGGGAGCCTCAGACGGTCCATGTTCTTACTAGAGGGGAGACCGTCACATGTGAGAGGTGTGGGAGCAATGATGGCCACACTGCTGTTGGCTGTCTTACGGAGAAGGAACAAGTCCTTGCCTTTTAACAATACAGGCAAGGAGGGGGTTCCTATTACAACAACCAAGGGGCAGTCCATCCCAATTTGAAGTGGACTAGTCAAAATGTGCTCAATCCTACCGCTCCTCCGCACCAACAGCAGCCGTATGTTCCTCCACATAAGAATCAACAAGGCTTTCAGAAGCCTCCTTCCTTCCCTCCTCCCAATCACGGAGCATTATCTTCTGGAGGGGTGAGTGAAATAGGTGAGCTTAAGTCTATGCTGCAGTCCTTTACAAAGCAGTGGCAGCTGAGTGATCAACAGAAAGATGCATCCATTAAGGCACTTGAAACTCAAGTTGCCCAGTTAGCCACGAATCAATCCACAAGAAAGCAGGGTCAATTACCGACTCAAAATTAGAAAAATCCACATGAGACGGTAAATTTGATAAATTTGAGAAGCGGACGTTCATATGAGAGACCGGAAGTGTTAAAATAAGACCCAAGGAAGGCTATAACTGATGATGAACAGTGTTCTGGCGAAAGAAATGAGCTGACGGCTAAGAAAGTACTCGATCGACTGGTTTCTGGAGGTCGATCGAGCAGTTTTGATGGTCAAAGTACACGATCGAGTGGATTTTCTACTCGATCGAGTGAACAGGAAAAGCAAACTGCTCAATCGAGTGAAATTTATACTCGATCGAGTGATATTTTTGAAGAAACTACTCGATCGAATGGGATTTTTGGTCGATCGAGTAGTTTGGATGACGGGCAGCTTGATCGAGAGCCTGCTAGTGCTCGATTAAGCGATAAATCACCTGAAAGACCTCGTTCGAGAGGTAAGAAGCGTCCAAAGGATACAGAGCTTGCTCCGGCTGACACATTGGAAGAGAGAAATAAGGGACTCGAGATACCCATCACGGTTCCCTTCCCGAGGCGTCTACAAAATAGTAAAGCTAACCAACAATTTGGCAAATTTGCCGAAATCTTGAGAAGCTTGCAGGTCACTGTACCATTCGCCGAACTGCTGACACAGGTACCCTCTTACCTTAAGTTTATGAAAGAAATTTTAACACGTAAGAGGAATATTAGTGATAATGAGACAGTAGCTTTGACTGAGGTAGGGACGGCCTAATTCAAAATACGTTACCTCTAAAATAGTCAGATCCGGGTAGTTTCTCAATTTCGTGTCATATCGGTACCCATTTGATTGATAACCCGCTATGCGACCTAGGCGCTAGCGTGAGTGTCTTACCGTTGTCTCTAGCTAAGAGACTTGGTTTGACAAAGTTTAATTGCACCAACATGACTGTCCAGATGGCTGACCGTAGTATATCACGGCCACTAGGTGTAATAGAAGACGTACCTGTTAAGATCGGGAGGTTCTTTATTCCCGTTGACTTCGTCGTCTTAGACATCCCCGAAGATGCACATACTCCTGTTATTTTAGGGAGACCATTTTTGTCTACTGCCCGTGCGGTAATAGACGTCGGGGTAAGACGTTGACTTTTCGGGTAGGGGACGAGGAGCGATATTCCATCGGTCTAAGTTCGGAGGGCTCCCATGCAAGCTCAGCCTTGCAATGCCCTCTCTTCTATTGACCCTATTATTGACACTCCAGATGAAAATTTGGAGTATTGTGCTGCTATTGTTACCCCTCCGCCTCAAGTTGAGAGCAAAAAGAAGGAAAGTTGGTCTGTTTTCCTTCTTTGCAGTAGTGCGGATGAAAGCAATGAAGGAGTCAAAAGGACATTGTACAATTAATGTCAATCAAATTGGAAGTAAGGATGCTAAAGACGGTGATAAAGGAGCAAGGATGAGGAAAGTTCGTGCATATGTGGATGTGAACTATTCCCCTCCTAAAGAATTAAATGATTCAAATTCAAGCTCATGGAAGTCAAGAGGACAATCAATGTTCTTTGAGATGACGTCCTCCATCGGGAGCCCTCCAAGGGGCTCTTGAATTGCATTGGGAAGTGAGCAGGGAAATGCCCCGTGTAACACCTTGTAAAAACCAATTTTTGAATTTTCCGTTGAATTTCTTTTATTGCTTTTAATTAGGACATGTTGATTTTTAGACAGTTTTTAGCGTAGATTTAAGACTATAGACTATTATTATGCGTATTTGGTATTTTGGGATATTGTTGCACGTGTTTTTATGCAGGTTTGGGGAATTTTTACGCAATTTCAAAGGAAGAAAGACGAAATTAAAGAGCTTACGCGAGAAAAGAGCTCGATCGAGTACTTTTTATACTCGATCGAGTGAAATGTGGACGATCGAGTAGTTCTTGTTCAGTCGATCGAGTAAAGCACTTATGGGGAGTTCTTGATCGAGTAAACTTTTACTCGATCGAGTAGGTGAAGCATCAAAATGCTCGATCGAGTAGTTCTAAACCACTCGATCGAGTAAATGGGAAAGGACGCTCAGGGAGTTTTCCTTTAACTCTTCTATTTTTGTTTCCCAATTCATTTCTTCCCTAATTTTCGACTCCTCTTCCCTAATTGCGATCAAAACGCCCCAAAATCCCCATTTTTTCTTGCCCTTTCACCAAATCCGTCCCCTACAACTTGTTGCTTGCTAATGAATCTTTCAAAACCCCTTATTTCCCCCTTGATTTGTGCTAGTTTACATGGTTTTATAGCGGGTTTAGGGTTTGCGTTTTTTCGAACAAAAATCGCCATTTTTGCTTGTTAATTGAAGATTAATTGCACTTTGTAGGTCTTTTCTCATCAAGTAAGTAATTACTCCATCCTCATTGCTTTTTAATTTCGATTATTTCGACTTTTTATGAGGTAATTTAAAAGTAGTGTTTCGAAATTCTCTGTTAGTCGAATTTTTTGACTTTAATTGACATTGTTTGCTCTTACTTATCTTGCTTGATGATCATTCCCGTTTCCTCGTTGTTTGTTGCATGTTTATTTCGAATTTTACGCGATTTTCGCAACTAGGGGCTCTTACAGTCGAAATTTTCGACTTAAAATTGATCTTTGCTTCTGTCAAATGCTTAGTTAACCTCAATTGCTGCTTAAATGCTGCTGCTGTTGTTGACTTCTATCCCACCCCTATCGCCGTTTGCTTGTTGTTATTCGAAAATTTTCGAGGAATTTTGGGATTCTTTTGGGCTGAAGTCGAATTTTTTTCGACTGTTGGGGACTGTAATGCTGTCACATGCTGGTTTTCTTACTGTTAGCCGCTGTTTTCCTTATAAAATCCCCTGCCCTTTTGTATACCGGATGGATTCTAGCTCACTACCTTCCACCAGCTCGTCTTCTAGTCCATCCCTGTCTGAGACGGTGGCCCCTGCTGTTGCCACTGCCTCCGCTTTAGTTAGTACCGCGGCCCCTGTTTTCCTAGTTTCAGCTGCCGGTACCGTTTTTACCCTAGATAGCTCTACTGCTATCTCTATTTCGGCTACTACTTCCGTTACGGCCACCACCATTTCTAGCCTTTCTTCGTCAGTGGTGGCCACAGCAGCCACTACTACTACTCCAGCCGCCGTTTTCACACCTGTGGCGGACTCGCCGGCAGTTGCAGCTGCCTTTAGAGCGGCCCTAGTCCCTCGCACCGTCACTGAGCGGGCTTCTACCTTGGGTTCTAGGGGCCGGGGCCGAGGTCGTGGACGTTACTGTTCTACATCAGCCCCTGCTACCTCTACTTCTGTTGTACCTTCTACTTTAGCTGCTCCTTCTACTTCTGGCACGGTTACTGTTCGAGGGGACACTTCCCTCGACTCTCACCCAGACTATCCGCAGGTAATTTTTGTTAACGTCTTTCATCGTAAGAGGTTTTATCACCTCCTAGGCTGCGAGTTTGTACCTTCCCGGTTTTTAGATAAACCGGCACTTGAGAGACTCGGTTTTTACGAGTCGGTTTGTGATTTACTATGGGGCATGGGGATGACTGGCCTCATTACTATTAGCGGTCGTACCTTTCTGGAGCTGAGTCTTGAGTTCCTCAGCTCCTTCACCTTCTCCTCCGGGGCATACGATGCTGACCCCGCTAGTTCTCCAGTGTCTTTCCGGTTGTTTAACCGGACTTTTCAGATGACTTTAGAGGAGTTTGGTAGGAGACTTGGCCTCTCCTCTACGGGCGACACTACCGCCCCTAGGAGGGTCATTCGTCAGCTTTGGCGGACCCTGGTTCAGACCCCTTTTACCGAGCGAAAGCTCGCGCAGGTCCACCTTCCCCCTGCCCGTTATTCTCTTAGGTTGATGGCGAACACCATCTTCGGCCGAAAGGAGCCGAACAACATCACAAACACCGAGCTCTCCATCCTGGGCGGTTACCTGAACGTTGACTGCAAGGGTCCTTTTACCCTCAACATAGCTTACTTGACCGCCCAGTACTTTCAGGCCCAGGAGCTGAAGGAGACGGGATCTATTGCTTGCGGTGGCATAGCGACCAATCTTGCCCGTTCCCTCTTCCCCGTCTGGCCTCGTGACTTGCAGTACCTCGAGGGAGAGAGGTTACTGAGTCTGGATGCCGTACTTTCTCAGCATTGGTTGACCCCAGACTACCGGACATGGAAGATAGACGGTTCCTTGTCTGTGGACTTACCTTGTGACACTCTCCCCCGTCTAGACCCCTTGCCTACTGTTGCTAGGGGTGCCCGACTGCCACCTCCACCTGCTTTCCACCTTCCACTCCGACCACCTCCCACTGTACCCGTCGCCAAGAAGCGGCGTAGAGTTGAGACTGGAGAGGGGTCCACGCCTTCAGGGAGTACCCAGCCTTCCACGGCTACTCCCATCCCGACCCCTACTCCTACTCCCACTCCCACCGACCAGACACAGGCCCAGCCGGTTTTTCCGGCTATTTTCGTACCACCTCCGCCCTTTGTGGCGTCCACGGTCATGGACCAAGGGCGCCGTGACGGTTTGTTGCTTGAGATTGCAGAGCGACAGGCTCGTATGAAGAGGGACTTAGCTCTTACCTTACACCCTCTGTACGAGTACCACTTGAGGTCACACCGTCCGATCCCAGAGGACTGGCCACACCCTTCCTTCTACCGGTACCCAGCTGAGGGGTACCCGGAGTCTGCTGAGGAGGAGGACGACGAGGACGACGAGGACGAGGACCCAGAGGTGGCAGTAGAGAGAGCTCGAGCTGAGGAGCGGAGGAGGAGAAAGGAGGAGGTTGATCCGGAGTTCACGGTGGTGGACGAAGACGACGACGCCGATGAGTAGATACTGGTCTACTCACTTCCCCAGTTTTCTGGCTGGTTTGGGGAAGTTCGCGTTTTGTATGTATATCTTACTCTTTTCTTTTTGTCTCCTATTTTATTTTATTGCTTTTCTTCTTTATTGGTTGTATATTCCCGTTCCCCGTATATATCTGTTTGGTGTATCTTTGGAGGACAACGAGGGCGTTGTCCGTTTTGGTTTGGGGAGGGTATTGCATCCTTTTGAGTCTGCATTTGTATTTGTTTTGCATTCACGTTTATTTTTCAGCTTTGCATTGTTTTTTATTTCTTTAAAATTCAAAAAAAAAAATCCAAAAAATTAGAAAAATTTCAAAAATCCAAAAATTTCACGTTTATTTTTGCATATAGGTTGAGTCGGAACGGTAGATTTCCGTGATGAAACTGCACTATAACTTGTCATTTTACTTGAGCCTTGCACTTTTGTTGATAGTTGAAAAAGAAGAGAAAAACAGGAAAACGTGAAAGAAAGAAAAATGAAAAAAAAAAAAAAAAAAATGAAAAAAAAAAAAAAAAAAAAAAAAGGAAAGTTGATCACGTGAAAAAAAAAGAAAAAAAGAAAAAGAAAGTTTGAAAAAGTTTGATTTGTTTGATTCGATTCACTTAGACGGTGTTAAAAAAAGGGAAGTTTGTGACCGTCTGACTCCTCCATTCTTATTCTATATTTTTTAGGAGATTGTGTTTGAGTTTATTGAGTTGTGTGCCAAATGAAGCGCACTTGTACTTAGTTTTTCAGTCAGTTGAGATTCGGATGGTCTTATATGGTCCTGTTAGGAACTAGCTTGACGCTTTTACCTCCACATTACCATAACTTGTTATGCCTTTTCTCACCTGAACCTCACTATTCCCATATCATTTGTAAGCCCTCGGCTGTGACGGACATTATTGGTTGGAGTGTGTGCATTAGTACTTGAATTGTCTTTCATTTTTGTAGCATGCATGCTATGTAGGTCGCAGTTAGGTGAGTGACTGTCTTTTCTTCTCTCTTTTACATATAACATTCACCCTTTGCTTCATGAGAGAAGAGTGACCACGAGAGAGTCCGATTTTGTTGGTCTTGCAAGGTCGATAGGTTGGCTATATTTCTGAACAGCTTATAACTCGTTTGCGTATTGACTGCTTAGCTTTAACTGTTAGTTTTGGTTGCATTAAACTGGTTCAAGTAGACAAGTTAAGCTAGCTCTGAGTTTTCATTTCCGTTCCATTAGTTGCATTTTAGTTTACTCCAGGACGAGTAAAGGTTCGGTTTGGGGAGATTTGATACGTGCCTAATGTATAGTCTTTTTAGCCTATTTCAGCACGTATTTCCATGCATTTTTATACTGTTTATATAGTATTTTGCCCCGAATTGGCTACTTTGGTTCGTTTTGTCCGTTTTGTAGAAATGAAGGCGAAAGTAGTGGAATCGTACCCTTTTTCGTCCTTTTTGCATGCATTTAGAGGAGACGGGTTTTTCCAGAGTGAGATACTGCGTTGGGAAGCGTGAAGGCACGAATTACGAGGCAGTCGGGGCATGGACTTGAGCTGAATTGAAGATGAAGACTCGATCGAAGCGGTTAAACCACTCGATCGAGTGGTTTTTACGTCCCCAGTTGGTCGATCGAGTAGTTTTCTACTCGATCCAAAGTTGCTGAAAAGGAAGTTACTCGATCGAGTAATTATTCTACTCGATCGAGTAGATTATGCTGAGATTTGCTCGATCGAGTGGTTTTAATCCACTCGATCGAGTGGTTTTTGTTTTCATGGGCTTTAATTAGCCCGTGAGTTGTTTTATTTCTATTTAAGCTTTACGTTACTAGGTCATTAGGAATCTAATCTATTCATTATCTAATTTTATCCTATCAAACTTTACTGCGTTACTTTTGCTCTTCACTGTAACTTTACTTTGGGATTTGTTTTCCTCGGATTCGATTGTTCTTTACGCCGGATTCGCACGATTGTAATTCCTTTCTCTTCTCTTAATAATAATAAATCATTTGTTTGCTTTAATTCCTTGTTTACTTCATTTATTCCTTTGCCCTAATTTACTTTTATGCACTTTATTATTTATTTCATCATGTTTATTGTTAATTCGTCATTTGTTATTAGTTTTGATGTTAATAGCGATATGAGTAGCTAAATTTAATGCATGTTAGGATTAGGGGATCTGCGGTAGGTATGTGACGACGTAGTAAATGAAATAGATGAATTAATTGTGAGATTCTGTCACTATAGCAATTTAATTGTATTTATCGACTTAGTTGAGTGCACGCTTCTGAGTCACCTCTTTAATCTGGCTAAAATTAATTCTAGATCGAAAAACTGGACCAAATAGGCCTGCTATGAATAGTAGACTACCCTGACGAGAATGAAAGTTAAGTTAGTGGTATTTTTAGGATAGAAAGTGGACCGGAAGGACTTTTCCACATCCGTCTTGCATTAATTCGTCTGAGTTGTTTATAGCTGAGTCACTGGACTACCGTAGTGAACTGAATTCCCGACGTGTCCCTTCTCTATCTGATAGTTTAATCCTATTTTCTTGCCTTGCTGCTTTTGTCTCTACTTCTCTTCCTTTAAACTTTGTAGTTTAGAAAACAAATCAAACAACCCCCTATTTGTGACCAAATAGACGGACTTCTACAGATATCTTGCCTCCCTGAGGAGATCGACCTGACTTCCCTAGCTATATAGTTAGTTTAGTTAGTTTATTTTTGATAGGTACACGACAGACGTATCAGTAATTATTTTTCCAACACTTGAAAAACATATAGTAAGATAGGTTGAATAATAAGAGAAAAACATTGGTCCCTTTTTAGTGCAAAAACCGGTTGGAGGGGGGAGTAAATGAGGCCAATGCATGCTCTTTGTTCTTCTCAAGATAAGACAAGGTGTGCATGGCAATAAGTAGGGTTGTTATCATTGTGTTTCCATTTAAAATAAATAACACAATATAAACTCTAATGCTCCCTCCATTTTTCGGTACACACATAAAATGGAAGGTCCATTTTATTTTGTCATTTGTCAATTTTGTCATGTGTCACATGTTACATGACATGTTACACTATAGTGTATTTTTAACATATTAAAAATCAACATATTAATAAAATATGGCACATACAAAATTTAACTAGTAATTCCTGATTACTTGTACCAAAATGGTTTATCGAATTATAAATTACAACGACTTGTATTTATAATAAATCATTCAACCTGTTTCAATCGTTTCGTAAACAATAATATAATCTAAGTAAAAAAACAATTTGATTACTTAGACCGTATCTAATTTAATCAAATTATAATGAGACACGTTAATTTTACTCACAAATCATCCGTCAATTTTAAGCAATTTAATTAACTCGTATCGGCATACGATTAATTAAATAATCAATTAAGAGTATTACCCTATAGGTATGACCTCAGGGTATCAACTGATCACCACCGTCGCACGACAGTAATGTCAAACTCTAGTCAGCCAATCATTACCGATATGTGTAGACCAGTTGACTGTAAAATATTACTTTCCCTCTTGTATTCTTAAATATGCGATTTAAACATGTGATCATCATGATCTAAAATTGTGATCGCATTATTGTCGGGGACACAAACTCCAACAATAATAACCTGTTTAGTCTAATTAATTTGATTAGTTTGTTTAATTTGTAAATAATCTTATAAATCTTGTAAATATTTCGTTCTAATCAGTTTCATTCGTGTTTTATCGTTTTTTATGGCCTCATTGACATGTAAATAATATGTTAATCACTTTCATCCGAGTCAAATATCATTAATTGACCATTAAATTCACCAATAAACATTAACGGGTTGCGGTTCCGGCTTCACGACGAGCTCAACCCAGAATGAGACGCAGCTGATCGCGCCTCTTCTTCAGGGACGCGACTTTCTTTGCTTTACTTCCGTTGATTTCTGTCTCTGAACTCCCGTTTATGCCTTGACTTAGTTTATTAATTACGTATTTAATTAACTATTACTCGTATTATCATCCTAATTTCTGTTCGTTTATTCATTCATTCTTTCTTTTCTAAAACCATCCGTGTTAAATGTATTTTCAACATAAATCATTAAATCCGATGTAATTATTGTAATTTTCTTTATTGTATTTTTATTGTATTTCTTTTATTGTATTGTTCGTATGCTTTCACATGCAATCGATCTAAATCTCTACCTCGACATCAATTGCATGTTAAATTACGCGATAACCGACTTAGTATTAATTCTCACATGCTAGGATTAATTTATTGGATGTTGCGTTGCATGCATATAATCGACAACATATCGAGTATAGACAATTTCCCTAATCATTAGTAGAGGCCGCTATCGAGGCGGGCGGGATTAGGTGTTCGATCAAAAGAGCTTCCTAATACGTACCCTCACCCCTTACTCCAGATCTCTGTGAACATCCGTGTTCATTGGCATCCACGTGAGTCATTCTAGACATAGAATGCTAAGGGTAACGAGTTATTGGTGTTCATGTCACTACTTTGTGTCTTGACATAGCACGAGGTATTCGAACGGTTTCCAATTTTCCACAATAAATTGGTGGCGACTCCACAAATGCAAACAAACCAAAAGAGTGAAAAGCTTGCTTCGCTTTTCGCCCCCGTGGGCCCGCGTCCACAGTTTGGCGACTCCGCTGGGGATAATACACTTACGTGTAGCCAAAAGGGTGAAACTTGAACAAGGTTAGGGAATAGTTTGTACAAGACAATTGTCGGTTTTCATAACTCGGTCTTCCTAGATCGTTTCATTCGGCCTTCCTAGGCCCAACCCAACCCATTCGACCAATCGTCCCGTCTAAACGGTCCTAATTCTTATTTGGGCCTAAGGATGGATAGCGATTGACGTCATCCATACCATGGTACTTACTCTTGTTTGTATCAAGGACTTTCACTACTTAAGGAAATGGACTAGGAATCGGCCTTACTCTTGTTTGGTACGAGCCTCTCAACGGACCTCGGGTTTGTTTGTTCGGTATGGCAACCCACCCTTTAAAGCCAAAACTCTTCTAAATGCACTCAGCATCCCGTTATAATGCTTGTATAATGTTTGTACCATATGTGATCACCATTTCTAAACAAAACCATGACGATTTTTGTAAAATCAAAATCCCTTTTAAAATGTAAAATTTTTCGAAACATAGGCCTAATATTAGCGCAAAATCAATCGAAACTCTGTCCAATTGTCGAGTCAAAATTCGGGCCTCAAAACCCATTTCAAAACCTCACTTCGAGTCCACTCCTACAACTACACTAAAAGTTGACTAGGACTAACATTTTCCAATTTTGTCATTTTCTCAAAACTCACTTGACACAAGAGGCACACTCCCACTTCACGAGTCAAAACATTTCCTTTCGAGTAAGTGTGCTAGAATGGTCGATCGTGTTTTGATTCGTCGTCGATCTCTTATCCAGTTTCCAAGATGCCTGAAACAAGCGACGTGAACTTCAACCAACTCCAGAATGGTAATGATCAAATCCTAGCCGCACTAGCTCGTCTCCAAGTCACTCAAGACCAAGTGTATGATCGCCTTGACACCATCGAAGGCCGAATATATGCCGTGGAAACGAGGATGCCTCCTCGAGAAAGTGAAGTGTCTGATGAATTTGTGAATAACTTCGGGGACGAAAACCCTCCCATAGGTATGACTACAACTGAGAAACGACTCCAATACTTGGAGGGGAACAATTGATGTATCTCAAATGGGATGACATTTATAGGGAAAATAATCGCAAATATGAAGCCGTGAGTTCCAAGTTGCCAACCAACTTCAACATGACGGATATCTCTAAATTCAAGGGGCATGAAAACCCTTTGAACCATATCCGTGCTTTCAAGGATTATATGTCTATCAAAGGCATTAAACCCGAGATGTTCTTAAGGATCTTTCCTTCATCTCTTGACACCATCCCAAAACAATGGTTCTATTCTCTAGAGCATAAGAAGATCGCTACCTGGGACGATGCCGCAATTGAATTCGCCAAGCAATACGCGGATAATGCTGAAATCCAAGTCAACATGCGCACTTTAGAGGTTCTTACCCAAAATGACAAAGAAGGTTTCACCGACTTCCTAAGTAGGTGGAGGAAGACTAGTACTCAACTTGTTGAACGTCCAGATGAAGCTACCCTCGTGGAGAAGTTCGTGGACAACCTCAAGCCCATCTATGCAAGTCATTTGAGGTACCAAAACATTAAGACCTTCAAAGACTTAACCGTACTAGGAACAAGGATCGAAGATAACATCCGTAAAGGGCTCTTGTCCAAAACGGTAGGTCGTGGATATCAAGGCTCAACAAGTCGTTCTTACGGCCCTACTAGAAAAACTGATGAAGTTAACCTTCTCGAGCCATCTAAGAAGAGTACCCCACCAAGGAAATTCACAAATCTTGGGGATACATATTCCAATGCTCTAAAAAGGTTGATGAAACTGGGTAAACTTCAACCCATAGGCCCTACACCCGAACCAAAAAGAAATCCAAGTTAGGGATGAGAATTCGTACTGCGAATACCATAGAGGCAAGGGTCATGATACAGAGAAATGCTACAAACTGAAAAATGTACTTCAAGACATGATTGAAGACGGTCGCCTACCAATACCACCTGGAGGCAAGCCTAACAACACTCAGAATCCTCTTGGAATTCTAGTGATTACAAGTGAAGAATCTACCATAGATTGTTCACACCTCATTTCTCCAGTCGAAGATGAAATTCATGCAATAGAGAATGAACGGAACTACTCTACCATTTCCCTAACCATCACCGATTTCATTGCATGGGCAAAAAGTGTGAATAGGCAAGTCATGGAACTAGAGAGTGCAGTGGCAACCCTACGTGATCTCAACGGAACACCTAAAGAACGTGCACCACTAGTCTTCTCTCAAAACACTACAATGCAAGAAGTAGTAGCCATGGTTGATGAACTAGTCGACCAGATTATCCAATTGGAGGCCGAAATCATAAGAATGAGGGAACTTGTCAATGGAATATGGGCCAATGATGATGAAGATGAGTATCTCACTGAACACCACCTAGTCAAAATCAGTGAGCAAATAGTCCAAAATTGTGAAGATCAAGATGTAGACCACCTTACTCGTTCGGGACGCCCATACCAAAACACTTCTCAAAATGGTCCCATAGCAAACGGTCCAACCAATGTGGTCACACCAAATGATAATGAAGATGGCTCCACTGACGATTTGCGAAAGCAACTACAGAAGACAAAGGCTGATCTTTCAGTCTGGCAACTAGTGGCAAGCTTATTCCCACATCGCCAAGCTTTACTGCAGGCCTTGGCCAAACTAAATGTGGCACATCACTCCACACCCGATGACGTAGTCAACTTGGTCTTCCAAGAATTACCAAAGCTAAGTAATCCTATTACTTTCTTGGATGAAGATTTGCCACCCTTTGGTGCTAGTCATAACTTGGCTCTTTATATCACTGTCATTTGCTTAAAGAAGAATGTGCCAATGACTTTGGTAGATGATGGCTCCGCAGTCAATGTCATACCTTTGGAAACGGCATACAATTTGGGCATGAAAGAGCCGGATTGAACCCCTACCAACCAAGGTGTTCGCGCATATGATGGTACACGACGAAATGTAGTAGGACTTGTTAACCTAACCATAGCCACAAGGCCGATTGAACGAAAAGTCAACTTCCAAATAGTTGACATTGAAGCATCCTTTAACATACTTCTGGGAAGACCTTGGATTCACGCTTCCAAAGCGGTAACATCCATCCTCCACCAGAAAATCAAAATCCCACTAAATGGTAAAGTGTTGACGATCACTTCGTCGCCCATCAAGGCAATAATCGAATAGAAGTCAAGTAATCAAGTCTTTGCGGATCTAGTACATGAACTTGGGTGCTTCCATATCATAAATGTCATAGAAAGTGAGTTGGCACCCTTATACTTCAATCCCTACTCCAATTTAGTGGTCAACCACATGCTCAAATCCCAAGGATACTTTATAGGAATGTCTTTGAATCCTATCTAAAGGAACACTTTTGCACCCTACAAAGAAGGCAACTCACAAAGAATACCACTTGGACTAGGATACAAACCCACTAAAGAGGAAGTTCTCGAGATGCTCGCTTAAGTTCAAAACCGCAAGAATGTGGGAATCCAAATGCGACCCTACCTCCGTACCCTAAATGGATACTTCGTTAGGGAAGGAAGTCAAGATATCTTTCACGGATTTCCCAAACCTTGGCACTATCTCGAAAGGAAGCTAGCCGGAATCGAGATCTTTCACGATTGCTACTTCATTCCTCCGGAAACGGTTCCTACCGTCAAGACTCGTCAAGCACCTTGCTTAGACGAAAAAGCTGTTAGTCTACTATTTGGAGAAGATTGATTTGTTAGAGCCACGTAGGATGAGATCATTACCATGATACTTCAAGACGATCACTTCAACCCTACTGCCTTAATCACAGAAACCAACACCAATTAGCAGAAAGGATGGAGAAAGTCGATCAAGTGGACAAACAATCAAGGAAGACTCTTCAAGCTCACCACTGGAGAAGGGGAGATGTTCAAAGGAGAACCGAAAGACGATGAATTCGAGTTAGAGTCAGAGTCGGAGTCAGAGTCGGAGTCTAGAGAAGTTCCTAGAGAGTCTCCTCCTGTCGTCATTCCCACTACCCTTGTTCTCCTAACTTAGTATCAAGTAGTAACAGTAGTTCAGGAAATGTCCCAACAGCTGTCCCTTTACCGCCACTGACTACAGATCAGATGGCATCTTTGTTTCAACTTTTCTCAAACTTTGATATGAATAAATCAGGTTCTGCTTACTCTTCGTGTTATCTTGAATGCAATTCTGTTTACGATGATAATGAGGTTGACCCAGACCCAGACTCAATACCTTTCTACATAGCCAAAGAAATACAACAAGAGGGGGAAGGGGGACGTGTAATAGAAAACACTGAACCCATCAACGTAGGAACCGAACTAGAACCCCAAGAACTTAGGATAGGGACGACCTTGAGCCCTACCGAAAGGGCCAGTTTCATAGACCTCCTGCACGAATTCAAAGACGTTTTCGCTTGGTCCTATAAAGACATGCCAGGGATCGACAGGGACATCCCAGAGCATAGAATCCCAATCGAACCAGGTTTCAAACCCGTGAAACAGATGCTTCGTCGAATGAGGACAGAATGGGCTCTCAAGATCAAAGAAGAAGTCGATAAACAGTTCAAAGCCGGGTTCATCAAAGTTTTCGAGTACTCAGACTGGGTAGCTAACATAGTACCCGTACCCAAAAAGGATGGGAGAATCCGTGTTTGTGTTGATTTTAGAGACTTAAACAAAGCAAGTCCTAAGGATGACTTTCCTCTACCACATATCGACATATTGGTGGATAATACAGCAGATCACGCGTTACTATCCTTCATGGATGGATATGCAGGATATAACCAGATCAAGATGGCCATAAAAGATATGCATAAGACCGACTTCATCACTCAATGGGGAACCTATTGTTACACGGTTATGCCGTTTGGGTTAATTAACGCCGGAGCTACATACCAACGCACCGCAACTACGCTCTAACATGACATGATGCATAAGGAAGTTGAGGTATACGTAGATGCCATGATTGTCAAGTCCAAGGATAGAGAGGGGCACATTGCGAACCTTCGCAAATTCTTATCAAGGCTACGGAAGTACAACATGAGACTCAATCCTCAGAAATGCGCATTCGGAGTAACATCTGGTAAACTCCCGGGATATGTTGTTAGCCAACGAGGAATAGAAATAGACCCTTCTAAGATCAAAGCTCTAATCGAAATGCCGCAACCTCAAACAGAGAAAGAAGTTAGAGGATTCCTATGCAAGGTGCAATACATAAGTCGATTCATATTGAAACTCACCATGATCTGCGAACCTATCTTCAAGAAGTTAAAGAAAATAGATCACACCATGTGGGATGATGACTGTCAGAAGGCTTTCGACCGAATCAAGGAAATATTAGCCAAACCACCAGTGCTCATGCCACCTCAACGAGATCAACCTCTTGGTTTATATCTCACGGTAACCGAAACGGCCGTGGGCGCCATGCTAGCTCAAACCGTAGGAAAATAAGAAAGAGCTATCTACTACCTTAGTAAGAAGTTCTTGGAGTACGAGTGCAAATACACGCCACTCGAGAAGACATGCCTCGCTCTTGTGTGGGCAACGAAGAAGCTACGCCATTACATGCTTAGCTACTCCGTCAGAATATACTCCAAAATGGATCCTGTCAAATACCTCTTAGAGAAACCCATTCTCAATGGACGCTTAGCAAGATGGACTTTGATGCTCTCAGAGTTCGATCTCAAGTATGTACCTCTGAAATTTATAAAGGGGCGCGCCGTTGCCGAATTCTTCGCAGAAAATCTCATTAATGATACACAAACGATAGACACCTGGTCATTTCCGGATGAGGATATACTCCAAACTGATGTAGACTCCTGGGACCTTTATTTTGTGTAGCATCGAACTTAAGAGGTTTTGGAATAGGAGTGTTGCTCATTTCTCCTGAAGGCGAGCATACACCATTCTCTGTCAAACTCGATTTCGAGGTGACAAATAATGCTGCAGAATACGAGGCTTGTCTCATTGGATTGCAAGCGGCAGTAGGTTTAGGCATTAAGAATCTTCGAGTGCATGAGGGTTCATCTTTGATCATCAACCAAATTACGGGATCTTGGAAAATCCGAAGTGAAAGCTTAGCACCTTATCAAGCCAGAATAGACCAAGTAGCCCAATTCTTCGATCAAGTAACCTACCTACACCTACCTCGAGAGGAGAATCAATTTCCAGATGCTCTTGCAAAACTTGCATCTTTGATTAATATGCCGGATAGCATGTGTTAGGCCTGGAAATCCGCAGACCTTCCTGATGAGTATCTCACCTGAACCTGACTGCCAGGCTGTCAGGGTGCCAGGCTATCAGGGCACATGAAGATAGGCGCCAGGACATGGAGAAGACAACGGTCAAAATATCAGGACGATATTAGACCATATACGCGTGTTATAAAGGAATTATATACGCAGCATTAAATGTGAATATTATGCGGTAAATGCGATAATTAAGAGGGAGATATTTAGCAATTATTACTGGTAATAATGGAGAATATTCTGCCTTTAATACCAGATCAAGCAGCCGTTCAGGGAAAAAGACTATATAAGGAACACTTTGAAGATTTCAGAAGGGATCTTATTCCTACGCAAGGAGAAACATACGAAATACATAGAGAAATATAAACATTGTTATTATCATATAATTATTCTCCCAAATTACATAGTGAAATCCTCTCCTGGCTTGGTGCCCGTGGTTTTTTCCCATTCAAGGGTTTTCCACGTACAAAATTGCTTGTCTTGTTATTGTTATTATTTCTTTTACAGCTTGTTATTATACCCTGACGACCTGACCAACAAACTACCTAGAGCTAGTTAACCTTACACAGTTTCACCCTGACCTGATTTGGCCCTGCGCAAAATCCACACAAAACAATTGGCGCCCACCGTGGAGCATCTAGCTCTTTAAATCCTTTTTTCTTATCTTACAAAAACTCAAAAACCTACAAAAATGGCCCAACCCACCATTGAAGAACAATTGAACACAGCTCTCCAAAAAATCACTGAATTGGAAAGCCTGAAAGAAAAAGTGGCCCAAACTTAAGCAGAAATCCTGCAACTGAAAGAATCTGAGTCGGCCCTGAAGCAGAAATTGGAAAAAACCCAAGGGACAGGCTCTAGATTCCAACCAGGAACCCCGTTTTCATCAATCATTAGGAACATTGATTCTTCCAGCTTTGAGAGCCCAAGTATTCCTAAAGTCATTAACGTAGATGGTGATGATGAACCAAAAGATGATGATAAAGAGAAACCTGATGAATCTACAACAGCCATCATGATGGCAGTAGTTCAGGAGATCAAGAAACTTAATGAAAAATTCGTTAAATACCAGGACTACCCGCCAAACATGGAAGAAGTCGCCTGATAGCTATCTTGATTAAGCCTTTCATAGACGAAATAGCAAAAGTAGACCTACCAAAAAAGTTCACAATTCCATCCATGAGGGTCTATGATGGAACCACGGATCCACAAAATCACGTGGCTCTTTACAAGCAGAAAATGTTGGCTGCGTCTATTCCCAGCGACTTTAGACAAGTTTTCATGTGCAAGGGATTTGGAACGACCCTGACTGGCCCTGCCCTGCAATGGTACATCAACCTGCAAACTGGCAGCATCCATTCCTTTGCCAACCTGATCAACAATTTCAACCAGCAGTTTGCAAGTAGCAGGGAGTTTGAGAAATGACCCAGTGACCTTTACCGAGTTACATAGAAGCCTGATGAAACTCTCAGGACATTCCTTGCAAGATTCAACAAAGAGAAAGTGTCTATACCCAGGTGTGACGTTGGAACAGCAGTGGAGGCATTCAGACAGGGGTTACTACCATACAGTGACTTATACAGCGAACTCACTAAGTATCCCTGCCACACCGTTGAAGATGTTCAGGCCAAGACTCTTGCTTTCATCAGGCTGGAAGAAGATAAAAGCTACAAACTTGGATCACCCAGTAGACCAAGGGATCATGAAAGGAGCAATAGGAAAAGCAACAAAGGGAACAATTATAGACCTATTCCATATTCAAGGCCAAATCAGTCAGAAGTCAACCTGGCTCATGAATATCAAGGTAAGGTTAAAGTTTATCCACCTATCTCCGAACATAACTTCAGTGTTGATATTGCAGGATTAATCCAGAGACTTGACAACATGGGATCAGCTGTTAGATGGCCCAGGAAGTCAGAAAATCCAAATCCCAGAAGAGACAATTCAAAATGGTGCGAATTTCACATGGATATTGGACACACCACGGATGATTGTTTCACCTTAAGGAAGGAAGTAGCCTACCTGCGGAAGTCAGGATACTTGAAAGATATGATCAAGACAAAAGGCAGAAACGCAAACCAAGATAAAGAAAATCAGGAGCATAAGCAGTATCGTAATCTCCCTCCACCAACACCACTCTATGAAGTAAAATTCATATCTGGCGGTTCAGAGATTTGCGGCCTGACAAGTTCAGCAGCAAAGAAGATAGCCAGGACACCAAGGACTGTATCACCCTGCAAGCCGGATCTTGTCCCAACAATCACTTTCAATGATTGTGACCTGGTGGGCATCCCTAATGTCCATCATGACGGCCTGGTAATTTCTATGCAGATTGGAATAGCCACAGTAAGAAGGATCCTGGTAGATGGAGGCAGCTCAGTGAACCTAATCATGCTTGACGTACTAAAAGCCGTGAAGATAAACGACGATCAAATCACCAAGAAATCTAGCGTCCTAGTAGGATTCAGCGGTGAAACCAGGAGCACCTTAGGAGAAATACACCTCCCAACCTACGTGGAAGGAGTCTCATCTTATGAGAAATTTGGAGTCCTTGACTGCCTGTCATCCTACAACGCTATCCTGGGTAGACCCTGGATTCACAATGCCAAGGCCGTACCATCAACCTATCGCCAGTGTATTAAGATACCAACAGACTGGGGCATAGCCATAATCAAAGGGGATCACAAGACAGCCCAGGAATGCTACACAGCAGCCTTGAAGCCTTCCAAGGCAGGTAAGTCCCTAAAAGCAATTACGAGTACCTGTCAGAGCACTTATATAGCACCTCCCGAATGGAAACATATCGGGTAATCCTAGACCACTGAGTACCCTGACGAGGTATGTTTTGATAGGTTCTGACGCACCAGATAGTGTCAGGCCTGAATTGGTAAAATTCCTTAAAAATAAATCATCTTGGTTTTCTTGGTCACATTTTGATATGACTGGAATTAGTGCTGATATAATTACTCATAAGCTCAATGCTGACCCATCTTTTAAGCCTGTACAGCATAAAAGACGCAAATTTGCAGCTGAAAGAAACACCATAATAAATGAAGAAGTAGAAAAACTCTTGGATATGGGGATGATCGGGGAAGTAATGTACCCTGAATGGTCAAGCTAACGTAGTCGTTGTGCGAGAAAAAGAATGGAAAGTGGAGAGTCTGTGTAGACTACACGACTGAACAAAGCTTGTCCTAAAGATCCATTCCCCCGCCTCATATTGATGCCATGGTAGACGCAACAGACCAGGCCACAAAATGCGACATTCATGGATGCATCCAAAGGATTCAATCAAATAAAGATGCACCTGGCCGACCAGGAGAGTATCGCATTCATTACGGGCAAGAGGCATATCTTGTTACCTTTGCCATGCCTTTCGGCCCGAAGAATGCGGGGGCAACGCACAACAGCCGGTCAACATGATGTTTAAAGACCAAATAGGTGACATCATGGAAGTATACATAGACGACATGGTGGTGAAATCCAAGAATGCAGAAGATCATGTGAAGCATCTAGAAATAGCATTTAAGATATTAGAAAAATGTTACATGAAGCTAAACCACTGCAAAGTGCCACTTTGAAGTCTCTGCAGAAAATTTCTTGGATATATGGTCACAAAGAGAGGCATAGAAGCCAGCCTGAGCAGATAAAGGCTATCCTGGAACTACGATCACCCAAGTCATCAAGGATATCCAAAAATTGACAGTAGGGTAGCCGCCCTGAACCGCTTCATATCAAGATCTTCGAGAGATGTAAAACATTCTATAACCTCCTCGGGAAGAATAAACAATTCCGGTGGACGGATGAGCATGAGGCGACCTTTCGGGATCTAAAATCCTATTTGTCATCTCCACCCTTATCGGCTAAGCCGAGAAAAGGGAGAACTTCTGTCAAGATATACCTATCTCACACTCGACACAGCGATCGTGCGATCTGGTGAAAGAACAAGACGGCAAAGAAACATCCATCTACTATGTAAGTAAAAGCCTGCTAGATCTTTGAGTTGAGGTATGGAATACTTGAAAAATACGTTCTAGCTTTAATTATGTCATGTACCAAGTTGAGACCCTATTTTGAAAGTCACCCCATTATAGTCAGGACAAACCTGCCCATAAAATCAGTCCTGCGTAAACCTGAACTTTTAGGCACGATGGCCAAATGGTCAGTACAAATTAGCACATATGACATCTCCTTTGAACCCGGGCGTGATCAAATCGCAGGCCCCTAGCGACTTTGTGGGTGATTTCAGCCTAACACGGAACCGGACCTAATAAAAGAGGTCAACCAACTAGAAAATAAAACCCTAAACCAAGAATGGACCCTATTCATTGATGGGGCATCCAACGCCAGGGGGACAGGGTGAGGACTAGTACTTAAATCACCACAGGGAGATGTGATAGCTCAGTCATAAGTCGTGAGTTCAAAGCTATCAACAATGAAGCGAAATATGAAGCCACGATAGCAGGCTTAAAGGTATGTCTAGAACTCGGTGTTCAAAACCTAAAGGTAAAAACTGACTCACTATTAATTGCTAATCAAATAAAGGGAGTTTATACGGCTAAGGATGCAAAAATGATTTCGTATTTAGAATATGCAAAAAACCTTACCGCTAAATTTGCTTTATTTGACATAGATCAAATATCAAGAGACACGAATACCCGGTGATGCTCGCCCCTAGGTTCAAATTTCACCCCACTGTTTTCGACAAAATACCAATTGTGCACTTATTAGAGCCAACCATCAAAGAAACTCGAACAGTCAATCACATCAATCGGACAATAACTCTTGAAACTAAACCCTATTATGATTGGTTTCTCCGAGGAATACTGCCTCAGGGAAGACATGAAGCAAGGGCTTTTAAAATTAGAGCTTCAACTTATGCTATCATCAATAACACCCTGTTCAAGAGATCGCAGGCTGGACCCTACCTGAGATGCTTGGAGCCTGATGAAGCCAAACTAGTACTTCAAGAAATACATGATGGACATTGTGGCAACCACAAAGGAGGAAAGAGCCTGGCAAGCAAAGTTCTCGGACAGTGCACTCTTGGCCTACACCGAGGGCCGATTGCACGGAATACTCTTCAAAATGCGAAGCCTGCCAAATTCATGCACCAATCATACATCAGCCATCTGCACTCCTTCATTCAATTTCCGCACCCTGGCCATTTATAAAGTGAGGCATGGATATTGTGGGAAAATTGCCTGTAGCTCCAGGACAAAAAGTCTTCATGCTAGCTATAACTGATTATTTCTCCAAATGGATTGAGGCTGATTCTTTCAGGCAAGTAACCGAAAAAGAAGTAATATCCTTTATCAGGACAAACATTATTTGCAGATATGGAGTCCCATCAGAAATAGTATGTGACAACAGAACTCAATTCGTGGGGAAAAGGACCCAAGCATTCTGCCAAGAATGGAATATCAACCAGGTAACATCAACCCTTGGAAATCCAAAAGCTAATGGCCAGGCGGAGTCAAGCAACAAGGTAGTCATAAGCTGCCTAAAAAAGAAGCTGAAAAGAAGACGAGGCAGATGGGCTGAAGAACTTCCATTAGTATTATGGGCAGAAAGGACAAGTCCAAAAAACGCAACAGGCCAAACACCTTACTCCCTGGTGTATGGCTGTGAAGCTGTCATCCCTGCGGAAGTAAGAGTACCAACATCCAGATGCAGCCTGAACAACGTTGAAGCAAACAAAGACCTGATGCAAGACAACTTGGTCCTGACAGAAGAATTAAGAGATGCTGCCAAAATCAGGATGGCATCATATCAACAAGCAGTCGCCAGGACTAACAATAAAAACGTCAGGGTCAGGGTCCTTAAATAAGGAGACCTTGTCCTACGCAAAGTATTCCCAAATAAAAAAGAAAAATCAGCAGGCAAACTGGCTCCCACATGGGAAGGCCCTTACTTAATTGATTCAATTGTTGGATAAGGAGCATGCATGCTCCAAACGCTAGAAGGGGAAATGATCCCAAGATCCTGGAATGTAACTCATTTAAAATTATTCCATATGTAAAGATCAGGCTACAATCAGGTATAAATTCAATCACTACTCAACCCAACATGTTATGTGATGAACTACATGTTTTACATGCCTTGTCTGAATTTTATATCTGATCAACTAACTCATCTATTTACTTTTTGAATCCTGAACAATTATACATAATGAAATATTATATGCATAAATATTCAGGATTGAGGGCTACTCTACTGTATATTCCTGAAACAAAAATTCTGCACTTAACCGTGCCTGACAAGTTGGTAACCACCACCAGATACAGTAAAGAGTCAGGACCAATCAGGCATGAAATAATTGCCTGACCTGACTAGGTTTACTGCCACGGATTACAACCGGCTGGACGCAGCAAGACAGGTGCAAGGGTGTTTTATCCCGACCATCAGTCTAAATGCCCTCTTGACAGGCCAAATACCAAGCCCTCCAGCTAGGCAGGGGACATAAGCCCTCCTGACAGGCCGGATTTCCCACCCCTTCAACCATTATAGCAAAAAACTATACTTGGTTGAAATACTCATAACAAATTAAAACAAAAATAATGTGCAGGTTATTCAAGCAGAATGTTTGACAACACCAATAGGATGAAATTCACAAGTAAAGCAAAAGACAGAATAAGCCACAAGAAGGCCACCATGCCTATATTAATAAAAACCTTTACCCCCTGGGGCAAAGGTGCCAAAATATTCATAAAAGCCAGGGACAACCTCCCTGACCCAAAACAGGAAAAGAAAAATAAATGTTTGTCCAGGGACATCCCCCCTGGATGGGCCAAAATACCAACTGAAAATATTTATCACTGTTTCTCCTTAGAAAGCAAAGAAGAACATTAACAACCTCGCTCCTCACTCTATGCCGGATCGGCGCCAACATCCTGCTCCCCCTGGAGAGTCGACCTCCGCTCATTTTCCAAATTGTGCGGTCGGGGATACTTTGAGGGCAAAGAAAGCCATCTCAGCTGCAGGATCCCATTTGGCCCTGGCCTCAACAGGCTCTCACATAGCAGCCGCCCTTCCTTTGATATAGAAATAGAGGGAAGCATCATCCAGCTTAAACTCCAAGTCATCCCTCTCTTGGGTGAGCTCCTCATTCCTATCCAAGGCCTCCTGCAACAGCCGCTTGCTTGAAACCGCCTCAGTCTTAGCAGCATCCCTCTCAGCCTGCACCATGGTCAAGTCAGCAGCTTTAGCAGCCAGGTCAGCTCGTGTAAAATCCAGCTCAGACTTTAGCCTATCATAATCTGATCTCATCAGATCAATTCTGGCTACCAAAGAAGTAGCCTGATAGGCATTATGGATACAGGTCGCAGCACCCTGGTCAAAAACAAGAAAAGTATGAGTAATTTATACCAACAATAGGAAACTACCAAAAAAAAACACATATAGAAATTATGCCAACCTACCTCCCTCACAGCAGCCAGGGCACCAGCCAAGAGGCTAACTGAATGATCCACTGAAGCAACTGCCTGATTAGCAGTCTCAACAGGGTCAAGGGTGAGCATGACATCCGATTTAGAAGCTGCATAATCCCTGATCTTCACCCTAGCAGCCTCCATATTATCCAACCTGGCTCTCACCTCCCTGACCGGGGCAGAAACATCATCATCTTCAATTCTCCTTTTTTGGGCTCTTTGAACTTGTTACGAAGCGGGCGCGCAGTGCGGTGCGGCAGTGACCTTAGCGACATCGGGCGCTCGGTCAAGTCAATAACAGGCTCAGTATCCCCGCTTCCCTAGGGATCTTCCTCCTTGATCTTAGTCAGCCTGGCTGAAAGGTCGGCCATGCCAAACCTGGCAAGGCGAACAGATGACCTAGTAGCTGCAACACGAAATACTGTATCAGTAATATAAACCAAACATAATCAAGAAACCCAGGTAAAAAGAAAGGAAAGATTAAGATGGACTTACTGCCTGAAGTAGTGGCACTAGCAGCCCCTGAAGCTTTAGCTGCCCCACAGGGAGCACCGTCGGCCTTCAAACAGCCGTGAAAGGTGACCAACCCCACAACAAAGAGGCCAGGACCTCTCCAAAGGAGGAATAGCAAGGAAAGCAGAAACATTGGGAGTGGGATACTCAGTTTTAGTAACCCAGTCATCAACTGCACACATAGGAGGTATGATTTATTATAAATTTTATTTCATTTTTTACTAACAGATAAAACATGCAGGGCAAAGAAAGAAACAAAAAGACTCACCAGCCACGCAGGCCTCATGATTTAAATACGCCAGGTCAGGACCCACGGCATTGGTCCCGACAAACATGTAGCCACAGCCCGACCCTTATCATGGCCATTGTCCAAGTTACTCGGAAGAGGAGTAGTAGACGCCCGACCTTAACACTTATACGGCCAGGACTGTTTGTTTTAACAGAATAACAAGTCTTCAAGTCATCAAGAGAAAAAGAAATATTGTGTTTTTTACAGAGGTTCTCAATAGAACATACAACCTTCCACACCATTGGCATTAATTGATAAGATGAAACACCGATCTCCTTAATAACCTCAACCATAAGAGGAGAAAAAGGAAGCTTACAGCCTGCCCTGAAAGCCCAGTCATGGATGCAGAACCAACCAGGATAAGCCCAGTCAGCCCTGATAGGAGAATCCTCAGGAATCCAGACTTCAGCATCAGCAGGGATGATCCCCTTATCCTTTAAAATCTTCTCAAACTCAGGCTTCAAACGGTTTGCAGGAGACTGATACTCATTTAAAGCCTTCGTAGGCTTGAATTGAAAAGCACCAAGAGATATTGAGATCATCTCCAATGGAGGATCACTCGGCTTATTTACTATGGGAGATGGAGCAACAGAAGAAGCAGGCAAGGTTTCAGAAGAAATTTCCTCAGGATTCTGAGGAGGAGGAGTTGCAGGAACCGCTGCCCTGGTAGATTTTTTCTTTGCAGCCATTATTTGAAGAATTATGGAAAATTGATTAAAGATTAAGGAAGTTGGAAATTAAGAAAACTGAAGAAAAGGATTGTTGAAAAGAGAAGATAAGAAGAAATTGCGTTGATGAGTTCAACTTAATGAAGCACACAAGTATTTATAGTGAAGAAGATTAGGGTTTCAGCCGCAAAATCATTAAGGAAGTTGCAGTAAATAACCACGCATCAGCAACTGCAGTAAAAGAGCCGTTACAGGAAACTGATCAGGAAAAACTTAACCGTTGGGTAATCTTACCAATAATAAAGTTATCTCCTCATTTTTTCGTTCTGGCACACTGCAAATGAGGAGATAAGGGGCAATTGTTAGGCCTGGAAATCCGCAGACCTTCTTGATGAGTATCTCACCTGAACCTAACTGCCAGGCTGTTAGGGTGCCAGGCTATCAGGGCACATGAAGATAGGCGCCAGGCCATAGAGAGGACAACGGTCAAAATATCAGGACGATATTAGACCATATACGCGTGTTATAAAGGAATTATATACGCAGCATTAAATGTGAAGATTATGCGGTAAATGCGATAATTAAGAGGGAGATATTTAGCAATTATTACTGGTAATAATGGAGAATATTCTGCCTTTAATACCAGATCAAGCAACCGTTCAGGGAAGAAGACTATATAAGGAACACTTTGAAGATTTCAGAAGGGATCTCATTCCTACGCAAGGAGAAACATACGAAATACATAGAGAAATATAAACATTGTTATTATCATATAATTATTCTCCCAAATTACATAGTGAAATCCTCTCTTGGCTTGGTGCCCATGATTTTTCCCATTCAACGGTTTTCCACGTACAAAATTGCTTGTCTTGTTATTGTTATTATTTCTTTTACAGCTTGTTATTATACCCTGACGACCTGACCAACAAACTACCTAGAGCTAGTTAACCCTACACAGTTTCACCCTGACCTGATTTGGCCCTGCGCAAAATCCACACAAAACAGCATGGTAGAAATGCCTTTATGCATCGAACGACGGTCAGAGCCAACTTATGTGCACCAAATCACCGATAAAGAGGAAATCACAGAGGAACCTTGGTTACAAGCGATCCTAAACTTCAAACTCAACGGCACCTATCCACCGGATATGGACAAAAGGGGACAACGTGCTATACGCTTACGAGCTTCCCAATACGTTCTCATGCAAGGAGAGTTATACAATAGAACACCTCTTGGTGTAATCCTACGCTGCCTTGATCATTCAAAGGCACGGAAAGTGATGGAAGAAGTCCATGATGGAGAATGTGGCCCTCACATGAGTGGACCCATGATGGCAAAGAAAATCACACGTTTGGGGTATTATTGGACCACAATGGAATCTTATTGCATCAAATATGTAAGACATTGCCACAATTTCCAAATCTTCGGGAATGTGCAACATGTCCCTCCTTCATTGCTTTACACCATGACATCTCCCTGGCCATTCTCTGCTTGGGGAATCGACATCATCGGTAAGATCACTCCGGCCGAAACAGAAGGTCATTGTTTCATCCTAGTAGCAATCGATTACTTCACCAAGTGGGTAGAAGCGGCTTCCTACACCAGCCTTACAGCCAAGAACGTGGCAAAGTTCATACAAACCAACATCATTTGTCGATATGGTTGCCCACATGAGATCATCAGTGACAATGGATCACATTTCCTAGCTGAGACTGAACAATTGCTAGCCAAGTAAAAAATCAAGCATTACCACTCCTCGCCATATAGACCACAAACTAATGGCGCGGTAGAGGCGGCAAACAAAAACGTTGTCACAATTCTCAAGAAAATGATTGAAAACTATCGAGATTGGCCAAGCAAGATACCCTTTGCTTTATGGGGATACCGTACGTCTGTTAGGACGCCCACTGGGGCCCCCCTTTCTATTTGACCTACGGCATGGAAGCTGTACAACCAGTCGAGCTAGAAATACCATCCTTGCGTATTTTACTCGAAAGTCAAATCCCAGAAGCCCAGTGGAAGAGGGATAGATATGAAGAACTCATCCTTCTAGATGAACGAAGATTGCGTGCATTACACAATGTGAAAACATATCAGGCACGTATCAAACGAGCCTCAACAAAAGGGTTAAGCCAAGGAACATCAAAGAAGGAGACTTGGTCCTCAAATCAATTAGAGCTCTTTTACCTGTCGATCCACGAGGAAAATTCAAACCCAATTGGGCTGGGCCATTTCTAGTCAAGTCCATACTTCCAGGGGGTGCGGTTAGGATCACAGACTTAGATGGGAACGAATTTGCCAACCCGACAAACCTCGACCAACTGAAACGTTACTATGCCTAGAATAGGAGCAAAAACGCGCCACGTGTAACCTCACGTGTCGCTCTTGTGGCACGAAATAAACCGCCCCTGGCCAAGCTGAATTAAGCTAATGTCATCTTGCTCTTGCATTTTGACAATTTGTCATCCTCATATCATCAAATAAACTGAAATGCATTTTAGGAGTAAGTAAAAGCTCATGCTTATTTTCTAAGTTCATTACAAGCTCTTGCTTAGAACAATTATTCTTTTACATTTACTTGAACTACGCGCAAGGGTTTGATTTCATTTTTAAATGAATACGTAGGCAATCCTTCACAGGATACAACCCTTTAATTATTTTAAATGTAAATAGAAGGACATTTGCAAATGCATTTGGAATTCGACAAGAATAATAATAGAAAATCGTAACGGTTTCATAACCAATCAACCTCTTTTATTTCATTTCTTTCAATAATAATACGCTACATAATAAAAGATTTAAAAATAAAATAGGCTAGGATTCTAAAAACCCCACCTTCTTATTACAATAATAATAATAATAATAATAATAATAATAATAATAATAAATAATAAAGACTTAGGCTATTCTTCCATTTTCCCTTTGTCTTTGTCGTTTTTATCATATTTCTTGTCTCGACCTCGAGCTGGACGCTCTTGCGCCACTTGCGACCTAATCACCAATGGTCTCTCTCGTGGTCTATCCTTGCCATTCTTGTCAACCACCATCGCGACGGCAGGAGAAGTCTTCAGAAGGATGAACAACTTGAAACCCGGCTTCTTCCTCTCCCTCAGTCAGATGCTTCTCTTTCTCATTTTCTACATCACGAACCTTGTAGTCAACAGGCTCGCGTTTCCTCAATCTCTCGCGCTCCTCCGGAGTAGTAGCTTTTCTCCACCGCAGATAGGAATCCGACACCCATAGAGCACTAACAGAAGAATTCAAGAACCATATTTTCCTTTGAGCACATTTGATGGCCCATTCTCTTCGACTCTCAGTAGTAAGCGCCACGGCAGTCTGCGGGACAGTGTCAAGCTTCGGAATCATCTGTTTTAATCCAACCTGCCTCATCAACCTCTCCGAGAAGATGGATATCATAAACTCCAAGCCAGGAATGAACACAGACCGGATAGGATCCAAGGATGATACTCCAATGACAGATTTGAGATGCCACCATGGTACGATCCATCTAATCAAGGGACCATCGTCACTCTTCAATTTGTTTTCCCAATAGTTGCAGACTCGAGTGAAGTCCATCATGTAGAGCCTGGTCCTCATCGCAATTGAGCGAGCATGATAAGCAGGAACATTAATTGAGGGCTCGATCAATCGAAGACGTTCCATAAGCCAGACCTACCAAAAGCAGGTATTAAAAAAAAAAAAAAAAAAAACGAATAAAGAAGAAAAAAAGAAACGAAAAAAAAAAACAAAAAAGAGAAACGAAAAAAAGAAACAAAAAAAAGAAAAGAAAAAATTCTTTTACCTGCAAAATAATGGGACTTCCCAGGTAAGGAAGGTCACGGTTGACTTTCCTGTTATCTAACCCCAACAGGATCTCTCCTAAGCACAAGCAAGCTGGGCTCCTGCGCAGTTCTATTTGCTCAATCAAGCTCAAATAACGAGGATCACCTCTCAAATCCTCATCAACATGCCCTTGAAGGACATATACATGTAGTAGGCAAAACCCGAATGCCCTTCGCCTGCCAACATAAGAGATAGTGGGATCGGCCCTATTGATGATTTGATCAATGAAGTCCAACATTCACATTCCCTTTGAGGTCACAAGACGGTCCACCTCAGCTCTTGTCAACCCAAGCAAATCCCTAAACTTGTTCTTATATCCTTGAGAAGTAGAGGGAATAGCAGGTAAATGTTCCGGGTCCCAACCACCGATCGCAGCGATTTCGTCGGGAAATGGGCAAATGTCGCCTCCGGGGAAGGCAAATACGTGATAATTCGGGTCCCAATAATCAAGACAAGCATCTAGGAACGGTTTGACCACCTTGATCAACTTCAAGCTCAAAAGTGATCCAAAGTTATAAGCACCCATGTCGTGTTTCTCCACATTGGAGAACTCATTTGTCCATTCTTTTAGACGAATTTCGAGAGTATTCATGATGTATTCTTATTTTGAGAGCTTTATGTAATAGGACGAAGGAAAGACGTAAGAATTATGTGAATAAAACCTCCCTCGACGTCTCTATTTATACTAAAAGCTGTTTCCTAAAATCCGTCGGGACGGATACACTGGGGAACAGGCGTGGCACTTGCTGCGCCTCTTAATACGGACGCAGCTCTTGCTGCGCCTCTTCCTCGGCCTTCTTTCTGTTTTTTTCCGCGTTGGATCTTTCCTAATTCCTCAAATAATAATTTCCTATTCATACGGGTTATTATTTTGGTAAATCCGTCAAATTGCCATGTTTCGTGTTTCCTAATTCCACGGGCACGCATTTCGAGGCGATATCGACATTTTCGTCATCTTAGCACGCTTATCCATTTCCTTTTTTTTTTAATTTTCTTTTGGAGAATCATTTCACCAATTTAATTTATTCATTTTCAAACTTATACATTTCTTTTTAATTTTCTTTTTGTGGAATGATTTTACTCCCGTTCCACATTACATTTCAAACATATATGTTTCTTTTTTTTCCTTTTTTTAGGGGATAGCCCTCCCTACCGTCCGGTCATTTCCGACAAATTTTTTGCATTTTTTTGCATTTCTGAGTCGTTATTTTGCGCTAATTTAGGCCATGTGTACAAATGTATGTTCTATGTGATTTCTGTGTAAATTTCGGCAGCATGACGGCATAAACCTGTTCAAAGCTAACCTACAGGTACAAACAAAGCAACCCAGCAACAAAGGAACTCATGCCATCATATATACAACCAAGAGAGGATATGTACACCAAACTGGGGGCTCGAGCCCCAAAAAAACAAAGTCCGAATGTCCAAAATGTAGGTCCTAAAAATGTACAAAATGTGCAAAATACAACCGAAGACAAAAACAACAAGCAAATTACTTTTGGTCGCCGCCTAGCTCAGTAACTCTCGCCTCGAGAGCAGCAACCTCGTCATCGCGGACCTCGGGCTCCCTCAGCAGGCGAGCTGTCTTCTCCCGGGACTGGGAAGCTCTCGCTCCAGCTCACACTCCCTTTGCAAACATCAAGAAGTGGCTCATGTCAATCATTTCAAACATAAGGAAAGTTAGAAAATTCGAAAATGAAGTAAACGGAAGGTTCATACCTGACGTCCTCGGCCCTTGATAAGTGCCTCGACGGCAAGAGTCAGCCGGTTGGCTCCCCTCCACAAAGCCACAAACCGGGATGGCGTAACCTGCATTTCAAAAGAAGAAATTCTTAACAATTGGACAAACTCAAGCAAATGTGTTCTTACACAAAATTATACAAGTTAGAGACTCACCCTCCAAATCGATCTTTGCCCACTCGTCCAAGCCAGCATCTCTCACCGCCGCATCAAAGTCACGCAGTTCGGAGATCGTTGTCATCCCCGTCGCGTCAGTGTACTCAAGGGTCTCGGGGTACTCGGGGGGCTCGATGCCCGCCGCCTCGACCTCCTGCAAAGTCAAATGACTTCCATTAACCGATGATCATTCATCGTGTTCTCAAAATGATCAAAATTAAAACACTTACCACGACGGACCAGTACGCCAGCTTCCCGTAGAGGAACGCCGAGTAGTCCTCGCCCGGAAGAAGGAGGGCGTCACCACCAACACCAGCCAGGTCAGCCTCCCTCTTCGCCTCAGAAGGCTCCTTGAACATCGTCCGAGGAGGATCGATGGGAACCGTCAAGACATCCCGAGAGCACTGACGAGCCAAACGCTCGCCCAAGTACCACACAGGACCCATCAACGTCCTAAGCAGCAACCGGCTCAAGCTCCTAGGTCGAAGGACATCAGCCACAAAGGGAGGAGCGCCAGCTTAGTCCGCCCAAGGCCTTGGCACCCACTAAGAAAAACAAACGAAGGGTCATTCTTATGATCAGTTCTAAAAAGTAAAGAAGAAAGACAAACAACGCAAGGTGAAGTACTCACGCCGTCCAACTGAAGAGCGTTCACCTCCCGTCTGTACGTCGTGGAAGGAACGTCGGCTCTTCGTACGGCACATCACCCAATCCCTCACAACGGGATAGGCCATCTCCACCGGCTCCGTCCTCTTGGGCGCGATGCCCGGAAAGTAGGAGTACACCCACGCCTGTAAAATAAGATAGTCAACAACGATCTTTCGTGGTTCGATAAGAAAAGGAAATGATCTTTCATGAAATAAAATGAAGGTTTATACCTCCAACAGCAGTCCAGGGCCAACAGCAGCAGGAGAAGTCCCCTTGTCCATCAACTCCGGACGAACCATGGCCCTCATAAAGCGAATGAGTACCGCAAAACCAGTAGTGACCTAGTCCCAACGGCCTAGGTCGCTCAGGTCAGAAAGAAATTGAAGGAGCTTCGTCGATAGCCTCTCTCCATTATCTCCGAGGTAGATCGAAGACAGAAACCACCAGAGCCACAAAGGAACACTCTGCTCGGCAGTACAGGGAGGAGGAGTCGTCTCCCTCCCCTCGACCACCACCATCGCCGGGGTCTTCCCCGCAAAATAGTCTCGGACGTAAGAACTAGGCACCAATCCAGGTACCGCAGCAGCCTTCAGCATCAAGTTCCAGCCGATCAATCTCCTAGCCTCAGCCGAGTCTACCCTCATGGCTGTCTCCGGCCACTCCACCACCTCAGTCCCACACGGCAAACCATAAATCATGCCGAAATCCTCCAACGTGACCCCCACCTCACCAAAAGGCATGTGAAATGTGGAGGTCGTGTCCCAAAACCGGTCCAGGAAAGCTCGGACCAGGCTGAGGTTAGCCCGAAGCTCCCTCCTCGTGATATCCCTCTAAGCCTGCACCAAAGCACCGAACGCTCCCCGCTCGATGATGGCTCGCTCCTCAGCCGACAGCCTCTTGTAGCACCCCATCGCCGTCGTATAGCCCGAGAACGATCTGATGTTCCCGAACTCCAATTTGGATTCGAAACAAGAGCTATCTTTAGCTTGAAGGAAGAAGAAAAGGAATAACAAGAAGGAATGAAAGAAGATGAATGAAGAGTGATGAATTCGATTTACCAAGCTCTTCACCGTCCTGTAGGACAGGTGACCCTCTGCAGCCCAAAGTAGGTGCCTGTTGTCCCAAGTCTCAGCCCACATAGGTGCTCCTCTCAGCTGGCGACCACCCCGTCCAACGTGGGCCTGTCTCGAGGCCTTCTCCTCCTAAAGAACCTCCTCCTCAACAGCCGTCACCGCGGCGGTAAAAACATGCTCTAACGCCTCCTTAAGTGAACGAGAAGGGTTAATAGCAGTATCCACGTCCATGGGAGCTCTCCCTGATATAGAAGCCTCATCACCTGCAAAATTAAAGTGAATTTAGGCCGCGTCAAGTGACGACAAGCCTTAATTAGGGGATTTTCGAGTTTTCGGAGCTCCGAAATCGCTCTTTTCTCGCCATCTTTGGCAATTCTCCCACAAACCCGTCCGTTCATGTGGTAATTTGGGTCAAGTCAAGCCTAAGTTGAAGCCTAGTCATGGGTTCGAGTCGGAATTTCGACAGCATTTCGTTATAACGACGATTATCCCCTAGAAAGTGTCCTGAAAAAGCCATCACAACTCAAAATTCGGAGATGATAGGAAGTTTACCTATCATACAAGGATTCCAAATGTCAGGTTTCGTCATAAATGGGTAATCCTAGGGCTATTTTCAAAGCAATTTACGGTTTAGATGTGAGACTGTCTCAATTTCACCCAAATGCTCAAAACTCAATGAAAATTCAAAAAAAATACATGGTTATGATCCTTATACTACCAATTAGCCATTTATAAGGTCAATTTTGCAAGGCAAAATCATTTGGGGGAAAAGCCCCAAATTTTCGATATAATTAGGGTTGAAACCCTGTTTTTGTCGGTCCAATTTGATCAATTATAGAAGATTAATGCAAGAATAATACACATACCTCGATTAATCATGGCAAATGCGAGTTCTTGATCAAATTTTGACGAAAAATAGTTGGAATTTGAGAGAATAATTAGAGAATTATGTTTCAAAATTATGAAACAAAACCCTTGTTTCATCGGGTTTTTACTCAGGAAAGCCATGCTCAGGAAAAGACGCAGCAGGTGTTGCGCCTCTTCGAAGGGACGCAGCTCTTTCTGCGCCTCTTCCTCAGTTTCCCTCTATACGAATTTTCGAAGATTCGTTATGAGTTTTTTTATTTTGTGGGCCCATCTTTGGTGCGCCTCTTCCTCGATGTCATATCGCATATTTGGTCCGTTTGACATTTATTCTTCGCCCGGACCCGTACTTCCAAGCCAACTGCAAACTGTCGCCATATTTTTACCAAGATCTTGCTTGTCACAACGATCGAATATTCTCTAACAGCTGTTTCGACACACCTCTATTATGTTCCCCCAGGGAGAGTACACGGACAGACATTCCCTCTCGAGACATGGAGATCAGTTCCCGATTATGTTCCCCCAGCGAGAGTTCACGGACAAGCAATCGTCCCTCTCGAGACATGGAGATCAACATCGACCCCAAGCTCTTCCGAAGTTTGTTTGAAGCCGACCCAAGCCGATTTCTCCCAGTAGTTCCTGACTACGTCCTGCTGCCTCCTCCCAATATCGCGTTTTGTTTCCCCTTGAGTTTCAAGGAATTTTAGGTATGGTCTCTTCTTATGGCTGGCGAGCCTCCTTACGTAGTCTAATGGACTTTAAACGACCCTCCCCGATAGTCGACAGACTCTAAAATGTTCCCGACGATAGGTCCTTGGCTCAGACCCCTTGAGCCGCCTCACGTCGCCATAGTCGTCAGGTTGTAATCTTGATTGACTGAAGGCTATACTTTGACTTTCACCTTGTCCAAGCCTCAGTCAAAGTGGGGGCTCTGTAGATACCTCATTTCTACACCTCCCGCAAACCACCCGGTGATGATTGGGCCGCATGTTTGGTATACGGAATGATTTGTGACAGTTCGTAAGTTTATCGTCAAGTGATCGCTCAAACACTTGTGTCTACCTCATAATTGTCTTCTACGTGCCGATACGGTCGTTTTGGAGTAATTAGAGTACATTTGGAGCCCGGGTCAAAAACCGTCTTCATTTTCTAATAACCGAGTCAGAATGTTCTGGAATGTTCCGGATATTTCTATTCCATATTTTCCAATCTTTTAATCTTTGGTAAAATATCTCCCGTAATATTCACACAAAATATTAAGGAAACGAGATTAATCCGCTATTCCATAATAGAAACGCGGAAATCTTTCTTCCGCAGGAGGAGACCACTGAGGAAAGGACGCAGCAAGTGTTGCGCCTCTTCCAAGAGACGCAGTGCCTGCTGCGCCTCTTCCTCATTCCTTTTCTGCGTATTTTTCGTATCTTTTCGAGATTCACTTCCAAAGTTTCTCCAAAAACCCTACTTCCTCCGTGTGATTAGTATAAATAGAGACCTTCGGTCTCACATATTTCTCACGCGAGTGTCCGCCCTTCTCTTCTCCCTTTGCATTCTTCACCACGTTCTTACTTTTTGGCGTCTACGTGCTTGAACTTTCGACCACGTAAGCTCGGATCTTTCTGAGTACCAGCCTCGTTTTGCATGACCGACCAATTTGACCAACTCCACAATCAATCAACATTAATCAATCTTGTTCGTTTTCCTCCTAGAGGGCACTTTCGTCGTACATTCGAGTCGACCATCACTAAACGTTAACTTAGTTCATCTCGTTTCGTCAAACATGTAAGTCTGAGGGTGTAAATCCTTCTTTTGTTTATTGTTCTTTATTATCGTAATTAATATTGTAATATTTATGTCGAAAGTATTCTTAAAACCGATTTGTAAAACCTTGTTTAAAAACCCTTTTACGGATTATCGAGAAGACAACCGTCGAGAAAGGACGCAGAACTATTGCGCCTCTTGAAGGGACGCAGACTGCCGCGCCTCTTCGTGAGGCCGCCACGCTTCCTCGCTTCCTTTCTTCTTCCTTCGTCTTTTGATAATTCGATTGTTTTGTTTCGTTTTCAATTGTTCATATTTCTTTTAACCCGATAATTTAAGTATGATAATCTTGACCTGTAATTCATTATTCATCATTAATTAATTCATCTTTTAAATCCCAACCTAAATCCCTTATAATTCATATTTGCGGGTTTTCGTCATTAAATCAATTCGGTTTTTAGAGGTTTGATTTACCTATATTAAATCTCTGGAATTCATATTTGATATACTTGTATTCGCTATTTACTGCCACCATCATTTAATTCATCATTAATAACCTGTTTAGTCTAATTAATTTGATTAGTTTGTTTAATTTGTAAATAATCTTATAAATCTTGTAAATAATTCGTTCTAATCAGTTTCATTCGTGTTTTATCGTTTTTTATGGCCTCATTCACATGCAAATAATATGTTAATCACTTTCATCCGAGTCAAATATCAATAATCGACCATTAAATTCACCAATGAACATTAACGAGTTGCTAATGGATTCGATACATTATCTTTTTCATATGCTATTTATAACTTCATCGTATTATTTCATATTTTGTTTTTCATGTGGATTGTACGACAACATTGAACGCCACAAAGTGAACTGAATTACATTATATTTGTTTTGGTCCGTAATCGCCTACATGAGCTGATAACTCTGGCTATTATATTGTAAAGTTGATTGATGGTGGGTTCAACGAGCCATAAGTCAAACGGTTGGCTGATCGATCACAGATGCGAGTTATAACGATACCTCGTAGGACAATTGTGACAACGTAATGGAGTCCTAAATGTTTAAAAACATTCGGTGCCAGGTCGTGGATTGGACGTCCATTGTGTTCCTAGAGTCGATTCTTTTGACTATCGACTGTCTCTTGAGATTAAGGCAGTTTTTGGGTGACTTTGATTTCTTTCTCATGGTCGACCGTAACAGGAGGCTAAGCAGATTTTATATGGGTCATTTCTTACTGTGCTTATATCTGCAGTATTCGAGTTGAAGAAAATATCCAACCTATATCAGGTTTAGTTATTTCTCAGGGCTACTCGAGGAGTTGTAACTGAAATGCATGGCCATGCTCGAATGATGATTCGTTTATCAGTTAACTTACTCTCTAGTCGGGAAAACCCCTCTTGATATTGATCACTTGTAAAATACGACCTTTGTGAATACGGATTTTGCAAATTGTTTTACATTGAGTGGGAAAAGTTTTAGGATATGAGAATCGGTTATCGCACACACACTTGTGAGGACAAGTGGGAGTTTGTTGGAGCTTATGTCCTCCTCAGTTAGTGTGATAACATATATAAATCTCTTATAAGTTCACAAGGGTATACTTAGTATTTTATCAGTTGATTAACGTTTACTTAATGACGGTTGGCTTGCTAGAAGTTTGACCTTATTATCATACTGATGGCGGTGATCAACTGGTCCCTAAAAGTCACACCTAAAGTATGTGTTTGAGAGATGTGATTGTATGAAAATATAACCACATTGATGCCTTATATGACTAAAAGGTTAGTCCATGTATTTGACTAAAAGGTTAGTCAATGTGATGATGAGACGATTATTTAATATAATTAAATAATATCAGCTGAGACGAATTAATTGTCAATTCGTAAAATTGAATATAAACTGTTATATTTAATTATTGTATATAATGTTAGCTTAAACAAATTAAGATGTTAATTCGTAATTAAACGTAAACGGTTATATTTAATAAGTAAATTATAAATATGAGATATTTATAGTTAATGTATATATTATACGATATTGTCATAATAAATGATGACGGACCGGTATTAAGTGTGTGGACTTATTAATACAGGACGACATAAATGACAATTGATAAATAATACACATTTTTTACATTTTTGACAACAACCTAAAATAAGAAGATTTCCTCCTTATTTTGGTGGTTGGTCAAACCGAATAAGAGGAAAAAGAGGAGAAAAATATCTCCTCTAATTCCTCTCTTTGGACGGTTTTAAGGGGAGAGGAGATATCATTTTTCCTTACTTCCTTTTGACCTAATTCTCTCATCACAAAAACTAAAACCTTAAAAATAATTAACAATTTTAGGGATCTCTTTCTAGCAAGAACAAGGGCATTTCTCATAGCATTTTGGGTGCAACAATTAGGAGAATATCGATCTCGATATTTGTTCTTAGGCCAAATTGCTAGGACCAAAGGTTGATTCTAATCTCTACTCTTTTTGTTTATGTAATTTCATTTGTGACTCGTATTTTCATAATTATAATTTCGTTATAATCCGAATTCTTGATGAAGTATATCGATATTTCCTACAAGTGGTATCAGAGCATAGGCCACGAAATTATTTTATATGATTATCATAAATGGATTTAAACAAAAAAAAAAAATTGAGAAAAAAAAATTATTTCGGCCGAATTAAAAAAAAATTTGCCGAGAGATATTTTTTTTTTGATGTTTTGTTTCCTTTTGATTTATTGATATTGTTGTTTTAACATGTTAAGATGATAATATGATAGATTTGTAGATGTTTTGATTTAATTAAAATTAAATTGAAATGTAAATGGAAATTTGTTTTGCTTTATGATGATTTGTTTTTGCTATATAGTTTTGGCATACAAATTAATTAATTTAACAATGTTCAAATCAATTGTGATGAATCAAATATTCGGATAATCGATTTAATCATAATTTAGATATTCATTTTAAGAGGTTAAATTGAATCATCTAGTTTGAATCTATGCTTAAATTAAAAGTTGATGATTATGCCAATCATGTTCTAGTAGCAACATTAAACAAACTTGTTCATAAAATGGGTTATTTTTGAAAAGAAAAAAAAAACTGTTTTTGTTTTTTTTAGGGCAAAATGCCGCAAGAAATAAAAAAAAAAAAAAAACTGTTTTTGTTTTTTTAGGGCTAAATGCCGAGAGAAAAAAAAACTGATTTTTGTTTTTAGGGCTAAATGCCGAAATGTAAAAAAAAAAACTGTTTTTTTTTTTTTTGTTTTTCCGGATTTGCCGAGAGCAATTAATAAAAAAAAAATTGTTTATTTTTGGCCAATAATCTTTATACATTATTTATAATGTATGATTGTTTGTTGTGAAAAAGTTCACAAATTTTTAGATACCCAGTTATTTTAAAGAGGTTTAAAATAATGTTGGTTTAATTCATATCACTAGTTAATGTGAATTAAGATTTGAATTATTTTGAGGAATTGAGGAATTGTCACATAATTTGATCATTCAAATAGGTGGTTTGGATAAATTACTCTACATAATTAAGGAATTATGTCTTGAATGATTAATTTATAGTTGATGCATTTTTATTTAGTTGTATGAATTGTTGAATGGTTTTATTTACGTATTTTTGCAATCGGTTGTAATTTTGTATTACTTAGTGTGGCCTTAGTTAATTATGTTTTTGTAATGATGGAAACATAATTTTAATGTAATTTTGAGATCTCGAATCTCCGTTGATTTTCTTTAGTATTATGTTTTTGAAATTAGAATGTAAATAGGTTTATTTTGTAATTTTATTGTAATTTTGAGAAGACTAAAGATGGAGATTGGATTGCTCACTCCCACTACATGGACCAAGATGGAACATCCAGACAAGCTTCTCGGGTCCTAGGAAGGATTCCAAAGTTGTATTTATGTTCATTTTGGTAGATAGGCCACACTAGGACTTTGTTTTTGTTTACGTTTTTTCCTTTCTTGTTACTTTTCATCGCATGATAATTATTGCATCATATTCAGCCTAAACCAAACCACCTACTTATATGCATGAAAATTGACTCATATAGATTGAATGTTAGTTATCATGGACATAAAGATGTCACACAATTTTAAGCCATCATCTTAGTTTATTCATTCTCGCATGCTAGATATTAGTTCAATGAAAATGAATTAAAATAAAGTTGATGGGATCTTCCTCTAAAACTAAAATTGAGACTAGTCTTTATAAGGGCAAACAACTATGAATCCCTTCTTCGTCGGTAGGCATATAGGACCTTACTCTCCATGTGTCCCCTTCTACGTTGGGTAAGTAGTTTGTGTTGACTTATTTTACCTCAACATTATAATCCGAAGAGTTTCTCGTGATTATAATGGACTAAAGATAGAACTTACAGAAATTTATCAACCAAGAATTCTAACAGTAGAATTAGCCAAAAGGTTGGCTTATCAATTTACAGATAATTGAGTCTTGGGATCATTTATATAATTCTTGAGGGAGGTCAATTGTATAAATGCTTGAGTCTTCGCTTATAACGGTTTTGCATTAGACTTAAATCATAACGATGAGTATGCTTATTATGTTTTTATTCTTCTTTTCGCAGTGTAGAATTCGTTTTATGTTGATAATACTGCTTACAACAAATGGCTGGAAATAACGAAATCCCTATGCCAAGTGCCACACTTTCACGCGAGTCCTGGCTCAAAACTTTCATGGACCACATGAATCAGTCCACACGACTGAAGAATGACGGGTCCAACTTTGCTGACTGGGAGGCATCATTACGGAATGCTGCCATTGCTGACGGTAAGCTCAAGTACTTAACTGAGCCAATACCGCCAAACCCAGGCCCCAATGCAAGAGCTAACGAGTCACTTGCTTATAGGGACTTCGTCATGGAAGCGGGTGCGATAAAGAACGTACTCATTTTTGCAATGGAAACCAATTTGCAAAGACGCTTCATTGCCCAAGGTGCAAACCAGATTTTCACCACGCTCACTAATGAGTTCTCAAAAGCACCGAGAATCGTTACTTATGAGCATACCTGTCGCATCTTTGATGCGAAACTCCAGAAAGGCCAACCAGTTAGCCCACACATTCTTAACATGATTGAGAATGTCGAGAAACTGGAGGCACATGATTGCAAAATCAGTGAGAGCATAGTCATTGACCGTATGCTTCATTCACTTCATGATGGTTTTGCCCTTTTCAGGGCAAATTACTACATGAATGACATGAAGAAAAGTCCTCATGAGCTACACTCACTTCTCGTACAGCCCGAGAAGGATATGAAATTGAGTGGGAGCATGAAGCAAGATGTTCTTATGATTTCCAACAAGAATAAGGGTAAGGGCAAAGCTCACGGCGACCTAACTGTAGGAAAGCCAAAGTTTAAAAAGTCAGGAAACGGTAAGAGTGGGCCTGGTGAGACTAGTGTCTCACAAGGCAAGGCAAAGAGCAAGGACGGTAACGTTGAATGCCACCATTGTCACAAGACTGGACATTGGAGGAGGAACTGTATCGTGTACCGTGAGGACATAAAAGCAGGCCGCGTCACTCCTGTTGGTATGTCATCTTATATTCATATAATTGAGATTAACCATGCAAGTTTCAGAACTTGGGTACTTGATATTGGTTGTGGTTCTCATCTATGTAATCATTTGCAGGGCCTAAAAAACATCAAACCCCTCGCAAAGGTTGATGTGGACCTGCGAGTCGGGAATGGAGCACGAGTTGCTGCAGTCTCAATGGGAACATACGTAATCCAGCTCCCTAGTGGTTTTGAGTTATATTTATATAACTGTTACTATGTACCCAGTTTATCTAAGAATATTATTTCTGTTTCCGTACTTGATAAAGACGGTTTTTCATTTTCAATAAAGGACAATAGCTGTATTTTCTCTTTTAATGAAATGGTTTATGGCAAAACAGTTTCCATGAATGGAATTTATATCTTAGATCAAACCACGGATATATTACATGTGAATAATAAGAAATTAAAGGTTGGTGACAAAGATCAAACTTATCTATGGCATTGTCAAATGGGACACATAAATGAAAAACGTGTAAAGAAACTCATTGAGAATGGGACTATTCCCACATTTGATTTCTCTTCATTTGACACGTGTGAATCATGTCTTATCGGCAAAATGACTCGAATTTCCTTCAAAGGTGTTGGAATGCGCACTAGTGACCTATTAGGACTCATACATACTGATGTATGTGGACCTATGTCAATTACCGCAAGAGACGGCTATAGATATTTTATCACTTTCACGGATGATTTGAGTAGATACGGATATGTCTACTTAATGAAGCATAAAAGTGAGTCTTTTGAAAAATTCAAGGAATACCAGAATAAGGTTGAGAACCAACTGGGAAGAAAGGTTAAAGCACTTCGTTCAGATCGGGGTGGCGAATATCTTTCAAATGAGTTTGATCAACACCTTAAAGACTGTGGAATAGTTTTACAGTTAACTCCACCTGGAACACCTCAATTAAATGGTGTGTCCGAACAGAGAAATCGAACACTACTTGATATGGTTCGATCCATGATGAGTGAAACGGTAGTACCTGATTCATTATGTGGTTTTGCTCTTTTGTCAGCGGCTCTTATACTTAACCGAAGTCCGTCTAAAGCTGTTGACAAGACTCCATATGAAATGTGGAAGGGAACGGTCCCTAACTTGTCCTTTATTCGGGTTTGCGGCTGCGAGGCTTATGTCAAGTGGAGACACGAGGATAAGATCGGCCCGTGATCGGTCAAGACATACTTTACTGGTTATCCAAAAGGAATGTTTGGTCATTACTTCTATTCGCCTACCGAACATCGAGTTTTTGTTGCGGCTAGTGCGAAGTTCTTAGAGAAAGAATTTCTCGAGAACAAGTCAAGTAATAGAACCTTCGAGCTGTTGGAGATTCAAGAACCAACTACCGAGGAACAGATCGAGGAAGTTTTTCCTTCAACTGATGATACGGTTAATATTCCTCAGGAACCTAGGAGGTCGGGTAGAGTCTCTAATCCTCCAGACAGATACATTGGTATGGTCGAGGAAAATGACGTTTTACTCCTAGAGAGTAATGAACCCGCTACCTATAAAGGTGCCATGACCTGTTCTGACTCTAAGCTATGGCTTGAAGCCATGCAATCCGAGATGGACTCCATGTATGAGAATGACGTATGGGATCTTGTTGATTTACCTAACAAGGTACGACCTCTTCAGTGCAAATGGCTTTACAAGATAAAGCATTCTGTAGACGGGCAACCAGATACCTATAAGGCACGACTAGTGGCAAATGGTTTCACTCAAGTGCACGGATTGCATTATGATGAAATCTTTGCACCCTTAGTTATGCTGCATTCCATTCGGATAATCTTAGCGATTGCCGCTTTTCATGACTATGAAATTTGGAAAATGGATGTGAAAACCGCCTTCTTAAACGGTTATTTGGAGGAGGAATTGTACATGGTACAACCCGAAGGTTTCATAGATCCTTAAAATCCTAAGAAAGTGTGAAAGCTTAAGAGTTCCATTTATGGACTTAAGCAAGCTTTTCGGAGTTGGAATCATCGTTTCGACCAGGTGATAAAAGAGTATGGTTTCACTCGATCGGTCGAGGAACCATGCTTATATGTCAAGTCAAGTGGGGGCAAGATTGTTTTCTTGATATTGTATGTCGATGGCATACTCTTGATTGGGAATGACATTCCTCTCTTATCTTCGGTAAAAGGATGGTTGAAGAACCATTTCCAGATGAAAGATCTGGGTGAGGCACAACGCATATTGGGAATCCCTATCTATCGAGATAGATCACGACGGATGTTATCACTGAGTCAGGAGTCTTATTTAGATAAGATTCTTGAAAGGTTCAGCATGACCAACTCCAAGAAGGGGAACCTTCCAATGACGTCTGGGATGCATTTGAGCAAGTCTCAGTCACCCACGACACCTGAAGGGGTCGAACGCATGAGTCGTGTTCCTTATGCATCAGCCATAGGATAAATCATGTATGCCATGATATGCACACGTCCAGACGTGCCATATGCATTGAGTATGACGAGTCGGTACCAAGGCAATCTAGGTGAAACACACTGGATGGTTGTTAAAAACATCCTTAAGTACCTACGGAGGACTAAGGATTGGGTATTGACATATGGAGGAGATACTAAGCTATGTGCAATCGGTTACGCAGATGCTAGCTTCCAAACAGATCGAGATGATTCGAAATATCAGTCTGGATTCGTCTTTACTCTTAATGGTGCTGCGGTCAGCTGGAACAGTTCCAAACAGGAAGTTGTAGCAGATTCTACTATTGAATCTGATGCGTCAATTCTTACAAGGACTATCCATAGTTCCTAGTTCGAATGACCCAATCACCATCTATTGTGACAATAGAGGTGCCATCTTCCAGGCCAAGGAGCCTAAGTCTAGCAACAAGTCTAGACATGTACATCGGAAAGCTCACCTGATCCGTGATTACGTGGAGCAACAGGAGATAGTGATTGACAAGATTGCTTCGGATGACAACATCGCGGACCCTCTGTAACACCCCCATACTCCAAGTGCCTTACCAGGACCACTCAGGTATAAGGATGCCACCATCTCGGTTACCCGAGGCATGATATTCATAAGACAATAACGAAACAACTTTAAAATAAAATAAAGTTTAAAGTGATTACATAGCAATACCAAACTGATAAAAAGAAATACAAGACTCTCAGACGGTCTACTGCTAAAACTATCAAAGCTATAAAACATCGTCTGACACAGCGGAAGACTTCTAACTGCCACGTGAAGACTCATCCTAGCTATCCCATACGCGTCATATCATACCTGCTCAATAACTGCTCACCACCCCCGAATGGATCACCACAGTTTTTAAAACATTTAAACGGGGTCAGTACTAATCACACAACTCAATATATCAACAATAAGATAAACAGACAGCTTAACCGTCACACACACACAATCACACCAATCCCAACAATCGCAATCACCGATCGTCCCATCCCTTTGGACCCGACCACGCCCGGGGGGACCGCAGGCCGTACCCACCAAATCCCCGCTCCTCATAATGAGCGATAACCCTGTCCATTAATGTGCACATCCCCTTCCGTGGCGGGTTCCACGAAGGGCGAAATTAGGGCGTGAAGCCACTCCCGCAAGTGACCCCACTCAGCCGAGGACACGCCTCGAGAACCAGAGACAAACAATCACAGTCAACAAACCGTCACAATATAATTACTATATTATTCAATCAACCACAACACATCAACAATCATCCCATTATGGGACTAATACTGAGTAGGAAATCCTACCTGGAAAGCACAACTATCAGACGGTCTCTACAAATTTGTATCAAAAGGCTTCTTCTACAAAACCTCCTCCTATCATACAACATACAAATGCTACCAAATCACAAACTACTCAAAAACCCCCAAATCCCTAGATTAGGGTTTAACCAACTTAAAGGAAAGACAATAAAAAGGGTACATAGATCTTACCTTCGACGCAAGGATCTCAACGGTATAACCAACGATGAAAACCGACCTTCCAAACTCCGGGATTTGCTAACAATGCGATTAAGATGATGAACGTACTTGCTTTCTCTCTTTGACAGTAAATTAGGTTTTGCAAAAGTGTTTAGAATGATGACGGAAAAAGGTTATATATCTTAATCGCATAATTAACAAAACCCGAGAAAAACTCCCCGTAAACCGGCTACTCGATCGAGTACCTAAGGTACTCGATCGAGTGCCCCCTTACTCGATCGAGTATCCTAGTTACTCGATCGAGTACCCAACAGGTCAGAAACTATTTTAAAATGCAACTCACCCTTACTCGACAGAGTAAGGCCTACTCGATAGAGTACCCAAAGACTCATAAATACGGAGTATTACAGTCTTCCCTCCTTAAAAAGAACTTCGTCCCCGAAGTTCAACCCATACTCAAAAACAAACATACTAACTTGATCAAGACACAACAACGTGACTAAGAACTCAAAACAAAACTCCAACCCAAACATGAACTCGTAACACCAACCCCACTAACTATTCCTACCTCCACAACATGGCTCACGATATCGTATCGACTCCATTATATCTCTCTCAACACTAACTCCATACACACCAACTAGCTCCGTAATACATCACCCAGAGCCAATCCAATATCAAAATACCCCTAACATCAAACGGAATGTTACATTCTACCACCCTTAAAAGGAACTTCGTCCTCGAAGTTTACTTACACTCATAATCATCATCATGCCACTATCAAAACTCTCGAACTCCTAAACATCACACTACTACAAGCACGGCCATGGCCTTTTAACAACATCAACCACAAAACAAATCCCTCCTTTACACTATGCTAACACTCTACTTCCAATTATTTTACAACATGCACAACCATGAAACTCACTTTTATCGCAACCTACTCCTCTTAAGACAAATCTTACGTCCTCGTAACTCACTAATACTAAATCCTTAGTTAAATCATCTCATCATCCTCATCACCACCACATGTCAAAGATAACCGCCTATAACCTCATTTCTATAACCGTTCCTATTTCCAAGGCTTTCTTACTTAAACAGTTCTCATACTTCAATTCACTCTGCACTCCATCTAACTAATACCGCAAAACCCTTAGTATAACCAATACTCCAACTCTTCCACATTACCGCAACATGACATACCTCTCTATATAGACTATATAAAACTTCTATCGCCAAAAGCATAACTCACGATCCACACGTGTTATGTACACTCACACAAGATCATCAAGTTCTTTTCTTTCATCACTGCAAAACTCATACATGACTTAACAAGACACTAAATCCAAACACCCTTCCCTCACTGCCCAACGAAAGATTAAAACCACCTACGACTTTGGATCATTACCACACATGTTCTACGAATCACTTGCCATGACTATGTGCACCGATGTCTCATCTACAACAAGGTCAAATATTCTGTACAACCTCTTACAACTGTGCCCTATCAACAGAAAATCACTATACCATCACAACAACAAAACATACACAACTTTCTCCCATATCATACTCTACCCTCACACCCAAGTTGAAACTGGTAAGAAACATCAACAAACAAAACAACAGTCTATATGTTCAACCAAAACTCACAAAGAACAACAGCAAACAAAATAATAATCTATGTATAACTGGTATGCACTTTCGAAAACTTGTATCATAATCATCCCGCCTACTCCACCACAACCGGTGACGGCATCACAACACCGTCACCAACAACCGCACCGCAGTGCGAAAATATCCGCATTACAACACGAAGTACCGTGCCCGGATCACCACCCGAGGCACCACAACCGCACCGATAGACATCACAACTTACTCAAACCCATAAACACTGACTCGGGATAACTTCTCAGACAAGAAAAACTTACTCAAATTGATGCGACCATAATTGGCGCATATTTAGCCCCCGAATTACCATTGTTTCTATGCTTTTTAGTGCCTATTTGGGTCATTTCTTATCTTTAGTTCTTTGTTTTGCATATTCTTTGAGATTTTGATCCCTTGGTAGGAAAGGAGTAAGAATCTTGCATTTTCATGGCAAAACAAGGCTAAATTGATCATATTCAATGACCAAGCATCAAGGAGAGACAAGACTAGAAGGCCTTTGTACATAGCATAGTAGAAGAGCATTGTTGAGAAAAGGATCCTTGAGTCCCCAAGGAAATCCCCAAGGAATTCATGAAGAAAAGGGAAGAAAAAGAAGAAGGAAAGGCTGCTTTGAACTACAATCCGAACGGATTGTAGGGAATCCGTCCGTCCTCGCCAATCCGAGCGTCCCCGCAAAGGAATCCGCTCGGATTCCCCTCGCCCGATCCGAGCGTCTTGCCCAAGAATCCGCTCGGATCCCTCAGCCCAGATCCGGCCGTCCCGACTCCCATCCGCACGGATCACAGCACAGCACGTTTTCATTCCTCAAGCATCGATAAGAGAAGCCCTTCTCTCGGATAATCCCGGAGGCTCCTTGCTCAACTTAAAAAGTGTAATTACTAGTTTAGCCCTTAGTTAACACTAATGCATCCTCCCTAATTTTCACTATAAATACCCCATTAGTCTAATTAGAGGAGCATGTTCTTCTTATCAATAATTAGAGTAGTTAATATCAATCAAATCTCTCTTCAATATTGTAATCAAATATTAATCAAGTTTTAATCCAAGTTTTAGTTCTTTAATCTCTCTCTTGTTCTTACTTTATTTTGGGTAATTGAAGATTATTTGGGTTATTTTGGGAGATTGACAACCTCTCAATCTAGGATTCAAGTACTTCTATTATTCTTGCTTTGTTATTGGAATCATTAGTAGGTATAATCTCTTAATCCCTTTTTAATTATTGCTAATTACTTTCATTTATTCATCATGTTTCATTATGTTAGTATGATTGACAACCTTTCTAGCATGATCAATATGATAATGAGTGAGTAGTCTCTTAGCTAGGGTTTAATGGGTGATTAGGGGAAACCAACATGGGGAATGATTCATGCTTAAATTAATATGCTTTCATATCTTATTTGCTTGCTTGTTTTGATCTTAATACATGCACATGTTATATTTGATGAAATGCTAAGCCTATGAATCCTTGCATTTACTATCATCTTCTATCCTTTCAACTTGACTTGTAAGACATAACCCAACTCAGGTCTTGTTAGACCATGCATGTGTTAAGTAGGGAAGATTAAGTCGACTTGTAGGTGTTGTACAATCCAAGAGATTCGGCTCCGGGACCCAAACTTTCCTAGGATTGTAAGATATAACCCAACTCAATCCATCACAACAATAATTGCTTGCTTATAATTTGAGAACATGTTTGTATGATCATATCCCATGATTCCCCTATGAACCCATGACACCCTAGTGCTTTTAATCAATTGTTTACATCCCTTATTTCATTTACCTTGTTAGTTTATTTTCATTGCTATTTTAGTTTAGTAACCTTCTACATCAACCCAATTTGTGACACCCCTAAGACACCACTAGTTACAATAGAATCTTCATTTCAATACCCGTCCCTTGGGATCCGACCTTTACTTGCCTCTTTACTAATTGTAGAGTTGTTTGTGAAGTATAAATTGTGTTTTGTATCGACCATTGACCAACGACCACATATGCTTAATTGTGAACACCAAATGGCTCCGATCAAAAATGGCGCCGTTGCCGGGGACGGTGTTTAATTGATTTAAGATTTCTTTTATTGTTTTTAGTTGTGTCTTTTTCACCTTGGGGAAGTAAAACTCCTCAAGGTTTGTTCTAATTGTTTTTGAGTTGTTTGATATTTTGCATGTCTAGAAGGTTACAAAGAGATTTGTTACCTTTTGACCGTGAAATCGAAAGAACCTTGACGAATAATAGGAGACTTGTTAGGAGGAATTTGGGAGGTGTTGGTGAAGTTGTTCAACCCACTAGTGAGTTTGTCAATCCTTTCGCAATAGAAGGAGAAGAAAACCCATTAAACAATACCACACAAAATCCACCTAAAATGCCTAAATTCTCATCACACTCTATACCCACCGAGGAGGATCTACCAAATGGTACTCCTACCCCACAACATCTTACCGGAAACTTTATTGCCAAGTCCGCCTTCATCCAACTAGTTGAGAGGAGCCAATTCGGGGGAATGCCTAGTGAGGACCCTCATTCTCATATGGAAACATTTTGTGATTATTGTGAAGCTATCTCTCAAACGGGCGTGACTCAAGACCAAATAAGATGGGTCTTATTTCCTTTTTCGTTAATCGGCACCGCAAAGCAATGGTTGAAGGGCCTTGATAAGGCCACCCTTGGAATAGATTCTTGGAAGAAGCTAGCTCTAGCTTTCTACAAAAAATTCTACCCACCGGAAAAGACCAATATGCTAAGAGCTCAAATTACGGGTTTTAAGCAAAGGGATGAAGAATCTTTGTATGAAGCTTGGGAGCGGTTCAAAGGTATTTGTCGCTCATGTCCTCACCATGGACTTAGCGAATGGTTTTTAGTGCAACAATTTTGGAATGGTTTATATGAAGATTCAAGGAACATTCTCAATATGGGATCAAATGGAATGTTCACCGAAGTTGATGACAATCAAACATGGAACAAGATTGAGGAAATGGCGGTCCATAATTCGCAATATAGTAGGCCTCGCAAGGCTACTAGAGGAGGAAAGTATGAAGTGGACACCGTTACTCAATTGGGTGCTCAACTTAGTGCTCACATTGACACAATCAACTTGAAGTTTGAACAAGCTATGGCTAGACTTGAGGAAAACTCAAAATCAACAAAGCATCATGTCAATGCCATGACGGCATCCTCATCAATCCCAAGCGGGATATGTGAGAATTGTGGAACCTTGGGTCATGACTCAAGCGAATGTAGGGGAACAACCGAGCAAGTCAATGCTTTCCAAGCCTACAAAAGTGGTACCCCTTATTCAAATTTTTACAATGAAAACACCAAGTTCCATCCAAATCTCTCATACAAAAGCCAAAATGTCCAAAACCCTCAAACAACATACACTCCACCACCCATGAGAAATCAAAATCAAAGACCCTTTTTCAATCAAAACCAAGGTTACCAAAATCAAAACCCATACAATCACCACAATGACCAAAGTTTTGATGTCCAAAAAGCGGTCCTCCAAATTCAAAAAAATCAACAAGAATTTTTCACCCAAATGCAAAAAGATAGCCAAGCAAAAGACACCACCATCAACAACATTCTAGCTCACACCAAGATGTTGGAAACACAATTGACCCAACTAGCATCTTCAAGCTCACAAAGACAAAAGGGGCAATTACCACCTCAAGGTAATCCCCCTAGACATGAAACGGTTAGTGCCATTCACTTGAGAAGTGGTACAAGGTATGAAGCACCGAAGGAGCAAGTTGAGGATGAAGTTGTGAGAGCTAGTGAGAATGAAGTTGTGGTGCAAGGTCCCAAAGAAGGGGAATCATCAAAAGAAGAAAGTTCAAAGAAAAATGAAGACAAAGCCAAAGAAAAGGAGCCCATTGTGATTAGACTTCCTTTTCCAAGTCGTCAAGCCAAGCCTAAATTTGATGATCAACTTGGAAAGTTCATGGAAATTGTGAAGAACTTAGAAGTCTCAATTCCTTTCACGGAATTAATCAATCACGTTCCGGCCTATGCAAAGTACATGAAAGATATCCTCACAAAGAAGAAGTCAATCCGGAAACTTGAGACTATCGCCTTCACTAAGGTGAGTAGTGCCATACTTCAAGGGAGTTCACCTCCAAAATTAAAGGATCCGGGAAGCTTCTCAATACCGTGTACCATTGGCGACACAACGATCAACAAAGCCTTATGTGATCTAGGGGCTAGTGTGAGTGTCATGCCGTACTCGGTAAGTAAAAGGTTGGGAATGGGAGAGCTTAAATGCACCAATATCACTCTTCAAATGGCCGATAGATCGACGAAGACACCGCTAGGGATATGGGAAGATGTCCCCGTGCGAATTGGGAAGTTTTTCATCCCGGTGGACTTTGTCATAGTTGATATGGAGGAAGATTCCAACATTCCAATCATCTTAGGAAGACCTTTCCTACACACCGCGGGTGCGGTGATTGATGTGAAACATGGAGAGCTCACTCTAGAAGTGGGAGATGAAAGCATAACTTTTAATCTTGACAAGACCATGAGAGCTCCTCGTTTGCATGAGCCATGTTTCATGATTGATCATTATAGCCGGAAAGATGAGAAGAAGAAATCGGAACTCCAATGGAGGAAGAAAGTTGAAGATGCTCCATTCAAAGAGCAAGTGAATTTTGACAAGGAGAGCTTGCAAAGCTCATCAAAATCAACCAAGGAAGAAGATGATGGCCTCATTGGCCAAGAAAAGAAATTGGGAGAGTTGTCTCCATCCAAGCAAGAGATTTTCAATGATCAACTCAATGAAGTTTGTGGTCTTTGGGACGACGAATTTGAAGGGATCTTTAATCCCTACATTGGGCATGCCATCGATCATGATCAACAACAAGAACCACGGTCTATTGAGGACCTCTACCATAACAATGAACAAGCTTTTGATTACTTCTTCAAGGTGTTGAGCAACATCAACAACACCTTGAACATGCCTCCTTGACATCTCATCAAGAATGAGAGTTTGGTGGAGTCCTCCCTAAACCACCACTTGTAAATATTTCAAACTCCCTAACTTACATTTAATTTTTGTATTGCATTTTTGTCATTTTTGGATTTATTTTTACTTTGATCAAAATAATTGTCATGAAAAGAGAGAAGTGAGGGAGGGACTAATGATTTTAATTGATGTGTAGTGCTTTACCTTAGTGTGGGGATGGCAATTGCCTAGGCTATTCATGCCTTAGTAGTGCCCCCACAATGAAGAACACAAGATTTGAAAGAAAGAAAGAAAGAATGATAAGGGAATGCGTTTGTGCACGGATGGAATCAATCCGTGTACACAAGGACCAATCCGAGCGGATTCACGAGAATCCGCCCGTCTGCGGAGGATCCGAGCGTCTCTGAGAGAAGACGCCGTCTTGGGCTGAGCTGAAAACTGCAAATTCTTGATCACAAAGAATCCGAGCGGATTCTGGAAAGACGCCCGTCTCACGTAAATCCGTCCGTCTTTTGAACAATCCGCCCGTCTTGAAGTCAAGAAAAACAAAGAAAAATCTCTGGACAAGAATCCGTCCGTCACGCACGAAATCCGCCCGTCTCTTCTCGGAAGAATCCGAGCGGATTCCCCGAAATCCGCCCGTCTCTAGGCGGGATTTTTGAAAATTTGAAGTCAAGAATCCGAGCGGATTGTGCCTAATCCGCACGGATTGCCCCTAATCCTAAAATTGTCGAGTTCTTTAAATACCCATCCCACCTTCATTCATTCATTCATTCACTCATAAACACTACCCATAACATCAAAACCCTCATCCTCTCCATCTCAAAAACAAAAACCCTCAACAAAACTCACCAAAATCAAATCAAACCATCTTTCAAATAACAAATCAATCACTCCATCTTCATTAACAATCAAAACCAAGCACAAAATCTTCACCTTTGATTTGATTTTTGTTCTCATAAAGGCAAAGCCTTTCACCTTCAAAATCGATTTGGGCATTCTACAAATTGAAGATTTTTGATCTTTTTCTTGGTTAGCTCATCAAATGGCAAGAACAAAGGGAGCAACAAAAGCAAAAGCAAAGGCAACAAAGGCACCAAAGACTACAACTCTTTCTCAAAGGCAAAAAGCTCTACAAATGAAGAAGGCTTTGGCAATGGTGGTATCAACACCAAGCTTGGAAGTGCAACAACCTCAACAAATTCCTATGGAAGCATCACCCTCTACTCCGGTAATTAATCAACTCTTGCATTATCCGGAGGTAACATTCATTTCCGATTCCCATAGAAATACATTTGTCAAGTTTGCTATGAAACAAATTCAATCCACCAAATTCATATGCCAAGATGCTTTAGAGAAGTTGGGTGTTCTTGAACAAACAAGAGTCTTTTTCAATGCCATGGGTTTAAAGAAATTGTTTGAAATGAAGGAAGTAACATACCCCTCCCTTGTCTTGGAATTCTTAAGTTCTTTAAAAGTGACAAAAGTTGAGAATAGGGAAAATATTGAGTTTCGTCTAGCTAACACTAGTAGACGCATTACCTTTCCTAATTGGGTGCAATTTTGGGTCTTAGCGATGAACATAAATTTTATAAGCAATATGGGAAGTATGATCCCGAGCCTCTTTGGGAGGCAATCTCCGGGAAGAAATTTGAGGATTTTAAAGCTTGTCGTGCTCTTTTGGTCCATCATCCGGGCATAAGAATATGGCACAAAGTTGTGGGAAATACCATAATTGCTAGGAAAGACACCAATCATTTCACGGGACTCGATTTTATTCTCCTTGAATCAACTTTGAATATTGGAAGAATTCACACCAAGCCTTACAATTCTTTGAGGCTATTGGTTGATAGATGGCTCCATGTAGATAGTGGGAAGAAGGGTCAAACCGTAATTGTTAATGGCGGCCTTGTCACGGTCCTAGCCAAGCACTTTGATCCTAATTTCAATAAGGATAGCAAGTACAAGGCTAAGGATGGTGGCCATCTTATTGATATGTCCACCTTGATTAACAAGTTTAAGTGGGTTGCTCACAATTCCCTTGATACCAAGTATGGGTGGCTTACAAGTGAGGCTCGATCATTCACTTTACCCGCAAAGATTTGCCGTCTTAGTGTCCACCGGACCAACTATTTACTTCCCCTATCCGAAGAAGCCGAGTACATCATTCAACAACAAAAGGGTGATCATGAAACCCCCTCCTCTTCCATTGTTATACCACCTTACCCCTATGATTATGAAGAGTTCAAACCGCAAGGAGTTGAAATTGGGAAAGACTATGTAACTCTTCTTATGCAAGCCATGCACAAGCAAGCTTATGAAGATCGGAACAATGCATATTCGGCTCAATATCCTCCCCTCCTACATCTAGCTAGGCAAGGACTCCTTGATCCATCTTGTCCTTTGCCTAGTTGGGCGGATAAAGAAGCCTTGTTTCCGGGTGCATCTAGGGACGTGGTGGAAGACAATGAGGTTGTTGGAAATGATGAGGAGATTGATGACAACATTGAGGAAGAAGCAAGTGGAGATGAAGAAAGAGATGGTGAAGATAATGATGAGGAAGATGATGGTGAAGAAAGCAAAGAAGAAAGTGCCAAGGAAAGTGGCAATGTGACCACTTCTCATGAGGGAAGTGATGGTGATAGTAGCATGATGGAAGACTAGCCTTGGAGACTCCTACACTCCCATGGTTTGTCTATATCTCTTTGTATTTTATTTAACTTTGACTCATTGTTGATTTAGTCCTAGCAACATCAAAGGACTCACACCTCGGTTCCTTTGAGGTGTTCTTTATTGTTCCCATTTTTGAAAATCCAAAATGACAATCTAGTTTCATGCATAGCATAGCATGTGCATGAACTCCCCCATGCTTTGACATTAGCAATAGTGTCTTACTTGGTTTGGGGAAGTTAATGCATACGCAACGGGAGGTAATTTAAATTATCCTCTCCGTCATAACAAAAACCATGCATCATGTAGTATAGCTTAGCGTAGAATTGCATTTAGTATAGAAATCATGCATCATCTTTGCATAATTTCCATCATTTTGGCCATTGAGGACAATGCCCATATTAGTGTGGGGATGGGAATTCTAACACTTAACTTTTATTCAAAAACCATAAAAATTGAAAAATTTCAAAAAAATCATAAAAATTGAAAAATTGAAAAACCAAAAACAAGTTCATTTCCTTTGTATATTTTGTCTTGTATATATTGTGTTTGTTCATCCTTGTTCACTTTGATTGACTACGCCACATCCGAGACATGAGGATATTGAAGACCGCATGGTATGATCTTTCCAATCTCCTTTTTCCTCTTTATGTTAATGACTATGTGGCTTTATTTTGATTGATGCGGTAAAAACAATGTGAACTTAGGATTGCATCTAGTTTATTTGGCATATTAGTTGGTAGAATCATATGCATTAGGATGTTTATATGTTAGTTGCATCATGGCATGTAGTTGCATGTTAGAAAAATTTTGCGAAACCGTCTATTTGGGAAGCTTGACAAGTGTATATAGGCCCTAGTAGATGCTTTTTATTCTTAAGACTTTGCTTGTTAGAATACTTGTAAAACACCCTAGGATGTGTCATGCTAGTATCCTTTGACCCATGGTTTAAGGCCGAGTCAAGAGTACCTTGTGGTGTGATAACTCCTTGGCTACCGTTTATTCCAAGGTGACCCTTGAAACCATGCATACTTCTATCATTCATCCATGTTCTACCATATTTTTGTCATCAAAGGGAATGGGCACAAAACAAAAAGAAATCAATTTGAGTTCAATGAAATGAAAAGTGAAAGAAAGTTTGCAAAAATGCATCAAATGAAAAGAGGAGCAAAAATAGAACTCCTAAAGCTTCAAATACAAGGCACCCTCGTTACTAATTGGGGTGACTTTGAAAATGTTCAAAAAGAAATGCAAAAAGTTGTCAAGTATTGAAAAGCCAAAAATCAAAAAGAATGGCAAAGAAAGTGTTCTCAAAAAGTCAAATGCCAAAGAAATTTGGGGGGAAAACAAAAATGAAAGCAAACTCCCAAAATGAAACTCAAATATCTATTGATCCCTTTATCCATCATATCCATTTTTGTGCATGGTAGAGAGGGGACGACCCTTCTTCTTGTCTAGGCAAGAGGGGGAATTCCGCGATCCTCCAGTGTTTCTAACACCATAGGGAGTCTATTCTTGACAAAAGCATTTAACGATTGAGGACAAAGGTACCCTAGCTTGACACATTTTGGAGGTGATTTATTGGTATCCTTCTAGGCTTAGTAGTTTGAACAAATCGCATCTATGAAGGATTGTGTACCCTTGAATTGCTTCCCTTGTAGATAATTTCCGCCACTTAGATGAGGAAAGTGGCTATTCTTTTTGTAGATGCATCCATTATGTGTTTTTGTGTGCTTAATGTTTGGATGTGTCGCCATTTTGGCAAGACCCACCTTGCCTTGCAAGAAGGCATCCTACCTCATGGTTGTCTTGTTGTGAGTTGAAGGGGCGGAGTGAGACCCGCTAATTGTCTCATATCGGCTATTATTATTAGGTTAGGTTAGTTTTGGTCCTAGTCTTTGTCACCTCTTTGCTCGGGACGAGCAAAGGTTCGGTTTGGGGATATTTGATGCGACCATAATTGGCGCATATTTAGCCCCCGAATTACCATTGTTTCTATGCTTTTTAGTGCCTATTTGGGTCATTTCTTATCTTTAGTTCTTTGTTTTGCATATTCTTTGAGATTTTGATCCCTTGGTAGGAAAGGAGTAAGAATCTTGCATTTTCATGGCAAAACAAGGCTAAATTGATCATATTCAATGACCAAGCATCAAGGAGAGACAAGACTAGAAGGCCTTTGTACATAGCATAGTAGAAGAGCATTGTTGAGAAAAGGATCCTTGAGTCCCCAAGGAAATCCCCAAGGAATTCATGAAGAAAAGGGAAGAAAAAGAAGAAGGAAAGCTGCTGAACTACAATCCGAACGGATTGTAGGGAATCCGTCCGTCCTCGCCAATCCGAGCGTCCCGCAAAGGAATCCGCTCGGATTCCCCCTCGCCAGTCCGAGCGTCTTGCCCAAGAATCCGCTCGGATCCCTCAGCCCAGATCCGGCCGTCCCGACTCCCATCCGCACGGATCACAGCACAGCACGTTTTCATTCCTCAAGCATCGATAAGAGAAGCCCTTCTCTCGGATAATCCCGGAGGCTCCTTGCTCAACTTAAAAAGTGTAATTACTAGTTTAGCCCTTAGTTAACCCTAATGCATCCTCCCTAATTTTCACTATAAATACCCCATTAGTCTAATTAGAGGAGCATGTTCTTCTTATCAATAATTAGAGTAGTTAATATCAATCAAATCTCTCTTCAATATTGTAATCAAATATTAATCAAGTTTTAATCCAAGTTTTAGTTCTTTAATCTCTCTCTTGTTCTTACTTTATTTTGGGTAATTGAAGATTATTTGGGTTATTTTGGGAGATTGACAACCTCTCAATCTAGGATTCAAGTACTTCTATTATTCTTGCTTTGTTATTGGAATCATTAGTAGGTATAATCTCTTAATCCCTTTTTAATTATTGCTAATTACTTTCATTTATTCATCATGTTTCATTATGTTAGTATGATTGACAACCTTTCTAGCATGATCAATATGATAATGAGTGAGTAGTCTCTTAGCTAGGGTTTAATGGGTGATTAGGGGAAACCAACATGGGGAATGATTCATGCTTAAATTAATATGCTTTCATATCTTATTTGCTTGCTTGTTTTGATCTTAATACATGCACATGTTATATTTGATGAAATGCTAAGCCTATGAATCCTTGCATTTACTATCATCTTCTATCCTTTCAACTTGACTTGTAAGACATAACCCAACTCGAGTCTTGTTATACCATGCATGTGTTAAGTAGGGAAGATTAAGTCGACTTGTAGGTGTTGTACAATCCAAGAGATTCGGCTCCGGGACCCAAACTTTCCTAGGATTGTAAGATATAACCCAACTCAATCCATCACAACAATAATTGCTTGCTTATAATTTGAGAACAAGTTTGTATGATCATATCCCATGATTCCCCTATGAACCCATGACACCCTAGTGCTTTTAATCAATTGTTTACATCCCTTATTTCATTTACCTTGTTAGTTTATTTTCATTGCTATTTTAGTTTAGTAACCTTCTACATCAACCCAATTTGTGACACCCCTAAGACACCACTAGTTACAATAGAATCTTCATTTCAATACCCGTCCCTTGGGATCCGACCTTTACTTGCCTCTTTACTAATTGTAGAGTTGTTTGTGAAGTATAAATTGTGTTTTGTATCGACCATTGACCAACGACCACATATGCTTAATTGTGAACACCAAATGGCTCCGATCACAAATCCACTTCATTAAATCACAACGCAACATATTATATGGATAAACAGATAAGCACCTCATGAACATCATCTCTACCATTTCACGGAATACGCATGTGTTATCAATACACATAAAATTATAACTAGCCATGCCAAATCAATCAAATTATTACCTTTTTAGCCTCATTCCATCAGATTGTCGTACCCTACATATATCACAAACATTCATATAACATCTTTATAACCATCACACCATACCGCTTCTCGTGAGGTCAGAACCTCACACAAACATTTATACACATCATAGACCCATAATCACATCCAACTAGTCAATCCTGATCACGTAAGTTACCACTCCATAAAGGTTACCTGTCATTGAGCTTAACTCATATGCCCCTCATAACATATTTTCCCATTCGCATAACCATCACCTCATGCCATACCATTAATATTCAACCACTAGCGCTCGCCTCGTATAACCACATCTTATACTCCTTTACAACCATACATATCAATCTGGCCTTCGTAAAATCAACCTCTCTACGACTGCTGTCTTTCTTATCTATCATCACCCTTAACCACTAGTGACAACACCACAATACCACCACTGCTCGTATATCAAACCTCTTATACTCGTATCAAAACAACACGGTTTTTCTCCTATCTTTGGTTAACATCCCCAAATAAAGAACATCAAACCCATCAACAAAATTACCTCAACATTATTCCCAATACTATCTTAATTGTATCGTCATCTAACTTTCCACCAAAAATCTCATATCGTGTAAATACTCCACCAACTCTTACTCCCTTAATTCCTCGAAACTCATTATTAATCATGTTGTCCTGAAGCTCCCATATAACCATTAACTAACATCCTCATGATAATATCACACATTTCGATGATTCCTTACCTTTATATCACATAACTCCGGTGAAAATTTTCCTTAGCTTACTTTTTACTCTTTTTTTCTCTTCACATTCAACAATACCATTTAATAGCTCAACTCCTTATTACTTCTATCTAATTCTTTAGTGCTCCGGTTACCTTCTCATTTCGCCAAAGCTCAAATCCCATTATTTCATGTCGATATCATCTCACTCTTTCTTACCATGGATCTTCTCTTATTATGCTATCGCTCACACTTGTCACTAACCTATCCATAAAATCAACGTTCACTGTTTAAACAACTTCATTTAATTTCATGCCGTTAAATGCCCAAAGAAATCACACGTAGTTTCACCTCTTAATAAACCAAATCTCCCAAACTCACTCACTGTCTACAAATCCACCTCGCAACATGTCTCCATAAAGTTCACAATATACTACTCTTCTCAACCCCTTTAAAACGAACTTTCACTGTGTATACTCTTAACCCACACGACTCCTAACCATCTCACTCCATAATTCTTTACATATCTCAAGTTGCCACTATCCAAACCTTCCTTTCAATCTTTTCATTCTCACGTTCCTTAGACCCACATCATCCCTTAACCACTTTCACTTACTTTTACATCACTCAATTTCGCGAACAAATCACTCACCACGTCTCACCAAAACTTGCACCATGCCTCAATCAGCTCATCAATATTCTTTTTCTTTTTCCACTTCTCAGCACAACCACATATAGCTCATCTCCTCCCACCAAACTCATACTCACCATAAGGTGCCACTCACCACCCCATAAGATTGGGTAACTTACGTATCAAGACCAACTTACATGTAAAACAATGCATAAAGAAGCAAAATAACAACTTTGAATTTAACATAATATGCAACGAATGTCAAAAGATAAGCATATGACCCAAAACAGGGGTCACTAGATCGAGTACAGGCCACTCGATCGAGTAAGGGACTTACTCGATCGAGTAGGTGAAGATCAGAAGCACGTAAAACAAATCACCAGGGCTACTCGATCGAGTAGCTAAGGTACTAGATCGAGTTCCCCCTTACTCGATCGAGTATCCTAGTTACTCGATCGAGTACCCCAATTTTCAGCACTGTCCAGTTTTCGTAAAACAGTCATAACTCACTCATTACTTGGTCGTTTTGGGCGTGTGACCTATCGTTAGAATCGTAAAAGGACAAGCTATCACCTCCAATTGGAATCACATCAAAATCATTTATGCATCTCAAGTTATAACAGTTTAAAGACAACCTCTTTATAATCGAAAAAACACAACTACTTGATTTTACTTCCAAACAACTTAAACAACAACCAAGCAAACAAAACCAGTCCAAAACTCATAAAACCAGTATTCATAATCACATGTTACTATTTACAACAATCAAGCAACAACATCCATCATGCACATATATTATTTAACTCATTAGTCATGTACTAACCGCATACTTTAATTTTAAAACTTTTCGTAACACAACATTCTCATACATTACAAATCCTATTTCCATGTTACTAATACAACAACATTACAAATACACTTCGTCACTTAAACATATTCATAATCACAAAATTCATATTCTCATGCAATTGCTACCCCATCTTTTCCAATCAATTCATCCATTTCCAACACATTACTCATCATTCTCATACACTTTTCTAACAAATCCAACCAACATTGTAAACCAACTATCATGCAACATGCTTTCAATCAACAACATACGAAATCACATTATCACCATCTTTTATACACACTCCCCATTCTCCACATACATACATCCACTGATTCATGCCACACATCACCATATAGGTACACCATTCACAGGATAAACACATAGCGATCCCGACTCATATCCCATGGTGATCGGTTCAAAATTGTAGGGCGAGTTCGCGACTTTAGGACGTCTCCCAAGTCTTTGCATTAGCTCCTACAACCTTTACCCCGGGTTCATTTTAATTGACTCCCTATATTCATTGGGTTCATTGGTTACAGGTTTCAGGATCGTCGCCTGATACAATTTTTAACACCCCCATACTCCAAGTGCCTTACCAGGACCACTCAGGTATAAGGATGCCACCATCTCGGTTACCCGAGGCATGATATTCATAAGACAATAACGAAACAACTTTAAAAGAAAATAAAGTTTAAAGTGATTACATAGCAATACCAAACTGATAAAAAGAAATACAAGACTCTCGACGGTCTCTTTGCTAAAACTATCAAAGCTATAAAACATCGTCGACACGGAAGACTTCTAAACGCCACGTGATGACTCATCCCAGCTATCCCATACGCGTCATATCATACCAGCTCAATAACTGCTCACCACCCCCGAATGGATCACCACGATTTTTAAAACATTTAAACGGGTCGATTAATCACACAACTCAATATATCAACAATAAGATAAACGGATAGCTTAACCGTCACACACAGACAATCACACCAATCCCAACAATCTCAATCATCGACTATCCACTGGACCAGCCCTGCTAGTGGGGGACCGCAGCCGTACCCACCAAATCCCCGCTCCTCATAATGAGCGATAACCCTGTCCATTAATGTGCACATCCCCTTCCGTGGCGGGTTCCACGAAGGGCGAAACTAGGGCGTGAAGCCACTCCCGCAAGTGACCCCACTCGGTAGAGGACACGCCTCGAGAACCATAGACAAACAATCACAATCAACAAACCGTCACAATACAATTACTATATTATTCAATCAACCACAACACATCAACAATCATCCCATTATGGGACTAATACGAGTAGGAAATCCTACCCGGAAAGCACAACTATCGACGGTCTCTACAACAGTATCAAAAAGGCTTCTTCTACAAAACCTCCTCCTATCATACAACATACAAATGCTACCAAATCACAAACTACTCAAAAACCCCTAAATCCCTAGATTAGGGTTTAACCAACTTAAAGGAAAGACAATAAAAAGGGTACATAGATCTTACCCTCGACGCAAGGATCTCAACGGTATAACCAACGATGAAAACCGACCTTCCAAACTCCGGGATTTGCTAACAATGCGATTAAGATGATGAACGTACTTGCTTTCTCTCTTTGACAGTAAATTAGGTTTTGCAAAAGTGTTTAGAATGATGACGAAAAAAGGTTATATATCTTAATCGCATAATTAACAAAACCCGAGAAAAACTCCCCGTAAACCGGCTACTCGATCGAGTACCTAAGGTACTCGATCGAGTGCCCCCTTACTCGATCGAGTATCCTAGTTACTCGATCGAGTACCCAACAGGTCAGAAACTATTTTAAAACGCAACTCACCCTTACTCGACAGAGTAAGGCCTACTCGATAGAGTACCCAAAGACTCATAAATACGGAGTATTACAGTCTTCCCTCCTTAAAAAGAACTTCGTCCCTGAAGTTCAACCCATACTCAAAAACAAACATACTAACTCGATCAAGACACAACAACGTGACTAAGAACTCAAAACAAAACTCCAACCCAAACATGAACTCGTAACACCAACCCCACTAACTATTCCTACCTCCACAACATGGCTCACGATATCGTATCGACTCCATTATATCTCTCTCAACACTAACTCCATACACACCAACTAGCTCCGTAATACATCACCCAGAGCCAATCCAATATCAAAATACCCCTAACATCAAACGGAATGTTACATTCTACCACCCTTAACATGGCTCACGATATCGTATCGAGTCCTAAATGTTTAAAAACATTCGGTGCCAGGTCGTGGATTGGACGTCCATTGTGTTCCTAGAGTCGATTCTTTTGACTATCGACTGTCTCTTGAGATTAAGGCAGTTTTTGGGTGACTTTGGTTTCTTTCTCATGGTCGACCGTAACAGGAGGCTAAGCAGATTTTTTCTGGGTCATTTCATACTATGCCCTAGAAAGTGTCCTGAAAAAGCCGTCACAACTCAAAATTCGGAGATGATAGGAAGTTTACCTATCATACAAGGATTCCAAATGTCAGGTTTCGTCATAAATGGGTAATCCTAGGGCTATTTTCAAAGCAATTTACGGTTTAGATGTGAATCTGTCTCAATTTCACCCAAATGCTCAAAACTCAATGAAAATTCAAAACAAATACATGGTTATGATCCTTATACTACCAATTAGCCATTTATAAGGTCAATTTTGCAAGGCAAAATCATTTGGGGGAAAAGCCCCAAATTTTCGACATAATTAGGGTTGAAACCCTGATTTTGTCGGTCCAATTTGATCAATTATAGAAGATTAATGCAAGAATAATACACATACCTCGATTAATCATGGCAAATGCGAATTCTTGATCAAATTTTGACGAAAAATAGTTGGAATTTGAGAGAATAATCAGAGAATTATGTTTCAAAATTATGAAACAAAACCCCTATTTCATCGGGTTTTTACTCAGGAAAGCCATGCTCAGGAAAAGACGCAGCAGGTGTTGCGCCTCTTCGAAGGGACGCAGCTCTTTCTGCGCCTCTTTCTCAGTTTCCCTCTATACGAATTTTCGAAGATTCGTTATGAGTTTTTTATTTTGTGGGCCCATCTTTGGTGCGCCTTTTCCTCGATGTCATATCGCATATTTGGTCCGTTTGACATTTATTCTTCGCCCGGACCCGTACTTCCAAGCCAACTGCAAACTGTCGCCATATTTTTACCAAGATCTTGCTTGTCACAACGATCGAATATTCTCTAACAGCTGTTTCGACACACCTCTATTATGTTCCCCCAGCGAGAGTACACGGACAGACATTCCCTCTCGAGACATGGAGATCAGTTCCCGATTATGTTCCCCCAGCGAGAGTTCACGGACAAGCAATCGTCCCTCTCGAGACATGGAGATCAACATCGACCCCAAGCTCTTCCGAAGTTTGTTTGAAACCGACCCAAGCCAATTTCTCCCAGTAGTTCCTGACTACGTCCTGCTGCCTCCTCCCAATATCGCGTTTTGTTTCCCCTGGAGTTTCAAGGAATTTTAGGTATGGTCTCTTCTGATAGCTGGCGAGCCTCCTTACGTAGTCTAATGGACTTTAAACGACCCTCCCCGATAGTCGACAGACTCTAAAATGTTCCCGACGATAGGTCCTTGGCTCAGACCCCTTGAGCCGCCTCACGTCGCCATAGTCGTCAGGTTGTAATCTTCGATTGACCTGAAGGCTATACTTTGACTTTCACCTTGTCCAAGCCTCAGTCAAAGTGGGGGCTCTGTAGAGACCTCATTTCTACACCTCCCGCAAACCACCCGGTGATGATTGGGCCGCATGTTTGGTATACGGAATGATTTGTGACAGTTCGTAAGTTTATCGTCAAGTGATCGCTCAAAAACTTGTGTCTACCTCATAATTGTCATCTACGTGCCGATACGGTCGTTTTGGAGTAATTAGAGTACATTTGGAGCCCGGGTCAAAAACCGTCTTCATTTTCTAATAACCGAGTCAGAATGTTCTGGAATGTTCCGGATATTTCTATTCCATATTTTCCAATCTTTTAATCTTTGGTAAAATATCTCCCGTAATATTCACACAAAATATTAAGGAAACGAGATTAATCCGCTATTCCATAATAGAAACGCGGAAATCTTTATTCCGCAGGAGGAGACCACTGAGGAAAGGACGCAGCAAGTGTTGCGCCTCTTCCAAGAGACGCAGTGCCTGCTGCGCCTCTTCCTCATTCCTTTTCTGCGTATTTTCCGTATCTTTTCGAGATTCACTTCCAAAGTTTCTCCGAAAACCCTACTTCCTCCGTGTGATTAGTATAAATAGAGACCTTCGGTCTCACATATTTCTCACGCGAGTGTCCGCCCTTCTCTTCTCCCTTTGCATTCTACACCACGTTCTTACTTTTTGGCGTCTACGTGCTTGAACTTTCGACCACGTAAGCTCGGATCTTTCTGAGTACCAGCCTCGTTTTGCATGACCGACCAATTTGACCAACTCCACAATCAATCAACATTAATCAATCTTGTTCGTTTTCCTCCTAGAGGGCACTTTCGTCGTACATTCGAGTCGACCATCACTAAACGTTAACTTAGTTCATCTCGTTTCGTCAAACATGTAAGTTTGAGGGTGTAAATCCTTCTTTTGTTTATTGTTCTTTATTATCGTAATTAATATTGTAAGATTTATGTCGAAAGTATTCTTAAAACGGATTTGTAAAACCTTGTTTAAAAACCCTTTTTACGGATTATCAGAAGACAACCGTCGAGAAAGGACGCAGCAACTATTGCGCCTCTTCGAAGGGACGCAGTACCTGCTGCGCCTCTTTGTGAGGCTGCCGCAGTTCCTGCTTCCTTTCTTCTTCCTTCGTCTTTTGATAATTCGATTGTTTTGTTTCGTTTTCAATTGTTCATATTTCTTTTAACCCGATAATTTAAGTATGATAATCTTGACCTGTAATTCATTATTCATCATTAATTAATTCATCTTTTAAATCCCAACCTAAATCCCTTATAATTCATATTTGCGGGTTTTCGTCATTAAATCAATTCGGTTTTTAGAGGTTTGATTTACCAATATTAAATCTCTGGAATTCATATTTGATATACTTGTATTCGCTATTTACTGCCACCATCATTTAATTCATCATTAATAACCTGTTTAGTCTAATTAATTTGATTAGTTTGTTTAATTTGTAAATAATCTTATAAATCTTGTAAATAATTCGTTCTAATCAGTTTCATTCGTGTTTTATCGTTTTTTATGGCCTCATTCACATGCAAATAATATGTTAATCACTTTCATCCGAGTCAAATATCAATAATCGACCATTAAATTCACCAATGAACATTAACGAGTTGCTAATGGATTCGATACATTATCTTTTTCATATGCTATTTATAACTTCATCGTATTATTTCATATTTTGTTTTTCATGTGGATTGTACGACAACATTGAATGCCACAAAGTGAACTGAATTACATTATATTTGTTTTGGTCCGTAATCGCCTACATGAGCTGATAACTCTGGCTATTATATTGTGAAGTTGATTGATGGTGGGTTCAACGAGCCATAAGTCAAACGGTTGGCTGATCGATCACAGATGCGAGTTATAACGATACCTCGTAGGACAATTGTGACAACGTAATGGAGTCCTAAATGTTTAAAAACATTCGGTGCCAGGTCGTGGATTGGACGTCCATTGTGTTCCTAGAGTCGATTCTTCCGACTATCGACTGTCTCTTGAGATTAAGGCAGTTTTTGGGTGACTTTGATTTCTTTCTCATGGTCGACCGTAACAGGAGGCTAAGCAGATTTTTTATGGGTCATTTCTTACTATGCTTATATCTGAAGGATTCGAGTTGAAGAAATATCCAACCTATATCAGGTTTAGTTATTTCTCAGGGCTACTCGAGGAGTTGTAACTGAAATGCATGGCCATGCTCGAATGATGATTCGTTTATCAGTTAACTTACTCTCTAGTCGGGAAAACCCCTCTTGATATTGATCACTTGTAAAATTCGACCTTTGTGAATACGGATTTTGCAAATTGTTTTACATTGAGTGGGAAAAGTTTTAGGATATGAGAATCGGTTATCGCACACACACTTGTGAGGACAAGTGGGAGTTTGTTGGAGCTTGTGTCCTCCACAGTTAGTGTGATAACATATATAAATCTCTTATAAGTTCACAAGGGTATACTTAGTATTTTATCAGTTGATTAACGTTTATTTAATAACGGTTGGCTTACTAGAAGTTTGACCTTATTATCATACTGATGGCGGTGATCAACTAGTCCCTAAAAGTCACACCTAAAGTATGTGTTTGAGAGATGTAATTGTATGAAAATATAACCACATTGATGCCTTATATGACTAAAAGGTTAGTCCATGTATTTGACTAAAAGGTTAGTCGATGTGATGATGAGACGATTATTTAATATAATTAAATAATATCAGCTGAGACGAATTAATTGTCAATTCGTAAAATTGAATATAAACTGTTATATTTAATTATTGTATATAATGTTAGCTTAAACGAATTAAGATGTTAATTCGTAATTAAACGTAAACGGTTATATTTAATAAGCAAATTATAAATATGCGATATTTATAGTTAATGTATATATTATACGATATTGTCATAATAAATGATGACGGACCGGTATTAAGTGTGTGGACTTATTAATACAGGACGACATAAATGACAATTGATAAATAATACACATTTTATACATTTTTGACAACAACCTAAAAGAAGAAGATTTCCTCCTTATTTTGGTGGTTGGTCAAACCGAATAAGAGGAAAAAGAGGAGAAAAATATCTCCTCTAATTCCTCTCTTTGGACGGTTTTAAGGGGAGAGGAGATATCATTTTTCCTTACTTCCTTTTGACCTAATTCTCTCATCACAAAAACTAAAACCTTAAAAATAATTAACAATTTTAGGGATCTCTTTCTAGCAAGAACAAGGGCATTTCTCATAGCATTTTGGGTGCAACAATTAGGAGAATATCGATCTCGATATTTGTTCTTAGGCAAATTGCTAGGACCAAAGGTTGATTCTAATCTCTACTCTTTTTGTTTATGTAATTTCATTTATGACTCGTATTTTCATAATTATAATTTCGTTATAATCCGAATTCTTGATGAAGTATACCGATATTTCCTACAGTTTTGTTTCGTTTTCAATTGTTCATATTTCTTTTAACCCGATAATTTAAGTATGATAATCTTGACCTGTAATTCATTATTCATCATTAATTAATTCATCTTTTAAATCCAAACCTAAATCCCTTATAATTCATATTTGCGGGTTTTCGTCATTAAATCAATTCGGTTTTTAGAGGTTTGATTTACCCATATTAAATCTCTGGAATTCATCTTTGATATACTTGTATTCGTTATTTACCGTCACCATCATTTAATTCATCATTAATAGCCTGTTTAGTCTAATTAATTTGATTAGTTTGTTTAATTTGTAAATGATCTTATAAATCTTGTAAATAATTCGTTCTAATCAGTTTCATTCGTGTTTTATCGTTTTTTATGGGCTCATTCACATGTAAATAATATGTTAATCACTTTCATCCGAGTCAAATATCAATAATCGACCATTAAATTCACCAATGAACATTAACGAGTTGCGGTTCCGGCTTCACAGCCAGAGCTCAACCCAGGAACAGATGCAGCGATTGCTGCGCCTCTTCCAAGGGACGCAGCTCTGTTGCGCCTGTTCCCGGTTGATTTCTGTCTCTGAACTCTCGTTTCTGCCTTGATTTAGTTTATTAATTACGTATTTAATTAACTATTACTCGTATTATCATCCTAATTTCTGTTCGTTTATTCATTCTTTCTTTCTTTTCTAAAACCATCCGTTTTAAATGTATTTTCGACATAAATCATTAAATCCGATGTAATTATTGTAATTTTCTTTATTGTATTTTTTTTGTATTTCTTTTATTGTATTGTTCGTATGCTTTCACATGCAATCGATCTAAATATCTACCTCGACATCAATTGCATGTTAAATTACGTGATAACCGACTTAGTATTAATTCTCACATGCTAGGATTAATTTATTGGATGGTGCATTGCATGCATATAATCGACAACATATCGAGTATAGACAATTTCCCTAATCATTAGTAGAGGCCGCTATCGAGGCGGGCGGGATTAGGTTTTCGATCAAAAGAGCTTCCTAATACGTACCCTCACCCCTTACTTCAGATCTCTGTGAACATCCGTGTTCATTGGCATCCACGAGAGTCATTCTAGACATAGAATGCTAAGGGTAACGAGTTCTTGGTGTTCATATCACTACTTTGTGTCTTCACATGGCACGAGGTATTCGAACGGTTTCCAATTTTTCACAATAAATTGGTGGCAACTCCACAAATGCAAACAAACCAAAAGAGTGAAAAGCTTGCTTCGCTTTTCGCCCCCGTGGGCCCGCGTCCACCCAAACAAAGAATGTCAGCCGAAATTTCGGCATTCCGACGGCGTAAAATGGACAAACCCAGAAAAAAACCTGCAAAGCAGAACAAGGGCAATCCCGCCCAAACCCAACCAAACAAAAACAATCCACAAAAAACGCACAAAAAAAAAACGACTCGCCCTTCTTTTCAAGGAAAAGACGAGTCAAATCAACAATATACAAAAATGGCATCTCAAGACCCGCACAAGGTCCGCCAACAAACCAAAATACATTCCCAATACAATGTGGTATTTTTCTACGGCTCAAAAAGGCAATTCCTACGCCAATTTGAGCACAAACCGGTCAAATTTCAAAATACGACCACGACAAGGCAACATGATTTTATCACGCCTCAAAGTGACCCAAACTACCAATGATGTCCATTTCAAGGCAAACTGGCTCAATTCAAGCCCAAACAGGTGCTTATTCTGTCAGACATAAGACCGTCACAAAAGGCAAAAATTCCAATTTTGCCCACAATACCCAACAAAGGTCCACAATGGCAAATACGGTCTTTCTCGACTACAATGCAACCTAGTGGGATCCATTACCCAAGCAAATAAACTTGGCATTGTGAAATAAGACGGTTTCTTCGCCTCACTCACGTTTTTCGAGCATAGGGGACGCAAACGGGGACCAAAATGCAAACTAAAAGCATCCATATACTCCTAAACAGGTTTCTAACCTAATGCAATCATCAATTTCACTCGAAATGGGCTCAATCAAAAATGCCCAAATCGATTCTCAAGGGTAAACATTTCGCCCTAATTCAATCTATCAAAAAGACCAACAAATTCAAATGGATTCAAAAGGAAATACATACCTTGAGATGACATGTTGATAACGGCACGAATGGGAGCAAGCAAGAAGACCAACAATGGCGATTTTCCGCGGGTTTTCGAGTTTGTGTGAGGAAGACAAAGAATGAATGACGAGCAAGCCATTCTCGCGTCTTTTACAGGAAAATAGGGAAGCCCCCTTACCTCGCCAAGTTGCTCGCGCCTCAATGGGGTGCTCCCTGCTCTATTGTAGCGGAATTTTGGGCTTCGGCCCAATTTCCCATCAAACCTCAAATTTTCAATGACGACATTAGGAACCGTCATTTTTCAAATACAAAAATGATAGTGAAAATTCAAAATTCACTATTTCTTCAAATTTCAAACGACGGCAATTAAAACCGTCATTTTCAAAAATAATAGTGAAAATTCAAATTCACTATTTCTTCAAATTTCGAACGACGGCGATTAAAACCGTCATTTTTAAAATAATAGTTGGAAATCAAATTTCACTATTTTCACCACATCTGTCAACGGCGGCAACATAAACCGTCACTTCAAAAGCAATAGTGAAGATTCAAAATTCACTATTCCCTTCACATGTCAACGGCGGCAACGTAAACCGTCACTCCAAACGTAATAGCGAAAATTCAAAATTCGCTATTTCCTTCAAAATTCAAACAAACGGCGATTAAAACCGCCACTTCAAATGCAAAAACGAGTAGTGAAGATTCAAAATTCACTATTCCTTCAAATGTCAACAGGGGGCTTCCTCGCGGAACCCGCTTATTTCAAAACAATAATAGTGAAATTCAAAATTCACGATTTCAACGGAGGCATTAAGAGTCCGCTATTTCCAAAACAAGCCCATCCAACGCGGCTATTCTCATGGTCGATCAACCGACCGCCCCATGGCTGGCGAGCCTTACAATGCATAACGGCTGGTGAGCCCTCCTCAGATACGCCCCATGGCTGGCAAGCCTTACAACGCATCGCGGCTCGCGAGCCCTCCTCATATACGCCCCATGGCTAGCGAGCCTTACAACGCATCGCGACTGGCGAGCCCTCCTCAGATACGCCCCATGGCTGGCGAGCCTTATAACGCATCGCGGCTGGCGAGCCCTCCTCATATACGCCCCATGGCTGGCGAGCCTAACAACGTACCGCGGCTGGTGAGCCCTCCTCATATACACCCCATGGTTGGCGAGCCTTACAATGGACCACGGCTGGCGAGCCCTCTTCATATACGCCCCATGGCCGGCGAGCCTTACAACGCATCGCGGCTGACGAGACCTCCTCATATACTCCCCATGGCTAGCGAGCCTTACAACGCATCGTGGATGGCGAGCCCTCCTTATATACGCCCCACGGCTGGCAAGCCTTACAACGCATCGTGGCTGGCGAGCCCTCTTCATATACGCCCTATGGCTGGCGAGCCTTACAACGCACCGCGGCTGGAGAGTCCTCCTCATATACGCCCCCATGGCTGGCAAGCCTTAAAACTCATCGCGGCGGGTGAGCCCTCCTCATGTACGCACCATGGATGGCGAGCCCTCCTCATGTACGCACCACAGCTGGCGAGCCTTTGTCCCCAAACACGCAAGGACATATCCAAAGATGCCTCAGGTATGACTCCTTCTTATGGCTGGCGAGCCTTTGTACGTAGTCTAACGGACTTTAAACGACCTGCACGAACAGTCGACAGACTCTAAACTGTTCCCGACGATAGGTCCTTGGCTCGTACCCTCGAGTCGCCTTGGCGTCGCCCTTCCCGACGGCAGTTCCTTGGCCCGAATCCTTTCGAGCCGCCTTGACGTCGCTTGGGTCTCCAGGTTGTAATCCTCGATTAACCTGGGGGCTCTACTTTGACTTTTGCCCTGTCCAACCTTCAGTCAAAGTGGGGGCTCTGTAGATACCCAGTATCTGCTGAGACTCCGACAAACACCCGATGATTATCGGATTACAACATGCTTTGGAATCGCGGCGTTTCATCGACAGTTCGTGTACAACTTTACATCGGAAAACTTAAAACGATTTCGAAAATAAAACATTTCAATACTTTTTAAAAGTACCTGGAGTGTTTAATGCATGACGACGGGGTTGCAATGACACTAACTAGAGTCAAAACCGACACCGGACCAAAAGCCGACTCAAAAATTCAAATCCCGACTCCAACAACGAGTCAAACCGAGTCAAACACAAAAAACAAACTGTTTTGTGTGGATTTTACGCAGGGCGGAATCAGGTCAGGGTGATATTGTGTAGGGTTAACTAGCTCTAATTAGACTATTGGTCAGGTCGTCAGGATTTCACTATATGATTTGGGAGAGTAAAGATATGACGATAACAATGCTTGTATTTCTCTAAGTAATGTGTATATATCTTCTTGCGTATCAATGATGTGTCTCCAATATCTTCAAAGTGTCTCTTATATAGCTTTCCCATCTTGAACGGCTGTATGATCAAGTATTGAAGGCTGAATATTCTCCATAATTGCTGGTAATAATTGTTGAATATCTCCCTCTTAATTACCGTATTTACTGCATAATCTTTATACTTAATGCTGCGTATTTATTTCCATTAATATAAGCGGATATGATCAAATATCATCCTGATATTTTGACCGTTGTCCTCTCCATGGCATGGCGCCTATCTTCATGTGCCCTGAGAGCCTGGCACCCTGACAGCCTGGCAGTCAGGTTTAGATAAAATGCTGATCAGGGCGGTCTGGAGATTTCCAGGCCTAACAATTGCCCCTTATCTCCTTATTGGTAGTGCCAGGACGAAAAAATGAGGAGATAACTTCAATCTTGGTAAGATTACCCAACGGTTAAATTTTCCCTAATTAGTTTCCTGTAACGGCTTTTTTACTGCAGTTGCTGACGCGTGGATATTTACTGCAACTTCGTTAATGATTTTGCGGCTGGAACCCTAATCTTCTTTGCTATAAATACTTGGGTGCTTCATTAAGTTGAACTCATCAACACAATTTTTTCTCATCTTCTTTCTTTAACTTTCTTTTTCTTCAGTTTTCTTAATTCCTAACTTCCCAAATCTTTAATCAATCTTCCATAATTCTTCAAATAATGGCCGTAAAGAAAAAATCTACCAGGGCAGCGGTTCCTGCAACTCCTCCTCCTCAGAATCCTGAGGAAGTTTCTTCTGAAACTTTGTCTGCTTCTTCTGCTGCTCCATCTCCCACAGTAAATAAGCCGAGTGACCCTCCATTGGAGATGATCTCAATATCTCATGGTGCTTTTCAATTCAAGCCTACGAAGGCTTTAAACGAAGATCAGTCTCCTGCAAACCGTTTGAAGCCTGAGTTCGAGAAAATCTTGAAGGATAAAGGGATTATCCCTACTGATGCTGAAGTCTGGATCCCTGAGGATTCTCCTATCAGGGCTGACTGGGCTTGTTCTGGTTGGTTTTGCATCCATGACTGGGCCTTCAAGGCAGGTTGTAAGCTTCCTTTTTCTCCTCTTATGGTTGAGGTTATTAAGGAGATTGGTGTTCCCTCTTATCAATTAATGCCGATGGTGTGGAAGGTTGTATGTTCTATTGAGAACCTCTGTAAAAAACACAATATTTCTTTTTCTCTTGATGATTTGAAGACCTGTTATGCTGTTAAAACAAACAGTCCTGGCCGTATAAGGTTTAAGGTCAGGGCGTCTACTACTCCTCTTCTGAGTAACTTGGACAGCGGCCATGATAAGGGCTGGGCTGCTGGCTATATATTTGTTAGGACCAATTCTGTGGGTCCTGACCTGGCATATTTAAATCATGAGGCATGTGTCGCTGGTGAGTCTTTTGGTTTCTTTCTTTGACCTGCATGTTTTTCCTGTTAGTGAAAAAATGAAATGAAAATAATGTCATACCTCTTATGTGCGCAGTTGATGACTGGGTTACTGAAACTGAGTATCCTACTTCCAATGTTTCTGCTTTCCTTGCTATTCCTCCTTTGGAGAGGTCTTGGCCTCTTTGTTGTGGGGTTGGTCACCTTCCTCGCTGTTTGAAGGCTGACGGTGTTCCCAGGGCGGCCAAAACTTCAGGGGCTGCTAGTGCCACTACTTCAGGCAGTGAGTCCATTTTAAAATTTTCTTTTCTTTTCATCTAGGCTTCCTGATGATGCTTGGTTTATATTGCTGATATAGCATTTCGTGTTGAAGCTACCAGGTCGTCTATTCGCCTTGCCAGGTTTGGTATGCCTGACCTTTCAGCCAGGCTGGCTAAGATCAAGGAGGAAGGTCCTCAGGGAAGCGGGGATACTGAACCTGTCATTGACTTGACTGAGCAGTCCGATGCTGCCAAGGTCACTACTACGCCTCCCCTGCTGAGGCAAGTTCATCAGCCCAGAAAAGGAGAATTGAAGATGTTGATGTTTCTGCCCCGGTCAGGGAGGTGAGAGCCAGGTTGGATAATATGGAGGCTGCTAGGGTGAAAATCAGGGACTATGCAGCTTCTAACTCGGATGTCATGCTTACCCTTGACCCTGTTGAGACTGCTACTCAGGCAGTTGCTTCAGTATATCACTCAGTCAGCCTGTTGGCTGGTGCCCTGGCTGCTGTGAGGGAGGTAAGCTGGAATAATTTATATGTGTGTTTTGTTTTGGTAATTTTCTATTGTTGGTAAAAGTTACTCATACTTTTCTTGTTTTTTGACCAGGGTGTTGCGACCTGTCTCCATAATGCCTATCAGGCTACTTCTTTGGTGGCCAGGATTGATCTGATGAGATCAGATTATGATAGGTTGAAGTCTGAGCTGGAATTTGCAAGAGCTGACTTGGCTGCTAAAACTGCTGACTTGACAAGGGTGCAGGCTGAGAGGGATGCTGCTAAGACTGAAGCAGCTTCAAGCAGGCGGCTGTTGCATGAGGCCTTGGATAGGAATGAAGAGCTCACCCAGGAGAGGGATGACTTAGAGTTCAAGCTGGATGATGCTTCCCTCTATTTATATATCAAGGGAAGGGCAGCTGCTATGTCGGAGCCTGTCCAGGCCAGGGCCAAATGGGACCCTGCAGCTGAGATGGCTTTTGCTGCTTCAAAGTATCCTGACCTGCATAATTTGGAGAATGAACAGGAGGTCGACTCCTCAGGGGAGCATGACGTTGACGCTGAGGCGGCTAAGAGCGGGGAGCAGGTTGTTGATGTTGTTGCTTCTAAGGAGAAGCAATAATATTTTTTAATTCTCAGTTGGTATTTTGGCCCATCCAGGGGGGATGTCCCTGGACAAACATTATTTTTATTTTCCTGTTTCGGGTCAGGGGGACTCTCCCTGGCCTTTATGATTATTTTGGCGCCTTTGCCCCAGGGGGTAAAGGTTTTTTTTTAATATAGGCATGATGGCCTTCTTTTGGCTTATCCTATCTTTTGCTCTACTTGTGAATTTCATCCTGTTGGTGCTGTCAAGCATCTTGCTTTGAATAACCTGCACATTATTTTTGTTTTAATTTGTCATGAGTATTTCAACCAAGTATAGTTTTTGCTATAATGGTTGAAGGGGTAAGAAATCCGGCCTGTCAGGAGGGCTTATGTCCCCTGCCTAGCTGGAGGGCTTGGTATTCGGCCTGTCAGGAGGGCATTTAGATTGATGGTCGGGATAAAACACCCTTGCACCTTTCTTGTTGCGTCCAGCCGGTTGTAATAAGTGGCAGTAAACCTAGTCAGGTCATGCAATTATTTCACGCCTGATTGGTCCTAACTTTTTACTGTATCTGGTGGTGGTTACCAACTCGTTAGGCACAGTTAAGTGTAGAATTTTTTTTGTTTCAGGAATGTAGAATAGAGTAGCCCTCAATCCTGAATATTTATGCATATAATATTTTATTGTGTATAATTGTTCAGGATTCAAAAAGTAAATAGATGGGTTAGTTGAACAGGTATAAAATACAGACAAGGCATGTAAAACATGTAGTTCATCACATAGCATGTTGGGTTGAGTAGTGATTGAATTTATACCTGATTGTAGCCTGATCTTTACATATGGAATAGTTTTAAATGAGTTACATTCCAGGATCTTGGGATCATTTCCCCTTCTAGAGTTTGGAGCCTGTATGCTCCTTGTCCAACAATTGAATCAATTAAGTAAGGGCCTTCCCATGTGGGAGCCAGTTTGCCTGCTGATTTTTCTTTTTTATTTGCAAATACTTTGCGTAGGACAAGGTCTCCTTCTTTGAAGACCCTAACCCTGACGTTTTTATTGTAAGTCCTGGCAACTGCTTATTGATATGATACCATCCTGATTTTGGCAGCGTCTCTTAGTTCTTCTGTCAGGACTAAGTTATCTTGCATCAGGTCTTTGTTTGTTTCAACGTTGTTTAGGCTGCATCTGGATGTTGGTACCCGTATTTCCGCAAGAATGACAGACTTCACGGCCATACACACAGGGAGTAAGGTATTTGGCTTTTGCGGTCATTGGAGTTGTCTGTCTGCCCATAGTACTAATGGAAGTTCTTCAGCCCTTCTGCCTCGTCTTCTTTTCAGCTTCTTTTTTGGGCAGCTTATGACTACCTTGTTGCTTGACTCTGCCTGGCCATTAGCTTTTGGGTATCCAGAGGTCGATGTTACCAGGTTGATATTCCATTCTTGGCAGAATGCTTGGGTCCATTTCCCCACGAACTGAGTTCCGTTGTCACATACTATTTCTGATGGGACTCCATATCTGCAAATAATGTTTGTCCTGATGAAGGATATTACTTCCTTTTCGGTTACTTGCCTGTAAGAGTCAGCCTCAATCCATTTGGAGAAGTAATCAGTCATGGCTAACATGAAGACTTTTTGTCCTGGAGCTGCAGGCAATTTTCCCACAATATCCATGCCCCACTTTATAAATGGCCAGGGTGCAGAGATTGAATGAAGGAGTTCAGATGGCTGATGTATGATTGGTGCATGAATTTGGCAGGCTTCGCATTTTGAAGAGTATTCCAGGCAATCAGCCCTCAGTGTAGGCCGATGTGCCCGTCACGAGAACTTTGCTTGCCAGGCTCTTTCCTCCTTTATGGTTGCCACAGTGTCCATCATGTATCTCTTGAAGTACTAGTTTGGCTTCGTCAGGCTCCAAGCATCTCAGGTAGGGTCCAGCCTACGATCTCTAGAACAAGGTGTTATTGATGATAGCATAAGTTGAAGCTCTAATTTTAAAGGACCTTGCCTCATGCCTACCCTGAGGTAGTATTCCTTGGAGAAACCAGTCGTAATAGGGTTTAGTCCAAGAGTTATTATCCAGATTGACAGGGTTGATCTGTTCAGGTCTGCTTATGGTTGGCTCTAATAAGTGCACAATTGGTATTTTATCGAAAACGGTGGGGTAAAATTTGAACCTAGGCTGGCCAGAGCATCGATCAGGGTATTCGTGTCTCTTGATATTTGATCTATATCAAATAAAGCAAATTTAGCGGTAAGGTTTTTGCATATTCTAAATACGAAATCATTTTTGCATCCTTAGCCGTATAAATTCCCTTTATTTGATTAGCAATTAAGAGTGAATCAGTTTTTACCTTTAGGTTTTGAACACCGAGGTCTAGACATACCTTTAAGCCTGCTATCAGGGCTTCATATTCTGCTTCATTGTTGGTAGCTTTGAACTCACAGCTTACAGCCTGAGCTATCACATCTCCCTGTGGTGATTTAAGTACTAGTCCTAACCCTGTCCCTCTGGCGTTGGATGCCCCATCTATGAATAAGGTCCATTCCTGGTCTGGGGTTTTATTCTCTAGCTGATTGACCTCTTTTATCAGGTCTGGTTCTAGGTTAGGGCTAAAATCAGCCACAAAGTCTGCTAGGGCCTGCGATTTGATCGTTGCCCTGGTTCAAAAGAGATGTCATATGTGCTAATCTGTACTGAACATTTGGCCATCCTGTCTGAAAGTTCAGGCTTACGCAGGACAGATTTTATGGGTAAGTTGGTCCTGACTATAATGGGGTGACTTTCAAAATAAGGTCTCAGCTTGGTACATGACATAATTAAAGCTAAAACATATTTTTCAAGTAGTCCATACATTAACTCAGCATCTATCAAGCTTTTACTTACATAGTAGACTGGATGTTGCTACCCATCCTATTCTTTTACCAGGACTACGCTGACTGCTGTGTCAGTGACAGATAGGTATACTGACAAAGGTTCTCCCTTTTCTGGTTTAGCCAGTAAGGGTGGAGATGATAAATAGGATTTTAGATCCTGAAAAGCTGCCTCATGCTCATCCGTCCACTGGAATTGTTTATTTTTCCTGAGGAGGTTATAAAATGTTTTGCGTCTTTCAGAAGATCTTGATATAAAGCGGTTCAGGGCGGCTACCCGGCCTGTCAATTTTTGGATATCTTTGACGGACTTGGGTGACTGTAGTTCCAGGATAGCCTTTATCTGTTCAGGGCTTGCTTCTATGCCTCTCTTTGTGACCATATATCCAAGAGATTTGCCTGCAGAGACTCCAAAGTGGCACTTTGCAGGGTTCAGCTTCATGTTATACTTTTCTAATATCTCAAATGCAATTTCTAGGTGCTTCACATGATCTTCTGCATTCTTGGATTTCACCACCATGTCATCTATGTATACTTCCATGATGTCACCTATCTGGTTTTTAAACATCATGTTGACCGGGCGCCGTACGTTGCCCCGCATTCTTCGGGCCGAAAGGCATGGCGGTGTAACAAAGATATGCCTCGGTCAGTATTGAATGCGATACTCTCCTGGTTAGCGGGGTGCATTTTTATCGATTGAATCCGCTGGAAGCATCCATGAATGTTAGCATCTCGTGGCCTGCTGTGGCGTCTACCATGGCATCAATATGAGGCAGGGGGAATGGATCTTTAGGGCAAACTTTGTTCAGGTCACTGTAGTCTACACACACACTCCACTTCCCATTCTTTTTCTGCACAACAACTACGTTAGCCAGCCACTCAGGGTACATTACTTCCCTGATCATCCCCATATCCAAGAGTTTTTCTACTTCTTCATTTATTATGGTGTTTCTTTCAGCTGCAAATTTGCGCCTTTTCTGCTGCACAGGCTTAAAAGATGTGTCAACATTGAGCTTATGAGTAATAATATTAGCGCTAATTCCAGTCATATCAAAATGTGACCAAGCAAACCAAGATGACTTATTTTTAAGGAATTTTACCGATTCGGGCGACAATATCTGTGCGTCGGATCCTATTAAAACATACATGTCGTGGTACTCGGGTCTAGAATTACCCGATCTGTTTCCATTCTCGGGAGGTGCTACATAAGTGCTCCCCGACAGGCATCGTAATTGCTATGCCAGGGACTTACCTGCCTTGGAAGGCTTCAAGGCTGCTGTGTAGCACTCCTGGGCTGTCTTGTGATCCCCTTTGATTCTGGCTATGCCCCAGTCTGTTGGTATCTTGATGCCCTGGTGATAGGTTGATGGTACGGCCTTGACATTGTGAATCCAGGGTCTGCCCAGGATGGCGTTGTAGGATGACAAGCAGTCAAGGACCCCAAACTTTTCATAGGATGAGACTCATTCCACATAGGTTGGGAGGTGGATCTCTCCTAGGGTGCTCCTGGTTTCACAACTGAATCCTAATAGGACGCTGGATTTTTTGGTAATTTGATCCTCGTTTATCTTCATGGCTTTCACTACATCAAGCATGATCAGGTTTACTGAGCTGCCTCCATCTACCAGGATCCTTCTTACTGTGGCTGTTCCAATCTGCATAGAAATGACCAGGCCATCATGATGGACATCAGGGATGCCCACCAGGTCACAATCATTGAAAGTGATTATTGGAACAGAATCCAGCTTGCAGGGTGACACAGTCCTCGGTGTCCTGGCTATCTTTTTTGCTGCTGAACTTGTCAGGCCGCAAAACTCTGAACCGCCAGATATAAATTTTACTTCATAGAGTGGTGGTGGTGGAGGGAGATTACGATCCTGCCTGTGCTCCTGATTTTCCTTATCCTGGTTTGCGTTTACGCCTTCGTCTTGATCGGTCTTTCAAGTATCCTGACTTTAGCAGGTAGGCTACTTCCTTCCTCAGGGTGAAACAGCCATCTGTGGTGTGTCCAATATCCATGTGAAATTCGCACCATTTTGAATTGTCTCTCCTGGGATTTGGATTTTCTGATTTCTTGAGCCATCTAACAGTTGTTCCCATGTTGTCAAGCCTCTGGATTAATCCTTACAATATCAACATTAAAGTTATGTTCGGAGATGGGTGGATAAACCTTAACCTTACCTTGATATTCATGAGCCAGGTTGACTTCTGACTGATCTGGCCTGGAATATGGAGTAGGTCTGTAGTTGTTCCCTCTGTTGCTTTTCCTATTGCTTCTTTCATGATCCCTTGGTCCACTGGGTGATCCAAGTTTGTAGCTTTTATCTTCTTCCAGCCTGATGAAGGCAAGGGTCTTGGCCTGAACATCTTCGAAGGTGTGGCAGGGATACTTAGTGAGTTCACTGTATAAGTCACTATGTGGTAGTAACCCCTGTCTGAATGCCTCCACTGCTGTTCCAACGTCACACCTGGGTATAGACACTTTCTCTTTGTTGAATCTTGCAAGGAATGTCCTGAGAGTTTCATCAGGCTTTTGCGTAACTCGGTATAGGTCACTGGATCGTTTTTCCAACTCCCTGCTACTTGCAAACCGTTGGTTGAAATCTGTGATCGGGTTGGCAAAGGAATGGATGCTTTGCCAAAGAGGCGGGTTGATGTACCATTGCGGGCGGGGCCGGTCGGTCGTTCCATATCCTTTGCACATGCAAACTTGTCAACTCGGCCGGGATAGACCCGGCCAAAGATCTTTGCTTGTAAAGAGCCACGTGATTTTGTGGATCCGTGGTTCCATCATAGACCCTTATGGATGGAATTGTGAACTTCTTTGGTAGGTCTACTTTTGCTATTTCGTCTATGAAGGGCGAATCGATAGCCGTCGGGCGACTTCTTCCATGCTTTGGCGGTACTCCTGGTATCTTGTCGAATTTTTCCTTGAGTTTCTTGATCTCTGAACTACGCCATCATGATGGTCTGCTGCATTCATCGGGTTTATCATCATTTTTTGGTTCATCATCACCATCTACGTTAGTGATCTTAGGAGTACTTGGGCTCCCAAAGGTGGAAAAATCAATGTTTTTGATGATTGATGAAAATGGGGTTCCTGGTTGGAATTTAGAGCCCGCCCTTGGGATTTTTCCAATTTTTGCTTCGGGCGACTCGGATTCTTTCGATTCGGGATTTACTCGCTTGGTTTGGGCCACTTTTTCTTTCGTGGCTTTCCAATTCAGTGATTTTTTGGAGAGCTATATTCAATTGTTCCTCAACGGTGGGTTGGGCCATTTTTGTAGGTTTTTGAGTTTTTTGTAAGATCAGAAAAAAGGATTTAGAGAGCTAGATGCCCCATGGTGGGCGCCAATTGTTTTGTGTGGATTTTACGCAGGGCGGAATCAAGTCAGGGTGATATTGTGTAGGGTTAACTAGCTCTAATTAGACTATTGGTCAGGTCGTCAGGGTACGATATTGAGCTATAAGTAAAATAACAACAATAACAAGACAAACAATTTTGTACGTGGAAAACCCTTGAATGGGAAAAAACCACGGGCACCAAGCCAGGAGAGGATTTCACTATATGATTTGGGAGAGTAAAGATATGACGATAACAATGCTTGTATTTCTCTAAGTAATGTGTATATATCTTCTTGCGTATCAATGATGTGTCTCCAATATCTTCAAAGTGTCTCTTATATAGCTTTCCCATCTTGAATGGCTGTATGATCAAGTATTGAAGGCTGAATATTCTCCATAATTGCTGGTAATAATTCCTGAATATCTCCCTCTTAATTACCGTATTTACTGCATAATCTTTATACTTAATGCTGCGTATTTATTTCCATTAATATACGCGGATATGATCAAATATCATCCTGATATTTTGACCGTTGTCCTCTTCATGGCATGGCGCCTATCTTCATGTGCCCTGAGAGCCTGGCACCCTGACAGCCTGGCACTCAGGTTTAGATAAAATGCTGATCAGGGCGGTTTGGAGATTTCCAGGCCTAACACAAACCATTCAAATGCTTCTATTTTAAGATTTCCCGGAATCTTACATAGTCAAGTACTAAACATGTTCATCCACATCCTAGGATAGAACAAATGATGATTTCCTCGTATGATAGTGACAAGACACCTCGAAGACGTGCTACATTGCTCGCGCCTCTTTGAGCAGCCCAGGTGGCCACGTCGCTCAAAACTCACACAACCACTCATTCTCCTATAAATACCCCTCAAATGCCACTATTTGAGAACTTACGCGAGTGTCCGCCTCCTCTTTTCTCCCTTAAAATTCTCGACTCGACTTCCTAAGTCACAATCCGACGTGTATTTACGACCTACCGATCGTAAATACAAGCTTTACACATTGTTTGGTACCGTCATCGTGCATTAAATCACTTGACTGACCACTTCGACTACTACACCATCACTAAACTTAACAAAACACTCTTTTTACTTACTAAAACGGTTTTAAACCGAGTCTTTTCTGACCAAACGAGTTGATACACTTACGTCGGTTTCTCGCCATAAACCAAGCATGTAAGTATGAGGGTATAAAAATCCTTCTTTTATGATGTCTTTACTTGTTTCATGACTACAATATGCTAAATCATGCATAACACGATCCAAATATAGGTTAGACGAGCCAAAACTGAGTTTTGGCCTGAGACATAAGCCCCTTGTTATGCAAAGAGGCTCGCGCCTCAATGGGGTGCCCAGGTCAGACTCAACTGTGTTTGTTCTCGTCTTTCCTCTTTAATTTATTTTCATATTTGTAATCGGTTTTCACCCTTTCAAGTCTTTTCAAACCCATTTTTATTTTATTTTACAAGTTTTAACCATAAAACATTTTTCACCCTTGGTTCTTAATACCATGACGGTTCAATCCGTGTTTCGGTGATAATATTTGGTTAATTACATTTAAGAGGTATTTTAAAGCCTTTTATTTCATTTCTTTACATTTTGGAAGGTATTTTAAAGCTTTTCATCATTTATTTACATTTTCAAAATAATTGTATTAGTCACCAACACAAAGTCATCCTTGGTTCTACATACCATGTCGGATTTTAACCCGAGTACGATGATGAGTATCGACTAATTATATTCAAATAAACTTAAAACAATTAGTTCATAATTACTTTCAAAACTATTCATGTCAAGCTTATAAAGTCGAACCCGACATCGAATATCATCAAAACAATGATGATTATTCAAGTCTCGTTCCTCAAATCAACACAAATACAACCTAAACGGTCCTTTCAAACCAAAACGGGTCCAAATACCCATTTTCAATACGTTTTATATACGTTTTTCAATGGTCAGAATGTGTCTTATACCGTTGACTGACCCGCGCCTAAACAAGCCATTTCTTTTCCTATTTTCAAACCAGGGGAGACCCCCTTATATCGCTAATAGGCTCGCGCCTCATCTGGCTGCCTGGTGCAAGGTCTGTTCCCTTTCCAGAATTAGTCTAGGACGATCCTGACTCCGGCTAACCCGGATATAGGATGGATCAGACGACTAACTTGCTCATTTAAAAACCGTATTTGCAAAACGTCGTATTGAGACAAATGGATCACGTTATGCACCATAAACCTAATTTGGTAAATGGATGTTTAATTTCTGTCTTGCATACAAATCAACCATAAATCCAACTCGACATCTTATACTTGATACTTGGATTAAATCAACCGACTTAGAAAGCTCTCACATGTTAGGTTTAAATTATTGGATGTGCATTCATGCATTTAAACCGTTTTATCAACCTTTGCATTCAACCAACCAAGATCGATCAGTAGAGGCCGCTACCGCAGGCGGGATTGGGTGTCTGATTAAAGGGCTTCCCAATACATACCTTCACATCTTACTCAGAAACTTTGGATAGTGGACGACCTTATCCAGGGCGTACGAGAGTCATTCTAGAGATAGGATGCTAAAGAGGGACGATTCCTTATCTTTAGTACCTATGTCAAACACTGCTTTGTGCTTCGTTTGACCGAGGTATAAAGTGGATTCGAATGGGTTCCAAGCATCCCACAAATACTTGGTGGCGACTCCGAACATCTCTAATCGTTTCGAGACCGTTACCGAGATGAAACCGACCGATCTAAAATGATCGGTCGAAGGCATTTTTACTCCGCCGAGCGTGGCTTTCAAAAGACCGCTATACGTCCGACAGATTGGCTCGGCGTATAGGTGGGCCCACGTCCCCAGGTACCCCTCAGCTGGGTACCAGTAGAAGGACGGGTGTGGCCAACCCTCTGGAATGGGACGGTGTCACCTCATGTGATACTCGTACAGAGGGAACAAAGTAAGAGCTATGTCCCTCTCCATACGAGCCTGTCTCTCTCCAATCTCAAGCAACAAACTGTCACGACGCCCTTGGTCCATGACCGCAGACGCCTCAAAGGGTGGAGGAGATACAAAATTAGCAAGAAAAACCGGTTGTGCCTGTGTCTGGTCGGGCGTAGGAGTAGGACTAGGGATCAGGGTAGGAGTGGTCGTGGAAGTCTTGCCACCCGTAGAAGATGTGGATCCCTCTCCGGTCTCAGGTCGGCGCCGCTTCCAAGAAGCGGACAGAGTAGGAGGTTGTCGAAGTGTGAGGTGGTACATGGGCAATGGTGGTGGTATCCTGCCCCTAACAGTGGGCAGGGGGACGAGGCGAGGTAGGGTGACGCAAGGAAGGGTCTCAGACAAAGAACCGCCTATCTTCCAAGTCTGTTGGTCAGAAGTAAGCCAAGTCATGGACGGCGTAGCTGCCCAGTCTAGGTACCTATCGACTCCTATGTACTGTAAGTCACGAGGGAAGACGGGGAAGAGAGAACGGGCAAGGACAGTGGCTATGCCACTGCAAACGATGGCGCCCGTGGTCTTCTCCCCCACAGAGTGAAAGTACTGGGATGTCAGGTAAGCAATGTTGAGGACAAAGGGGCCCTCGTTGTCAATGTTCAGGTACCCGCCCAAAATAGAAAGCTCAATGTTGTTCACATTGTTTAGTTCTCTACGGCCAAAAATAGTACTACCCATCAGGCGCAGGAAGTAACGGGCAGGGGGAAGGTGAATCTGAGCGAGCTTTCGCTCAGCGTAAGTAGTGTGTGCTAAGGTGCTCCACAACATGCGGATGACCTTCCTAGGGGCAGCAGTAGGACCCGTAAAAGAAAGTCCTAACCTAGTACCAAACTCCTCTAAAGTCCAGGAAAAAAGTCCGGTTAAACAACCGGAAAGACACGGAAGAACAAGTGGGGTCAGCATCGTGTGCCCCAAAAGAGAAGGTAAAGGAGCTGAAAAACTCAAGGGTCAGCTCCTTGTAGGTGTAGGCACTCATGGTCACAAGTCCAGACATCCCCGTAGCCCTCAAAATATGACAAACTGGCTCGTATATACCAAGTCTGTCAAGTGACTGACGGCACAAAAACTTGGTCGAAAGAAGGTCACAGTCAAGCAAAGAGAAAAATCTAGTGCGATGAATACCGTTAACAAATATTACCTGGGGGTAGTCGGGGTGCGAGTCGAGTGAATCATTCCCTCGGATGGTGACACGGCCAGCAGAACGACACGCGGTAGGTGTAGCTCGTGCACGACTCCGGCCTCTAGAACTTGAAGTAGAAGCCCGTCCTCCGACGGGACGAGGTACTAGAGCCGCCCGGTAAGCAGATGTGACTGCGGGTGACCACGCAGCAGGGGTGGTAAATGTACCTGAAGTACTAATTGTAGCTGCAACAGAAGAAGCAGCAGAAACCGACACAGAGGAAGAAGAACTAGCAGCGGTAACAATGGTACCAGCAGCAATAACCAGAAACACGGGAGCAGCAGCTGTGGCACTAACGGGTGTGGAGACGGTGGTGGCAGTAGGGACCACCGTCTCAGTCAAGGACGGAGTAACAGTCGAACTAGAAGAGGGCATTGAGCTACTGTCCATCCTAATCAAGTAAGGAAAGGGGAATGACAATCAATTAACAATTAAACAGCAGAAATCCCCAATTCAGTCGAAATTTTCGACTCTTAAGCATGAGCCTCAAATCCCAATTACTTCACAAATTCAAAGAAGAACAAGTAGGCAACAATGAAGTAGAGGGAGACAATCGTCAATTGAAACAATTAAACAGGAAACCCCAATTGACAGTCGAATTTTTGACAGTTATCATAAACCCTAAACCCTAATTTACCTCAATTGATAAAATTAAAGCAATTAAACAACAAGAGGGTAGAAGGGATACTTACTTGATAGAAGAAACCCACAAATAAGCAATTTAATCGACAAAAACGAAGCAATAATGGCGATTTTTCGATTAGAAAATCGCAAACACTAATCCTTTAATTAACCGCAAAAACGAACAAGAATCAAAGGGTAAATAAGGGGGAAATGTCGAGTAATTATCAAAGAACACATTGTAGGTGTTTGATTTGGCAATGGGCAAAGATTTAGAGAGAATTTGGGGTGATTTCCTGCAAATAAGGATGAACAAGGTTATAATGAAATAAGATTAAGGAAAATAGAAGTTAAAGAGAACTTCCTGCGTGGGATTTGCAAATCCACTCGATCGAGTGGTTTTAAATAACTCGATCGAGAGATCCTGTCTTCAATTTACTCGATCAAGTAAACATCTACTCGATCGAGAACTCCTGCTTTTTGCTATTTCGATCGAACACTTTCAAACACCTCGATTGAATCTTTACCTGCAAAATCCCCTCGATCGAGTACAAAAAGTGCTCGATCGAGTGCTTTTCCTCGTATAGTTCATCCAAATGCATGATTACTTCCTTAAACCTGCATAAAAACACTCGCAAACATATCCCGATATACCAAATCACAAAAAATAACAGTCTATAGTCTTTCTAACTACGCTAAAAATGTCTAAATTCTAATAGTCCTAATAAACGCAATAAAGAAATTCAACGGAAATTTAAAAATAGTTTTTACAAATTGTTACACGGGGCATTTCCCTCTTAATTCCCAAGACAATTCAGTAGCCCAATGGAGGGCTTCTTACTGGAGGACGTCCCTTCGGCATCCTTGAGTGTCTTCTTGATTCTCCATGAGCTTGAATTTAAACCAGTAGGAGGAGAATAGTTGACGTCCACATACGCACGAACTTTTCTCGTCCCTTTTTCTTTCTCACCAGCTTTGACGTTTGGATCCCCCGGTTGATTGACTTTAATTGGTCAATGACCTTGACAGCTCCTGCCTCTTTTTTATCTATACCTGTAGCAAGGAAAACAGACGAATTATCCACCTTTTTGCTCTCAGTCTGAGGCGGAGGGGTCACAATAGCAACACAAAATTCCAAATTTTCATCTGGAGTGTCAATAGGGGAGTCAGTAGAGGAGAGGGAATTGCAAGGTTGAGCTTGCATGGGAGCCCTACGAGATTTAGACCGGTGGAAAATTAATTCCTCGTCTCCTACCTGAAATGTTAGTGAATTACCCCCGACATCAATCACTGCACGAGCAGTGAATAAAAATGGTCTTCCTAAAATAATAGGGGTGTGAGTGTCCTCGGGAATATCAAGCACTACAAAGTCAACGGGAATAAAGAATATCCCAATTTTAACAGGTATGTCCTCTATGACACCTAACGACCGTGATATACTACGGTCGGCCATCTGTACAGTCATGTTTGTGCAATTAAATTTGGTCAAACCAAGTCTCTTAGCAAGAGACAAAGGTAAGACGCTCATGCTAGCACCGAGATCGCAAGGGCGTTATCAATCAAATGGGTACCTATATGACATGGAATCGAGAAACTACCCGGGTCTGACTGTTTAGGAGGTAACTTATTTTGAACTAGGGTATTCCCTACCTCGGTCAAAGCTACCGTCTCATGATCATTAATATGCCTCTACGTTATAAAATTTCTTTCATAAATTTTAAATAAGAGGGTACCTGTGTCAGCAACTCGGCTAATGGAACAGTGACTTGTAAGCTTTTCAGGAGCTCGGCAAATTTACCGAAATGTTGATTGGCTTTCGTGCTCTGTAATCGCCTCGGGAAAGGCACGGTAATAGGTATCTCAAGCCCTTTATTTCTTTCTTCCAACGTCTCAGCTGGATCAAGCTCCTTATCACTCGATCGAGACTTTTTGCCTCTCGATCGAGTCCTTCCAGGTGAAATATCACTCGATCGAGCACTAGCAGGCTCTCGATCGAGGTTTTCAATATCAGCAGTGTTCGATCGAGCAAAAATACCACTCAATCGAACAGTTTCCTCAGCAATATCGCTCGATCGAGTGGTTTGGACCTCTTGATCGATCAGCTCATTATCCAGTTCACTCGATCGAGTAAGAATTCCACTCGGTCGAGTGCTTTCAGCATCAGTTTTACTCGATCGACCCCCTGAAACTAGTCGATCGAGTATTTTCTTCGTGGTTAACTCTTTTTCAGCAACAAATGACTGTTCATCGTCATTTACATCCTTCCTTGGGTCTGAAATACTCCTGTCAACAGGTAATTTTGGTCCTTCATATGAATGACCGCTCCTCAAATTAATCAAGTTCACTGTCTCATGTGGATTCTTATCAGCTTGAGACGGAAAATGACCCTGTTTCCTCGTGGACTGGTTCGCGGCTAACTGAGAAACTTGAGTTTCAAGTGACTTGATGGATGCTTCTTTCTGTTGGTCACTTAGTTGCCATTGTTTCGTCAATGACTGCAACATCGTCTTTGATTCAGCTAACTCACTTACCCCACCTGAGGATGATGCGCCTTGATTTGGTAGAGGAAAGGAAGGAGGCTTTTGAAAGCCTTGTTGAGCCTTATGAGGAGGGACATATGGCTGCTGCTGCTACGGTGGAGGAGTGGGATTGAGCACATTTTAACTTGTCTACCTCAAATTGGGATGGATAGCCCCTTGATTGTTGTAATAAGAACCCCCTCATTGCCTGTATTGTTGAAAAGCAAGGACTTGTTCTTTCTCAGTAAGACAGTCAATAGCAGTATGACCGTCATCTCCTCCACATCTCTCACAAATGACAGTTTCCTGTCTAGTCAGCAAATGAACCGTCTGTGGCTCCCCAGCAGATTGCAGCTCCAATCTATCAAAACGGGCATTCATGGCTTCCAGCTGAGCCACAACTGCCTTGTCAACTGAATGGACTGTTCGAATACCGTCCCGTGGGTTCCCATATTCAGCATAATGGATCGCCATCTCCTCAATAATACCCCATCCCTTATCGTCATCAATATTTTTCTGAAATCTTCCATTGGATGAGGCATCCAGAATAGCTCTATGGTCATCGTACAACCCATTATAAAATTGGTTGCACAAAAACCATTGATCAAAACCGTGATGAGGAAGAGACCTCACCAATTTCTTGAACCGACACCAAGCTTCATAGAATGTCTCATCGGGTGCCTGCTTGAAACTGGTTATCTTTCCCCTCAACTGATTAGTGCGCTGCGGAGGGAAATATCTTTTATAGAAGGCAAGCGCGAGAGTCTCCCAGTTGGTGATCCCAGCTGCTGTTCGGTCCAAATCGGTCAACCACTCAGGGGCTGAGTCAATCAAAGAAAAAGGAAAGAGCACCTCCTTAATCTTGTCTTGAGTTACTCCCTTTATAGCGGGAATAGTAGAGCAGTAATCAGTAAAGACCTCCATATGCTTCCTTGGGTCTTCACCCGCCACACCCCTATATAGATTTCTCTCCACCATATTTATGTAAGACGCTCTGATATCAAAGGTGTTGTCGTCCTCGGTCTGGAGGTTGAAACCCTTGGGAATAGAAGATGCTTTAGGCTCTGAGTGACTTGCAATATTCGGCATCTTTACTGGTTGGTTGGCAGAAATGAGATTATCTTCTTTTAAAGATTGATCTTCTGCAAATAGAAAATGCTCTAACTCGGGCTCGAAAGTACTCAAGTCTTCCTTTCGAAGTTCTCTTTGCAGACGGAGTCTATCCCTAAACAGTCTCTCGGCTCGAATCACCAAACTAACTCCGACTTTTGACTGGCATACACAATGATGCGTGTATTTTATATAAGGTTTTTACCTCATTTTTACACGCATTTATGTACTATTTATGTATCATCTAGCTACAAATACCCCCTAATATCCTACTTTGGTTCTTTTTATGTAATTTGCAGGAATTAATCAAAGAGGAGGTAAATCGAGCCTTAATCCGTCCCATTTGCATGCATTTATGGAGAACGAGAGCCGGAGCTTGGAAACCTAACACTTGGAAGACGCGTGAGCTGGTTTCGGGAAGTAATTCAAGGTCTAACGTGCTTAAATAGCTCGATCGAGTAGTTTTTCTACTCGATCGAATGCTTTATTTGCTCAAGGTTGCTCGATCGAGCAGTCCAAGTTAACACAAGAGAAGACTTTGCAAGGAGTGCTCGATCGAGTGGTTTATTTCCACTCGATCGAGTGGTTTGGTGCTAGTTTGCTCGATCGAGTGGTTTATTTCCACTCGATCGAGTAGTTTATCCTGCTTTAGTTATTTTCCGCCTAATTATCTTATGGGCTTTTGTAATTAGTCCATAGATTAGGTTTAGGATGGATTTTTCGTATAAGACTGAGAGAGGAACTACGTACTGTCGATCTCGTTCACTTTCACTGTACCTCGGACTACTGTTCTTAAATTTTGTTCTTGCTTTACGCTTTTGCTACTCAGATTTGGATTACGATTGGTATTATTGTTCTTCTTTAATCTCTTAATCTTGATTATTGCTTTAATTCCTTCTCTCCTTATTGTTATAATAATTGCTTTTATTCAATCTTTATTAGTTGTTATAGTGTTTAATTTCAATTATCTATTTGTTATTATTGTCAGTTCAATGATGATGCATAGCTAATCCTCTTTTGCTAAGACTAAAGGGGATCCATAATTATGAGGGAATGGTAATCGTTTTATTTGGTTAATGCTGGAATAATCTTTGTTGTTAACTGCTGCAATTAACTGCATCTGTCTATTTGAGTCGACGCATTTAGGCATTTATATCTTAGTGACCCTTGACCTGGACCGAAAGGTTGGAATAGGCGAGACTAGTAGCGAACAATAGAGCATTATAGTTAGGGCGAAAGCTAAGCTATTTGTGCTTTAGGGCAAATTGAGACCGAAAGGAGATATTCACTGCCCTCAGACCGTATCTGCATTAACCTGAGACCCAGATTATTTGACCGAATGATTATGGTGAACCGCTTGTCTTAGCTGTTTTCTCTATCTGTTTAACTCCTTTTCTCTACTTTACTTCTCTTCCCTACTCTCATTAGTCTAGAATCAATCAATTAAAACCCCCCAATTTGGTTACCTTGACGGGTTTAGATTAAGCTGACAATTTCCCATCTCTCTGTGGATTCGACCCGACTTCCCTAGCTATATTAGTTAGAGCCAGTTGGTTATTTTTGATAGGTATACGACTGCCCTGTCAAATTTTGGCGCCGTTCTTGAATGGAGGTGGCGCAATTTTGTTGCTTTATTTAAGTTTGTTTCTCGTCTCAAGGAATTTATTCCTTGAGACTGATCTCATTTGTTTGCAAAGTTTTTTATTAGCTTTGCAGGTTAGTATTTGCTTTGTGAAATCTATTTGCTAGAATGCCTAAGTTAGCCAGGCATTCAGAGCCTACAGTGGAGTCACTTCCAAAGGGTTTCCTACTACCCATTACTGATCAGGGAAATTTTGGAATCCACCCATCTTATATACAGCTGGTAGAGAGAAATCTCTTTAGGGGGGTACCTGAAGAAGATCCATGCAGGCATATAGAGCTTTTTACGGAGTATTGCTCTACCATTCCTCTTTCTGCTGGGGTGACACAGGGCAAAGTGAAGGGAGCGCTCTTTCCCTTTTCTTTAGCTGATGATGCCCGGGAGTGGTTGAGAGATCTTGATAGGGAGGCAGCCGGTGTAACCGACTGGAATTCCCTTGCTTTGGCCTTTTACAAAGGGCGATATTTTCATGTGCAGCGCACAAATAACTTGAGAGCTCGATTAGTTCTTTTGAGCAGACTACCTCACCAAGATTTGAATGGGACTTGGACTAGATTCAAGAAGCTTGTCCGTTCTGTGCCTCATCACGGGTTCAAGAAATGGTTCCTTTGTACCCAATTCTACAATGGGTTATATCGGAGTGAGAGAGCTATCCTTGACAGCGTAGCTAAGGGGAGATTCACAAAGAATGTTGAAGATGACCAAGGGTGGCGTCTCATTGAGGAGATGGCTATTCATGTCTCTGAATATGGAAATCCCCGAGGTAGTGAGCAGGTTATTGAGTCAGCAGCTGCTGTAGTGGAAGGTCCTAGCAGAAGTCTAGGTAATGTGGAGATTGCAGAAGTTTCAAGCGAGAGTGCTCAGGTTTGTTCGATTACTGAGTATGTTGAGCTATATGGTAGATGTGGTATGGAAAGGCATGACCCTATTGGATGCCTGGCGAGTACAGAACGTGTCCTTGCTTATCAGAAATACAAGCAAAGAGTTCCTTTTTCTCAGCTGTACGAAGAAATAAGGAATGCTCCCACTCTTTATACCCCAGTGCCGCAACCCGTCCCTCCTCCTGCGAGTCAAGAAATTGCCGAACTTAAATCCTTTATGTTTAGCATAACACAACAATTTGACGAGAAGTGCAATAGGAAAGAAAATGTCATAGTAGAGTTGAGAGAACAAGTCGCGCAGTTAACACTCGCGAAGGACTAAGCCAAGCTTCTACCGATATGCGATTCAGCCAATGCAATGAACCTCCAAGTTGGCCTCACTCATGAAGGGCCAAAAGCACCAGTAGACGGGGTTTTGATAGCTGAAGATACCCCGGAGGATGATATAGACGAGTTTCTAGACGAAATTGTTGCTGCGTGTGTCCCAGACACTCGATCGAGTGAAAAATCTACTCGATCGAGTGAATTAATTCATCCCATCACTCGATCGAGTGAAAATAGTAGTCGATCGAGAAGTGCAGAAATTGAAGATAGTCGATCGAGTGATATCCTTACTCGATCGACCAAGTTTGCTAAGGAAATCACTCGATCGAGTGATAAAAGTGCTCGATCGAGTAAAGCAGAGAAGGAAAATGGTCGATCGAGCAAGGAAAGTGGTCGATCGAGTATCGCTCAACCTGAAATCACTCGATCGAGTGATAAAAGTACTCGATCGAGTACCAGAAGCAGCGAAGATCCTATTTTACTATCTAATTCCGCTACCGTGCCGTCTTCCCCTGCTGTGGAGGCGTCACGCACTGATAAAGGTAAAGAGAAAGTTGCGGGTTCACTCATTGCTACCAGAGTACCCTTCCCAGGTCGTCTGAAGGACGCAAAGATTGAGCGACAGTATGGTAATTTTGTGGACGTCGTAGGCAATGTGGTTATTGATAAGGCAATGTGGTTATTGATAAGGCTCTTTGTGACTTAGGAGCCAGTGTTTGTGTCATGCCCCTATCTGTCTGCAAGAAACTGAACATGAGTCATCTTAAAGTGATCAATATCACCCTACAGATGGATGATAGATCTGTCAGGAAGCTCTTAGGTGCCTCTGAGGACGTGGCTGTGAAAATAGGCAAGCTCTTTATCCCAGTGGATTTCATTGTTTTAGATGTAGCTGAGGACACCCGGACCCCAATTATCTTAGGAAGACCCTTCCTTTGCACAGCTGGGGCCGTTATTGATGTCAAACAAGGGCGTTTGACTCTTGCAGTAGGGGACAACGCGATCACTTTCAGTCTGCCTAGTACTTTGGCTCGGCCAATGATAGAGGATCCTTGCTATTCGGTTAATATTATTGACGAGTCTATTTATGACTTCTGGTCGGGTTCTTTTATGAACGACCCACTAGAAGCTCTTATGCTTTTTGATGAGTGTGCAGATAACCCAGATGGCAGTGACGCTGTGATGGATTTGCTTGTTGATGATTTAGATGAGCCTGAACTTACTGAAGCTGAGGGAGAGCAAGTGGAACAGATGATTAGCACTCTTTGCTCCATTGAGGTAAAGGTACCAGAGCGTAAGCCTCTCCCTTCTCATCTTAAATATGTTTTCTTAGACGATACAGAGCAATATCCAGTCATTGTTAGTGCTAAGCTTAAAGATGATCAGCTGACTTCTTTGTTAGTTATACTTAAGAAAAACAGGAAAGCACTGGGTTATTTATTGGACGAGATCAAGGGGATTAGTCCCGATATTTGTATGCACAGGATAGAGCTGGAGGAAGATCACAAAACTTGCAGACAGGGTCAGCGCAGGCTGAACCAGAAGATGCAGGATGTTGTGATGGCTGAGGTAATGAAGCTGCTTGACGCAGGTATTATTTATTCTGTTGGTCACTCTAAATGGATGAGTCCGGTACAGGTGATCCCGAAGAAAGGAGGGACAACTGTAGTTAAGAATGATAAGGATGAGTTAATACCTACTCGAGTAGTGACTGGTTGGCGGATGTGCATAGACTACAGACAGCTTAATGCCGCCACCAAGAAAGATCACTTTCCCCTTCCTTTTATTGATCAAATGGTAGAAAGGTTAGCTTCTCATAAATTTTTCTGCTATTTAGACGGGTATTCCGGGTTCTTTCAGATCCCTATTCACCCAGACGATCAAGCTAAGACCACATTTACTTGTCCTCAGGGCGTTTTTGCTTATCGCAGGATGCCTTTTGGTTTGGGTAATGCCCCTGCCACCTTTCAAAGGTGTATGATGGGGATATTTTCAGAGTATATTGAGTCTATTATGGAAGTTTTCATGGATGATTTAAGTGTCTATGGAAGTGATTTTTCTAACTGTCTGTCTAGCCTTGAGAAGGTGTTGCAGCGCTGTATTGAGGTTAATCTTGTGCTGAACTGGGAGAAGTGCCACTTCATGGTCAACGAGGGAGTTGTCCTAGGGCACTTAGTTTCTGACAGGGGAATAGAGGTTGATAAAGCAAAGGTGGAAGTGATTCAAAGAATTACCGCCTCCCCGTCATTGTTAAGGGGTGAGGAGTTTACTTGGCCACGCCGGCTTTTATCGCCGGTTTATCAAGGACTTCTCAAAAATTGCTAAACCACTTACACGGTTGCTACTTAAGGATGCCCCTTTTGTGTTTACTTGATGAGTGTCTTTCTGCTTTTAACAGGTTAAAGTAGGCTTTAGTCTCTGCGCCGATCATACAGCCTCCCGACTGGGACTTGCCGTTTGAGATTATGTGTGATGTCAGTGACTATGCACTAGGAGCAGTGCTAGGCCAAAGGAAAGACAAAGCTCTGAACGCTATTTACTATGTGAGCCGAACTCTGGATGAGGCTCAAGTGAAGTACACTACCACAGAAAAAGAGCTGTTAGCTGTAGTTTATGCCTTAGAGAAGTTTCGTTCTTATTTAGTTGGGTCGGTTCTGTTTCTCACCGACCATGCAGCTTTGAGGCATCTTCTTGCTAAGAAGGAGGCTAAACCACGGCTACTGAGATGGATACTCCTTCTTCAAGAGTTTGATTTGCAGATCAAGGATAAGAAAGGAGCTGAGAACGTTGTAGCTGATCACTTGTCGCGACTGATGCGACAAGAAGGGGAAGATTCTCTACCTATTGATGATTCTTTTCCTGACGATACTTTAATTGTTGTTATATCGTCTATTGTTAACCAAGAACCTTGGTATGCAGATATAGCTAACTTCGTTGTCAGTGGCAAGCTGCCGCCTGACCTTTCTCATCAGCAGAGGAAGCGTTTTCTGTATAACGCTAAGCGATATTTCGGATGATCCTTATTTGTTTAAGGAATGTGCAGACGGTCTCTACAGACGGTGTATTCCGCAGTGGGAGGCCAAAGTAGTCCTGGAAGGCTGTCACTCCTCTTCATATGGTGGTCACCACGGCCCATCGTGCACCGTGGCTAAGGTACTTCAGTCTGGTTTTTACTGGCCTTCTTTGTTTGCTAATGCTAAGTCTTTTGTTTCAGCCTGTGATGCTTGCCAACGATCAGGGAATATTTCAAAGAGACATGAGATGCCACAAAACGGCATCTTAGAGGTTGAGGTTTTCGATGTCTGGGGCATTGATTTCCAAGGATCGTTCCCGTCTAGTAAAGGTAACAGGTATATCTTAGTGGCTGTTGATTATGTGTCGAAATGGGTTGAGGCAATTGCTTCACCTCATTGTGATGCCAAGACCGTGATAAAAATGTTCAAAAAGGTCATATTTCCCCGATTTGGTGTCCCTAGGGTCGTCATTAGTGATGGGGGAATGCACTTTAAGGAAAAGAAACTAACTTCTATTCTGTCTAAAGTTGGTGTCCAATACCGGCGTGGTTTGGGGTATCATCCCCAAACTAGTGGTCAGGTTGAGGTCTCTAATCGCGAGTTGAAAGAGATCTTGTCTAAGGTAGTTTCTAAATCACGGAAGGACTGGAGTCTTAAGTTAGAGGACACATTATGGGCTTACAGAACTGCCTTTAAGACACCAATTGGTGCATCACCTTATAGGTTAGTTTATGGGAAATCGTGTCACTTACCTGTTGAATTGGAATGTATGGCTTGGTGGGCGATTCGTGAGCTTAACTTTGATCCTAAGTTGTGTGGTCAGAATCATCTTTTGCAGCTAGATGAGTTGGAAGAGTTTAGGCTAAATGCCTATGATAGCTCGCGCATATACAAAGAAAAGACGAAGAGATGGCATGACAAGAGAATTCTACCTAGGGAGTTTCATGTTGGGCAAAAGGTGTTGCTGTTTAATGCCCGATTGAGATTGTTTCCTGGCAAGCTGAAGTCCAGGTGGAGTGGTCCTTATACGGTGACAGTTGTTACCAAGTTTGGATCCGTGGAGCTCGAAAACTCTGAAGGCAGTAGGTTCAAGGTGAATGGGCAATATGTGAAGCATTACTACGAGGCAAATGAAGGAGACAATCGAGTTGAAGTTTTGTACTTCGACGAGCTAGATGTGGCGATTAATTGATGCCATAAAGGTCGTGCGGGACCTCATAAACCAGCGCTCTCCGGGAGGCAGCCCGGACTGTTTTATTGTACTTTTGTTGAACATTTCCTTTATTTTTAGCTTTAAGTTGAACTTTAGACGCTGTTTTACGAACTTTATGCGCTTTCCTTGTTTTTTAACGCTTATTTGCAGGTCCAATCACTCGATCGAGTAGTTTTTCTACTCGATCGAGCACTTTTGGGTGATTATTCACTCGATCGAGTGATATTCTCACTCGATCGACCAAATGAAAATTCACGCTTACTCGATCGAGTGGTTTTCTACTCGATCGAGTCCTTCCATATTCCAGTTTACTCGATCGAGCTGTTCCAAGTTGCTCGATCGAGTAGTTACGTCATCCAGCTGCTGTATTCCGTCTATGGAGCTACTGCTTGACTTTCTTTGACCTCCCATGTTCATGGTCGGTTTGGGGAGGTCCCTCTATATGACGTTTTGTAAGTTCTCCGACTCCACTTATCCTTTTTCTCTTCAGTTTTAATTTCTTTCCCTATTTTTGGTACAATGAGGGCATTGTACGGTTTGGTTTGGGGAGGTATGCATCCATATCTGTGTCTGTCTGCATGTTTTCTTGCATTTTTGCTTGCACGTTTAATTATTATCGCATGCATTGTCGTTTTAATTAATTCAAAAAAATCATAAAATTCAAAAATTTTCATGTTTACATTGACGCTACATTGAATCTTCACTTAAGCCTTGCATATTCTTGACATATAGTTGGCATGATTGTGTGCATGATCTACGATTTTTTGTTTCTTTCTTATCTGAACGATTAGACTTGACTCTTTTATCGGCAAGCTACATTACATTCTGAGGTTAGAGCTTATAAACTGGTGACATTCATGACCGGTTTCATTTAGGATGTGAGTAGTACTCTCTTTAAGGCATGTAACATCAATTTGCATAAGCATGAGTCTAGTCTTCTTAATACATGTATGCATTTGGTCTGTGGATGGTGACACATGTTAGGAGAGGCAGTTCCCTTTATTTCATTCTACCCATGAGCCCCACATAGCCAAATTGCCTTTTTGTCCTTTTTAACTACTTTCTATAATACTTCCTACCCTAGCCGAGCTAGTGACGAGTAGTTGTTGGAATGTTTTATTGCAATATGGTTATTCTATCTGATTTCAGAAGTTGGTGGAAGAACTGAAAGGAATGAAAAAAAAAAAAGTGATGGATGAAAAATGAAAAAATGGAAATGAAAGAAAAAGAGAACGAAAAAATGGAAAAAGAAAAGAAAAAAAAAAGAAAGAAAAATCGTCTGTGAAAAAAAAATGAGAAATTATATAATGTTTTTCACTCCCATGTTTTATTTATATCTTATGGGGAGTTGATGAGTCTGTTATGGTGTTCGTGAGTAGAGTGCATGGAATTTCCACCGTTTTATCTTGATATATTGAGTACGAAGTTGGGAAGCAGTTCAAACTTGGATCCGTTGTTGCTAGCCTGGCTATTAACCCCACATATCCAAATTCATCTTAGCCCCTTCTTACCCATTACCTCACTTACCCAAATGTAAGTCCTCGGCATGTGTCTTGGTCATTAGTATGGTTGGAATGCATATGTACGGTTGTAGAGACTTTATTCATGTTAACTGCATGCATGTCCTTATAGATCGAGTTAGGTGAGTGTCCTACTTCTTTCTATCTTTCACATATATACTCACCTTGTGCCTAATTCTGAGTGACGAGCGACCTGTGAGAGTTCGATATCTTTTGAGTCTTGCAAGGTTGACGGTTCAGTAAACTTGAAACATTGATTTAATTCGTTTGCACTTCTCATTTGCCACTTTGTCATTTTGTTGCATTAAATTGGTTTTGGTGGGTGATTTGTAGCTGATTTGTTGGTCCTGTTCCACTGTTTATTCTTAGTTGCATTCATATTTTGCTTGGGGACAAGCAAAGGTTTGGTTTGGGGAGATTTGATGCGTGTATTTTATATAAGGTTTTTACCTCATTTTTACACGCATTTCTGTACTATTTATGTAGCATCTAGCTACAAATACCCCCGAATATCCTACTTTGGTTCTTTTTATGTAATTTGCAGGAATTAATCAAAGAGGAGGTAAATCGAGCCTTAATCCGTCCAATTTGCATGCATTTATGGAGAACGAGAGCCGGAGCTTGGAAACCTAACACTTGGAAGACGCGTGAGCTGGTTTCGGGAAGTAATTCAAGGTCTAACGTGCTTAAATAGCTCGATCGAGTAGTTTTTCTACTCGATCGAATGCTTTATTTGCTCAAGGTTGCTCGATCGAGCAGTCCAAGTTAACACAAGAGAAGACTTTGCAAGGAGTGCTCGATCGAGTGGTTTATTCCACTCGATCGAGTGGTTTGGTGCTAGTTTGCTCGATCGAGTGGTTTATTTCCACTCGATCGAGTAGTTTATCCTGCTTTAGTTATTTTCCGCCTAATTATCTTATGGGCTTTTGTAATTAGTCCATAGATTAGGTTTAGGATGGATTTTTCGTATAAGACTGAGAGAGGAACTACGTACTGTCGATCTCGTTCACTTTCACTGTACCTCGGACTACTGTTCTTAAATTTTGTTCTTGCTTTACGCTTTTGCTACTCAGATTTGGATTACGATTGGTATTATTGTTCTTCTTCAATCTCTTAATCTTGATTATTGCTTTAATTCCTTCTCTCCTTATTGTTATAATAATTGCTTTTATTCAATCTTTATTAGTTGTTATAGTGTTTAATTTCAATTATCTATTTGTTATTATTGTTAGTTCAATGATGATGCGTAGCTAATCCCCTTTTGCTAAGACTAAAGGGGATCCATAATTATGAGGGAATGGTAATCGTTTTATTTGGTTAATGCTGGGATAATCTTTGTTGTTAACTGCTGCAATTAACTGCATCTGTCTATTTGAGTCGACGCATTTAGGCATTTATATCTTAGTGACCCTTGACCTGGACTGAAAGGTTGGAATAGGCGAGACTAGTAGCGAACAATAGAGCATTATAGTTAGGGCGAAAGCTAAGCTATTTGTGCTTTAGGGCGAATTGAGACCGAAAGGAGATATTCACTGCCCTCAGACCGTATCTGCATTAACCTGAGACCCAGATTATTTGACCGAATGATTATGTTGAACCGCTTGTCTTAGCTGTTTTCTCTATCTTTTTAACTCCTTTTCTCTACTTTACTTCTCTTCCCTACTCTCATTAGTCTAGAATCAATCAATTAAAACCCCCCAATTTGGTTACCTTGACGGACTGAGGGCCAGTTGGTTATTTTTGATAGGTATACGACTGCCCTGTCACACAACACTGAAAGAGATAAATGAGAACTGTCTCAAGGAATAAAAATTCCCTGAGAAGGATAAAAATAAACGAAAACTAGAACAAATAGGGCTATTTCCTCCCCGGCAACGGCGCCAAAATTTGACAGGCTAGTCGTGTACCTACCAAAAATAACCAACTGGCACTAACTAATATAGCTAAGGAAGTCGGGTCGATCTCCACAGGGAGGCAAGATAGCTGTCGAAGGTCCGTCTATTTGGTCACAAATGGGGGTTTGAATTTGATTTACTAAACTAATAAAGGTTTGAAGGAAAGAGCAATAAGGAAAGAGCAATAAAGGCAAGAAAATGTAATAAAGGCGATCAATAAAGAGAGAACATGCTGGGATTTCGGTTCACTACGGTAGTCTAATGACTCAACTGCAAATAGTCTAGATAATTTACTGTGAGACGGATATTGGAAAGGTCCTTCCGGTCCACTTTCTATCCTAGATTTCCACTAACTTAACTTCCGTCCTCGTCAGGGTAGTCTACTGTTCATAGTAGGTCTATTTAGTCCAATCTTTCGATACAGGAATAAATTTAACCATATTAAAGGGTAACTTAGAAGCGTGCACTCAACTAAGTCGGTATTATAATTAAATTGCCATGGGCACAGATTCTCACAAATAAATCATCTAGCCTATTTGCTACATCATCACAATTCTACCATAGATCCCCTAATCCCAACATGAATGAATTTAGCTACTCATGATATTAATGTTGTCAATATTAATAATGATGAATGAACTAATGATAAACATGATGAAACAATAATAAAATTGCATAACCTAAATTAGGGCATAAACTAAATTAGGGCAAAAATTGATTAAGGGAGAAACAAGTAATTAAAACAATAAATGATGAGATTAAGATTAATAGAGAAGAAAGATTACAATAGCAAGCTATTTGGCGTACAAAACAACCAAAAATCCAAGCAAAGGTAATCCGAGAGCAAAGTTACAGTAGAAAGTTTAAGGGAAAGATTAAGAGAGAAAAGCTGCATTCTAAGAGTAATTCAGAGTAAGAGTAGTGTAAAAGGGAAGTCCTAATGACCTAATTAAACGATGCTTAAATAGAAATAACAAAGTCCATTAACTAAAATATGCAACAAGGGTTAATTAAAGCCCGTGAAAACTCCAATCTTCTCGATCGAGCAGTATAAAACTACTCGATCGAGGACTTCAGCATAAGATCCTCTCGATCGAGCACAAATGTTACTCGATCGAGGAAAGCCTCAAAACAGCCATTCAATCGAGTAAAGTAAAATACTCGATCGAACTCTTCAGCATCCAAAACCACTCGATCGACCAAAATACTCCTCGATCGAGTGTTCTTCCTCCAAAATCAGCTTCAACTCATTGCCGACTACTTCGTTGACCATTCCTTCACGCATCCCAATACAGTACTCTCGCTCTAAATTCCCGTCTCCTCAAAATGCATGCAAAACAAGACAAAAAGGGTACGATTCCACCACTTTCAGGTTCATTCCTACAAAACAGACAAAACGAACCAAAGTAGCCAATTCGGGGCATATTGCAATACAAAACGGTATAAAAGTACATAGAAATACGTGCAAAATGAGGCTAAAACGACTATATAAAATGCACGTATCAAAAGACCTCCATGTACTTCCTTGGATTTTCACCCGCCATACCCCGGAACAGATTTCTCTCCACTAAATTTATGTAAGACGGACGGATATCAAAAGTATTACCGTCCTCAGTTTAATAGAGGATGCTTTAGGCTCTGAGTGACTTGCAATATTCGGCATCTTTACTGGTTTGTTGGCAGAAATGAGATTGTCTTCTTCAAAAGACTGGTCTTCTGCAAATAAAAAGTGTTGTAGCTCGGGCTCGAAAGTACTCAAGTCTTCCTTTCGAAGTTCTTTTTGCAGACGGGGTCTATGCCGATATAGTCTTTCTGGCTCAGAATCAGCAGGAACTAACTCCGACCTGTTTGACCTGGGCATACATAACACTGAAAGAGATAAATGAGAACTGTCTCAAGGAATAAAAATTCCCTGAGATGGAAAGAAATAAATGAAAACAAAAACAGATAGGGCTATTGCCTCCCCGGCAACGGCGCCAAAATATGACAGGCTAGTCGCGTACCTACCAAAAATAACCAACTGGCACTAACTAATATAGATAGGGAAGTCGAGTCGATCTCCATAGGGAGACAAGATATCTGTTAAGGTCCTTTTATTTAGGTCACTAAATGGGGTTTTGAATTTGATTTCTAAACTAACAAAGGCTTAATGGAAAGGGTAGTAAAGAAAGAGCAATAAAAGATAGAAAATATAGTAGAAATGATCAAATGAGAGAGAACATGTCAGGATTTCGGTTCACCATGGTAGTCTAACGACTCAACTGCAAATACCTAGATAATTTACTGTGAGACGGATACAGGAAAGATCCTTCCGGTCCACTTTCTATCCTAGATTTCCACTAACTTAACTTCCGCCCTCGTCAGGGTAGTCTACTTTTCATAGCAGATCTATTTAATCCAATCTTCCGATCCAGGAGTAAATTTAACCAGATTAAAAGTAACTTAGAAGCGTGCACTCAACTAAGTCGGTGTTATAATTAAATTGTCCTGGGTACAGATTCTCACGAATAAATCATCTAGCTTATTCGCTACATCGTCACAATTCTACCATGGATTCCCTAATCCCAACATGAATGAAATTAGCTACTCATATTGTTAATGATGTCAATAATAACAATAATGAATGAACTAATAGAAAGCATGATGAAATAACAATAATATGGCATAAACAAAATTAGGGCAGAAATTAATGATGAGAGAAACGAGAAATTAAAGCAACAAATAACGAGATTAAGATTAATAAGGAGAAGAAGCATTAAAATCACAAGAGATCCGGCGTAAAGAACAACCAAAATCCAAGCACAGAAATCCAAGAGCAAGTTTACAGTGAAGAGTATTAAGAGAGATTAAGAGAGTAAAGTGGCGTTCTAAGATGAGTAAAATGTAATTAATAACCTAATTATGAATGCTTAAATAGAAAAAGCAAAGTCCATCAACGAAATAAGGCAACACGTGTTAATTAAGCCCGTGCAAACTCAAAACCTCTCGATCGAGCAGTATAAAACCACTCGATCGAGGACTTCAGCAGCTAATCCTCTCGATCGAGCAATAATTCCACTCGATCGAGGAAACCCATAAAACAGCATGTCGATCGAGCTTAGCAAATCACTCGATCGAACTCTTCAGCGCTCCAAACCACTCGATCGACCAAATAAACCATTCGATCGAGTGTTCTTCCTCCAAGTCAGCTTCAAACTCGTCGTTGACTACTTCGTTGACCATACTTCACACATCCCAATGCAGTACTCTCCCTCTAACATTCCCGTCTCCTCAAAATGCATGCACTACAAAAAAAACGCGGGTTAGTGATGGCCCTACCGACGGAAAAAAGAGGCCGTCAGAAAACACGGGTTACTGACGGATTTGTGACGGAATTTCCGTCGGTAACTATTCCTGACGGACATTCCGTCAGTAACTATTGGCGCGTTGACAAAGTCAAAGGCGCCAAAAAACCTGTGACGGAATTTCCGTCAGTAATTCCAAAAAACTGACGGAATTTCCGTCATTGCTATTCACATGCAACAATGGAGTACAGCTGGAAATCATTTTGGAAACCTGACGGAATATCCGTCAGTATTTTGAAAAAACTGACGGAATTTCCGTCAGTGGGCCAAGATATTTGAATTCTGTGTTTATGACAGGTTGTCACAATAATTGATATACTGACGGAATATCCGTCAGTATTTTGAAAAAACTGACGGAATATCCGTCAGTGGGCCAATAATTGTGACGTGTACAGTCACTTAAATTATTGTCTGCTAAAGTGGATATCTGACGGATTTCCCGTCAGTAAAATAGGAATACTGACGGAATTTTCGTCAGGATTTCTGTTTTACTGACGGAATATCCGTCAGATATCCCTATAAACTGAAACACGGGAACACTTTCCCCTCACTTTACCAAATTTCCCCCAAATCAATTAAAAATCGTCAACCCTAACCTCCTTAAAACCCGAAACCACCACCACCCTCCTCCACTTCCAGCGCCACCACCACCAACACCACCACGCCGTCGCCGTCACTATAAGGTAATTAACTTTATCTTTTTTTCCTCTCTCCTTTATCTTTTTCCTTCTCCTTAATCTTTTTCATTCTTTTCTTATTTTTAATTTTTTTTTGTCCATAGCCGCCGCCACCGACCCCCTGCCGCCGCCGCCGACCACCTGCCGCCGCCGCCCACCCCGCCGACCCCCTGCCGCCGACTGCCCCTTCTTTTTTCATTTTTTTCCTTTGTCAAGTTAATTAGGTATTTCTCCTTTTAATTTTTTTTAATTAGTTTAATTAATTTAGATTATTAGTTATTATTTTAATTGTTGTTGAAAAAGGGTTGGTGTTGATGCATGTTGACTTAGGATAGAAGCCAATGTTGTGACGGATGTATGTTGTTAATGTATGTTGTTAATTTAGATTATTAGTTTTTTTTTTTAATGTATGCATGTTGACTTAAGATAGATATGTAATTTTATTCTTAAAAATTAGATTATTGTTAATTGTTAATTAGAATAGATATGAATTAGACAAGATATGTAAAATGAAAAGTAAATCATGTTAGTTTATGTTAATTGAAAAAATAGTCATTGTTGTATGTTTTGTTTTTAATATTGTTAAAATTATTGTTCATATTGACCTAGTACCCGTTCAAAAATTACTCACTAGGAGTAATTTTTGAATAGTCCCCGTTTTGGGACTGTCTTTGTACGTTTTAAGTCACTTAGGTAGTAAACATGTGCTTGTGATTTGTTAATGAGAAAAGAGTTTGGTGACAATTCCTTTAATGTTCTCTAAATGCATGTGTAGAGTAATTATTTATTCTACATTGTATATTTGGAGAACGGATGGGAATTGCTGCCGAATTTTTTTCCTCATTAATAAATCACAAGTACATGTTTGCTAGTAACTTAAAACGTACATTGATGGGTTTAGGTTGGAGTGATAAGGACCCAATTCAAAGAAATACAATATTTATTTTGGTTAAAATGTTAAATTATTGTGTATTACGCTTGATTTTGATTGTTGTTAGGTTATTATCTTTTTTAATGACATATATAAATGTGTAGATACGTAATAACATGAAAAGATTAGAACGGCAGTGGATGTATGAAAGATTAGACGAAAAAAAGAAACCCAAGAAAGCATTTGCAGAGGGGGTGAAAGAGTTTATTAAATTCGCGGAAGGAAGTAGTGAGTACAAGAATTTAGGTGAAATGAGGTGTCCATGTAAGAAATGCAAAAACCTAGGTTTTAAAAGGCAAGCAGATGTTCAAATTCATCTTTGGTCGTATGGTTTCGCGATAATTATTATGTATGGACATATCACGGTGAGAAACTACCTAGTACAAATGCTAGTGAGAATCCTTACCGTGAGTTCGTGGAAAATGCATTGCGTGATACTGTTGACCAAATTTTGGAGGAACGACTTAATCCTGATGACCTTAGCGATGAAGAAGTGCGTTATGAAACCCCGAACCCCCAAGTTTCTTTGTTCTTTAAAATGTTAGAGAAAGCCGAACAGCCGGTGTTTGAGGGAAGTGATATGACTTTGTTGCAAGCAGCTGCTAGGTTGTTATCACTCAAATGTGAGAACAACATATCTCTTAGATGCGCTAATGGTTTTGTGTCGTTCGTTGGTGACATAATTCCAAAGGAAAATCAAATGGCGCGCAATTATAATGAGATTAAAAAAGTTCTGAAGGGAATCCAACTTCCCCGTGAAAGATTGATGCATGTCTCAATGGATGCATGCTTTTCTGGGAGGAAAATTCTAATCTTGAAGAATGTACAAAGTGTCGTGCATCTCGGTATAAAGGTAAAAAGAATTCAAGTGGGAGGCGAATTCCATGTAAACCAATAACTTATTTCCCGCTTGCGCCAAGGTTACAACGACTATATGCAACCAAGCACATAGCAGGTGAGATGAGTTGGCACTACAAAAATTCTCGTTTATGAGAAAGGGGAATAATGGCACATCCAAGTGATGGAGAAGCGTGGAAGCATTTCGATAGAGAGCACATCCAGATTTTGCAAGTGAACCACGAAATGTTACGCTAGGTTTGTGTACGGATGGATTTCAACCTTTTGGGCAGTTTGGGACGAAATACTCTTGTTGGCCCGTGATTGTGACTCCGTACAACTTACCTCCTTGGTTATGCATGAAGAGACAATTTATGTTCTTATCTGTACTAGTTCCCGGTCCTAAGAACCCTAAGTCAAATTTAGATGTTTTCCTCCAACCGTTGATCAAAGAGTTGAAACAACTTTGGGAAACCGGCGTGGACACCTACGATGTCTCTAAGAAAAAAAAATTTCAATTAAAGGCTGCATTAATGTGGACGATCAACGATTTCCTGGCATATGGCATGCTTTCTGGTTGGTCCACAAGTGGATATCGTGCCTGTCCTTATTGTCCATAAAATGATCATAGATCTTTTTGGCTTAAAAATAGCAAAAAGGTTTGTTGGTTTGATTGTCACCGTGAGTTCATAAGACCTGATCATCCTTTCCGCGACAATTGTAAGAATTTTCCTAAAAACAGAAAAACTGAGAATCGCATAGCCGCATCGAAACTAACGGGTGATGAAGTGTGGGAATCCGTAAAAGACTTGCCTAAAATAGTTGATGCTTCTGATCAAGAATTGAAAAGATTGAAACATCAGAATGAAGGTTGGTGGAAACAAAGCATATTCTGGGAACTTCCCTACTGGAAAATATTGCTGATTCGACACAACTTGGATGTTATGCACATTGAGAAAAAAAATTTTGAACAACTTATCAACACCATCATAGATGTACCAGGTAAAACTAAATTTGACCCTAAGGGTGAAGAAGACTTTAATGAACTTTGCTATAAACGGACCACATCATCTAGGTTTGTTTTATCAACCGCGGAGAAAAAGGCTCTATGTGACTGGGTTACTAATTTAAAACTCCCGGATTGTAACATCCCGTAAATTTGAAGACCTTTATTATATTTTAAAATTAATATTTTAATCTATTTTAATTTTATATTAATTTATTTGAAATAAAATTTATTTGATAAAATATAATCTTATTTTATTTTGAAGAAATGTAATTATTTTTTATAGTTTAGAAATGTTTAAAAGTGATTTAAACTATATTTAAACCTTTTCCCTTGATAAAATAGATTTCGGATAAAAGTCGTAAAATTGGGATTTTCCCATTTCTTACGGTCGTTGGGTAAACGAGTTTGGATATTGGGCATATGAGTACTTAATCTTTTAGTAAAATCGTGTTTAAGAACTTTAATTTTCTCGGAAATCGCGTTCGACGAATATTTCTAATTTCCGTCGAAACGAACCAAAACGTAAACAATTGAAACTCACCCAAACACCCTACCCCACACCATGCACCCTCCATCCTCCATGGGTCTCCTCTTCATCTTTCATTTCCTCCATAATTCACTCTCTCTCTTCCTTTCATCAAACACCAAAAATCTATCAAAATAATCTCCTTACAATCCCTAAATCCTTCATAAATCCTTCATTTCTCCACCAAATCTCATAAAAATTATATATTTGGAATCCTCTTTTCAATCCTCATCTACTAGTAAGATTTATTTTCATTTCCCCCAATTTTTTTTTAAGACTCATCTTTTAGGGTTTCGAATTTAAAGCTTAATGATTGTGTTTTTGTTGTTCTTATAGGTGAAGAATTTGAAGATGAGTTAGGTGACTCATATGTTGTTGAAGATGAAGAGTAATTTTGGGTTTTAGAAGCTTTCTCAAGTTATTACTTGTCTCTTTGCTAGCTTAAGGTAACTATTCCGAGTTACTTGACGAATTAATGTCACATTAGTAGTTGTATTTGTTGTTTGTTGTTGTTGTTTGTTGTTGTTGTTGTTGTTGTTTGTTGTTGTGTGAGACGATCTTGTTGATAAATGAATGAATGGAGTAAGATGAATATGCTTATGTTTAATTTATGTTACCCATTTGTATATTATTGTTTGGAACAAATTTGGATGAGGAATTATGTGTTGTGACAAGTCCGCGTGTTGGCTGGAACGCGTCAGTACCGGACTGAGACGGTTTCCAATGTTTCCAAAAATATGACAGATTGAACGGCATCGAAAAATTAGGTGGTTTAGCCACTTGAATCACTCAATTCGGAGTCCGTATGAGTAAATGGCGTCGTTTTATCGATTAAAATTTATAGAAAAGGTTACCCTTGTGTGAGACGGTTATTTATGCTATTTTATTATGCGAGAATTTTGTGGAGTTAGTTATTTTGTAAGTTGGAATGTTTTTCTTTATGTTGATAGTGTTCACATGATAGAAATTGGAAATAACATGAGAATGATATTGTGATGAATTTTGTGATTTGGGCCAAAGTAGGCCAAGACTCTGAGCTGGGCCAGATTGACCGAACGAGTTTGGTCAAGCTAGGTTTAAACCGGTCAGCCTCGATTTGACCGATGACTCGTCGCAGGACTCGGGTCGAGGGTTTGTCTTTGAGGTGAGATTGGTTGTTATTGGATGTTTTATGTTATGCCTTGATATTTGTAATTATCATTTCACATGTTGGTTGTTGGATGCTTTGGATGCCTTATACTTGAGTCTTGTTGCCTCTCTGCCATTTTAGCTTGTTCTCATGGATTATGGTACTGTTGGTTAGATGGAATTTGGATTATTATTGATATTGGAGATATTGTTGGATTGTCAGCTGAATATGCTCTTGCGTAGTCTTTCATATGCTAGGGTGTGTATGATCATTTGTGTGTGTACAAGTTTGGACTCTTTGCCCCTCTTATGGTTAATTGGGTGTCCTACTTGTCTTGTGTGGTGTGGGCTAAAGTATTCAAGCTGGGACTAGGTCCTAGGTGAGTATTTCGGCCTTCGTCATAGATAGGCCCTTATAGACTTTGACGAGTGTATGTTCACAGCTTAATAGCCTTTGTGTCTTAGCTTGGTGGGCTTATATCCAAGTTAGGGCATGACTTCCTGACGTACTCTTAGAAGTATGTGGTCAGCTTAAGTACTAGCCAACCCTTTGGTGGACTCCTTAGGGGTACTCATGTGTGTGATCATGGGGTCTTGGATGCGGTACTTTCCGCATGTCGCTAGGTCTGCGCAGGTTTAGGACTAGGGTGTTTACCTTACCTCGTGGTATAGACTCGAGTTACAGAGTGACTATTTACTGTACTAGGAACTTATGCCTGTCTCTAGATATATTGTCCTTTCTTGTTGATGATTCTATGAATCATAGAAGGTGAGATGCAAGCCGGCTATGGTTGATAGAGTTTGGATTCCTGGATGTTATGTGATTCACATGATAGTGTAGTATGAGTCGGTCTAGTATTCATATGCTAGGACTATGTGTTGTTATATTGTTTTTCACATGATGAGTACAATTGTCTAGCATCTATATGTTAAGGCTATGTGTTATTCATATTCATATTCTTATGTTTACATGTTATATTAATTATGACATTTCGTGGCTGGGAGAACTCGGAGTTACTCCCCACTGACTGTGGCTTTCGTATTTGTATAAAATGCGATTGACAGGTAGGTGATGCATATATGAGGTACATGGACGAGCTAGCGAGCAAAGTAACCTTGGGACCTAGATTGGCTTTATTTTATTGTGACCCTTAAACACTTTTTATGTTATATACTTGTCCGTTGTTCTATGCTTATCCTCCCTTAACGCCTTTTGATAGTACTCTTTCTTTTGAGAAATGTTGGCCTTGGTTGGAAAATTCGACTTTTGAGGAGATTGTTTGTGGTTGACCCATAACCCTGGTTTTGAGAGGTTGTGATGTTAGGAAGACTGAGGTAGGATGATGAGACACACTTGGTGATTCCTATACCTAGATCCTTAATAAAGTTAATTAGTATTCTTGATTGGTGGATTTTGTGTTGTCAAGTGTGAGTTGCGTTTGTTACTAAGACTATAGAACTTGGCTTTGTTGTTTAGGTTTGGAATTTGAGAGCCTTGGGGAGTGTAGTGAGACATGTCTTGGGATACTAGTGCTTGGTACTTGACTTTAAATGGATGGAATTGAATGGTGGAATATTTGAGGAACCCTTTCTGGGAATTTATAGCTTGGTATTCGGATCTTTGATTGAAGATTTTACTATTTTGAGAAACCCATGGTTGACACTAGTTGGATATGAGTATAGCTTTGTTGGAACTTTGACCTTGATCTTGTGGAAGTTGTTTGTGGATGTTTGAAGATTTGGAGTGGTGAAATCACACTTATAGTGGAGTACCCTGTTTCAGGGAATAGATTAGGATGAAGTAACATGAGCGTTTTGAGGAAATCCATGGGAGTGATGTGGTTATAAGTTTTGTTGCTAAGAATTTTTCGGAACCGCTTAGGTTGATGTTGTTGTGTGAGATTGAGTACATGGCGTTTCCTTGTTGTCTAATTTCCTTTCTTCTTTGACCATAAGTGTTACCGTTCATACCTCCTTTCCTCGCTTCATCTTGCTCATGATCTTGAATTAGCCGCCGTAGTGCATGCCTTGAAGACATGGAGACATTACCTTATTGAAGTTCATTGCCGCATTTATACCGATCATAAGAGTTTGAGGTGTATCTTTACCCAGAAAGAATTGAATATGAGGCAAAGAAGATGGCTAGAGTTGGTGAATGATTATAATGCCGAGTTGATCTATCATGAAGGGAAAGCAAATGTGGTGGCCGATGCCTTGAGTAGGAAGACTAGTCACTCTTTGAGCACTATCCGTGTGTTACCTGATGAACTTACCACGGAATTTCAAAAGTTAGGGATAAGCCTTGTTGGGAAGGGCTTTGACTATCTTAGTACCATGAGTGCAGAACCCGACTTTTACCGTGAGATCCGTACTTGCCTACCTGACGATGCTACATTCAGGTCCATTCGAGCAAAAATCCAACTTGGGCAAGCTAAGGATTGTGTGGTGGATAGTGATGGATACCTTCGTTACCAAGGTCGGATGTATGTTCCAAGAGTAGACGAGTTGAGGAAGGAGATCCTTGATGAAGCTCACCTTTCTCCTTACTCTATTCATCCTGGTGGTGAAAAGATGTATAAAGACTTGAGATTACAATTTTGGTGGCCTAGGATGAAGATTGATGTCCTAGAGTATGTTAGCAAGTGTCTTACCTGTCAGAAAGTGAAGATTGAGCATCAGAAATCCGGGGGTTTGCTACAACCTTTGGATGTTCCCCTTTAGAAATGGGAGTCCATCTCCATGGACTTTGTGATGGCTTTACCTAAGACTGCTAGCATAAAAGATGCGGTTTGGGTGGTTGTAGATCGATTGACCAAATGTGCTAGGTTTATACCTATCAAGGAGACATGGAAATTAGATGTCCTAGCTGGTGCCTACGTGAAAGAGATAGTACGCTACCATGGAGTGCCTAAGGATATAGTTTCAGATCGTGACCCTAGATTCTGTTCCCGTTTCTGGACTGCTTTGCAAGAAGCCATGGGTAGTAAGCTACTGATGAGTACCGCTTTTCATACCGCTATAGATGGGCAGACTGAGAGGACTATCCAGACTTTAGAGGACCTCCTCCGTGCATGTGCTTTAGACTTCCACACTTCTTGGGAGAAATGTTTACCTCTTGTCGAATTCTCCTACAACAATAGCTATCATTCCTCTATCAAAATTTCACCTTATGAGGCTTTGTACGGTAGGAAGTGCCGTAGTCCTGTTCGTTGGGATCAAGTCCAAGATGCTCATGTGTTGGGACCCGATTTGGTGACTGAGACCATCAATCAGGTTCAGATCATTCGAGAGCGTATGAAAACCGCTCAAGACCGACAGAAATCTTATGCCGATGTCCGTCGTCGACCACTTACCTTTGAGGTTGATGATCGAGTGTTCCTTAAGGTATCACCTATGAAAGGGGTGAAACGGTTTGGTGTGAAAGGAAAGCTGAGTCCCAAATACATTGGACCTTTCCGTATGCTTGAGAAGATTGGCCCCGTTGCTTACCGTTTAGAGTTGCCCCCGAATTTGAGCAAGGTTCATGATGTCTTCCATGTATCTCAGTTAAGGAAATACATTAGTGATCCAAGCCATGTTACTCAAGAAGAAATCCCAGATTTGGAACCTAACTTGGCTTTGGAAGAAAGGCCGATCCGAATCCTCGAAAGAGCAAACAAGCAACTTAGAAACAAAGTTGTGCCCCTAGTTCGTATCCTTTGGAGTTGTGGAAATGTCGAAGAAGAAACTTGGGAGCCTGAATCTTCTATGTTAGCTAAATATCCCGAACTTTTCTCGTGAGGAAATTCTCTTTCCTTTATCTAATTCTTGTGAGTTTTATCTGTCCTTTCGAGTGTTCCCCTCCTTCTCTTAAATACCCTCCGCGTTAGTAGTCCTTGTTTAGTTGTTTAAAAGTCGTAGTTAGAGTTTGGTCATCGCTAGTAGAGTTATTATCCTTTTTATAGAGTTTCGAACTAAAGATTTTTGAAAATGTTTTACTGTTTTCCACTGGTTTTAACGTCAATGAGTGGTAAAGCTCGTTATTGGAGACGTCCGATAATTGGTTTTCTCATTCGTTGGTGTAAAAATATATATTTTTATGTCTTTGATTTGGAATGTTGATGTTCTTGAACGGCCGACGAGGATTTTCCGTTCCATTGAAAAGACACTTATACATCATACGTCCATATTTTGAAGATTTTGTTTACTTATTTTAAGGAGATAGACCTACATATATACAATGTTCCTTCTTCTAAGTTTCGGGGACGAAACTTCTTAAAAGGAGGGATGATTGTAACATCCCGTAAATTTGAAAACCTTTATTATATTTTAAAATTACTATTTTAATCTATTTTAATTTTATATTAATTTATTTGAAATAAAATTTATTTGATAAAATATAATCTTATTTTATTTTGAAGAAATGTAATTATTTTTGATAGTTTAGAAATGTTTAAAAGTGATTTAAACTATATTTAAACCTTTTCCCTTGATAAAATAGATTTCGGATAAAAGTCGTAAAATTGGGATTTTCCCATTTCTTACGGTCGTTGGGTAAACGAGTTTGGATATTTGGCATATGAGTACTTAATCTTTTAGTAAAATCGTGTTTAAGAACTTTAATTTTCTCGGAAATCGCGTTCGACGAATATTTCTAATTTCCGTCGAAACGAACCAAAACGTAAACAATTGAAACTCACCCAAACACCCTACCCCAAACCATGCACCCTCCATCCTCCATGGGACTCCTCTTCATCTTTCATTTCCTCCATAATTCACTCTCTCTCTTCCTTTCATCAAACACCAAAAATCTATCAAAATAACCTCCTTACAATCCTTAAATCTTTCATAAATCCTTCATTTCTCCACCAAATCTCATAAAAATTATATATTTGGACTCCTCTCTTCACTCCTCATCTACTAGTAAGCTTTATTTTCATTTCCCCCAATTTTGTTTTAAGACTCATCTTTTAGGGTTTCGAATTTAAAGCCTAATAATTGTGTTTTTGTTGTTCTTATAGGTGAAGAATTTGAAGATGAGTTAGGTGACTCATATGTTGTTGAAGATGAAGAGTAATTTTGGGTTTTAGAAGCTTTCTCAAGTTATTACTTGTCTCTTTGCTAGCTTAAGGTAACTATTCCGAGTTACTTGACGAATTAATGTCACATTAGTAGTTGTATTTGTTGTTTGTTGTTGTGTGAGACGATCTTGTTGATAAATGAATGAATGGAATAAGATGAATATGCTTATGTTTAATTTATGTTGCCCATTTGTATATTATTGTTTGGAACAAATTTGGATGAGGAATTATGTGTTGTGACAATTCCGCGTGTTGGCTGGAACGCGTCAGTACCGGGCCGAGACGGTTTCCAATGTTTCCAAAAATATGACAGATTGAACGGCATCGAAAAATTAGGTGGTTTAGCCACTTGAATCACTCAATTCGGAGTCTGTATGAGTAAAGGGCGTCGTTTTATCGATTTAAATTTATAGAAAAGGTTACCCTTGTGTGAGACGGTTATTTATGCTATTTTATTATGCGAGAATTTTGTGGAGTTAGTTATTTTGTAAGTTGGAATGTTTTTCTTTATGTTGATAGTGTTCACATGATAGAAATTGGAAATAGCATGAGAATGATATTGTGATGAATTTTGTGATTTGGGCCAAAGTAGGCCAAGACTCTGAGCTGGGCCAGATTGACCGAACGAGTTTGGTCAAACTAGGTTTAAACCGGTCAGCCTCGATTTGACCGATGACCCGTCACGGGACTCGGGTCTAGGGTTTGTCTTTGAGGTGAGATTGGTTGTTATTGGATGTTTTATGTTATGCCTTGATATTTGTAATTATCATTTCACATGTTGGTTGTTGGATGCTTTGGATGCCTTATACTTGAGTCTTGTTGCCTCTCTGCCATTTTAGCTTGTTCTCATGGATTATGGTACTGTTGGTTAGCTGGAATTTGGATTATTATTGATATTGGAGATATTGTTGGATTGTCAGCTGAATATGCTCTTGCGTAGTCTTTCATATGCTAGGGTGTGTATGATCATTTGTGTGTGTACAAGTTTGGACTCTTTGCCCCTCTTATGGTTAATTGGGTGTCCTACTTGTCTTGTGTGGTGTGGGCAAAAATATTCAAGCTGGGACTAGGTCCTAGGTGAGTATTTCGGCCTTCGTCATAGATAGGCCCTTATAGTCTTTGACGAGTGTATGTTCACAGCTTAATAGCCTTTGTGTCTTAGCTTGGTGGGCTTATATCCAAGTTAGGGCATGACTTCCTGACGTACTCTTAGAAGTATGTGGTCAGCTTAAGTACTAGCCAACCCTTTGGTGAACTCCTTAGGGGTACTCATGTGTGTGATCATGGGGTCTTGGATGCGGTACTTTCCGCATGTCGCTAGGTCTGCGCAGGTTTAGGACTAGGGTGTTTACCTTACCTCGTGGTATAGACTCGAGTTACAGAGTGACTATTGACTGTACTAGGAACTTATGCCCGTCTCTAGATATATTGTCCTTTGTTGTTGGTGATTCTATGAATCATAGAAGGTGAGATGCAAGCCGGCTATGGTTGATAGAGTTTGGATTCCTGGATGTTATGTGATTCACATGATAGTGTAGTATGAGTCGGTCTAGTATTCATATGCTAGGACTATGTGTTGTTATATTGTTTTTCACATGATGAGTACGATTGTCTAGCATCTATATGCTAAGGCTATGTGTTATTCATATTCATATTCTTATGTTTACATGTTATATTAATTATGACATTTCGTGGCTGGGAAACTCGGAGTTACTCCCCACTGACTGTGGCTTTCGTATTTGTATAAAATGCGATTGACAGGTAGGTGATGCATTTATGAGGTACATGGACGAGCTAGCGAGAAAAGTAACCTTGGGACCTAGATTGGCTTTATTTTATTGTGACCCTTAAACACTTTTTATGTTATATACTTTTTAGGGACATATGTCTCCCTTTTTCATATTTGGGTTGTATAACTTTGTTTCGCGACTTTAGCGATGTTTTATTTATGAGATTCATTCTAGACCTTGCATGTTTGACACCTTCCCATTTGGATATTTTTATAACAGGTTCAGGTTTCGTTTTCGACTTTTGAAAATTACAGGTTTTTACCCAAATGAACTTATTACAAACATATTCATGCAGTTTTTATCTAGAATTATGTGTTTTCTTTTCCGCAATGAATGAAGGTGTCACACGGATGGTTATGCTTCAGATTTGAGTCGGTGTGTTGACCATAAAAAGATGGTGTTACATTCCATGAAAAGTCATGATTGTCATGTCTTTATGGAACGACTACTCCCCGTTGCCTTGAAAGAGTTGCTCCCGACAGGTCCTTGGAAGGCAATAACTGAGATAAGCCAATTTTTTAGAGACCTGTGTACTTCTACGATTAGAGTTGATTCTATGGAACGTCTGGAGTCAAACATTGTGGAGATAATATGCAAGTTAGAGAAGATATTTCCCCCGTCTTTTTTCAATTACATGGAGCATTTGCCTCTTCACCTACCTTATGATGCGAAAGTTGGAGGATCTGTTCAATATCGATGGATGTATCCATTTGAGAGATTTCTTAATCATTTAAAAAAAAAGATTGGCAACAAAGCTCGGGTGGAGGGTTCAATATGCAACACTTTTTTGTTAGAGGAAATTTCAAATTTCTGTTCTTTTTATTTCGAAGATCACATTGACACAAAAGCAAAAGACTTAGATGTTGGTGTAAATTCCGATGACCAGTTGAAATCTAAGTTACCTGAGTTATTCAATGATGACATGGGAACTACAACCGGGAAATGTATACAGAGGTACTTAACTGAGAAAGAGTATGAAGAAGCTCATTTTTATGTGCTAAGGAACTGTGGAGATTTTTTAGAGACTTATGAAAAGTAAGTTAATACTTCATCATTACTCAATTGTTTTTTAATTATCAAATTAGATCGAATTTATAGGTAATTATACATAACTAAAACATGCTTTCCCTACTTATAGGGAATTTGAGGCACATATCAAAATCAATTTTCCTGATGTCACATCCTTTTATGATGTTTGGGCATCACATGACAAAAGTTTTCCGAAATGGTTCCGAAATCAAGTAAGTGATGATACATTTTCTTTGAAATTGAACTATACATTTAGATTTCTTATTAGATATTGAAAAAAATATAACAACTTAATTAACATTTTTTTATTCATAGGTTCATAGATTGAAGGATCGTCTAATAATAGCTTTAGCATTGGGTCCTAGTAACATGGTGAAGTTTTGGAGACGGTATTCCATCAATGGCTATAAGTTTCGAGCTTTTAAGGAGGGAGTTGATTTTTCGAAGTCTGCGTTAAGCAATGGGGTTTCTATGAATTCAACTGAAGGGTTGGACTACTATGGAACCCTAAATGAAGTAATTGAGCTTTCTTATTATGCCGAGCAAAGGGTTTATAGGGTTATATTGTTTAAATGTGATTGGCTTGATAATTCCTCACAAGGACTTAGTATCCATAAGGTTTATGGACTTGTAGATGTAAACGAGAAAAAGAAACTTCGTGGACATAACCCATTTGTGGCAGCTTTTCAAGTCGATCAAGTTTGTTATGCTCCTTATCTAACCATTAAGAAAGGTAATCAAGGTATTCAGTGGTCCGCGGCTTTTAAAACCAAGGCAAGATCACAAGTTGATGCTCCTATTGAAGAAAGTGTCTTTCAAGAAGATGTGGTTGTGAATGATCACTCAATTTCACCGATTTTGTTGGAAGATATAGAGGATGAAGATGTATACGAAGTGACAGTGGAAAGAGGTCAAGGGGAATATGACAGAGACGTCGGAGAAGAAGGGGATGAAGATGAAGTTGAAGAACCTATTAGATACGAAAATGAGGAATCAGAGGAAGAAGTAGGAGTGCTTTTTTCAGAAGATGAACCTGTTTTGATTTGTAGTGATAGTGATAGTGAGGAGGGCTAGTTGTAATTGTACAATTATTAAACATTAAATAAAATTTGCCCTCCGTTTTTTATTACTTGTCGTTCTAGCCTATTTGGTTTTTTGTTTTATACATGTCGTTTTAGCTTAACATCAATAGTGTGTTTCAATTTCCAAAGTTTAGTTATAAGAAACCTCTCAATTCAGCCAATAAAATGCATTAAAGAAGAGGCAAATGGTAATTAGTTCACAGTTTTCCATAGTTAGTGTTTGTTTCAATTGTTTATATATACCCTGCAGAAATGGTTGTTTTGAACTAACGATTTTTTCTTTGAACTAACAATTTGAATTGTTTTCATGCAGTGATTATGCCAAACATTTTTCGCCGTTATTTTGGGAGCAATAGTAACGCATCTCAACATAATCGAGAGGACGAGGAGGTTGAGGATGAGGAGGATCCTGATCCTCCATCACAGAGACAGGAGGAGATGCAGGTGACTCTCTCATCGGCCCGTGCTCGGCATGATAATTATTGGTAAGTTTATGTTAATTTTTTTTTAAAAAAAACTTAACATTTACAGTTCTAATTTCAAATATTTATGTGTTTTTCAGGTGGGATGACGAACCAATTAAGAAATATGTTACTTGGTCATTCACCCGTAACACAGGAGATGAGTACTTCACTAGGTGGGGTGAAGCGAGTAACGCACAGCGTCAGAAGATGTTGAATTACTTTGCGGTAATTATGTTTTTCAATAATAATTTTCTTAAGTTTATAATAATTTTCTTAAGTTTATAGAAATTTTCATAATTTTTATATAACTAATTTCACACTTGTTTTTGAAACAGAGTCATGTAAGATCCATCGATCCTGGGTATGATCCTGTGCCTGAGTGGCAGTCGAGGGTAACGAGGCGGATTACCACTCTTATTAATGGACTACAATATAACAAGAAACCGCCAAAGTGGGTGCCTGTTACTTGGTTGGAGAACCTTAGGAATAGGCCAAATGATTCTACTTTTGCCAAACATTCGAAAATCAACACGGCAAATAGGAAGTCGGGTGGGAAAGATGGGAAAGCATTGGGCACCCACACTCTTGGTCGGAAGAGTTGCTCCGATGCTTTCAAAGAATTGGTAAGTATTGTTTATATTGCTTTTAAAAAGTGGTTAATATATATGATTGACAAATATACACTTGATTTTACTTGTTTCCATACTAATTTTAGGGTCAAGAGGCCAGCCTCCACAAGATGTTCATGAAGACGAAGAAAAATAAGAAGGGCGAGTGGGTTAACCCTCGAGTGGCTGATATTGAGGTAATTTTTTGTATTTAATTTAATATTTATTTTTATTACAAAGAACGATAATATCTTTCTTATAAAGATAGGTATATATATATATATATATATATATATATATATATATATATATATATATATATATATATATATATATATATATATATATCATTTCGACGATTTTCTCTTTTTTTTTCAAATATGATTTCCAAGCGGAGATGAGTCCGCCATTGCCACCTGGACAGTCTCCCGACGAGATTCGGGCCTACTACAAGGCTGTAGGAGGCTTTGACGAGAAGAACCGGATGTTTGGGACCGGAGAGATACGGGGGCCCAAATATGGTATGATCTTCCTCCTAACAAATCTGGCCGACGGTCTTTCTCTTATGCTCCTAGCATGATTTCACAGACTTTCCACCCAAATGAATGATGAGCGAGCCGCTCAATTTCTCTTGAAATACGTTTCGTGAATGAATAGGCTTTGAACAAATGGCGGCAATGAAAAAGGCTTGGGTTGATAAGCAAGCATCTCAACCCCCAAACACGTGTTCACAATTTCCTCCACATAGACGGGATGACTTTGGGGGTGGTGATGACGGGTTTGGAGGTAGTAGTAGTTTTATTGAGCCTATAATAAGTTAGAGCCTTTAGGTTAGAGCCTTTAGGTTAGAACCTTTAATTTGGTTTGTATTGCCGTTTAGTAGGGAGTATGAAAAACATGGTAAGACAATTCTCTTTCGTGTTTAATTTGTAAGACATGAAAAACATGGTAAGACAATTTTCTTTTTATGTAAAACATTTTGCGTTCAATTCTCTTCTGTTGCCTATTGATTCCCGCATTAGCGGTCGACGTGAAAATGGATTCCCGCTTGGCGGTCGACGATTGTATGTGTTTTGCAAGTTTTGGTTATATTTGAAACGATGCAAAAAAATGCATCGTGGCTGTATTTGAAACGATGCAAAAAATGCATCGTGGCTGGACAGCAGGCTGCTGTTTCCAGGCCTGGTTTTTATTAAAACCGATAGAATTTCCGTCAGTATTTTGAAAAACCTAACGGATTTTCCGTCACTAACTATTTTCCCCATTTTTCCAGAAATCACAGGAAAAGGCCACGTGTCAGATAAAAACGACGGAATTTCCGTCAGTAATGCAAAAACTGACGGAAATTCCGTCAGTTCTATTCTTATAATTTGATTTCAGAAAAACACATGGAATGCCACGTGTCAAGTTATACCGACGGAATTTCCGTCAGTAATGCAAAAAACTGACGGATTTTCCGTCACTTTCTAGCTAGAAATAAAGACGGATTTACCGTCAGTGATCCGTCAGTATTTTGAAATACTTACGGAAATTCCGTCAGGACAGGTTTTTTACTGACGAAATAAGCTGACCCTGATTCCTGACGGAATGTTCGTCAGGAAATTGAAATACCGACGGAAAGGCCGTCAGTATGGCCTTAATTTTTCCATCGGTTTCCCGCATTTTTGTTGTAGTGATGGAAAATAGGACAAAAAGAGTACGGTTTCACCACTTTCAGGTTCATTTCTGCAAAACAGACAAAATAAACCAAAGTAGCCAATTCGGGGCATATTGCAATACAAAACGGTATAAAAATGCATAGAAATACGTGCAAAATACGACTAAAAAGGCTATATAAAATGCATGTATCACATGTGAATGATACCATTCTCAATTATCACATGAACGAAAAGTATAATCCTTTAATGCTTGCTTAAGACCATTCTGGGATCACTTAAGAAAGCTACGCATAATATGTTAGGATTCTTAGATCTTTATCTAAGGTTTTGTGTTCCAAACACATTCCTTTTCTAAATTCCCATTTTAGAAAAGCGAATTTTAATTATCATTTGCCATTCATCATCAAATGAAATGTGGCAATTCCTAACATAATTTATTTTGATCAACATCTTCATGTCGATCTATGCTCACATTTACTCTAAAGCTCTATTCACTTTAAGGAGACCCTCGCCATTAAGTAAATCTACTCTTTGAGTAACAATCTTTGGATTGTAATGCTATGGCTCGTATGTAACAAAGTCGATTTGGGATAATACCATTACTTTCGCAAAGCAACATTTTAACAACAAGACATGTGTGCTAAACTCCCACTGAACTATACTCCCACTCTATCTTTACAGATTATAGTTCCATTACTTTCACAAAGTAACACATTAACTATAAGACATGTTTGTGACGATATAATCTACTCCCACTCTATCTCTTAGAAATACCTCTATCTTCTTAAGAGATAGCTTTGTGAGTTACAAACATATATATGGTGGAGTATTAGAAGTTTCTTTAGACTGATGCATTAGCTCATAAAAGACCAGCTCTTTTACGGCTGACATTAAATCCGAGTCTTATCCATGTCATCTATTAAATAGACTCTCTATTTCAGGTATCTCCTGGGTGTTTTCCAAAATAACGTGTCCATTTTGGAATGCCAATTCCCAAAACCGAGTTCGGCAACTCATACCGACTCATGTCCATGTAATGAACAAACTAGAAGTCTTAAGCCCTCCTATAACTCGTATGCAGTCTTATAAATGGTGTAGCCAATTGGTAAATTAAATTATCCTATATAGAGTTCAATAGCTCATCATAACTTTATAATTGATCTTACATAAGTAAGTTGTTACTTTTAGTAACAATAGCATAAGGAGAATCAAATTCATAGCTTATGGACTTATAATGTTCTAATCATTATAATTGTCTATTTGATCAATTTAAGTCGCTAATCTTATGTTTCATGATGCAGGTAGTGTATGATGATAATCTTAGAATAAATGATGCGATAAAGTAAGTGACTTGGGTTGCAAAACAAGTTACCAATATGTAAAATACAACCATTGTTTAAAGGATACAAACAAATTTCCAAGTCAAACAAGGAAATCAAAATAGTTCTAAAATCTCAAAATACAACATGAAAATAAAGACAAAACAACATAAAGCCAATCTTCCATAGATCTAGCACCATGGTCGGCTACATCTAGCTTCCCTCAAGATCTTCTAGGCTTGCTTTTCTTTGCCCTTATCCTTGCTAGGATGCCCTAATTACAATAAAAAGGGTAATCATCACAACTTGTATCAAAATACCAAAGTTGAGATCGAAACATAAAAGATAAGGATAGTTATTTACCTACTGGAATAACCTTTCCAGCTTTAATATCGCCAATATATTTTGAACAATTTCTCTTCCAATGCCCAACACCACTACAATAGTGGCACTTGTCCCCGGATGGGGCACTGTACTTGGGATTGGAGAAGCTAGCTTCACAAGTCTTTGCTTTGTTCTTGTAAGGAGTTTTCTTCTTTCCCCTATGGCCACTTTTCTTGAAATTCCCTTTGCTCTTATGATTAACATTGAGCACATCCTTGGTGGTGCTAACACTTAGCCCCATGTCCCTCTCGGCTTGCATAAGCATTTTGTGCAACTCATCAAGGGAAACTTTCTTGTTTTGCATATTAAAATTCACCCTGAATTGAACATATGCCTTAACTTTGTTTAAGGAGTGAAGAATTCGATCAATGAAGAGTTCCTCGGGAATCTCTACCTTATGCATTTTTAGAGTCTCAACATGCTCCATAAACTTGAGCACATGAGGGCTAACTTTTTGGCCCTCCTTAATGTTGAGATCAAAGAATGCGGATGCCGCTTCATATTGAATGATCCTTGGAGCTCGTGAAAACATGGTCACAAGTTTTGTATAGATCTCATGAGCAGTGCTAATCTTTATAGCACTTCTTTGGAGTTCGGCCTCCATGGCGAAGATCAACACATTTTTTATCGCGGCCGACTACTTTTGGTAAACCTCATAGGCTTGCCTAGCGGCGGTGGTAGACCTAGCATTAGGTTCGGCGGGAGAGGCCTCGGTAAGGTAACGAAGCTTATCGTCACCCTCCGCGGCCAAGCGAAGTTGCGCTTCCCAATCGGTGAAATTGGACCCATTCTTTTCTAGTTTACAAAGATCCATGAAGGATCGGAGCTATGAAACATTGGTGAGAGTGTTGGAGCTAGTGGTTGCGGATGAAATAGGAGTTGCCATTGCAATTGAGAAAACAGTTTTAACTACAAAATAGGAAGTGAAGGAATTAATAAACATCTATCGTTTTAATAATACTTGTAAACATTTTAAACAAGTTTTAAGCATTTATATAGTGACCTCTACCCAACTATCATAAATGATCCCGAGATCCAAATTCATATCAATTCAGGCACGGTGAGCCAATTCATCCCTTATCAATATAACTCGGTGGATTAACTCTTAATCGATTCTACTTCTAGAACTCTCGGTCGATAAAAATTACTTTAATATTTATCTTTAGCCCGTAACACATGCGACTACGGTCACGAATACTTCCGTTGAGCTCAATCCAAATTTTGATGTAATAACCTCTTATTACCCACTTACCCAACGTAACAAGTTTAGCACCTCAGTGAGCCGAGCCTACTTCCTCATGAAATTGGGATTCATGGTTTCTACTATTTGGTAAGGCTAATTCTCAATTATTATTTAGTGAGAGGTCTTGTCAATTTATTATCTATCACGTTTTAAGTGAACTAAAGCGGTGAACTACGATAATTATAATTGACACGGTCGATGCCTCGATATGATATGCATGTGTTGTTATGGCGATTTGGCAATGCACGCAACATATTAAAAGAAATGCAAAGCAATAATAAAAATTCCTAGCATGGCCTTCCTAAAATAGAAAATCAAATAATCTATTACATATTCGGATACCAATTCCTTTGGTCCCTTGAATCTTCAAGTGGCACGCCTCCCAAGAACACCGTCTTCGTCAGAACGCCTTTCCGAATGTCGCACCATCTTGAAGAAACTCCATAATTACAAATAATAATAAAAATACAAAGCTATTCCTATTATACATTTGTAATATGAAAAATTAGTAAAAATAAAAGTGATACGAGATCACATTAAATTACAACCGAATCAATATTCCCTTTCATTACGGGTAATATCGATTAAAATTAAGGCCATACTAAGATAAAATTACATAATTCAAAATTATATAAATAAAAGGCATTCAACAATTGAAATATCCAGCATTATAATATGTATCTATCATGCCAAATTATGTGCCAAATCGACCTATTTAACTTATATTGTATTATAACCCGGTTTTATGGAAATGCGTGATAATAACTTCTTAAAATCATAAATTAACACTTAAATCACATTTAAGCTCATGTTAATTATCCTAACACTCTTAGGACTCAAAAATTAGTCATCACTCAATTTTTGACAATAATTCAACTTGATTTAATTTTATGCTCATTTTTTACCTTAAAATCATAACATTTATGAAATAAATCTAAATTAAATTACAATAATTTTAAATTTTAAATTTTAAATTTTTGAAAATTCTGGAGTAACTACATGACACTCATAATGTCAAAAATTATGGTTAAAATTTTTGAATTTATTTCGAGAAAATATAGTTGCAATTTATCGGTTTTATCTCATAAAACATCTAAAGTATCCAAAAATTAATCCAATCAATTTTACAACTTTAGATCTTATAAGTGATATATTTATGCATCCTAAAATAATTCTCTCACGCCATGTAATTCGTTTTAGCAATTTATGCTAAAATAGTCACTATTTATGCCATTTTTACACTAAAAATTCATAAATCATGCAAAATGAAATCAATTCATATCAAAATTTACATACAGTGTGTAAATTATGCAGGTGAGAACGTATTAAAATCTCATGGCCTGGTTCGAAGTTTAACTATTTTTTACCATTTTACCTCTTTCAATCCATTTTTATCTCATAAAAATCATAAATCATGCATCATTAATCAAATTAATACAAGATTTTACACACAACTTGTAAAATATTCATGTGAAGTCATATACAATTTTCAAGGTCAGAGACTAAGTTTAACTATTTTTAGTCATTTAACCTCCATTTATGCCCTTTTTATCACATAAAAATCATAAATCATGAAATATTAATCACATTAATATAAAATTTTACATACAAACATAAAATATTCAAGTGATTTCATACTAAAAAATCACGGCCAATAGTGAATGTTAACTTATTTTAGTGAATAAAAGTTCATTTTACTCATAAAAATGTAATTATTTCACTAAAAATCATAAAAATGAACAATAAATTACCATAAATCATAAAAATGACCTAAAAACATTTTAGGACCAGATTATATAACATGCATCATGGTTTCGTGACTTACTCTTATAAATCATAAATTTTTAGTTTTAATTAAGTTACTTTTAACTCGAAAAAACCAAACCGATTATATGCATGCAACATCCTATGCTCTGATACCACTTGTTAGGTTCATATACCTATTATTAGACTTTTCTAATAGTGAACAAATTAACATTTTAATTATTAGTTCTTTAGATCTAGTGCATGCATAACAAAATAAGAGATTAATAAGGAAAAACAATGTCCCTTACATTGTTATATGTTTCGAAATATTGGGCACAAATAAGGTCACCTTTCTTATTTGTTCTTGAGCTTAAAATGATGGATGATCCTCTAAAATCCCAATGTAGAGATTCTCCTTTGATTGCACCCAAGACTAATCCCTTAAACTAGTATACTAATTAACTAGATTAATACACTACCCTTAAAATTAATTCTAATATTGTTATTATTACTACACTAGTAACCTTATTTTGATATTAGAATTGATGAACAAATTCTTGTTTTCTAAAAACTTGTTTTATATAGAACTAGAGAGAATATGGAGCAATTTTTGCATGTAAAAATGAATGAATGATAATAAGAGAACAAAATTGTCTTAAGAGGAGGAGGGAGGACCAGTTGGAGCAAGGAGAAAATGCCAAATATGGCATCTAGCTTTATGCTTTATCTCTTCACAAGATATTAGGTGTGTAAGAATTGTAGTGTAGGCTTGATTACCTATTTTATCAAATAAAATAAAAACAACCATAATCCATCATCACTCCCTCCACATTTCGGTCCATATCACCATAAAATGGACTACCATTTTATTTTGTCAATTTGTCATTTGTCACACAATATGTCTCATGTAGTATGTTACATGTTATTAATTAATTTAATGCATATTTATCAAATAAATATCATTTTATAAATTAATTAAATTATATACAACAAATTGACTAGTGATATTTGATCACATAAATAAAATGGGTCATATAATTATAATTCACAACATCTTGTAATTATAATTAACCATTTATTCTTATCTCTATTGTTTCTCAAACAATAAACAATTTTAGTAACAAAGCATTTTAATTACTAAAATAAATATTATTTAATCCCATTACAATAAGATATAAAATTCTCTCTCACAAACGAATTGTTTAATTTTAAGGAATTGATTAACTTGTATCGTCATACAATTAATCAATTTGTCTATTAAGGGAATTGTCCTTTAGGTGTGACCTTAAGGGATCAACTGATCACCACCGCCAAACGACAGTAATGTCAAACTCTAGTTAGCCAATCATTACCGATTAATGATGATCAGTTGACTATATAATGAATCATCCCTTACGTATTCTTAATATGAGATTTAAACATGTGATCGCACTATTGTTGAGGACATATATTCCAACATTACATTCACAGATGCACTGGTTTGCACAAAGCAATACACATATTAATCCATGTTGTGCGGAAACGTGAATACCTCGTGTGGGGCCTCTGCTGTATCGGTGTCCACTGTCCATAATAGTATTGTCCGCTTTTGGCCAAGCCCTCATATATTTACTCTTGGGCTCCTTCCCAAAAGGCCTCATTGTAATACCCCGGCTTTTATAGCTGTGCACTCGGCCGAGTACAGTATGCAGAGTACTCGACCAAGTATAGTGACCGAGTGCCTTCTGGGCAGTTAACCAACATCTGGTTGTGTGCTATTCGGCCGAGTGGCTGGTGCACCCGACCGAGTGCCACCGAGCACTCGAGCGAGTGTACGGGCCCGAAGCTGTTTTCACGTGTTGGGCCTAGGTATAGATACCCTTTTTTTAGATTTTCTTCATTTGTAAAACCCTAAACAACTTTCACCTTATCTCAACCACCCTAAAATTCTCTCAAACACTCCCTCACCTTATTTTTGAATATTCTCACCTTACCTTTGAAGATTTTGTAACACCCTCATAAGTCGGGAGGCCTTCCTCAAGGGTATCCTAACCCATGAAGGTGTCACATGACTTGGTTTCCCATGTTTGTAGTGGAACAAACGAAAATAAGCAATTTAACATAGATAAGTTAAATGTTATGATAGTTAAGTTACAAGTTAAGGAATTCGAATAGAAATCCTAATTTATACAACCCAATCGAAATGAATGGAGTTTAGAAGAGTAAAAAAAGTTAGACAACAAAAGTGGTGAAATGCTAATGCGAAGACCGCTCCCAAGCCTCCAAGCTAGTATATACAAATGCTACCTGTCAAGCCACAGCTCCCCATATGAGCAGAAATCATCACATGGTTCACCACAGATATTTGAAAACGCTTTGGTTAGATCCAATAATACAAATGTTCATCAATAACATATGAATGTGAAAGACTAAATGATTATCATATGAAGTTATGATGTAACAATGCAAGTTATCCAAAACTCCGCATCTCCTCCATAACAAACCCGGTGACGGCATCACAACACCGTCAGCAAACCGCTGGACCGCAATCCATAACAAAGTACTCGGGACATATCCGTGGTACCAGACCCGGGCGCTAACCGAATCCCCGCCAGACGTCGTGCCTCAACCATACAAGTCCCTCCAAACTCGAATCATTAACGTGCACGTCCCTCTTGGAGTTGGAAGCTCTAAGAGGCGACCTAAGCGTAAGACTGTTTCCCAACCGCCTTACATCTTCTTAACAACAACCAACATGATACTCAAATCCTTCATTCACCATCTCCAATATCCACAATAAACCAAGTATGCACAATATATCAAATTAGGCTTTCCACATAATAATGAACCATCTTATGACAAGAATCCACATGTTCTCCGATGAACCAACTAACTAACTGCTAAAATTCCCAATTCATGCTATAATGCATCTCAATTAATGATGTGAAGTAACTATTAATTTTCCAATCACAATACAAGAATAAACACTCCACATTAGTATGTCATTAACCCTAATTACCAATTTCTCATGTTATCATGCAACTACCACATAGATTATGTAATTCATGATAACTAATGCGCAAACAAACACCTGTATTATCAAAGCCAAATAGAGAAAACCCTACCTCTTGCTAATCTCCAAGAACTCAAGCAAGCAAGCTGCAAGGGCTCCTCAATGAAGTCTCCTCCTACACAAATTATGAGTAACTATCACAACATTATACTACAACAATAATAATATTAATTAACCCGTTAATTACCCCACTTAATTAGTCAAAATCCTAATAACTTTTATAGGACAACATACTAGAAAAGTTAGGGTTAACTAATTAAGAATAAAGGAAAAGAATAAGAGTATACTTACAAGTGTAAACAAATAAGCAAGAACAAGAATTAGGAAGCAAATCTCCAAAAGTATGGTGGAGATCTAAAAGGATAAAGTATGGAATATTTTGTGGAGTTTTTGGAGATTATGAGGATAAGGTTTGGAGTAAAATGAGGGCCAAAATCTGAAAAGAGAGTATTTTGTGGAGTTTTTGGAGATTATCAGTCGATAAAAAATCAATTGCTATTATAGCAGCAATTCTTCATCTTGTCTTCCTCTTATGACCCTTTTACTTGATACCAAGAAATCTCAATTGAACATGATTATGATGACACATACAATATGATAATACAATAATATGCTCATAAATAACACAATCTAAAGGCTATTATTTGATAAAAATTGATCTTGCATATATCAGTAGAATAAGATTGGAAATTAGGGGTAGAAAAACATTAATAATACAAACTTACTTTAGACAAAGGATTAATTAACAATTAGATGGCGCGTTTGGTTGATGTCAGCTTGAAATTGGAAGAAATTGATGGTTTTGAAGAAATTGGAAGATGTAGGGGAAGTTTAATAGAGTAGGGAGGAAGATGGGTTTGTGAGTTTTGCTCTTGGCATTTGGGAGAGAAGCGTATTAACGACACTAAACAACTAATATGGTACAATCAGCAGGTCAGTCATCTTTTAACAGAAATAATTGATAGAAAATAGAAGGTGGTCACGAATGTGAGTAAATAACAAAGTTTAGCGGTATAATTAGGGATTATGAAAAGGTAGAGGTACCGCTGAGAAAACTCAATAACTCAGGAGTACCAAGAGAATTAACCCATTAAAATATGAAGCACTTCAGAAACCCAAGAATTTGATCTGGTAAAATTTTGATTTTGAACAATTTAGATTAAATGTTTTATTGGGTTTACTGGGTCTTTGATAATTTCTGTGATTAGCGAGTGCATATCCAATTTTTTGAGCTCTTATTAATTGAAATGCCATTATTTGGAAGGATAATAAAAGTTTGGTTCTTGGATATCAATTGAATTCCCAGATAAACTGAGCTTAATTGGTGATTATTGATTAATTACTTGTAATTTGAAGGTTCATGTAAGGTTTATATCAGTGAGTTGCCATTAGCTCACCGGCCTCTATACAGCGGCGGGAGGGCGGGGTTTGAGGGATGTAAATAAGAGAGATTCTTTCGAATGTTATCGATTTTTGGTGGGCTGCGAAATCATGTTGGGTCCAATCTATATCTGGCTCAAGCCAGCATTTGATCCCTTTATATGGTCAGTTCCTCTTGCTTAAGACCGTCTTTAGCTTAAGACCTCTCACAACATGTTTATTTTCAACTCTATAAGTTAAGACTGTCTTAAACAATTGGTGCTTTATGGTAAGATACCTATGGGCTATGGCATTGGTTTCTACCCAACCAAGGGAGATATTGGAGGCTTTAATCCAACTTTAAGGCCCTGTTCATTTGGACTTCTATTTGCTGAAGTTAACTGAACTGAGCTTATAGGAACTGAACTGAACTGAACTTATAGGAGTTGAACTGAACTTATAGGAGCTGAACTGAACTGAACATATAGGAGCTGAACTGAATTGACTTTATAGGAACTGAACTGAACTTAAATGGGCTAAACTTATAGATATCGAACTGAACTTATAAAATTTTACGCTTTATATATATTAATTTTTTTTACAACTACTACAATACATTAGAATAAAAAATAAATTACATATTATATTTTTTTTTCCAACCATCTATTTCCATATTATCATCCTGCTCGTCACTTTCATCTTCATCTTCATTTTCACTGACATCATCGAATCGATTGCCTCGCCAAATGTCTTTTACTATGTTATTTCGTACCTTGTACATAGCATCCTCACGCTTACACTAATTTGTTAGATGATAGATGTAAAAGAAGATAACATGTAGCATGTGTTTGACTATTTGACTTACACTTATTTGTGTGGATGTAGTTACTGCGTGAGTTTTTTTTAGGAATAATGTGTATAGGATAATTTTAATATTGGATTTTTTTTGCATTGATTATAATGAAAAACGTACTATTTTTCTCAAGGGATAATTCACGTGGTGCCCCTGAGGTTTGGCTTAATTCACGTGGTACCCCTGCTTTTAAGAATGTGCACATGGTGCCCTTAAACTTTCAGTTTAGTGCACCACTTGCCCTTTTTTTGTTTTCTGTTATAACGGCGTTAAGTTCCTTGCCTTTCCCCTCATATCCTTACCTTTCCCTCTTATTTCCCTCTGAAACTAATAAACTAAATACAACTCTACCACTTCCTCATAAAGACAAAACAAAACTACAATGATTATTGAATCCATTCCAAGTCGCCTTCGTTGTCAATTAAATCGACCTTTTGCGTCTTCGTTGAAAGTGTTTTGTTCATTAATCAGATCAGTTAAATCGCCCTTGGTGGACAAGATTGAGGTTGACAATTGGTATTCGGTTTCGATACCGCATTCGAATCATGGGTTAGGTTGTTTGATGGTGGTTGCGTATCTGGGTTCGCCTGAACTGGTAGCGACGGTTGAAAGGCGACGGTTGAAATACGGAGCCATGGTGGTCTCAGCTTGGTGGTGCAAGTCTGGTGCGACGGAGAATGGTGGTGCAATCAGATATGACCAGCCTGCCATACCTAAAGGTTGTTGTTAAAGAAGCCTTCAGAATGCATCCGCCACTGCCTTTATTTATACCCAGAAAAGATGGTGCTGATATTAACTTCTCCGCCTTTACTGTTCCAAAGGATACACAACACAAGTACTGGTCAATATATGGGGAATGGTAAGAAATCCCGATTTGTGGGAAAACCCTTATTCATTTGAGCCTGAGAGATTTATGGGTTCTGAAGAAATTTGGGATCATCTTGGAGAAAGCTCAGCATCTAAGGCAGTTCCAGTTCATGTCTAAGACATGACTAATTGTGACTTGTGAGCATTGCTTAACTATAATGTTATTTTAACGAATGCTTTTTCCAAATTAGTAAACAATTTCGAATTTGATTTGGCTGGTTGGCTCACTTTATAATACATTCTAAATTCTAATACAATCTTAAATACATAATAAATAAAGTTGCATTTTTTATATATTTAAATAGAATGAGGTTGATAAAGAAAAGAAGCTGGAAAAGAGGGAGGCGAAGTTGATTAGTTCAGGAAGGTGAAGTGTGATTGAAGAAGACAGTAGAGATATGGTTGTATAAAATGAAATGTGTGGCCAAAACTAACGCCGTTAGAACAGAAAAAAAAGGGCAGATGGTGCACTAAACTAAAAGTTCAGGGGCACCGCACATTCTTAAAAGCAGGGGTACCACGTGAATTAAGTCAAACCTCAGGGGCACCATGTGAATTATCCCCTTTTTCAATTCGTCAATATTAAAAAACTGGTATGAATTTATATTTAATATAATTTGTATGAACTTGTATAAACTGAACTTATAGAAACTGAATTGAACTTATAGGAACTGAACTGAACGAACAGAACTTGTAAGAGCTAAACTTATAGGAACTTGTTTTTGCAGGATTTTCCCTGAAAGGATCCGGCTTGATTATAAAGTAATTAGGGTATCTAGTTCTGTAAGTTAGGGATAAAATTATAGAAGAATTATAGATGGAGATCGAATATAGATAGTGTTGTTGTATTTCTTTGATAAGCTGATTACAAATCTTGTATGTAAGTATGAGTATTCAATAGTGAATAATGAGAAAAAACATATCTCCTTTACAAATTTTAAATAGTGCTATTTATATTCTTCAAAAATTAACGTTGGATACCACCCAACGTTCTCCTTGAACGTTCTCAGTTGTTAGCTAGAAAATAGGGCACGTTTCCTATTTATCCGCTTGACCCAGTCTTCTTCAACAAACTTTGGCTTATCTTCCTTTGCACGATCTGGTACGTGGAAATATACTATTCTTAGAATTGGACTTGGTCTTCCGTGATAATAGGGCATGTGTATAACTGTCTTGCTTGCTTGCTGATCAACCGTCTTGCTGGAGAGTTTCATCAAACTATCTTAGTATCATTATCAGGCTTTTCTTCCTGGACCTTAACAGCTTATTTATCCTCTGGTGTTCTTCTCCTGTCAAATAATAACTATACTTGCCCGGACCCTAGTTACCCCAGTCAGCCTAATAAGGCCAGGCTAGGTTATAATCAGACCAGGCTAAATTGGGCCTAACGGAACTGAAGTGAACTTATGAGAACTGAACTTATAGGAACTGAACTGAACTTAAAAAAGCTAATAGAAGTCCAACCGAATATATTAAACAAGATTCTCCCATATCTTCCTTATCTTCACATATTCACAAATAAGCAAAGTAAATAATTCATATTGTGTAAATTAACGTTGGATACCACCCAACGTTCTCCTTGACCGTTCTTAGTTGTTAGCTAGAAAATAGGGCACGTTTCCTATTTATCCGCTTGACCCAGTCTTCTTCAACAAACTTTGGCTTATCTTCCTTTGCACGATCTGGTACGTGGAAATATATTATTCTTAGAATTGGACTTGGTCTTCCATGATAATAGGGCATGTGTATAACTGTCTTGCTTGCTTGCTGATCAGGCGTCTTGCTGGAGAGTTTCATCAAGCTATCTTAGTATCATTATCAGGCTTTTCTTCCTGGACCTTAACAGCTTATTTATCCTCTGGTGTTCTTCTCCTGTCAAATAATAACTATACTTGCCCGGACCCTGGTTACCCCAGTCAGCCTAATAAGGCCAGGCTAGGTTATAATCAGACCAGGCTAAATTGGGCCTAACAATTGTCCCTTGACATTTTACCCGTGCTGGATCAGGCCAGGGGTGAGATGTTAATTTACCGGGCTAAACAAATAAAAAGAATCAGATTTATTCAAGGACTCTTAGACTTCTAGTGAGCGTTAAACGCTGCAACGGCTAACTGTATGATGTCATGCTGACAGTTTTGCGTTTTCTAGGGTTTTTGCACCGTTACTCCTCTTCTATAAATACGGTATTTGTGATGAGTTTATCTTTCACCAAATTTCTTCCACTTTCCTTGCTAAATTTTCTCTAAAATTCTTCCCTATTTCCCAGGAATTCCAGTTTGCTAACTTATAATTTCTCATAAAATTCATCATTATAAACAAAACAACGAAGGATATGGGAGCCAAAAAGCGTCCTGCTTCCCAGAAAGATGCTGCTGAGCCTGAACCCAAAGATATCCATGAGGAGGAGGTGCTTGAAATTGATCCTCCTGCTCGTGCTATAGCCTTTAAATATCACGACTCTATTTTTTCTGCTCTTCAATCTTTGGATCCTTATTTCCCTGAAGAAAACTTATTGAAAACGAACTATGATAGGGTTTTAAGGGAGAAAAAATTAATTCCTGATTCGGCTGAGGTTTGGATTCCCGAGTCTTGTCCATCGTCGCCAATTGGGTGTCACCTGGTTGGTTTTGTATTTATGAATGGGCGTTCAAAGCAGGTTGTAAGTTACCTTTTACTCCTTTAATGATTGATACTATTCGTGCTATGGAAGTATCACCTTTCCAAATCATGCCAATGGTTTGGAAACTTGTCCACTCTATTGAAAATCTATGTGCTAAGCATAATCTTATAATTACTATTAATGATATCAAGGCCGTATATCATATGAAAAATCCTTCTACTGGTCGTTTTAATTTGAGAATTAAGTCAAAAATGTCTCCATTAATTACTAACCTGGATTCTGGAGATGATAAAAGCTGGGCGAAGACTTTCCTGTTTATCCGGACTGAGAGTCTGGGGTCAGGCTTTGATTATTTATGATATCCTCCTTTGGAGAGTGGTAGGTTTCCTGTACTCTTAATTTGCAATTTATATTAAACGAAATTAGGATATTTAAGTTTTACGTGTGCATTTTTTGGTAATATTTGTAGCTCCTGATTGGAACTTCGACCCTCTTGACGAGGAGGTCAAGTTTTTCAAGGATAGAGGCTTTTCTTTCTATTCCCGAGGAAGAGAGGGCTTGGCTCGCCCGATCTGGGCGGGGATTTATTGCCCCGGTATATGAAGACCAAGCTGAGTGTGGTCAAAGTACCCAAAGGCAAGCCTAGCTCCACTGCTCTTTCCTGTATTTCTTCTATATGTCTTTATGTTGATTGTTGTCTTCTTATCGCTTCTCTTCTGATATTTATGTATATTCTTTATATATTTAGTATTCAGGTCTTCTGCTAGGTTGGCCTTTACGCAAAAGATTTAAAGGCAGGGGTGGCTAGGATTGCTGAACAGTCCAAGAGCCAGGAGGCTAGTGGGAGTGACAAGACGCTTGACATTTTAATTTCGATGTCCACCTCCCGGGATCCACCCAGGCTAGTATCACCGAGGTCGTTCGGGCTTCCAAAAGGAGGAGGGAAGATGTTATTCTGAAGAGGAAGGGAGAGAAAAGAGCCTATTCAAGCTCAACCAATCGGAGTGTCGGGCGTGTCTCGCTAGGATGGACGACATGGATGCTTTGCCGGGCACGATAAATGAGTTTTTCGCGCATGAGCGGCCGCTTTTATCCGCTAATACCCTTGAGTCTTCTACTAAAGTGGTTTCTATCTTGTCTTCTCTTGTGACAAAGGCTGCTGAACTTGCTTCTCAAGCAAAGGAGGTTAGTTGTAAAGGGATATTTTAACTGTTATGTGTTCTTTGTGTTGTTTTATATTTGACTGATTGAGTTTCTTGTAGGGATTGGATGCCGGGTTGGCTACTGCTTGTCGTCCCACTCGGGGATGCCTGGCTAGGGTTTCCAGTTTGGAAGAGAAATTAGATAAAGTTAATCGTGAGCTGCACACATCCAGGGGCAATGAGGTTGTACTTCAATCTCAGCTGGGGTCAGCTAGAGAGGCATCCAGGGCTGCTTTGGTTTGTGAGGTGGCTGCAAAAAACGCTGAGAAGGTTGTCAGGCAAGAGTTGGAGGCTGCAAGGGAAGAGCTGAGGATCACAAGGAAGAGCTGGCGCCGAGAAGCGATGCGGGATCAGCTGAGGAAAAATGAAGAGCTTGGTGCTGAAAAGGAGCTAGTGGAGGCGCGGCTTGCTGATGCTGCTCAGTATTTCTTTGGGAAAGGCCGGGTTGATGCCATGAGGGATCCGGAATCGGCCAAGCTAATGGGATCCGGATCGGGATGAGACAGCTCTGGACACTCAGTATCCTGATTTGGCCAATATGGGTCAAGAAGAAGAAGTGGATTCTCCTCCTTCCAAGGAGAAATCTGGTGATCAGGAAATGGTGGATGGTCGTGAGTCGGTTATAGGTTCGAAGCCTGTTTAGATTCATTTTTTTTTTTTGTCTTGGCCCATCCGGGGGGGTGTTCCTGGAATGAATATTTTTTAGGTATGTTTTGGCCCATTCAGGGGGGATGTTCCTCGAATGGATATTTGTTGGGTATGTGGTAGGACCGGCTTTTTTGGATGAATAAATATTTGGTCTTTGTTGGTTTCTTTTTGTGTTTTGATAAGGTACATTTGTAGTGTTGGATGTGTACTGGATCTGGCCAGTTATTCGACTGGATCGGGCCAGTTTTTTGCGCTGGATCTGGCCAGTTCATTGTATTGTGGGTGGAGTTATTGCCTGTCTGGAGGACTTATGTCCCCTGCCTGTCTAGAGGGCTTATGACCCATCTATGTTATACAAGCTAGGAAAAGATTTTCCAGATTTGTATATTAAATTGAGCTCAATATTTTAAGGCCTGTTTTTGCAACTGAACGTTGGGTATCAGTTGGATATTAGTGGGGTGGCCCCCAATCTTTAAGATTTGTTTTAAGTAAAGTGCAGTATGTAAAACAAATATTGAAGATTCTACTCGGTAAAAGGAAATATGAGAATATTGACAAGTATTTGGGCACATAATTGAAGAAATTATATAAGGCATTTATTCATATAATAACAAGTATCATACATTTAGTTTCATATCAGGCCAGGCAAAAAATGTTAAGATGAAAATTATACCTGACTGGGAGATATATTTTATATGTGAAATAGTTTTAAGTGTGCAATATTCCAAACTCTTGGGATCATTTCGCCGTCCAGGGTTTGTAATCTATAAGCTCCCTGGCCGACTATTGAGTCAATCAGGTAGGGACCTTCCCAGGTTGGGGCCAATTTGCCAGCATTCTTCTCTTTTGTGTTTTGAAAGACTTTTCTGAGGACAAGGTCTCCTACCCTGAATACTCTAGCTTTGACGGTCTTGTTGTAGCTTTTTGCAACTCCTTGCTGATATGCTGCCAATCTAATGCTGACTGCATTTCTTAGCTCTTCCGTCAAGTCCAGGTTATCCTCCATTAGAGGTATATTGCTTGTTATCGTATTCAGCCGCATCTGGGATGGAATGTCGACTTTCACTGGGATTACTTGCTTCACATCCATAGACCAAGGAGTAGGGGTTTGGCATGTGGATGTTTTAGGCGTGGTTCTCACGTCGGCCCAGAGAACCAAGGGGAGCTCTTGACCCATCTACCTTTCCTTCTTTCTAGCTTCTTCTTTATGCAACTGATTATTACTTTGTTACTAGATTCTGCCTGGCCGTTAGCTTTTGGATATCCTGGTGTGGAGGTTACCAGGTTGATGTTCCATTGAGCACAGAAGGCTGCTGTTCTTTTTCCCACGAATTGCGTGCCATTGTCGCATACTATTTCAGAGGGGATGCCATATCTACATATGATGTTGTGTCTGATGAAAGCTATGACATCCTTTTCTTTGACTTGCCTGTATGAATCAGCTTCTATCCACTTGGAGAAGTAGTCAGTCATTACTAGCATATAAACTTTTTGCCCGGGTGCTTGAGGTAGTTTCCCTACTATATCCATGCCCCATTTCATAAATGGCCAGGGTGCGAATATAGAATGTAGTTCCTCAGATGGCTGGTGGATATATGGTCCGTGAATCTGGCAAGCCTCGCATTTAGAGCTGAATTCCAGGTAATCGGCCCTCGAAGTGGGCCAATAATATCCTGTTCTGAGTACCTTGCTTTCCAGGCTTCTTCCGCCCTTATGATTTCCACAGTATCCTCCATGGATTTCTGATAGTATCTGTTCAGCTTCTTGTGGTTCCAGGCATCTGAGGTATGGTCCTGCCTGCGATTTCTTAAAAAGTACGTTGTTAATAATTGTATATGAAGCAGCTTTTATTTTTAGTGCCCTGGCATCTTGCTTATTTAGGGGAAGGATTCCCTGTTGTAGCCAATCGTAGTAAGGTTTTGTCCAAGAATTGGCAACATATATTGGGAAACTTTCATCTTGCTTGTTTATTGCAGGTTCTAATAAATGTACGATGGGTATTTTGTCAAAGTCAAGGGGACTGAAGTTGGATCCTAGGCCGGCTAAGGCATCGGCCTGGGTATTCAAGTCCCTGGGAATTTGGTCAATATTAAAATTGCGGAATTTTGATTTTAAGTTTTGGACAACTTCCAAATAAAGCATCATTTTTGAGTCTTTTGCAGTATATATTCCATTTACTTGGTTTGAAATAAGAAGGGAGTCAGTACGTACCTTTAGGTTTTGTACACCAAGGTCAATGCATACCTTTAATCCAGCTATTAGGGCTTCATATTCTGCCTCATTGTTGGTAGCTTCAAATGAACAGCTTATAGCATGTACTATCTTATCCCCCTGTGGTGATTTTAGTACTACCCCCAGGCCTGTGCCCCTTATGTTGGTTGCAACATCGACAAATAGGGTCCATTCTAGGTCTGTTTGGTCGTTGGTCAGTCTATTTACTTCTTTTATTAGGTCGGGTTCTAGGGCTGGACTAAAATCAGCCACAAAGTCTGCTAGTGCTTGTGACTTAATTGTTGTCCTTGGTTCAAATGTTATGTTGTATGTGCTTAGTGGGTGACCATTTGTACATTCGTCCTGGACAATTACGGTTTCCTAAGTACAGACTTGATAGGAAGATTGGTTCTGACTATTATAGGGTGGATTTCAAAGTAAGGTCTTAACTTTGTGCAACTCATAATTAAAGCTAAAACGTATTTTTCAAGCGAGGCCATACCGATCTCGCATCCGATGAGCGTTTACTTACGTAATAAACGGTGTTGTTGTCCGTCTCGCTTCTTTGACCAGGACGCACCGACAAAGAACCTGGATCGAGATATACTTGTCGTGGGTTCATCTATTACTAGTTTTGCCAGCAAGGGAGGAGAGGATAGATATGTTTTCAGATCTTCAAAGCGCTTTGATGATCGGGGGTCCATTGAAAGTCCTTGTTTTTCCTTAGCGAGGTTATAGAATGATTTGCACCTTTTCGATGATCTTGAAATGAATCATTCAGTGCGCTATCCTTCCCGTCGCCTTTTGTTGTCTTTGACTGTCTTTGGTGGTTCTAGCTCCAGGATGGCTTTGATCTGCTTAGGGCTGGCTTCTATCCCTCTTTTTGTCACCATATAGCCCAAGAATTTGCCAGCTGAGACTCCAAAATGGCACTTCTGTGGATTGAGCTTCATATTGAATTTCTCCAAAGATTTGGAAGGCTACTTCCGGGTCTTTGGCGTGGTTTTTGCCTTTTTTACTTGACTACCGTGTCGTCTATGTAGACTTCCATGGTATCTCCTATTTGATCTTTGAACATCATGTTGACTAACCTTTGATAGGTTGCACCTGCATTCTTTAATCCAAAGGGCATAGCAGTATAACAGTATATTCCTCTTTCAATGATGAAAGTTGTACTTTCCTGATCTGCAGGGTGCATCTTTATTTGGTTGAATCCACTGGAGGCATCCATGAATGTTAACATCTCGTGGCCTGCAGTGGCATCCACCATTGCATCTATGTGTGGCAGGGGAAATGGATCTTTGGGACAGGCCTTGTTTAGGTCGGTGTAGTCTACACAGACTCTCCATTTGCCGTTTTTCTTTTGGACGACTACTACATTTGCAAGCCAGTCAGGGTACATTACTTCTCTGATCATTCCCATGTCCAATAGCTTGTCAACTTCTTGGTTGATGATTTCATGCCTCTCTGCAGCAAATTTTCTTCTTTTTTGCTGTACAGGCTTAAAGGATTTGTCAATATTTAACTTATGGGTTATAATATCAGCATCTATACCAGTCATATCAAAATGTGACCAAGCAAAACAGGACATTTTAGTTTTGAGAAAGCTGACCAAATTGGGTCTGATCGAGTCTGGTGCATCTGACCCTACAAGTAACTTCCTGTCAGGGAATTCTGGGTCTAGAATGACCTCTCCTGTTTCCATCTGTGATTGTGCAATATATTCTTTCCTGACAGGTGACTTTAATTGCTATGCAAGGGACTTACCTGACTTTGAGGGTTTCAAAGCCTGGGTGTAGCATTCCTGAGCCGTCCTTTGTTCTCCCCTGATGGTGGTTATCCCCCATTCGGTTGGTATTTTCACACATTGATGGTATGTTGATGGGATTGCTTTGACGTTGTGGATCCATGGTCTGCCCAGGATTACGTTATATGAGGATAGGCAATCCATTACCCCGAATCTTTCATATGAAGCCACGTCTTCCACATAGGTTGGCAGGCTAATTTCTCCCAGGGTGTTCTTTGTTTCTCCGCTGAACCCTACCAGGACACTGGATTTCTTGATGATCTTCTCTTCATCTATCTTCATAGCTTTGAGGACGTCAAGCATCACCAAATTGATTGAACTGCTCCCGTCTATCAGGATTCTTGATACCTTAGCTGTGCCAATTTGCATGGTAATTACCAAGCTGTCATGGTGCAGATCTGATATTCCCTGCAAGTCTGAGTCATCAAAAGTAATAGCAGGCAATGACTTAGATCTAAGAGGGGGCTGAAGTCTAGACTCCCTGGATATTCTTTTGGCAGCCGAGCTGGTCAGACCACAGATTTCTGATCCTCCATTTATGAACTTGACTTCATAGATGGGGGGAGGAGGAGGAGGATCTCTGTCGTTCCCTGAATCTCTCTTGTTTTGTCCTTCATCTTTGTTCTTTGGCTGCTGGATTAAGTCCTTCAGATAACCTTTCTTTAGGAGGTATGCTACTTGTTTCCTGAGTTGGATGCATTCTTCTGTGGTGTGCCCGATGTCCTGGTGGAAGTCACACCATCTCGTTGGATCTTTCCTGGGGTTGTCGGATTTTTTGGGCCATCTGACCGTGTCCCCCAAGCTCTCCAGGCGTTTGATTAATCCTGCAGTATTTATAGAGAAGTTATATTCAGGAATAGTTGGTAGGCTAGAAAGGTTACCTTTGTGTTCTTGTGCCATGTTGACTTCAGATCGCTTAGGCCTGGAATAGGGTGCTGATCTGGGGTTGCCTCCTTTCTGGTAGGAGCTTTTCCTGTTAGTGTGTCCATAGCCTTGCTTTCCTCCCACGAGTTTGTTCTCAAGTTGAGATTTTCCTCCAATCGACATGTTCTAAGGCGATGGATTGAACAAAGGGCAAAGGTTGGGCGTGCTTTTTTGGTTAAGTCTGCATAGATGTCACTTTGTCAAGCGGGACTCCTTGCCTGAAGGCTTCTCTTTGCTTTTTCTTCGTCACACCTGGGAATGGCTACCTTCTCTTTGACAAATCTTGCCAGAATTCTTTGAGAGATTCTTCAGAAGTTGCTTTACCCTGAACAGTTCTTGGGTCTCTTGGCCATGTCTCTGCTTGCTTGCGAATGTTGATTGAAGGCATTGACCAATTCTGCAAAATTCTTGATGCCTCCATTTGGGAGATTGATAAACCATTGTAATGCTGCTCCGGTCAGGGTTGTACCAAAGCCTTTACACATGCAGACCTGCCTGAGTTCACTGGGTATTGAGGCAGCCAACATCTTCTGTTTGAATATGGCAACGTGATTTTGTGAATCAGATGTTCCATCATAAGTTCTCATGGACGGAACGATAAATTTCTTGGGGAGATCAATTTTTGCAATCTCATCCGCAAAGGGTGAATCAAATGAAGGCTGTCAACTTCTACTTCAGCCACAGGGTCTGGCACACCAGGTATATTTTCTATTTTGTTGTGTAGTTTTTGAATTTCCTGAAGCATAGCCATCATTATTGCTCCTTCAGTTTTGTTTGTTTCATCATTGGGGATGATTTGAGTGCCGGATGGGGTATCCTTCTCTGGAGTTCCAAAATTAAAGTCAATGTTTTTGATCATGGATGAGAATGGGGTTCCTGGTTCGAATCTGGTCTTGGAGCCTGAAGCCTGATTTTCCAATTTCTTCTTCAGTTAGACTCGATTCCTTCGATCTCATCGATTTCGGCTTACGCTTGGGCTGCCTTTTCTTGAATTGTCTCGATGGGGCATATTCGCACCGGCCCGACCAAGTCAACATATTGAGCAAGGTCAAGGGTATCCATAGCAAAGTCAAACGACTTAGACGGCCTTAGCCGATACAATCCATCGGCTGTCACACACAGGTCTCGGCCGACAAACTAGCCAGCCGGGACACATATCCGCGTACTCATATCCAAGACCCTCGGCGAGCCCACCACAGGTCCATCGGCCGAGGGTACAACGGTCTTTCCACCTAATGAGCCACGTGGCCACTTGGCCACTACGTGACAAAAGGTGAATGCCTATAAATACTCCTCAACCTTCATTGAGGAAAGGATCCACAAATTGACCTAATAAACACTATTCATCTGGTAATATCTTCCTTATCTCTCTACAATACACTCTTAGCCAAGTAACCACAATTTACCTCTCTAAGTTCACTGACTTGAGCGTCGGAGTGAGTACGCTCGGCCAAAGCCGAGCCCTCAGTTTGTTCATCGTTTCAGGAGACCGCAGGAAGGATTCTAGCAAGAACATCATTCTACTAGCAACGAGTGGTATCAAACATCTGCTCTGGATTTACACCCGGAACAATTGGCGCCGTCTGTGGGGAAGTCACACTAAAAGCTAGTCACATTCATTCCCAAACAACAAAAACAAAAACACAAGAAAAACCCACCCCAAAAGCTAAGAAGATGTCAAAGCAACAAATAGTCGTGACCGACGAAACCGAGCTACCCCAGGATGAGACATTTCACCATTCTGGAGTATTACAACCCTCCACCGGCGGAGTAATCCAACCGGAAGTCGGAATGCCGATAACACCGGACACACCGCCGCCCGTCAACCAGGTCACCATCATGGGGCAAGTGGTTGACATAGCAAAACAGAAGACACTCCTAGACCTGATTGGGAGTGCACCAACTCACGCAGCTCGCCGACACAAGCGCGAAACCGTCCAAAAACCAGGGCCCGGGCGTGACTCCAAGAAATTTGAACGAAGCACTCGGGAGAAGCGGACCTATCAAGACGCCGGAGGAGCCCAGAGTGGACGTGGTGAACATAAGTCCATCTCGCACTCGGGAGAGGACTGCGTCGCCGCAACATCGACGGGGAACACCCCGGGGGAACCAGCGAAGTCCGACTCAGGAGAGTCGGAGAAGAAGTCCGAGTCGAAGAAGGAGCCCTCCCCGCTACGAGGAGAGAAGCCGGACTAGGAATGTGAGGAGTCGGTCGCCGCGTGTCATTCGACACGTGATCAAACAGCCCCTCAGTGACTATGTCCTAGACACTGCCGTGCCACCCAAGCTGAAGTTGCCGGCGCTCACATACAAAGGAGATAGTGACCCAACCGACCACGCTGAGGCTTTTGAGTCTCACATGTCGGTTTGGGAGCAGCCCGACGAGGTCTGGTGCCGGGTCTTCCCAACGACTCTGCATGGGATGGCTCAGAGTTGGTACAAGGGGCTTCCCGACGGCTCGGTATATTGTTTCGCCGACCTAAAGGACGCCTTTTTAGCCCAGTACTCTTGCAACAAAAGGACGGTCGTGGAGACGTCGGACCTTCTAACTATCAAACAGGAGGAGGGCGAGTCTCTACGAAGCTACGTGAAAAGGTTCGACGGCAAGGTTCAACAGATTCGGGAGATCAACCCCGAACTGGCGGCTTTCGCACTAATGAAAGGCCTCCCAAAGGGAGACTTAAAAGACGAGCTCATCAAACACGGGGGTTTGGGCATGAATGCCGTCAGGAAGATGACCGATCGTGGCCATCAAAGTAGAAGACTACCACAAAACACGGTAGGCCCCAGCGAGACCGAGCCCTCGAGAAAAGAAAAGCCGCGGGAGGACAGCCGGAAGAAAGGCGCCGTGGCGATAATAGGTCACGGTCCGATAAACCCACCAGGAAACAGAACTCGACGGGCGCCGGGGGGAGTTCAGCACCATACTACCGAAAACAGTACAATGATCACACCCCCCTGGTCGTATCCGCCGCAGAAGTCTTCGCCCTAAGCAGGAGCGAAGGTCAGAAGTGGGAAAGGCCCCCTAGGCCGAGGGGCGACGGTGACACAAGCCAATACTGCGAGTACCACGGCTCCACCGGCCACTTAACAAACGATTGCCGACATCTGAAGGATGCCATTGAGGAACTGATCCGGAAGGGGAGCCTAGGCAAATATATTGCCGGCGGATCAATTAAGAGACCCGCTTTAGAGCGGAAAGGAGTAATTAATGTCGTCATCGGGGACAACGAGAGCGGCGAGTCCACTCGTAGGTACAAACGGCACCTAAATGAGCTATATCAAGCCGTCAACTTTGTGCCCAACTTAGCAACCCCCGCTTCCAACATCCCCGATATGACCATCGGAAAGAAGGATTACGAAGGAGTCGTCGCTCCTCACGAATGACCCGCTTACATCCCACCTGGACATAGCCAACCACTTGGTAAAAAGGTGCCTAATTGACACAGGCGCGTACACAAATATTATGTACGGAGAATGCTTTCTTGGCCTCGGTCTGAGGGTTGAAGACTTGACCCCCTGCACCAGCCCGTTGTACAGCTTCTCTGGGGCCGGCATGGTACCCCTGGGGTCAATCAGACTGCCGGTAATGTTCGGAGAGCGAGGTGCAGCCAAGAACGTTACGTCGGAATTCGTGGTCATTGACGGTTCATCCGCCTACAACGTCCTCATAGGCCGAGACACCCTGAGTGCGGCCGAAGTCATGGGTGATGTCCATCCGGGCTCTGACATTGATGTATGTCTCGGACCGGGGGGAAGCGCATAAACTCACCTCGAAGAACGAGGACGATAAGGTGGTGAATATCCAAGTATCCGCCAGAGGGTGCAACCTGCAATCCTTCAGTACGGCGAAGAAATCAGCAAAGGGGAAAAGCCCATCCTTACGACAGGATAGCAAACCCATGGATACCACCGTCGGCATGGTAGAGGGAGCGGAGACCGAGGAGGTAGAGATTGACCCAGGCCGCACCGTGACTATCGGCGTCGACCTGGAACCAAAATTCAGAGCCGCTCTCCTAGATCTGCTGAGGGAAAACAAAGACGTCTTCGCCTACTCAGCGGCCGAGATGCCAGGCGTGAGCCGGGAGGTAATTATTCACAAGCTAAACGTACTTCCCACCGCTCGCCCTGTCAAGCAAAGGATGAGAAACTCCTCGGCCGAGAAGGATGACGCCATCAAGGCCGAGGTAGATAAATTACTAGAGGCGGGCTTCATCATGCCTTGTACTTATCCTGAGTGGTTAGCCAACGTCGTGATGGTAAAGAAGTCATCAGGGGCATGGAGAATGTGCGTAGATTTTACCAACCTTAATAAAGCATGCCCCAAGGATTGTTACCCTTTGCCTCGGATAGATAGCTTAATCGACGCCACGGCAGGCTACACCATGCTGAGCCTGCTAGACGCCTTCTCGGGATATCACCAGGTATTCATGGATGAGGAGGACATGCCTAAATGCGCATTCATCACCGCGAACGGCACATACATGTACAAAATGATGCCGTTTGGTTTGAAGAACGCCGGAGCAACATATACAAGACTGGTAGACAAAGTATTCCAGAGCCAAAAAGGGCGAAACATTGAGGCCTACGTCGACGATGCCATTGTGAAGAGCAAGTCTGACAGCGAGCACCTGGCCGACTTACACGAGACATTTTGCTCACTAAGGAAATACAAGATGAAGCTCAATCCAATGAAGTGCAACTTCGGTGTCCGGGCAGGTAAATTCCTCGGTGTGCTCGTCAGTGCCAGAGGCATTGATGCCAATCCAGACAAAGTCAGAGCAATCCTAGACCTGCCGGAGCCAAGGAATCGAAAAGAGGTTATGATACTGACCGGAAGAATGGCGGCCCTAGCCCGTTTCATCTCTCGGTCAGCCGACAAGAGCACCCCATTCTTCAAAGTATTGAAAGGAAATAAAGACTTCAACTGGGGGGAGGAACAGAGCACGGCTTTCCAACAGCTAAAAGCCCATCTTCAGACTCTCCCAACGATGTCCAGGCCGATACTGGGGGAGACGCTATACCTATACATAGCAGTTACCTCGGCCACGGTCAGTGCCGTAATCGTCAGGGAAGAGGACAAGCAGCAACACCCAATCTACTTTGTCAGCCACACATTGTTGCCCGCCGAAAGAAACTACCCGCTTGTTGAAAAAGCAGCCTTTGCTGTCGTCATCGCCGCAAGAAAGTTAAAACCCTACTTCGATGCCCATCCCGTGACGGTCCTGACCGACCAGCCGTTAGAGAAAGCACTGGAAAAATTTGAACAATCCGGCAGACTCGTCAAGTGGGCGGTGGAGCTATCCGGCTTCGGCATTCAATACAAACCAAGGCCTTCAATAAAGGGGCAAGCACTTGCAGATTTTCTGGCCGAGTGCACATATCAAGAGGAGATACACCCCGGTGTATGGGAGGTATTCACCGATGGGTCCTCCACAACAAGCAGCGCAGGCGCCGGCATCCTTATCATCAGCCCAAACGGGGACGAGTTTGAGTACGCTTTGAAATTCACCTTCCCAGCCTCAAACAACGAATCCGAATACGAAGCAGTGATAACAGGGGTCGAACTAGCCAGGGCCGCCGGAGCAGAACACATTGTTTTAAAGACAGACTCACTGTTGGTTACCAACCAAATCAGAGGAGAGTTCGAGGCGCGAGACGATGGGATGGTAAGATACCTGGAAAGGGTAAAAGCCGACACAGCAAAATTGAAGTTCTTCAAAATTCAGTGCATCCCCAAGTCCGAGAACAACCGGGCCGACGCTCTCTCCAAACTTGCCAGCTCAACCATCAAGAACATCACCAAACCGTCTGGTAGATATCAGGAATACGAAGAGTATCACCGAGGACGTTGACATAATGGGCAACGTAGAGACCGAGACAACATGGATGACTCCGATAATGAAGTACAAAGTTACAAGTGAGTTACCGGGGGACCGCAATCTCTCGGCCAAGATAAAAAGAATCGCCGCGAGGTATTTGGTGTTCGAAGGAGAACTATACAGAAGGTCCGTAATAAGACCACTCTTGAAATGTGTCGGTCCAACCGACGCAGAGCTAATACTGACAGAGATTCACGAGGGCATATGCGGACACCACATGGGGGCAAGAACGCTAGCCCACAAAGCTCTCCGAGCCGGCTACTTCTGGCCCACCATGCTTCGGACTCGAACGAAGACCAAGAAGTGCGCAAACTGCCAGATGCATGCCCCGGTGATACACGCTCCTTCCCGAGACCTGCAACCGGTGCTTAGCCCCCTCCCCTTCGCACAATGGGGGATGGACATGCTAGGGCCATTTCCAACGGCCTCCGGAGGAAGGAAGTTCTTGATCGTCGCCGTTGATTACTTCACCAAATGGGTTGAAGCTGTAGCGGTACCGGCGAAGACCACAGCGGCCGTCAGAAAGGTAATCTGGGAAAATGTTATAACCCGTTTCGGATTGCCCCAAGTCATGGTATTTGACCACGGCCGGGAGTTTTGGAGTGACCTAATAATGAACTGGTTAGAAGAGCTTGGCATCAAGTTTGCATACTCCTCCGTCTCGCCACCCACGAAAGCAACGGACAAAGCGAGGCGACCAATAAAAAACGATCCTCAACGGTTTGAAGAAGACAGTGGAAGACCTTAAAGGAAGGTGGGCCGATGAACTACCCGGCGTCCTATGGTCCCTACGAACCACGGAGAAAGAAGCAACGGGGTACTCCCCTTTCCACTTAGTCTATGGATCCGAAGCAGTCCTACCAATTGAAGCGACGGTGCCAACATTCAGAACGGCTACCTTTAACCCGGTCGAAAATGAGGAAGGCCTTAAAGCCTCCCTAGAGCTGGTCGAAGAGAGCCGGGATACAGCACGCCTCAACTTAGCAGTATACCAAAACCGTATGAGAAGGGCCTACAACCGAAGAGTCCACAAAAGGGACTTACAAGTAGGAGACCTAGTCCTAAGAAAGTCGGCCGCCACCAACAAAGGAAACATTCACGGTAAACTGACGGCCAACTGGGAGGGTCCCTACAAGGTGGTTGAAGAAATGAGGCCGGGTACATACCGGCTGACAGACATGGAGGGTGTGCCTTTGATGAGCCACTGGAACACCGACAACCTGAGAAAGTACTTTGTGTAGCGGCGGAGGTGTCAAAACCCAGTGTGGACACCCCAACGCATAATCTTAAATAAAGAAACAACCAAGTTTTCCATCCAAGTGCTTGTCCCCTCCATAGTTGCCACCCAATGAAGAATTGCTGCCGAGCCATAACCCCGTTACCTTGGCAATTGGCCGAGAGCGACGGGGACACAATGACCGGCACGCTTGAAGAATTGTCTTTGCTTAGAGCCATGACCCCGTTACCTTGGCAATTGGCCGAGAGCGACGGGGACACAATGACCGTGCGCTTGAAGAATTGCTTTGCCGAGCCATAACCCCGTTACCTTGGCAATTGGCCGAGAGCGACGGGGACACAATGACCGTGCGCTTGAAGAATTGCCGCCGAGCCATAACCCCGTTACCTTGGCAATTGGCCGAGAGCGACGGGGACACAATGACCGCACGCTTGAAGAATTGCTGCCAGCCATGACCCCGTTACCTTGGCATTGGCCGAGAGCGACGGGGACACAATGACCGTGACGCTTGAAGAATTGCCGCCGAGCCATAACCCCGTTACCTTGGCAATTGGCCGAGAGCGACGGGGACACAATGACCGTACGCTTGAAGAATTGCTGCTTGCGAGCCATAACCCCGTTACCTTGGCAATTGGCCGAGAGCGACGGGGACACAATGACCGGTACGCTTGAAGAATTGCTGCCGAGCCATAACCCCGTTACCTTGGCAATTGGCCGAGAGCGACGGGGACACAATGACCGGCACGCTTGAAGAATTGCTGCCGAGCCATGACCCCGTTACCTTGGCAATTGGCCGAGAGCGACGGGGACACAATGACCGGTACGCTTGAAGAATTGCTGCCGAGCCATAACCCCGTTACCTTGGCAATTGGCCGAGAGCGACGGGGACACAATGACCGCACGCTTGAAGAATTGTCGCGAGCCATAACCCCGTTACCTTGGCATTGGCCGAGAGCGACGGGGACACAATGACCGTACGCTTGAAGAATTGCTTTGCGCCGAGCCATAACCCCGTTACCTTGGCAATTGGCCGAGAGCGACGGGGACACAATGACCGTGACGCTTGAAGAATTGCCGCCGAGCCATGACCCCGTTACCTTGGCAATTGGCCGAGAGCGACGGGGACACAATGACCGGCACGCTTGAAGAATTGCTGCCGAGCCATGACCCCGTTACCTTGGCAATTGGCCGAGAGCGACGGGGACACAATGACCGGCACGCTTGAAGAATTGCTGCCGAGCCATAACCCCGTTACCTTGGCAATTGGCCGAGAGCGACGGGGACACAATGACCGGTACGCTTGAAGAATTGCTGCCGAGCCATAACCCCGTTACCTTGGCAATTGGCCGAGAGCGACGGGGACACAATGACCGCACGCTAGAAGAATTGCTGCCGAGCCATAACCCATAACCCCGTTACCTTGGCAATTGGCCGAGAGCGACGGGGACACAATGACCGGTACGCTAGAAGGATTGCTGCCGAGCCATAACCCCGTTACCTTGGCAATTGGCCGAGAGCGACGGGGACACAATGACCGGTACGCTTGAAGAATTGCTGCCGAGCCATGACCCCGTTACCTTGGCAATTGGCCGAGAGCGACGGGGACACAATGACCGGTACGTCAGTACATAAAAGACGTTACTCAGTTGAGATGTGCATTCAAACCGCCTCGGCCATACCAAAGGTAAAAATGAAGGCACTCAATTAATAACGCAAAAGGACAAACAAAGGTGGTTGATCAACGCCTCGGCCAAGCCAAAGGCCAAAAGGATAAACTTTGTTAAAAGAGCTGAGAAAAGAATACAGACGACGGCCGTCCCCATAGGGGCAAGCCTAAACACAACCTACCAAGAAAGTTGTTTTTTTTTTTACAAACAAGGAAAAAGAAAAGCAAAAGATTACAATCATATCAATTGAAGCGCCAAAAGGTGGCAGGGAGGAAAGGCTCAATAGTTGGCCCCCGAACAGCTAAGGCTATCCGAGACGCCGGGTGAGTCTGGTGACAACCGCCCGTCTCCCTATGCCTGATGCTGCCCTCCATCAGAGGCAGCAACGTCTACGGTGGCCGGCTCAAAAGAAGGCCCGACATTCTCAGCCTCCTTTTCGGCCTCCTTTGCCTCATAGGCCGCCTTGGCCAACGCTATCTGAGCCGCCTTCGCCGCCTCCTCCTTCTCAGCAGCCGCTGCTTCCGCAGCCTCAGCCATCTCATCAAGGAGCTGGTCATATTTATCCCACGGGAAGCCATCGGGGACAGAGCCTGCCTCCACGAGCTTCCTGATTGCCGCCTTAGCCGCCTCCTCAGCTTGGCCCCGGAATTGAACGCACATGTTAGGGAGGAGATCATCTTGAAGCATTTCAATATCCTTCTCCTTTTGAGCAATGATAGCCTGTGCGTCCCCGAGCGCCTCCGCCTGTTTCTGGAACTGATCCTTCCACTCGTCCCTCTTGGCAACCACGGCGTCATAGGTTTCCTTATACCTATCCCGCTCCGCCATCATCTTGGCCGTGGCACCATCAGCCTCCTCAACTTTGGCCCTCTCGGCCTTCAAAGAACTTCTCGGCCTCCTCCACACGCTTCTCGGCAAAGCAACGAGATCGCGCTTAGCCTTCGCGGCTTCCCCTCGCAGCGAGAGAGATCAAGCTTGAGCTTTGCAATCGGTGGCCCAGTTGGGCCGCGGCCTTTTCCTGCTCCGTGACGAGGGAGCCGGCTAAACGGATCCACTTCCCCAACTTCTTGTATAGTCTCTCACCCTCCGCCACGAGCTCGGTGGGAGGAATTTGCTGAGCTGAGGAGTCAACGGTGACATTTCTATCACCCGCCTCTTCAGGGACCTTCTCAGGCCGCTTCTCTGGTTGCCGTGCAGTCAGAACGCCGGCTGCCGATGATGGATCTACAAAAAATTTACACAGAGCATCCATGTCACCATGCATTGATACATCGGAAAGTCTGTCATCAGGAACGTCCAACGAACCGGCTAAATCCGAACCACAAGTTAGATCCGTACCAGTTCGGACCCTCTTACTCTGAGGGCTGGTGGAGGCAGGTTCCTCCCCGGCAACGTTGGAAGCAGACGGTGGGTCCTTCCTCTTCTTCGGAGAAGGGACCTTATCAGCGGTCACCTCCTCCTCAGGAATGTTGATCACCTCCACATGATCCTCTTGGACCACCAAGGGCGAAGAGGGAGTTGGCGTTGAAACCGCCGCCGACTTCGACGCCGCCTTCTTCGATCTTTTCGGCACGCCTACAAGAACCCGTGCCTGGGCCGTCTCCCGATCCAACCCCCTAGTCTGCTTTTCCATGACTTCGTTGGGGGATAGCCTGCGATCTTTCGAATCAGCCGTAGGACGCAGATTGACAATCTTCCCGTCCTTGTCAAGCCCTAGCCTCTTCAAGTCCTTCTCAGACAGATCCCGCCCAAACCGATCTGCAAAAATCATCAAACAAGAGTTACATAAAGGAAGTAAAACGAGGCTCTGAAAAAGGAACATAACAAGCAAAGGTGGGCCTCACACCGACCCCACTCACCCCAGCTGAGGGCCGGTATGAGGCCGACGCGGCATAGCAGCTCATCCTGGACAATGATCTGAGTCGGGGGTATCCATCCCTCCTTAGCATCAAACAGCTGCACCGCCCGCTTCTCATCCACAGTAAGGGGGACAAAAGAAACGTCCATCTTAACTTTGCCGCCCCGGATGATGTGTTTCTCATACTCATCCCGGGTCTCACACCGTAAGTGAACGGGGCTCTGGAATGACCGGGGCAATGGGTAGTCATCCGGCACCTGGACGTACACCCATCGCCCGCGGCGCTTTGCAAGAGGTGAGTTTGTTCACGAGAGACGTGCCCGCTCCGCTTTGTACGCTGTACCACCCCACTTTGCCGGATTTAGACGGCCGAAGACTATGGAGGCGGCGAAACAAGTTAACTGATGGGACCTCCCCCCTAAAAAGACAGATCCATACAAAGCTGACTATCGTCCTCATGGCCAACGGATGCAGTTGGGCCACGGCGACGTTCATAGCTTTGATAATGGCCATGACGTGCTCATTCAAAGGAAACCGGAGCCCATACTCCAGATGCCTAATGTACACGCCAATATGACCCGGGGGAGGACAAAGACCGCCCGACCCTCCTTAGGGATAACAATCTTATACCCCTCACCAAAGGAGAAATGATCTCCGAAAAGAGTCTCTCCGGAATCGCCTTGCGAATTTATTTGTAAATGCACGGTCGAGGCCGATCGTGCGAGCCTCACCATGATCCGGGACAGTCGTCCTTCCCCAACAACGGAGCCCCCTCATCATCAGCATCATCCTCATCCTCCAACTCCTCCCGGAGGGGCGAACCAGCAACGGGAGAGAGAGACCTAGGGCCCCCAAACCTTAACGGGACGGCTTCTAGTATCTCCTCTTCGTCAAAATGCGACGGGGAACCCCTCGGCGCAGAAGTACTAGCCCCGGCATCAACGGAAGACATGTTCGCAAATTACTAACGAAATAAGAGAAAATTTGTTTGATTACCTTGAAGAAATACACTCGCCGGATCGAAGACCGAAGATTTGAAGAAAGGAAAACCCTTGAGAGTTTAGAGATGAAGATTTTGGGAGAATTTTCGAAAATTTGAGGAAATGAAAGTAATGGCCAAAATCACGGAATAACTACCCTATTTATAGGGGAAAGCCCATGAAGAGGGACCAATCAGGGAACGGCCCATGAAGCGTCAACCAATCAGCAAGCAGACACGTGTCGGACATGCAACCACGGAATGTCAATCGTTGCAACAGTTGAATGTCAATCAATGCTACAGTTACCAAGCGTATTCAACACGCTCATTCACATCTCTTCGCCTGTTCATCTCCCGCAACAAATTCCTAAGCACCCGCTCTCCGCCGGCCACACGATCGACCAAGCCATGAAGCACCGGCCGGGGGCAATCAGAAATGACCGGCACTCTCAGCCCTGGTCTCGGCCGGCATCATCATTCTTTCCCACATCGGATACCCTTCACGCATCCATGTGGAGGGGGGATATGGTAGGCCTACGAATGATCAAGCCGATGCATCAGAAGAAGCCGACGCAGAAAATTTTTTGCATAACACTTGCGCAGAATATACACTCAACATACATCGGAGCCATGCCACGGCATAGACTACGCTGGGGCAAATTGATGGGGCATATTCGCACCGCCACCAAGTCAACATATTGAGCAAGGTCAAGGGTATCCATAGCAAAGTCAAACGACTTAGACAGCCTAGCCGATACAATCCATCGGCCTGTCACCTGGGTCTCGGCCAGACAAACTAGCCAAAGGGACACATATCCGCGTACTCATATCCAAGACCCTCGGCGAGCCCACCACAGGTCCATCGGCCGAGGGTACAACGGTCTTTCCACCTAATGAGCCACGTGGCCACTTGGCCACTACGTGACAAAAGGTGAATGCCTATAAATACTCCTCAACCTTCATTGAGGAAAGGATCCACAAATTGACCTAATAAACACTATTCATCTGGTAATATCTTCCTTATCTCTCTACAATACACTCTTAGCCAAGTAACCACAATTTACCTCTCTAAGTTCACTGACTTGAGCGTCGGAGTGAGTACGCTCGGCCAAAGCCGAGCCCTCAGTTTGTTCATCGTTTCAGGAGACCGCAGGAAGGATTCTAGCAAGAACATCATTCTACTAGCAACGAGTGGTATCAAACATCTGCTCTGGATTTACACCCGGAACAGTCTCCAACTCTTTGATTTTAGCCAAGGCAGCCGTCAATTGTTGTTCAGGGGTGAGTTCTACCATTTTTGTATGTGAATATTAAATGAAGAATGGCAAAAGAAATTTTTTTTTGATTAATGAACTAGATGCCCCACGGTGGGCGCCAATTGTTTTTGCAGGATTTTCCCTGAAAGGATTCGGCTTGATTATAAAGTAATTAGGGTATCTAGTTCTGTATGTAACACCCCGATTTATGAAGGAGCCTTTAGCAAGACATTCCCTAATAAACCGGACTGTTACCATCTCGGTTGCCCGAGGTAGTGAATAACAAATTAAACTCCAAGGCAAATTATATAATTACTTTAATTTAATTATTACAAAACCTCTTTTACATCAAATTACAAAGAACTAACATAAAAGAAAGTGAAAGTCTTCTAAATGATGATCTAGCTACTAAGTCTTCTGATCCAGTGTCTCACGCCCATCAAGCTCCCATCCTGTCTCATAAACTCAAAGACCGCTCCCAATATTTGGATCGTCACAGGTGTTCACGAATACACAGGGTCAACCACGAGGTTGAGTAGGGAATACAATGAAACAACAAAATATGATATGCATGCTCCTCCGTCACCTCCATCTCCATCTCAACTCATATCTCATAACCCGGAACACCCAGCCATACCGATCCCCGGTAGACTATATATCGACCGTAGCCGATCTGCCAGCTCGCACCTGAGGACACCAGGGCAAGTCCTGCAGAACCCGCCTGGGCCTTATCACAACATCATCTTCACCACACCACATCACCACAACATCCTCCATCTCCAATGCATATGAATGCTCGAAAGAAATTAATGCAACACAATATATATATCATTGAACTGATCAATCATAAAATCATGCCGGTTACCAAATGTTGTGATAACATACTTAATACGATCAATTCAGTCAATCACCTTCCAGTATATGAATCATAACGTAAATCAACAACCACGAATCAAGTCAACGTTCACAGTTTGGTCATATGAAACACAAACAAGTCAACACAATTCAACATCAACGATAATAAGTCAAGTGTATTTCCCTACCTTTTCGCAATCCAAGCACGCACAAGCAATCAATTATGATCCTTCACATATCCATCACCTACATAACATAATTATGTATAATTACCACCTACTCAGTCAATTAATCATTCACATAACCTAGACTCATCGTAATTTTAACAGGAATATCAACTTAAAGAACAAACACGACTTTTCCTGATTTTCCTGCACATGGCAGACTCAGTATAAAATGAATAACTAATTCCAGAAATTTCGAATTGATGCAAGGCCAATTGAATTGGAACCCCATGAGTCTTAGCTACAAATTATATCTAACGTGTTTTTCTCAAATTCCAAACTTATCAAGGGTTTTCAGACTGATTTCCAAAAACTGACAGGAACCGTCGCATAAAAAGTATTGATTCATAAAACGAGTTTGACAAATGATTTTTAAGTAAAACCAACGCCTAACACATCTAAACTCTTTAAATTAAATATATGAAAAAGACTCAGCACCAATTCAATATCTAAATTATGTTTTAGAAGTAATCTTTTAGCCTCTACTGATTCGCGGACTTTTTAGATAGACGTTCACAAATAATTTCTTTAGGAAAAACTACACGGTGAAATGCTACCAATTTTCACAGGCATAAACTAGGCTTGGAATAAATATGAGTCTCTTTTTTAGCTTTTTGCATCCCACGACTTTAAGACAGGTAAAACACTCAAATAACACAGACCAACGAATCTGTAAATTGCTGTAACTATTCTATTCATTTATCTCATACAATTTATAATCAAAACCCCCAAACCAATTTCTAGGGTTACGAAAACTATTCCAATACTACTATAATTATGCTAATAATTGAATAAAGAGGTAATAGGATAGTCTACTTACGAAATAGGATGAGAATAGGTTGAGAATCGCCTCGCAATGCCTCACGCGGCTCCCTTCACACACGGCTCCCTCTTCTCTCTTTTCTCTCTTTTCTCATGATTAAAGTGAATATGGTGATAGGGAGATTAGGGTTTGGTTAGATGAGTTATATGTATAGGATAGTTGTTATTAAGACGATACGGGCCTAGCTCAGTTAGATTAATTAAAACCCGAGTCACATAGTTACCCGAGTCACAAATACACTACACGACCCAGCTGGTAACTCGGCCTAATATAATATCATATTAAAATACCGGGTATTACAGTCTACCCTCCTTAAAAGAAACTTCGTCCCGAAGTTTACCCTCTCTTCCAACCAACGCAAACGAATTATGAAACACATATACAAAAGTATGTAAGGCACCCACCAAATTGAATATTAAACGCAGTATTACATTCCACCCTCCTTAAAATAAACTTCGTCCCCCGAAGTTTAACCATAACAAACACATCATGTAACACTCCAACATAACCCACACAACGCATAACCAATATAGCCAAACTGAGAAATCACACATGAAGGTATAAAGATTTTACAATCCTACCCTCCTTAAACATGGTTACGTCCCCGTAACCTTCATTATTATAACAAAAGTTCTCAAACTACTGCTAACAACTGAAAGAGGATAAAAGATTCACATCTCACGCTCAAGTTAACTAATCCCTACTAAAGACAATCAATATACAAGCTCTCCCCAGGAAGCTACGATTCACTTTGCCTGACCCATCGCCACGGATCGGAGCAAAAGCCACGTTGAATAACTTAAGACATTTCAGTATTAATCTAGACACTCTTCATATCAATCAATACATGCAATAACATTCACAGGATCTGCTTGTCAATCTAATTTATACATTACTACTCAGGTTATAAAGATGAAGATGCCTAGGTGCTCACATATGGTTCATGTCAAATAACATCATTTCGTCAAGGTTACTAAGCAAGATCACTAACGTAACATACCACGATAATCCTATCCGGCGTATTCTCGTGGCAGCATATTTTCCAAGAAATATTGGTAACATTTATTCATGTGAATAATCAAATTATGAATGGAACAATGCTTTACAAGGTTACCAGCAAAATCATTAGTAATTATTCATTTCACTAATCATTGTAATCTCATACCTTAGAAACATAGGGAATCAATCAACATAAGAAAAGAATTAGGGTCACAACTTAATAAATTGATTTATGAAAATTTGTAACCTAATAGGTCCAGTCTGACTGTCCTCTACATAATCTTGTCTGATTTAGGTCAAGACACGAATCACCCATAAAATGAAGACAACCAGTTTAAGAAAGACTTATCGTCCTAGAAATATCTTTAATCCTCATCACAAAGGGTTGGGATTTATTCACGAATGATGAATGCACATTGATTGGCAAATTTTACAAGCTTATTGGTCGAGTCAATCAAGCGAGTAAACAGCGATATTGGAAAGTTAACATACAAGACTATCATACATAAAATTTTGTTCTTGGTGTTAAATATATTTAAACTGCACCCAACACAATGACATAAAAGATTAAATGTATTTAACTACACCAATTTTACAAATATTCATTACATATCATGCTAATATCAACATACCATGTTAACACATAACTCACTTAAATCACCACATTACATTTCCCGTTTTGACATTCGTAACTAACCACAACCCACCAATTCACTACATGAACGAACAACCTGACTAAATTAACCCACTATTTGTGACTCCGTTCTAGCTTCATTCCTCCAGACTAGCAAATATCATGAAACCATACAACCGTATTAATCGGCCGAAATCTCATTCCGAATTTATACTCACACGACAAAATTTAACTTCATTTTCAAAACTTTTACTTTCATACTGGACGGTGAATAACTTCCTTAACATAAATCTTATAACAGAGCCGTCAGAGAATCCATTTAACTCAAAATCAGATAAACTTAATTCAATTCCTTCAAACAATACAAGCTTAGGTGTCGACTCATATTTCATAATTTACAGGTTCATCTCATTCATTTCAGTCCTATCTTTACTAATGAACGACTATTACCTCAACATCAGGATTTTAGTCGCACTTCTTTACTCAGTTATATTCACGGCTAACACGACTCCAGCATTTAATCGGAGACCTTTTAGATAGTACACATTCCCTGGTGACGTCTCATCAAAGCATACGATTCGTACCATAATGTAAAGCGAGTAACTACAAATTAACTGTGTTCAATCAGAATTTTACCTCTTTGTTACAGATCTATTTATCACAGGTTGCATGGTCACACAAAAGTATAAGTACCAACTCAATCACATGTTAAATTTTAAAACGATTTATCACGTCATAAGAACTAGACAAGAGTCTAACCATGTAGTCAATATAAGAAGATTATTAGTTTAGATCGGAGGCACATTATAAAATTCCCAGTTAAACTCCTTACGGAACCATCGACTGTGCGTCATGAGTAATTAACTTAATAATGTAGAAGTCAAATAACTGAAATTACAATTGAGTATTAATAGTTATATGATTCACAATAACAACAAAATTACTTCCATATCACACATATGTTTAACATTTTAGCAACCATACCATTCAATTGTATCCATCAACTCAGTATAATTCATTTTCAAAGAAAATAAAAGATATCGCATAAACAACTTAAACATGTACATATACCATCATATAACTTGTAAAACATTATCTATGACAACAGATTAGCAAGGTGAACAAGTTCTCTGGTTTGCACGGTTTGAACAAATAGGCAACTCGCGGCTCAATTAAACGTAACTATAACGACTATCATTTAAACATACGCATGGCATGTGAATCATCAAAGGGTTATCACATTATAATTCGACGGTTCGAGAATATATTTCAAATATCGTAACTATATCAACTATATTTCAAATATCGTGACAATTGCAACAATCACCTTAGCATTTCATGACAATACAACTATGAGCATATCCAAAGAAGAAACAACAACACTATTTTATTATCATATCATAAGTTTAGGCTCAACTGAAATAGATTAATGCGATGAAAGTAATAAGTATAACTATAGGCACACAGACTCACATAAAAGACATTAGAACTCAGATGACATCCTACATGTGTGAACATTTAGACATACTCATTACTACCATCCATGTGTAAACATTTAAACATAATTATTATAAATATTCATGCGAGTATATTAGAACAATCAAGTTAACATTTAACGCCACCAACTTTACCAAGATATGACAATATAGTTTTATATTTATATATATCCGACCACCATACAAAAATGATGAACACACCAGAGATATTACAACATGCCAAGCATATATAACATATGCAAACAACTGGGCTCGTATAAAATATTTCACCCTCGATTAAGAATCAAATTAAGCTATTCAATTTCACTCATACTATCATGCCAACAATGTTTTCAACTAAACTTTAATTTTATCACTTGTTAAGATACATAACTACTGAACATGCGTGCTACTATCATCATATAAAAACATTATAAGGTCACATTAATAAGGCTCATGAAATAACCAAACAATTGTATGAAGACTTAACATAGAACGCACATTTTACAAGTCATGATTCACGTTGTAACTTCCAAAGACCACGAACAAATAGCCGTTCGATTAAAACTTGATTCATATTACTTTTATAAAATACGGAGAGTTAAAAACACAGGGGAAAAAGAATTAGGTCTAAAGCACAAGAATTCCATTTTTAAAGAATTTTACAACTCAGTTGGTCCAGACAAGTATGTGACAGCAATTGGTCCGAAACTTGGGTCAGTTTGCAAAACTTACCATTTAATATAGAGACATCAAGAATTTTCGTGGCTTATAAATTTGAAAACATATGCGAATCTTCTGATCGATGGAGTTGGAATTATGCAAAAATTATTTCTACAATTTAAATGGGGATTTTTACAAAATCGTTGGTCAAAACATCACTGCACAGGAACTTCCTGACCACAACCCACTAAAATGTTTATTACTCCCAATCCGTATATCCTATAAGCATGAAACCAACGCCAAATGAACACTAACTCACGATGATACCTCTCATAAAATTTTCATCCATAGACAATAAACAGAAAAGAAATGGCAGTAAGGTCAGTTAAAGAGTAAAATCAAACAAAACGAGTTTCAACACTAGGTCATTCTTTACTATGTTACAAGCTCTTATGAACATACTATGTATATTAACCCATCCCAAATTAAATCTCACACTTTGTACTTACGTAAACATCTATCCCATAGAATCCCTTCGCATCTCGATCTACTCCTTACATCTAAATCACGATTGCTATGACTAGAAACATGCAATTCAATAGTGTTTCTGATTACTATCACAATACTATACTAGCATGGCTTCGGGATCACATAACCGCATATCGCTAGACATAATAGCACTATCAATACGTCATTCAACATCCATCCAGATAAATATCATCAATTCGCAATTATTTTCACGCTCACGATTATCACAATCCAACACTTCATTGATTATCAACCTGAACACGAAAATTTATTTCTCATCTCCACAACATCATATGGGTCTTAAGGTGTACACCCACTCGATTATATCCAAGGTTTTCCTTCTAACTACCCCATTCACTCGATTTCTCTCGGGTTACTTGGTTCAAAACTGAGAGGCAAAAGAGCACGCATTAAGGGCGCCTTCTTAACCGCACTGTGAGCTCCTAACAGTTTATTCCCAGGGGTTCATTTTATTTAGACACGTCCTACGTTCATTGGGTTCATTGGTTTAGGCCTGAGGATCGTTCTCTCTGATACCACTTTGTAACACCCCGATTTATGAAGAAGCCTTTAGCAAGACATTCCCTAATAAACCGGATCATTACCATCTCGGTTGCTTAGGTAGTGAATAACAAATTAAACTCCAAGGCAAATTATATAATTACTTTAATTTAATTATTACAAAACCTCTTTTACATCAAATTACAAAGAACTAACATAAAAGAAAGTGAAAGTCTTCTAAATGATGATCTAGCTACTAAGTCTTCGATCCAAAGTGTCTCACGCCCATCAAGCTCCCATCCCGTCTCATAAACTCGTCAAGATCGCTCCCAATATTTGGATCGTCACAGGTGTTCACGAATACACGGGGTCAACCACGAGGTTGAGTAGGGAATACAATGAAACAACAAAATATGATATGCATGCTCCTCCGTCACCTCCATCTCCATCTCAACTCATATCTCATAACCCGAACACCCACCATACCAATCCCAGAGACTATATATCGACCGTAGCCGATCTGCCACTCGCGGTGAGGACACCAGGGCAAGTCTGCGAGAACCCGCCCGGGCCTTATCACAACATCATCTTCACCACACCACATCACCACAACATCCTCCATCTCCATTGCATATGAATGCTCGAAAGAAATTAATGCAACACAATATATATATCATTGAACTGATCAATCATAAAATCATGCCGGTTACCAAATGTTGTGATAACATACTTAATACGATCAATTCAAATAATCACCTTCCAAAGATATGAATCATAACGTAAATCAACAACCACGAATCAAGTCAACGCGTTCACGTTTGGTCATATGAAACACAAACAAGTCAACACAATTCAACATCAACGATAATAAGTCAAGTGTATTTCCCTACCTTTTCGCAATCCAAGCACGCACAAGCAATCAATTATGATCCTTCACATATCCATCACCTACATAACATAATTATGTATAATTACCACCTACTCAGTCAATTAATCATTCACATAACCTAGACTCATTGTAATTTTAACAGGAATATCAACTTAAAGAACAAACACAACTTTTCCTGATTTTCCTGGACATGGCAGACTCAGTATAAAATGAATAACTAATTCCAGAAAATTCGAATTGATGCAAGGCCAATTGAATTGGAACCCCATGAGTCTTAGCTACAAATTATATCTAACGTGTTTTTCTCAAATTCCAAACTTATCAAGGGTTTTCAGACTGATTTCCAAAAACTGACAGGAACCGTCGCATAAAAAGTATTGATTCATAAAACGAGTTTGACAAATGATTTTTAAGTAAAACCAACGCCTAAAACATCTAAACTCTTTAAATTAAATATATGAAAAAGACTCAGCACCAATTCAATATCTAAATTATGTTTTAGAAGTAATCTTTTAGCCTCTTCTGATTCGCGGACTTTTTAGATAGACGTTCACAAATAATTTCTTTAGGAAAAACTACACAGTGAAATGCTACCAATTTTCACAGGCATAAACTAGGCTTGGAATAAATATGAGTCTCTTTTTTAACTTTTTGCATCCCACGACTTTAAGACAGGTAAAACACTCAAATAACACAGACCAACGAATCTGTAAATTGCTGTAACTATTCTATTCATTTATCTCATACAATTTATAATCAAAACCCCCAAACCAATTTCTAGGGTTACGAAAACTATTCCAATACTACTATAATTATGCTAATAATTGAATAAAGAGGTAATAGGATAGTCTACTTACGAAATAGGATGAGAATAGGTTGAGAATCGCCTCGCAATGCCTCACGCGGCTCCCTTCACACACGGCTCCCTCTTCTCTCTTTTCTCTCTTTTCTCATGATTAAAGTGAATATGGTGATAGGGAGATTAGGGTTTGGTTAGATGAGTTATATGTATAGGATAGTTGTTATTAAGACGATACGGGCCTAGCCCAGTTAGATTAATTAAAACCCGAGTCACATAGTTACCCGAGTCACAAATACACTACACGACCCAGCTGGTAACTCGGCCTAATATAATATCATATTAAAATACCGGGTATTACACTGTAAGTTAGGGATAAAATTATAGAAGAATTATAGATGGAGATCGAATATAGATAGTGTTGTTGTATTTCTTTGATAAGCTGATTACAAATCTTGTATGTAAGTATGAGTATTCAATAGTGAATAATGAGAAAAAACATATCTCCTTTACAAATGTTAAATAGTACTATTTATATTCTTCAAAAATTAACGTTGGATACCACCCAACGTTCTCCTTGACCGTTCTCAGTTGTTAGTTAGAAAATAGGGCACGTTTCCTATTTATCCGCTTGACCCAGTCTTCTTCAACAAACTTTGGCTTATCTTCCTTTGCACGATCTGGTACGTGGAAATATACTATTCTTAGAATTGGACTTGGTCTTCCGTGATAATAGGGCATGTGTATAACATCTTGTCTTGCTTGCTTGCGATCAACCGTCTCTTCTTTGGAGAGTTTCATCAAGCTATCTTAGTATCATTATCGGGCTTTTCTTCCTGGACCTTAACACTTATTTATCCTCTGTGTTCTTCTCTGTCAAATAATAACTATACTTGCCCTGACCACAGTTTACCCCATCGACCTAATAAGGCCAAAGCTAGGTTATAATCGAGACCAGCTAAATTGGGCCTAACAGAATCAAGTGAACTTATGAAATCGAACTTATAGGAATCGAATCAACTTAAAAAAGCCTAATAGAAGTCCAACCGAATATATTAAACAAGATTCTCCCATATCTTCCTTATCTTCACATATTCACAAATAAGCAAAGTAAATAATTCATATTGTGTAAATATAGCTAGTGTATAAATCTTGTCTATAGGCTCTTTATTCTAACCTAAATTAGAAGTCCATTAGTCCCTATATATACCAATGTAAATATCAGTATAATGTATCCTTTATACATTCAAAACAACTCTTCCTATAGAATATGGCCTTGCTCACTTAAAAGAGAAATTATTCCGCGGTCTTTCGTTCCAAATCTCTTCTTTCAAAGTGCAAACAAGGCCTCGCGAACAATGTTTCTGGTCTTGTAAATGAGTTAGCTATTGGTTCTGACTTCTGGGACGAATACAATGGTTGGGGATATTACTCACTAGTTAGTACGAGTACTTAATTGCAAAAATCTATAGAGTACTTTGAATTTATCTTCATTATAGTTTTTGCTGAGCAAATGATTACAATGTTGAAGATTTCGTATTAATAATGCTAAAACATTTTATTGATAGGAATATGAATCATGAAATAATAGGGGGAATATAACAAGTAAATAATCTCTTAATCTTAGGCTAACTAACAGAAGGTATGAAGTAAATCACATTGTTGACACAACAATTGTAAGCCTTGCTAATTTTCAAGTCTTTGCCAGTGTTCTTCCAGATGCCCAGGAGTAAACTTCAGGAGGCGTGACTCTTCCATTCGCCATCAAATTCTGGTATTGATGACGGATACTGTTCTGGTAATGTTGATTCTGGGCCCCACCTTCATTATCCTCGTCGCAGAGCGGCAAACGGTCAAATGACGCATTCATGAATGTAGCTGCCATGATCACTACCGGGCCGGAAGCAATGAGGGCTCCGACCACACCCCCTCCAGCCACTTGACCCTGAGGGCCAGCCAAGTAGACAGTAAGTCCAGTGACGCCCGGTGGAGCTGCTGGTGGTGGGAGTATTGACCCGAGTAGGGACAGAATCTCGAACCGACCATGAAGGGTCACAATTGCATTTGGGCCAGATGAGGTTGGGTGTCTAAGGGTCACATTGGTGACATACCCTGACCCACTGAGGATGCAAACACCTCTTTGCTTTTTCCTAGCAAAGGTGATCAAGCTCTCATTGACATCACATCCCGGACTTACCTCCATGGCGTGGGCCGTAAGCGTGTTCGGGCTATCCCTTGTAATGATAATGGGTGGTTTAGGCTTGTTCTTAGACCCCGCTGGCCTGCCACGAGGCCTTCGGATAGTTTCAAGTGCTCTTGAGTCGTGTCCTGGCTTGTAATGGGTCTGATCCTTGATCCCATTTTGTTCGACCGAGTGTAAAGTCATGTTTGTGCTTCCTGACATTTAATTTTATGTTAGAATGACAATGGATTATGATTAGAGCAAGGGAATTAGGGGGTTTAAGTAGTAAAATTATTTCGATAAATTAATGTATAGGAAACTGAAAAAACCGAAAAGAATGATCAAGGAATTAGGAGAGAATTAAGTTACACCAACTTTAATAATCTAGTTATATATAGGTGTTACCTGCTAAATTCTGAAATAATGAATTTATCATATCAATTGTGTTTCTCAACAGACACTTTAATCTATATAATTAGCAGTCCTTATTAGGAATGTAATGAGCATGTTGTGTGCTCTTTTCATACTATAATTGGAATTAATCGACTCATTTATTTGTTACAATCAAAAGTTACAAGGAATGACATTAGATTCGTCGGACTTGGTAATGGTAGACGGGTATGGATCAAAATTTTATACCCGGTGTATATTAGGATGTAGGATAATCGAATCCCGATGTCTTATTTAGGATCTTAACTCATTCAAGAGAGAATTCCTCGGAACCCGATGTGAATAAACTTGTTTTTGGTTAATTAAGTTCAGAAATTTTGTACGATTTCCCGGTTAATGCACCGACAGGGTACGATTCAAATTTGTTTCGTTCCTCCAAAACTATTCCACATGTAAAAGTCAAGCACCCCAAAACTTCGTTCAAACTTGTCATCTACGGAGTATGTATAATTTATACTCCTTACCAACTACAAGTACTACGTCCGGGCCCATCTTGAACTCCGGATGAAAAGTTATTTTCATTTTGGGACGTATTTATCCATAGTTATCTATTTCCATTTTAAATAGTTTTTTGTGGCTCATCTCCCACGTGCAAGTGGAGTATGTGTTTTGTGTTGTCCAACATACCCATTTCATTTTCCTTAGTCGAGCAAGCAATAGATAACTATTGATGGAAACGGTGGGAGTAATAAATAATTCCAACTATATTCCTATTAACTACACTACACTCCAATTCATATATAGTATAGCTCACTAGGTTACATAAATATCATTATCATTATGGCCAACTCTTCATCAATACTATATCTAATCCTTTTGGCCTTCCTCCCCACCTTGACAATCTCATCTACCCACCACCACGACCGCCACCGCCACCATGGGCTAAAATCCATACATTTCACTCTCTACCAACACGACGTCGTTAACAAGACCGACTTCTTAATAGTTCCATCTCCCTTTGGAACCAATATAACCCAAACCACATCTCCTTTTGGCACAGTTGGAGTTATTAATGACAAACTCACTCTAACACCCGACCCGACTTCAAAAGTACTTGGCAGTGTTCAAAGCATATCCATAACCTCGAGCTTTGATGGACTCGATAGCTTATCAATTTGTAGGATCAAGCTTGAGTTGGAAAATGGGTTAACGGGTTCGCTTTCGCTTCTTGGTGTTGTTAATGCACTTAAGACTTCTGATAATCCTGTGGTTGGTGGTACAGGTGACTTCTTGTTTGTTCAAGGTTATGTGACTGCTTCCCCTGTTTCATTTCAGGGGTTTACTTATGTTTATAAGCAGGATTTTCATTTGTTTTGGCCTCCATATGTGATGGGGTTAAGTTTAGATCCAAAATAGATGGATTTGTCTTTTTGAATCAATGTTTGATTTCAACTTAATGAGATCTCGAGTTCAAGCATAATCAAACAATAATGTGATGATCATTTGGATGGACGAATATGAAGTTGTTAGTCGAAATAAGTTTCTCGCATGTGTGACATTATTCGGCTCGAATCAAACAAAGTGAAATGGTGCAAAGACAAAAATTGTTTTTTTTTTTTTTTTTTTGTTATTGTAATTAAGGAACAAAACAATATAATTGTATGAAAATTAATGAGTTGATTGGAGTATTGTGTATATTTTGATCATTGTAATGAGTCCGTATTTTCTACCCATTTCGTGTTCCATGTTATGTCCCGCTGTCTCATCATTTAACACATAAGCATTAAACATTAAAAATAAGTATTTACATATTATAAATGATGAAGTGTTAGAAGATTGAGGCCATGCGTAACAAAATAGGACACAAAGTAGACTCCATTATGATGGGTTTGCTTAAAATTGAAAAAAAAAATCCATGTAAAATAGAATAATGGAAAACGACATTAAAAGCCCGGCCCAAGTTACTCATAAATTATTGCTATAAATTACAAAACAGCAACTCTCCTATAGAACCGTCCTATACTATAGGACGGATCCAATAGAAGACTTAGCCCATTAACAACAATGAAAACCGCGAACAAAATATAACCCACGCCACCTTCTGACCTTCCCCTACCCTCATATGCTTCATTAACTCCATTCAATCTCACCTCCATTAACCCCATCCCAGCCCTCTCCTCAGTCCCTGCCTCCATGACCCCTGTAGTCACCGAATTTTTGCCCATTACCTTCCCCCTACGAACTACCCCATCACCCTTCCATAGAAGAACGTTGACGCACTCGACGGCAACGATCGTCTTTTCACCTCGGAGCCATTGTGATGACGATTAACAACAATCAGGTTTGAAATATAATGGTTTTAACTTGATTAATCATGTATTTATATTGAAAACTTTTGATTTATCATATTATGGGTTTTCTATTTGAAATGAATTACTGCAAAAATAGCTTTTGATTTAATGGGTTTCAGATTTTAAAATTAAAATTCAATGCTTCTAAACTTAAACACTTATACTTTTATATTACAAACTCGGAATTTTAAGTTGAAAACTAATAGGTTCCAAATTACTAACACTCATACTTTTATGTTGCAAACTCTGAATTTTAAGTTGAAAACTGATGGTTCCAAATTACTAGCACTCATACTTTTATATTGCAAACTCTGAATTTTAAGTTCAAAACTGATGGTTTCAAATTACTTTTAAATCACGACTACATTTAACTCTGGATTTTAACTTGCTCATAATACAACCAAAATTTTAAATTTGAGAATTCCTAATTTTATACAGTAGTATTTTGTTAAGAATATTGCTTTATTTTTATCATATACTAAAGCTTTTAGATATTGGCTACTAATTTTAATTTGAAACTGAATGTTTTAAAGGAGAAATTCATGGCCGGAGTTACGCCAAGGGGTAGTCTGGAGTTACGTCAAGGGGATAGTTTGCATCACTGAGGTGGTATCACTGGGATGACGTACCATGAGAGCAAACATTGAAAGGTTGAGAGAAGGGAAGTTAATGTAAAATCGTGGGGTGTTGGTTTCGTGATTTTGTTTTTAATATTGGGCTATTGGAAAATGGAATGGTCTTATATTAAGAGACCGTCTTATACAACAATTTGTGATTATAAATTATGTATTTTATTCCAATCATTTATTTATATTAAATAAAAATATGTTCTAATAATAAAAGGATGAATAAATAATTATGAAGGATTTTGTACTTTACTTTGTTAATTTGGCATATTTATACAGCCACATGCCAACGTATAAATAGGCGGTGGTTCGGTCAATACTAGAGAAATTTTGTGTTTGCATAATAAGTTCATGATGTACCAAAATTGGTTGGGGGTGAATTGTAAGGGTTCTTATCTTTTGAATAAGTGATTAGCTGTTTGATTTTTGACTTTTGCGAATGAAAAAATTAAATTTGGGAAGGGTATACCCATTAAGTTGTCTTTAGTATTCTGAAAGAGATTGTTCCAACTGTCGGGAGGAGATACTCCTAATGAAAAAAAAAATTAAGTTCATCATATCTTGTGTGGCAGTGCAAAACCAAACTAATAATGGATTTAAAATTCATTTTATAATGATTTTGCAGAACTCTTCTTACAGTTTTAAACTGGATAATGAGTCGTCCTTTGGATTTAAAATAATAAACAAATATGTTTTGGAACAAGGCATACTTATTTAATCGACTTTTAAGATAAAACAAGCATTCTTGAGAAAGTGTATTCCAAAAGTAGATTGAAAAGCAAGGGTCCAACCCAAAGGAAGGTGGTTTTATATTCGGTTTTCAATTATTTAATTAGAACAATGCAATTAATTAACAAAAGAAGTATACAAAATGAAATTAAAAGCAATAGAAGGCAAGCAAGCAACTAATTGATGGAAATTATCAAGTTTTTGGGAAGAACTTAACCCAACTCAATTGATGAGACACTTTAGGTGATCATTGACACAATCAATCCCTTAATCATATATTATTGCCCTATTATTGGGATAAATCCCTTAATGCTCTTAATAGAAGGCAATAGCAAAGAAATCACACTTAACCAATGATCCAACTTGCTAATCCCTCTAGTAGAAATCACATACATAGAGTAACAAACAAGAAGATGAAGCAATATGATCTAAATAGGGGTGATTAACACAATAAGCACAATTAATGAGTACTCACAAATTAATCTCTTGCTTGATTATTAGGCCAAAAAGAAATCACATTCATTAACCTAATAAGAAGAGGTTGCAAGAATGAAATCACAAGGAAAACACACTTAATGATTCCAACATGTAAATTAGGAACTTGATTTGATTAAGCAACAAGGAAATCATACTTATACAAGAGATTAACAACAATAATAATAATTAAGGAAAGATTAAAGTGTCTTACAACCAAAGATTACACCTTTGAGTTGGATTAAGAAAATGGATTAGTTCTCCATTCTATATCTAAAAACCCAATTGAAATGTAAACAATCTAAATATTACACCTTGATTACCACAATAATGTCTAAGATAATGAAAACCAAATAGTATCCATCTATATATAGTCCTAACATAAGAAGGAATAATGGGCTTTAAGATAAGTGCAAGCCCGTAATCACCAACGCCTATTCCTAGAAAAACCGCACGGTGCGGATTTTGAGGCTGAGAAAACCGTACGATGCGGATTCTCTGCCGGAGTCGTGTCTTCAATTTTTCTTTTGTTTGTTTCTTTGGATGACTTCTGTGGACAGCGGGCCGCCCACGGGGGCGCTTGGGTAGGAAAAGAGAAACACGCGTTTGCATTTTTGTATGGAGTCGCCACCAATTTTTATGGGAAATTGGAACCGTTTGAATACCTCGTGCCATGTCAAGACACAAAGTAAAGACATGAACACTAAGCAATCGTTACCCTTAGCATTCTATGTCTAGAATGACTCTCGTGGATGCCAATGAACACGGGTGTTCACAGATATCTGGAGTAAGGGGTGAGGGTACGTATTAGGAAGCTCTTTTGATCGAACACCTAATCCCGCCCGCCTCGATAGCGGCCTCTACTAATGATTAGGGAAGTTATTCATACTTGATATATCGTCGGCTATATGCATGCAATGCGACATCCAAGTTTTAATCCTAGCATGTGAGAATTAATACTAAGTCGGTAAACACGTAATTAGCATACAATTGGGTCGAAGTAGGATTTAATGTTCAATTACATGTGAAAACATACAAACAATAAAAGAAATACAATAATTATAAATTACAATAATGAAAATTACAATAATTACAATGGATTAGGCGATTTATGTCGAAAATACCTTTAAAACGGATAATTTGAGAAAACGAATAAAAGAAAGAAACAAATTAACGAACAGGAATTAGCGTGATATTACGGATAATAGTTAGTTAATATGTAAACTAATTAAACTACGTCAAGCGAAAACGGAGTTCGGGGACGAACTCGGCCCGAAACGAGCGCAGTGAGCTGCGTCCTTTGGAATAGCGCGCGAACAACGCGTCTTTCCTTGCTGGCTCGGTCTGTGAAGCCGTAATTGCAAGCCGTTAATGTCAATTGGTAAATTTAATGATTGATTAAATTATTTACTCGGATGAAAGTTATTAATAGATTATTTACATGCGATTAATGGGTCATAAAAACAGTAAAATATGAATGAGACGGATTGAACGAATTAACACAAGATGGAATAATGACAGAAGTGAAAAATATTAATGAGTCAAAACAAATTAATTCAATTGATTAGGTTAGATACGGTGGATTAATGACGAATATGCGACGAACATGGGAATAAACAGATGTAAACTATATCAAAGACGAATTCCAGAAACTCAATATGAACAAATTGAATCTCCATAACCCGGAATTGAATTTAATGACGAAAACCCACAAATATTGGATTATTAGGGATTTAAATCGGATTTGTGATGATTAAAACATCTCAATGATGATGGTTATAATATACATGTGAAATATATACGATTATGATGAAGAATTAACAAACAAACGAAAGGAATTTTGGACGAATAACAGAGGACGAACGAAGAAGAAAAAGGAAGCGAGAATCTGCGCGGCCTCACGAAGAGGCGCGGCGAGAATCGCGCTCCTCAAGAGGCGCGCGATTCTTTGCGCCCTTTCTCGACAGTATCTACCGAAAATCCGTAAAAAAAAAGGTTTTAAAGCATGGTTTTAGAAATCGGTTTTAATGGTATTTTCGACGTAAACCTTACAATGGATGATGCAAAAAGTAAAATACAATAAATAAAAGAGATATTATACACCCTCAGACTTACATGTTGACGAAACGAGAAGGACTAAGATATCGATTAGTGATGCTCGACGCGAATGCAAAGAAAGTGCCCTCGTAAGAGGAAAACGATTAATTAATTAAGTTGATTATGTGTAGTTGGTCAAATTGGTCGGTCATGCAAACGGGGAGGCTGGTACTCAGAAGGATCCGAGCTTACGTGGTCGAATGTTCAAGCACGTAGACGCCAAAAAGTAAGAACAAAGTCTAGAATGCAAAGGGAGAAGAGAAGGGCGGACACTCGCGTGAGAAATATGAGGAGCGAAGGCTCCTATTTATACTAATCACGTGAAGGAATTAGGGTTTCGGAGACTCTTTGGAAGTGAATCTCGGAAAGATATGAAAAAGATACGAGAAACATGCGAAAAGGGCACGGGAAGAGGCGCGGCGAGCCCTGCGTCTCTTGGAAGAGGCGCACACCTCTGCGTCTGTTCCCAAGGGGTTTCCTCTTGTAGAAGAAAGATCTCCGTGTTTGAGTTATGGTAGGACGGAAATAATTCGATTTTCCTTAATATCTTATGCGAATATTACGGGAAATTACTTACTAAAAGATAAAATTTATGAAATATGGAATAGAAATATCCGGAACATTCCAGAACATTCGACTCGGGATTTAACGGTTATCGAAAAATGGAGACGGTTTTAGGCCGGACTCCAAATGTACTCTAATTATCACAAACGACCGTATCGGGACGTAGATGACAACTAAGAGGTAGACATTAATATTTGAGCAATCACTTGACGATAATCTTACGAATTGTCACAAATCGTTCCGCGTATCAAACATGCGGCCCAATCATCACCGGGTGGTTTGCGGGAGGTGCGAAAATGAGGTATCTCTGAGCCCCCACTTTGACTGAGGCTTGGACAAGGCGAAAGTCAAAGTATAGCCATCAGGTCAATCGAAGATTACAATCTGACGACTATGGCGACGCGAGGCGGCTCAAGGGGTCTGAGCCAAGGACCTGTCGTCGGGAACATTTTAGAGTCTGTCGACTATCGGGGAGGGTCGTTTAAAGTCCATTAGACTACGTAAGGAGGCTCGCCAGCCATAAGAAGAGACCATACCTGAAACTTCTTCTCGAGATGCTTCCGGAGGTGCGTAAGAGCTAAGGGTAAGACCTAAAAGATAAGTAAGGATTGGTACTAGGGTGTGGGACCCTAAAGGAAAGCATTGACGGGAAGGAGGCCTAAAGTAAGTTCAACTTAAGGGTAACTAAAGCTTGGGTATAGGAACTCTATTGGTTTAGGAACTTGAAGGCCTATGAACCTAAAAGGATTGGGATCCTATAGTTAAAAAATCCTAATTTCGGGTTTACGAGCCCAAGAAAGAAGGCTTTGGTTTGGGAACATCTGGAGAACGACACTTTTGTCGCACCCTGCGGGGAAACAAGAAATATTGCGAGTAGCAGGACATAGGCGGGAACTGCTGAGGAGAAAACTGCTTGGGGAGTCTTCGGGAAATAATTGCGAGTAGCAGGACACAGGCGGGAACTGCTGAGGGGAAATCTGCTTAGGTAGATGTCAATCCTCGTGTCTTGAGAGAGACAGTACGTCCGCTTACTCTCGCTAGAGACACGATTGGGAGTTATTTTTCTTGTCATGAGAGGGAAAGTATATCCGCTTACTCTCATCGGAGTGTGTCGAATTCTGTGAAGGAACAAATGCTCGTTGCGACAAACAAAAGGTCTTGGACGGGATAAATAATATACGGCAGTCTGTTGCGGGCTTGGAAATGCGGGCCGGAACGAAAGAAAATCGCCAAACGGACCAAAAGAATAAAAATAGCATCGGGGAAGAGGCGCACCAAGGATGGGCCCACAAATAACGAACTCATAACGAATTTTTGAAAATCCGTATGGAGGGAACAAAAGGAAGAGGCGCAGCAAGAGCTGCGTCTTTTGGAAGAGGCGCAGCGCCTGCTGCGTCTATTCCCCAAATTGATTTTCCTGCGTAAAAACGCGAAAATCAGGAGGCTTTGTTCATTTTTATTCGAAACATAAATCACACATTTCTCTCTCAAATCTTCACCATTTCCGCCAAGGTTCGATCCAAAAGCTTGCATTAATCATGACTAATCGAGGTATGTGTCTCAATCTTGCATTAATCGTCTACATTTGTCCAATTTTGAGCCGAAAAATCTAGGGTTTATGACCCATTTGATCGAAAATTTGGGGCTTTTCCCCCAAACGCATTTGCCTTGTCAAATTGACATTAGAAATGGATAGTAGGTAACATTAGGAACATAACCATGTATTTGTTTCGAATTTTCATCAAGTTTTGAGCCTTTGAGTGAATTTTGAGACGGTTTTACAGCTAAATCGTAAATTGCTTCGAAAATAGCCTTAGGATTGCCCATTTGCGACGAAACTTGATATTTAGAATCCTTGAATGATGGTTAAACTTTCTACCATTTCGAAATTTTGGTTTGTGACGGCTTTTTCAGGGCACTTTTCTAGGGCATAATCGCCATTATAGCGAAATGCTGCCGAAATTTCGACTCGAACCCGGAACTAGGCTTCAACTAGACTTGACTTGACCCAAATTACCACATGAGTGATCGGGTTGGTGGGGATATGGCCAAAGATGGCGAGTAAAGAGCGGTTTCAGGGCTTTGAAGGCTCGAAAATCCCTTAACCAAGGCTCGTCGTCACGTGACGCGGCCTAAATTTGCTTTAATATTGCAGGTGATGAGGCTTCTACTTCTGGGAGAGCCCCCATGGAGATCGACGCTGCCACTGTTGAGGAGGCTTTAGAGCAGGCCTTCACCGCTGCGGTGATGGCTGCTGGAGACGAGTTTCACGAGGAGGAGGCCGTTGAGGAGGAGGAGGCCCCGAGACGGGCCAACGTCGGACGAGGAGGTCGTCAGCTGAGAGGGGCTCCCGCATGGGCTGAGACTTGGGAGAGCAGGCATCTGGTGTGGGCTGCAGAGGGTCACCTGTCCTACAGGACGGTGAAGAGTCTGGTAAATAGGAATTCACTACTCATTACTCATCCTCTTTCATTCTTTTATTCAAATTTCTTTCAAACTTCATTCAAAACTAAAGATAGCTTTGTTTTAAATCATAATAGGAGGCCGGGAACATCAGGTCGTTCTCGAGCTACACGACAGCGATGGAGCACTACGAGCAGCTGTCGGCGGAGGAGAGGGCCATGATCGAGCGTGGAGCGTTCGGTCCTTTGGTTCAGGTTTGGAGGGATATCGCGAAGAGGAAGTTGCGGGCTAACCTTAGCCTGGTCCGTGCTTTCTTGGACCGCTTCTGGGATACGACTTCCACATTTCACATGCCTTTTGGTAAGGTGGGAGTCACTTTGGAGGACTACGGCATGATTTACAGTGCCGTGTGGGGCCGAGGAGGTGGTGTGGCGGAGACCCGCCATGAGGGCGGACTCGGCCGAGGCGAGGAGATTGATCGGTTGGAACTTGTCGCCGAAGGCTGTTACGATCTTGCGGGTTTGATACCCGTTCTTACGTTCGAGACTACTTTGCGGGAAGACCCGTGGCGGTGACGATTGACGGGAGGGAGACGGCTCCTCCTCCTGTCTGGTGAGCGAGAGGGCTCGTCGTGGCTTTGGTGGTTTCTATCTTCGATTTACCTCGGAGACAAGGGCGAGAGACTGTCGACGAAGCTTCTCCCCTTCCTTTCTGACCTGAGCTCCCTAGGACGTTGGGACTGGGTCACTGCTGGTTTTGCGGTCCTCATCCGCTTTATGAGGGCCATGGTTCGTCCGGAGTTGATGGAGAAGGGGACTTCTCCTGGTGCCGTCGGACCTGGACTACTGCTGGAGGTATGAACCTACCTTTAAACTAGAGTAAATTCCTTTCTTTATCAAATCACGAAAGATCGTCATTGATTATTTTGTTTTACAGGCGTGGGTGTACTCCTACTTCCCGAGCCTCGCGCCCAAGAGGACGGAGCCGCTGGAGAGGGCCTATCCCGTGGTGAGGGATTGGGTGATGTGCCGAACGAAGAGCAAGCGTTCTTCTCATAACGTCTACCGGCGGGACGTGAACGCTCTTCAGCTGAGCAGCGTGATTATCTCACTTATATTCACTTGCTTCTTGCTTTTAGATGATCATAGGAATGATCCTTGGTTTATCTTGTCACAGTGGGTGCCCAGACCTTGGGCGGAGTACGCTGGAGCGCCTCCTTTCGTGGCTGAGGTCATTCGACCTAGGAGCTCGAGCCGGCTGCTGCTGAGGACGTCGATGGGTCCTGTATGGTACTTGGGCGAGCGTTTGGCTCGTCAGTGCTCACGGGACGTGTTGACGGTTCCCGTCGATCCTCCCAGGACGATGTTTAGGGAGCCTTCTGAGGCTGAGTGGGAGGCGGACTTGGCTGGTGCCAGTGGTGACGACCTTCTTCTCCTTGGCGAGGACTACTCGGCGTTCCTTGACGGGAGGTTGGCGTACGGGCCAGTAGTGGTGAGTATCTTTTATTTTGATTTGATTTTTGAGAATCATGATGAAAGATCATCGATTGATGAAAAACCATTTGTCTTTGTAGGAGGTCAAGGCGGCGGGCATCGAGCCCCCAGAGTACCCCGAGACCCTCGAGTACACTGACGCGACCGGGAGGACGACGATCCCCGAGCTGCGTGACTTCGACGTGGCTGTGACGGATGTTGGCCTGGACGACTAGCAGCATCTGATTCGGAGGGTGAGCCTCTAACTTGTATAACCTTTGTGTAAGAACACATTTGATTGAGTTTGTTCAATTGTTGAGAATTTCTTTTTGAAAATGCAGGTTGCGCCGTCTCGGTTTGTGGCGTTGTGGAGGGTGGCCAACCGGCTGCGAGCTACTGCCGTCGAGGCCCTTGTCGGCGGTCGAGGTCGTCAGGTATGAATCTTACGCCTATTTCATTTTTGATTTTTTTTTTATTTTTTTTCGAAACGATTGACATGAGACAATTTATTGTTTACAGGGTGGCCGCGAGCTGGAGTGAGAGTTGGCCCAGTCTCGGGAGGAGACGGCTCGCTTGTTGAAGGAGCTCGAGGTTCGGGACGCCGAGATCGCCGTTCTTGTGGCGAGAGTTGCAGAGTTGGAGGGCACCCAGCAGTAGTTTTGTGTAGCTTTTGTCGTATTTTGCACATTTGTACATTGATTTTGAACATTTTTTGGACTTTGTTTGGGGCTCGAGCCCCCAGTTTGTTGTACATTTCCTTCATTTGGTATATATACGATGTCCCGAGCGCCTTTCTTTCTTTGGATTGTGTTGCTTGTACCTGCAGGTTAGTTTCGAACAGGTTTGGTAGATGACGGTTTACGCCGTCATGCTGCCGAAAATTACATAGAAAACATGCAAAACATACATTTGTATATATATATGGCCTTGATTAGCGCAAAATGAGAGACTCGAGAGAATGCAAAAAATGCAAAAATTTTGCCGAAAATGACCGGATGGTAGGGAGGGTTACCCCCAAAAAAAAAAGAAAAAAGGAAATTTATAAGTTAGAAATGTAGAAATGAAATTAAGAAATTAATATATACAGGTTGAGATTCCTTAAAATAAACGAATTAAAATGAAAATTATTTCCTAAAAATGAAAATGAAATTTATAAAAAAATGAAAATGAAATTTATTTCCTAAAAATGAAAATGTGCACATGTGGTAAAATGGCGAAATGTCGATGTCGTCTCGAAATGCGTGCCCGCGGAATTAGGAAACTTGAAACATGGTAATCGTCCCGTATTTACCAAAATAATAACCCGTAGGAATAGGAAATTATTCGTCATGGAATTAGGAAAGATCCAACGCGGGAAATCACGAAGTGGCGAGGAAGAGGCGCGGCATGAGCTGCGTCCCTTTGAAGAGGCGCAGCGGGTGCTGCGCCTGTTCCCAAAGTGTTCTATTCTGACGGATTTTTGGAAACAGCAATTAGTATAAATAGAAACGTCGATAGAGCTTATATTCACACAAATCTTCCGTCTCTTCTTCGTCTAAATACATAAAATTCTCAAGACAAAATTTTCATCATGAATACTTTGGAGATCCGCTTGAAGGAATGGACCAACGAGTTTTCAAATATGGAGAAGCATGATATGGGCTCTTATAATTTTGGGTCGTTGTTGAGTTTGAAACTCATCAAGGTTGTTAAACCGTTTTTGGATTCTTGCCTTGACTACTGGGACTTGAATTACCATGTTTTTGCGTTCCCGGGGGTGATATTTGCCCCTTTCCTGAAGAAATTGCTGCTATTGGTGGATGGGACCCCGAACATTTGCCTGCTATTCCTTCTACTTCTCAAGGGTACAAAAGCAAATTTAGATATTTGCTTGGATTGACTAGACTTGAGGTGGACCGTCTAGTTACCTCAAAAGGTGTGAGAATGTTGGACTTCATAGATCGATTCATCAACAGGGCCGACCCCACCGTTTCTCATGTTGCTAGGTGGAGGGCATTTGGCTTTTGCTTGTTGCATGTATATGTCTTCCAAGGGCATGTTGATGAAGACTTGAGAGGTAATCCCCGTCTTCTGGGCCTTGTTGAGCAGATGGAACTGCGTGAAGCCCGGCTTGCTTATGCTTAGGAGAGATTATTTTGGGCTTGGATAATAGGAAATCCAACCGTGATCTGCCATTCTTGGGGAGTCCCGTCATTTTGCAGGTAAAAGACATCTTCTTTTTCTTTTTTCTTCTCTTTTCGTTTTTTTTTTTTTTTTTTTTTTTTTTTTTTTTTTTTTTTTTTTTTTTTTTTTTTTTTCCGATGTCTAATACCCGCTTTTGGTAGGTTTGGCTTATGGAACGGCTCCGATTGATCGAGCCCCCAGTTCATGTGCTCTCCTATCATGCTCGTTCGATTGCGATGAGGACGCGGTTGTACATGGTGGACTTCACCCGGGTCTGTGATTATTGGAAGAACAAGTTGAAGAGTGATGATGGCCCGTTGATCAGGTGGGTCGTGCCGTGGTGGCACCTTAAGTCCGTCACTGGAGTGTCTTCTTTGGATCCCACTAGGTCCGTGCGCATTCCTGGATTGGAGTTTATGGTGTGTATCTTCCCGGAAAGGCTAATGAGGCAAGTTGGGCTGAAACAGACGATCCCGAGGCTTGATACTGTCCCGCAGACTGCTATGGCACTTGCTACAGAAAGCCGAAGGGAGTGGGCTATTAAATGGGCCCAAAGAAACATGTGGTTCTTGAATTTCTCCGCCAATGCTTTATGGGTGTCGGATTCTTATCTGAGATGGAGAAAGGCTACCACTCCGGAAGAGCGCGAGAAATTGAGGAAGCGCGAGCCCATCGACTACAAGGTGCGCGAGGGAGAGAAAGAGAAGGAGAAGCATCTGACAGAGGGAGAAGAAGAAGCCGGGTTTCAAGTCATTCATCCTTCGAAGAAATCAAAGACTACTCCTGTCGCAGAAATGGTGATTGGCAAGAATGGAAAAGTTAGGCCTCGAGAAAGACCGTTGGTGATTAGGTCTGAAGTGGCGCAAGAGCGTCCGGCTCGAGGTCGTGACAAGAAATATGACAAGAATGACAAGGGCAAGGGGAAGATGGAGGAATAGCCCGAGTCTTTATTTATTATTTGATTATTATTATTATTTGTTGTTGTAATAAAAAGGTGGGGTTTTTAGAATCCTAGCCTATTCTATTTTTATTATATAGCGTACTATTATTATTAGAAAATGAATAAAAAAGGTTAAATGGTTATGAAACCGTTGTGATTTTCCTTTTATTATTCTTGTCGAATTTCAAATGCAATGCAAATGTCCTTCTATTTACATTTTAGATATGATGGGTTGAATCCCGTGAAGGATTGCCTACGTATTCACTTAAAAAAGCGAAATCAAACCCTTGCGCGTAGTTCGAGTAAATGTAAAAGAATAATTGTTCTAAGCAAGAGCTTGTAATGAACTTAGAAAAGAAGCATGAGCCTTTGCTTACTCTGAAGGTGCGAATTTAGTTTATTTGATGATACGAGGATGACAAATTTGTCAAAATGCAAGAGCATAGTGACATTAGCTTATTTCAGCTTGGCCAGGGGCCGTTTATTTAGTGCCACAAGAGCGACACGTGGGGTTACGCGAGGCGCGTTTTTTGTTCCTATTCTAGGCATAGTATCGTTTCAGTTGGTCAAGGTTTGTTGGGTTTGAAAACTCGTTCCCGTCTAGGTCTGTGATTCTTACCGCACCCCCTAGGAGTATGGATTTGACTAGAAATGGTCCGGCCCAATTAGGTTTGAATTTTCCCCGTGGGTCAACAGGTAAGAGAGCTCTAACCGATTTGAGCACTAAGTCTCCTTCTTTGATGTTCCTTGGCCTAACCCTTTTGTTGAAAGCCCGTTTGATACGTGCTTGATATGTTTGGACATTATGCAAGGCGCGCAGCCTACGTTCATCCAGGAGGATGAGTTCTTCATATATATCCCTCTTCCAATCGGCTTCCGGAATTTGACTTTCGAGTAAAATACGCAAGGATGGTATTTCTAGCTCGACTGGTTGTACAGCTTCCATGCCGTAGGTCAAATAGAAAGGAGTAGCCCCAGTGGGCGTCCTGACAGATGTACGATACCCCCATAAAGCAAAGGGTATCTTGCTTGGCCAATCTCTATAGTTGTCGATCATTTTCTTAAGGATCGTGACAACATTCTTGTTTGCCGCCTCTACCGCGCCGTTAGTCTGTGGTCTATAGGGCGAAGAGTGGTGATGCTTAATCTTGTATTTGGCTAGAAATTGCTCGGTCTCGGCCTGGAAATGTGATCCATTATCGCTAATGATCTCATGTGGGCATCCATACCGACAGATGATGTTGTTTTGTATGAACTTTGCCACATTTTTAGCTGTAAGACCAGTGTAGGAAGCCGCTTCTACCCATTTGGTAAAATAGTCGATTGCTACTAGAATGAAACAAGACCTCTGTTCGGTTTGGGGTTATCTTCCCGATTATGTTAATTCCCCATGCAGAAAATGGCCAAGGAGATGTCATTGTATAGAGCAATGAAGGAGGGACATGTTGCACATTCCTAAAGATTTGGCAATTGTGGCAATGTCTTACGTATTTGATGCAATCGGATTCCATTGTGGTCCAGTAATATCCCAAACGTGTGATTTTCTTTGCCATCATGGACCCGCTCATATGAGGACCGCATTCTCCGTCGTGGACTTCTTCCATCACCTTTCGTGCCTGTGAATGATCGAGGCAACGTAGGACTACACCAAGAGGTGTTCTTTTGTATAATTCTCCTTGCATGAGGACGTATTGGGAAGCTAGTAGGCGTATAGCACGTTGTCCCCTCTTGTCCATATCTGGTGGATACGTACCATTAAGCTTAAAATTCAGGATTGCTTGGAACCAGGGTTCCTGTGCGATTTCCTCTTCATCGGTGATTTGGTGGACATAAGCCGGCTCTGACCATCGTTCGATGCACAAAGGCATTTCCACCATGTGGTCTGGCATATTAATCAATGATGCAAGTTTCGCAAGAGCGTCTGCAAATTGATTTTCCTCCCGAGGTAGGTGTAGGTAGGTTACGTGATCAAAGAATTGAGCGACTTGGTCTATTCTAGCCTGATAAGGTGCGAGGCTTTCGCTTCGGATTTTCCAAGATCCTGTAACTTGGTTGATGATCAGTGATGAATCCCCATGTACTCGGAGGTTTTTAATGCCTAAGCTCACTGCCGCTTGTAGTCCAATGAGACAAGCTTCGTATTCCGCGGCATTGTTTGTCACCTCGAAGTCGAGTTTGACAGCAATCGGTGTATGCTCACCTTCAGGAGAAATGAGCAACACCCCTATTCCAAATCCTCTTAAGTTTGATGCTCCATCAAAGTACAGGTCCCAGGAGTCTACATCAGTTTGGAGTATATCCTCGTCCGGAAATGACCAAGTATCTATTGTTTGCGCGTCATTGATAGGATTTTCTGCGAAGAATTCGGCGACGGCGCGACCTTTTATAACTTTCAGTGTCACGTATTTGAGGTCGAATTCTGAGAGCATCAGGGTCCATCTTGCTAGACGTCCGTTGAGGACGGGTTTCTCGAAGAGGTATTTGACTGGATCCATTTTAGAATATATTTTGACGGAGTAGCTAAGCATGTAATGGCGTAGCTTCTTCGTTTCCCACACAAGAGCGAGGCATGTCTTTTCGAGTTGTGAGTATTTGCACTCGTACTCCAAGAACTTCTTACTAAGATAGTAGATAGCTCTTTCTTCACTTCCTACGGTTTGAGCTAGCATGGCACCCATGGCTGTTTTGGTTACTGTGAGATATAAACCAAGAGGTTGATCTCGTTGTGGTGGCATGAGCACTGGTGGTTTAGCCAATATCTCCTTGATTCGATCGAATGCCTTTTGACAATCATCATCCCACATGGTGTGGTCTGTTTTCTTGAGTTTCTTGAAGATAGGCTCACAAATCATCGTAAGTTTCGATATGAATCGACTTATATATTGCACCTTTCCTAGGAATCCTCTGACTTCTTTTTCTGTTTGAGGTTGTGGCATTTCGATCAGAGCTTTGATTTTGGAAGGATCTATTTCTATACCTCTTTGACTAACGACGTATCCCAGGAGTTTGCCAGATGTTACCCCGAATGTGCATTTCTGGGGATTGAGTCTCATGTTGTACTATCGTAGCCTTGCGAAGAACTTGTGAAGGTTCGCACTATGCCCTTCTCTTTCCTTGGATTTGACAATCATGTCGTCTACATATACCTCAACTTCTTTGTGCATCATGTCATGTAAGAGTGTAGTTGCGGTGCGTTGATATGTAGCTCCGGCGTTGATCAATCCGAACGGCATTACCGTATAGCAGTAGGTTCCCCATTGGGTGACAAATGCGGTCTTATGCATATCTTCCATGGCCATTTTGATCTGGTTATAACCCGCATACCCATCCATGAAGGATAGTAATGCGTGGTCTGCAGTATCGATCGAGAACTTGGTCTTTGTGCAACTCAGTGGTCGAGTAAAATGTTACTCGATCGAGCATCAGAGGGTGTAGAAACCACTCGATCGACTGGCAAACAACTCGATCGAGTGATTATGTCTTCATTTCAGCTCACGTCTTCACCCAAGTGCCTCGTAGTGCGTGCCATGACGCTTCCAAATGCAGTATCTCACTCTGGACAATCCCGTCTCCTCTAAATGCATGCAAAAAGGACAAAAAGGAGTATGGTTCCACTACTTTCGCGATCATTCCTACAAAAAGGACAAAGTACACCAAAGTAGCCAATTCGGGGCAAAATACCATAAAAACAGTATAGAAATGCATAGAAATACGTGCAGAAATAGGCCAAAAAAGACTACACATTAGGCACGTATCACCCATCCATGAAGGATAGTAATGCGTGGTCTGCAGTATTGTCCACCAATATGTCGGTGTGAGGTAGAGGGAAGTCGTCTTTTGGACTTGTTTTGTTTAAGTCCCTAAAGTCAACACAAACGCGGATTCTCCCATCCTTTTTGGGTACGGGTACTATGTTAGCTACCCAGTCAGAATACTCGGAAACTTTGATGAACCCGGCTTTGAATTGCTTGTCAACTTCTTCCTTAATCTTTAGAGCCCATTCCGTTCTCATTCGTCGAAGCTTCTGTTTCACAGGTTTGAAACCCGGCTTAATCGGAATCCTATGTTCAGCGATATCCCTGTCGATCCCTGGCATATCTTTGTAGGACCAAGCGAAAACGTCTTTGAATTCATTTAGGAGATCTATGAAATCGGCCCTTTCGGTAGAGCTCAAGGTAGTCCCTATCCTAAGTTCTTGGGGTTCTAGTTCGGTTCCTACATTGATGGGTTCGGTGTCTTCTATTACTGGTCCCCCTTCCCCTTCCTGCAGTATTTCTCTGGCTACGTAGGGAGGTATTTGGATTGAGTCTGGGTTTTGGTCATCCTCATTATCATCGTAAATAGAATTGCACTCAAGATAACACAAAGAGTAAGCAGAACCTGATTTATTCATATTAAAATTTGAGTAAAGTTGGAACAAAGAAGCCAACTGATCCATGGTCAGTGGCGGCAAAGGGACAGTGGTTGGGGCATTTCCGAACTACTGTGACTACTCGAGGCTAAGCTAGGAGAAACGAAGGGAGTGGGGATGACGACATGAGTAGACTCCCTAATGACTTCTCTAGACTCCGACTCTGACTCCGACTCCGACTCGAACTCATCGTCTTCTGGTTCTCCTTTGAACATCTCTCCTTCTCCAGTGGTGAGCTTGAAGAGTCTTCCTTGATTGTTGGTCCATTTGATAGATTTTCTCCATCCTTTCTGCTGTTTTGTGTCGGTTTCTGTGATCAACGCGGTGGGGTTGAAGCGATCGTCTTGAAGTATCATGGTAATGATCTCATTCTGCGCGGCCCTAACGAATCGATCTTCTCCAAACAATAGGCTAACAGCTTGTTCATCCAAGCAAGGTGCTTGGCGGGTTTTAACGGTAGGAACCGTTTCTGGAGGGATGAAGTAGCAATCGTGAAAGATCTCGATTCCGGCTAACTTCCTCTCGAGATAATGCCAAGGTTCGGGAAATCCGTGAAAAAGTTCTAGACTTCCTTCTTGAACAAAGTACCATTTTAAAGTAGGGAGATAGGGCCTCATTTGGACTCCTACGTGCTTGCGGTTTTGGACTTGGGCGAGCATTTCGATAACCTCTTCTTTTGTGGGTTTGTACCCTAGTCCAAGTGGTATCCTTGTTGAGTTGCCTTCCTTGTATGGTGCGAAGGTATTCTTCCGAATAGGGTTCAAGGGCATTCCAGGGAAGTATCCCTGGGTTTTAAGTATGTGGTTGACCACCAAGTTGGAGTAGGGATTATAGTATAAAGGTGCCAACTCACTTTCTATTACACTTACACTTTGGAAGCCCCCAAGTTCGTATATAGGATCTGCAAGGACTTGATTGTTTGATTGTTTTTCGATTATTGCCTTGATGGGTGACGAAGTGATCGTCACTACTTTGCCATTTAGTGGGATCTTGATCTTCTGATGAAGGGTGGATGTTACCGCTTTGGAAGCGTGAATCCAAGGCCTTCCCAGAAGTATGTTGAATGAAGCCTCAATGTCCACTATTTGGAAGTTAACCTCTCGTTCGATTGGCCCTGTGGCTATGGTTAGGTTAGCAAGTCCTACTACTTTTCGTCGTGTACCGTCATATGCACGCACACCTTGATTGGTAGGGGTCCAATCCGACTCTTTCATGCCTAGCTTGTATGCCGTTTTGAGGGGTATGACGTTGACCGCGGAGCCATCATCCACCAAGGTCATTGGCACATTCTTCTTTAGACAAATGACAGTTATGTATAGAGCAAGGTTGTGACTAGCGCCAAAGGGTGGCAAATCTTCGTCCGAGAAAGTAATAGGATTACTTAGCTTCGGTGATTCTTGGAAGACCAAGTTGACTACATCTTCAGGAGTGGAGTTATGTGCTACATTTAGCTTGGCTAGAGCTTGCAATAAAGCTTGGCGATGTGGGAATGAGCTTGCTATTAATTGCCAGACTGAAAGATCAGCCTTTGTCTTCTGTAATTGCTTGAGCAAATGATCAGTGGAGTCATCTTCGTTGTCATTTGGTGTGATGACGTTGGTTGGACCGTTTTGAGTAGTGTTTTGATATGGACGACCCGAATGAGTTAGGTGATCCACATCTTGGTCTTCGCCCTTTTGGATTATTTCTTTGACTAGGGAGTTTTCAATGAGATACTCGTCCTCATCATCATCGGCCCAAACCCCATTGACTGCAGCTAGTTCCCTCATTCTCATGATATCATCTTCTAGTCGTATGATTTGATCGACTAGTTTATCAACCACGATGATTATTTCTTGCATAGTGGCATTTTGAGAGAAGATTAGTGGCACATGTTCTTGGTGTGCGTTGGGATTGCGTAAAGTTGTTACCATGTTTTCTAGTTCCCAAACTTGTCTATCCACACTTCTTGCCCATGTGATGAAGTCGGAAATAGTAGGGGAGATAGTAGAGTAGAGCCCTTCATTCTCGATTGCATGAATTTCATTTTCGATGGGAGAAATGAGGTGTGAGCAATCTAAGGTAGATTCATCACTTGTGATCACTAGAACTCCAAGAGGATTCTGAGTGTTGTTGGGCTTACCTCCCGGTGGTATTGGCAATCGACTATCTTCAATCATGTCTTGAAGCACGTTTTTCAACTTGTAGCATTTTTCTGTGTCATGCCCCTTGCCCCTATGGTATTCACAGTACGAATTTTCGTCCCAAAACTTGGACTTCCTCTCGGGTTCGGGAGTAGGTCCAATGGGTTGGAGTTTACCTTGTTTCATTAACCTTTTTAGAGCGTTAGAGTAAGTGTCCCCAAGGTTTGTGAATTTCCTTGGTGGGGTAGTTTTCTTGGATGGCTCGAGAAGGTTAACTTCATCGGTCTTGCTAGTAGAGCCGTATGAACGACTTGTGGACCCTTGATATCCTCGACCTACCGTTTTGGACAAGAGTCCTTTACGGATGTCATCTTCAATCCTTGTTCCTAGCACGGTCAAGTCCTTGAAAGTCTTGATGTTTTGGTATCTCAAATGATTGGCATAGATGGGCTTGAGATTATCCACAAACTTCTCCACAAGAGTAGCCTCATCCGGGCATTCAACTAGTTGAGTGCTAGTTTTCCTCCACCTACTGAGGAAGTCGGTGAATCCTTCTTTGTCATTTTGAGTAAGAACCTTTAGGGTATGCATGTTGACTTGGATCTCGGCATTATCCGCATATTGCTTAGAGAACTCGATTGCAGCATCTTTCCAAGTAGCGACCTTCTTGTGATCTAAAGAGTAGAACCATTGTCTCGGGATGGTATCAAGAGACGAAGGAAAGATCCTTAAGAACATCTCGGGTTTGATGCCTTTGATAGACATGTAATCCTTGAAGGCACGGATGTGGTTCAAAGGGTTCTCGTGTCCCTTGAACTTAGGGATATCCGTCATACTAAAGTTAGTTGGCAATTTGGAATTGACGGCCTCATACTTGAGATTGTTCTCCCTATAAATGTCATCACCCTTAAGGTACATCAATTGCTCCTCTAGGTATTGGGGTCTTTTCTCAGCTACAGTCATCCCTATGGGAGGATTCTCATCCCTAGACTCATCATCGGAGTTACGTAGTACTTCATTTTCAAGAGGAGGCAACCTTCCCTCTACGGCATAGATACGGCCTTCGATGAGCTCAAGGCGGTCATAGGTTTGCTCTTGGGTAGCTTGCATTTGGGCTAGCGCGGCTAGGATTCGATCATTACCATTTTGAAGTTGGTTGAAGTTCGTTTCATCACTTGATCCGGGCATCTTGAAGACTGGATAAGAGATCGGCGACGAATCAAAACATGATCGACCATTCTAACACACTTGCTAAAAGAGGAAATGTTTTGACTCGTGAAGTGGGTGTGTGCCACTTGTGTTGAGTGAGTTTTGAAGAAAGACAAGGTCTTTAAAAATGTGTGTCCTAGTCAACTATAGTGTAGTTGTAGGAGTGGACTCGAAGTGAGGTTTTGAAATGGGCTTGTGGTCCGAATTTTGACACGACAAACAGACAGAGTTTTGACCGGATTTTGCGCTAATCAAAAGCCTTTTCGAAATTTTTGTTTAAAAAAGAGGGTTTTTATTTTTGAAAATCGTCATGGTTTCGTTTAGAAATGGTGATCACGTAAAGTATACATATTTATACAAGCATTATAACGGGATGCTGAGTGCATTTAAAAGGGATTTGGTTTAAAAGGTGGGTTGCCATACCGAACCATCAAACCCGAAGTCTGTGGAGAGGCTCGTACCAAACAAGAGTAAGGCCGATTCCTAGTCCATTTCCTCAAGTAGTGAAGGCCCTTGATACAAACAAGAGTAAGCATCATGGTATGGATGACGTCAATCGCTATCCATCCTTAGGCCCAAATAAGAATTAGGACCGTTTAGACGGGACGATTGGTCGAATGGGTTGGGTTGCGCCTAGGAAGGCCGAATAAAACGGTCTAGGAAGACCGAGTTATGAAAACCGACAATTGTCTTGTACAAATTATTCCCTAACCTTGTTCAAGTTTCACCCTTGCTACACGTAAGTGTATTATCCCCAGCGGAGTCGCCAAACTGTGGACAGCGGGCCGCCCACGGGGGAGCTTGGGTAGGAAAAGAGAAACAAGCGTTTGCATTTTTGTATGGAGTCGCCACCAATTTTTATGGAAAATTGGAACCGTTTGAATACCTCGTGCCATGTCAAGACACAAAGTAAAGACATGAACACTAAGCAATCGTTACCCTTAGCATTCTATGTCTAGAATGACTCTCGTGGATGCCAATGAACACGGGTGTTCACAGATATCTGGAGTAAGGGGTGAGGGTACGTATTAGGAAGCTCTTTTGATCGAACACCTAATCCCGCCCGCCTCGATAGCGGCCTCTACTAATGATTAGGGAAGTTATTCATACTTGATATATCGTCGGCTATATGCATGCAATGCGACATCCAAGTTTTAATCCTAGCATGTGAGAATTAATACTAGGTCGGTAAACACGTAATTAGCATACAATTGGGTCGAAGTAGGATTTAATGTTCTATTACATGTGAAAACATACAAACAATAAAAGAAATACAATAATTATAAATTACAATAATGAAAATTACAATAATGAAAATTACAATAATTACAATGGATTAGGCGATTTATGTCGAAAATACCTTTAAAACGGATAATTTAAGAAAACGAATAAAAGAAAGAAACAAATTAACGAACAGGAATTAGCGTGATATTACGGATAATAGTTAGTTAATATGTAAACTAATTAAACTACGTCAAGGCAGAAACGGAGTTCGAGGGACGAACTCGATCGAACAGGAAGCGCAGCGAGAGCTGCGTCCTTTGAATAGGCGCGTGATTAACGCGTCTGTTCCTTGGCTCGCCTTCAATGTGAAGCGTAATTACAAGCCGTAATGTCAATTGGTAAATTTAATGATTGATTAAATTATTTACTCGGATGAAAGTTATTAATAGATTATTTACATGCGATTAATGGGTCATAAAAACAGTAAAATATGAATGAGACGGATTGAACGAATTAACACAAGATGGAATAATGACAGAAGTGAAAAATATTAATGAGTCAAAACAAATTAATTCAATTGATTAGGTTAGATACGGTGGATTAATGACGAATATGCGACGAACATGTGAATAAACAGATGTAAACTATATCAAAGATGAATTCCAGAAACTCAATATGAACAAATTGAATCTCCATAACCCGGAATTGAATTTAATGACGAAAACCCACAAATATTGGATTATTAGGGATTTAAATCGGATTTGTGATGATTAAAACATGTCAATGATGATGGTTATAATATACATGTGAAATATATACGATTATGATGAAGAATTAACAAACAAACGAAAGGAATTTTGGACGAATAACAGAGGACGAACGAAGAAGAAAGGAAGCAGGAACTGCGGCAGCCTCACAAAGAGGCGCAGCAGGAACTGCGCTCCTTCGAAGAGGCGCAGCAGTTGCTGCGCCCTTTCTCGACGGGTATCTACTGAAAATCCGTAAAAAAAAGGTTTTAAAGCATGGTTTTAGAAATCGGTTTTAATGGTATTTTCGACGTAAACCTTACAATGGATGATGCAAAAAGTAAAATACAGTAAATAAAAGAGATATTATACACCCTCAGACTTACATGTTGACGAAACGAGAAGGACTAAGATATCGATTAGTGATGCTCAACGCGAATGCAAAGAAAGTGCCCTCGTAAGAGGAAAACGATTAATTAATTAAGTTGATTATGTGTAGTTGGTCAAATTGGTCGGTCATGCAAACGGGGAGGCTGGTACTCAGAAGGATCCGAGCTTACGTGGTCGAATGTTCAACCACGTAGACGCCAAAAAGTAAGAACAAAGTCTAGAATGCAAAAGGAGAAGAGAAGGGCGGACACTCGCGTGAGAAATATGAGGAGCGAAGGCTCCTATTTATACTAATCACGTGAAGGAATTAGGGTTTCGGAGACTATTTGGAAGTGAATCTCGGAAAGATATGAAAAAGATACGAGAAACATGCGAGAAAAGGGCCTGGAAGAGGCGCGCAGCAGCCACTGCGTCTCTTGGAAGAGGCGCAGACACTGCCGCGTCTGTTCCCAAGGGGTTTCCTCCTGCAGAAGAAAGATCTCCGTGTTTGAGTTATGGTAGGACGGAAATAATTCGATTTTCCTTAATATCTTATGCGAATATTACGGGAAATTACTTACTAAAAGATAAAATTTATGAAATATGGAATAGAAATATCCGGAACATTCCGAACATTCGACTCGGATTTAACGGTTATCGAAAAATGAAGACGGTTTTAGGCCCTGACTCCAAATGTACTCTAATTACTGTCAAAACGACCGTATCGGGACGTAGATGACAACTAAGAGGTAGACATTAATATTTGAGCAATCACTTGACGATAATCTTACGAATTGTCGTAAATCGTTCCGCGTATCAAACATGCGGCCCAATCATCACCGGGTGGTTTGCGGGAGGTGCAGAAATGAGGTATCTACAACTTCTTACTTGATCTTTTGTAGCTTCTTCATATGCCTTCCTTGGGTCTTAGTTGGACTCCATGCACCACTTGAAACCTCATTAAATCTTCATTATGATCTTGACACTCGGAGTTGGTAGAAATGACATAAATCACATAAAACCGCTTCCAAATGTCGACTTATTGTGCTCAAAACATGACGAAAAGATGGTAGAATTACGAGCTTATCAAACACCCCACACTTGAGCCTTTTTTCGTCCCGAGCAACCTATCACAAACCCGATTCACCAATTGAATGACTCACAAGATAAGCATGGGGAAGCTCAAACAAACAAGCCCTCTTCTCTCACGCCCTATCCTACTTATATCACCCTCATCATATGATCAACATGGTCACTAATCTATCTAAACATCCTCAAAAATAAATGACCCAAAACCTCCATAGTGAACACTCTTCACTCACACGCCCTCTATATGCCTTCCCTCATCTAACATGATCCTAACTTCCACCAATTCAATCTCATTTTCACAATCCAACATAACATCCTCCTTATTTATCCTCCTTATCACTCCATCCATTTGTAACACAAGGTTATCTAGCATCAAACACCTCCAAACTCAATAATTAGACAACCTCAAAATCTTCCAAAACATTTCAACACAATCCATGACAAATCATACAACAACAACATTACACTGTACTACGCCAAATCTGGCAATCAATAAGGAGTGTATCACAACGATTTAATGCATTAAATAACGACACTTAAATTACCGCTTTCCAAATATTGGCGGAAACCTAGACCGCGATAATGTGAATAACGGTTTCCCACGAAAACCGTCGTTATTATAATGTGACAACGGCTACTTAACAAACCGTTATAAAAAACGTTTTAACGGTTTCTAAAAGCTCGTTATAAAATCTCTCTTATCAACGGTTGTTAGACAACCGTTACCAGTTTAAGAAAACGGCATTTCAAAAACTGTTACTAAATTAGCACCAGCAACGCTTTGTGGTACTCGTTGTTATGTTATAGATACGGGTTTCTTGTAACCGTTATCATTTTCAATTATGAAAGAACGGTTTTTCAATTCAACTGTTGTCACTATTTGATTAGATTTCTTAGTTTGACCACTGCATGTAAACTTTATCAGAACTTTAATAAATATTCAATTTGACCAAAATAATTCTATAAATATGTCTTCATAATGTTTTAGGTCAAAATCTAAATTATCAAACATTTACTCTTTAATTTCTCTCTAAAAAAATATGGCTGGTGTATCGGAGCTATAATCACGTTATCGTTACGCATAGCCTTTACTTGCATTCTCCATAATCTCCCGGTTCGCTATGATGGGAATGGAAAGGGTTTAAACCCTAATTTTGGGTGATTGACGCAAATGCTTCATGACTCCGGTTTCACTGCGGTTAAAAAAGTGTATCCTGTGTCTACAAACAAGCAAGATTTTGTAGGCTTCACTTTTATCGAGTTTGACGAAACCAACTGCCATGATAGTTTTCGTTAGGCAAGAAAATTAAGGGCTAGATTTGCGCGAAAAGAGGACTTCTATTCGGATGCTAGACAAAAGGGCCCTTATCTATGGGTTGCGGCCCATGTGGAACATCTTCTGCTGACATATTACAGGAGGCATCACATTCCTGCCACCATGCCTATGTTATGGGAGAAAGAGGTCATTCCACCTGCGCTGCCTCCTGATGATGAAGAGTCGATCTACGACTTGATCTATGCCTAAATTGGGCATGAAGACTATCCTAATACTTCATCAGATTCTAATTAAGTCTTTAATTATTATCTGACATTATGAGTTGTATTTTGATTATGGTGGTTATTTGAATTAAAGTTTAACTATTTCTGTTATTTGTTACGTTTTAATTAATTCCTTACACTCAAAGGCAATCGACCAAATAAAATATTATAATGACTAACTTTCTACTTATAATAATAAAAAAGAATGGAAACGGCATAATAAGATAATAAGAATTGGAACCGTTATAATAATAATAAGACAAAATGATAACGGATCTTTGTTAAGCCGTTATCATATTACATATATCAACAACGGTTATTTTAAAGCCGTTGTCATATTACACCAATTAACAACGGTGTTTCTTAAAACCGTTGTAAAATCCACTGTGAAAACTGAAAAGTTTGTGATTTTAGTTTACCAATGCATGCCCTATTATTATTGGTTGTTTGACCATTATTCACCTCATGCATGCATGCACAATTACAACGGTTCTTATAAGAATCGTCTTAGATTATGCAACTCTAAAAATAAATGAAATTTCAAAGGTATTAATAATAGAAAGACTGATGGTGAACAAGTCATCTTTGCCGTCGTCGCCATCATTAATCTTTATAGCTTAAAAAAGGTAATCCCAATTTTATAGCTATTGGCTTATATATGGGTCGTACTTGGATGATTGATGGTGAAATTGGTGATCCCATTTATAATAATGGAATTGCTGAATTTTACAATTTCGTTAGTGAAATTTTTATCTCCACTCATCAATCCCCTGCCCTTGTAATAGATGTGGTAATATTAGGGTTTTGCCTATCCCAGATGTCAAAATACACTTAGAAAAGAATAGTTTCAGTAGAGATTATAGGCGTTTGATTTTTCATGGAGAATTAGAGGATGAGGATGGGGAATCTGATGTAGAGATAAATAATCATACACTTGAAGCTGCTGGTTTAGATATAGGGGATGGGGCATATGATATGTGTGTAAACAATCGTTCACCTACACCTGAAGTTGTTTTAGGTGAGAAGTTTGCTGAAGATGATGGATTCGATGATTTTGAAGAGACCGGTGATGGGGAAATAAATGCTGATGATTTAATTGAGAAGTTGAGTCAATCTAAAGTGCCTTTATTTACTGGTTGTAAGAAGTATACCAAATTGTCCGCGGTGGTAAAGTAATATACCTTGAAGAGGGCAAAAGGGTGAAGTGATAAGAGTTTTACGGATCTTCTAGCTTTGCTATGTGACATGTTTCCTGACGGTAATGTTCTTCCGAGTCGGACATATGAGGCTGAAAAAATGATTAGAGAATTGGGCATGGAATATGAGAAAAATACACGCTTGTCCCAATGACTGCATATTGTACCGTAAAGATTATGAGAAATTATCATATTGTCCGCGCTGCTCTGTATGACGTTATAAGACTAAGGAAGGGATCACAACTAAGGTGTTGTGGTATTTTCCAATAATACCAAGATTCATAAGGATTTATTTGAATGAAGAAGATGCAAGAATATTGACTTGGCATAATAGTGGAAGGATTGAAGATGGAAAATTAAGACACCCAGCGGATGGTCAACAATGGAAAGAGTTTGACGCTAAATATCCTGACTTCGCCAAAGAAGCAAGGAACTTGCGCCTAGAGCTCTCCACAAATGGAATGAACCCTCATGGAAACATGAGTACCCAACACAGTACTTGGCCAGTTGTGTTGGCCATCTATAATTTGCCCCCATGTGTTTGCATGAAACGGAAGTATCTGATGTTGTCTCTGTTGATATCTGACCCTCGACAATCTGGAAATGACATAGATGTGTATTTGGAACCACTTCTAGATGATCTGAAGATTTTGTGGGAAAGAGGGATACTAGTGTTTGACGGTTATAAGAAGGAAAGTTTCAATCTGAGAGCTATGTTAATGTGTACAATATGTGACTTTCCGGCGTACGACGATCTTTCTGGACATACTGTACATGGGAAAGAGGCTTGCCCATTGTGTGTGTGTGTGTGTGTGGGGGGGGGGGGGAGGGATGTTGAATCAGAATATTTGAAGCATTCTCGCAAGCATGTGTACATGGGAAATCGTCGATGGTTATGCCCTGATCATCATTATCGTAAGCTTCACAAGGCGTTTAATGGGTGTCCTGAGCAACGTGGGAGTCCTCAAACTTTGAATGGTCATGAAGTGTATGAGAAAGTGAAAGATATTGAGATAACGTATGGGAAGAAGGGACCTAAGTTGTCTACTCGAGGTTATAAAAAAAAACATATTTTTTACCAAACTTCCGTACTGTTGTGACTGATACCGTCGTTTAGTACCAAAAATAATATTTATAACCTAAGTACTACTAACAGAAGCTAGTGGCAGTCAGGGTCGAACCACAGGGAGGAAGGGAATTTCAGTTGTTCTATATTTCAGTCTAGAAGTAACAAGTAAGGGTGGTGTTTTGAGTTGTTCTATACTAATGGCAATAAATGAACAATAAAAGAAACTGGATTAAATCAAATATAAAAAAAAAGGTGCTAAGATGGTCGGTTCACTATAGCTGCGATGGCATAAAATCCTAGGTAAGTCCGAAATAAAGTCGTGTAGATGGGTAAATAACAAGTCCTCGCGGTCCAAGTTAACCAGTAGCTCCTTTCGGCCTACGCTACTAGCCCCTAAGTCTCACTAATGCTAGCTCTCGCACTGAAAAGTGATTCTTAAAGCCTAAATTACCTGTCTTTCGATCTTAGCAATTTAGTTGTTCTAATTCATTAATTATTTCCCTCCCCTATCTCGCGATCTTAATGGGTTGGTCGATACTAAGCATTTAACAAATAGCCTCTCGGTCTCGCTGTCAAATACTGCTATTAATAAATTAAAAACGATGCTAATCAAACACGCGTCACCGATCGACCACTATAGGCAGTCGATCGACCAACTAGCACATTCGATCGACCAGAGAAGCCAGTCGATCGACCAATGCCCTAATTCAGGTCGCCTAATTCTACGCCATCTACGCTATAGATCTCCTACATCCTAGCACAAGGGATTTAGCTACTCATGTCTATGACGAAAATAACAATAAGATTAAAGCATAAAACTACTGAATTCATGATTGGAATAATTGAACAAACAAATAACATAAAATGATAAATTCGGCTTCGGGAAACTAATATACCAATTCTAAACTAAGAACAAAAAGAGTAATGAAACTGAAATAAGAACAAGAGAATACCGAATGGAATTGCAGAACAAAGATCCAAAACCGAATGCAAAACTAACTTGTATTGAAGGAAATAATTATAAACTAAAGAACCCTAGAATTTTTATGATGAAAACTCGATGTAAAACTGAATGATAAAACTGAAAGCTAAAGCTACGTTATATAGGAATATCACGCAACTCTTATTCCTAAACCTAATATACAATGGGCTTAATAAATCTCGATCTTTTAATTCTCGTCAGACCCGTGGAGTGGTCGATCGACCACCTGGACCAGTCGATCGACCAACAGCGCTGTACAGAATTGCATTCTGACGATTCCTGCAGCGCGCACCGATCTTAAAACAGCTGCCATTCCTTCGTTACTTCGTCAAATCAGGCGTTCTACGCGGCGTTGGAAAGCTAAGAGGATAAGCTTTCACCTCCAATTGGAATCACTCGATTATCTTCTCTAGAACTCGAGATATAGCCATATGAAACAGCCTGCAATGTCGTGAGGTGCTTCTTTGCTTGTTAAACTCGTACGCACCCATGCTTTTGCTATCTTCAGGCCTTGAAATGCATTCTAAACTTCAAGTCCGAGTCAAATATTCATGTCCTTACTAAGATTAGCTTCCGGGGTCAAGATTTGGTTCATTTTCTACCCATTTCCGGAATAATCTGCAATATTACATAAAAACACGAGAGTAGACAGAAATAGGGGAAATAGTAGAATAAACTACATCTAATAGACATAAAATGCGCGGAAATAAAGATGTAAAACATCATATTATAGACACGCATCAAACTTCCCCAAACCAAACCTTTGCTTGTCCCCAAGCAAACTAAATGCAAAAACTAAATCTAGATAGAAAGGAGCAAAACATGGACAAACTGAAAATCGTCTACTTAAACCGATTTAATGCATATGAATCAACTACTAATAGCTCAATGTCATGCAAACGAATTTATGCATATTTCGAAAAGATGTTGAACGTTTGACCTTGCAAGACTTTCAAGATTGGACTCTCCCGGGTCACTCTTCTCTCAACACAGCAAATGGTAAGCAATTTATATGTAAGAGAGAAAGAGACAAAAGTCGCTCACCTAGACCCAACCAACATGATCATGCATGCAATATAGTATGATAAGTAATTCTAGCTACCGTGCACATACATTCCAACCATTCAGGGTCCATCACATGCCGAATACTTGCAAAGATTTGGATATGTGAGGCTATGGGTAAGAAGAGGCAAAACAATATGGGAATGAGAGGGAAATAGCCAAGCTAGCATCCTAACAAACCGAATAAAACATCCACTTCTAACTCAATGAAATGAGCTCAAATGCCTTAATGAATTAGGCAAACACTTCATTAATCCAAATAACACTCCTCATAAAATATAAAGCAAACATAGGAGTAAACTTTTTTCTCCTCTTTTTTTCATTTTTCTTTGCCGTTTCTTTTTCTTTTGTTTTCTTTTTTTTTTTCCGTTTTTTGTTTCTTTTCTTTTTTCTTTTTCGGCAGTCACTATTTTTCAATTTTTTTTTTTCATTTTTCTTTGCCGTTTCTTTTTCTTTTTCATTCATTACCAACTTCATAGAGTGCAAATCGAGCCAAAATTGATACAATACAACGAATACCACTAAAACTACTAAACTAGCTCAGCAAAAGGGTAGGCTTAGTTTATGGATTGTAGCTAAAGGGTCAACTAGCAATTTTTGGCTAATGTGAAGCTAATGGGTAAAATGAACAAAAGGGATTTTCGCAAGCATTCTCCAAACATACAATACCAACCACTAACCCGAATGTATGCAGGCAAAAAGAAATTAAATGTCATACTTGTGCAAATTAATGTTACACGATATGCAGGGAGTAACTACTCACAATCCTAAATGAAACTGGTCATGAATGACACCAGTTTATAAAGCTCTAATTCCTTAGAAAGTTTTGTAGTTTGCCAAAATTTCAAGTCAAGTCTAATTGTTCAACAAATTTTGAAACGAAATTCGAGATTTTGCAAAAACTTTTGCTAAAAGATGTGATAAAATGCAGGGTTTAAGCAAATGACAACTATCAGTAATGAATACTCCAATCTGACTCAACCTAACATGCAAAATTAAACGTGAAATTTTTGATTTTTTTTGAAATTTCTCAATTTTTTGGATTTTCTGTATATATAGGGGAAAATAAACAACAATGCAAGACAAAAATGTAAACGTGTAACTGAAATGCAATAAAAACAATGCAAATGCGACGCAAAACCCTTCCCCAAACCAAATCACACAATGTCCCCATTGTGCGATATCATGTATAAAGAAGCAAGAGGAAATGGGATTTTGCGATAAATAGCTAAATAAGACATGAAATTGGGACTCGGAAACTTACAAGATTTTAAGCGCAAAAGGAAACCTCCCCAAACCAGCGTGAGCTAGGAGGTTTCAGTAGCCAGCAGTGCTACCAATAAGTGCCTGAAAAGACAAACAAAAGTACCGTGCGTAAATCCGAGAAAACAATTTATTAAACGCAAAATTATGTGTAAAATAAAGAAATGGAAGAAAACAGAAATAAATCGGAGAATAAAGTGGAGAAAAGACTCCCTCAACTCCGCAAACCGACCAAACACAAAGCAGGAATGATCGATAACAGTGTCTGCAAAGAAAAAGTGGTCGATCGACCACATCACCCAGTCGATCGACCAAGGTGACACGAACAAAAGCTTCTGTAACTGTAGCAGTCAGTCGATCGACCACATAGGCTAGTCGATCGACCAAAAACCCGCTCGTAATCTCGATTTCTTCAAATTAGCTCAATAACTTGAGCTAATATGGTCTATAAACCTGCAAAAGCACATAATAACGCGCCCAAAAATTGCGCACAACCCAAAGTAATAGTTTAAAGCATAAATAAATCCTAAGCAAACTTATAAAAGCGAAGTCTCGCAAAAACCAAAAACAAGAAAAAAGTCTTAAATGCGATAAATTGTCTTAAAAACTCAAGCATTAAAATATTTATCCGCGAAAATCGCGGGATAACTCCGACCATGGCCTTTGGCTAGATGCGATCGCCTCAAAGAATACTAATCTCGGCAGATGGAGACCACCCATCTCCGTCATCTAGGTAACTAAATGGATTGTCGCAGCTCTAGCCCTCCATGCTCTAGTATCGTCCACTCATCGAACTCCATATCATACTCCATGCCTCGCTCGACTTCTTCAAAGCCGGAAAATCGGTGGCTCTTTCTTCCCAAACCAAATTTCCAAAGCAAAAAACAAAGAAAATCTTCCTCCATCTTGCTCCCAATCTGGGGCGGAGGTGTTAGAGCAGAAAGAAGGGTAGGAATAAAAAATGGGACATCATCAATATGCAATCGATAGTGTACCTCATCCGCCGATTTCGGAGCCGCTCAGAAATGGAGGCTTTATCGACAACTTGGCCCGCTCTTCTACTTCCTTCCTTGAAACATCCTTTGAATTAAGGACCTTGTCCTTATCAACACGTGGAAGCGACTTCATGGCTCGCTCTATGAACGACACGTCAATAACTCGGGCCGAAGTATCACGTAAATCGACAATATCGGACTTGTCCATGTTCAAAACCTTCGTCACGTCATCATTAGCTGTCGAATTTTGCAAATTAAATGACGGTTTTGCGTTCTGCTCAGGTATACTGGTCGGTCGACCAGTTGTGGTGGTCGATCGACCATGAGCACTGGGAACGTGATCTCTTTCCGCATCAGAAATTTTAGTAAGCTTCTCCATATTTCCCGAATCCTTTCCTTGCTGATTAGCCGCTAAGATTGCTATTTGGCTTTCAATTTTCACCACATGGGCCATAAGAGCTTGACCGCCGTTCTCAATTCTCGCAATCTCATTGGTGTCATGAACCGAAGCATTCTCGCTCAGAATTTTCTTGCTTCAATTGTGCCACCTCAAGCTTTTCAGATTGAGCGTTAACAGAAGCCTCAAGTGCCACAACAGTACTCATCTCTACACTTGCTTTCCGCGACTGTCTATTCTCCAGCTTGTCAGATTTTGCATTCTGAGCTTCAAATTGTGCTACAATTCTGGAGACATTAGACATCTTGGTGAAAGAATCAAAGGTACTCAAGCCTTCCCTTTGATGTTCTCCTTCCAAAATCCTGCTTAGATAGGACCTGAAAGACCTATAAAAACAAAACTAAAGGAAAAAGATGAGAACTGCCTCAAGGAATAAATCCCTTGAGGCTAAAGACAAACTAAAATAAAAACAACTAAAACTAGCGCTACCTCCCCGGCAACGGCGCCAAAATTTGATACCGTCGTTTAGTACCAAAAATAATATTTATAACCTAAGTACTACTAACAGAAGCTAGTGGCAGTCAGGGTCGAACCACAGGGAGGAAGGGAATTTCAGTTGTTCTATATTTCAGTCTAGAAGTAACAAGTAAGGGTGGTGTTTTGAGTTGTTCTATACTAATGGCAATAAATGAACAATAAAAGAAACTGGATTAAATCAAATATAAAAAAAAGGTGCTAAGATGGTCGGTTCACTATAGCTGCGATGGCACAAAATCCTAGGTAAGTCTGAAATAAAGTCGTGTAGATGGGTAAATAACAAGTCCTCGCGGTCCAAGTTAACCAGTAGCTCCTTTCGGCCTATGCTACTAGCCCCTAAGTCTCACTAATGCTAGCTCTCGCACTGAAAAGTGATTCTTAAAGCCTAAATTACCTGTCTTTCGATCTTAGCAATTTAGTTGTTCTAATTCATTAATTATTTCCCTCCCCTATATCGCGATCTTAATGGGTTGGTCGATACTAAGCATTTAACAAATAGCCTCTCGGTCTCGCTGTCAAATACTGCTATTAATAAATTAAAAACGATGCTAATCAAACACGCGTCAGTCGATCGACCACTATAGGCAGTCGATCGACCAACTAGCACATTCGATCGACCAGAGAAGCCAGTCGATCGACCAATGCCCTAATTCAGGTCGCCTAATTCTACGCCATCTACGCTATAGATCTCCTACATCCTAGCACAAGGGATTTAGCTACTCATGTCTATGACGAAAATAACAATAAGATTAAAGCATAAAACTACTGAATTCATGATTGGAATAATTGAACAAACAAATAACATAAAATGATAAATTCGGCTTCGGGAAACTAATATACCAATTCTAAACTAAGAACAAAAAGAGTAATGAAACTGAAATAAGAACAAGAGAATACCGAATGGAATTGCAGAACAAAGATCCAAAACCGAATGCAAAACTAACTTGTATTGAAGGAAATAATTATAAACTAAAGAACCCTAGAATTTTTATGATGAAAACTCGATGTAAAACTGAATGATAAAACTGAAAGCTAAAGCTACGTTATATAGGAATATCACGCAACTCTTATTCCTAAACCTAATATACAATGGGCTTGATAAATCTCGATCTTTTAATTCTCGTCAGACCCGTGGAGTGGTCGATCGACCACTTGGACCAGTCGATCGACCAACGATCTTTGTCTGCACTTGCATTCGACGATTCTGCGCAGCGCGCACCGATCTTAAAACAGCTGCCATTTCTTCGTTACTTGGTCAAATCAGGCGTTCTACGCGGCGTTGGAAAGCTAAGAGGATAAGCTTTCACCCCCAATTGGAATCACTCGATTATCTTCTCTAGAACTCGAGATATAGCCATATGAAACAGCCTGCAATGTCGTGAGGTGCTTCTTTGCTTGTTAAACTCGTACGCACCCATGCTTTTGCTATCTTCAGGCCTTGAAATGCATTCTAAACTTCAAGTCCGAGTCAAATATTCATGTCCTTACTAAGCTTAGCTTCCGGGGTCAAGATTTGGTTCATTTTCTACCCATTTCCGCAATAATCTGCAATATTACATAAAAACACGAGAGTAGACAGAAATAGGGGAAATAGTAGAATAAACTACATCTAATAGACATAAAATGCGCGGAAATAAAGATGTAAAACATCATATTATAGACACGCATCAGTGACCTCCCAGTTAGACATTGCCTAGATTTTATGCACATTGAAAAGAACGTTTGTGATAATATAATCAATACTCTGCTCGGACAAAAGACAATAAGGCAGCTAGGGATGATATGGTTGAGATGGGTATTAGGTCCGAGATGGCAGCTAAAAAAAAAAGGAAATCGGACTTTTTTGCCGCCTGCAGCTCATACTCTTTCAAAAAAGGAGAAAAAAGAGTTTTGTGAATGCTTGCATGGTATTAAGGTGCCAGAGGGCTATTCGTCTAATATTAGAAGCCTCGTTGTGCTGCAGGACCTAAAACTTACTGGTTTAAAGTCACATGACTGTCATACATTGATGCAACAACTACTAGCTGTGGCCGTTCGTTCCATTCTACCTCCAAAGGTTCGACATGCTATAATTATATTTTGCTATTTATTCAAATCAATCAACAGTAAAGTCATTGATCCCGATGAATCGGAAACTTTGCAGGACATCCTCGTCACCAGTCTTTGTCAGTTTGAAATGTATTTTTCTCCCTCATTTTTCACTATCATGGTTCATTTGACTGTCCACCTAGTCTGGGAGGTTTTGTATCTCGGGCCAGTGTATTTGAGATATCAGTACCCACTCGAACGATTGATGAAAGTTTACAAGGATTACATATCTAATAGGTATCGTCCAAAGAGGTGTATTGCTGAGCGAGCAATTATCGATGAAACTCTTTCGTATTGTTACGCGTACCTCTCCTTGGATGAGTTAATTGGAGCTCCTACGAATCGTCATAGTGACTGGATGAATGGAAAAGGTGTAAGGGGTGGTGTTTCCAAGGATATGTCATCTGACATGCGACATAGAGCTCATACATACATTCTTTTTAACGATGATCATGTCCAGCCTTACAGTATGGAACACCAGAGTTACCTTAAGGGAAAACACCCTCTTAAGAACGAAATGTGGTATGCAAATGAGCATTACAAGCAATTTAGTGACTGGTTTAAGGATACTATTTACGATGATGACAACCCAATTGATGATTGCTCAACCAGCCTACGGCATCTCGCTTTCAGTCCTGATGCTCGTGCAACTTTTTATAGCGGATATGCGATCAATGGGTACACTTTCTACACCCGCATTCAAGATGAGGCGAGCACAATGCAAAATAGTGGAGTTTGCGTAGATTCTGAGGCAATATAATTTGCTAGTTCAAAGGATAAAAATCCTATTTGGGGTACAATGTAATATTATGGAGTTATTTAAGAGATATTGGTTTTAGACTATATGGATTTTAAGATACCTCTATTTCGGTGCAAGTGGGTTGACAACAACAATGGTGTTAGAAAGGATGATTTAGGATTCACATTAGTAAATTTTGACAAGGTTGGAAACAAGGACAACCCTTTTATATTAGCGTCACAAGCAAAACAAGTGTTTTATGTTACCGATCCTATGAATAAGAAGTGGTCAGTTATTCTATCTTGCCATCGCTGAATTCCAGATGATGAAGACGTCGAATTTGAAAGACTTGATCACAGTACTATATCGCAATTTGGTAATGATGTTGAAAATGTTAACATTCCAAACATATATACACGGGGTGATCATGATGAAGGTATTTGGGTTAATGAAGAGACTAGCAAATCCAAAAAACGTTCCCTGATCATATGAAAATATCAAAGAATCCAATCAAGATATCTTACGTCATGTGTAATTATTGTCTTGCTGTTATATATCAAACAGCTGTTGTAAACTTTTTTTGCTGTTGCAGCGGGCGGGTTAGGGAAAAATCGTACCAAATGATGCTTTATTTCTTGGCGGTAAAATCAAATAAAATGAATTATGAAATACAATGGTTATACCTAAACTGTTGTTCAGGACGTGTACAGTTATAACGGTTCAGGCCGTTAGTATCTATATAAAAATGATGCTTTATTTCATGGCGGTAAAATCAAACAAAATGAAATATAAAATAAAACGGTTATAACTAAACCATTATTTTGGACGTGTACAGTTATAACGGTTCAGGCCATTGTTATGTATATAAAAATGATGCTTTATTTCTTGGCGAGAAAATGAAACAAAATGAAAATATTTAAGACAACGATTATTTCTAACCCGTTGTAGATAGTACTAATCAATTACGTTTTCAAACAAAACCGTAGTCTGTTTGGAAACAAAATATAACGGTTTTTCTTATACCGTATTTATTACTTTCCAATAAACAAGGTCTTGCAAGTGTTGTATTATATATATATATATACTCCGAGCTTCCCCTCCCCCACATAATAACCTCAAACGCTGAGCTTCCCCTCTACCACCAGCCTACCCCATCGCCGTCGCAGTCATCGTCATCATCGCCATTGCCGCCGCCAGATCAATCCAGATTCTCCTCTTTAAAGAAGTAATAAACACTCCTCTCTAGAGATATGGTCGAAAAACGGAAAAGAAATGATGGAAATGCGTCAGGCGATGACTCAGGTGATGAGAATAATTTGCAACACACTGTGGGTTGAATGCGCCACAGGGTTTCCCTAGAAACAATAAATTCAAAGATACCTAATCCTTTACAATGAGATAAAGATACGGGGCTGCCATATAGTAAGAATGCCGGGTATTTTGCGAGTTGGATTGGTTGTTGTGTAAGATAGTATGTGCCTCTCGGTACGCCGCGTATTAGTAAACTGAGTAAAATACGGAACACCATGCTAATAAACAGAATAAAGGTATGTATATACAATAATAAATGTTTTAGCTAAAATCAAGTTACTACTTGATATGTGTATTAGCCGAAACACTTGTACCAACTATGCTCATCATATATGCAGTTAGCTTACGTTGTCCCCGAAAAGTATGATAAGTACCTAAAAAAAAAGACAGGGGAAGCCCTCAGATCTTGGAAGTTAAAGATTGCTGAGAACCACTTGTTCAACAAGGAAACCGGGGAGATGAACAAGAAACTCCCAAAAAAGAAGTATTTGTATGTCAGTCAGGACCATTGCGATAACTATTTCACTTATAGGCAGTCTGACAAGTTTAAGGTAACTTAATAATAATAAGTAAAGAAGTTTACTTAGTTTAGTGTTTGGTCATGCTTACGTTTTTTGATACAATTTATTTGATGAAGGCTATGAGTGAGAGGAACACGGCGAACATTTCAAAGAAAAAGACCGTCTTTTACGGCTCCCGAGGTGGTTATAGATTGATTAAGACGAAACTTGTAAGTACATAATTCTTATAGTATTAGACTATTAGGTGTTTTAGTCGGATGTTATATATGTTCATAGTAATCATACATATTTTGAGAGGATATCAATGTGATGAATGAATTGTAGTCAAAGCTTGGAAAATTCAGTCGTCACGACCCTTGGGTGGAAGGTCACACTCCTAAGAATGGAAAGACGGAAACTGAATATGATAAGGACATCAAAGAGAAAATTGTAAGTTTGTATAAATATGTCACTCCTACCACTGGTGGTCGGAGTTATATAATTGTGAGTTGCTTAATGGTTTTATGTGTATGTAGCGGATCTGTGAGAAGGAGGTACATGAAGGAAAATGAAAGCCTGAAGGACGTGATGACATTCTTGCTAGGGCAATCGGCAAAGCAGAGCATCCAGGTCGTGTGAGAGGGGTATCGACGCATGTTGGTATCACTAAGTATTTTGTGAAATCTACTCGAAGAATGATGAGTGGTGATGATTCCAAGAAGTTAACCGTATAAATACTGTATTTTAACTAATGTAATTTATAACTATATATGCTGACATTAATTTGTACTACACAGCTACAGAAAATAGCCAGGTTGATGCTGAGAATGTTGGAAACTGGGGAAAAGCCATCAGAAAAAGAGTTGGATATGGTTCAAGAAGTCATAAAGGAAGCAGAGGAGGAGGAGGAGGAGGAGGAGGAGGAGGAGGAGGAGGAGGAGGAGGAGGAGGAGGAGGAGGAGGAGGAGGAGGAGGAAGAGGAGGAGAAGAAGGAGGAGGAGGAGGAGGAGGAGGAGGAGGAGGAGGAGGAGGAAAAAGAGGTAATAATATTTATGTCTTATATACAGTGTGTTATATGATTTGGAAAATCAGTACGTGTTATATGGACAAATGTTAATGTACCGAAGGAAGCCGAGGATGGCATGGCAAGGGAGAAGAAAATGGCAAAGGAGACTGAGGTGGGAGCCGATGATCGATATCAGGCAGTTGAAGAGGAAGAGGAAGCCAGGAAGGCTATGACACAGGATGAGGTGGAGTTAGTTAATGATCAGATGTTCTTCTCAACACGGAAAAAGGTAATAGCTGCTAGTTTATAATTATTCATATCATACACGTTTTTTACTTATGAAATTTATTAAAGGTAGTGAATGTATGTGTACTAATTGATTAAAGCTGATGTGAAGGGCGATTGCAAGGTGGCTTGTCGTCTGTTCTATTTACAGGGAAACCAAAAAGTTGTTGTTGCCAGGGGATACATTTTCAATTACGACCGGCTTCAGTAAGTTAAGGTTCATGGTATACCCCTTGGTGACAAATGCAGGAAAGTGGAAGTGTCTTAATTATATAAAAACGAGTATGGGGAAGTAAAAGTACCATTTCCTAATGAGGAGATCACTTATTTGAAAGAAGCCCTAAGCTCTTCTGTGCAATGGCCTGACAACCTCATCAATGTTGTCATCCCCGAGGTACCTATATACAGACGTTAATTATTACTTGTTCTTTAAATATATTAGGGTACGAATATTAACATATCATAAGTACTTTAATCTTTACATTTGCAGAAGTTAAGCAAAGCCATGATGGCAGCTAAAGCAATTACTACTACGTCAACGAAAGTTGTTGCAGTCAAGCCTGTTTATAATTCTTATTATAAATCGTGTGAATATAAGAACTAAATGAAAACTGCTTCGCTGAAGGCTTTGCACAACCTGGATGTAAAGAGGTCACCTAGAGGAGATGTAGTCATGATTAACAATGAAAAGGAAATTATGGGCGCATCTGATATAGCCGTACTGGACCCGAAGCAACTGATGGAATTTGTCGACATTGACAATTTATATGCTGTTCACATTTTGATTTGGATGAAGTAAGTTTTATTAATAAAACTATTTAGTCATTTCCATTTACGAATAATGATGTTTGTTTAAATTATCAATTACAATAACAATCTTCGTTCCATGTGGCGTAATAGGTACCTTAATAATCAGTTCGCTGAGTTGAAGGCCCCAATTCATACCTACGGATTCTTGAGTCCTAAGGCGTTCTTTGTGCACAGAATTTCATATGAAGAACAAATCAATAGTATCGCTCGTCGGTTGATGTCGTCCAAAAAACTATGGCTTGCCCCATACAATGAGAATATGTATGTATAGTACGTGATTATTGTAATGAATCACGGTTCTATAAATTTATTATTAACATGCTTAAATGCGTGTAAATGAACTAACAGTTCAATGTCCCAAATTGAATAGGAAGCATTGAGTGCTACTGGCAATCCAAGTAGAAACAAAAACAGTGTATTGGATTGACTCTCGCGAAGGCAAACCCTCTGATAGTTGTGTAAGGATGATAAATGAGTAAGTTTACAACCTTCAATAATATCATTTGTTATATGACTTGAGCCATATATATGCAAATAATAATGGCATGTGTGTATATTTATGAATTAGTGTTTTTGAAGCAAAAAAAGATTATGTCCACTTAGGAAATATGAAAGCAAAACTATTCCCAATTTTATCACGCCATTAGTAAGTTTATTCTTAATAATTACTCATATCATTTAATTAATGTTTATGCGAGAGGTTGATTATCTAATTCAGCTGATTTGTGTGTGATTTATATAATAATCTCTTAAAGCACCAGACGACAAACAATGCGCCTTTTACGTTTGTTAGTCCATGTGGAAGGTTATCAACGGAAAACTTTCTACCATTCCGATACGGGTTAGTGTGATTTAAAAACTATTTCAGACGTAAATTGAGTTCAATTCTGTATACTTCCATGTATTATATCTATTTTGATTATGTATATTTTGAATTGTAGTTTCCACTAATACTCAACAAAGCTAAAAAATATTCGCCAGAGGACATCAACCAGATGAGAAATATGTGGGCCAGTTATGTTGTTTCATTAGCGGAGTCTCAATAGTTTGCTCATGCTTTATGTACGTGTGTGTGTATATATAGAGCCATTGTGTATTGGCTTGTTTTGTTTTTTTTTGAGGAAGTTGTGTTTTGGCTTTTGATCATCTTGTTTGTACTGTTTTGAAACTGGGTTTAATTGATCACGGGGTGTAATATTTTCATGCAGGATTTAATTTTTGCAGTGCACAACTCCTGGAATGCTATTTTCAGCAGCAGCTGAAAAATTGCATTCCAGCAGCTGCTACAAACGCAGCTGAAAAAATAGCATTTCAGCAGCTGCTAGAACAAGTTAAAATATTTTTTTAAAAAAAAAAATAATTATAAATGATAACGGTTAAAAACAACCCGTTGCAAACAATTATTTGACAACGATTTTATTTAGATAAATAATCGTTGACATCTTTTCCCTCCCATTCAAACCGCAAAAAATATAAGATAACGAACGATAACCGTTGTCGAGTTCAAAACTTTTACAACGGCTTATTTAAGAAGAACCGTTGTCAAAGTTTCATCAATAAAAATTGATAACGGTTAAATACCGTTGTCAATTGATAAATATAACAACGGTTTAACACGCAATAAAACCATTGTTAAATTTTGACATTTAATTAAATAAGAGAACGAAATGAACCGTTATCATATATAATATTTAACAACGGTTTTGGAACCACTAAACCGTTGTCAATAGTAAACTAGGACAACGGGTTTGAAACCCTTATTAATATTTAATAACGGTTTCTTAAAATTATACCCGTTGCCATAAACTATTTAACAAAAGTTTTATAACGGTTCTTGAGTTGTGATAACGGTATTATAGATCCGTTATTGATGTTATATAACGGTCGCGTGTTTGTATACAACCGTGGTATATATTTAACAACAGTCGTTACAATAACGGTTCCGTGTTTCTATTTAATAACGGTAATTCCATTATCTGACCGTTATTGAAGGTCTTATTTGGCGTAGTGATATCATCCAACTCATACAACTCATACACCAAATGTACCAAGTGCTAGTTATAAGATAGGCTTCCAAATCCCCCACCTAGCCTTGATACACTCTAGCCTACCCTTTCATCCTTATTTGTCTCCTCCACTTATGTAACCAACTCCATGTAGGAAGTAGTAAAATATGTGACCAGGAGTCAACACCTCATCATTTTCATTTCCATTTATTTTCCTAATTCTCTCATTTTGCCTAAACCGCCCTTTTGGTTTTTCGGTTTAGCATTTTCCTCACTTCTACTCTCGTGGCTCGCACTCATTTATTCATTTTGCCCGGAGCGCCCTTTTGGGTTTTCACTCCGACCTCAGCCACTTCTCATTTTGCCTAGGATGCCCTTTTGGGTTTTTATCCTAGCCGGGTTTTTCTTGTCTTTCTTTTTTTTTTTCTCTCTTTTTCACTTTTTTTTTTTTAAATTGAAGTACAATGCATGAAATTAAATATATAAAATATATTACAATTTCCCATCTCATGTCTACCCTACACTTTATTTTTCACTTTGTCCTCATTGTGAAGGTGAACATCATAATTAATCCTCAATGAAATGATTTGAGGCACCCTCTTTCTCTTCAAATTAGAACAAGTTCAATTCCATCTCACAAGCTCACTAACTTACACCACCAACACCCTCGACTCTCGATGTGAAAGGATGTCGCAACCTAATCAAAGATAAAATACCCTAGACACAAATGAATGTAGTAATAGGGGTCAAACATAAGGAGACGGGAGTTGCTTGATAAGTTGTTATGGAGTGAATTCTGTCGAGGTCGGTTATCGATTGATTATTTGATTGGGTTTGTAAAACAATGATAAAGAAAGAGTCTAGGGAGGTCAGGTCACACATGCAAATTATGTAGATGCTCAAGTTAAACATAGTAGTTGATAATATCGTTAATTGTTTAGGTCTTATGCGAACCACATCTCTGCCTTATTGTCCACCATTGAACGGGTCCTAACGAGTTCTCGCAATGGCCAGGTCCGTCTACTAAAACATGCTTAGTCTAATTCAATTCCGTGCCTCTCGACTTATAGAAAGCATTAACAATTTTAATCAAGGATTATGACCAATAATCAAAGACTAACAAAACAATGCAAGCATGTTAAAGAAACAATGAATTGATATTAAAACATCCTCATTCAACAATTGCAAATACTACTCATGCATGGCTCCCTTAATTCCTAGACTTGTGAATTACTCATTCATAATGAAAGCTAAACTAATGACAAATGATATAATAAAGATGAACATACTAACTAGTAAAGTAAATGACAAATGAATAACAAAATAATACTAGGAATAAGATTACCTTAACAATTGAAAATGAACTTGGAAATGCAGAACAAGATAGAGCAAATGGAAATAACTTGAAATGTAATTGTATACAACTTGAATAAAACTTTTTATAACATGAAGGAAATGCTAAAGGGAAAGCTAATCTAAACTATACTAAGAACTTGAAATAGTATATGAAAAACAAGTAAAAGTGGTGTAGGAGATGTCCCAAATGACGGATTCAACACCCCTTATAAAGGAATAAGGGGATGAAACGTAAATGACATACAGAGAGGCAACCCCTATCGGGGTCGTGGGTATTTCAGCTTTTTCTCTTAATTCCGTCTTAATTGGCATAGGGAATCCAATGTCCCTTTTTAATGCCCCTTAATTCCTCCGTCTAAATGCACAATTGGGAATCCTAAGCTTCAACTTCCATTTGATTATTTGGACTTTACTTGGGCTTCTATTTTATTTATTTACTTGTGCATCAACCCAAGATAATTTCGTGCTCGGGATTTTCCAATTCTTCCCAAAATGCCCCTATACTTCCCGGAACGCCCTTGCATGGTCAAGACTTGCTCTCATTAGCCTCGTGAACTTGGGTGAATGCTAGTTTAACGGGAAATAGCAACCAAAGGATTCATTTCCTACAAAATGCAATGAATATGAGCAAAATCACCTAGAACACGAAATTAGCTCACAAATACACTAATAGAAGTGCAATAATCTAATAAACCAAGCTAAAATAGGGGGTTAAAATATATATAAAATGAACTTATCAAACTCCCCCAAGCTAAACCCTTGCTTGTCCTCAAGCAAGCACACAATATAATGTATGACAAGGACAAGGGTACGAGCAACAATCATCCGAATCCAAATGCAATTTCCGTCAAGTAACTTTAAAGCATAATGAATCAAATCTCGAAACAACATGGGGCACAGGGAAAATGCAACAACATGGATGAGATTTACATGACGGTGTCGCGTGAATGACTTTACATGGACATTTCGGCCCTTGCATGATTTTTTAACTTCGGACTCTCACGATTCACTCATTACTCATTTATATGTGAAATGATTTTTATGTGAGTAGCACTCTCTTATCCTCGACTCATGAGAGTGTGTCCGCAATCTAATATGGTAGTCATTTCAAATCATAAGTCAAAACAATCAAATGCAAGCATGAATAAGAAGCCAATGGGTAAGAAGAAGGCAATATGTAATGGGTATAAAGGGGAACATATGAATTATGGTAAGTGGAGCTAAGTCAAGCTAGCAACAACCAAGTGAAAGGATGCTCAATCCCAAACTAAACCCAATATTAGAAGCCAAAAACAACAACAATAACCTCTCTCAAAATAAATCATAAGATTACTCTCAACAATTCATGAATAATGGCATGAGATTTTCTTAATTCAACTTCTTCTTCTTTTTTTCTTTTCAATTCATGCTTCTATTTTTCATGCTTTTTCACATATTTTTCTTTCAATTTCTTTCATCATTTTTTTTCTAATTCTTTCATAATCAAATTCCGGAAATTAGCAATTCCGGCATAACCAAGCTCACAAAGACTCAAAGTAAAGTATATCCCAAATGACCACCCTAACACAAATGACATAGCTACTAGCTTAACACGGTAGGCAAGTATAGAATGTAGCTAGATAAACTGTAAACATGTGTATGAAGGGGCTAGAAATGGGCAACATTGTCAATGTGAATGGCTTCAAATGCTAGCAAAATATGAAAGTAATGCTCGTAAAAGATGAAATAAAAACCATGCTTGTGCGTTATTGATATAACACACACCATAAGGAGACCTACACTCACCTAAATGAGACCGGAAATGGATGTACCGGTCCAAGGAGACTCTACCTTACCATCTTGTGGCTTGCCAAAAGTCAAGATCAAACCTATTTGGTTAAAATTTCATCTTCCACCTACTATGTCGAGACATCCCCATGGATGCAAAACCCGTCAAAAGCGTGAATAATTAGCTTAAAAAGCTACAATATGGGAAATGCAAAGAGGAATGACATTATGCATAAGACAAAAGGGTGGACACAACAAACAACTTTTTTTTTTCAATTTTTCAATTTTTTCAATATTTTTGGATTTTTCAAAATATATGAAAGCAATTAAATAACTAGACTCCCTAAATCCCCCTCCCCCTCAAGCTAGAACAACACATTGTCCTCAATGTGTCCTCATTGATTTTCATGCCTTTCAGCACGTCAAGCATGATCAAATTCACTGAGTTGCCTCCATCTACTAGGATCCTTCTTACTGTGGCGGTTCCAATCTGCATAGAAATTACCAGGCCATCATGATGAACATCAAGAATGCCTACCAGGTCACAATCACCGAAAGTGATTGTTGGGAGGTCATCCGGTTTATAGGGTGATGCAATCCTTGACGTCCTGGTTATATTTTTTGCTACTGAACTGGTCAGGCCGCAGATTTCTTTTTTTTTTTTTTTTGAAATTGTCATCTCATTAATAATCAACTAGGCGTAGGTTACAATGAAGATAACAAAAAGACAAAGGAAAATCAAGATTGCTAACGTAAAAAATACATTCAAAATAACTATCTAAATACTGGTAATGGCGTTGCCGCTCCAAAATCATAAATTTCTTGAATCTATGAATAATCGATGTCTTTGCATCCTTCTTGATGGAGGTGGTGGAGGAAGGCTGCGATCATGCTTATGCTCCTGGTTCTCTTTGTCTTGGTCTGCATTCCTGCCTTTTGTCTTGATCAGGTCTTTCAGGTATCCATATTTCAGTAGGTAAGCCACTTCTTTCCTCAGGGTAAAGCAATCATCCGTCGTGTGTCCAACATCCATGTGGAATTCGCACCATTTGAAGTTATCTCTCCTAGGGTTAGGATTTTCCACCTTTCTGGGCCATCTGACTACTGGTCCCATGTTGTCAAGCCTCTGGATTAAGCCTGCAATATCAACACTGAAGTTATGCTCAGAAATAGGTGGGAAAACTTTAGCCTTTCCTTGATATTCATGTGCCAGGTTGACTTCTGAATGGTCTGGCCTGGAATATGGAGTAGGTCTGTAATTATTTCCTTTGTTGCTTTTCCTATTGCTCTTTTCATAGTACTTTGGGCCACTGGATGATCCGACTTTATAGCTCTTGTCTTCTTCTAGCCTGATAAAAGAAAGAGTTTTGGCCTGGACATCTTCGAAGGTATGGCAGGGATACTTAGTGAGCTCTTTGTATAAGTCACTATGAGGTAGTAACCCCTGCCTGAATGCTTCCACTGCTGTTCCAACATCACACCTGGGAATAGACACTTTCTCTTTGTTTAATCTTGCGAGGAATGTCGTGAGAGTTTCATCAGGCTTCTGTGTAATCCTGTAAAGATCACTAGATCGCTTCTCCAACTCCTTGCTACTCGCAAACTGCTGGTTGAAGTTGTTGATCAGGTTGGCAAAAGTATGGATGCTCCCGGTTAGCAGGTTTATGTACCATTGTAGAGTAGGTCCGGTCAGGGTTGTTCCAAATCCCTTACACATGCAAACTTGCCTGAACTCGCTGGGAATGGATGCAGCTAACATTTTCTGTTTGTAGAGGGCCACATGATTTTGTGGATCCATAGTTCCATCATAGATTTTCATAGACGAGACCACAAACTTTTTGGGCAAGTCCACTTTGCTATTTCGTCTATGAAAGGTGAATTAGCATAGCTGTCAGGGGCAGCCTCTTCTAAACTGGCAGGTACTCCATGTATCTTCTTGAATTTTTCATTTAGCTTCTTGATTTCCTAGACCACTGCCATCATGATGGCTGCTGCAGATTCATCAGGTTTTTCTTTGTCATTGTTTGGCTCACCATCGTCATCAGTATTGACAAGCTTAGAACCACTTGGGCTCCCAAAACTGGAAAAAACAATGTTTTTGATAATCGATGCAAATGGTGTTCCTGGCTGGAATCTGGAGCCTGCTCCATGGGTTTTCTCCAATTTTTATTTCAGAGCTGACTCAGATTCTCTTAACTGAAGGATTTCAGCCTCGGTTTGGGCTACTTTTTCTTTCAAGCTTTCCAACTCAGCTATTTGTTGGAGGGCTGCGTTCAATTGTTCTTCAATGGTGTGCTGGGCCATTTTTGTAGGTTATTTGGATTTTTATAAGATGATAAAAAGATTTAAAGAGCTAGATGCCCCACGGTGGGCGCCAATTATTTTGTATGGATTTTGCGCAAGGCGAAATCAGGTCAGGATAGGTCTAGGCAGGGTTAACTAGCTCTGATTAATCTGTGGGTCAGGATGACAGGGTATAGTGCAAGAAAATTAAAGTACGATAAAAGAATAACAATAAGACAAGAACTTTTGTACGTGGAAAACCCTTAAATGGGAAAAAACCCACGGGCACCAAGCCAGCAGAGGATTTCACTATTTTATAGAGTATTTAGCACAATTGATCGTAATAAGCTTAATTGTTGTAAGAGAATGTTGTATGCTTCGAATATCTCTCCTCCTTCTTTGGATAATTTCCAAATACTTCTTATATAGTGATCTGCTGAACGGCTAATTGATCTCACTATAAATGCCAAATATTCTGTCTTAATTACCCGTAATAATACCCATTATTACGCCCTTAATTTCTGCTTTAATTGTAGAATCTTCCTAATTAATGCTGCGCGTATATTCTTCTTATAATATGATTTTCTGGTCTAATATCGTCCTGATATTTTGACCGTTGTCCTCTCCATGGCCTGGTGCCTATCTTCATGTGTCCTGGTAGCTTGACATCCTGACCCTGACAGTCAGGTCAAGGTAAAATATTGATCAGGGATATCTGCGGATTTCCAGGCCCAACAACATTATGCATAAGACAAATGGGTGGACACAACAAACATGTTTTTTTTTTTCAAATTTTCAATTTTTTCAATATTTTTGGATTTTTCATAATATATGAAAGCAATTAAATAACTAGACTCCTAAAATCCCCCCCCCCCCCCCAAGCTAGAACAACACATTGTTGTCAATGTGTAAAACAAAGAAGAACACCCAACAAGGGAAGATGGGATGACACATGTGAAAATAAAGGAAGGAAAGAAAGCATACTAAAGTGTAGAAGCCTCCCCCAAGCTAGCTTGAAAACGGGGTAAGGTCCAATCCAAGTAGCAAAGTACCAGCAAAAGACAAGCTACTACAAACTAAAGCAAACTAAATTTCTTATTGCCTAACTATTACATCAAAACCAAATGAAATAGCAATTGTAAATTGTCTTAAAAAGCATAAATAAAACAAATTGTCCTTAATGAAAATCCATTGTCCTCTAAAAATCATGTCAACGCCCTTAGAAGTTGATCATATTCCTGCGCATGACAAATACACAAGCATATGTAAGCAATTGATAAGGTATAAGCATGAAAGATCAAAGGCAAGAAAGGATTAATCTTATCAAAATGCCCATGAGAGATTTCAAATAGAACCATCGTACTTCACTCGTCAGCAAGAGATGAAGCATCATGCTTAAGCCCATAGAAATAATCGTTAATGCACAAATTATCATCATAAATGGTCTCAAATTGGTGGTATGAAAACTCAAGTTCGTAGGACTCATAAGAAATGGGGGATTCATCTCACTTAACCTCTAAATTAAAACCGCTAAGTCCTCCATCTACCTCTAATTGGTCAACTACATCCCATGTGAAAGGATTTTCAAAGGTTTCAAATGACTCGGGCAAAACCTTATCCTTTTCATGATAATCGAGTCCAACATCATCCATGGCACGTGTGTCAACTTCCTCCTCCACGAAATGGTTAATTGAAACGACAATATGGGGAGTTTCAATAGTGAAAGTCGGACCATCGTCATCGTCATCCAATAATTCAAAATGGTTAGGGGGAGAAGACTAACATTGGGAGATTGGGAGAGCATAAGGATAGGAAATAAGCTCACATTGGCTCGCTTCCTTTTGAGAAAGGTTTTCCGAACGAGCTTGAAGCACTTTGAGCTCCTCGTGGATACGCCACACATCGAATTGGCGTGCTAACTCTCGACATTCGGTAGCCATGAAATCTAAGAAATTCCAAAGTTCCGGCCCGACCATGTAGTATACACTCCCATTACTCAACTTTAGAGCCAATTCACGGGTCTCAAAATCCATGCCATCAAACACGAGATGACTAAAGTACTCCCCATCAAGGACGCGTCCAAGGGAGATGAGACCATCGCAAAAGTAGTAAAACCGATCAAGATAGTTATGAAAAGGCTCATCTTGGAGTTGTGGGACGAATCCATCATTCATTATGTAAGGCCAAGCTTTATTACCAACAAAATAGGCACTAAAACAACAAGGAAACCGTGAGAAGAATCCCAAGGAACAAGTGTTCCCTAGGACAAATAAAACAAGATAAATTCAACAACTAATTAGCAAACAGAATTGTGCTCCTCGGCAACGGCGCCAAAATTTGATAGGATGTCGCAACCTAATCAAAGAAAAAATACCCTAGACACAAATAAATGTAGTAATAGGGGTCTAACACAAGGAGACGGAAGTTGCTAGATAAGTTGTTATGGAATGAATTCTATCGAGGTCGGTTATCGATTGATTATTTGATTGGGTTTGTAAAACAATGATAAAGAAAGAGTCTAGGGAGGTCAGGTCAGACATGCAAATTATGTAAATGTTCAATTTAAACATAGTAGTTGATAATATCGTTAATTGTTTAGGTCTTATGACAACCACCTCTCGGCCTTATTGTCAACCATTGAATGAGTCCTAACTGAAAGGTTCATATACCCCTATTAGACTCATCTAATCATTTTATAAATTACTCATAATTTATATACTAGTGGATCTAGTAGCATGCAAGATGATTTTATACAAAACAAGAAGAAAAACATGTTTCTTACATTATATGTGGGACGACAATGGGCACAAGTGAGGACTCCTTCCTCCACTTGTTCTTGAGCTATAAAGTATATGGATGATCCTCCAACAAGATCCCAAAGTAGAGATCCTCCTCTTGATTGCACCAAGACTATCCCTCAATACTACAAATATTATTAACTAGATAATAAGAGTAGTGATCTTAAATATTGATTCTAATATTAATATCATTACTACCCTAGTAATATATTTATTTTTAGATGTTAAGAAATAAATGGACATAAACTATTTTTATGTATTTTTGGAGAGAATATGGAGAAAAGAATAATCATGCATAAGCATAAGAATAATCTCTACAAATATGAGAAAACTCCCACTAGTGTGTTAGGGGTGCACGGTTTTCCTCTTCTTAAAAGAGGCATGCATTGCTTTTTCTCTTATTAAGACAATAGCTAGTGAATAGGTATGTAAGATGGTCATAATGATGTATATTTTTATCATTTAAAAAACAAAACCATCAAAGCCCATTTACCACCCAGAAAACCGGTTTTGATGGGATAAAATGGACATCCATTTTACAAAATGTCTTTTGTCATTTGTAATGTGTGACATGTGACACATAACATGTCACAAGTAATTTTAATGCATATTTAACAAATTAAATATCATTATTCATTAAATAAATTACACATGACAATTTACATTGTAATTCATAATTACATGTATGTAAAATGGGTCATGTTTAACTTAGTCAATATAATCTACAACATTTTGTAATTATAACTAACTAATAATTCTTTTCTCAAATGTTTCATAAACAATAATCAATTTTAGTAATATAACATTTTAATTGCTAAATTGAATCTTATTTAATCATGTTACAATAAGATATAATATTCTCTCTTATATATCAATTTGTTCAATTTAAGGATTTAATCAATGTGTATCGTCATACAATTGATTAACTTTACAATTGAGGGAATCGTCCTTTAGGTTTGACCTTAAGGGATCATATGAACATCACCGTTAAACGACAATAATATCAAACTCTAGTCAGCCAATCATTACCGATTAATGTTGATCAGTTGACATATATAAATGAATCATCCCTTACGTATTCTTATCATGAGTTTCAATAATGTGATCGCACCATTGTTGAGGACACGTACTCCAACAATCTCCCACTTGTCCGAGACAAGTGTGCGTCACCAATTCTCTTGTCCTATTATAATCTCCCACTCAATGCAAGGTGTCTTGTAGGTCGTTCTTGAATTTGATTATATCTTGAGTGGTTTCCTCGATCTGGAGAGTAACTGTCTGACGGAAATTATCTACCGTAGATACTTTTCGAGCGTGGCCACGCATTTCCAGTTTACTACTCCTCGAGTGGCCTTGAGATTTCAAATAACCCTGAAAAGGGGTGGACAATTCCTATCGCACTATTCCCTTCGTACACCCACAGTTCATCATGACCCAAAAGATGCACACTCACCCCTTTTGACAGAATGGCTTGGGGCAAAAATCAAGGTCAATCAGAAATTGTGTCGACTCGGGCGAACAGTCTCTAGTCAAAGAATCGACTAAAAAAAACACATACAATAGTAGCTCTCGCCACGACCAGGCTATATAAAATTGCCAGAACTCTATAAGCGATCACAGCCCGACAGAGTGTCCCATACAGTCTGCCTATGTGATCGATTAGTCATCCCTTATGACCCTATGGCACTTGAACTTGCCATCAATCGACTCATACTCTAGTCACTAGGAGACGTCACCTCATATAAGTGACTAGGGCCAATACTATGTTAATCCAATTCACATAAATAGGGTTTAATATTGTCTCGACAACCTATTTAGAAAACAAAGTATTATAAGAAAAAGGTTTTGAATAAAACTCAAACGATGAGTGCATTATCGCATATGTAAAATTGATACAATATCAATTACTACATAATCTATAATTCATTTTTAATCTTGTATATAGTGGATCATCTCAATTCAATTGAAATGGTATGACTTATCATGTAAAGCCTATGAGAAGGCTTTGGTTGGTAAGTCTTAGCAACACTTTGTATTTTCCTAACCTTACTATATACTTTTTCCCTTTGTTATGTATAATCTTCATTATAAAAATTTTGAGTACATGTCTAGATCCAATCTAGACATAGGCTTTCTTGCCTTAGAATAGCTCCCACTGTCCGCACACTGAGTAGGGATAGGATCTTCGGTTATTGGAACGAACTACCATAGTTCCTCCAATTCACAAAACCGAATCCTAATATCATCCCTTCCTTCTTCCATATTTCATTATTGTAAGTGTACTTAATTTCCGTTGTGTATATCTCATTGTTCAACCGCCTAGGACGTTTCTAGCAGATATCCTCCTTAAATAATATAGCCAAGATGGTTCTCTAACCATCCTTATGTGTTTAGAATATGGTTTTTGTGTAACTCCTTGCACATAAATCCATCTCATTTCTAAATGCTTAGCTTCATATCTTTAGTACATCCTAAGTACTAACTAATGAACTATATGGCTATATAGAGACTTCTCTCAAAGATTCGATTTGTAACATCTCGTCATACTCCAAGTATACGAGGTTTAAGAATGGTAATACATCTTAGCGTAGTGAATTAATCTCGCAGCGGAAGTATGTGGATTCAATTTCTACATGTTCAACACCTTTGAACTTGTGAAGATTCTTATTAACATAAGAATATTAACTTTATGCTAATATCCATCGAACCGGATATCTTAGAGATGTATTATTCTTCTCCTAATTCTTTCATCATTCACAATGATCAATATGTCGTTTACATATAAGACTATTAACACCACCTTACTCCCACTAAACTCCATGTATAAACATAACCACTCGACAATTCGAGAAGGGTTTATCACATGACCCATGACCAAAACATAAAGTTCAACTCTTTGACATCTACTTAAGACTTCTTCTTAAGTTCGCATCCTACCTTAGGATAGTTGCGATTTACAAAACTCATGCAAGATGATTTTAAAATCCAACTATATCAAATCATATCCGAATATAATGAAGCGTTGTTGTTGCGCGCAAAGCCCTTTTGCCACCAACCAACCAAGCTAAACAAACATCTTCATGTTTATGCTCATTTCGGACTTTTGCGGAGTTGAAACTAGATAAAGCATCTTAAATGAGTTACAGGTTTGTTACTTTCAAAAATAACATGACTCCTGTCCACTTTAGGTTTCGAAGAAATAATTACTGATTTTGACCAAGAAGGAAGATCTTCCTACGTCTTATTCTCAGTTTGTGGCTCTTGAACATTCTCTCCCACTCTGTCTTTAAGAAATAATCCTCTTTTATTTAATAGACAGTATCACGAGCCACAAACCCTTTGTTCTCGTGATCATGTAGGAAAAAAGAGCACATGTTTATTATCAAAACAAGCTACAACTTAGGTACCATGCCTAACCATATCTCATATGAAAAGTAGATGATTGCTTTAACCATGTTTTATATTAGTGGAAAATTTAAATGCCAGACAAATTTTTATAACAGAAACTACCTCCAACTACAATGTAAACATTCAATCATATCGTAATGAAAGTGAACTTGCGATACCATATCACACTCTTTTTGGTGCAGATAAAAGTCATCACTTTATTGTTCCCATTTGAACAAAGTACTAATACTTTGGTTTTATAATCTGCAGGTTTTGATACTTTTTTAAACATTCATTGAACATATTCAAAGAATTTCTCTTCTTACCTCATTAAGTGGATACCAAGTATCTACCTAATTCGTTGGTAAAAGAGATGAAGAAGTAATAACCTTCTCTGATTGAAATTATATTCGACCATACACTTCAAAGTGTAAATAGGGCAAATATATTGCTCTATTCATAATCCTTTTCCAGGAAAAAATCATGAACTAACTTGCTTTGAATACAAGATTCGCACACACCAAAAGATTCTCAATTAAATGGTTTGGGAGACTAGTCAAAACTAGTTTCTAAATGTGATTTTCAATCGAGAATTGAGAAATGATTGGGGTCACCAACTTGAGTTTTGTATATATGACATTTTATTTCTAGTTTGAATATAATTAACGTGATTTGTATGGTCTCACCATAAACTTAATCGTGGTATGTTAGGGCACAACGCTTGTTTTTATTGTATAATAGAGCAACCATTTGCGTTTTATACAAAAACTTGAATTATATTCTTATTTAGAGTTAGTTTACATCATAAAAATTATTGAGGTACATTTCTAAATACAAAACTAAAATGAGTACGCTACAACATTCATATGTTCATGGATGAAATGGCAACTACCCAAGTTCCATTCATGCAAATTTCTGAACTTATTCTTGCTAGTCGTCATACGATAATGCCAATTATCATGACGAAATCCACAAATTTGTATCAATTACTCATGATGTGGTAATTGGCAAGAATGCAATGTCAATGTCATAGATATTCAGAAAGGAATATGTTGGAGTCACATGACCAACTTCCTAGATATTTACTTATTTAGAGTATGTCTCTATTTTAGTGTCTAACACTTTCTCTTTCGAGCCCAGTTCTATCCTTAACAATTAAGATAGGTACTTACTTCTTATTGCTCCCACTGACTTCAAGAATTTCTACTTGATGAAGACTTATCTTCATATAAATTCCTAGTTAATCCTTCACAAGGGTTAACTCTATTGTGGTTTTTGGTTAATCAAAATTTCTAACAAATCAATTTACCAATTTAGCATTGTCATGTTCTTAATAACTTAAGTACTTGATGACAAGTGTTTAGTTTGAGCAATAAGACTTTTGAACCGTTGATGCATAGAAGATATTATCAAAACATATTTGGACTAATCATTACTTCTATTCACACATCTTCACAAGAAATCATACATAGGCATGTTAGGAATATAAGATGCTAATCTTATATGACATAGAACAACTCCTATGGAGTTCTATGGAATAGAACGATTCCTATGGAACTAGTCCATGCTTTATTTAAATGGCTCATTTGAGGATTTAGAAAGAGATTCTATTTGTCGTTAGTAATAGTGGTTTAGCGGAGACTCGTGTTACAATCGAATTGATATCGTATATTAATAGGAGAAATGATAAAGAACAACATAAAACAACGAAATAGTGGGAAAAGAAACATTCATCATTAATATATGAAAATATTTTATCATGTTTTAGCATTTATATAATGACCTCCACCCAATTATATAAATGATTCCGAGATCCAAATCCATATTAACTCGGGCACGGGGAAACCGATACATCCCTCACTAATATAACTTGGTGTGTTAACTCTTTAACCGATTCAACAATTAGAACTCTCGGTCGATGAAATTACGTTAAGTTCATCTCTAGCCCAAAACATGAGACTAGTCTCCATGTCCGTTGAGTCCAACCAAATTTCGCGTGTAATAACTTGTTATACCCCACTTACCCGATGAAAAAGAAAGTACCCCGGGAAACGGAATCTACCCCAAATGTCAAAGGGATTCATGGGTCCTACTGTTTGGAAAGGCTAATATCAATTTTAAATATGTGAGAGGTCTTGTCGATTTATTATCTATCACTTTTATGTGAACTATATTAGTGAACTAACGATAATTATAATCGACACGGTCGAAAAGACGATATATATATATAAAAAATGCATAAGATGCTAATGGCGATTTGACAATGCATGCAACATATAAAAAATGCAAAGCAATAAATAAATTTCCTAGTATGGCCTTTCCGAAAATAGAAAATCTAATAATCTATTATAAATTCGGAAACCAACTCCTTTGGTCCCTAGAATCTTCATATGGCATGCCTTCCAAGAAAACTCTGTCTTGTCGAAACACCTTCCGAATGGCATCATCTTGAAGGAACTCCGGAATAACAAATAATAATAAAATACATAGCTATTCCTATTATACGTTTGTAAAAATGAATCTAGTAAAAAATAAAAGTGATACGAGATCACATTAAATTACAACCGAATCGGTATTCCCTTACATTACGGGTAATACGGATTAAAACTAAGGCCATACTAAGATAAAATTACATAATTCAAAATTACATAAATAAAACATGACATTCATCAATAAAAAATGCAGCATTATAATATGTGTCTAACATGCCAAATTAATGTGCCAAATTGCCCTACTTAAATCTTATATCTTATATAATCTGGTTTTATGGAAATGTGTGATAATAACTTATTAAAATCACAAATCAATACTTAAATCAAATTTAAGCCCAAGTCAATTATCCTAACCTTCTTAGGACTCAAAAATTAGTCTTTACTAAACATTTGACAATAATTCAACTTGGTATTGTATTATTGCTTATTTAAACTTCTTATAACCATAATAATTATGAAATAATTTCCAATAAATCATAAAAATTTGAAAAATTTCGAAATCACAATTTTGTAAATTCTGGAATATTACCGAGATTCCAAAAACTCAATAAAATTTGCCCACAAAATATTTATAATTTACTTCATTAATAAAACGTATAAATCATAACTTTTACCATTTAATCCAAATTAAACATAAAAATTATGAAAAAAATCAAAATCAAAATTTTTAACATTCTTAAATAATTTTCAGAACTTGGAAATGGCAAAATTTCAACCAAAAATTTCGAATTAATTTTTATGACTAATAAAGTTGCCGTTTTATCGATTTTATCTCATAAAAATCAATAAACATACCAAATCAATCAAAATTAATCATGTAAGTTTATATCTGATATCCATATCATATATACAACATTAGGGAAAAATTTCAAGTCATAAAATTCATTTTAGCTATTTTCGCTAAAAATAGTCAGTATTTATATCATTTTAACCATTAAAATTATAAATCATGCATAATAAATCACATTTATCTCAAATCTTACATACAATCTGTAAAATACGCATGTGACATCATATTAAAATTTCGTGGCGTATTTCAAAGTTTAACTTTTTTTAGTCATTTAACCTCCATTTATACCATTTTTATCACATAAAAATCATAAAACATGCAAAACTAATCACAACGATCCGAAATTTTACATAAAATATGAAAAATATGCATGTGAGGTCGTACTAAAAAATCAAGGCCATTAGTGAAGTTTAACTATTTTTAGTAAATAAAAGTTCATTTTACTCATTAAAATGTAATTATTTTAATAAAAATCATTAAAATAAACAATAATCATCCATAAATCATCAATATGACTTAAAAAAATTTTAGGATAAGAATTTATAACATGCAAAAATTTTCATGATTTATCATTATAAATCTAAAATTTTAGTTTTTATTTTGTTATCAAATAACTCATAAAAAACAATAAAAATGATATGCATGCAACATCAAAGCTCTTGATGCCAATTGAAAGGTTCATATACCCCTATTAAACTCATATAATCATTTTATAAATTACTCATAATTTATATACTAGTGGATCTAGTTGCATGCAAGATGATTTTATACAAAACAAGAAGAAAAACATGTTTCTTACATTATATGTGGGACGAAAATGGGCACAAGTGAGGATTCCTTCCTCCACTTGTTCTTGAGCTACAAAGTATATGGATGATCCTCCAACAAGATCCCAAAGTAGAGATCCTCCTCTTGATTGCACCAAGACAATCCCTCAATACTACAAATATTATTAACTAGATAATAAGAGTAGTGACCTTAAATATTGATTCTATTATTAATATCATTACTACCATAGTAAAATATTTATTTTTAGATGTTAAGAATAAAATGGACATAAACTATTTTTATGTATTTTTGGAGAGAATATGGAGAAAAGAATAATCATGCATAAGCATAAGAATAATCTCTACAAATATGAGAACACTCCCACTAGTGTGTTAGGGGTGCACGGTTTTCCTCTTCTTAAAAGAGGCAAGCATTGCTTTTTCTCTTATCAAGACAATAGCTAGTGAATAGGTATGTAAGACAGTCATCATGATGTCTATTTTTATCATTTAAAAAACAAAAACATCAAATCCCATTTACCAACCATAAAACCGGTTTTGATGGGATAAAATGGACATCCATTTTACAAAATGTCTTTTGTCATTTGTAATGTGTGACATGTTAACATGTCACAAGTAATTTTAATGCATATTTAAATTAAATATCATTATTCATTAAATAAATTACACATGATAATTTATATTGTAATTCATAATTACATGTATGTAAAATGGGTCATCTTTAACCTAGTCAATATAATCTACACCATTTTGTAATTATAACTAACTAATAATTCTTTTCTCAAATGTTTCATAAACAATAATCAATTTTAGTAATATAACATTTTAATTACTAAATTGAATCTTATTTAATCATGTTACAATAAGATATAATATTCTCTCTTATATATCAATTTGTTCAATTTAAGGATTTAATCAATGTGTATCGTCATATAATCGATTAACTTTACAATTGAGGGAGTCATCCTTTAGGTGTGACTTTAAGGGATCAACTGAGCACCACCGTTAAACGACAGTAATGTCAAACTCTAGTCAGCCAATCATTACCGATTAATATTGATCAGTTAACATATATAAAAGAATCATCCTTTACGTATTCTTATCAGGAGTTTCAATAATGTGATCGCACCATTGTTAAGGATACAAACTCCAACACTAACAAGTTCTCGCGATGGCTAGGTCGGTCTACTAAAACATGCTTAGTCTAATTAAATTCCGTGCCTCTCGACTTATAGAAAGAATTAACAATTTTAATCAAGGATTATGGCCAATAATCAAAGACTAACAAAACAATGCAAACATTTTAAAGAAACAATGAATTGATATTAAAACATCCTCTTTCAACAATTGCAAATACTACTCATGCATGGCTCCCTTAATCCCTAGACTAGTGAATTACTCATGCATAATGAAAACTAAACTAATGACAAATGATATAATAAAGATGAACATACTAACTAGTAAAGTAAATGACAAATGAATAACAAAACAATATTAGAAATAAGATTACCTTAACAATTGGAAATGAACTTGGAAATGAAGAACAAGATAGAGAAAATGGAAATAACTTGAAATGTAATTGTATACAACTTGAATAAAACTGTTTATAACATAAAGGAAATGCTAAAGGGAAAGCTAATCTAAATTATACTAAGAACTTGAAATAGTGTGAAAAACAAGTAAAAGTGGTGTAGGAGGTGTCCCAAATGACGGATTCAACACCCCTTATATGGGAATAAGGGGATGAAACGTAAATGACATAAAGAGAGGCAACCCCTATCGGGGTCGTGGGTATTTCAGCTTTTTCTCTTAATTCCGTCTTAATTGACATAGGGAATCCAATGTCCCTTCTTAATGCCTCTTAATTCGTCCATCTAAATGCACAATTGGGAATCCTAAGCTTCAACTTCCACTTGATTATTTGGACTTTACTTAGGCTTCCATTTTATTTCTTTACTTGTGCATCAACCCAAGATAATTTCGTGCTCGGAATTTTCCAATTCTTTCCAAATTGCCCCTATACTTCCCGGAACGCCCTTGCATGGTCAAGATTTGCTCTCATTAGCCTCGTGAACTTGGGTGAATGCTAATTTGACGGGAAATAGCTACCAAAGGCTTCATTTCCTACAAAATGCAATGAATACGAGCAAAATCACCTAGAACACGAAATTAGTTCACAAATACACTAATAAAAGTGCAATAATCAAATAAACCGAGCTAAAATAAGGGGTTAAAATATATATAAAATGGACCTATCACGATGATGAGCTCAAAGATTCACACCTTACATCCTCCTCTTCATCTACTTCACTTGTTATTATCATGGTGTACCAAGCACAAATCTTGGGCAAAATGAAACTCTTAATTGCCCATCATTGATAACTCAACATACTTCACCATTTTCCGAACAAAACTCCCCCATATTTAAAATTTTTATTGCTTCTTTTTCATTGTTTGATTTGTGGGAGTGAAAGTGGGAATTTTTTTGTAGGTGCTTCCACATAATTGGGGTAATGATAGGGAAATAGGGTGTTTTGACAATTAGGCAAAGAAGAGTGGTGATGTATGTAGTGATTATGTCAAAAAGTGAGTTTGAAAATAATGGTGCACAAGGCTAGCTTGAATGGGCTTGATAAGGAGAATTTATGGAATGGTCAAGCATGATACTTTTTATTCTCAAGCAAGGACTTATCAAAAGATTTTAATAAATCACTTGCACCATTTCACAAACACCTTATGTGCACTACTCAAGCACTTGAGTTTATACACAAGTAACAACTCACAATCCATTATTAAGAAAAGACACTAATAAAAATATTAAAGAAGGAGTACGGGTTGCCTCCCGTAAAGCGCTTTTTATTTTCGTCGTTTGCTTGGCGCCTTTTTCAAGCTTCTTCTTCTATCAAAGGTCAAGAGCGGAACAATTCAATGCCCTTAGTAACCTATCAAACATGTTAGCCCACAAACAAGAGAAATGATAATAGTATAAAGTCAAGATATACCAAGCATGCACAATGAAAACATATGCATATGACAAGTGATTCATTGAGCTTTCATGTTCGAAAAACAAATTAATGTCATGATAAGGTTTCTTAAAAGAAGGGTTGGATTTGGTAGAAAACAAGTAGGAGTGAGGGGACACAAGAGGTTCTTTATGAACTAGCATGGGTGGCTCTTTCATATAAACTAAGGGTGGTTCCTCTTTGTGTGGCAAATATTCAACAATTATCATGTTCTACTCTCTTTAACATTCTCCTCGAAATTCATACTCACTAACTTCTTAGCCAAAGCAGGGTCACAACCAACATCCTCAAGAATCACAACATTCTCGTTTTCTTTTAATTCCTCCGTGGGTGGATTTGCCTCCAAATCTTGTAAGGTTGCCTACAAATGACAAGATAAAACATACCCCAAATCTTCTCCAACCATTCCATTAGTTAAGACAACATCCAAAGTGTCACCTCCACACAATTCATAATTGGTTTGAATACTAGGTTTAAATATCTCAAGAAAACATAGAGAAGAAGTCTCGATAGGGTATTTTATTGCCTCATATATGTTGTATTTGAACATTTGGCCCTCAAACTTGATGGTAAGACACCCACTAGATACATCTATCTTAGTGTTGGAGGTTTTCATAAAAGGTCTTCCCAACAAGATTGGCGTTGAGCCTTTTTCGGGCCCCATGTCAATCATATAAAAGTCGGCGGGAAACATCATGTCCCCCACCTTGACCAAAACATCCTCAATGATACCTTTTGGGTAGATGTTAGACCTATCGGTCAATAAAATGACTACATGAGTCGATTTCAATGGCCCCAACTTGAGAGACTCATAAAGGTAATTAGGCAAAACATTAATAGATTCACCGGAATCAAGCATGGCTCTTTGGCATTCCAACTCACAAATCTTGCAAGGGATGGTGAACATGCCCGGATCACCACACTTTTGTGGTAAACACTTTTGAAACATAGCCGAGACATGTTCACTAGCCCTCACTTTCTTCATGCTCTTTACCTTGTTGGTCCTCTTTGTAGTGCACAATTCTTTCAAACATTTTGCATGTTTTGGTACACTACTAAGAAGATCAAAGAGTGGAATGTTTACCTCACACTTTTGAAAGATTTAATATATGATTGAGGTCTCCTTTTCCATCACTCTAGTATCATTGAGAGCACTTGGAAAGGAAGCTTGTGGCTCATACTCCGGAAAAGGAAGTGGCTCAATATCCTCTGTTTGCTTGGGTGTAGAAACTTCTTGATTTTCCACAACTACTTCAATTTCCTCTTCAATCATATCCTCCACCTCATGAACAACCGGAAGAGGCTTTGACTTCTTAGGAACCTTGGACACCTACTCTAATTCTCTACCATTTCTCAAATAGACCACTTTTGCTTGATCCTTAGGATGGGGTATGGTATTAGAAGGAAGTTTCCCTCCTTCAACGGTTTGGTTGGTGAGAGTTTTAAGAATTTGGCCCACTTGAGTTTCTAGATTGCTAATCCTAGAATCGGTGAGCCGATTTTGTTGAAGCATGGCGGTTTGAAACTCTTTAGTGATGGCTTGCATTGAAACTTGATTTGCAGCAAGAGTCTTCATTATGTCATCTAAAGAGGATGAAGTTTTAAGAGGGGGTTGTTGAGAGTTTTGAAACTCCCAATGATAAGTTTCATTAGCCAAGTAACGAAAAAATTTCCACTTCTCTTCAAAGCGAAACATATCTCTAAACTTCCCCTCACTTAAATGATAAATATGTAATGTAGTTTCATCATTCAAACCATTAAAACCACATGACAAAACTCCCAAGTTCGATAATGGTAACGATATCTAGAGACATATTCACCCAATCTATCAAAGTACATGTAAAATGGTTCATCCTTCAATTAGGGAAAATTAAGAGAAACCATTAAATCAAACAAGAGAGTAATAGAAACTAGTAAAACTATTCTTAATAATTACAAAAACTAGTTACACAACAAAGCACACAACTACTCTAAAAACGCAATTAAAAACACTAACAAAACCGTTACCTTCCCCGACAATGGCCCCAAAATTTGACACGCCTAAAACGTCGCAATTAATAGCGGTCAAATTAACAATTTATAGCCTCACTAATTACCTACTAATTAAACAAACGTAGAGTGAAAAGTGAGGGTCGAACCCAAAGGAAGGGGGATTTGGTATTCAGTTTTCAATTATATAATTAGAACAATTGCAATTAATTAACAAAACAAGTATATAAAAAGATTTGGGGGGGTGGGGGAGTTTTGTTTGGTTCAAATGACAAGCAAGATGAAATTAAAGGCAAAAGAAGGCAAGCAAGCAAGTAATTGATTGAAATTATCAAAAATTTGGGAAGAACTTAACCCAACTCAATTGGTGAGACACTTTAGTTGATTATTGGCACAATCAATCCCTTAATCATATATTATTGCCCTATTATTGGGATAAATCCCTCAATTCTCTTAATAGAAGTCAATAGCAAGGAAATCACACTTAACCAATGACCCAACTTGCTAATCCCTCTAGTAGAAATCGCATACAAAGAGTAACAAACAAGAAGATAAAGCAATATGATCTAAACAGGGGTGATTAAACACAATAAGCACAATTAATGAGTAATCACAAATTAATCTCTTAGTTGATGATTAGGCCAAGAAAAAATCACATTCATTAGCCTAATAACAAGAGGTTGCAAGAATGGAATCACAAGGAAAACATACTTAATGATTCCAAAAACATGAAAATTAGGAACTTAATTTGATTAAGCAATAAGGAAATCATACTTAATTACTTTAATAAAATTACATCTCCAAAATTAAGCAAGTAAACACAAGAGATTAACAAAAATAATAATACTTAAGTAAAGATTAAAGTCTCTTACAACCAAAGTGTAATACTCGGATAATTTGGGACCCATAAAGGACCTAGGGACACGTGAGGAAACCCACATGTACTCGGAAGTAAAGGATGACCCCTTCTACGAGACCAAGTAGTACTTAAACTAGACCTAGTAGACTTCCAGTGGACCAGGAAGAACTCTAGGTGGACCAAGTGAGTTGGCACTCGGTCGAGTAAGGGTATACTCGACCGAGTGAGTGCCACTAGGTCGAGTGAACCAGTCACTCGGTCGAGTGGTGCTTAGCTGTACCCGAGAAAGGATATTTCGGGATGTTCTTCTTCTTCTTCTTCTTCTTCTTCTTCTTCTTCTTCTTCTTCTTCTTCTTCTTCTTCTTCTTCTTCTTCTTCTTCTTCTTCTTCTTCTTCTTCTTCTTCTTCTTCTTCTTCTTCTTCTTCTTCTTCTTCTTCTTCTTCTTTCTTACTCTAAAACATTCTTCCCTCTCTCTAAAATCCTCCCTATGCCTTTCCCTTGGCCTTCAAGCTTAGATTAATGGTGTAACACCTCTTCTAATTCCCGATCTACTTTTGTAAGTCAAAATATCACCTTTTCCTCTTTGTCTTATGAGTAAGCTAGAGTTAGGGTTTACTAAGAGAGATTAATTAGTATTTAGTTATGTAAAATGAGTGATTAGTGACTAATAATAAGGAATTTTATGTTGTATTATAGTATAGAGTGGGTTGTGATAGTTACCATATGATTTATGTAGGGTGAGATGGTTTTATGAGATGGATACTTGGTGATTTCGATTAGCTTGTAGATTATGCTAAAAGGTAGGTTATCCTACTCGGTTTCAATATTGTGTATGTATATTTGGGTGTCTTTTCTTGTTAGTGTGTTCATGAGTTGGTTGGTATGTGATGTGGATAGTCGAAGGGTGGTTAGTCATACCATGTGGGATTGGATTCATGAAAGAATCATGTGTTTAATGTTGTTTCTTCCATTTATCATGTATGGTTGTGAATGTGTTATGTTGGGAGTCTTTGGTGGTAGTACTTGATTGTTGAGGAGACGTAAGACGGTTGAGAAATCGTCTTGCATTCGGGACGCCCCTTGTAACTTCCCACTTTAAGGGGGATGTGCACATTAATGGCTTGAGTCACTGAGGGATTCGTGTGGTTGAGGCACGACGTCTGGCAGGGGATCCGGTTGGCTTCCGGACCCAGTACGTCTGGGCGTGTCCCGGTACCTTTGTGTGAGGTGTGGTGTGGTGTTGTAGGCGTGTCCCTGGCACCGGTGGTTTGGGGATACGTCAGGGCGGGTCTCGGTACCAGTATGGTGTTTTTATAGTCGAGTCTCATTCACATAATTATGTCACGTCTACACTTATCGAGTCATGTTTTATGTTTGTGTATTGAAACTAACGTTTGTTGTGTCCATGTAAATGTCATCTATTTTCGGGTGGCCTGTGTTGATCCATATGATATTTCCGATCATATGGGGAGCAGTTGGTTACAGGTTAGCTTTAGTAGCATGCGGGAGAAGGAGACGAGCCTTGATTAAATTTGAGTCGAGCATAGCTGATTAGATTAGTTTAGTAGTCATGAGTTGTATTATTCATTTCATTTATTCATTTATGTCTATGTAATCCACTAAATATTTATTTATGTTAATTTTTTCTCAATTGAGACTCCGATTTCACTACCTCTGGAAACCGAGAAGGTAACATTTCCCAATTACCCTGGCTGGGTAAGAAGGGGGTGTTACAAAGTGTTATCAGAGCTTCGATTTTGGAACCTAAACGAATGAACCAAATTGAACCTAGGTGTGTCTAATAAAATGAACCCGACACGAGTACAATATGAGATCGGTTTTGGATGAGTGGGTGCTCTCATATCAAAACTAGTGCTTATTGCCTCGGTTGGTCACTACGCGTGTAGTTACAAGTAAGGGTGAACGATATAGACAATGTTGTGTGATTGCATGAATGATATGGTTATTGTTGGATTCTTGCATGTTATGAGTTTCACATGTATATGGTGAGATACGGAAAATTTGATGAGAAGATTTACATGTCATGACACCTCTCGAAGGATGATAATTCCATTTCCTTGATTTTTACCGAGTATCTATCTAATGCTTGATGGTGTTATCGTTAGTATATAAATTGCGATCATTTTGGTAGGGTAAGTGCGAGTGTGGATGTAGTAAAAAAGAGACGGCGATCTTGATGCCGCATGAACTAACTCAGGATGAGTCACTGATAGACGGTGGACTCCCGAACCTTGTATTGTCTTGCAGGAAATCCACCGATAAAATTTTAGTGAAATTTTAAACCTAACGGAATCACTTGACCGAGTGCGAGTACCAACTCGGCCGAGTAAGCAAGCACTTGACCGAGTGGACCCTTAACTCGACCGAGTGGACCTAGTTCTAGGAGGTAATACATTTTGGAAAAACCCGTCACTCGATCGAGTGGGTCATCCACTCGACCGAGTAGAGTCTTAATCGACTGAGTACACTCGGCACTTGACCGAGTGGGTTCACACCGGGTTGGATTACTCGGCTAAGAGCCCTTATTTCCCCCAACTTTTCATTCTTATCTTCATATCTTCATCTCTTTCTTCACCAAAATTCCTCCAAATACCTCCATTGTTGTTCTACTTTGCTTGGAATTCATCATATTACTCAACTTTTCTCACCTAACCCCACTAATTGGTCAAGGTAAGCTTATTCATCTTCTTCCATCTTTTTCCCCAATTTGAGTTTTCTTTAGATCTACTCTTAAATCCTTTGAGTTTTGCTAATTAGTTGTTCATTTTGCTTAATTCATGATACTAGTAAGGTTTTTACACCATTGTTGTTGATAAAAATCAAATTTTTGTGATGAAATTTTGTCCACCATTGTTGAACTCGAAAATGGTGTTCTTGAGTCAATAATGGGATTTTGTTGATTGTTGTTGTGTCTAATTGGACAATAAAGGCTTAACCTTTGTTGTCATGAATGGATATTGTTTATGTATAAATTTCATCTTAAATTTTCGAATTTTAGACAAGTCATGCCCAATTTTTGATTTTTTATGAGTAAAAACTTGGTTTAATTGCCTTATGAAACTACTATCTTGGTTGATAATGTAGTATGTGGTCCTAAAATGAAACCAATTTCATCTTAAAATTTGGGTGAAATTTTCCAACTTCTCCTAAAACTCCCATGAACAATGCATTTTTATGTCTTAAAGGTTATTTTACTATGTTATGGGATTGAGAACCTTATAGTTATTACTAGTCTATATGAGGGATTAAAGGAAATCTTGTCTCAAATTCTTGAAAAATCCGACACTAACCATGTCAAATTTTAAATTTTATGCTCACTACTTGTGTTGGTACTTACTTGTGACTTCTCAAAACTCCGAGCCATGATGTTTGAAGTAATCTTACCCTTGAAAAGTTATCCGATTTAAAAGACTAAAAAATGGTAAAGAAGCATTTCACTTGCCCGGATCTCTTTTAAAATTTTGCCAAACTAATTATCCTTTTATCAAGTTTAACAAGTTAAATTGATAACAACAACATGTAACCTCTTAAGTAAGCCTTTAAAGTGTTAAAATTTTCAAAGCTTGGGCAAATGGCTAATATGATAAGAAACTAGTGTAGTGTGTCATGGTTGAGTCAAGATTGGCCAAGTTGGATGAGGAACAAGAATAGTACATGTGATTAAAGTCATGTTATAAAACCATATTATGTCACAAGAATTTTAATTTCCGGAAAAGAATTTGTAGCATGAGGAAATCTTGAAAGGTTGGTTATATTACAAAGAAAAAAATTGGCTTCAAATTCTTACCTTTATCATTCCATATCTTGTGTGTAATTCTCTTGTAGCATGGCAAGGAACGCTAGAACCGGTCGTGGAAGGAATGCCCGCCATCCTCAACAAGAGGCATCGCCCGCTATCACCCTCCCGGACTACCCGTCTATAGCTTTTGGGAGTGAGGAGCACCGGGATATGTTTGAAGTGCTATCCACTAGGAGGATGGCCCCGACCAAGTGCACATCGGTAAGTACCTTGGAGGCCCTAGGGATAGAGAAGGAGGTGCATAACATCTTTACGGTTCTCGGCTTGGAGGGTTTGTACAAGTTGGAGGAGATAAGTTATCACAACCTCGCCCTTGAGTTTTTGAGCTCCTTCACCTATTACAAGGAGACCCATGATGTGAGGTTTAGGCTCAAGAATACCAATTTCAACCTAGGTAGTGATGCCTTTGCCGACCATCTAGGGGTGGGTAAGCGAGTCGTGGGTCACCACGATAAGGTTGAGAAAGACATGAAGGATTCAAAGTGATTTCATCTTTACACGAGTAAGAAAAAGGTTAGTGTGAGTAACATGAAGACTAGTGACATTGAGCACCCCGTCCTAAAGATTTTCTTGCGCTCCTTGACCAACCTCCTCTATGGGAGGAAAGACCCGAGCAAGCTCAACTCCACGGAGGTGTTTATCTTAAGCTCCTACCTTAACCCCCCACCGTGAGAGCCGTTTCAACTTCAATGCCGTGTCTATGGTATGTCTTGCCCTTGGGAGAATGGCCGAGTCGGACCAATGTTACTTAGATTGTGGGGCCTTGGTGACTCGGTTGGCCAAGAACTTGCTACCTTATAAACCGGGGACGGTGGATGCACCCCTGTCCAAGAAAGTAGTTTATTTTGATCTTGATTGGTTGAGGGCCCAGTCTTGGATTGTGGATGGGGAGGAGGACAACACCTACTCTTGGAGGGTTGATGACGAGTGGTATATGAAGGTCCCCGCTGGTGAAGAACTAACCCCGACTTCCCCTTTAGAGAGAGAGGGATTACCACGTCCCGAGGCCCAACTGTATACCATCCCTAGTAGCTTTACTTTTGATCTAGATGTTGCTACCGACGAACGGGAGGCCCCTCCGTTAACTCCCTTGCCTCATGCTCCCGTTGAGCAAGCCCCCACCTCTTTTCCCCACTCTATGCCTACAACGATGATACCCCCACCCTATGCCGGGAACTTTGGCCAAGGCCCACCCACCTTTGACTCTAACTATCCCATGTCGAACCTCATACATCGAGTGAACACCGACCTTCTGTTGAGAGACATGCACGAGGTGGCTTATAATCAAGGAGTACGACCCGCCCACCGCCGTAGCTTTTGGTCCGGACCCAGAGACACCTCTGGGTCTTCAAGGCCTATGGTATCCAACCAATGGATTTGGAGTACCACCTACCTTTTGGTGTAGGACACTTGAGCGATCCACTTATGGGTGATGCCGGGATCTATTTTGGCAACGCCTACCAAGGAGGTGGAAGTGAGACGGGAACATCCGCGGTGGCGGAGGCCATGGACCTTGATGAAGTTTGGGAGGAGGCGACTCGTAACAGACCGGGGGAAGGAGAGGAAAATGAAGAAGAGTAGGAGGACAAGGAGGAGGATCAAGCACAAGGAGGAAGCAAGACGGTGAAGAGTCGTTCCGGGTGGGCAAGATGGGTGTCAAGCATTGGCAAGAAGAGAAAGACCTACAGGTTGTTGCAGTTTCATGATTTTGACTCCTTAGGACTTTTCTTTATCATTTATAACTTTGAACAATTTAATTCTCGTGATGTAAGCCAGCCATAAGGCCAATACTAGTGGACCTTGTATGATAGAATGGTGTGTAAACACCGTTTGGACTCCATTGCATGTATTCTCGACCATAAGAGAACTTGGAGGCCATTAATGGCCGAAAATTTAGATTACCAAGTGACACTCGGCCGAGTACCCTCTTCACTCGACCGAGTGGTGTTTCACTCGACCGAGTGACCCCTTCACTCGACCGAGTAGGCCGAAAGAAAGACCTGGAAACCTCCTGTAAAAACCCTCACTCGACCGAATGACATTTCCACTCGAACGAGTGACTTTTACTCGGCCGAGGGACTGACGAATTCGACCGAGTATTGTGGAATTTGACCCTTTCTAGGAATTTTAGACCACCTATGACGCGTTTGACCATGATTTTGGACTATACCGACCTACTAAGAGTCGAGCGACCATAGAAATCTCACACGTTGAACTTTTATGAATTGGTTACATTTGATCTTGTCATTTGTTTGGGTGGTATACGAAAATAGTAAAGTTATAAATGATTACATGATGGCATAAAGTACATGAAAACGTGGGTGCATTCCGTAATAGTAGTGGATGAGTAAACAACAGTGGTGAGTACATATCACACGACGAGTTGGTAACACTAATATGTGTAGTAGCTGTTCTGTAACACCCCCCAGACACCAAGGTGCCTTACCCAGACCACCTAATGCATGAAAGTGCTACTGTCTCGGTTACCTGAGGTATAGTAATCAAAAGTGACCATCAAGAAACATAACTTAAGCATAATGTTTAAAGTGATTACATTAAAACCAACTATAACGTAAAGTACAACTGTTCAAAAACCAAACTACAACTAAAGTAACAAAAGTATTATGATAACACAGCGGAAGACTGCTATCAGACTCGTGGCGAATCCATCCCCAGTTAATACCGTGCGCATCCATAGTATACATGCTAGACAACTGCTCCCCACCCCCGAATGGATCACCACAGTTTTTAAAACATTTAAACGGGGTCAGTTACTGATTAAACAAAACAAGATAAGCAAGATAACAATACACAGATCACCCAACTCCGTCATATCTCCACACACCTGACTACACACTAAAGTGTGTAGCCCTGCCAGAATACCCATCACAACAGATATTCCACGCCGCCAGTGGGGGACCGCAGCCGTACCCACCAAATCCCTGCTCATCTATTCCGAGCGAAAACCCATGTTCCTTAATGTGAACATCTCCTCCAGTGGCGGGTTCCACAGTGGGCGAATCAAGGGCGTGAAGCCACTCCCGCAAGTGACTCCACTCAGCCGAGGACACGCCTCGCGAACCACAGACAATTACACAACCAATTATACAACAACAACACCAATACAATACCAATACGTTAAAGATCAACAATAATCACAAACATAACCAAACAACTATGTAATCAATAACCGAGTAGGGAAACCCTGCTTCGAAAAGCAATCACCAAGATCGTCACAATCAGTTAATCAAAACCATTCTTCAACGAAATCACCTCCCACAATATAACGGTCTCAACGGCGTAAAGAACACAACGATCCAACGGCTGTAGCCCTTAGGATTTGATAGAAATGCGAGAGAATGATACAACGTAGTTTTGTTTTCTTTTGTGAAGGTTTTAAAATAAAGTAGAAAGGTAAAAGAAACTGACGGAAATCTTTATATATCCTTTTCACGCATTACTGTCAGACCCGGCAAAACCCGTATAACTCGACTTACTCGATCGAGTGACACCTACTCGATCGAGTACCCCACTTACTCGATCGAGTACCCATCAGACAGTATACTGTTTCGAAACCAAAACTTACTTACTCGACAGAGTAAGCCTTACTCGATAGAGTACCCAACATAACAAAAAACCGTAGTATTAAAGTCTTCCCTCCTTAAAACGAACTTCGTCCCCGAAGTTCAAACCCAACCTATAAAACATGAACTCATAACACTAACTCCACCAATTATACCTACCTCCACAACATGGTTCACGATATCGTATGAACTACATTATAGCCTCTCGACACTAACTCCATACACTATTGAATACCATCCACAAACGCCGCTAGTTCCGTCTCATTAACATATTATCCACTATCAAATCCAACATCAAGAATATCCACCAAGCAAGATCAACCACCAAACGGAATGTTACATTCTACCACCCTTAAAATGAACTTCGTCCTCGAAGTTTACTCACACTCATAATCATCATCATTCAACTCTCAACACTATCGAATTATTCTCACACTCCTAAACATCACACTACTGCAAGCACGACCATGACCTCTTAACAATATCAACCACAATACAAATCCATCCTTTATTCTCTACCAATACTCAAACTTCCAAATGTACTACAACATGTACAACCATCAAACTCTCTTTGTCGCATCCTACTCCTCTTAATAAATGTTACGTCCTCGTAACTCACTAAAACTAGATCCTGAGCTATATCTTCTCATTATCCTCATCACCACCGCATGTCAAAGGTAACCGCCTATATCCTCAATACCTATAACCATTCCTATTTCCAAAGCTCTCTTACTCTTACAGTTCTCCTACCACAAGTTATTCTGCACTCCATCTAACCAATTCCATAAAATCCTCAGCAAACCACCACACCAACTCCTCAACATTACCGCAAAATGACATACATATATATATATATATATATATATATATATATATATATATATATATATATATATATATATATATATATATATATATATATATATATATATATATATATATATATATATATATATATATATATATATGCACTCATCTCCACGATCATAACTTACGATCAACAATTGTTACACACACTCATATTAGCTTCTCAAGTTCTTTTCTTTTATTATCACAAAACTAAACCATAACTTAACGTGATACTAATTCCCAACACCCTATACTCACTGTTCCAATAAATATTACGAACCACTTGCCGCTTCCAGCTCAGCACACACGTTCCACAAAACTCTTGCCCCAACTATGTCCACCAATGCCTCATTTAAAACAAGATCAATAGTACTCTAACAACCTCTCACAACTGTGTCCCATCAACAGAATATTACTATATTATGACAACAACGGAAACATACCCAACTCTCTTTCATATCATACTCTACCCACACTCCCAAGCTGAAACTGGTAAGAAACATCAATAAATAAAACAGCCGTCTATATGTTCGAACCGAAATTCGCAGGAAACAACAGTAAACAAAACAGCAATCTACGTAATCGATATACACTTTTGAAAGTTCATCTCATAAGTATCCCACTTACTCCACGACAACCGATGACGGCATCGCAACACCGCCACCAACAGTCGCACCGCAGCATGAAAATACCCGCATCACAACACAAAGTACCTTGCCCGGATCACCACTCGAGGCACAACAACCACATGGATAGTCATCGCCACTTATACCATCCCATAAACACTGACTCAGTATAACTTTCTTAACAAGAAAACTTCCTTAAAAACCACTCTACTAGATCACAACACAACTTATCACACGGAATAAACAGATAACCTTATGAATATCATCCATACTATAACTCATGAGGTCAGAACTTCACACTATCACTTTCAGATAGCATACATACATAAACAAGTATAACTAGCCAATCCAGAGCACCCAAATTATCACTTTTTTGAATATCATTTTATTTGGTTGCCGTACACAACATATGACGTAGAACACTCAGGTAACGACTTTATAACTATCACACCATATCACTTCTTGTGAGGTCAGAACCTCACACAAATATTTGTACACATCATAGACCCGTAATCACATCCAGCTAGTCAATCCTGATCACGTAAGTTACCACTTGATAAAGGTTACCTCTCACCCGAGCTTAACTCGTATGCCCCTCATAATACATTTTCCCATTCGCATAACTATCACCTCCTAACAAAAGTAACCATAACATTAATACTCAACTACTAGCAACTGCCTTCTATAGCCACATCTTATACTCCCTCACAACCATACATGTCAATCTAGCCTCTTCAAAATCGACCTCTTTAGAATGGCTATCTTTCCTATTTATCATCACCCTTAACCACTAGTGACAACACCTCAACACTACCATTGTTCGTATATCAAACCTCTTTCACTCATCTCTAAATATCACGGTTTATTTCCCATCTTCGGTTAACATCCCAAATAACGGACATCAAATCCATCAACAAAATTACCTCAACATTCATTCCAATTCTATCCTTAATTGTATCGTCACCTAACTCCCCACCAAAATCTCATATCGTGTCAATACTTTACCAAATTTTACTCTCCCTTCCGAGAAACTCATGGCTAACATGTTGTCCTGAAACTCCTATATGATCATTAACTCACACCCTCTCATGATGCTATCACACATTTCCATGATTCCTTACCTTCATGTTCCTTAACTCTGGTCGTCGTTCTCTTAGCTTACTTCCATCCTTATTTCCTCTTTTCACTTAATAATTAATTTCAACTCCTATTCCTTCTACCTAACTCTTTAGTGCTCCGGTTACCTTGTCATTGCTCCAAAACTCAAATTCCATTATTTCATATCAGTACCATCTCACTCTTTCTTACCATGGATCTTCTCTTATCATGCTATCACTCACACTTGTCACCAATCAGTCCACACAATCAGTCCACACCATCTCACTTTTTTTTTCTCCTCTAGACACCAAAACTCATTTTATATCGTTAGTTGTCCAGAAATATTACTCACTAGGCTCACCTCTTGAAAATCCAAATTCCCAAACTAAATCTCTATCAACAAATCCACATCGCGACATAACTCAATCTAAGCTCTTTATACACCATTCTTTTCCATCTATTTACAACGACCTTTCCATTACATATTCTTAGCCAACACAATCCTAACCATCTCCGTCCAAAAATCCTTACACATCACAAGTTGCCGTGCACTATCCACATCCTTCCGTTTAATCTTTTCATTTTCACGTTCCTTAGACTTTCATCATCCCTTGCCCATATTCACTTACCTTAGATTACCTAAACTCGTAATCATATTACTCACCACATCTCACAAAACATGCTCCATGCCTTAATAAGCTCATTAACCTCCCTTTTTGTTTTTCCACTATCCTTCACAACCACATATAACTCATGTCTTCCCCACCAAACTCATACCCATCATAAAGTGCTACTCTTACATCATAAGATTGAGTAAATTACGCATCAAGGCCAACACATATGTAAAATTGATGTGACTCATAATTGCGCACATTTAGTCTCCTAATTAACCCTATTTTGCATACTATTATAACATTCCATAGCCATTTTATCCGTCAAATGCTTTCTATTTTGCTTTCCTAGTGCATTTCGTATGTTTCGTAGGAAAGAAGACAATTAGGCGGAAATTCCTGCCTCCTGTGCATGTTTGGAAACTTATTGATGAAAATGGATGAACTAGTTTGAAAGAGGAGGCAAGAAAGAAGACCTACAACACAAGAATAAAGAGCATACAAGAGAAGGAAAAGCAAGGAACGTTCTGAGGAACAATCCGAGCGGACTACAAAGAAGACGCTTGTCTCCCCTGCCCAGAACCCTAGCGTCCCGAGCAGGCGACACTCGTCTTCCCGTCTCTTCATCCGAGCGTCTCCCTCCTTGGTCCGAGCATCCTGTGATGACTCTCGCACGATATGCTCATCTCCTTGAAGAGACTTGCATTTCCATAATTTAAAACTTGACATTGTTAATTACTAATTTATCCTTACTTAACCTAGTAATGCACTACTATAAATACCCCATTTTGTAATAAGGAAGAAAGGAAGTTCCCATAGTAGGAATTTCTCTTAGATTAGATTAAGAGTAGATTAGAATAGATTACTCTTTCATTTTTCCACAAATCACACATCAATCTTTCATTAATTATTGTTCAAGTTTATTACTTTTGGGTAATTGAAGATTATTGGGTTGTTATTGGAAAATTGACAACTTTCCATCAATCAATCAAGTTCTCTTCTTTTATTCTTTGCATTATTATTGGATCGTCTCAAGTTTGGTATAATCTCTTTACTCTTTAATCTTTATTGTTTATTTCCTTAAGCACTTATCATGTTTATACTTGTTGTAATGATTGACACCATTGATGACATGTTTTCCATGATAATGAGTGAGTAGTCTTTTAGCTAGGATTAATGGGTAATTAAGGGAAACAAACATGCGGAATGATTCATGCTTAATCTAATATGTCTTTATAATTAATTTGCTTGCTTGTTGTGATTTCAACTTATGCACATGTTATGTTTGATGAAATGCTAAGCCTATGAATCCTTGCATTTTTTACCCATCACCTATCTTTTCAATGAGGCTTGTAAGACATAAACCAACTCCAGTCTCATTAGACCATGCATATAGTTGAATAGGAAGGACTAAGTCGACTTGTAGGTGTTGTACAATTTAATCGATTCGGCTCCGGGACCTAAACCTTCTTAGGTATCGTAAGATATACACCAACTCGATCTCATCACAATAATAAGTGCTTGCTATTTATTCGAGAACATGTTTGTATGATCAACTCCCATGAATCCCATATGATCCCATGACATCCTAGTATCCATTATTATTTGTTTAAACCTTTATTGTTTGTGTTTACTTTATTGCTTGCGTTAGTTTAGACTCACCAACTATAAACCCAAACAAATTGTGACACTAGCATAAATTGAGATAGATAGACTTAGAACCCAAAGCACACCGTCCCATGGATCGACCTCGACTTAACCACTAACTAGTTGTTTGTTGAGAATATAAATGTGTTTTATTGGAAGACCCGACAACAATCTCTCCATCAAAAATAATGCATAAAGAAGCAAAAGAACACCTTTGAATTAAACATGATATGCGACGAAGTCAAAAGATAAGCATATGACCCAAAACAGGGGTCACTAGATTGAGTACATCCTACTCGATCGAGTAGGTGAAGATCAGAAGCACGTATAATAAATTACCAGGGTCACTCGATCGAATAAGGGGTACTCGATCGAGTAACAAGATGTGCACTCGATCGAGTAAGGGCTACTCGACCGAGTACCCTACGCATTTCTCAGCACTGTCCAATTTTCGTAAAACAGTCATATCTCACTCGTTTCTTGGTCATTTTTGGCGTGTAACCTATCGTTAGAATCGTAAAAGAACAAGCTATCACCTCCAAGTAGAATCACATAAATATCACTTATGAATCTCAAGTTATAATAGTTTAAAGACAACTTCTAATTAATCGGACAACATAACTACTTGATTTTTTACTTCCAAACAACATAAACATCAATAAAGTAAACAAAACAAACTCGATACTCGTAAAACCAGTATCCCTAACCACATGTTACTATCTACAAAATCCAAACAATAACATCCATCATGATCATATACTATTCAACTTACCACTCATGTAATGCCGGCATGCTTTTATTCTACAACCTTACGTAAGAACAATAACATAATATACAACATCAAATTCCCCATTCATATGTTGCTAACATAACAACATTATTAAAAAAAAAATTCACTTCCGTCATATAAACATGCTTAAATCATGAAATCATATTCTTATGCAACACTACTTCACCTTTTTCCACCAAATCATCCAACATACACTATCCAACCTATACATATGAAATAACAGTAAACAAGTAGCTTAACCACAAATCATATTACCATGCAAGATTACTTTCATCATTTCCACCACATCCTCCATTCAACCACATACCATTCATCCAACAAATTCATATATAGAAATTCATCCAACATATGCAATTGAACATTAGTAAACACATAGAGATTCCATGACACCCCATAGTGACCGGCTCAAAGTTGTAGGGCGAGTTCGCGAATTTAGGACGTCTCCCAAGTCTTTGCATTATCTTCTAGCAACTTCTACCCGGATTTATTTTATTTTGACTCCCTAGATTCATTGGGTTCATTAGTTACAGGTTCCAAAATCGTCGCTCTGATAACACTTTGTAACACTCCTATACACCAAGGTGCCTTACCCATACCACCTAATGCATGAAAGTGCTACCATCTCGGTTACCCGAGGTATAGTAATCAAAAGTTACCATCAAGAAACATAATTTAAGCATAAACTTTAAAGTGGTTACATCAAAACCAACAGTAAAGTAAAGTACAACTGTTCTAAAACTAAACTAAAACTAAAGTAACAAAAGTATTATGATAACACAGCGGAAGACTACTATCAGACTCGTGGCGACTCCATCCCCAGCTAATACCGCGCGCATCCATAGTATACCTGCTACACAACTGCTCACCACCCCCGAATGGATCACCACAGTTTTTAAAACATTTAAACGGGGTCAGTTACTGATTACACAAAACAAGATAAGCAAGATAACAATACACAGATCACCCAACTTCGTCATATCTTCACACACCTGACTACACACTAAAGTGTGTAGCCCTGCCAGAATACCCATCGCAACAGATATTCCATGCCGCCAGTTGGGGACCGCAGCCGTACCCACCAAATCCCCGCTCATCTATTCCGAGCGAAAACCCATGTTCCTTAATGTGCACCTCCCCTCCTGTGGCGAGTTCCACAGAGGGTGAATCAAGGGCGTGAAGCCACTCCCGCAAGTGACTCCACTCAGCCGAGGACACGCCTCGTGAACCACAGACAATTATACAACCAATTATATAACAACAACACCAATACAATACCAATACGTTAAAGATCAATAATAATCACAACCATCACCAAACAACTATGTAATTAATAATCGAGTAGGATAACCTTACCTCGAAAAGCAATCATCAAGATCATCACAATCATCTAATCAAAACCGTTCTTCAACGAAATCACCTCCCACAATATGACGGTCTCAACGGCGTAAAGAACACAACGATCAAACGGCTGTAGCCCTTAGGATTTGATAGAAATGCGAGAGAATGATACAACGTAGTTTTGTTTTCTTTTGTAATGGATTTCAAATAAAGTAGAAAGGTAAAAGAAACTGACGGAAATCTTTATATAACCTTTTCACGCATTACTATCAAACCCGGCAAAACCCGTATAACTCGACTTAATCGATCGAGTGACACCAACTCGATCGAGTACCTCACTTACTCGATCGAGTAACCATTAGACAGTATACTGTTTCGAAACCAAAACTTAATTACTCGACAGAGTAAGCCTTACTCGATAGAGTACCCAACAGAACAGAAAACCGTAGTATTATAGTGAGCGGCGAACTTCGGGGACGAAGTTCATTTTTAAAGAAGGAAGATTGTAATACTCGAATAATTTAGGACTCACAAAGGACCTAGGGACACATGAGGGAACCCACATGTAATCGAATGAAAAGGATGACCCTTCCTACGAGACCAAGTAAGGCCTATACTAGACCTAGTAGAGTTCCAGTGGACCGAGTAGAACTCTAGGTGGACCAAGTGAGTTGGCACTCGGTCGAGTAAGGGTATACTCGACCGAGTGAGTTCCACTCGATCGAGTGAACCGGTCACTTGGTCGAGTGGTGCTGATGAGTTGTACCCGAAAAAGGATATATCGGGATTTCATCCTATCTAAACACTATCCCCTTCATTCTTCTTCTTCTTCTTCTTCTTCTTCTTCTTCTTTCTTACTCTAAAACACTTTCCTCTCTCTCTAAAATTCTCCCTATGCCTTTCCCTTGGCTTTCAAGCTTGGATTAATGGTGAAACACCTCTCCTAATTCCCGATCTACCTTTGTAAGTCAAAATCTCACCTTTTCCTCTTTGTCTTATGAGTAATCTCGAGTTAGGGTTTACTAAGAGAGATTAATTAGTATTTAGTTATGTAAAATGAGTGATTAGTGACTAATAATAAGGGATTTTATGTTGTATTATAGTATAGAGTGGTTTGTGATAGTTACTATATGATTTATGTAGGATGAGACGGTTTTATGAGATGGATAGTTGGTGATTTACATTAGCTTGTGGATTATGCTATAAGGTAGATTATCCTACTCGGTTTCAGTATTGTGTATATATATTTGGGTGTCTTTTGTTGTTAGTGTGTTCATAAGTCGGTTGGTACGTCATGTGAATAGTCGAAGGGTGGTTAGTCATACTATTTGGGATTGGATTCATGAAAGAGTAATGTGTTTAATGTTTTTTCTTCCATTTATCATGTATGGTTGTGAATGTGTTATGTTGGGAGTATTTGGTGGTGGTACTTTATTGTTGAGGAGACGTAAGACAGTTGGGAAACCGTCTTGTGCTCGGGTCGCCCCATGGAGCTTCCCACTCCAAGGGAGGATGTGCACATTAATTGCTTGAGTCACAGAGAGACTCGTGTGGTTGATGCACGACGTCTGGTAGGGGATCTGGTTGGCTTCTAACCCCGGTACGTCTGGGCGTGTCCTGGTACCTTTGTGTGAGGTGTGGTGTCGTGGGCGTGTCCCTGGCACCGATGGTTGTGGGTACGTCTGGGCGTATCCCGGTACTGGTATGGTGATTGCATAGTCGAATCTCATTGACATAATTATGTCGCGTCTACACTTATCGAGTCATATCTTATGCTTGTATAATACCTGGCCTTTGTGGGACCCGTACTTAGACCTTTGGACGCGTGAGAGGACCTGTAGACCGATAAGAGATCACTCGGGAGGGAAGAATAGCCTTACACTAGACCTGGACTAGACCGAGTGGTGTTGTAGAGAATCGAGTGCGTCTACTCGGTCGAGTGAAGGGTATACTCGACCGAGTGAATCCAATCGACCGAGTGGAGTGCTACTCGACCGAGTGAGTCCACTTGACCGAGTGGACTCGGCACTTGGTCGAGTGACGCTGTTTTCAGAATACGAGATTTAATCCCCTTTCTCCCTTAACCCTAAAATTATTTCCACCTTCCTCCTTATCTCTTCAAACTCTCTCCCTTCTCTCTAAATCCTCACAAACAACTTCTACTTGGGATTCAAGCTTGGATTAGAATATCTACCAGCTTCTTCTTCATCTCCTTCACCTAGTAAGTAAAGATCTCCCCTTTTCTAGTCTTTTAAACCTTAACTTTTGGGGGAATTCATCATGGGTAAATAATTAATGATTAATATGTGTATTTGGGGTAATTAAGGGGTAATGATAAGGGGCTTTCTAGTATATATTAGTATAGGATGTTTGTGATAGTTATCATGTGATTTGTATAGGATGAGATGACTCCTTGAGACGGTTTCGGTCTGGATTCGAGTAGCTTGAGGATATTGCTTAAAAGGTAGGTTAATTCTACTCGGTTTCAATAATGTGATGTTGTTTGTGTTGATGTAGTAGTTAGTCTTACATAATTAGGGCATTTGCATTATAACATGTTTAGTGGTAATCACATTATTAAAAGGACGATTATGATATGTTGGTTGTGGTTCATGTATTGGTTGTTATCATATATGTTGGAGGAATTGTTGTTGTTGTTGTTGTTGTTGTTGTTGTTGTTGTTGTTGTTGTTGTTGTTGTTGTTGTTGTTGTTGTTGTTGTTGTTTTGGAGACGTAAGGCGGTTGGGAGACTATCGTACGCTTAAGTCGCCTCTTGGAGCTTCCCACTCCAAGAGGGATGTGGACATTAATGACTTGAGTTACGGAGGGACTCGTGTGGGTGAGATACGACGTCTGGCAAGGGATACAGGTGGCTTCCGGACCCGGTACCTCTGGGCGTGTCCTGGTACCTGTTTGTGGTTATCGGTATGTCTGGGCGTGTCCCGGTACCAGTGTGGTTATCGGTATGCCTGGACATGTCCCGTTACCGTGGTGGTGGTCATTTGATGTTATGTCATTCACATTAGTAGTCATGTTGCATATTCACACGTTTGAGTCATGTCGTACTTTATTTGCTTATTGAAACTGACGTTTGTGTTTCTGTGTAATTGTCTCATGTCTCTTTTGGGGTGGCCTATGTTGATCCATATGATATCCTTTGGTCATATAGGGAGCAGGTTAGATACATATTGTTGGATAGTACGCGGGAGACGGGACTAGCTTGATGAGGCACGAGACGAGTATAGCTAGTTAGATGAGTATAGTAGCCATGAATTGTATGTCATTCATTAGTTTATGGTTTGGAATCACTAAACTTATCATTTATAATAAATGTTTCTTTATTGTAACTCCGATTCACCACCTCGGAAAACCGGGAAGGTAACATCTCCCAATTACCTTGGCCGGATTAGAAGGGGGTGTTACAGTTTGTGTATTGAAACTGACGTTTGTTGTGTCCATGTAAATGTCACCTATTTCCAGGATGGCCTGTGTTGATCCATATGATATTTCCGATCATAAGGGGAGCAGTTGTTTACAGGTTAGCTTTGGTAGCATGTGGGAGAAGGGGACGAGCCGTGATGAAATTCGAATCGAGCATAATTGATTAGATGAGTATAGTAGTCATGAGTTGTATTATTCATTTCATTTATTCATTTATGTCTATGTAATCCACTAAATATTTATTTTTGTTAATTGTTTTTCAATTGCGACTCCGATTTCACTACCTCGGGAAATCGAGATGGCAACATCTCCCAATTACCTTGGCCGGGTAAGAAGGGGTGTTACACAAAGATTACACCTTTGAGTTGGATTAAGAAAAATGGATTAGTTCTCCATTCTAGATCTAAAAACCAAATTAAAATGCAAACAGTCCAAAGATTACAACTTGATTACCATAATAATGTCTAAGATAATGAAAACCTATTAGTATCCATCTATATATAGTCCTAACATAAGAAGGAATAATGGGCTTTAAGATAAGTACAAGCCCGTAATCACCAACGCCTGTTCCCAGAAAAACCGCACGGTGCGGATTTTGAGGCTGAGAAAACCGCACGGTGCGGATTCTCTGATAGAGTCGTGTCTTCAATTTCCTTTTTTTTGTTTCTTTGGACGGCTTCTTATTTCATCTTTTGTAGCTTCTTCCTATGCGTTCCTTGGGTCTTAGTTGGACTCCATGCACCATTTGAAACCTTATTAAATCTTCATTATGATCTTGACACTCAGAGTTGGTAGAAATGACATAAATCACATAAAACCGCTTCGAAATGTCGACTTATTGTGCTCAAAACATGACGAAAAGATGGTAGAATTACGAGCTTATCAAATACCCCACACTTGAGCCTTTGCTCGTCCCGAGCAACCTATCACAAACCCGATTCACCAATTGAAAGACTCACAAGATAAGCATGGGGAAGCTCAAACAAACAAGTCCTCTTCTCTCACATCCCATCCTACTTATATCACCCTCATTATGATCAACATGATCACTAATCCATCTAAACATCCTCAAAAACAAGTGACCCAAACCTCCATAGTGAACACTCTTCACTCACACGCCCTCCATATGCCTTCCCTCATCTAACATGATCCTAATTTCCACCAATTCAATCTCATTTTCACAATCCAACATAACATCCTCCTTATTTCTCTCCCTTATCACTCCATCCATTTGAAACACAAGGTTACCTAGCATCAATCACCTCCAAACTCATTAATTAGACAACCTCAAAATCCTCCAAAATACTTCAACACAATCCATGACAAATCATACAACAACAACAATATCATCCAACTCATACAACTCATACACCAAATGTACCAAGTTCTAGTTATAAGATAGGCCTCCAAATCCCTCACCTAGCCTTGATAAACTCTAGCCTACCCATTCATCCTTCTTTGTCTCCTCCACTTATGTCACCAAGTCCATGTACGAAGTAGTAAAATATGTGACAAGGACTCAACACCTCATCATTTTCATTTTCATTTCTATTCCTAATTCTCTCATTTTGCATAAACCGCCGTTTTGGGTTTTCGGTTTAGCATTTTCCTCAATTCTACTCTCGTGGCTCGCACTCATTTCAACATTTTTCCCGGAACGCCCTTTTGGGTTTTCACTCCGACCTCGGCCACTTCCCATTTTTGCCTAGGATGCCCTTTCGGGTTTTCATCTTAGCTGGGTGTTTCTTGTCTTTCTTTTTTTCTTTTTCACTTTTTTTTTTCTTATTTCTTTTTTCAAATTGAAGTACATTGCATGAAATTAAATATATACAATATATTACAAAGTGAAGGTGAACATCATAATCAATCCTCAATAAAATGACTTGAGGCACCCTCTTTCTCTTCAAATTAGAACAAGTTCAACTCTATCTCACAAGCTCACTAACTTACACCACCAACACTCTCGACTCTCGATGATGAGCTCAAAGATTCACACCTTATATCCTCCTCTTCATCTACTTCACTTGGTATTATCATGGTGTACCAAGCACAAATCATGGGCAAAATGAAACTCTCAATTGTCCATCAATGGTAACTCAACATACATCACCATTTTTCCAACAAAACTCCTCCATATTTGAACTTTTGACTGCTTCTTTTTCATTGTTTGATTTGTGGGAGTGAAAGTGGGAATTCTTTTGCAGATGATTCCACATGATTGAGGTAATGATAGGGAAATAGGGTATTTAGACAATTAGGCAAAGAAGAGTGGTGATGTATGTAGTGATTGTGTCAAAAAGTGAGTTTGGGAATAATGGCGATAAGGAGCATTGGTGGAATTGTCAAGCATGATACTTTTTACTCTCAGGCAAGGACTTATCAAAAGATTTTAATAAATCACTTGCACCATTTCACAAACATCTTAGGTGCACTACTCAAGAACTTGAGTTTTACACACAAGTAACAACTCACAATCCATTATTAAGAAAAGACACTAATAAAAACATTAAAGAAGGAGTACGGGTTGCCTCCAATAAAGCGCTCTTGGTTTTCAACGTTTGCTCGACACCTTTTTCAAGATTCTTTTTCTATGAAAGGTCAAGAGCGGAACAATTCAATACCCTTAGTAACCTATCAAATATGTTAGCCCACAAACAAGAGAAGTGACAATAGTAGAAAGTCAAGACATAACAAGCATGCACAATAAAAACATATGCATATGACAAGTGATTCATTGAGCTTTCATGTTCGAAATAAAAAATTAATGTCACGATAAGGCTCCTTAAAAGAAGGGTTGGATTTGTGTAAAAACCAAGTAGGAGTGAGGGGACACAAGAGGTTCTTTATGAACTAGCATGGGTGGCTCTTTCATATAAACTAAGGGTGGTTCCTCTTTGTGTGGCAAAAACTCAACAATCATCATGTTCTACCCTCTTAACGTTCTCCTCGAAATTCATACTCACTAACTTCTTAGCCAAAGAAGGGTCACAACCAACATCCTCAAGAACCACAACATTCTCATTTTCTTCCAATTTTTCCGTGGGTGGATTTGCCTCCAAATCTTGTAAGGTTGCCTACAAATTACAAGACAAAACATACCCCAAATCTTCTCCAACCATTCCATTAGTTAAGGCAACATCCAAAGTGTCACCTTCACACAATTCATAAATGGTTTGAATAATAGGTTCAAATATCTCAAGAAAACATAGAGAAGAAGTCTCGATAGGGTATTTTATTGCCTCATATATGTTGTAATTGAACATTTGGCCCTCGAACGCCATGGTAAGACACCCACTAGACACGTCTATCTTAGTGTTGGAGGTTTTCATGAAAGTTCTTCCCTGGTGTTGAGCCTTTTTCGGGTCAATCACATACAAGTCAGCGGAAAACATCATGTCCCTCACCTTGACCAAAACATCCTCAATGATACCTTTGGGTTATATGTTTGACCTATCAGCCAATGAAATGACTACATGAGTCGATTTCAACAGCCCCAACTTGAGAGACTCATAAAGGTAATTAGGCAAAACATTAATAAACGCAAGCATGGATCTTTGGCATTCCAACTCACCAATCTTACAAGGGATGGTGAACATGCCCGGATCACCATACTTTGTGGTAAACGCTTTTGAAACATAGCCGAGACATGTTCACTAGCCCTCACTTTATTCTTGCTCTTTGCACTGTTGGTCCTCTTTGTAGTGCACAATTCTTTCAAACATTTTACATGTTTTGGTACACTACTAAGAATATCAAGGAGTGGAATGTTTACCTCACACTTTCGGAAGATTTCATATATGCTTGAGGTCTTCTTTTCCATCACCCTAGTATCATTGAGAGCACATGGAAAAGGGAGCTTGTGGCTCATACTCCGGAAAAGGAAGTGGCTCAATGTCCTTTGTTTGCTTGGGTGTAGAAACTTCTTGATTTTTCACAACTTCTTCAATTTCCTCTTCAATCACATCCTCCAACTCATGAACAACCGGAAGAGGCTTTGACTTCTTAGGAACCATGGGCACCTCCTCCAATTCTCCACCATTTCTCAAAGAGACCACTTTTGTTTGCTCCTTAGGAGGGGGTATGGTATGAGAAGGAAGTTTCCCTCCTTGAACGGTTTGGTTGGTGAGAGTGTTAAAAATTTGGCCCACTTGAATTTCTAGATTGCTAATCCTAGAATCGGCGAGCCGATTTTTTTGAAGCATGGTAGTTTGAAACTCTTTAGTGTTGGCTTGCATTGAAACTTGATTTGTAGCAAGAGTCTTCATTATGTCTTCTAAAGAGGATGGAGTTTTAGGAGGGGGTTGTTGAGAGTTTTAAAACTCCCAATGATAAGTTTCATTACCCAACTAACAAAAAAATTCTCACTTTTCTTCAAAGCTAAACATATCTCTAAACTTCCCCTCACTTAAATGATAAACATGTAATGTAGTTTCATCATTCAAACAATTAAACACCACATGACAAAGCTCCCAAGTTTGATAATGGTAACGACATCTAGAGACATACTCACCCTACCTATCAAAGTACTTATAAAATGGTTCATCCTTAAATTGAGGAAAATTAAGAGAAACCATTAAATCAAACAAGAGAGCAATAAGAACTAGTTAAACTAATACTAATATTTACAAAAACTAGTTACACAACAAAGCACACAAAAACACACAACTATTCTAAAAACTCAATTAAAAATACTAACAAAACCGTTACCTTCCCCGACAATGGCGCCAAAATTGAACACGCCTAAAACGTAGCAATTAAAAAAATTAACAATTTATAGGCTCACTAATTACCTACTAATTAAACAAAAGTAGAGTTGAAAATAAGGGTCGAACCCAAAAGAAGGGGGGTTTTGTGTTCGGTTTTCAATTATGTAATTAGAACAATTGCAATTAATTAACAAAACAAGTATGCAAAATGAAATTAAAGGCAATAGAAGGCAAGCAAGCAAGTAATTGATGAAAATTATCATTTTTTTTTTGGGAAGAACTTAACCCAACTCAACACTTTAGTTGATCATTGATACTATCAATCCCTTAATCATATATTATTCCCCTATTATTGGAATAAATCCCTTAATCCTCTTAATAGAAGTTAATAGTAAGAAAATCACACTTAACCAATGACCCAACTTGCTAATCACTCTAGTAGAAATCACATACATAGAGTAACAAACAAGAAGATGAAGCGATAAGATCTAAATAGGGGTGATTAAACATAATAAGCACAATTAATGAGTAACCATAAATTAATCTCTTACTTGATGATTACGCCAAGAAGAAATCACAATCATTACCCTAATAACAAGAGGTTGCAAGAATGAAATCACAAGGAAAACACACTTAATGATTCCAACAACATGTAAATTAAGGAATTTGATTTGATTAAGCAACAAGGAAATCACAGTTAATTACTTTAATCAAATTAGATCTCCAAAATTAAGCAAGTAAACACAAGAGATTAACAACAACAATAATATTTAAGGAAAGATTAAAGTGTCTTACAACCAAAGATTACATCTTTGAGTTGGCTTAAGAAAATGGATTAGTTCTCCATTCTAGATCTAAAAACCCAATTAAAATGTAAACAATCCAAAAATTACAACTTGATTACCACAATAATGTCTAAGATAATGAAAACCTAATGGTATCCATCTATATATAGTCCTAACATAAGAAAGAATAATGGGCTTTAAGATAAGTACAAGCCCGTAATCACCAACGCCTATTCCCAGACAAACCACACGGTGCAGATTTTGAGGCTAAGAAAACCGCACGGTGCAGATTCTCTACTGGAGTCGTGTCTTCAATTTCCCTTTTGTTTGTTTCTTTGGATGGGTTCTTACTTGATATTTTGTAGCTTCTTCCTATGCCTTCCTTGGGTCTTAGTTGGACTCCATGCACCATTTGAAACCTCATTAAATCTTCATTATGACCTTGACACTCGGAGTTGGTAGACATGACATAAATCACATAAAACTGCTTCCAAATGACTTCTTGTTGTGCTCAAAACATGACGAAAAGATGGTAGAATTACGAGCTTATCACTTGACAAAGTGTATTCCAAAAGTGAGTTATATTTAGTTCAAAGATAAAACACTCTAATATATGCATTCACGAACCTAGGCGGATAGCACGTTTAATAGATAATATATGCATTCACCAAGCTAGAAAGCCATCGATAAAGATGTTGTAGAATTGTTTTCCGGTGTGAGTGCATCTTGCATGCATCTTTGGACTAACTGTTTCATGAACTATTATCCTTCAAATTTCAGTATTTTACAAGCATGCCTGTTCTTGGACGGTGAACATCCTCTCTCGGCACCCTCGGAGGTCTTCCCTCCTCAGTGAGACGGGTAAAAAAGACCTTTGTGGCTCATGAGTGTTGGGCCTTTTGGAGGATCGTTTTGGGACTTGGGATGTCTCCTACTAGCCACCCTCGAGACAAAGCCATTGATTCGAGAGTTATGCCCAGTTCGACGAAGATCTTCCTCCTCCTACTTCTCGCTTCGTCGTCTTGGTCCTGGACCTCGAACACCCTTCGAGGGGTGATTACTATACTTGGGTACTCTCGCCTTCTCCTATCAAGCGGTGGACGTGGAAGCACCCTTGTCACAGGATTTATTCATAGCCTGGAGAATGTCAATCTACTTCATCGCGGTTCCCAGTTGCTCAATCCGAGGACTGAACTGGTTCGGTGTCGCTCCCATCCTATTTCCCAGGTTCGGAGCAGGCGTACTGGGCTCTCCCATCGCTCCTTTCCCGTGCTTTTCCTTGGTTGGGGGTGAATCGTGACTCGTGGTGGTCCGGGTCGAGAATGGACGGGCGGTTGCGCATGGTTGTCCGGTTCGACTTGGATAGCGAGATGTCCCAGTACGTACGACTCTGGTACGTACGGTTATGATAAGTAGAGAGGCGGTCGAGGTGGGGTAGTGCGGTCACACGTAATCTCGTTCTCGAGGGAGTGTATCACATCCTGAGAGCTAGGTGCATTTTTTTTTATTTGGAATATGATTTTTCTGAGGTTTTTTGTACCAGATTCCCTACAGAAAGTGTCAAATTTTTTCGGTGGACATAATCAAGTATTTGTAGTACAAGTATCGAGTGATTATCTTCGTGAGCAAGCTAGCTAGGTGAGCTAGAAACTCCGCTCCGGTCATGGTATGGAATTTTTTAGATAATGAAGGTTAATTAGCAAATTAATTAGAGTTTTAGGTTATATTTGAAATTATTTTGCCCTAATGGGTCCACGTCATCACTTTTTATTTTTTTTTCAATTTTTATAGAAAACCGCTAGAAAGCTTAGGGGGTTTACAAAATGTCATCGTCCAAACATCTGTAGCTTTTAAAAAAATAGCATAAAGGATAAGCCGCTAAGAAACCTAGCGGCTTTATCTGTTTTATTAAAAAACAAATAAAAGTTAGGTGTGCAATAACGTTGAGGACAATCTCAGCGGCTTTGTCCAACAACATTGCAGTAGGTATATTTTGTAGTGATATATATGCAGTAGGGAGTAGGGACTACAACATGGTAAGCCGTTAGGATTCCTAGAGGTTTCGCCTTTTATATATATAAAAAATAAGTGAAGCCGCTAGGTTTCTTTGTGGTTTCGTATAAAAACTGGAAAAAAAATAAAAAGTGATGACGTGGACCCATTGAGGCAAAATAGTTTCAAATGGAGCCTAAAACTCTAGTTATTTTGCTAATTAACCTTAAAATTCCATGGTATGACCTTTGTCGAGGCTCCTTTTGAGCTATAGTCTGGGTCCACCTATATAAGTAACAAATATGGTCTCAGGGGTGTCCGAGGGCACCCTCTCCGATACTTAAGTCAATACGTATGTAGAAAATAGGGTTTCTACCTTAGCACGTGTTGTATTCAAGGTAGGCTCCTCTTACTTGTAGAGAGAAAAAGAGTAATAGTGTGAATGATAAGCTTACTTGCCTCTTCTTTTACGTAAGTAAAAGTAGAGTTTATACAGTCAATGGCATGTTCTTTACGTTTGTACTTCTGGCAGTCGGCATCATGACGTGGTTAACCTCTGGACTTCACCGGTCATCGCCGAAAGGATCTCAATCGACCCAGGAGCAGCGACTTGTATGGAAGAGTATGCCTCGTCCTTGCTGCTACTTGATGATGATGGTCTGCTGAGCCTAATTGGAGGTGTCGGCCTTGTAAGCGTCAGCACCCTGATATTAATGCATCAATTATGTTGCAACTTCCCATTTCATCTAATCCGCCCCCATTATACTTGGACTTTCGGGTTTAAATTATTTAGGGTCAATTAAATTTTACAGCCTTTTAAATACCATTTTTCAAATATTACTACCTTATAAAAAAAACTCCTAAAATTACTACCTTACTAAGCATTAGTGTATACAAATTGCTACCACTTCTCTTTTCCGATATGTTTTTATGTTAGATGACAAAAATACCCCTAGAATTAAATAAATTTATTTCTTCTCACATATTCTAAAACACACTTTACCAAAAAACAAACCCAGTAACTCTTCACTAACTCCTCCTTTAACCCAGTAAACATACTCCTCTTTATAATTTTTCCATCTCCACCAAATATTCAAATTGAGGGCTGAATTTCTCCTCTGATTTGTCGACAAAGTATGTATTCCTAACTTCTTGCTATTTAATCCACTTTTTTGTGCAATATTAATGATGTTGAAGATTATATTTGTGTTTGAAATGAACCCCGATTAAATCCTTTAAATTGGAACCCTAATTTAATTTGTATTTAGAATATGAATTAGTTTTCCTAAATTTTCTTGATACATTGACATTTCCCTAAAAGTTAGAAGCATAATAAGAACCCTAATTTTAGTTTTCCTAATTAGAACCCTAATTTTGTTCTTGTTGCTTAATTGCTTGTTATTGTTGTTGTAGATGGCCCTTATACCAGTTAGACATAAATAATGCCTTCCTCCATGGATATCTAGGCGAAGAGGTATACATGAAACCTCCTGAAGGATATAGAGTGAAGGAAGGTCAAGTGTGTAAGTTAAAAAAATCCCTTTATGGCCTTAAGCAGGCATCAAGACAGTGGAACAAAGAGTTCACAAGGTACTTACTTAGCCAGGGATATGCACGATCAAAACAAGACTATTCCTTGTTCTCCAAGTTCAATACACTGACACAAAAATTTACAGTAGCATTAGTCTATATAGATGATGTATTATTGTCAGGAAATGATGCATCAGAAATACAAAAGATCAAGACTGATTTGGATAAGGAATTTTCTATTAAGGATCTGGGAAATGCACGATATTTTCTTGGTTTAGAAATATCAAGAAATGCATCTTGACTGTTAATTAACCAGAGAAAGTATATTCTTGATATTTTATCTGATATGAAGATGGAGAATGCTACCACTTCAGATTTCCCTATGCAAAGAGGTCTTAAGTTAAGCACAGATGCTGGTAATTTGTTACAAGATCCAGAGAAGTATAGACGGCTAATAGGCAGACTCCTATATCTGAATATGACCAGACCTGACATCAGTTATTCTGTTCAACACTTAAGCCAGTTTGTGAGCAAGCCAAGAATGCCTCATCTTCAAGCAGCCATCCATGCTCTGAAATATTTAAACAAGACAGTAAACGCAGGCTTGTTCTACAGTGCCAATTCAGGGTTACAATTAACTGCCTTCACTGATGCAGATTGGGGACAATGCGCATTTTCATATAAATCACTCAGTGGGTATTGTGTTTTCTTAGGCCAATCACTTGTTTCTTGGAAGACGAAGAAACAAAAGACAGTCTCAAAGAGTAGTGCTGAGTCTGAGAATAGGAGTATGTCCTATACCAGCTCTGAATTAGTATGGCTTGATAATTTACTCAGGGATTTCAGGATTATTGTACCTAAACCCATACCACTACATTGCGACAATAAGGCTTCTCAGCATATCTCACAGAATCCAGTCTTACATGAGAGGACTAAACACCTATCCATCGACCGCCACTATGTACGAGACAAGCAGGATGAAGGATTTTTAGTCACTCAACATATTAGATCAGGAATGCAAATAGCAGACATAATGACCAAAGCTTTGGGAGCAGAACAACATCAATTCCTCTCAGCCAAGCTTGGATTAATCTTCACCCCTAATCCAGCTTAGGGGGGGATATTAACACGTATGGTTAACTAACAAAGTTAGTTATAACTAACTAATCAATGAGCAACCTAGGTTAGTTATCCTAACTATAGTCGGTTTCAATAGGTCGGTGTATTGATATATATATATATATATATATATATATATATATATATATATATATATATATATATATATATATATATATATATATATAGCATGATCCTCATTGTAATAACTCACTTTTACATGAATATAATTTTGGATTACATTACTCTAGACAAATCTCTCATCATCAATCAATTAAGATCATCAATACAAGATTACTGGTATTTACAGTTTAATTTTGTTATTGTTACTTAATTTCTTGTTATTGTTGTTGACTTGTTGTACATGCCTGTTTTTATTGTTTAATTTTCTTATTGTTCCTTAAATTCTTCTTCTTGCTGTTGTTGATGTCAGTTTTTTGTTATTTAATTTTGCTATTGTTGCTTAATTAATTTCTTCTTGTAGATGTCTATTTTTGTTGTTACTGTACTTGATGTTGTTGTTGTTCTCTGGTTTTTATATAAATCAATTAATTAATACAATGAAAGTAAAGAAAAAAGGAGGATAACTGACCTTTTAAGATGGTATGTTAACTGAGGGTATGCTTGAAGAAAATAAAGGAGCAGATGAAGAAGATGGTAAATTAAGAAGAAGAAAGGAAAGAGATGGGTAAAAGAAATAGAAAGAAGAAGAGGGGTAATTTGGTCACAACATTTTAAGTTATGGAGGAAAATTTCAAATATAGACGAAATATTCTCTTTTAGGTGAGCGGAAATGAGAAGTGGTAGCAATTTATATGCACTAATGCTTAGTAAGGTAGTAATTTTAGAAGTTTTTTTTTATAAGGTAGTAATTTTTGAAAAATGGTATTTATAAGGTTGTATAATTTAATTGACCCAATTATTAATGTTCATTTGTTCTAAAAAATATGTGTGAATTACGGAAATACCGAAATAATTAACTATTTTTCAAATCATAAATTTTACACTTATTGTTGCTTAATAATTGTTGAAATGGCGTATACATATTGTTTTCATGTGTGTATTTCAAGTAACAACTAGGTTCTCAGTGTATATTTAAGTAGGATATTTGAACTGTGAGGGTCATCCTAACACATGAACTTGTTTTCATTTTTGTAAGAGTACTATAACATCAATTCAAGTTGAAAATTAAGGTTTTATTAATTTTATGCTTTAATATATCTCTTTGTTCTAGTATTTATAACTCATTTGTCGAGGTTAAGGGTCTAGTAAGGACGCTTGCTTTTACTATAGAATTAAAATTCCGAAGCTTTTTTAGTTAAAACTTTTGAACCTTTTCCGAGTTCAACTTATAAAATTACCCATTCTCCCTGTTAAAATATTTTGCCCTCATAAGTTACAATCCTGACTCCGCCACAATTAGAACCTTAGGATCATTAGTTTTCTAATTATTGCTTGTGTAGCTGATAGCTGAGCTCCAACCACTATTCTATGCTTTCGCTCGTGGAACAACAAACTTTTCACCATTAAAAGAGATTATATAGGTATTGACACTCTTAGATCTTGAGTTCAGAAAATTTGAATCCCAAAAAAGTAGAAAAAGCAGGTCATTATCATTATTATTATGATATTAATTTATGATATTAATTAAACCGAACAAATAAAGTTGCACCGCTAGAGTTTAAAAAGTGGCAAAACAAAAATGAAACTCATGAATTTTACAGGTCACAAAACTAGTTGAAATCGAAAAGGCGAGAAAACCACTAAAAAAAATCTCACGAAGAATTACAATTGTAAACGAAAGATACACAAATACATGAGTTGAACACTTTTATTAAATTTATTAAGAACATTAACAACTCTAAAGATCACTATATTTATTAAAAATACACAAATACATATTTGTATGCATATTTGAAAGATTAGCCCTTCAATGCATGGGGTGCATAGGGAGGCCAAAATAGATTAAAATCAAGCTTATAAATATAAGTCAAGGCTTTTGAAGACACAAAAGACGAAGTAAAATAGCCTTGGACGAGCAAGAAATCACCCGTGCCACCCGTGACGGGAACTTGAGAAGGATTAAGGTTGTTAACCACGCCTACCGCCGATATAGTACCCATATGACGGCCGCCTTCCAACTTTAGGGTGAACCTAACAATCGATAAGCTGTCGAGCCCATCGAAGCTTGATATTACAGTCATAGCTTCAGCGTTGCCTACGAGTTTGGAGGACGGGTCCTGGGTGAGGGTAAGGTTGTCGTTTAAGACGGTTATAGTACCAAATGGGGCTGCTGTATCAGAGAAATTAGCACCGGCTACACCGGGAACTATAAGTAAATCAGTTTTATTGTAGATGTCATGTTGGTAAAGTGTGAAATGCATGGATTTATAACCATGTTTGTGGTAATGAGAAGAGGAAATTGCTAATGTTGGGAGAAAAGTTAAAAGGATTAAATAGAGTAATGAAGACTTAGCCATAGTTTTATTACTCCGTATGTTGTTTGTGTAGTAATACATTTATAGCATTGCATATGATGCGGTATATATAGAGGGACAATGTCCTAGATGCTTGTTGAATTGGCTTGGCCATAATTTGTCCACCCTTGGTCTCAGTCAATTCTTTATCTTTGATTTCAGGAGAGAGAATAAGATAAGAGAAGAGACCAATTATTGGTACTATTATCAAATGACAAGTGAACAATGATGTACGGAGTAATATAGAAAGCTAAATGAGAATAAAATAAGACCCTTTAAATGAAATAAATAAATAAAAATCCGAGACATAAAGAGTATATAGTAACAAGTTTGCATGTCTTATTTTTTTTATAAGTTTTCTTTTGGGTTCAAAAGTAGTACCCGGTGTGAGTATGCAATTCATATGTCACATTGGTATATCGGAGTTTGATTACGGTAAGAAGAAGAATTCGAGTATCGGGCTTCGCATGACTTTCGCGCTTGGTCTTACTAGATGGCGGTCATGACTGATCTGAGGACTAATTTCCATACGTGTTATTGTTGTACGAGGAGTTTGGTTGTATAGTGTATACTAGTATGTGGTGCATTTATTTGCTACGTACTGATTCTGGTTTTAGACTTTGACTGTGTCTATGTCTTCGACTTTTTTATACGTCTTTGGACTTTGATGGGTGTTTCTTGGGAAGTTTTAGTGGGTACCTTGGACTTTTCTAGTTTTAATTAGCCTTGATAACAATGGAGGATGAGGCACATTTATTGATCTCGTTGAGTTTATCAGATAACATCTTAACTGAGGTAGTCGACCAGTTGACTGCAGAAATGGTTGAAATCAAATTAAAGTGTTTTTGTACATGATAAATTAATTTTGCTCACCAATAAGTTGTTGAAATAACGTCTATTCTTTTTCAAGATGCATGTATGTAGGTACGGCATTTCAAGATTAACTAAACAAATATATAATATTATATTATTGGATTTGCAATGTAGATATTAAGGTTAAAGATGACGATGCGGCTTTAATTCGATCTACTGGTTTTTTTACTTGCTTTGCACGAGAATTTTGTGGATTCTTTTATTATAGGCAATGAAACAGTAACCCAAGAGGAAGTGAAGTAAACACTTTTCACTTCGAACATGAAAGAATTCTTAGTATTATTATAACTTGCGAACGCGACCGAGTGATGCCCGGTGTTGAGATGGAGAAAGGGATGTAAGTATTCCGCTGAACACACTTAGCATATAAACTCCACGGCTGATGGTCAAGAGGCTGCGGGGTCCTCGGATACTAGTAAAGATAGGTAGCTTTCGAACGAAATTTAGAATGCGTCGGTCATTCCTTGTATTAAAGTCTGTTCATGGCAACTATGTAATGGGGCGATAGCAACGAATAAGAACCTAGCCGCCTGTGTCAGTTCCATGGGAGAAGAATGTCCTCTTTATAACTATCACATGGAGACTTGTCTCCATGTAACTCGGCTTATGGGTGCGTTGGGGTGTTTGGGAGGGAGTGGGGTTTGAGGTGCCATCAGAAGACGGGTTTGAGCGGGTGAGAGAGTGGGTGGAGGAGTCAGGGAGGTCATCGGGTGTGAGGGACTTAGAGGGAGTGGTCGGAATAATTCATGACAGGGCATTGGGCCATTTGGGAAAGGCGTAACAAAGCTTTGTTCGAGGATGGGAAATGACGAGCATATGTTATTATAAGGAGCTAGAACGAGGATATTCTTTGTAAGATGTTGGTTTCAAGGGAGAGGTCTGGGGAGGATCTGGAGAGTGTTTGTGAGCAGCTGTGGTGGGAGAAACCGTGTCAAGGAGCGAAAGAAATTAATGTAGATGCGAATGTGAAAGAGGGTGCGTGTAAGCGTGGGATTGGGGGTGGTGTGTAGGAATGAAGATGATGTTATCAAGTGGGGTGTGACCGTGCAACATGAGGTGACAATGAACCCACTAATGGCGGAGGCGGTGGCTGTATTGCATGCGATACATGAAGCTAAGAGGGTGGGTGTGGAGCGGTTGGTGGTGAAAGGAGATTACTTGACCATTATAGAGGATTTGATGAAGAGAAGATGTGGTCTTAGTGACATCCATTTAGTTTATGAAGACATCTTAGCATTGTGTAGTTAATTTGAGTTGATTTCGTTCTCGTTTGTTCGTAGGTTGTAGAATCTATTTATCCCAAATACTCAGGGGGAGGGGCGAATTGAATATGCCCACTTTTTCGATTATGTCCGTAAGCGTGTGTAACAGTATGATAACTCGAATTTATTGATTAAATTCGACTAATCTCAACGAAAACAAATAAGCGAAATGAACAATAAGAGACGACACAAGGGGTTTTGAAGTGGTTCAGTTTCACAAGTCAAAACCTACGTCCACTATTCTCGATTAATAATTTTAGTACCTTTTTACAGATTATAAAATTACTAACCCTATTCGTACAACTAGACTTTAGTTGTAACTCACAATGTGTATCGTTAAATACTAGACTTGCTTACGTTAATAAGAAAGCACTTGATTGTTCTTCTAATTGTTCACACAATGAACGAGTAAGAAACAATATGAAGTACTATAATCCAATAACGATATCAATATGCGTAAACGACTTATGAAGAACTCGACTTTTCAAATTGAAATAAAGCAAGGACACGTTTGAAAATAACGTTTGCAATTTAAAATAAGTTTACTCGATTCGCGTGATTTGCTTGAGTATGTTTTGGGCGGAAAAGTCTCAACCAAAATGAAAGAACAAAGGTAGTATTTATAGAAGAAATAAACTAGGTCGAATAAATGAAACTCTAGCCGTTTATTTTTTCGTGTTATTTAAGAAAAGAATTAGATTTAATTCTCCTATAAGATATTTACTTATTATATGGAAATGATATCTTGATAATATAAAGAAGATATGAAATATTTTATTAAATATTCATAACAAGATATATTCTTTTTTATTATGGAAATGATATCTAGATAAATAACATACACAGAGATAAAAAATCTCTATCAAATATTATCTAATAAGATATCCTAAACCCTAACTTGTGCAAAGAGAAAACGAGGAGAGGAACACGTCTAAGATAGCCGTGCCTCTTCACGAAATCCTAAGCAGCTCGTTTAGGGTTTAGCATGAATAATTTGTATAAGACCTAGATAGCATGACAACCCATAAGTTATATTACCAATCAATAGGATAATTATAAATTATTCAACCAAAAATAAATATAAGATATGACCAAAATACATACTTTAGTTTTGAAAAACATTTCAAAATATCTTAAGCTTTAAAAGCATGTTCTTCATAAGTCATCCAAAGTTATAGTTGAGATGATTATAACCTTGGATTTGGTAAGTAAAGTTATAGGTGAAATAGCTATAACTTTACTTTTCCAAGATTGCGTCTAAAGATACCATTACCGAACGATGACCTATACTATCTAATCTTCCTGGAGATCTTTAGTAGTTAGTCATCTTGATATCTTGAATATAAGCTCTTCAACTCGAGCTTCAAAACTTGTATTTGTCTTTGTCTTGATATAATGAAAAAGCTTTGTTCTTCCAAAGTTATAGCTCAAGGTACTATAACTTTGCTTCTTCCTTCTTTAGACAATGTCAATGTTATAGATGAAGCTACTATAACATTCAACACACCGTTACAAGTACCAAATATTTATAATTGAAACATACTTGTCAATATCAAAACTCACTAGAACATATATCTATATGGTCCAACAAATTCCCTCTTTTTAATGATGACAAGCCACCTATGATTTTGTGCCTAAAGAAAGTTCCCCCTTGTTGGACCATATAGATATATGATTAAGTTTTGATAATGACAAGTATGTACTTCGTTTTGTATATACTCTTGCTCGTAATCGTTTGTTTAGTCTTTGTTAGATTAACTTAGGTTTACAAGTTTATAAAGTAATGTTATAGCATTCTTAGCTATAACATTGAAGATTTGTGAAGCATCATTCAAGTAATGTTATAGCAGCTTGAGCTATAACATTGAAGATTCTTTAAGCATCATTAGCAACTGTAACAAGTTTCAAGTATGATGATCATTCAAGAAAAGGCTAGATCAAGTCTTTAACAAAGCTCAAGATGAAGAGCTTTTGGTCAAGATAAAGAGAAGATCCTTTACTGATGATCTCCAGGAAGATTAGTTAGTATAGGTCTTCATCTAATGACGGTATCTTAAGATAAGAATATTGGGTAAGTAAAGTTATAGCTATTTCACCTATAACTTTACTAACCAAACTTAAAGTTATAGTTGTTTATACTATAACTTTAGGTAACATTTTAATAGCACGATTTTAATAATTTTAAAATCATTTTTCAAAGGATAAAATTCTTTAAACACATTTCGAAATTATTTGTGCATATAGTAGAGTTGAATTATGGGTTGTTATAATTAGTAACTTGCATATCTCTATTGGTTAGTAAAACGACTTATGGGTCATCATGCTACCTAGGGTTTGCTAGTCTATTTAACCTAACCCTAATTTAAGAAGATAGGTTTTATCCAAGATAAGCACGGGCCTAGGGTTTCGGCCATGAGCCGTGAACCGTTGGGGCGTGTAAAGTTGTTGTGCTTAAGTAAACTATCTAATCAAATCTAGCTTATATTTATATAAGATATTTTCCTATCTTAATAATATATGATTTGATTTGGTTGCTTATCTAAACTTCTTAAAGATATAGTTTTGGAAAACCAATAAGATTTACTTTTATCTTATTTACCTAAACTATAATATCTTGGATTAAAATAGGAAAGAGATAAAGATTTATCTCTTGTAATCCTTGCCGCCTATCTCACGGCACCTAGGGTTTCGTGAAAACCCTAGTTCTCTCTTCTACTATAAATTCAATTGATCATTCCTTATTCAAGTAAGCTTTTCGAAATACAACAATCCTTGCAAAACATATTTGAGTTTAAATCTTAATTTTCTTATTGTTTTGTTTTTGAAAATATTGCGAAAAGTCGTGCTCTTCAAATTACTTATCTTTCTTAAGATTACGTCATAAGATAATAGTACTTCATATTGTTTCTTACTCGTTCAATTGTGTGAACACTTAGAAGAACAATCAAGTGCTTTCTTAGTAACTTAAGATAGTCAAATCGAATATCTAGTGATATTCAAATCGAGTTATAGTTAGAGTTAACTATACGAGTTGGGTTGATAATTTTGTAATCCGGAGTAAGGTACTAAAATTATTAATCGAGAATAGTGGACGTAGGCTTCGACGTGTGAAGCTGAACCACTTCAAATATCGTGTGTCCTTGCATCTTTTATTTCAGTCATTTCATTACGTTCGTAATCAATTAGTTAATTAGTTAAAGTTTAATCAATAAACTTTAAGTAATTAATTACCTTGAGACAAAATAAAAAGTAGGTATAATTTTTAAATACTCAATTCACCCCCCCCCCTCTCGAGTATTTCGGGTGTGATAGACTCTTCAATTGGTATCAGAGCCTCGTGCTCTTGATTGCCTAACCGCAAAGAGGCTAGATCCGTCTATCTTTTTATCTTTTTATTTTATTTTTATTCCGCTGCCTTATACGTGTGAAATGGATTCCAAGTATCTTAAGTGTCCCGTCTTTGATGGGAAGAATTATGGACTTTGGAAAAACATGATGACACACTACATAAAAGGACATGATTGGGAGTGCTGGACGATTATAAAGAACGGACCACATAAAATTTTGGTCGCATCTTCGGAAGGCACTACCTATGAGAAAAAGGAAGAAGACTATGTTGAGGCTGATTACAAGAAGGCTGAGAAAAACTCGAAAGCGATAAGCCTGTTACAAAACGGCATGACATCGACTGAATTCGATCGTTTTTCTTCTTGCACTTCAGCCAAGGAAATATGGGATGGTCTTGAGTTGGCTTATGAGGGAACATCGGCTGTAAGGAAATATCGCATTGATTTGCTGATTCAAAAATATGAACTTTTTAGAATGGAAAATAATGAATCACTTGATAGCATGTCAGCACGATTTTCTACTATAGTCAATGAGTTCAAAAATCTTGGTAAAACATTTAACTCCGAGGATATTGCTAGAAAAGTACTTAGGAGTCTAACCAGGAAATGGCGTCCCAAGGTCACGGTTATGGAAGAAGTCAGAGATCTCACTTCCCTTCCCTATGCAGAACTTATTGGTGCTCTCATGGCCCATGAAATCGTCCTGGATGACGATGAGGCCGAGTCCAGTAATAAGAAGAGCATGGCTCTACAAGCTTCTGCTAAGGAAGAAGAAGATGTAGAAATAGAGGACGAAACGGTCTTGTTTGCTAAACGTTTCAACAAACGCATGTTCAGAAATAAGCAAGCAAAATCGTTCAATAATAATAATAAGTTCTCTAATAAGAAAATTTCAGAGTCAAAGAATACGTTTGCTAATAGAGGATGCTTTAAGTGTGGAGAATCCGGTCATATGATTAAGGACTGTCCCACATGGGAGAGAATCAAAGACAAAGCAAAACGGGAGAAGACCAAGAAGGAATTTAAGCAAGTTATGATAGCATCTTGCTGGGGAGATCTCGACCCTGAGGACGACGAAGCATCAGAAGAAGAAGAAGAAGTTGCTAACCTATGCTTAAGCAACGTCAGTTTTGACCTCTTCTCAGACGATGATAAAGATAGTGTGGACTCCTACTGCTGCTTCCTAGGAGATTCCGATTCAGAAGAAGAAGAAGGGGTAAGTTATTTTGAACTTAAGAAGAATGTTAAGAAATTGTCTAAAAATGCTTTAATAGAATATTTTGAGCATTCTCTTGATAAGTGTCACGAACAAGAAATGGAATTGAAAGTCTTGAAAGAACAAATTCTCGATATTGCTGAAGAGAATCAACTCCTTAAAGCAAAGGCCAAAAAGCTCAAATCTCAAGTTACGGCTAATATGGCTACTACTTCAGATACGACAAATGCTGAGAAGAAGGCTCTTGAGTCTAAAGTTATAGCTAATGAAGCTATAACCTCAGACCTAAAACTCAACATTAAGCATCTTCAAGCCAAAGTTATAGCTATTGAAGCTATAACATTGGAATTGAGGAAAGTCAAAGAGCTTCTTGAGTCCAAGGCTACGGTTAGAGAGGCCGTAATCTCAGATCAAAAGAAGGAGATCAAATCTTTAACTCAGCAATTAAAGGAATTTAAAACCGTTCTTTCAAATACTAAAAGAACGCATACCGAGATAGTTCGAGTTCTTAATGATAGATTCCAAAACTTTCTTAACAATTATGAAGAGACTCATCCTCCCAAAATCATAGAGTCAGATCATTCTAAAAGCAACAAAGAAATAGAGTCCTTAAAAGAATTACTTTTGCATGCTAGAAAGGTTCATGAGAAATGGGAAGGTAGCACACGTGTTCTAAATTTCCTAACTGAGCAATCAGATAACAACATGAAAATGGGATTAGGGCACGAGTGTTATGGTCGTAGAGATCACTCTAAATGCAAATCAACCCCTTCCGAACGAGATTTCAGAAGGAGAAAATATACAAATTTACCAGAATATTTGATTTGCAATTATTGTGGTCATACTGGACATATCCAAGAAAATTGTGTCAAATATGCTCAGGATTTAAGAAAAGGAATCAACTTTGTTAAAGCATCCGACACGATTTTCGAGGATAATGATTGTACCCCATCAGAACCAAGTACAAGTGAAGAACGCAACAACGATCATCGTTGGTTCTATGACATGAGCTTTAATTTCAATAAGGCTACTAAAGTTAATCAAACACCAAAACCTAAAGAGCCCGTCAAAACCAAAGCTCCCCCAAAACAACCTGAAAGACCAAGATATAAGGAACCCACAACTAAACCTAAGACGGTTCCTAAACAAACCCATTTGGCTCCTAAACGAAAAGTTATAAGGAGGGTCTGGGTTAGAAAAGATCTAGTTTTTAGAGTAACTAACGTCAAAGGACCCAACTTAGCTTGGGTACCTAAAAACTATATCTAATCATTTTGCAGGTTGTGGTGAAAGAAAATAACCTATGGTATCTTGATAGTGGATGTTCAAGGCACATGACTGGAGATGTAAATTTATTTCTTTCACTTGAACCCTTTGATGGAGGTAAGGTCACATTTGGTGATAACAAGAAGGGTAAGATCATCGGTGTTGGTAAACTTGGAATATCCTCTTCTCATGCAATTAGTGATTTTTATCTTGTGAGTGGTCTCAAACACAACTTACTTAGTATCTCTCAATTATGAGACAAAGGAAATAAAGTTGTCTTTCATTCAGATACTTGTCGAATAATAATTGAAGGAACAAGTAGTGTTGTGCTTGAAGGACACCGTAGAAGGAATGTCTATATGATTGATTTAAATAATATTCCCACTAATTCATTCACGTGCATGAAAGTAACGACAGATGATCCGTGCCTTTGGCACAAAAGATTTGCTCACATAAATTCAACAACGTTGAATAAGCTAAAGAAATGGAATTTGATTGAAGGACTTCCATCAATCAAATTTGATCAAGAAACCCTATGTGATTCTTGTGCTCGTTGCAAACACGTTAGATCATCGTTCAAACACAAGAGAATAGTAAGTATCAAAGAACCACTCGAACTCATGCATATGGATATTTGTGGCCCAATGAAGGTAAGAAGTAGAGGTGGATCCAGGTATGTCTTCGTTCTAGTTGATGACTACTCTAGATATGTTTGGCCTATATTTCTCTTTTCAAAAGATGAAACTTTCGAAGAATTTGCAGTTCTAATGAAGCTTGCCCAAAATAAATATAAATCAAAATTAGTCTCCATTCGTACGGATCATGGCACCGAATTTGATAACCATGCTTTCATACAATATTGTAGGGAGAATGGTGTTGGGCATAACTTCTCGGCACCACGAACCCCACATCAAAACGGTGTTGTTGAACGTATGAATAGAACATTGGAGGATATGGCACGTACGATGTTATTTTGCAGTGGCCTACCTCGAAATTTCTGGGCTGAAGCTATTAGTACTGCATGCTATGTTCATAATCGAGCTTTGATCAGACCTATTCTCAAGAAGACTCCTTACGAGCTTCTTAGGGGACGTAAACCTAACATATCACATCTACGTTGCTTCGGGAGTAAATGTTTTGTCCATAATAATGGCAAAAATAGATTAAGCAAATTCGATCCCGAAGTGACGGTGTTTGTCGGTTATTCTAATCATAGTAAAGCATATAAGGTTTTTAATAAAAGAACCTTATGCATCGAAGAAAGTGTTCATGTTGTTTTTGATGAGAATAATATGTTTGACAAAGCTGAACAGGATGAGGAAGAAGATTTGAACGAACCTGATTTCCGACTATCCAGGGATGAACTTCCAGAATTGGATGATGAAGATAAAGAAATTGAGAGCACAAATGATGAACAAGGAAGCCCTTCGAATGATAAAGGAAAGAGTACCGAGAGTTTAGTTGATAATACTAAAACCTCTTCTCAATCTAAGCAATTGGAGGACAAAGTTATAACTGATGAAGCTATAACTTTAACCTCTAATCAACGAACTAAGTCTAATGTTATAACTGATTCTGTTATAACCCCAGACTTGGATTCAGGGGGAACAAGGCTTGAACCCCAATCACTCGAAGAAGGCGAGACGAGTTCAGATGAAGATGTGCCTCCTGTCTCTAAGAAATGGAAATATAAGGATTCCCATCCAATGGAAACCATCCTAGGAAGTCTGAATGAAGACGTTCGAACTCGGAGAAGACTTAACAACTTTTGCTCATTTTACTCCTTTCTTTCAACCATTGAGCCAACAAATATCAAAGAAGCACTTGCCGAACCAGATTGGATCGTTGCTATGCAAGAAGAGCTTCAACAGTTTGAACGAAACAAAGTGTGGCATTTGGTTCCAAGACCTAAAGACCGAACGGTTATCAGTACAAGATGGGTTTTTAGAAACAAGTTGGACGATACAAGAGTTATTGTACGAAAAAAAGCCAGATTGGTTGTACAAGGATATAATCAAGAAGAAGGAATTGACTACGATGAGACCTTCGCTCCTGCAGCCAGAATTGAGGCTATTAGATTATTAATAGCATTTGCTGCTCATAAAGGAATTAAACTTTTTCAAATGGACGTTAAAACAGCTTTTCTTAACGGTTATTTGAATGAGGAGGTTTTCGTTGAACAACTCCCAGGATTTCTCGATAGCAAGTTTCAAAACTATGTTTTCAAATTAGATAAAGCTCTTTATGGTTTGAAACAAGCTCTGAGATCGCGGTACGGCAGATTGTCAAAATATCATCTAGAAAGTGGTTTTAAAAGAGGATCTGTCGATAAAACCCTATTCCTAAAAACCGAAGTTTCCGATTTATTAGTTGTACAAATATACGTTGACGATATTATTTTTGGTTCAAAAAATAATCGTTTATGCAAGTATTTTTTCAGATTTAATGACCTCAGAATTCGAGATGAGCATGATGGGAGAACTCAAGTTCTTCCTTGGACTCCAAATCCAACAAACTCCTGAAGGGATTATGATACACCAACAAAAATACATCAAAGAGCTAATCAAGAAATTCGGTATGGAAAATTCTAATTCTAAGCCAACTCCTATGGGTACTGAGAAGAAGTTAACTTTGGATGAAAACAGTAAGTCTGTCGATGAGATGACCTATCGAGGTATGATTGGCTCACTTCTTTATTTAACTGCAAGTCGTCCAGATATTATGTTTAGTGTATGCGTATGTGCTCGATTTCAATCGTGCCCTAAAGAATCGCATATGATTGCAGTTAAGAGAATCTCAAAGTATTTAATGGTACATCTAAATTATATCTGTGGTATCCTCTTGAGTGTAATTTCGATCTTATAGGGTATTCAGATGCAGATTATGTAGGTTGTTCACTTGACAGAAAAAGTACTTCCGGCATAGCTACATTTGTTGGACCGTGTATTATCATGTGGGGGTCAAAGAAACAAAATTCTGTTGCGTATCTACTGCTGAAGCCGAATACATTACCGCTGTGCTCGTATGTTCTCAACTTTTATGGCTTAAGCAACAACTGTGTGATTACGGTGTTAATGTAGGGTGTATACCTATTTTATGTGACAACACAAGTGCTATAATTATATCTAAAAATCCTGCACAACACTCACAAACTAAGCATATAGACATTAGACACCATTTTCTACGGGATCATGTAGATAAGGGCAACATAAGACTGGAATTTTGTAGTACAGAAAAACAATGGGCTGACATTTTTACCAAAGCATTGGCTAGAGAACGTTTTGAGATTTTACAGTTGGAAATTGGTTTAATTGGTGGCAACTAAACTTGTCACAAATATTTTATTCTCTATATGACTGACTAGTTTTGACGAGATTGTATGACTGTGTCCGTATTTTTCGTTGCAAGTTTATTTATGTCAAACTTATATTATATTATGAGAATATTCCATTTTCTCGTCATATATATTTTAAGTTTTATTATGAACCAAACAAGTCGTAACCAATTGCTCCAATTTCTTGCCTTAACCGAAAATCTTCACCACTTTATAATTCTTGTCATATCTTATCATATCTCCGTAAAAATCTACCCTAACCACTTGTACATCTTATGGTAATTTTAATAAAATATAATGGAAAAACTTACCTACCTCAAACACGCCACCTCCACTTTCCTATTTCCCTTAAACTTCTTTTACCATAATTAATTTACTACTCCCATAAATACTCCCTCCTACCGTCACCATCACAAACACAAAATCCAAAGACCTTCCTTTAGACTTTTCTACACACTCAACCTCAAAAATCCTATACTCATCATGACTCCTCCTTCAACTCGTTTCCACTCGCCCTCAACTCGGTCCACAACTCGGACCGGGTCCTCCAAACCTTCATGCAATAAAACCTATGTCCCTATCAAAACTCCCTCACCTTCATCAACCCAAAAACCAACTAACCCCGATCATAACCGGGTTGATCCTAACTTAGAAGGGAAAAGACGGAAGTTAAATAAAGGGAAAAAGAAGGCCGTGGGGTTTGAAGATTCGGTGGAAGAGACCGAGGTTGTAGCTACTCAAGAAGGTCATCAAAGGACGATGTTTCGAGAATACATGCCGAATGCAACATCAATGCGGCTTGATAAGCTTCGACTCACCGCGGATTAAAGAACCCGTGTCAACTATGTTATGCGGTACGGTATTCATGGTGGTCGTCTTTATACCGAAAAGTGGTATGGAAAAATCGAAGCCTTGCAATTCTTTAAGGATTTCTTGAATTTTCAAGAATGGAAGAAAGTGTGTTCCTTTGTTGGTCCGGTTTATCCTATTGAGGTAATCTAATTTTATTCTTCCGTCTCTGTCAAAAATAATGTGTTGCATGCGGTGGTGAATGATATCGAAGTCAAAATCTCCCTTGCCGATTTTTGTACTCTGTTTTCGGTCCCTAATGATTGGATCGAAATAAATTCGAGTGCGGAATGGGGAGATGTGACGGAGGAAGAGAAGCTTAAAATTAAGAAGTCGTTTGATGTTGATGCTGTAGATACCTCATTTCTGCACCTCCCGCAAACCACCCGGTGATGATTGGGCCGCATGTTTGATACGCGGAACGATTTGTGACAATTCGTAGGATTATCGTCAAGTGATTGCTCAAATATTAATGTCTACCTCTTAGTTGTCATCTACGTCCCGATACGCTCGTTTTGACAGTAATTAGAGTACATTCGAGCCCGGGCCTAAAACCGTCTCCATTTTCTGATAACCGTTAAATCCCGAGTCAGAATGTTCTGGAATGTTCCGGATATTTCTATTCCATATTTCATAAATTTTATCTTTTAGTAAGCAATTTCCCGTAATATTCACATAAGATATTAAGGAAAACCGAATTATTTCCATCCTACCATAACTCAAACACGGAGATCTTTCTTCCGGGAGGAAACCACTTGGGAAACAGGAGCACGGGCTTGCTGCGCCTCTTCCAAGAGACGTAGTGGCCGCCGCGCCTCTTCCCGTGCCCTTTTCTCGCATGTTTCTTGTATCTTTTTCATATCTTTCCGAGATTCACTTCCAAAGAGTCTCCGAAACCCTAATTCCTTCACGTGATTAGTATAAATAGGAGCCTTCGCTCCTCATATTTCCCACGCGAGTGTCCGCCCTTCTCTTCTCCTTTTGCATTCTAGACTTTGTTCTTACTTTTTGGCGTCTACGTGCTTGAACTTTCAACCACGTAAGCTCGGATCCTTCGAGTACCCGGCCTCCCCCGTTGCATGACCGACCAATTTGACCAACTACACCAATAATCAACTTAATTAATTAATCGTTTTCCTCTTACGAGGGCACTTTCTTTGCATTCGCGTCAAGCATCACTAATCGATATCTTAGTCCTTCTCGTTTCGTCAACATGTAAGTCTAAGGGTGTAAATCTCTCCTTTTATTTATTGTATTTATTTATTGTATAATCAATTGTAAGGTTTACGTCGAAAATACCATTAAAACCGATTTCTAAAACCATGCTTTAAAAACCTCTTTTTACGGATTTCCAGTAGATAACCGTCGAGAAAGGACGCAGCAACTGCTGCGCCTCTTCGAAGGAGCGCAGTACCTGCTGCGCCTCTTCGTGAGGATGACGCAGTTCCTGCTTCCTTTCTTCTTTGTTCGTCCTCTGTAATTCGTCCTTTTGTATTGTTTCGTTTTGTTTGTTAATTCTTCATCATCATAGCATATAATTCACATGTATATTGTAATCATCATCTTTAACACGTTTAATTCATCACAAATCCGACTTAAATCCCTAATAATCCAATATTTGCGGGTTTTCGTCATTAAATTCAATTCCGGGTTGTAGAGATTCAATTCATCAATATTGAGTTTCTGGAATTCGTCTTTGATATAGTTTTCATCTGTTTATTCACATGATCGTCGCATATTCATCATTAATCCATCGTATCTAACCTAATCAATTGAATTAATTTTTTTGACTCATTAATATTTTTCACTTCTGTCATTATTCCATCATGTATTAATCCGTTTAATCCCGTCTTATTCATGTTTTACTGTTTTCATGACCCATTCAAATGTTAAATCACATGTTAATCACTTTCATCCTAGTAAATATCATCAATCGATCATTAATTCACCAATTAACATTAACGGCTTGCAATTACGGCTTCACGGCCCAATCGGAGCCAAAAGGAGCGCGGCGTCTGTCTCGCGCTTATTCCAAAGGACGCAGCTCTCTGCGCTGTTCTGGCTGAGTTACGTCACCCTAACTCCGTTTACGCCTTGACTTAGTTTAATTAGTTTACGTAATTAACTAACTATTATTCGTATTATCGCCTTCTGTTTTGTTCGTTAATTTATCCCTTTATTCTTTTTCCCAAATTATCCGTTTTAAAGGTATTTTCGACATAAATCGCCTATTCTGTTGTAATTATTGTAACTTTCATTATTGTAATTTATATTTATTGTATTTCTTTTATTGCTTGTATGTTTTCACATGTAAAAGAGCATTAAAATCCTACTTCGACCCTATTGTATGCTAATTACGTGTCAACCGACTTAGTCTAATCTTCACATGCTAGGATTAAAACTTGGATGTTGCATTGCATGCATATAGTCGACGATATATCGAGTACGAATAACTTCCCTAATCATTAGTAGAGGCCGCTATCGAGGCAGGCGGGATTAGGTGTTTGATCAAAAGAGCTTCCTAATACGTACCCTCACCCCTTACTCCAGATATCTGTGAACACCCGTGTTCATTGGCATCCACGAGAGTCATTCTAGACATAGAATGCTAAGGGTAACGATTGCCTAGTGTTCATGTCTCTACTTTGTGTCTTGACATGACACGAGGTATTCGAACGGTTCCAATTTCCCATAAAAATTGGTGGCGACTCCATACAAATGCAAACGCTTATTTCCCAAGCGCCCCCGTGGCCCCCGCTGTCCACAGATGCTACGGGGTCAAGTAACATGCTTGCGGGGTCATTTACCCCTAAATTGAAATTCTTTCTTAATTTCATTTGGAACACGGTTGTTCCAAGGAGGGGTGGTCGTGATAAATTGTCGAGTTATGAGATGATGTTGTTGTCTAAGTGGCTTGAAGGATCCAAAGTTAGTCTTCCTCGTCTTGTGTTTCATAAAATCGTTCAAACAAGTGTTTGTGTCACTGAGGAAAAGTTTTATACAACTTTGGATTTGCCAAATGGTATGTGGGTCTCTCGGCTTTTGGAACAAAAAGGGGTGATTGGGATTTCTAGCTATGGTGTAAAGGTGAAAGATGAGATGTGTGACACTCATCTTAAATTGATGAAAATGGGTGCCATTGGACCCGATTTGGTGTTTTTGGCAAAAGGGAATGTGGTGGATAAATCGTCGGATGTGGTCTCGGTTGTTGAACAAAAATTGGAATTGTTTATGGCAAGTATTTGTGAGAAAATGGATGCACAAAATAAGATGGTTGCGGAGTTGGTCTCGGGTTTGGGAAAAGATAGGAATGAGGCTTCGGGTTCGAAGGGTTCGGATCTTGGTGAAGTCGTGTCTTATTTGCATGGGCTAGAAGCACGGGTTGATGCTATGGCTAAGGATGCGGCTAGGGCGGCCAAGGAGTGTGTTCGTCACTCTAGTTCGTTCGCTAACTTAGCTAGTCAAGGTGGGGCTTTGTGGAAGGAAGGGAAGGCTATGCATGAGGATATGCGGGTTGTGTACGAGGCTACTCAAGCCTTGTCATTGAAAGTGCTTAATTTTGATAGGTGTCTCATGGCACAAGCTAACCATGTCCGTTCATGCTTTGATCGTCTTGACTCTCTTGAGTTTAGGACCCGTCCCGGTTATGTCAACCCCAATGTCGTGAAACGTGACATTCCTTAAACCCGTCCTCCTCTTTTCCTTGCCTTTTCTTCTGTTAGACTTTATATTTTGAATAATTGTCTAATTCGGCCCATTTTCGCTTAAACACTTGTTCTTATTCGGCCCATTGGCAATTAGACTAGTTTGGTTTGTAGTACACTTATTTTATGTTTGGCATGTTAATGTAGATTTCTTTCTCGTTTTCTAATATTTCCTTGCATGCTTAATACGTGTCTCGACTAATATCATTCTAGTTGTTTTATGTCTTTTCTCGTCTTTTCGATGATGTCAAGAGGGGGAAGAAAATTCTTGTGACTTAAGTATTTGCCTAAGCTTGCTCCTTGTCGGAATCTTTAATCTCTTATGGTCCTTAGATGCTATACTTTGTATATAAGTGATTGTTCTTGCATTCAACTGTCTATGACTTTTATAGTATTATGTTGAGGGGGAACTTACACTTAGTCACAAATCGTAAGAGACTTGTCATCATCAAAAAGGGGGAATTTGTTGGACCATATAGATATATGATTAAGTTTTGATAATGACAAGTATGTACTTCGTTTTGTATATACTCTTGCTCGTAATCGTTTGTTTAGTCTTTGTTAGATTAACTTAGGTTTACAAGGTTATAAAGTAATGTTATAGCATTCTTAGCTATAACATTGAAGATTTGTGAAGCATCATTCAAGTAATGTTATAGCTGCTTGAGCTATAACATTGAAGATTCTTTAAGCATCATTAGCAACTGTAACAAGTTTCAAGTATGATGATCATTCAAGAAAAAGGCTAGATCAAGTCTTTAACAAAGCTCAAGATGAAGAGCTTTTGGTCAAGATAAAGAGAAGATTCTTTACTGAAGATCTCCAGGAAGATTAGTTAGTATAGATCTTCATCTAATGACGGTATCTTAAGATAAGAATATTGGGCAAGTAAAGTTATAGCTATTTCACCTATAACTTTACTAACCAAACTTAAAGTTATAGCTGTTTATACTATAACTTTAGGTAGAATTTTAATAGCACGATTTTAATAGTTTTAAAATCATTTTTCAAAGGATAAAATTCTTTAAACACATTTCGAAATTATTTGTGCATATAGTAGAGTTGAATTATGGGTTGTTATAATTAGTAACTTGCATATCTCTATTGGTTAGTAAAACAACTTATGGGTCGTCATGCTACCTAGGGTTTGCTAGTCTATTTAACCTAACCCTCATTTAAGAAGATAGGTTTTATCCAAGATAAGCACGGGCCTAGGGTTTCGGCCATGAGACGTGAACCGTTGGGGCGTATAAAGTTGTTGTGCTTAAGTAAACTATCTAATCAAATCTAGCTTATATTTATATAAGATATTTTCCTATCTTAATAATATATGATTTGATTTGGTTGCTTATCTAAACTTCTTAAAGATATAGTTTTGGAAAACCAATAAGATTTACTTTTATCTTATTTACCTAAACTATAATATCTTGGATTAAAATAGGAAAGAGATAAAGATTTATCTCTTGTAATCCTTGCCGCCTATCTCACGGCACCTAGGGTTTCGTGCAAACCCTAGTTCTCTCTTCTACTATAAATTCAATTGATCATTCTTTATTCAAGTAAGCTTTTCGAAATACAACAATCCTTGCAAAACATATTTGAGTTTAAATCTTAATTGTCTTATTGTTTTGTTTTTGAAAATATTGCGAAAAGTCGTGCTCTTCAAATTTCTTATCTTTCTTAAGATTACGTCATAAGATAATAGTACTTCATATTGTTTCTTACTCGTTCAATTGTGTGAACACTTAGAAGAACAATCAATTGCTTTCTTAGTAACTTAAGATAGTCAAATCGAATATCTAGTGATGTTCAAATCGAGTTATAGTTAGAGTTAACTATACGAGTTGGGTTGATAATTTTGTAATCCGGAGTAAGGTACTAAAATTATTCATCGTGAATAGTGGACGTAGGCTTCGACGTGTGAAGCTGAACCACTTCAAATATCGTGTGTCCTTGCATCTCTTATTTCAGTCATTTCATTACGTTCGTAATCAATTAGTTAATTAGTTAAAGTTTAATCAATAAACTTTAACTAATTAATTACTTTGAGACAAAATAAAAAGTAGGTATAATTTTTTAAATACTCAATTCACCCCCCTCTCGAGTATTTCGGGTGTGATAGACTCTTCACCCCTCAATACAATACCATCAAGTTATAGAAGGGTTAAACTCAAAGCAAGACAAATATATTCAAAGGTGTATAGCATCTAAGGACCTTAAGAGATTAAAGGTATTGACAAGGAGCAAACTTAGGTAAATACTATAAATCATGGTCATTTCTTCCCCTTCTTGACATCATCAAAAAGACGAAAACAAAACATAAAATGACTAGAGTAATATAATCAGAGGAAAGAAATATAAAAACAAATAGTTATTATAGAAATAGAAAGTAATCAACATCTAAAGAGTTAAAGCATAATATGCCGTAAACAACAAACCAAAATAGAGAAATGCCCATGGGCCGAATAGAGTTAGATGCCAAAATGGGCCGAATAGACAAACGAGTATTAGCCTAATGGGTCGAATAAGGAAACTTTATTATTGGGGAAAAACAAAATAAGAAACGATATTCTTTAGCAAACTAGGGTGAGGGATGATGAAGGTTGTGTGGGTTGGTATAGCCCGGCCTTGTTCGAAACTCGAGCGTACTAAGACGGTCAAAGCACTAACAAATATTGTTAGCTTGGGTGGTCAAACATGTATCGAAATTAAGCACCTTGAGTGAGAGAGCCCTCGTAGCCTCGAAGACAAGACCCATCTCCTCTCGCATCTCTCGACCAGCCCTCATAACAACCGCTCCCTGGCTCACCAAATTTGCCATGGACGAGGTATGACGCACAACATCATGAACAACCATTTCCAAATCCCTCTTCATCAGCTCGACACGCTCCTCCAATGCCTTAATCGAAACTACTACTTCATCAACACTAGCAATAGCAACAAAAGAGTCACCACTCTGTTTTTCGGTCCCTAACCGCGCAATAACATTCAGCAATAACTTCGTCTGCGCCTCCAATTTCTCGTTTATTCCTACCATAAACTCCTCCAACTTTTTATCAATAGCAGTCAAAACATCAGACGACTATTCTCCAATAACACCTTTCGCCACAAACACTAACTTCGGACCCATAACGCCTAATTTCATCAATTTGAGAATTTTATCTCCCATGGTATCACGAGTCACAACCCCATAGCTTGCAACATCGACTACTTTCTTAACCTCCAAAAGACGATATATCCACATACCATAAGATAAGTCAATAGTTGTGGATATCTTTTCTTTGGTAGCAAGAATACTGGTCTGGATTATTCGATGAAAAACAAGTAACGGGAGACTCACCTTTCGTCCTTCCAACCACAAAAAAACAATGACCATATCATAGCTTGACACCGTGTCACGACCACCACGTCTAGGAAAAATAGTACTCCAAAGAAAATTGAAAAAAAACATCAACTTAGCTGAGAGAACCACGGTCAACACAACACTATGACGAGTAGCATCCTTATCAAATGATTTCTTTATCACTATTTTTACCTCATCCGTCACATCTCCCCATTCTCTACTCGGATTAATTTCGATTACATGATCAGGAACCGAAAACAGAGTACAGAAATCATCAATGGAGATAATGACTTCCTTACCATTTACCACCGCATGCAACGAGCCTTACTTGACAGAAACAGAGGCATAAAACTGGACAACTTCAATCGGATAAATTGGACCACAAAATTGACAAATTTTCTCTTACTCTTGAAATTTTTGGAAGTCCGAAAAGAATTGTAAAGCTTCAATATTACCATACCATTCAACAGGATAGTTGTGACCTCCATGAATACCATATTGAAGCCTGTTCATCTTTTATAAGACAGAGTTTGTTCAACCCCATCGTAGTTGCATGTGGCATAAAATACCGAAATATGGTTCGCCTAACACCTTCACGAACCACTAGCTCCTGAACCTCCCTAACTTCTTCATAACCAACATTAATTTTCTTCTTCCCCTTTTCTAACTTCCGCCATTTGCCGCCAATACTAGTTTCGCCGATTGTGTGGGTGGAATGAACGGCTTTTGGTTTGGGTTGAGATGAAGAAGGGGTGGTGTGATTGGTGGGTTTGGTGGTTGAGCGAGTGGAAGGTGTGGATTGAGATCGAGGTGAGGGTGCCATGGTGAGATGAAGGTTGAATGTATTGGGTTTTGGAATTTGTGGGTTTCGAAAAAGAAGGTGATGGTATGATGATGGTAGAGATGGTGTTTGGTAGGAGTATAAGTAGTCAAAGGAAGATTGAATTGTGGTAGAACTAGGAAAGTAGGATAGTTGTATTATGGTAAGTATAGGATTGTAAAATTTGGAAATCTAGGTTAAATCTTTTATTTATGATAAAAGAGCTATGATAAGATTATGGAAAGATATTTTTGGTAAAAGATTGAAAAGAATAACCCAAATTAGGTTGAAAATTTAACAGAATAAACTTCAAAATTTCGGCCAAAAATAATATCGTGAGAGGACGGAATTTGATTTGTATTTCGGCATAAAATATAAATAACATATAGACGGAATATTATTTTAATATAATACAACATTTAACAATTATAAACTTGCAGCGGAATATACGGACACAGTCATATAATATCATCTAAATAGAGTCAGACATAAAAATAAGAAATATTTATGACAATTTTAGGTGCCACCTATTAAACCAATTTCCAACCGTAAAGTCTTAAAACGTTCTTTGGCCAATGCCTTTGTCAAAATATCTGCCCATTGTTTTTCCGTACTACAAAATTCAAGCCTTATATGGCCCTTATCAACATGGTCTCTAAGAAAATGATGTCTAATACCAATGTGCTTAGTACGCAAGTGTTGCGCGGGTTTTTTAGATATAATTATAGCACTCGTGTTGTCACATAAAATTGGAATACATCCAACATGCACACCATAGTCAGATTATTGTTGCTTTAACCATAGTAATTGAGAACATACCAAGGCAGCAACAATATATTTGGCTTTCGCAGTAGATAAGGCGACTGAATTTTGTTTCTTTGAACCCCATGCAATGATGCATGGTCCAACAAAAGTAGCTAATACAGATGTACTTTTTCTGTCAAGTGAACAACCTGCATAATCTGCATCTGAATACCCTATGAGATCAAAATTACTTTCATGTGGATATCACAAATATGCTTTTGATGTACCAATTAAATACCTTAAGATTTTTTAACTTCAATCATATGTTACTCTTTAGGGCACGATTGAAATCGAGCACAAACACATACACAAAACATAATATCCGGTCTACTTGCAGTTAAATATAGAAGTGAGCCAATCATACCTCAATAAGTCATCTCATCGACAGACTTACCATGTTCATCTATAGTCAATTTCTTATCTATGACCATTGGGGTGGCCATTGGATGAGAATTTTCCATACCAAACTTTCTGATTAACTCCTTGATGTATTTATGTTAGTGAATAATGATGCCTTCACTAGTTTGTTGTATTTGAAGTCCTAGGAAGAACTTGAGTTCTCCCATCATGCTCATCTCGAACTCTGAGGTTATCAAATCTGAAAAATACTTGCACAACTTATTATTAGTTGAGGCAAAAATAATATTGTTCCGGGTGTAATTCCGGAGCAGGATTTGTTACCACGTAAGCTTGTAGAATGATGACTTTGCTTGACTCTTCCTTTCGGCCTCTCCTGAAACAATGAACAAACTGAGGGCTCGGCTTGGTACCGAGCGTACTCACTCCGACGCTCAAGTCAGTAAACTTAAAAGGAATTAAGTTGTGTGTTACTTGGCAAAGTATATTGTAGAGAGATAAGGGAGTTTATACCAGATTAGTGTATTGTGAGATGAATTGTGGATTATTAGATTATTTTCAGATCCTTTTCTCAATGAGAGAAGTGGAGTATTTATAGACTTTCAACTTTTGTCACGTAGTGGCCAAGTGGCCAAGTGGCAGAGCAGGTGGAAAGACTGTTCTACCCTCGGCCGAGGGACCCATGGCAGGCCGGCGGGCCTGGTTGACTCCATGCCGAGGGGACTTGGATGTGAGTACGCGGTAATGTCTCCCGGCTGGCTAGTTGCCTAGCCGAGACCCAAGTGACAGGCCGACAGGCTGCGTCGGTTAGGATGTCTAAGACGTTGACTTGCTGTGGATATCTTTGACCTTGCTCAATATGTTGACTCGGTTAGCGGGTACAGAATATGCCCCTTCAGTTTGCTCCCAGTGTAGTCTATGCCGTGGTATGGACCTACGATGAGTGTTGAGCGTATTCTGCGCAAGTTAATATTTCTTCCCCGGCTTCTTCTTCCTCGGCTTGCTTCTGTTCAGGCCGTACCATATCCCCCCTCCACATGGTTGTTTAATGGACATCCAATGTGGAAAAGAAAATGGCACGGGCCGGGACCGAGGTTGAGAGTGCCGTGTGCTTTTGATTGCCCCCGGCCTGTCTGTCTTTGCTTTGTTGATCAGCTGGCCGTTAGCGAGTGGATACCAAGGAGCGTGTTGGAGAAGATACGTCAATTGACATTCTGCCAAGGAGCGTGTCAAAGAAGATTTGTAACTGTATGTCGATTGACATTCCGTGGCTGCATGTCTGACGCGTGGCTTGGCATTGATTGGTTGACGCTTCATGGGCTTTGCCCTGATTGGTCCGTTTCGTGGGCTTTGCTCTATAAATAGAGCAGTTAGCCCCTGATTTTGGCCACCAAAAATTCACTTTCTCAAAAAAATTTCTTCTCTCTAGCTTTCTTCGACGAAACTTATCTCTAGTCTTCAAAGCGTTACTCGGCGTAACACTTTTCCAAGGTAAACAAACAAATTTTTTCAACTTTTATTTGTTAAGTATTTGTTGTCATGTCTTCTGCGATCTTTGGACCCGGATTACCACGCGGGGGGTGAACCACCGCGTCCTGATGAAGAGGAGGCACTGGTTGTCACCCCGATAGGGTTTGGGGGTCCCAAGCCGCTTTCTCCTGAGATTGATCCAAAATTTTTGGAGAGTTTCGAGGATGATGGTGATGATGAGGGTGATGATGATGATGATGATGAGGCGACCCCTTCTGTCGTAAGGAGGCCGCTTATTTCGGGGCACGGTGATGCCTGCTCGATTAGTCCTGACCGTGCCTGGACGAACAAGTTTGCCAGTTGTTCTGGTTCTGAACTTTTTGAACACCATTACTCGTTCGGTAGGGGGTATAGAATTGTTATCCCTAAGGAGGGTCAGGCCGTCTGTTGCCCTCCCGCGGGCTGTATCGGCGTATACATCAGACACCTGGAGTATGGGCTCCGGTTTCCTCTGAATGAATACGTTGCTGCTATTATTAAAGCGATGAATGTCGCTGTGGCCCAACTGCATCCGTTGGTCATCAGGACGATTGTTGGCTTTGTGTGGTTGTGTCTTTTCAAAGGGGAGGCTCCAACGGTGAACCTCTTCCGCCGGCTCCACCAGCTTAAACAATCTACCCTAGGCGGCCAGGGGTGGTACAACATACAAACCGAGCCGGGCTTCATCACCGTTTCCAAGCTGACGTCTTGCAAGGACTGAAGGGGGCGGTAGGTATACGTTGAGGTTCCGGAGGACTATCCGCTGCCCCGATCCTTCTAGGACCGCGTCAATTTGCGGTGCGAGAGTAAAGGGGAGCATGATAGATACGTCTCCCGGAATAAGCTTAAGATGGATGCCAGCAGGGTCTATCTTAATGAGGACGAAAAACGGGCAATGAAGCTATTTGAGGCTGAGAAGGATGGGACGCCGAAGGGATGGATGCCCCGTCGAGATCGTTCTTCGGATGAGCCGTGCTCGCCACGTCGACCTCATACCGGCCCTCGAACAGGGTGAGTGGGGTCGGTGTGAGGCCCATCTTTGCTTTTTATGTTTCTGTTTTTGAACTTGTTTTATTTCTTTTGCTTAACTCCTGCTTCGTTTCTTTTGCAGACCGATTTGGCCCGGGACTGTCTGCCTCCGTCCTCGAGAGGTTGGGACTTGACGAGAACGGGAGAGTTGTTGAGTTGTATCCTAAGGCCCAGACACGTGATCGCCGACCGGCCCCAAACGAACTTATGGAGCAGCAGTTGAAGGCACTGGATGTGACGGCGACTCAGGCGCGGATTGCCGGTAACGTGCCACGCCGCAAACCAAAGGCAACGTCTATGGTGGCGACGGCGTCAACTCCGGCTCAGTCTTCAATCCCCGTGGTCAAAAAGCAGCAGGTGTTCATAGATGTTGAGGAGGAGGTCACTGTTGCGGAGGCTCCTCCTTCTTTAAATAAGAGAAAAGAGACCGAGTCTGCCGCCGCTGCTATTATCGAGGCCGGTAAAGAAAAGGGGCCTCCAACCAAGAAGGCCAACGCTGGTACGGATCTAACCTGTGGCTCAGATTTAGCAGGTTCGTTAGGCATTCCTGATGACAGGCTTTCTGACATGTCAATGAATGTTGACATGGATGCTTTGTCCAAATTTTTTGTAGATCAACCGCTGCCGGCTGTCCCTCTCACTGAACGGCAATCGGAGAAGCGGCCAGTGCAGACGGGTAACCAAAATGTCATCGTCGACTCCTCCTCCCTGAAGCCTTCCGCCGCTCAGCTTGTGGCGGAAGGCACAAGGTTGTGCAAGAAGTCGGCGAAGTGGAATGAATGCGGCGCGCTCATATTATGGAGCAAGAAACGGTCATGGCTCGAGCTGCTCCTGCGGTTGAACGGCTTAGGCTCGATCTTGATGCCTCTAAGCAAGTGGCCGAGAAGGCGAAGAAGGACCTCCAGGCCGCCGAAAATGATTTCCTCGCTGAGCGAAAGCTCAAGGAGGATCTTTGAGAAGCCGGTCCCTGCCGAGAGGGCCAAGGTTGAGGCCGCTTGGGGCCGATCCGCTAAGGCTGCGGAGGAGCGGGACAAGCTTCGGGGTGGTTACGACACTTGTGGTTGGTAAGAGGAAGAATGGAAGTCTCTGTATTTGGCTCGGGCGAAGGGACACGGGAACACAAGGTTATCCTCGCCCCGAGGGAGAAGGACATTGAGACGCTCCAAACCGTCATCATCCCTAACATGTGTGCCCGATCTGGGACCGGGCCGAAGATGCCACCGGGAAGTAATCGAGAGCTCTTTCCTAAAGACCCCTTCCCGTGGCAGGATTTTGACCGGCTTCTTGATGAGAAGGCGGCCTGCTGGAGGCAAAGGCTGCGGAGAAGGGAGAGGCTGCGAAGGCCGCCGAGGAGGCTGCGGAAGAAGGCGACCCATGCTGAAAAGGTGAAGGCGGCCTGGGAGGAAGCTGAGAGGGCAAAGGCGGTGAAGGCGCCAAGTCGGCTTCGGGTCGCCCACGATGGTGATCTTTACTTACGATGGCGAGCGAAACGAGCATAGGGAGACGGAGGTCGTCACCGGATTCACCGGCCCTTGAGACGATTTCCACTTTGTTCGGGGCCAACTATTGAGCCTTTCCTCCCTGCCATCTTTTTTGGCGCTTCCAATTCTTATGTCTGTAACCTTTTGCTGTACCTTTCTTTTTTTTGTTGAACTTTGGTAGGTAGTGTTTAGGCTATCCCTATGGGGACGGCCGTCAACTTCTTTCTTGTATTACCTGTGAACATTTTTAATAAGAGTTTGTTTATTTTGCCTCGGCTTGTCCGGGGCTTTGATCACAATCCTTCATTCAGTTGTCTTCTTTCGTTATTAAATAAGCGCTTTTTTTTTCGTTTTTACCTTCGGCTTGGCCGAGGCAGTTAGAATGCGTATCTCAACTGTACTTAACGTTTTTTTTTTAAACATGTTGGCATGTCGGTCGCTTCCTCCTTCACTCTCGGTCTGGCCGAGGCTTCAGATTTGCGCTTCCCAACCGCCGTTGTGAACATGTTAGCGTATCGGTTGTTGTGTCCCCGTCACTTCCGGCTTTGGCCGAGGCAATCGAGGTTACGGCGCGACAGTGTTCGTATCTGTAGGCGTGTTGATCGCTTCCTCTTTCACTCTCGGTCTAGCCGAGGCGTCCGATTTACGTTTCTCAACCGTACTTATACGTTCCTAAGCATGTTGGTCGTTATGGCGAGTATCAACTGCTGTTGGCAAGTCGCGTTTCCCTCGTCACTCCCGGCTTTGGCCGAGGCAACCTAGTTTACGTTTTGACTGCTGTCCGTATCTATAGACATATTGATCGCTTCCTCTGCAACCCCCGGATTGGCCGGGGCAGTCATATTTGCGTCTCAACAGTGCTCATACGCTTTTATACTTCGGTAGTGACTGCCCGGCTTTGGCCGCGGCGTCTACTCTGGCATGACTATGGAGGGGACAAGTATTTTGATGGAAAACTTGGATCACTTTTTATAAGGTATAATCACACGTTGGGGTGTCCACAACGGTCTCGGACACCTCCGCCGCTATATGAAATATTTCCTTAGGTTGTCTGTGTTCCAGTGGCTCATTAGAGGCACTCCCTCCATGTCTGTCAGCGAGTATGTCCCCGGCCTCATTTCTTCAACCACTTTGTAGGGTCCTTCCCAGTTGGCCGTCATTTTACCATGGATGTTTCCTTTGTTGGTCGCGGCTGACTTTCTTAGGACTAGATATCCTACTCCTAAGTCTCTTTTGTGGACCCTACGGTTGTATGCTCTTCTCATTCGGTTTTGATATACTGCCAAGTTAAGCCGTGCCGTGTCTCGGCTTTCTTCGACCAGGTCTAGGGAGGCTTTCAGGCCTTCCTCATTTTCGATCCCAGGTTAAAGGTTTGCGTTCGAATGTCGGCACCGCCGCTTCATTAGGCGGGACGGCTTGGACCCATAGACTAGTTGGAATGGACTGCCCCCGTTGCTTCTTTCTCCGTGGTTCTAAGGGACCACAGACGCCGGTAGTTCATCACCCACCTTCCCTTTAGATCTTCAACCTTCTTTTTCACCCGTTTAGGATTGTTTTGTTAGTTTTGCTTCCGCCGCCCGTTGCTCGAGGGTGGCGGACGGAGGAGTATGCAAACTTGATACCGAGCTCTTCTAGCCAGTTCATCACCATGTCACTCCAAAACTCTCGGCCGTGGTCAAATACCATGACTTGGGGTAACCCAAAATGAGTTATGATGTTCTCCCAGATTACCTTTCTTACGACTGTCGTGGTCTTGGCAGGTACCGCGATAGCTTCGACCCATTTGGTGAAGTAGTCAACGGCGACGATGAGGTACTTCCTTCCTCCGGAGGCCGTTGGAAATGGCCCTAATAAATCCATCCCCCACTGTGCAAATGGTAGGGAGCTAAGTACTGGTTGCAAGTCTCGGGAAGGTGCGTGTATCACCGGAGCATGCATCTGACAGTTCTTGCACTTCTTGGTCTTAACTCTGGAATCCTCAAGCATGGTAGGCCAGAAGTAGCCGGCTCGGAGAGCTTTGTGGGCTAGCGTTCTTGCCCCCATGTGATGTCCACAGATGCCTTCGTGAATCTCTGTCAGTATGAGCTCCGCGTCGGCTGGGCCGACACATTTCAAAAGTGGTCTTATTACGGACCTTCTGTATAGTTCTCCTTTGAACACTAAGTACCTTGCGGCGATCCTTCTTATCTTCTGGGAGAGTCTGCGGTCCTCCGGTAACTCTTTTGTTAGTTTGTATTTCATTATCGGAGTCATCCACGTCGTCTCGGCTTCTATGTCGCCCACCATGCCGACGGTCTCAGTGATGCTTTTAGCATTCCTGATATCCACCAGCATGGTTCGACTGACATTCTTGATGGTTGAACTGGCAAGTTTTGAGAGAGCGTCGGCTCGGTTGTTCTCAGACCTGGGGATGCACTGGATTTGGAAAGATTTCAATTTAGCAGTGTCCGCTTTTACCCTTTCCAGGTATCTTACCATCCTATCGTCTCGAGCCTCATACTCTCCTCTGATTTGGTTAGTCACCAATAGTGAGTCTGTCTTCAACACAATGTGTTCCGCCCCGGCAGCTCTAGCTAGCTCGACTCCAGTTATCACCGCCTCGTATTCGGATTCGTTGTTTGAGGCCGAGAAGTTAAACTTCAAGGCATACTCAAACTCGTCCCTGTTTGGGCTGATGATAAGGATGCCGGCTCCTGAGCTGTTCGTCGTGGAGGACCCGTCGGTGTATACTTCCCACACTCCGGGATTTGGTTTTTCTTGATATGTGCACTCGGCCAGGAAGTCTGCAAGTGCCTGCCTCTTTATCGAGGGCCTCGGCTTGTATTGAATGCCGAAGCCGGATAGCTCTACTGCCCATTTGATGAGCCTGCCGGATTTTTCGAATTTTTCCAATGTTTTCTCCAATGGCTGGTCGGTTAGGACTGTCACGGGATGTGCGTCGAAGTATGGTTTTAGTTTCCTTGCGGCAACAACGACAGCAAAGGCTGCTTTTTCGATCAGCGGGTAATTTCTTTCGGCGGCCAGCAGTGTATGGCTGATAAAGTAGATTGGGTGTTCTTTGCTTGTCTTCTTCTCGACGATTACGACACGACCGTGGCCGAGGTAACGCTATGTATAGATATAGCGTCTCCCCAAAGATCGGCACCGACGGGGACGGGAGAGTTAGAAGATGAGCTTTGATTGCTGAAGCCGTGCTCTGTTCCTCCCCCCAGCTGAAGTCTTTATTCCCCTTCAACACTTTGAAGAATGGGGTGCTCTTGTCGGCTGACCGAGAGATGAAACGGGCGAGAGCCGCCATCCTCCCGGTCAACATCATAACCTCTTTTCGATTCCTCGGCTCCGGTAGGTCCAGTGTTGCTTGGACTTTCTCGGATTGGCATCAATTCCCCGGCGCCGACAAGCACGCCGAGGAACTTACCTGCCCAGACACCGAAGTTGCATTTCATTGGGTTAAGTTTCATCTTGTATTTCCTTAGTGAACAAAATGTTTCGCTCAAGTCGGCCAAGTGCTCATTTGTCGGACTTGTTTTTTACAATAGCATCGTCGACGTAAGCCTCGATGTTTCGCCCTTTTTGATCTTGAAACACTTTGTCCACCAGCCTAGTGTAAGTTGCGCTAGCGTTTTTCAAACCGAACGGCATCATTTTATACATGTATGTGCCGTGTATGGTGATGAATGCGCACTTAGGCATGTCTTCTTCGGCCATGAATACCTAATGGTACCCCGAGAAGGCGTCTAGCAGGCTTAGCATAGTGTAGCCTGCCGTTGCGTCAATTAAGCTATCTATTCAAGGCAAGGGATAACAATCTTTAGGGCATGCTTTATTAAGATTTGTAAAATCAACACACATCCTCCACCCCCCTGATGACTTCTTCACCATTACAACATTCGCTAGCCACTCAGGGTAAGTACAAGGCATGATAAAGCCTGCCTCTAACAATTTATCTACCTCGGCCTTGATGGCCTCATCTTTCTCGGCCGAGGAGTTCCTCATCTTCGCTTGACGGGCGGCGTTGGAGAGCACGTTCGGCTTGTGAACGATCACCTCTAGGCTCACGCCCGGCATCTCGGCGGGCCGAGTACGCGAAGACGTCTTTGTTCTTCCTCGGCAGGTCTAGGAGATCGACTCTGAATTTTGGCTCCAGGCCGACACCGACATTTACGGTGCGTCCTGGGTCAATTTCCACTTGCTCGGTCTCGGCTCCCTCGACCATGCTGACGTTGTTGGTGCTCATCGGATCACCCTCCTGTCGTAAGGATGGGCTCTTCCCCTTCTCTGATTTCTTCGCCACTTTGAGGGATTGCATGTTACACCCTCTGGCAGATATTTGGACATTGACAATTTTGTCTCTCTCGTCCTTTGAGACGAGCTTTTGTGCCTCCCCGGTCCGAGACATACATCAATGTCGGGGCCGGATGGACATTACAAAGATCGGCCTCGCTCAAAGTAACCCGGCCTATCAGAACATTGTAGGCGGACGAACCATCAATGACCACGAACTCAGATAAAACATTCTTGGCCGCATCCGTCTGGCCGAACATCACCGGCAACCTGATTGACCCCAGGGGCACCAGGCCGGCTCCCGAGAAGCTGTATAGTGGGTTGGTGCAGGGGCTCAGGTCCTCAATCTTCAGACCGAGATTGAGGAAGCATTCCCTGAACATGATGTTTGTGTAGGCGCCTGTATCAATTAGGCACCTCTTAACCAAGTGGTTGGATATGTCCAGGTGGACTACCAGCGGGTCGCTGTGCGGGGCTACGACTCCTTCGTAGTCTTTCCTTCCGATGGTTATATCGGGGACGGTGGAAGCGGGGATCGCTGTGGTGGGCACAAAGTTGATGGCTTGGTAAAGCTCATTTAGGTGCCGTTTGTGCCCATTTGCTGACCCTCCGTTCTCGTTTCCTCCGATAACCACCTGGATCACTCCCATCCTCTAGAATACTGATTTCCTATTCGCCCCGTCGGAGCTCGTTTCCGGGGCCCCAGCTACATACTTGCTGAGGGCCCCCTTTCGGATCAGCTCCTCGATGGCGTTCTTTAGATGCCGACGATTTGTCGGTCTTATGGCCGGGCTGGCCGTGGTAATCGCAAAATTGGCTTGCGTCGACTTCCGCCCTCGTCTTGGGGGTCTTGGCCACTTCGCCCTTCATTCTTGCTCGGGCGAAGACCTCGGCGGAGATTTGACCGGGGGTGAGACCGTCGTCATCCGCTTCGGGTGTATGGTCCCGAACTCCCCGGCGCCCGCCGAGTTACGCTTCTGTTAAATCTCTCGGCCGTGACCGATTCATGTCACGGCGACCTTCATCGACATTCTCCCGTGGCTCTTCCTTTCGGGTGCCCAACTTCACCGTGGCCTACCCAGTCTTGTGGTAATCCTCCACCTTTACGGCTCGGTCGGCCATCTTTCGCGGAGTCCGAGGTTGAGGTCCTCGCACTTGATCAGCTCATTTTTGAGCTCGCCTTTCGGGAGGCCTTTCATCAGTGCGAAGGCCGCCAGTTCGGTGTTCAGCTCACGGATCTGCTGAGCTTTTGCGTCGAACCTCTTCACATAGCTTCGTAGAGACTCGTCCTCCCCCTATCGGATAGTGAGGAGATCCGATGTCTCCACGGCCCTTCTCTTGTTGCAGGCGTACTGGGCTATGAAGTTATCCCTTAGGTCGGCGTAGCAGTATACCGAACCATTAGGCAGCCCCTTGTACCAACTCTGGGCCATCCCATGCAGGGTTGTTGGGAAGACTCGGCACCATACCTCATCAGGCTGCTTCCATACCGACATGTAAGACTCGAAAGCCTCGGCGTGGTCGGTTGGGTCACTGTCCCCTTTGTATGATAGGGACGGCAGCTTCAGTTTGGTTGGCACGGAGACTTCGAGGACATAGGCACTGAGGGGCTGTCTGACCACGTGTCGAATGACACGTGGCGATCGGCTCCTCGCAGCCCTAGTTCGGCTCCTCTCCCCGTGGCGGGAAGGGCTTCTTGTTGTCCGACTTTGGAGAGTCGGACTTCTTTCTTCATTTCTTCGGGGGTGGCCTCGTTGTTGCCGCGGCGACGCTATCCTCTCGCGAGTGGGGGAAGGACTTTCGTCTGCATCGCGCACACGGCTCCGCCGGCGTCCTAGTATGCATGGCTCCTTGTATCGCCCCGGACAAGTTGTTCGGGGTCACTTTATGGGCCCTGGTCACCTGTGGGTGTGCTGCCGTCACCGTCGTTGCGGCGAGGGTGATCGGCGTATTACCCATCAGGTCCAGGAATAGCTTCAGTTTGGCTGCATCGACCACATGTCCCATGACAATGACATGGCCAGTAAGGCGCGGTGTTTACGTAGTATCGGCATCCCGTATGCGGTTGAATTACTCGGCCGGTGGGGGACTGCCCGATCTCAGAATTAGGGACTGTGTCATCCTGCTAGAATGCAGTTTCGTCGCTCACAATTATTTCTTGTTGTTTTGACATCTTCTTAGCTTGCTGGGTGGGTTTCGTTTTGTGTTTTTTTTGGTAAGGGATTTGACTAGCTTTTAGTATCTTTCCCCACAGACGGCGCCAATTGTTCCGGGTGTAATTCCGGAGCAGGATTTGTTACCACGTAAGCTTGTAGAATGATGACTTTGCTTGACTCTTCCTTTCGACCTCTCCTGAAACAATGAACAAACTGAGGGCTCGGCTTGGTACCGAGCGTACTCACTCCGACGCTCAAGTCAGTAAACTTAAAAGGGACTAAGTTGTGTGTTACTTGGCAAAGTATATTGTAGAGAGATAAGGGAGTTTATACCAGATTAGTGTATTGTGAGATGAATTGTGGATTATTGGATTATTTTCGGATCCTTTTCTCAATGAGAGAAGTGGAGTATTTATAGACTTTCACCTTTTGTCACGTAGTGGCCAAGTGGCCAAGTGGCAGAGCAGGTGGAAAGACTGTTCTACCCTCGGGCGAGGGACCCATGGCAGGCCGGCGGGCCTGGTTGACTCCATGCCGAGGGGACTTGGATGTGAGTACGCGGTAATGTGTCCCGGCTGGCTAGTTGCCTAGCCGAGACCCAAGTGACAGGCCGACAGGCTGCGTCGGTTAGGATGTCTAAGACGTTGACTTGCTGTGGATATCTTTGACCTTGCTCAATATGTTGACTCGGTCAGCGGGTGCAGAATATGCCCCATCAAATATCATCAACGTAAATTTGAACAACTAATAAATCTGAACCCTCGGATTTTAAAAACAAGGTTTTATCGACAAATCCTCTTTTGAAATCACTTTGAAGAAGCAATTTAGACAATCTGTCATACCATGCCCCGGGAGCTTGTTTCAAACCATATAAAGCCTTGTCTAATTTAAATACGTGGTTTTGAAATTTGCTATCCAGAAATCAAGGGGGTTTCTCTACAAAGACTTCTTCTTCCAAATATCCGTTAAGAAAAGCAGTCTTAACGTCCATTTGAAATAATTTGAGTCTTTTATGAGTTGCAAACGCAATTAATAGACGAATACCCTCAAGTCGAGCCGCGGGAGCAAATGTCTCATCATAGTCGATTCCTTCTTGTTGATTGTATCCTTGTACAAATAATCGAGCCGTATTTTGAACTATGATTCCTGTATTATCCAACTTGTTTCTGAACACCCATCTTGTGCCTATGATAGATCGATCTTTAGGTCTAGGAACTAAGTGCCATACTTTGTTCCTTTCAAACCGTTGTAGCTCTTCTTACATGGCGACAATCCAATCTAGTTCCGCAAGGGCTTCCTTGATGTTGGTCGGATCGATATTAGAAAGGAATGAGTGGAATGAGCAAAAATTATTCAAGTTCCTTCGAGTTTGAACCCCTTTCTTTATACTTCCAAGTATGCTATCCATTGGATGAGAATTCTTATATTTCCAATTTTTAGAAACTGTAGGTGCATCGTCATCTGAGCTTGTAGCCTCATCTGAATCCGGATTAAGAGTTGTTCCCCCTGAGTCCAATTCCGAAATTATAGTAGAAACAGTTATAACCTTCAACTTACTTCTTTGATTTGGACTCAAGGTTATAGCTTCATCAGCTATAACTTTGGAATGTAAACTCTTATTCGGAGAGGAAGTTATGGTATCATCAACTACAACTTCACCTTCCTTTTCTTTATCATTTGGGGCGATAGTAAGCTCATCATTTGTGATTTCAATTTCCTTTTCTTCCTCATCCAGTTCTGGAGAGACACTTATGAATAAACGAAAGTCAGGTTCTTCCTCATCCTCTTCTTCATCCTGTATAGGCTTATCAAAAGAATCATTCTCATCAAAACTAACATGAACACTTTCTTCAATGCATAATGTTCTTTTATTGAAAACCTTATATGCCTTACTATGATCAGAATAACCAATGAAACACTACAACAAATTGTCACTTACGCTACGAATTATGCCACGGGAATTTATAATTCGTGGCTAAATTCTGCGTAGCCACGGAAAAAACATAATCATTATTTTGGAAAAGAATTTATGCCATAGGATAACTTTTCCTGTGGCCAAAAGTCACTTACGCCACGAATTAGGCTACACCTGTGGCAAATAATCATTTTAGCCACGAGCAATGTCACACACGTAGCGAAATTTTATTTAGCCACGCAATGTCCCGTGGCAAAAAAAAATAATTTTAGCCACGTACAAACAAACACCCGTGGCGAGTATCTTTTCCGACTTAAATTAAGATATTTTCATGTTAAGGCAAACCTAAAAATTGGTTGATTAAAAAAATAAAAAATCTGAATGATTTTTAATCAAATATAAATAATATGAAAATACATTTAAATATAAAATTTTGGAAACACTTTCCTTAATTTAATTAGTATTTTTTATTGTTTTATTTACTTTAATAAGAAATTTTAAAATTTTATAAACTTATATGTAAGCAAAGAAAAGTTATATGTTTTGTAGGTTTTTAAAAACATTGATAATTTAAGAAATTTATTTTAATATATATATTTTTTAATGAAGTCGTGAATTTCCTTTACTTTTTAAATCAAAACTTTATAATCTTGAGTAACAATCTTTAATGACCGTATCACATTTAAAGACATAACATATCAAATTAAATGAATAAGTTATTTATCATATATCTTAGAGAAATCTAAAATTAATATATTGTCAAACCGTTTCATTCAAAATTAGATTTACAACTTTATTTGTAAGATATTTAAAGAAAAATTTGAATTTGATATAAAATTTAACTTGTTCAGGAAAAAAATTTGGGAAATTTTTTTTAGGAGTGAAAAAGAAACAAAAATTAGATTAAAAAAATTATTAAATAAAATAAGTGCGCTAAAAATGGAAGTAAAAAAAATAATCTCCTACAAATCAATTAAAAAAAACATACTGAAAAAATTATCAATATATAAATTCAATATGTTGAATTTTTTCATTGAAAATGAGCGCATAATAAGGAAAATATAGAAATTATAATAATTTAAAGTCACAAGTACAAATAATGTGAAATTTTTGAGGAAAAAAACGATAAATCATAACAAAGAGAAATAACCTTAGGAAAATAAGCGATTCTGTTGTACGACAATCTTTTTCGTGTTTTTGGGTTAAAAGTGATTACTTTTTGGTTAATAGTGACCACTTTGGGGAAAAAAGACCATTAGTTATAAAAAGCGGTCATTATTTTACAAAAAAATGGTCACATTTTTCATATCGCAGGTATGACGGTCATACTATAGAATTTGGATAGAAAAATATACGAAAAAATGAGTACACGAGAAATAAAAATAAGAATGTTGAGAAACTAAAGAAATAAAAAAATGTTAGGAAAACGGGATTAAGTTTACTTTTTAGAGATAATGGTTTTGCTGAGTTCAGCAAAAAAAATGACGTCAAAATTATAGTCGGGAGGTTAACATCGAAAATTTGATTGTTTTGGCCAAAATAATGTTTTTCTCGCAATAATTTGAAAATCATGTAACATTTTTGTAATTAAATAGTATTAAAGGTAAATTTTAAAAGAAAAAAAAATAAACTTAAAAGGATTCAAAGTGTTAATTATATCAACAAAGTTAACTTTCAATTTCGATAGCACATCAAAAGAACTCTATGGTTAAGCGTGCTGAGGTGAGAGTTGTGTTGGGATGGGAAACCTCCTGGGAAGCCTCTCCGATGCGCACGGATGCATGATTGATGAAAACATGTTAACATTCAAATTAATCGAGTTAACTAGTGAAACAAATACCTAGATTGTCACGGTTCCATATATGAAAAAACATTCATTGTGAAAAAAAAACAAATTATTTTACGTTTTGTTTATTTAATTTTCATATATGTTGTTTGCCAAGGGAATTATTTTTTGGCCACGGGAAATATTTTTGGCAACGGGAGTTATTAACCACGAGAGAATCCGGGGCCAAAAATTCAATAATAGCCACGTTCTTATTTTTCCCGTGGCTATCTCTTTGCCACGGCCACTTGCGTCACGGAAGGTATTCCCGTGGCAAAATTATTTAGCCACGGAAATTTAGCACTTGCGCCACGAATTTAGCCGTGGTCCAAGTGCTCATTTGTTGTAGTGAAAATAGCCTCATCACTTCTAGGATCAAACTTACTTAACCTATTTTTCCCATTGTTATGAACAAAACATTTACTTCTAAAACAACGTAAATGAGAAATATTAGGTTTTTGACCCCTAAGAAGTTCATAAGGAGTTTTCTTTAAAATAGGTCTAATCATAACATGGTTATGAATATAACATGATGTACTAATAGCTTCAGCCCAAAAATTGCGAGGTAAACCACTACATAACAACATAGTGCGAGCCATATCTTCTAAGGTTCTATTCATACGTTCAACAACACCGTTTTGTTGTGGGGTACATGGTGCAAAAGAGTTATGTCCTACACCATTTCCCCTACAATATTCTATGAAGGGTTGATTATCAAATTCGGTGCCATGATCCGTACGAATAGAAATAAGACTTCTCCTGTATTTGTTTTGAACAAGTTTCATTAAACAACCAAATTCATTAAACGTCTCATCTTTAGAATGCAAAAAGATAAGCCACATGTACGTAGAATAATCATCAACTAGAACGAAAATATCCTGGATCCGCCTCTAATTCTTACCTTCATAGGGCCACATAGATCCATATGTACGCGTTCTAGACCTTCATTCGTGCTTACAACTCACTTAGGCTTGAAGGACTATCTTACATGTTTGCAATGAGCACAAGTGTCACACATCTTCTCTTGATCGAATTTGATCTTTGGTAATCCTTCGACCAAATCCCATCTTTTAAGCTTGTTCAACATAGGCGAGCTTATGTGACCAAATCTCTTGTGTCATATTTAAGGATCATCTAAAGTAGCTTTCATACATGTAAAAAAATTAGGAGGACCCGCATTTAAATCAACCATATAAACGTTTCTTTTAGGTTGTCCCTCTAAAATAACTCTACTTGTTCCTTCAATTCTTATACGACAAGTATTTGAATGAAAAATAACTTTATTTCCCTTGTCGCATAATTGAGAGATACTAAGTAAGTTAGGCCTTAATCCCTTCACAAGATATACATCATTGATGTATCTTCAAAGGTAACTCTACCTCCACCGAAGGGTTCAAGTGAAAGAAATAGTTTCTTATCTCCAGTCATGTGCCTTGAACAACCACTATTAAGGTACCATTGATTGTTTTCTTTCACCACAACCTGCAAAACATTCAAAGACAATTTTTAGGTACCCAAGCTAAGTTGGGTCCTTTAGTGTTAGTTGCCCTAAATACCATGTCTTTTCTTAACCATACTTGCCTAAAGGTCTTCCTTTTTAATGATGAGTAATGTATAGAATAAGTCTTTGGCTTTGAAGGTTCTTTAGGTCTTTTGTCTAAGGGGTATGTTCATTTCTGGGTGTCTATTGGATCTAACATTTTGTGAATTATTGGTTTTTCTGGGAACATTACTATGTTTTGGTTCACTAGCCTTTTTCTTACAATCAAAGCTCATGTCATAGAACCAACGAAAATTATTGTTCCTATCTTCTTCATGATCTGATTCACAAAAAGAACTAAGGTCTTCTTCATCAAACGGTGTAAAGAATTTTGACAAATTTAATTCCCTCATTTAAGTCTTCTACACGTTTGACACAATAGTCTATGAGATGACCAGTAAGACCTCAGTAATTGCAAATCAGATATTTAGGTAAATCAACATACTTTCTCTTTTTGAATTCATGTTCAGAAGGGGTAGATTTGCATTTAGTATGGTCTCTACGGCCCTAACTGTAATACCTGGTCATTATGGGACCCGTACTTGGACCTTGGGATGCGTGAGAGGACCTTTAGACCCGATAAGAGATCACTCGGGCGGCAAGGATAGCCTTAGACTTGACCAAATTGAGCTGCAGTGGACCGAGTAGGTCCACTCGATCGAGTGAAAAGTATACTCGACCGAGTGAGTCTACTCGACCGAGTGAGGTACCTACTCGATCGAGTGAGTCCACTCGACCGAGTGGACTCGACACTCAGTCAAGTGACGCTATTCAGAACACGGGTTAAACCTTTTCTTGCCTAACCCTAAAATCATCTCTATATTTCTCCTTATCTCTCCAAACTCTCTCCCTTCTCTCTAAAACCCTTACAAACACCTACTACTTGGGATTCAAGCTTGTATTAGTGGATTTCCCACCTTCATCTTCATCCCTTCATCTAATAAGTAAAGATCTACCCTTTTCTAGTCTTTTAAACCCTAACTTTTGCGGGGGATTTTGTTATGAGTAATTAATTAGTAATTAGCATGTGTAATAGGGGTAATTAAGGGGTAATAATAAGCGGCTTTGTAGTATATATTAGTATATGATGTATTGTGATAGTTATTATGAGATTTGTATAGGATGAGACGGTTCCGTGAGACGGTTTCGATTCGGAGTCGAGTAACCTGCTAAAAGGTAGGTTAATCCTATTGGGTTTCAATAATAGGGTGTTGTTTATGTTGTTGTTGTGATTAGTCTCACATGATTAGGGCATTTACATTGCAACATGTTTAGTGGTTAATTGCATCATTAAGAGGATGATTATGATATGTTGGGTTATATTTCATGTATTGGTTATCATTGTGTATGGGGAGGATGTGTTGTTGTTGAGGAGACGTAAGACGGTTGGGAGACCGTCTTATGCTTGAATCTCCTCTTGGAGCTTCCAACTCCAAGAGGGATGTGCACATTAATGGCTTGAGTTACGGAGGGCCTCGTGTGGTTGAGACACGATGTCTGGCAGGGGATCCGGTTGGCTTCAGGACCCGGCACGTCTGGGCGTGTCCCGGTACCTATTTGTGGTTTTGGTATGTCTGGGCGAGTCCCGATACCAGTGTGGTTGTCGGTATGTACGAGCGTGTCCCGGTACCGTGGTGGTTTTTTGATAGTATCTCATTCATGTTATTGGCATATTGCATATTTACCTATCATGTTGTGTCGTATGTTTAATTATTGAAACTGACGTGTTGTGTGTCTGTGTAATTGTCACCTATTTCCGGGGTGGCCTGTGTCGGTCCATATGATATTTTCGATCATATGGGGAGCTGGTTGAGTATAAGTTGTTTGGTGTCACGCGGGAGACTGGACACGCTTTGGACTTGGAGTCGAGTACTTGGATAGTTGGTAGATAACCTAGTGTAGATACCCGTATCAGTCGATATTGGCATCTATAGAAATCCCGACCAACACCCGATGATGATAGGATGACATGTACACAACTGTTCGACTTAGTCATTATTCCGCGCTCATTTTCGATGTAGAATGTGCATTATCGACGAGGAATTCAATTAATTTAAATGAAATTTAAATTAGTATTCACATTTCAAATGAATTCATTTTATTTTACCTTAATTTGAATTTATTTACCCATATTTATTTTTATTGAAAATAAAATAAATATTATTTTTTGTCATTTAGTTTATTTTGATTTGAAAAATCATTTTAAATTTCATTTTAAATCTCGATTAGAAAAACTCGAGTTTCGTTACGATCTCTTGCTCGAAGCAGCTCGATTTTGAGCTCGATTTTGAGCCCATTTTGATCCGATTTTCAGAAAGATTTCTAATCCATTTTCATCTACAGAGAGTCTAGTGTTCATATATCCTTGCTCTCAACCCAACCTACCATTTTTATCCCACCTTATACCTCCCATCGACACAACTACCCAAATAAGGCCCGAGCCTCGACCTTTGCTCACTTACGATCGGATCGACCTACCCTGGGCCTCGAAGCTCGAGCTCGAACCAACACCTATCCAAAATAGACACTCAAGCCTACCCACTAAGCTTTATCCAGTTAAAAATATCAGTCAAATACTACTCCTAATTCGTTGCCAAAACCGGGAATTACAACTTCTAAGAAGTTGTTATTCTTCCTTCCATAAATTCAATCCAAATATTCTAATTCTAGTAGGAAACCTATCTATAATATTAATAAGACTAATTAATATTATTTTAGGAGCTTCTAACTCATAAAATAACCATAACAAGCCTCCAAAATTTCGGACAACACAAACTGCCAAAAATTCCTAATTTCAATCCAATCTTTCTTTAAGGTAAAATATTTGTCGGTATCTTTTACATACCTGATAAATTTATCTTTTAGGAAGTTACAACTCATTAAAATAAGCTCGTAAATCTCGTTCACATTATTTATTCCAAACATGTGAGAGTAAGACTTCCTTACTTTCCATAATTCAATCGATATCTTTTCGTTTGTTAACAGAATGTATCCGAATCTGGAAGAAGTTTAAAAATTGGAAAATACTCTTTATTTTTTTTATGTGAACCAACCAACCCACCTGAACCCTTCTCCAAGCAAGTCTTTCACTATAAATACCCTTCATTCATCCTTCATTCAAAAGGATGAAAAGTTAATACAATTCAAAGTTTAAACCCTCATCAAATCACTAGAGACCGAGACACAAACCCTAATATTTCGTGCCTAAAACCCTAAAACAACCTGACCTAAACCCCAGATATAAAAACTAGACTCTCTTAGGTTTCTAAAACATCTTTCGGATCTAAAATCAGATTAGTAACGAATTCACAAAGCTAAAAACAAAATCAACCTTTATTTTCTAAGAAGATCTCGGTTTTGCAAACAAACTTGTCGAAGGCGGACCCTCAAGACAATATCTACAATCGATTATGACACGAAGACTTTGTTAACGATACATGTAGGTTGAGGGTGTAATAATCCCTTTTTCTTTTTCCTCCTTTATTTCGTTTTCTTCAATTATTGTCATATATTGTTTATATCGTTAACTAACTCTTTTGCATGTTGAGTTTGATATTATTGTGATATAATTTATGTATGAAGGAGGATGGGATATAATATGTCATTGTTAATACCGATGGATGGCCTATATTACATATGGATTTGTTTTCTGTTAGGAATTAGAATGATTTCTGACAATCTTGTTGCACATATCGCATGTTTATTTCAATTAAGCATAGAACTTGTTTAATTATGTTCTTTTGTTAGATCTATCTTAGAATTCGTTGAGATCTGATATATTTGGCATGTTAAAATATAAAAGATGAAATCTTTTTTATCAGTTCACGTGTTTTGCTTTAATTAATTGGATATGATTAATTAGAATTGCATGAAGTCGCATGAATAGAATTGTTTGTGTTGATTTGTTTTTCTTATATGTTTGAATCCTTCATAGGTCATGTTTTCTGCTAAGACTAGAAAATTAGTCTTATTTTCACATGACTACTCACATGTCTAATTTAGTTATGAAATAATTAAAGTGAAGATTGCATGTTTGTTTTAATCAGATTAATTATGAAGTAACTTAATCTAACTTGATTGTTTATCACATGTCACACGAGTGAAACCCGACTTGACTTAGAATAGGTCTTGTACAATCCCAAATTGACCGAATAGGTCTCGGCCAACCTCGTTATGCGTGCCCTCTTTGGTTTGCTCTTTTGCATTCGTTTGTTGTTTGATTTGCAATTGTTATTGTAATTGTTATGCAACTAATGTTTGCTAATCTATCTTATGCTAAAGATAAGTAAACCTTCTTCTCTATCTCCTTTTTGTTTGTTTACTAGAATAGTTAATGAACTTTACATGCTAAATAACTCGACGAAGTTTAATTGCATTAAATCGACATAGAATTGATGTCACATGCTAGGGTTTTAAAACAACGATTGCATATATGAACTCGTAGCCAATATAGCCATTGTTTTCTATTAGTAGAGACCGTTATTGCAATGGGCGGGGTTGGGTGTTAATTAAAGAATTTAATCAAACTTCCTAACACGTAAACTTAAACGAACCTAAATCTATACTTGGTTTCTAAATTCCATTTAAAAATTTAATGGCGACTCTAAATCACATATTCTTGCGTGGATGTAAATTTCCTTTGTCCACAATTTGGCGACTCCGCTGGGGACTTGAAGCTTGAAAATAGAAAATAATGGATATTAGGTTTACCTAGTTCATATTTTATTTTTGTTTATCATGCATAAACCCTAATTGAGACTTTAGTAGGACCATCAAGCCCGTGTATTGATTGCATAGGTACTTGATGACATCCACTATGTCTAGTTAAAGACCAAGGTGGTTTCGTGGAGGTTAGCAAGTGGATTCCCGACCATTTTATACAATACTTATGGTGGGTCTACTCTTCCCTAATGAAGCGGAATCATTGACATAAACCCACTTTAGAAGACCGACCGAGACTTAGAAGAGTCTAGGCCATGCATAGCATCCATAATATATGAATGACTACGTGATTGCTTGATCCCGAGTCATGTTTTTCAAACCTATTTTCGAAAATCCCGTGTCTAGAATAGGCTTCTGTTTTCGAAAATTCAAATTAATTTCAGTCAGTCAAACTCGAAATTTTGGTCCGTCTTGTTTACCCAAATTTCCGAAAATTACATACCCTATTTCAATCCCGAGTTTTTAAACTCATATTATTTTGAAAAAAAAAGATCCATTTTCCAAGGCGAAATAATGCCCAAATAGAGTTAAGATTTCATCAATATTTAACTCTATTTACCAATCCCGAACTTTCGAAAGGATCACTTCCTAAGAGAAGTAATAGAGTTAAGATTTTTACCCATATTTTAACTCTATTTTCGGTCCGAATTTTTGAAAATAGCATTTTCAATATTTCAATTTTCAAAAACGATCTAAAAAGGACATTTTTAGGCCGTTATAATGCCCATTTTGAATTGAAAATTCAATACAAGTTTTTTCAAATTAATCCAACCCATTTAAATTCTCGATTCTTAATCAAGCATGAGATTGAGTTGAGTCTAAGGTAGTGTCTTAACTATACAAGGTCATCTACCCCGTATCCTAAAGAATCTAGGATATGACACATTTGGATCACACAAGTTAAAATCTTGGGTCCAAATCACATGAGTCCAAGTCAAACCACAAGGAACGCCTCAACTAGCCCACATAGGCGTCCCTCCATCGAACCCATGGGCCATACACGGTCCAATCACGGGTTTGGTAATATCAAGCCCGGTCTAAAATCGAGTCGTTATGCCATCGAATCTCGTTAAAATCCCAAGTTTGGGATAAACCGATGTCTAAGGTCAACCATAAGTCTAACCCATGTCAAAATGAACCTAGGGGTCGAACAGATAGTCTTCTTCAAATCCGAGTCTTCTCATATGGGTCAAGTTTTTGGGTTAAGTCTAAGGTGTGTAGGTTTTATCCAAAATATTGATTGGTGCGGGTTTTCTTGTAGAAAGGCCGCCGAATACCCGTCTTAAAGTAATGGAAGACTCAATCAACAAGCTGAGTGCGACAATGGAACTTATGATGACTCGGATGGAGAATATCGAGTCCAAGATCAGTGACTCATCCGTCCCACCTTAATCCGATTTGGAGAAACGGTTTTAGTTTATCGAAGATAGATTGAAATTAGCCCAAGGGAAAAGTATCCATTTCGAAAATGCAAGGACCTATACTGCAGTTCTAGACAAGCTATCCGCAAACTTTGCACTTACTGATATTCCAAAGTTTGAGGGTACTGAAGATCCGGTCCATCATGTTAAGTCCTACAAGGACTACCTAGCTTTGAAGGGAGTACCTGCTGAAATACTCTCTAAAATATTTGCTCAATCCTTGGGTACTCACCCAAAAGCATGGTTCTAAAACTTAGACCTGAAGAATTTTCCCACTTTTGAAGACATCATAGTGGAATTCTGCGGACACTATGCTGATAATATGGAAATCCAAACCTCTATGAGAACACATTAGAGGTGATGACCCAAAAAGAAAAGGAAGGTTTCACCAAGTTCTATTCAAGGTGGCGTGGTGAAAGTGTGAAGATAGCTAAGAAGCCCGATGAGGTTGAAATGGTGGATAGGTTCATAAAGAATTTACGACCCGTCTACCGAAATTCTCTAAAGTACCATAACTTCAATTCTTTTAAAAAATTGGCCCAAAGTGGAACGAAAGTCGAAGACGATCTTAGAGCCACTGAAGTCGAAAAACCTAAGGGATACCCCGGATCATCTTATAAGAGTAAGGCTCTCATAACTACTAACTTTGTGGAAGCCATTAATGCACTTGAAAATGGGTCTAAAAGGCCACAACGCCAAAGCCAAAGAGTATTTACTGATATTGGGTGTACCTATGCTTATACTCTTCAAAGACTGATGGCCTAAGGAAAGCTAAAGCACATTGGTCCAATCCCCGATATACCGGTTGAACAACGAAAAAATTGGTACAAACCCGATGCTTATTGTGCCTACCATCAAGGAAAGGGTCATGACATCGAGAATTGCTTTAAGCTAAAGCATGAAATCCAAGATATGATTGAGAATGGAACGCTTCCAATCCCGACTACTAAGCCCAACAACGTCACTAACCCATTTGGTGACCATGTCAAATTCATCACTGTCGAAGACAATGTAGATCATTTCCATCCCACTCGCTCGTGTTATCTAAAGGGAGTGTACATCGGGAGTATATTTGTGGATTGCTCTAAGTACCTACCAAGCCCAAAGAATAAAATTCAAATTGGGAATTTTGCTATAGATTGTACTCCTTATCTCTCCGGAAATACCAACGAAGTTAACGGTATTTGGGCCGATGATGATGTTGATATATACCTTACAAAGGGTGCTACTGTTCTTCACACACAAGCAGAAATCCAACGAGTAAGGAAAGAAGCCCATGAGTCTAATCATTTGACTCGATCTGGGCGCCCATTTCGCATCGAGAACGCAAGCCGTTCCTCTAGTCCTAAGGACATCCCTGAAAAAGTGTCCTCCAAAGAGCCTGCCACAGTCATGGTTATTGGTGAAGGGACGATCTCCGAGGCTTCCTTAATCAAGCAACTCCAAAAGACTAAGGCTGATGTATCCATTTGGCAACTCATGTTGAGTTCATTTGAACACCGACAAGCTTTACTTCAAGCTCTTATGAATATGACCTTGTCACCAAATGTCACTCCCAACAACATGGTTACTTCCATCGTCCAACCAAGGCTCACCAATGCCGTGACATTTTCAGATGAGGATCTTCCTCTGTTTGGGCCTCAACAGAACTTGGCCTTTTATATTGCTATTATATGTCGGAACAAACACATTCCGGTGACTTTAGTGGATGACGGGTCCCCTGTAAATGTCCTTCCTTTGAAGACCACTCACATTTTAGGCCTTGAAAAGAATGACTTCATACCAAACAATCAAACGGTTCGGGCTTTCAATGGTACAGTACGTCGAGTGTCCGGACTAGTCAACATAATGATTCGGGTTGGATTCATGGAATGAGAAATAACTTGTCAAGTGATAAATGTCGCTTCATCATTCAATTTGCTATTGGGTAGGCCTTAGATCCATGCGGTAGGGGCCGTATCTTCAACATTACATCGAAAAATCAAAAACCCGTTCAAGGGTGAGGTCATTACCATCAATGCTACCCCAATTGTAGTGGCCGCAGGGGATATCACTTCCGAAGTGAGGGACGATCCCCCCAACGATCCGTGTGGGTTCGAAGTAGCCAACACCATCGAGCTCAATCCCGAGTTGGAGAATATGGACCTATAAACAAATAGCCGCGTTTGCGAGGTCGTTTTCAAAACCGGAAAATACTTTGGTATATCATTATACCCTCGAAGAGAAGATAAATTCGAAGTCAAACTACCCATGGACAAAGGGATGACATTTGGGCTTGGATATAAACCCACCAAGAAAGATTATCGCAAGAAGAGTAAGAAACCAATCGAAGACCGGTAAATCAAAATGGAACCGTATCTTCTTACTTTAAATGGATACTTTACGAGGGCCAGCAAAGACGAGCCTTGTTTGGATTTTCCAGAACCCATTTATGATTGGAAGCATAAGAGACTACTTCCCGGGATTGAAATATTCCAAGATTATTACTACATCCCCGAGGACATCCTAACCGTGATGCCGGCTAAGACAAAACTAGCCCGAATCATTGATAATAGGGCTTTGGGCCTTCTCTTCGGAGAAGAAAAGAAAATTGAGATACCGAACAAAGGTTTGGTAAACATGATCCTTAGAAGTGAAAGGTTCGATCCATCTACCCTCATTTCCGAGGTAGATCCTGAGAGGACTAGCTCAGGATGGCAGAAAACCATTAAATGGACCGACAACAAAGGGCTTTTATTCATATTAACCATTGGAGAAGGTGAGATATTCAATCCAGATGATGAAACTGGTTCCGAGTCTGAGTCCGAGTCCGAGTCTGGGTCCGAGTCGAGTCCTAAGTCTGAGTCTAATGGGTCAAGTGTTGAAAACACCCCCTCCCCAGTCTTTCCTTCTCATGCTGGTATTCCGGGGCCTATCCCGAATATCCCTATTCCATAACTGAATTCTGATCAGTTGTCCCAAATGTTATCGCATTTCGCGAATTTTCAAATTAATAATAAAATGAACCAGTTTGCTTATGACTTGTTTTATTTACATTGCAATTCAATTTTTGAAAATGATTGTTTTAGTAATGACATTGAGAATGAGGCCGAAGGCGAATTGATTGAATATGATGAGGAGGTAGAACCGCCTCCACAATTGGTTAAAGGGTTGGAAGAATACGACCAAAGAAGCTCGGTAATCGAAGATACCGAAACCATTAATATGGGAACCTTAGTTGAACCGAAGGAACTTAAGATAAGAACTACCTTAGATCCCGAAGAAAGATGAGGGTTTATCAATCTACTGGGGGCTTTCAAAGATGTATTTGCATGGTCCTACAAGGACATGCCAGGAATTGATTGGGAAATTGCAGAACATAAAATCCCGATCAAGTCGGGTTTTAAGCCAGTGAAATAGAAGCTACGTAGAATGCGTACCGAATGGTCCTTAAAGGTGAAGGAAGAAATCGACAAACAATTCAAATCCGGGTTTATCAAAGTCTCGGAATATTCAGATTGGGTTGCCAACGTCGTTCCACTACCAAACAAAGACGGGAAAGTCCGAGTTTGTGTGGATTTTTGTGATCTAAATAAGGCATGTCCGAAGGATGATTTCCCACTTCCTCATATCGACATTTTGGTCGAAAATACCGCTAATCACGCTCTTTTATCATTCATGGATGGGTATGCCGGATATAACCAAATAAAAATGGCCGAGGAAGATATGCACAAAACCGCGTTCACAACGCAATGGGGAACCTATTGTTATACCGTGATGCCTTTCGGTTTGATCAATGTCGGGGCAACATATCAAAGGACAGCAACGACATTGCTACATAACATGATACACAAATAAGTAGAAGTTTATGTCGATGATATGATCGTGAAATCCAAAGAACAAAGTGGTCATCTCGAAGCGCTTCAAAAGTTCTTCCAAAGATTGCGAAAATACAACATAAGATTAAATCCACAGAAGTGTGCATTTTCAGTCACTTCGGGTAAACTATTGGGCCACATCGTTAGCCACCATGGCATAGAAGTGGACCCGTCCAAGATCAAGGCTATCGTGGAAATGCCTCCTCCCGGGACCGAGAAACAAATCCGAGGTTTTTTTAGCCGTGTCCAATATATTAGCCGATTTATCGCGAAGCTGACAATGATATGTGATCCGATCTTTAAGAAACTAAAGGTTGGAGAACATGAAATCTGGGATGAACAATGCCAAGCTTCTTTGGACAAAGTCAAAGAAGTGTTATCATCACCTCCAGTTCTAAGCTCACCTTTATCTGGGTTGCCCTTATCACTGTACCATACAGTTACGGATACTGCGATGGGGGCTATGCTAGCCCAAACTGTTGACAAAGAAGAAAGAGCAATTTACTACATTAGTAAAAAGTTCTTAGAATATGAAGTGAAATATACTCCACTTGAAAAGACATGCTTAGCTTTAGTTTGGGCCACAAAGAAGTTAAGGCACTACATGCTTAGCTACAGTGTTAGCATTTATTCAAAAATAGATCCAATCAAGTACTTGTTTAAAAAACCGGTACTAAATGGTAGAATGTCAAGATGGACCCTTATGCTATCCGAATTTGACCTCAAATACGTACCCTTAAAAGCTATAAAAGGAAGGGTAGTGGCCAATTTCTTTGCCGAAAATCCAATTGAAGAAACCGAGGCAATCGACACTTGGTCATTTCCCGATGAGAACGTAATCCATATCGAAGATGACGTGTGGGACCTACATTTCGATGGAGCATCCAACTACATGGGATAAGGAGTCGGAATTCTCCTCATTTCCCCAATAGGTGAACATGTGCCAGTCTCAATCAAATTGGACTTCAATGTCACCAACAATACCGCCGAATACGAAGCATGTTTGCTCGATTTGCGTAGCGCTCTAGACCTGGGCGTGAAACGACTTCTAGTGCACGGGGACTCGCTTTTGGTAATCAATCAAGTAATCGGGTCCTGGAAAATCAAAAGTGAAAGTTTGGCTCCTTATCAAATGAGGATCGAGGAATTGGAACGATTCTTTGATGATGTCAAATATGTTCATCTTCCGATAGATGAAAATAAATTTGCCGATGCATTATCAAAATTGGCAGCCTTAATCAATATTCCCAAGCATATGGATAGTATGCCCATTTGTGTGGAAAGGAGATCCGCACCATCATATGTGAATGCAATCGACAATCCAGAGGAACGTGAAACCGATCTTTGGTATACCGCCATCTTGAAATACAAAGAGACGGGAGAATACCCTTCAGACCTCGACACACGAGGAAAGCGGACCCTTCGAATGTTGGCGGCCTAATTTATCAAGACCAATGACAGGCAGTTATACAAAATGACCGCCCAAGGATTTCTTTTACGATGTATCGATAAATCAACTTCCGAGAAGGTTATGGAAGAAGTCCATGACGGAGAATGTGGGCCACACATGAACGCACACATGTTAGCCTGGAAAATCATGAGATTGGGTTACTATTGGACCACGATGGAAGCGGACTGTCGGAAATATGTTAGGCACTGTCATAATTGCCAAATTTTCGCGAATGTCCAACATGTACCTCCTTCGATGTTGTACACTATAACATCTCCCTGGCCATTTTCAATCTGGGGAATCGACATAATTGGAAAGGTAAACCCTTCCGGAACAGGAGGGCATTGCTATATTCTAGTTGCCATTGACTACTTCACGAAGTGGTAGAAGCTAAATCCTATAAGGTTCTCATTGCAAAACAAGTGGCAAAATTCATTCAGAATGACATTATTTGCCGATATGGGGTCCCACACGAGTTCATAAGTGACCATGGTACTCATTTTAAAGCTGAAACCGAACTTATACTTCAGAAGTATAAGATCAAACATCACAAATCATCACCTTATCGCCCACAGACAAACGGTGCGGTAGAAGCTGCCAACAAGACTGTTGCAACTATTCTAAGTAAAATGATCGATAATTATCGGGAATGGCCTGAGAAGATACCCTTTGCATTATGGGAGTATAGGACTTTAATATGGACAGCAACGGGGCAACCCCATATTATTTGGTGTACGGGATGTAAGTGGTTCAACCAGTCGAGTTAGAAATATTGTCTCTCAGAATCCTACTTGAAAGTGAGGTCCCAGAAGCGGATTGGGTCCAAGCCCGATATTATTCTTTAGTAATGCTCGATGAGCGCCGTTTAGATGCCTTATATCATGTACAACTCTACCAGAAGAGGATAGAAAGGGCCTTTAACAAAAAAGGTCAAACCCCGAGGAATCAAAGAAGGATATTTGGTCTTGAAATCCGTGTGTGCAGTGTTGCCGGTAGACCCGAGAGGTAAATTCAAACCAAATTGGGCCGGCCAATATTTGGTCAAGAAGATTTTGTCGGGTGGAGCCGTTCGATTGACAGATCTGGATGGGAACGACTTTGTAAACCCAACAAACTTAGATCAACTGAAGAAGTAATGCCCTTGAAAAGGGACCTCATTCTCAAATGTTATGAAATAATATTTTAAATTGCAATGCATTTAGAATAAATCATAAGTTGTCGGTATTTGCCGACACTGCATTATACCTTTGTAACTGGAACTATGGACTCGGTTTGATTCTGCACAAGCTGATACGTAGGAAACTCTTGAAAAGAGTACAACCGAAACATCAATTTTGTAATACAAAAATGAAATTTTTTTGAATGCAGAAATTGGGAATTCTTAATAAATAATAGTTTTTTTATTTATTTCTAATTCCGGGCGAAGCCCATTACAACTTTTATTTCCGAGCGAAGCTCATCACATAAACAAGAAGGAAAACACACAACATAATATAAATAATAATAGTAAAATAGCCCAGACTAAGTCTCAAGCCTAGCTACAACCCGGGCCGTGCGGCCCATCACCACGAGACGATGTCTCACCCATCTTCACTTTGGCCCGTTTCATCGGATGACCCACATCTTCTTCCCGCGGGCCTAGTCGGTCTCTCACACTCAGTCGAGGGCTGAGCTTGTCAGCTAGTGTCGGCTCAATTGTGGCGATGAACCCAATCTTTGCCAAACACTTGAAGTCTTAGGGTTAGTCTTAGAACCCTCACCAGTCTCAGCTTCGGTCTCATCCAGAGTCGGAAAAATGTCCTTGAAATAGGCCTAGTTCTCTAGCTCCTTCTGGCGATACTCCCAAGCTCAAACATCATCTTTCTACAATTTCTTGCGGATCTCGAAGCATTTCTCAGTAGTCCATGCCGAATAAGGATTAGAGACCCATGTTGTCTCTGCGGGTTTGACCATAAGCCAAATGGTCCGCGAATGCCAAGCCCGCAACCAACTTTGGCACTTAGAACGGCTAACATCAAAGATTGGGCCTCAAGCAGCCTCAATCTTAGGGACAATCTGTCGACGACCGAATTGGCGAAGTACTCGGTCCGGATAAATATAGGTCGAATGATCTAAGCCCAGTAAGGTAGTATACCTAGTATTATCCATATCAGAGAGGCCCGTAAGAGAGTCCAAAGATAGCCATGGCAAAGTCAAACGAATATGGGACCCAGCTCCAATAGTTATCACATCATGTCAATAGCTTGCGGTCATACCAAATCCACATTTTGGTGTCCGAGAAGGAAAGCTACTCACTCGATACTTCTTTGAAGTTGGTTTATCAATCAATCCAAGCCTCTCGAAGAGCCAGGCTTGCCAAAAACCCGACATCAGAAAAAAATGGAAAGCCCGCTGAAAAGAAAGGAGACGGTGGCAGAAAAAAAAAGAAAAAAAAAAGCAACAAAAAAGGGCAAAAAAAAAGCAAAAAAAAAAACGCCGAAAAAAAGAAAAAAAAAGAAAAAGAGAAAAATCAAACCTGAAAAATTCGGGTTGATCCAATATATGGCAAGGCGGGATTGCGTTTCCGGGCATCCAATCCTCTTATGGTTTCAGCAAGAATAACCCAAGCCAGGTTTAAACCATTTCCCTTTTGCTTAACAATCCAAATTACACGGGCTTGACCCTGGCCCGATAAGTCACTCATGCTAACCTTCAAAACAATAAAGGTGAAGCAAGATAAGCCCAAATACCCGTCGTCGGTAAACAGTAGCAATTTCGGGATCATTAGTCTCCTTAAACTTGGAAGCTAAGGCAGGTAGGTTCACTCGCCCTCCATCAATGATATTGTCAACCTCAGAACGAGATAAGTTGAGGTAGTCATGGAATTTTGTTTCCCATTTTGGTAAGAAATCCGGGATAGCAGGCCCTTGAGAAGGGTTCCACCCTCATAGAATGGTAAATTCCTCAGGAAGAGGACAAAGATCTACTTCGGGAAAGGTAAAGACATGATGGGTAAGATCTCATCTTTTCAAGCATTCATCTAAGAAGGCAATTTGAGGAGAAATTTGTCTAAAGACAAGGATTTGTTGAATCCCCATCTCCACAAGTATTTGGGTATCATGTTTTCTAAAATCATTAGCCCAACCCTTCATAATTCCAATTAGTGAACTCATGTTTGAGGAATTTTTTGTGAAAAAGATTGAGAAGAAAAGTTGCAAAAGATATGCAATTATGAATGCATTGATCCCTTTTATATAGGAAACAAGGAGATCCGTTTATGGAAACTCCAAGAGTTACCATCCATGGAGGCTGTGTGGGCCTCGGACACGGGCCACCGCCCCTCTTCCTCCTCGAGTCGCGTGTTTTCGCGAGTTTTTCAATTTATTTTCGGGCGTCGAATCGTCCAATCTACATTTTTCAACCCCAGCGAGTCAATATTTAAGTATAAGCTTGCACATTTTATGAGTCATAAGCACGAGATAAGCCCATTTCAATTTCTTGAGTCGTGTCGGAGTCAAAATCTTATGTTCGGCGATAGATTGGGTCAATGACCCAACGTTTTCAAAATTACAGGCCTAAGGCCTAAAATCATTTTTCAAATATCGGTGATCCAAAAATATTTTTATCCCCAGCGGGTTACCAACTTTCAAATCTCGGGTCGACCGCCCGTGCAAATCAATTTTATTACAACTCCCCAGGAGAGTTTTATTTTACAACTCCCCAACAGAGTTTCATTTTACAACTCCCCAGCGGAGTTTCATTTTACAACTCCCCAGCAGAGTTTCATTTCAAACCTTTCAAATATTTCAAACCTTTCAATTTCAAGAATCTAAGATCCAATTACATGCTTTATATGATGCTTGCTACATATACCTTTCCTAATATAGCAGGAAACCAACTGGGGGCTCTAAAGCCATAGGCTTTAGAGACCTACTTCAAGAAAATCGGAAATCTCCGTCAACAACTGAAGCAACGGTTATCTTTTTGGAAATAAATCCATTCACCCAGGCATACTAGCAAGAAATGCGTGCCCTTCAATGCCGAACTACGATCGCGGGTTTGATTCCGTCACAAACGGATACGTTGGCGCCTAAGAATAAGGCTCAACCCACCATTTATTCAAATATCAAGGTCGAAGACAACCAATCAGAAGCGGGAGAAACAAATCCCCACGGAGTTTCAGGTATGATCTCTTCTTATGGCTGACGAGCATATATACGTGGTCTAATGGATCTTAAACGAACCGCGGAATCCTAAGTTCGTTGGACTTGGGGTATACTTTGACTAGCGCCTTGTCCAAGCCTCAGTCAAAGTGGGGGCTCTGTAGATACCCGTATCTGTCGATATTGGCATCTATAGAAATCCCGACCAACACCCGATGATGATAGGAAGACATGTACACAACTGTTCAACTTAGTCATTATTCCGTGCTCATTTTCGATGTAGAATGGGCGTTATCGACGAGGAATTTAATTAATTTAAATGAAATTTAAATTAGCTTTCACATTTCAAATGAATTCATTTTATTTTACCTTAATTTGAATTTATTTACCCATATTTATTTTTATTGAAAATAAAATAAATATTATTTTTCGTCATTTAGTTTATTTTTATTTGAAAAATCATTTTAAATTGCATTTTAAATCTCGATTAGAAAAACTCGAGTTTCGTTATGATCTCTAGCTCGAAGTAGCTCGATTTGGAGCTCGATTTTGAGCTCATTTTGATCCGATTTTCAGAAAGATTTCTAACCCATTTTTATCTACAGAGAGTCTAGTATTCAAATATCCTTGCTCGCAACCCAACCTACCAATTTTAGCCCACCTTTTACCTCCCATCGACACAACTACCCAAATCAAGCCCGAGCCTCGAACTTTGCTCACTTACGGTCGGATCGACCTACCCTGGGCCTCGAAGCTCGAGCTCGAACCAACACCTATCCAAAATAGACACTCAATCCTACCCACTAAGCCCTATCCAGTTAAAAATGTCAGTCAAATACTACTCCTAATTCGTTGTCAAAACCGTGAATTACAACTTCTAAGAAGTTGTTATTCTTCCTTCCATAAACTCAATCCAAAACTTCCAATTCTAGTAGGAAACCTATCTATAATATTAATAAGACTAATTAATATTATTTTAAGAGCTTCTAACTCAGAAAATAACCATAAAAGCCTCCAAAATTTCGGACAACACAAACTGCCAAAAAGAGTTTATTTCGCTTTCCTAATTTCAATCCAATCTTTCTTTAAGGTAAAATATTTGTCGGTATCTTTTCCATACCTGATAAATTTATCTTTTAAGAAGTTACAATTCATTAAAATAAGCTCGTAAATCTCGTTCACATTATTTATTTCTGAAAGAAATGTAGATCTATATACATACTAACATACTCATATATGTCTAAATTAATTTGTCATAAAATTAAATATGGATTTTATGCATGCAAACTAATAAACAAAATAAGGAAGAAAAATAATTTTCTCACCATAAAATCGGATTTATGGGCACAAGTGAGTTCACCTACTCACTTGTTCTTGAGCTCTCCAAATGGAAGAACAAGGACTCAAATGTAGAATCCCTCCCAAAAGCATATACCCAAGGAATACATCTTAATAACCAATATTATTTAGATCTAGCAATAATATTAGTTTTGCATTAAAATATGACACAAAAATAATTTTTGTTCTCTTGAAAATTTCGGTCAAGAGATAGTAATCTTTGTGAGTTTATTTCTCTAGATTTCATAATATTTAGAGAGCATGTGAATTTTTCTTACTCTAGGAAAAATGTTAGTGTAAAGAATGAATAATAATAAAATCATAGAAAAAGAGAAGCTCTTCTCTCTTTCTATTAGGGTGGCCGAAAAGAGGAGCATTGGGTAGTATGCCCAATGCCTTTTGTTTGTGCTCTTCACAAGAGACTAGGCATGCAAGCCTACTATCAAGTGTTATGAATGTGTTTCTATTTAAAAATAAACAACACAATATAAACCATGTACACACACCCACATTTTCGGTTTTGGCATAAAATGGAGAATCCATTTTATTTTGTCATTTGTCAAATTTGTCACATGTAACATGTTACATGACATGTCACAATGTAATGTATTTTTATCATATTAAAATCAACGTATTATTAAAAATACGTCACATACAAAAATCGACTTAGTAATATCATAATTACTTGTACCAAAAATGTTTCCGAATTATAAACTACAACATTCTGTATTTATAATAATTTATTCATTCCGTTTCAATTGTTTCTGTAAACAATAATTTCATCTAAGTAATAAAACAATTCGATTACTTAGACCGTGTCTTATTTAATCATATTTACAATAAGATACGTAAATTATACTCACAAAATTATCCGTCAATTTTAAGCAATTTAATCAGCTCGTATCGGTATACGATTAATTAAATAATCAATTAAGAGTATTTCCCTATAGGTATGACCTAAGGGGATCAACGATCACTACCGTCACGCACGACAACGAATGTCAAACTCTAGTCAGCCAATCATTACCGATATGTGTGGACCAGTTGACTGTAAAATATTACATCCCACATGTATTCTTAAAATGAGATTTAATAATGATATTTAAATCATGTGATCGCACTATTGTTGAGGACACATTTCCCAACAATCTCCCACTTGTCCTCGACAAGTGTGCGTCACCAATTCTCTTGTCCTATTACTATCTCCCACTCAATGCAAGGTGTCTTTCAGGTCGTACTTGCAAGTGATCATATCGAGAGTGGTTTCCTCGATCTGGAGAATAACTGATTGACCGGATTTATCCACTCTGGATACCTTCCGAGCGTGGCCACGCATTTCCAGTTCATTACTCCTCGAGTGGCCCTGAGATATTGTTTTAACCCTGACAAGGGGATGGACAATTCCTATCGCACTCATTCCCTTCGACTAGCCACATCCCATCATAACCCAAAATATGCCCATTTGACCCCATTTACGAAGGTCGTAGTAACACAAATCAAAGTTAATCTGAAACTGTGCCATCTTATGCGAATAGTCTTTAGTCAAAAGAATCGACTCATTTGAATACTATAGTAGCTCTCGCCACGACCAGGCTATATATAAATTGCCAGAACTCTATAAGCGGTCATAGGGCCCGACAAAATGTTCCTAACAGATGCCGCCACATGTGATCGACTAGTCATTTCACATGACTCTATGGCACTTGAACTTGCCATCAATCGCATCACACTCTAGTCACTTCGAGACGTCACCTCATACAAGTAACTATGGGCAAATACAATGTTAATCCGTGTTCACTTTAACGGGGTTCAATTGTCTCCACAACCCGTTTGGATGTAACAAGGTATAATAAAAGAGTTTTAAAATAAAACTCGAACGACAAATGCGATTATCACACATGAATAGTCAATGCCTGATTACTATTTCATGTTCTATAATCTAATTTGATCTTGTACGTAGTTGTTCATTTCAATTCAATTGAAATGACATGACTCATCATGTTTAGCCTTTGAGAAGGCTTTGGTTAGTAGGTTTTATCAATTTCTTGTACCTTACTCAACCTCACTACATACTCGTTTTCCTTTGTAATGTATACATTTGCATTACAAAACTTTCTGAGTACGTGTCGAGATCCAATCAAGACATAGGCCCTCTAGCCTAAGAATAGCTCCCACTTTTTTTTCACATATGCGGGACTCATCCTTCTTGCACATCTCATGATCACAAGTGTACTCAATTTCCGTTATAAATATCTCTCATTGTTCTTTATTTCCTAGAACGATTCTAGAAAATCTACTTCTTAATTAACATTGCCAAAATGGTATCTTAACCATCCTAATGTGTTTTGATTATGGTTTTGTCGGGAACCATGCGCAATCTCAATTGTCAATTGTCACTTGTGTAACACCCTTACACAATATTGCATCATAAACACTTTGCTTTACTTCCTTAATGCTTCTGCAAGCACTTAAGGGTAATCTTTATAGCTTACTTGGTAAAGATTACTTAAATTCGATTTTGAAAACAATTCATCATACTCAAAGCATATGAAGTGTCATACATCATTTCTTTTTAATTGATTCGGCAGCGGAAGCAAATGGAATCAATCAAATATGTTCAATTTAATTGAACTAGTCATGAATCTTATCAACATAAGACTTCTTACTGACACTAATATCATGTGGATTTATCTTCATAAATCTGGATATTCAAGATGCATTATATTACTCCAAAAGTCTTGAATCATTCTTAATGATCAATATGTCATCCACATATCGGACTAATTAAAAATTCCGTAACTCCCACTAAACTCCATGTATAAACACAACTTCTCGACTTATCGAGAAATATTTTATCACATGATCAAAATGTTGATTCTAACTCATTGATGTCCTACTTAAGACCCTCTCTTAAGTTTCACATTATCTTAGGATTGCAAGAATCTTCAAAACTCAAGACATGTATTGAATACATTCCTTCTAATTGAAGAAGTGAGTTTTAGATTCACTTGCTATGTATTTCATAATAATGAAATACAATCCCAAAGAAGATCCAAATAGACTTAAGCATTTCAATTAGTGCAAAACCCTTTGCAACCAATCTTGCTTTGAAATATCTCTTTATTAGTGCAAAACCCTTTGTCACTAATCAAGCCTTTTATTTTGGATTCTCATGGCTCTAAGCCTTGTATTAAGTTGTGACTTAAAAACTCTTATTGAAAGTCATTTGTTCATTACTTACCAGAAGTAATCAACTTGAATCAAACAATTTCTTTTGTAAGTTATAAGCTCTTTACTTTCTTAAAAGTATCATGAATTCATCATTTTCAACAAGTGACGAATTTAACCTCCTAGGTTTTAAAGAAACAACATCTTACACAAAACGTCTCATGTAGCCAAGAAAGACCAGTTTCTTGCGACATAACATTCTTTGTGGCTCTTGAATAATTTCTCCCACTCTGTCTTCTAGAAATAAACTTGTATTTTAGAAAGACAGCTTCACGAGCCGCAAACCCGTCGTACTCGTGATAATTGAAAGGGAAAAATGAGCATTTGTTTCTTTGTGAAAACTTACAAATATGGCACATTACCATTTCATTTCTCATATGATTTAGTGGAAAATAAATTAGACAAAAATGATAAATTCCCCAAAAGGATCAAGTAACTCAAAGTTACTTGATTGAAGTCCAAACCATATCGAATGGCGTTTGAATTCATATCCAACCACACATTATTCAATAATGCGTGTTAAGAGAGATTAACTTATGATACTATATCACATTTCCTTTGGCTTATATCAAAGTCTTCACTTTGATAATCCCATCACGACTTAAATCGTGATTCCTTGAACTCTTTGAAATTCTTCAAAGATTTCTCTATTTACCTTATTAAGTGAACATATTAGCGTCAACTTAAATCGTTGGTAAAAGAAAATGATCAACCTATTTTGAATCGATGATTTACAAACTCGATCTCCTTTTCAACCAAAAGGCACGAGACATCTTGCTTTGAATACAAGATACGCATATACCATTAACAATCTAATGGTTTCAAGAGTACTCGATAACTCTTTGCGTTCATCATTCCAAAATTTAAGGTTTAATCTTGGGTTACCAATTTGAGTATTGCATCATCTTCATGATATATCATTCTAGCTTGGTTTAGAATATAATCACCTTGATGATGGGCTAGCCATACATCAAATCATGGTGTATAGGGTCACAAAAGTGAAACCTCTTTTGTATCTTAACAAATTTGTATTCTTATTTAGAGTTTATGTACTTAATAGTCACAATTAAGTACAACTCCAAACCCGAAAACTAGATTGAGTACACAATGACTCTATCTCTCGACATCATTGATGCTAGTCGTCATATTCTAATCATTCTATGTATCAAGTACAACGATGTAAACCACCACCGGTTTCAAATATTGACGAAGTGGTACTAGCAAAATTTATGTCAATCATATAAACATTTAAAGAAGAAGATCCTATTAGATGTCCCACAACTAATTTGTTGATTCTTCAATAATTTGGGGTAGTTTCCTTTCTTGTGTCAAACATTTAAGACAATGGAAACTTTATCGGCCGGGATTGATAGGTTTAGTATCGCTATTCTCAACAACTTTACTTTTAACATTACCTTGTATCAATTCCATTATAATCCTTACTTCTTGAACCTCGTTCTCATCTTAACGGTTTAAGAGAATGCTCCCACTCATTTCAATGAGTCTTTGCTTTGAGAAGCAAAATTGAATTCATGAAGATTACTCTTCATTTGTTCGTTTTAGTCTTAAAACTTTCATTGAAGTGGTTGCGTTATTTTGGTCAATTACGAATTCTGAAAATCTAATCACCAAAACAATTTATCGCTTCAAGGTACTTAATTCAATTAAGCATATGAAACATAGTCCATTGTAAGTAGAAGTGTTAGTCAAGAATCAAAAACCTGTTTGATAATGAATAACTTTAATCTATACTCTTTACAAGAGATCCTTATCAATGGTTCATTTGAGGTTTTAGAAGCAAATTCATATTTGTCTTTAGTTATGATGTTTTAATGGAGATTCGTTATCAAAATCGAAATGATATCGTATATGAATAGTGGTAAAGAAATAGAACAATATGATAACGGAATAGGGGAAAACAAAACATTCATCGTTATATTAATACTTGTAAACAAGTATAGCATTTACATAGTGACCTCTACCCAACTATGATAAATGATTCCAAGATCCAAATTCATATTAACTTGGGCACGGGGTAGCCGATGAAACCCTTATCAATATAACTCGGTGGATTAACTCTTTAATCGATTCTACTTTTAGAACTCTCGGTCGATAAAATTACTCTAATATTTATCTATAGCCCAAAACACATCAACAAGGGCACGGGGTAGCCGATGAAACCCTTATCAATTACTTTTGTTGAGTTCAATCCAAGTTTCGAATAAATGTGTCCATTATCCAAACCCACATTAACTTAGGCACGGGGTAGCCGATGAAACCCTCATCAACATGAATTCGGTGGATTAGACATTTATCACCCACTTCCCCTACGTAACAAGGTTTGTACCCCGGGGTAGCCGAGTGCACTCCCTCGCGAAATAGGTTTTCATGGTTTCTACTATTTGGTAAGGCTATGTCTCAATTGATTGTTTTAGCGAGAGGTCATGTCAATTTATTATCTATCACGTTTTAAGTGAACTAAAGCGGTGAACTACGATAATTCTAATTGACACTGTCGATGAACTCGATAAAATGACAATGCATGTTTAGTTATGGCGATTTAGCGATGCATGTGACATAAAATAAAATGCAAGCATAAAAATAAATAAATCCTAGTATGGCCTTTCCTAAAAATAGAAAAACTATTTAACTATTACATATTCGGAAACCAACTCCATTGGTCCCTTGAACTTCGGTTGTGGCACGTATCTCGAGGTAACACCGTCTTTATGTATCGCCATTCTTGAAGAAATCCGTCTTTGGGAACTCCTAATGAATAAAATTACATAATAAATTACATAATTTCCTATTATACATTTGTAACTAAAATAAAATAAATCTATTAAATTACAAAACGGTGATACGAGATCACAATAAAAAATTACAACCGAATCGATATTCCCATACATCTCGGGAAATACCAATTAAAATCTAAGGCCATACTAAGTAAAATTACATAATTCAAAATTACATAAATTAAAAATTATGACAATCATAAAGAAAATGCAGCATTATTATATGTATGAACATGCTCAATTTTATGCTAAATCGCCTTTAATTAGCCAATATCGTATATTACTCGGTTTTTACGGATTTGCGTGATTTCAACATTTTATAATCACAAAAATACATAAACTCATATTTATGTATAAGTTAATTACCCTAACCTCTTAGGACTCAAAATATAGTCTTCACTAATAATTTGACCATAATTAACCTTTATTTTCAAATTTGTTCATAAATGGACCAAAATTACAAAAATAAGCTATTAAACTTCAAATAAATCACAAAATTTCAAATAAATTCAAAATTTGAAATTTAAACTCATGAACATTCTGGAAAAAATCCATGACACTCATAATGTTCAAAATCTTAGGTTAAAAATTTGAAATTTTTCCTAAAAACAATGTTGCGGTTTATCGATTTTAATAAAATAATCATAAAAACATGGAAAAATTATTTTCATTAACTTTTCAATTTTAGATCTGAAAAAGATAATAAAATGCAACATTAGACGTTTTTCCTAAGTCATAGATTATGTTTTATTAATTTTCCACTAATAATGTCACTATTTATGCTATTTTTCTTCAAAAATCCATAAATCATGCAAAAAGACTTCTTTATAGCCAATTATTTTACACACATCTTGTAAAATTGCATGTGACAACATATTTATTTTCTATGACCAGATTCGAAATTTAACTCATATTAACCTATTTTTCACCTAAATCCGAATTTAATAATGAAAAATTCATTTTTCGAGCATAACAAGTCCAAAAATTATGAAACTTTACAGGTTATCTCAAAATAATATATGTGACAACATATCCAAAAATCAACTTAAAATTCGAAGTATAGCTAATTTTAGACCAAAAATGACATTTTTACTCATAAAATCACATTTAAATGTCATTATAGTGAAATATGAACAATAAAAATCCGAAAAATTAACCAAAATATCCTAAAACATTTTAGGACCAGAAATATTAACATGCATGGTTTAATTTCGTGATATATCATAATAACACAAATTTTACAAGTTTTATTTGTTATTTTTATAACTCGGAAAAACTTTTAACCGATTTGCATGCAAACAACCGTGGCTCTTGATACCGATTGAAAGAAATGTAGATCTATATACATACTAACATACTCATATATGTCTAAATTAATTTGTCATAAAATTAAATATGGATTTTATGCATGCAAACTAATAAACAAAATAAGGAAGAAAAATAATTTTCTCACCATAAAATCGGATTTATGGGCACAAGTGAGTTCACCTACTCACTTGTTCTTGAGCTCTCCAAATGGAAGAACAAGGACTCAAATGTAGAATCCCTCCCAAAAGCATATACCCAAGGAATACATCTTAATAACCAATATTATTTAGATCTAGCAATAATATTAGTTTTGCATTAAAATATGACACAAAAATAATTTTTGTTCTCTTGAAAATTTCGGTCAAGAGATAGTAATCTTTGTGAGTTTATTTCTCTAGATTTCATAATATTTAGAGAGCATGTGAATTTTTCTTACTCTAGGAAAAATGTTAGTGTAAAGAATGAATAATAATAAAATCATAGAAAAAGAGAAGCTCTTCTCTCTTTCTATTAGGGTGGCCGAAAAGAGGAGCATTGGGTAGTATGCCCAATGCCTTTTGTTTGTGCTCTTCACAAGAGACTAGGCATGCAAGCCTACTATCAAGTGTTATGAATGTGTTTCTATTTAAAAATAAACAACACAATATAAACCATGTACACACACCCACATTTTCGGTTTTGGCATAAAATGGAGAATCCATTTTATTTTGTCATTTGTCAAATTTGTCACATGTAACATGTTACATGACATGTCACAATGTAATGTATTTTTATCATATTAAAATCAACGTATTATTAAAAATACGTCACATACAAAAATCGACTTAGTAATATCATAATTACTTGTACCAAAAATGTTTCCGAATTATAAACTACAACATTCTGTATTTATAATAATTTATTCATTCCGTTTCAATTGTTTCTGTAAACAATAATTTCATCTAAGTAATAAAACAATTCGATTACTTAGACCGTGTCTTATTTAATCATATTTACAATAAGATACGTAAATTATACTCACAAAATTATCCGTCAATTTTAAGCAATTTAATCAGCTCGTATCGGTATACGATTAATTAAATAATCAATTAAGAGTATTTCCCTATAGGTATGACCTAAGGGGATCAACTGATCACTACCGTCGCACGACGGTAATGTCAAACTCTAGTCAGCCAATCATTACCGATATGTGTGGACCAGTTGACTGTAAAATATTACATCCCACATGTATTCTTAAAATGAGATTTAATAATGATATTTAAATCATGTGATCGCACTATTGTTGAGGACACATTTCCCAACAATTTCAAACGTGTGAGAGTAAGACTTCCTTACTTTCCATAATTCAATCGATATCTTTTTTTTTTGTTAAGAGAATATATCTGAATCTGGAAGGAGTTTAAAAATTGGAAAATACTCTTTATTTTTTTGTGTGAACCATCCAACCCACCTGAACCCTTCTCCAAGCAAGCCTTTCACTATAAATACCCTCATTTATCCTTCATTCAAAAGGATGGAAAGCTAATACAATTCAAAGTTTAAACCCTCAACAATCACTAGACATCGAGACACAAACCCTAAAATTTCATGACCCAAACACTAAAACAACCTGACCTAAACCCCAGATCTGAAAACAAGACTCTATTAGGTTTCTAAAACATCTTTCGGATCTAAAATCGGATTAGTAACGAATTCACAAACCTCAAAACAAAATCAACCTTTATTTTCTAAGAAGATTTCGGTTTTGCAAACAAACTCGTCGAAGGCGGCCCCTCAAGACAATATCTACAATCGATAACGACACGCAGACTTTGTCAACGATACATGTAGGTTGAGGGTGCAATAATCCCTTTCTCTTTTTCCTCCTTTATTTCGGTTTCTTCAATTATTTTCATATATTGTTTATATCGTTAACGAACTCTTTTGCATGTTGAGTTCGATATTATTGTGATTTAATTTATGTATGAAGGAGGATGGGATATCATATGTCGTTGTTAATGCCGATGGATGTCTTATATTACATATGGATTTGTTTTCTGTTAGGAATTAGAATGATTTCTGATAATCTTGTTGCACATATCGCATGTTTATTTCAATTAAGCATAGAACTTGTTTAATTATGTTCTTTTGTTAGATCTATCTTAAAATTTGTTGAGATCTCATATTTTTGGCATGTTAACATATAAAAGATGAAATCTTTTTTATCAATTCACATGTTTTGCTTTAATTAATTGGATATGATTAATTAGAATTGCATGAAGTCGCATGAATAGAATTGTTTGTGTTGGTTTGTTTTTCTCATATGTTTGAATCCTTCATAGGTTACGTTTTCTTCTAAGACTAAGAATTAGTTTTATTTTCACATGACTACTCACATGTCTAATTTAGTTATGAAATAATTAAAGTGAAGATTGCATGTTTGTTTTAATCAGATTAATTATGAAGTAACTTAATCTACCTTGATTGTTTATCACATGTCACACGAGTGAAACCCGACTTGACTTAGAATAGGTCTTGTACAATCCCAAATTGACCGAATAGGTCTCGGCCAACCTTGTTATGCCTGCCCTCTTTTGTTTGCTCTTTTGCATTCGTTTGTTGTTTGATTTGCAATTGTTATTGTAATTGTTATGCAACTAATGTTTGCTAATCTATCTTATGCTAAAGATAAGTAAACCTTCTTCTCTATCTCCTTTTTGTTTGTTTACTAGAATAGTTAATGAACTTCACATGCTAAATAACTCGACGAAGTTTAATTACATTAAATCGACATAGAATTGATGTCACATGCTAGGGTTTTAAAACAACGATTGCATATATGAACTCGTAGCCAATATAGCCATTGTTTTCTATTAGTAGATACCATTATTGCAACGGGCGGGGTTGGGTGTTAATTAAAGAATTTAACCAAACTTCCTAATACGTAAACTCAAACGAACCTAAATCTCTACTTGGTTTCTAAATTCCATTTAAAAATTTAGTGGCGACTCTAAATCACATATTCTCGCGTGGATGTAAATTTGGACATCCACACCTAGATAGAAGTCATGAGTTATATTCTTTCATTTCTTCATTTATGGTTACGTAATCCATTAAATAATTTATTTATATTAAATGTTTCTTGATTGTATCTTCGATTCACCGTCTCGGAAAACCGAGATGGTAACATCTCCCAATTACCTTGGCCGGGTAAGAAGGGGGTGTTACAAAGTGGTATCAGAGCTTCGATTTTGAAACTTAAACCAATGAATCAAAATAAACCTAGGTGTGTCTAATAAAAGGAACATGACATAAGTACAATAGGAGATCGATTTTGGATGAGTGGGCACCCTCATATCAAAACTAGTGTTTATTGTGGTTATGCGTATGGGTGAACGGTATATGGAAAGTCGTATGGTTGCATGAATATGCGATTTGCATTAAGTTCTTGTATGATATAGTTATTTTCCATGATGCACGAATATGTATGGAAGTTAAATGCTAGATTTATATGAATAACATGTTTAGAAGTGGTTAATATGTGTTAGTATACGAATAATGATATTGCTCTTTAAGTTTTGGCCCGTGTATTAGTTAAGTACGTGTTATTGGATCTATAGTGTATGATTGGTGATGTATGTTGGTAGAGTAGTTGCTAGTACTACGATAGAGTATCAAGGACGGTAAGTAGGATGACGTATTAACTAACTCGGGTGAGTCACCAATAGCCGGTGGACTCCCAAATATTCTCTTTGTATTGCAGGGACTCCATCATTATAATCTGACTCGAAATCCCAAGCCATAAGCGGTCACTCTAACGAGTACGAGTCCACACTCGGCCGAGTACAGTGCACTCGACCGAGTACAGTGCACTGACCGAGTGGACCCTGACACTCGACAGAGTGGGCCGATTTACAGAAGCTGGAAACACTCTGTAAAATTGGCCACTCTACCGAGTGAAAATTCACTCGACCGAGTGAACTCGCTACTCGACCGAGTGGGGCTGGGCTGGGAATTACACGGGTTCAACCTCATTTCTCCACTTCTTATCTTCTTCATCCTTTCTTTTTATCTCTCAACAACCACTCCAAAACTCATTAAAAATCATTTTAGCAACTCCATTCTACTCCTTTGTTGCTTAGGATCAAGATTCTTGCTTCATTTCATCTCTTTAATTCCTATCATTTCAACAATGTAAGTGATTATCTTTCTCCTAATTTTTCCCCAAATCGATTTCCTAAGATCTACACTAATTCACTCAAGTTTTATGAATTATTTGCATACTTTTGTTCAATTCATGTTAGGACTTGGCATTCTACACCATTATTGTTGCTAAAAATCAATTTTTTTTATATTAAAATTTTGGTCACCATTAAGAGACACGAAAATGCTTAGTAGTGAACTTATATGTGGATTTTGGTGCTTGTTGTTGGGTTTAGTTGAACAACGAAGGCCTAACCTTTGTTGTTATAGATAGATCTTGTGTGACATGTGAAAATTTTGTCTTAAAATTTCGAATTTTAGACAAGTAATGCCCAAATTTTGATTTTTCATGAGTAAAACTTGGGTTAATTGCTTTATAAGACTACCATACTAATGAGTAATGTGGTATGTGGTCTCAAAACAAAAAATTTCCGTCTTGAAATTTGGGTGAAACTCTCGAAAATTTCCTTAGTAGCCATGAGCAACTTTAATTTTCGTCTTAAAAATGGTTTAATAATGTTGATATGCTAGGAATTTGATGGTTATTATTAAACTATGAGGTAAACCAAGAAATTTTCATCTTAAAAATGTAACTAATTTCTCAAAATTTTACACTAACCATGTCAAAAACTTCATTTTGATGCTCACTACATGGTTAACTTATCTATGGTTATCTTAAATTTCTAGTTATGATGTTTGAGGAAGTTCCACATTAAAAAAATTTCCGTCTTAAAGACCTTGAAAGTGTTGAAAATAAGCACTATACTTGCCCGGATTTTTGATTCTAGCAAGTCAACTCTTATCTTAATTTTCTCCTTGATAGTTTACATTGATGTGTAATAACATGTAACCTTTCATACTAGAGTTTTCAATCTTAAAATTTTTAAGATTTTTAAAATGAACGACCGTCACATTGGAGTTTAGTATGGTGTCACATCGTTAGTCGGACTGTAGTCGAGAATTTGGTTATGAATAAGAGTGATGCTCATGTTTAAAGGTTATGTTTGGAGTCACATGATATCGGTAATATGGAAGATTTTAGTATTGGTTAAAACATTAGGACACTATGTTAAAACGTTTTAGGAGGTTAACTATTAAATTGAGGAGTTGGAGGAAAATTTCATTCGCTTTCAAAGTTAGTTCCAAGTTCTTATGTTTTCCCTTCTATATCCTGCTGTATGGTTTCTTTTGTAGTATGTCAAGGAACACGAGGAGCAACCGTGGGAGAAACAACCGCCAACCTCAACCCGAACCGGAGGCACCACTCGGGATAACCAGGGATAGTGTTTGAGAGCGAACCCCATATGAACACCTTCCTAGCCCTCACCAAAAGACGTATGAACGCCACTAGGTTTGTATCGGAGAGTGCCTTGGAAACCTTGGGGATAGAGGTGCAAGTGCATGACATTTTTAGCGTACTTGTCATGGAGGGATTGTATAATTTGGCAGAAATAAGCTACCGCAACCTTACCTTAGAATTCTTGAGTTCTTTCATCTACAATCCAAAAGACCATACCGTGAGCTTCTGACTCAAGAACACCTCCTTCCACCTATTTAGCGATGTCTTTGCGGAACGATTAGATGTAAGAAAAAGGACTACCCTTACTCTTGACAAGGTGGGAAAGGAAATGAAAGCCGCAAAATACATCGATGTTTATACGGGTAACCAATACACTGACGTTAGTGCCATGAAAATAAACGATGTTGAACACCCCGTTTTGAAGGGTTTTCTTCGCCTTATGACCAACCTCCTTTACGGAAGAAGGGGCCCTAGCAAACTCAACTCCATGGAAGTATTACTCCTAAGCTCCTACCTCAATCCATATTATGAGAGGCATTTTTATTTTAGCCCCGTGACCATGGTATGCTTAGCATTTGAGAGGATCACCAAGTCCGATAAGTGCTCTTTTGATTGTGGCGCCCTAGTGACTAGGCTAGCCAAGAACCTCTTGGATTATGAGCCGGGGGATATTGATAGACCTTTGAGTGCGGAGGTGCCATAATTTGACATTGCCTATATGAAGGGCATGTTTTGGGTTGTGGAAAGGAAAGACAAGAATGGGTTCTTGTGGATGGTGAACACGAACTTGTACATAAAGCTCCCCGCAACTAGGAGGTTGCCCGAAATCACCCACCTACCCGAGTTAGCCCAACCTCGCCCTCCGACTCGGTCTTACCTCATCCCCAAAATCCTTACTTACACCTTTGATGGTAAAGCAGTGCAATGGGAACCGACCCCGCCACTCCTTTCCGATCCTCCTAGGACTTCTCTGTATGCCCCGTCGTCCTCCTATGTGGCCATACCCTCGCTGCCCTTTGATCGCCCTAGACACTCCACTTATGCCCCATCATCTTCTTTCATGCGCGAACCTTCACCATACCATGACCCTCACCGGCACTCCATGCACATGCCATCTTTCACCGTAGGATATAACCAACCGCCACCGGCTTATTATCACCAATACCCCATGGCGGACATACTTGAGAGGGTGAACAATTCCTTGATCCTAAGGGATATATATGATTTCACCTATAACCAAGAGGTAAGACCCACCGAATGAAGGAAAAGTAGATCTATATACTTAACATACTCATATATGTTTTAATTTAATTTGTCATAAATTTAACTAATGATCTTATGCTTGCAAACATCAATATTTAAAAGAAGAAATCGGTTCCTTACATTGCATGTTTTGGATATTTGGGCACTAGTAAGGTCACCTACCTTACTTAGTTCTTGAGCTTTCCTTCTGGATGAACAAGATTCAAAGGTAGAATCTCTCCCAAAGACATATACCCAAGGAACACTCATAACAACCAACATTATTTAGATCTAGTAATAATATTAGTTTTTACTATAAAATTGACACAAATAAATTGTATTTTTACTCTTGAAAATATCGGTCAAGAGGTGGTATTATGTGAGATTTTATTTCTCTAGAATTTTACAAATTGTAGAGAGTTTCTAATTTTCTTACTCTAGAAAATTTGTATCCAAAATGATGAATGAATATTGAATAGAAAAACTCTCTTTTCTTTTCTCATATGGTTGGCCGAAAAAAGGCCTTGGGTAGTATGCCCAATGCTTTTTATTTTTTCTCTTCTCAAAAGCTTAGGTTTGCATGGCTACTTGTTAGCTTCCATCATTGTGTTTTCCACTTAACAATTAACACAATTTTATTCCACTAACTCCCTCCATTATTTCGGTACATTCAAAATAAAATGGATGGTCCATTTTATTTTGTCATTTGTCAATTGTAACATATGTGACATGTTACTTGACATATGAAATTGTAATGTATTTTTAACATATTAAAAATCAACATACTCATAAAATATGTCATATACAAAATCGACTAGTAATTCGTAATTACTTGTACCAAAATGGTTTCCAAATTATAAACTACAACATTCTGTATTTATAATAATTTATTCATTTCGTTTCAATTGTTTCTGTAAACAATAATTTCATCTAAGTAATAAAACAATTCGATTACTTAGACCGTGTCTCATTTAATCATATTTACAATAAGATACGTAAATTATACTCACAAAATCATCCGTCAATTTTAAGCAATTTAACTAACTCGTATCGGTATACGATTAATTAAATAATCAATTAAGAGTATTTCCCTATAGGTATGACCTAAGGAGATCAACTGATCACCACCGTTGCACGACAGTAATGTCAAACTCTAGTCAGCCAATCATTACCGATATATGTGGACCAGTTGACTGTAAAATATTACATCCCACATGTATTCTTAAAATGAGATTTAATAATGATATTTAAATCATATGATCGCACTATTGTTGAGGACACATTTCCCAACAATCTCCCACTTGTCCTCGACAAGTGTGCGTCACCAATTCTCTTGTCCTATTACTATCTCCCACTCAATACAAGGTTTCTTTCGGGTCGTACTTGCAAGTGATCATATCGAGAGTGGTTTCCTCGATCTGGAGAATAACTGAATGACCGGATTTATCTATCATAGATACCTTCCGAGCGTGGCCACGCATTTCCAGTTCATTACTCCTCGAGTGGCCCTGAGATATTGTTTTAACCCTAACAAGGGGGTGGACAATTCCTATCACACTTATTCCCTTCGACTAGCCACAGCCATCATAACCCAAAATATGCCCATTTGACCCCATTTACGAAGGTCGTAGTAACACAAATCAAAGTTAATCTGAAAATGTGCCATCTTAGGCGAACAGTCTTTACTCAAAAGAATCGACTCATTAGAATACTATAGCAGCTCTCACCACGACCAGGCTGTATAAATTGCCAGAACTCTATAAGCGGTCATTGCCCGACAAAATGTTCCTAACAGTTTGCCTATGTGATCGACTAGTCATCTCACATGACTCTATGGCACTTGAACTTGCCATCAATCGCATCACACTCTAGTCACTTCGAGACGTCACCTCATACAAGTGACTATGGGCGAACACAATGTTAATCCGTGTTCACTTTAACGGGGTTCAATGTTGTCTCTACAACCCGTTTGGATGTAACAAAGTATAATAAAATAGTTTTAAAGTAAAACTCGAACGACAAATGCGATTATCACATATGAATAGTCAATGCCTGATTACTATTTCATGTTCTATAATCTAATTTGATCTTGTACGCAGTTGGTCATTTCAATTCAATTGAAATGACATGACTCATCATGTTTAGCCTTTGAGAAGGCTTTGGTTAGTAGGTTTTATCAATTTCTTGTACCTTACTCAACCTTACTACATACTCGTTTTCCTTTGTAATGTATACATTTGCATCACAAAACTTTCTGAGTACGTGTCGAGATCCAATCAAGACATAGGTCCTCTAGCCTAAGAATAGCTCCCACTGTTTTCACAGTGTGTGGGACTCATCCTCTTGCACATCTCATGATTGCAAGTGTACTCAATTTCCGTTATAAATATCTCTCATTGTTCTTTATTGCCTAGAACGATTCTAGAAAATCTACTTCTTAATTAACATTGCCACAATGGTATCTTAACCATCCTAATGTGTTTTGATTATGGTTTTGTCGGAAACCATGCGCAATCTCAATTGTCAATTGTCACTTGTGTAACACCCTTACACAAAATTACATCATAAACACTTTGCATCATAGCCTTAATGCTTCTGCAAGTGATGCGTGTCTTTTATATAAGGTTTATACCTCATTTTTACACGCATTTCTGTACTATTTATGTAGCAACTGGCTACAAATACCCCCGAATATCCTACTTTGGTTCGTTTTATGTAATTTGCAGGAATTAACCGAAGGGGAGCTAAATCAAGCCTAATTTGTCCTAATTGCATGCATTCTCGGAGAATAAGGAGTCGGAGTTTGCAGATCTAACACTTAGGCGAAGACGTGAGCTGAAATGAAGCCAAAGCACTCGATCGAGCTGTTTTACCAGTCGATCGAGTGGTTTCTATATCCAACAAGTGGTCGATCGAGTACTTGTACTCGATCCTTAAGCTGCAGAAAGAGCTGTTGCTCGATCGAGCAACTTTCGATCGATCGAGTGTTTTTTTTTGAAGAATTGGTCGATCGAGTAGCCTAATTCTACTCGATCGAGTGGTTTTTTCTTCCTCAGTTAATTTCCGCCTAATTACTTTATGAGCTTTTGTAATTAGTCCATAGATTAGGTTATGGGATGGATTTTTAGTATAAGACTGAAGGAGTGAACTACGTTACTCCTCTCTTCTCTCTCTCACGTTCGTTTCTTTTGTAGTTAAGTGATTGTTCTTTGGATTTATTCTTCCTTTACACTTTACTACTCGGATTTGGAATTTTCGATTGGTATTATCATTCTACTCTTATTCTTAATCTTATTTATTGTTTTAATTCTTCCCCTCTTCCAGTTATTATTATAATTGCTTTAATTGAATCCGTACTAGTTTCATCGTTATGTCTAGTTCAAATTATCTAATTATTACTATTGTTAACTCGATGGTCATGAGTAGCTAATTTCCCTTGGCTAAGACTATAGGGGATCCATAATCATGGGGGAATAGTAATCGATTTATTTGGTTAATGCTAGTATAGTCTTTGTTGGTTAAATGCTACATTTAATTGTATCTTTCTAATTGAGTCGACGCAATTAGATCTATAATTCCTAGTGATCCTTGACCTGGACCGAAAGGTTGGAAAAGGCGAGACTAGTAGCGAACAATAGGGTATTGCAGTGAGGGCGAAAGTTAAGCTATTTACACTTTAGGGTGAATTAAGGACCGAAAGGTGACGTTCGCTACCCCTTAGACCGTATTTGCATTGACCTGAGACCTAGATTACTTGACCGGATGGTTATGGTGAACCGTTTGTCTTAGCTATTTCTTCTCTATCTGTTTATTTCCTCCCTTTTATTCTCTTCTCCTTATTCTCTTTAGTTTAGAAAATCGCATTTATAAACCCCCAATTTGGTTACCTTGACGAACTTAGATTTAGCTGACAAATTCCTACCTCTCTGTGGATTTGACCCGACTTCCCTAGCTATATTAGTTAGAGCCAGTTGGTTATTTTTGACAGGTACGCGACAGACGTGTCAAATTTTGGCGCCGTTGCCGGGGAGGTGGCACAATTTTGTTGCTTTAATTAAGTTTGTCTCTCGTCTCAAGGAATTTATTCCTTGAGGCTGATCTCATTATTTGCAAAGTTTTGAATAATTTTGCAGGTTGTTTATTGCTTTGTAAGTCTATCTACCAGAATGTCTAAATTACAAGGTTGTTCGATCACTGAGCATATAGAGCCATGTGGTAGATGCGGCGAGGAAGGGCATGACCCTATTGAATGCATGGCAAGTGTAGAGCGTGCCCTTGTTTATAAGAAATATAAGCAAGGAGTCCCTTTTTCTCAGTTGTATGAGGAAATAAAGAATGTCTCTACCCCTTCTACGCCAATGCCGCAACCGGTCTCTCCTTCTGCAAATAAAGAAGTTGCTGAATTGAAATCCTTGATGATGAGCATACGTGATGGTAAGGATACGGTCATAGCGGAATTGAGAGAACAAGTCGCGCAGTTAACACTCGCGAAAGACCAAGCCAAACCTCTACCGACACGCAATTCAGTTAGTGCAACGAATTTCCAAGTCGCTTTACTTATGAAAAGCCAAAAGTACCCGAAGATGAGGTTTTGATAGCTGACGATACCCCGGAGGATGATTTAGACGAGTTTTTGGAAGAAATACTTGCTGTGTGTGCTGTAAACACTCGATCGACTGATTTTTCTACTCGATCGAGCAAATTAATTCCTCCTCTCACTCGATCGAGTGAAAATACAGGTCGACCGAGGAGTGCACAAGCTGATGTTGGTCGATCGAGTGATCTTATTACTTGATCGAGTAAGGTTGCTGAGGAAATCACTCGATCGAGTGACAACAATGGTCGATCGAGTGAAACAGAAGACCGTTCCTTTGTACAGCTGGGGCCGTTATTCATGTCAGACAAGGGCATTTGACTCTTGCAGTTGGGGATGACGCTATCACTTTCAGTCTGCCTAGTACTTTGGCTCACCCAATGATAGAGGATACTTGCTACTCAGTCGATATGATTGATGAATCTATTTATGATTTCTGGTCGGGTTCTTTTATGAAGGACCCACTAGAAGCCCTTATACTTTTTTATGAGTGTGCAGATAGCCCAGACGACGATGACGCTGCATTGACGTTGCTTGTTGATGATTTGGATGAGCATGAGGGAGAGCAAGTGGAACAAATAATTAGCACTCTTTGCTCCATTGAGGTAAAAGTACCGGAACGTAAGCCTCTCCCTTCTCATCTTAAATATGTTTTCTTAGACAATACAGAGCAATATCCAGTCATTGTTAGTGCTAAGCTTCATGATGATCACCGACTTCTTTGTTAGTCAGTACTTAAGAAAAACAGAAAGCACTTTGGGTTATTCACTGGACGATATCAAGGGGATTAGTCCCGATATTTGCATGCACAGGATAGTCTTGGAGGAAGATCACAAACCTTGCGAGACGGTCGTGGCAACCAGTGAACCGAAAAATGCGAGGATGTTGTGATGGGCGAGGTAATGAAGCTCTTTGGATGCGGTATTATTTATTCTGTCGGTAATTCTAAATGGGTGAGCCCGATGACAGGTGGTCCCTAAGAAAGGAGGGACAACTGTTGTTAAGAATGAAAAGAATGAATTAATACCTACTCGAGTAGTGACTGGTTGGCGGATGTGCATAGATTACAGACAGCTGAATGCCACCACCAAGAAAGATCCCTTTCCCCTTCCTTTTATTGATCAAATGGTAGAAAGGTTAGCTTCTCATAAATTTTTCTGCTATTTAGACGGGTATTCAGGGTTCTTTCAGATCCCTATCCACCCAGACGATTAGGCTAAGACTACATTTACTTGTCCTCAAGGCGTTTTTGCTTATCGCAGGATGCCTTTTGGTTTGTGTAATGCCCCTGCCACCTTTCAAAGGTGTATGATGGGGATATTTTCAGAGTATATTGAGTCTATCATGGAAGTTTTTATGGACGATTTCAGTGTATATGGAAGTGATTTTAATAACTGTCTGTCTAATCTTGAGAAAGTGTTGCAGCGCTGTATTGAGGTTAACCTTGTGCTGAACTGGGAAAAGTGCCACTTTATGGTCAACGAGGGAGTTGTCTTAGGGCACTTAGTTTCTGATAGGGGAATAGAAGTTGATAAAGCAAAGGTGGAAGTGATTCAGCAATTACCACCTCCTGTTAATGTTAAGGGGGTGAGGAGTTTCCTTGGTCACGCCGGCTTTTATCGCCGGTTCATCAAGGATTTCTCAAAGATTGCTAAACCACTTACACAGTTGCTGCTTAAGGATGCCCCTTTTGAGTTTACTGATGATTGTCTTTCTGCTTTTAACAGGTTAAAGCAGGCTTTAGTCTCTGCGCCGATCATACAGCCTCCCGACTGGGACTTGCCGTTTGAGATTATGTGTGATGCGAGTGACTACGCACTAGGAGCGGTGCTAGGCCAAAGGAAAGACAAAGCTTTGAGTGCTATCTACTATGCGAGCCGAACTCTGGATGAGGCTCAAGTGAAGTACACTACCACTGAGAAAGAACTGTTAGCTGTAGTTTATGCCTTAGAGAAGTTTCGTACTTATTTAGTTGGGTCAGAAGTCACTGTTTTTACTTACCATGCAGCCTTGAGGGATCTCCTTGCTAAGAAAGAGGCTAAACCATGGCTACTGAGATGGATACTCCTTCTTCAGGAGTTTGATTTGCAGATTAAGGATAAGAAAGGAGCTGAGAACGTTGTAGCTGATCACTTGTCGCGACTGATGCGACAAGAAGGGGAAGATTCTCTACCCATTGATGATTCTTTTCTTGACGATACTTTAATTGCTGTTATATCGTCTATTGTTAACCAAGAACCTTGGTATGCAGATATAGCTAACTTCGTTGTCAGTGGCAAGCTGCCGCCTGACCTTTCTCATCAGCAAAAGAAGCGTTTTCTGTATAACGCTAAGCAGTACTTTTGGGATGATCCTTACTTGTTTAAGGAATGTGCAGACGGTCTCTACAGACGGTGTATACCGCAGTGGGAGACCAAAATAGTCCTGGAAGGCTGTCACTCCTCTTCATATAGTGGTCACCACGGTCCATCGCGCACCGTGGCTAAGGTACTTCAGTCTGGTTTTTACTGGCCTTCTTTGTTTGCTGACGCTAAGTCTTTTATTTCAGCTTGTGATGCTTGCCAACGATTAGGGAACATTTCAAAGAGACATGAGATGCCACAAAACGGCATCCTAGAGGTCGAGGTCTTCGATGTTTGGGGCATTGATTTCCAAGGACCTTTCCCCTCCAGTAAAGGTAACAAGTATATCTTAGTGGCTGTAGACTATGTGTCAAAATGGGTTGAGGCAATTGCCTCACCTCATTGTGATGCTAAGACCGTGATAAACATGTTTAAAAAGATCATATTCCCCCGATTTGGTGTCCCTAGGGTCGTCATTAGTGATGGGGGAATGCATTTTAAAGAAAAGAAACTCACTTCTATTCTGTCTAAAGTTGGTGTCCAACACCGGCGAGGTTTGGGGTATCATCCTCAAACTAGTGGTCAGGTTGAAGTCTCTAATCGCGAGTTGAAAGAGATCTTGTCTAAGGTAGTTTCTAAATCACGGAAGGACTGGAGTCTTAAGCTAGATGACACATTATGGGCTTATAGAACTGCCTTTAAGACACCAATTGGTGCATCACCTTATAGGCTAGTTTATGGGAAATCATGTCACTTACCTGTTGAACTGGAATGTAAGGCCTGGTGGGCAATTCATGAGCTTAATTATGATCCTAAGTTGTGTGGTCAGAATCGTCTTTTGCAGCTAGATGAATTGGAAGAGTTTAGGCTTAATGCCTATGACAGCTCGCGCATTTACAAAGAAAAGACGAAGAGATGGCATGACAAGAGAATCTTACCTTGTGAGTTTCATGTTGGGCAAAAGGTGCTGTTGTTCAATGCCCGGCTGAGATTGTTTCCTGGCAAGCTGAAGTCCAGATGGAGTGGTCCTTATACGGTGACAGCTGTTACCAAGTTTGGATCCGTGGAGCTTGAAGATTCCGAAGGTCATAGATTCAAGGTGAATGGCCAATACGTGAAGCACTACCACGAGGCGACTGCAGCAGACAATCGTGTTGAAGTCTTGCGCTTCGACGAGCTTAACGCGCCAGTTAATTGATGCCAGAAAGGTCGTGCGGGACCTCTTAAACCAGCGCTCTCCGGGAGGCAGCCCGGACTGTTTTATTGTACTGTTGTTGAACCATTTATTTTCTTTAGCTTTACGTTGAATTTTAGACGCCGTTTTACAAACTCTTTATGCCTTTCTAGCTTTGGAATGTGTGTTTTGCAAGACACAGTACTCGATCGAGTGGTTCTAGGCTCGATCGAGCACTTTTTGGGGAAGCTTTCACTCGATCGAGCGGTTAGAACAGCTCGATCGAGTGAATGGTGCATGGAAGGGCTCGATCGAGTAGAAAACCACTCGATCGAGTAAACGTGATACTAGTTTTGGTCGATCGAGGACTGTTATCACTCGATCGAGTGACAGCTCGATCGAGTGATTTTGATCCCCAGCTGTTGTTTCCCGTCTATGGAGCTACTGATTGACTTTCTTTGACCTCCCATGTTCATGGTCGGTTTGAGGAGGTCCCTCCTTATGACGTTTTGTAAGTTTTCCGACTCCACTTATCCTTTTCTCTTTAAGTTGCATTTCTTTCCCTATTTTTGGTACAATGAGGGCATTGTACGGTTTGATTTGGGGAGGTATGCATCCATATCTGTGTCTGCATGTTTCTTGCATTTCTGCTTGCACGTTTATTTATTTCCGCATGCATTGTTGTTTTAATTAATACAAAAAAATCATATAAAAATCATAAAATTCAAAAATTTTCAAAAATTTCATGTTTAAATTGAGTCGGAACGTTTGAACATTGACGCTACTCTGAATCCTTACTTGAGCCTTGCATTTTATTGACATTTAGTTGGCATGATTATGTGCATAATCTACGAGTTTTTGTTTCTTTCTTATCTGAACGAATAGACTTGATTAATTATGTCGGCAAGCTACATTACATTCTGAGGTTAGAGCTTTATAAACTGGTGACATTCATGACCGGTTTCATTTAGGATGTGAGTAGTACTCTCTTTAAGGCATGTAACATCAATTTGCATAAGCATGAGTCTAGTCTTCTTAATACCTGTATGCATTCGGTCTGTGGATGGTGACACATGTTAGGAGAGGCAGTCCCCTTTATTTCATTCTACCCATGAGCCTCACATAGCCAAATTGCCTTTTTGTCCTATCAACTACTTTCTATAATACCTCCCACCCTAGCTGAGCTAGTAACGAGTAGTTCTTGGAATGTTTTATTGCAATATGGTTATTTCATCTGATTTCAGAAGATGGTGGAAGAATTGAAGGGAAAGAAAGAAAAAAAAATGAAACGGAAAATGAAAAAAAAAAGAGAACGAAAAAAAAGCGAAACAAGAAAAGAAGAAAAAAAAAAAAGAAAAAAAATCATGTGGAAAAGAAATGAGAATTGTACAAAGATTTTCACTCCCAAGTCTTATTTATATCTTTTGGGGAGTTGACAATTCTTGGTGTTTTGTGAGCTTAGTGCATAGCTTTGCACCGTTTCATCTTGCTATATTGAGTATGAAGTTGGGATGCAGTTATTTTTGGATTCGTTGTTGCTAGCCTGGCTATTAACCCCACATATCCAAATTCATTTTAGCCTCTTCTTACTCATTACCTCACTTACCCAAATGTAAGTCCTCGGCATGTATCTTGGTCATTAGTATGGTTGGAATGCATATGTACGGTTGTAGAGACTTTATTCATGTTAACTACATACATGTTCTTATAGGTCGAGTTAGGTGAGAGTCTTACTTCCTCCTATCTTTCACATATATACTCACCTTGTGCCTGATTTTGAGTGACGAGCGACCCGTGAGAGTCCGATATCTTTTGAGTATTGCAAGGTCGACGGTTCAGTAAGTTTGAAACATTAATGTAACTCGTTTGCACTTCTCATTTGCCACTTTGTCATACTATTGCATTAAATTGGTTTTAGTGGGTGATTTGTAGCTGATGCGTTGGTCCCGTTCCACTGTTATTTCTTAGTTGCATTCATATTTGCTTGGGGACAAGCAAAGGTTTGGTTTGGGGAGATTTGATGCGTGTCTTTTATATAAGGTTTATACCTCATTTTTACACGCATTTCTGTACTATTTATGTAGCAACTGGCTACAAATACCCCCGAATATCCTACTTTGGTTCGTTTTATGTAATTTGCAGGAATTAACCGAAGGGAGCTAAATCAAGCCTAATTTGTCCCAATTGCATGCATTCTCGGAGAATAAGGAGTCGGAGTTTGCAGATCTAACACTTAGGCGAAGACGTGAGCTGAAATGAAGCCAAAGCACTCGATCGAGCAGTTTTACCAGTCGATCGAGTGGTTTCTATATCCAAGAAGTGGTCGATCGAGTACTTGTACTCGATCCTTAAGCTGCAGAAAGAGCTGTTGCTCGATCGAGCAACTTTCAAGTCGATCGAGCTGTTTTTGCTGAAGAATTGGTCGATCAAGTAGCCTAATTCTACTCGATCGAGTGGTTTTTCCTTCCTCGGTTAATTTCCGCCTAATTACTTTATGGGCTTTTGTAATTAGTCCATAGATTAGGTTATGGGATGGATTTTCAGTATAAGACTGAAGGAGTGAACTACGGTACTCCTCTCTTCTCTCTCCCACGTTCGTTTACTGTAGTTCTGGTGACTGTTCTTTGGATTTATTCTTCCTTTACACTTTACTACTCGGATTTGGAATTTGCGATTGGTATTATCATTCTACTCTTATTCTTAATCTTATTTATTGTTTTAATTCTTCCCCTCTTCCAGTTATTATTATAATTGCTTTAATTGAATCCGTACTAGTTTCATCGTTATGTCTAGTTCAAATTATCTAATTATTACTATTGTTAACTCGATGGTCATGAGTAGCTAATTTCCCTTGGCTAAGACTATAGGGGATCCATAATCATGGGGGAATAGTAATCGATTTATTTGGTTAATGCTAGTATAGTCTTTGTTGGTTAAATGCTACATTTAATTGTATCTTTCTAATTGAGTCGACGCAATTAGATCTATAATTCCTAGTGATCCTTAACCTGGACCGAAAGGTTGGAAAAGGCGAGACTAGTAGCGAACAATAGGGTATTGCAGTGAGGGCGAAAGTTAAGCTGTTTACACTTTAGGGTGAATTAAGGACCGAAAGGTGACGTTCGCTACCCCTTAGACCGTATTTGCATTTACCTGAGACCTAGATTACTTGACCGGATGGTTATGGTGAACCGTTTGTCTTAGCTGTTTCTTCTCTATCTGTTTATTTCCTCCCTTTTATTCTCTTCTCCTTATTCTCTTTAGTTTAGAAAATCGCATTTATAAACCCCCAATTTGGTTACCTTGACGAACTTAGATTTAGCTGACAAATTCCTACCTCTATGTGGATTCGACCCGACTTCCCTAGCTATATTAGTTAGAGCCAGTTGGTTATTTTTGACAGGTACGCGACAGACGTGTCAGCAAGCACTTAAGGGTAATCTTTATGGCTTACTTGGTAAAGATTACTTAAATTCGATTTGAAAACAACTCATCATACTCAAAGTATGTGAAGTATTATACATCATTACTCATTTAATTGATCCGGCAGCGGAAGCAAATGAAATCAATCAAATATGTTCAATTTAATTGAATTAGTCATGAATCTTATCAACATAAGACTTCTTATTGACGCTAATATCATGTGGATTTATCTTCATAAAACCGGATATTCAAGATGTATTATGATACTCCAAAAGTCTTAAATCATTCTCAATGATCAATATGTCATCCACATATAAGACTAATTAAAATTTCCGTAACTCCCACTAAACTTCATGTATAAACACAACTTCTCGACTTATCGAGAAATGTTTTATCACATGATCAAAATGTTGATTCTAACTCATTGATGTCCTACTTAAGACCCTCTCTTAAGTTGCACATTATCTTAGGATTGCAAGAATCTATAAAACTTATGACATGTATTGAATACATTCCTTCTTTTGAAGAAGTGGGTTTTAGATTCGCTTGCTATGTATTTCATAACCTCATAATGAAACACAATCCCTAAGAAGATCCAAATAGACTTAAGCATTTCAATTAGTGCAAAACCCTTTGCAACCAATCTTGCTTTGAAATATCTCTTTATTAGTGCAAAACCCTTTGTCACTAATCAAGCCTTTTATTTCGGGTTTTCGTGGCTCTAAGCCTTGTATTGAGTTGTGACTTAAACACTCTTATGTAAGTCATATGTTCATTACTTTCTAGAAGTAATCAACTTTGAATCAAACGATTTATTTTGTAAGTTATAAGCTCTTTACTTTCTTAAAAGTAGCATGAATTCATCATTTTCAACAAGTGATGAATTTTAACCTCCTAGGTTTTGAAGAAACAATGTTTTACACGAAACGTCTCATGTAGCCAAGAAAGACCAGTTTCTTGCGACATAACATTCTCTGTGGCATTCTTTGTGGCTCTTGAATAATTTCTCCCACTCTGTCTTCTAGAAATAAACTTGTATTTTTAGAAAGACAGTTTCACGAGCCTCAAACCCGTCGTACTCGTGATAATTAAAAGGGAAAAATGAGCATTTGTTTCTTGTGAAAACTTACAAATATGGTACATTACCATTTCATATCTCATATGATTTAGTGGAAAATAATTTAGACAAAATGATAGAATCCCCAAAATGATCAAGTAACTCAAAGTAACTTGATTGAAGTCCAAACCATATCGAATAGCGTTTGATTTCTTATCGAACCACACATTATTCCACAATGCGTGCTAAGAGAGATTATCTTGTGATACTTTATCACATTTCCTTTGGCTTATATCAAAGTCTTCACTTTGATAATCCCATCACGACTAAATCGTGCTTCTTTGAACTTTTGAACTTCTTCAAAAATTTCTCTATTTACCTTATTAAGTGAACACATTAGTGTCAACCTAAATCGTTGGTAAAAGAAAATGATCAACCTATTTTGGATCAATGATTTACAACCTCGATCTCCTTTTCAACCAAAAGGCACGAGACATCTTGCTTTAAATACAAGATACGCATATACCATTAACAATCTAATGGTTTCAAGAGTACTCGATAACTCTTTGCGTTAATCATTCCAAAATTTAAGGTTTAATCTTGGGTTACCAATTTGAGTCTTGCATCATCTTCATGATATATCATTCTAGTTTGGTTTTATAATCACCTTGATAATGGGCTAGCCATACATCAATTTGTGGTGTATAGGGTCACAAAAGTGAAACCTCTTTTGTATCTTTAACAAATTGTATTCTTATTTAGAGTTTATGTACTTAATAGTCACAATTAAGTACAACTCCAAACCCGAAAAAAAAAACTAGATTTAGTACACAATGACTCTATCTCTTGACTTCATTGTTGCTAGTCGTCATATTCTAATCATCCTATGTATCAAACATAATGATGAAAACCACCACCGGTTTCTAATATTGACGAAGTAATACCAGCAAAATTTATGTTTAATCAAATAAACATTTAACGAAGAAGGTCCCATTAGATGTCCCACAACTAACTTGTTGATTCTTTCATAATTTGGGGTAGTTTCCTTTCTCGTGTCCAACATTTAAGACAATGGAAACTTTATCGGTCGGGAGTGATAGGTTTAGTATCGTCATTCTCAACAACTTTACCTTTAACATAATCTTGTATCAATTTCATTCTAATTTTACTTCTTTAACCTCGTCCTCATCTTAACGGTTTAAGAGAATGCTCCCACTCATTTCAATGAGTCTTTACTTAGAGAAGCAAAGGTGAATCTTATAAAGATTACTTTCATTGAAGTGGTTGCGTTATTTTGGTCAATTACGAATTCTGACAAAACTAATTACCAAAACAATTTATCGCTTCAAGGTACTTAATTCAATTAAGTATATGAAACATAATCCATTGTAAGTAAAAGTGTTAGTCAAGAATCAAAAACCTGTTTGATAATGAATAACTTTAATCTATACTGTTTACAAGAGATCCTTAGCAATGGTCCATTCGAGGTCTTTAGAAGAAAATTCAAATTTTGTCTTTAGATACGATGTTTTAATGGAGTTTTGAATCGAAATGATATCGTATATGAATTGTGGTAAAGAAATAGAACAATATAACAACGGAATAGTGGAAAACTTAACATTTATCGTTTTATTAATACTTGTAAACAACAAGTAAATCATTTACATAGTGACCTCTACCCAACTATGATAAATGATTCCAAGACCCAAATTCATATCAACTTAGGCACGGTATGGCCGATGAAACCCTTATCAATATAACTCGGTGGATTAACGTTTTAATCGATTCTACTTTTAGAACTCTTGGTCGATAAAATAACTCTAATAATTATCTATAGCCCAAAACACATCCGACAAGGGCACGGTATGGCCGATGAAACCCTTATCGAAAAACTTTTGTTGAGTTCAATCCAAATTTCGAATAAATGTGTCCATGATCCAAATCCACATCAACTTGGGCACGGTATGGCCGATGAAACCCTCATTAACATGAACTCGGTGGATTAACATTCATCACCCACTTCCCCTACGTAACAAGGTTTGTACCCCGGTAGGGCCGAGTGCACTCCCTCGCGAAATAGGTTTTCATGGTTTCTACTATTTGGTAAGGCTATGTCTCAATTAATTGTTTTAGCGAGAGGTCATGTCAATTTATTATCCATCACGTTTTAAGTGAACTAAAGCGGTGAACTACGATAATTCTAATTGACACGGTCGATAAACTCGATGAGATGAGGATGCATGTTTTAGTTATGGCGATTTAGCGATGCATGTGACATATAAATAAAATGCAAAGCATAAAAATAAATCATAGTATGGCCTTCCTAAAAAAAAGAAAATCTAATTAACTATTACATATTCGGAAACCAACTCCATTGGTCCCTTGAACTTCGGTTGTGGCATGCATCTCGAGGTAACACCGTCTTTATGTATCGTCATCTTGAATAAATCCGTCTTTGGGAACTCCGAGATAAATTAAATTACATAGCAAATTACATAATTTCCTATTATATATTTGTAACTAAAATAAAATAAATGTATTAAATTACAAAACGGTGATACGAGATCACAATAAATTACAACCGAATCGATATTCCCATACATTTCGGGTAATACCAATTAAAAACTAAGGCCATACTAAGTAAAAATTACATAATTCAAAATTACATAAATAAAATTATGACAATCATAAAGAAAATGCAGCATTATAATATGTATGAACATGCCCAATTTTATGCTAAATAGCCTTTAATTAGCCAATATCGTATATTACTCGGTTTTTACGGATTTGCGTGATTTCAACATTTTATAATCACAAAAATTACGTAAATTCATATTTATGCATAAGTTAATTACCCTAACCTCTTAGGACTCAAAATTTAGTCTTCACTAATTATTTGACCATAATTAACTCATATTACTAAAATTTGTTCATTAATGGACTTAAAATTATAAAAATAAGCTATAAACTTCAAATAAATCACAAAATTTCAAATAAATTCAAAATTTGAAATTTTAAACTCATGAACATTCTGGAAAAATATCATGACACGCATAATGTTCAAAAACTTAGGTTAAAAATTTCCTGGGACCAGGGGATCTCCCCGGCATTAAAATCACAAATGTTCTTCTCCGTCGTGACAATTACGATGATTGGAAGAAATCTATGCGGATGTCTTTGAAATCACGCCGTAAATTCAGATTCGTCGACGACACTCTGCCTAAGCTAACTGATGCTTTTTATCTTGATCAATGGAAAGTTATACATTGTACTATCGTTCAATGGATCCGTAATACCATAGAACCGACACTTCTCGACGCTATCTCCTACGTCGATAATGCTGCGGTTTTATAGGCTGAAATCAAATCACAATTTTCTGTTATTGATGGCACTCTCATCCACGGTCTTAAGACCTAACTTCAACAATGTAAACAACTAACAGGAATGGATGTTACCACATATTATGGGAAATTTAAATCAATTTGGGACTCTCTAATCGTCCATGAACCTCCCTTTGCCTATCAATGCGGCAAGTGTGACTGCAATATCGGGGCTGCGGCTCTCCAACGTTTAGACAATGAGCGTCTCCACCAGTTTTTTATGGGACTTGACACCACCCTGTACGGTAATATCCGTTCCCACCAGTTTCAACTTGACCCTCTTCCTTCTCTAAGCCGTGCCTATCAGGCGGTCCTCCAAGAAGAGCGCCTTCGTGCTCCCTCTGATGTGGCGTCTGATGCACCTGATGTGGTGGCCTTTGCCACACCATCGCCTCGTACTCCTCCAGTTGATTGGTGTGCACTCCGAGATAAGGAACGAGGTGAGCGTCGTGGTTTGTTCTGTTCGTTTTGTGAAACCCGTGGGCATGAGCCATCTAGCTGCTATATTAAACGCCAATGTTTTCCGGATTGGTGGGGTGACTGTCCCCATTCGTTGGCCGAGCTTCGTCGTACCAGGGCCAAGGGAGCCTCTCGTGGGTCTCTTACTGGTGGTGGGAAAACTGCTGCCTCGGGGGTCTCGGGGAATGCGTCTACAGCAGGTTCTACTCCCGTTGTTCAAGCTAATTTGGTGACATTCGGGGTTGCTACAAATTCTGTTCTCACCTCTGATCGATTAAGCGGTATGTGTTCTTGGATTATTGATACCGGTGCCTCAAATCATGTCAGAGGGAATTTCTCATGCTTGAAGGATTGTGAGATGATTGCAGCTCGTCCCGTTGGTCTCCCAAATGGACAACGGGTCGAATCTACAATCATGGGCTCGGTTTATATAAATGAGTCTCTTACACTTTGTCGAGTTCTTTTTGTTCCTAGTCTTACTTGTAATTTATTATCCGTCTCACAGCTTGCATCCGAGCGCGATTTTTTCTTTGAATTTACTAATAATTCATGTTTTATCCAGGACCGTTCTACGAGGACGACGATTGGAGCAGGTGAGCTGCGGGATGGGTTTTATTGGATGCGTGTGTGTACTCGACCAGTTGGTGTTCATCAAGTGAGTGATTTGGGTGATAACGCTCTTTGGCATCAACGATTGGGACATCCTTCTGCTAAAGTGCTTAAGACTATCCTTTTTGCTAGTAATTTTAAGTCCAATAAAAATTTCTTTTTTGATGTTTGTCATTTATCTAAGCAACACCGTCATAGTTTTTATTCAAATGAACATCGTGCTTTGGGAATCTTTGATTTAATTCACTGTGATTTGTGGGGACCTTACCGTATTTCCGCCTCTTGTGGTGCAAAGTATTTTTTAACAATTGTTGACGATTTTTCTCGAGCCACTTGGGTATATTTGATGCTCGATAAAACCGAAGTCACGGATATGTTCATGCACTTTATTCATATGGTCTCTACCCAATTTAACAAATCCCTTAAAATCGTCCAAAGTGACAATGGTAATGAGTTCAATTGTATGGCGGGTTATTTCTTTTCTCATGGCATTAATTTTCAAACTTCCTGCATTGGCACGCCTCAACAAAATGGTTGTGTCGAACGCAAACACCGTCATATCCTTAATGTTGCCCGTGCTCTTCTCTTTCAAGCTCATTTGCCGAAGAGTTTTTAGGGTGAATGTTTATTAACGGCTGCTTTTCTCATTAATCGAACCCCGTCTCCCTTACTCAACAATAAGACTCCCTATGAATGTTTATATGGTGTGAGCCCGCCTTAGGACCATTTGCGTATTTTTGGTTGCCTTGTCTTTGCTCATAATCAATTAACTAAGGGTGATAAATTTGAGAAACGGAGTCGTAAATGTATTTTTTGTTGGATACCCGCACAACAAGAAAGGATGGAAATTGTTTGGCCTTGAAACAAAGTCATATTTTGTTTCACGGGATGTCATCTTTTATGAAAACCATTTTCCTTATTCTCCCACTGCTTCATCTTCCCCTGATTCACTCGCCGAACCTATTCTTCCGGAAGCTGACCCTTTTTTTCTCCTCTGAAACACACACGAAGTCCTCCGGTGAGGCTAGTTTTGGGATGGGGTCCACTGCTGAGACGGGATGCCTTTGGAATTTACATTAGGACCTTTGGTATTTCCGCAATTTTCGAGATGCCTTTGGAATTTACATTAGCACTTGATCAGTTTTCAAGATGTCCTTTGACATCCCATTCATTGTATTTGGCTTAGCAAAACTTGTATAAATTGGATACTTCTCTAATGATAAGATAACAACAATCATTCACACATTCTATCTCTTAACAATTACCTTTACATAGCTAACATACAAAGTTTAAATATGAGGCAGACAAAATGGTCAAACAACTCAGAATGGAATACAACAATACGATGAACTTTACCAACAATTACTAACAATTACTCAAAATGGGATGTGTTTGTCATAATTTGTCATTTTCTTCACGCGACATTACTCTGCCCCTCTTAAAAGGAACTTCGTCCCCGAAGTACAGTTCACCTTCAAGACGAACTACAACCATTATACAAAACGATAACTCCACACAATATTGCCATTACGGAACAATTTTAACATACGTTTAGGCCATCAAATATCATAGCCCCTCATTGACATTACTTCGATAATATGTATACATGTTAATATATTTTAGATGTAGATAACAACAAATAAACAAATAAAATATACCGTCACTGACACGTCTGTCGCGTACCTGTCAAAAATAACCAACTGGCTCTAACTAATATAGCTAGGGAAGTCGGGTCGAATCCACAGAGAGGTAGGAATTTGTCAGCTAAATCTAAGTTCGTCAAGGTAACCAAATTGGGGGTTTATAAATGCGATTTTCTAAACTAAAGAGAATAAGGAGAAGAGAATAAAAGGGAGGAAATAAACAGATAGAGAAGAAACAGCTAAGACAAACGGTTCACCATAACCATCCGGTCAAGTAATCTAGGTCTCAGGTCAATGCAAATACGGTCTAAGGGGTAGCGAACGTCACCTTTCGGTCCTTAATTCACCCTAAAGTGTAAATAGCTTAACTTTCGCCCTCACTGCAATACCCTATTGTTCGCTACTAGTCTTGCCTTTTCCAACCTTTCGGTCCAGGTCAAGGATCACTAGGAATTATAGATCTAATTGCGTCGACTCAATTAGAAAGATACATTTAAATGTAGCATTTAACCAACAAAGACTATACTAGCATTAACCAAATAAATCGATTATTATTCCCCCATGATTATGGATCCCCTATAGTCTTAGCCAAGGGAAATTAGCTACTCATGACCATCGAGTTAACAATAGTAATAATTAGATAATTTGAACTAGACATAACGATGAAACTAGTACGGATTCAATTAAAGCAATTATAATAATAACTGGAAGAGGGGAAGAATTAAAACAATAAATAAGATTAAGAATAAGAGTAGAATGATAATACCAATCGCAAATTCCAAATCCGAGTAGTAAAGTGTAAAGGAAGAATAAATCCAAAGAACAGTCACCAGAACTACAGTAAACGAACGTGAGAGAGAGAAGAGAGGAGTAACGTAGTTCACTCCTTCAGTCTTATACTAAAAATCCATCCCATAACCTAATCTATGGACTAATTACAAAAGCCCATAAAGTAATTAGGCGGAAATTAACGAGGAAGGAAAAACCACTCGATCGAGTAGAATTAGGCTACTCGATCGACCAATTCTTCAAAGAAAAAACATTTCGATCGACTGGAAAGTTGCTCGATCAAGCAACAGCTCTTTCTGCAGCTTAAGGATCGAGTACAAGTACTCGATCGACCACTTCTTGGATATAGAAACCACTCGATCGACTGGTAAAACAGCTCGATCGAGTGCTTTGGCTTCATTTCAGCTCACGTCTTCGCCTAAGTGTTAGATCTGCAAACTCCGACTCCTTATTCTCCGAGAATGCATGCAATTGGGACAAATTAGGCTTGATTTAGCTCCCCTTCGGTTAATTCACTCCCGCAAATTACATAAAACGAACCAAAGTAGGATATTCGGGGTATTTGTAGCCGTTGCTACATAAATAGTACGTAAAATGCGTGTAAAAATGAGGTATAAACCTTATATAAAAGACACGCATCAAATCTCCCCAAACCAAACCTTCGCTTGTCCCCAAGCAAATATGAATGCAACTAAGAAATAACAGTGGAACGGAACCAACGCATCAGCTATAAATCACCCACTAAAACCAATTTAATGCAATAGCATGACAAAGTGGCAAATGAGAAGTGCAAACGAGTTACATTAATGTTTCAAACTTACTGAACCGTCGACCTTGCAAGACTCAAAAGATATCGGACTCTCACGGGTCGCTCGTCACTCAAAATCAGGCACAAGGTGAGTATATATGTGAAAGATAGGAGGAAGTAAGACTCTCACCTAACTCGACCTATAAGAACATGCATGCAGTTAACATGAATAAAGTCTCTACAACCGTACATATGCATTCCAACCATACTAATGACCAAGACACATGCCGAGGACTTACATTTGGGTAAGTGAGGTAATGAGTAAGAAGGGGCTAAAATGAATTTGGATATGTGGGGTTAATAGCCAGGCTAGCAACAACGAATCCAAAAATAACTACATCCCAACTTCATACTCAATATAGCAAGATGAAACGGTGCAAAACTATGCACTAAGCTCACAAAACACCAAGAATTGTCAACTCCCCAAAAGATATAAATAAGACTTGGGAGTGAAAATCTTTGTAAAATTCTCATTTCTTTTCCACATGATTTTTTTTCTTTTCTTTTTCTTCTTTTCTTGTTTCGCTTTTTTTTCGTTCTCTTTTTTTTTTTTTCATTTTCCGTTTCATTTTTTTTTCTTTCTTTCCCTTCAATTCTTCCACCATCTTCTGAAATCAGATGAAATAACCATATTGCAATAAAACATTCCAAGAACTACTCGTTACTAGCTCAGCTAGGGTGGGAGGTATTATAGAAAGTAGTTGATAGGACAAAAAGGCAATTTGGCTATGTGAGGCTCATGGGTAGAATGAAATAAAGGGGACTGCCTCTCCTAACATGTGTCACCATCCACAGACCGAATGCATACAGGTATTAAGAAGACTAGACTCATGCTTATGCAAATTGATGTTACATGCCTTAAAGAGAGTACTACTCACATCCTAAATGAAACCGGTCATGAATGTCACCAGTTTATAAAGCTCTAACCTCAGAATGTAATGTAGCTTGCCGACATAATGAATCAAGTCTATTCGTTCAGATAAGAAAGAAACAAAAACTCGTAGATTATGCACATAATCATGCCAACTAAATGTCAATAAAATGCAAGGCTCAAGTAAGGATTCAGAGTAGCGTCAATGTTCAAACGTTCCGACTCAATTTAAACATGAAATTTTTGAAAAATTTTGAATTTTATGATTTTTATATGATTTTTTTGTATTAATTAAAACAACAATGCATGCGGAAATAAATAAACGTGCGATGAAAATGCATGAAACATGCGGAGACACGATATGGATGCATACCTCCCCAAACCAAACCGTACAATGCCCTCATTGTACCAAAAATAGGGAAAGAAATGCAACTTAAAGAGAAAAGGATAAGTGGAGTCGGAAAACTTACAAAACGTCATAAGGAGGGACCTCCCCAAACCGACCATGAACATGGGAGGTCAAAGAAAGTCAATCAGTAGCTCCATAGACGGGAAACAGCAGCTGGGGATCAAAATCACTCGATCGAGCTGTCACTCGATCGAGTGATAACAGTCCTCGATCGACCAAACCAGCCACGCTTACTCGATCGAGTGGTTTTCTACTCGATCGAGCCCTTCCATGCACCATTCACTCGATCGAGCTGTTCTAACCGCTCGATCGAGTGAAAGCTTCCCCAAAAAGTGCTCGATCAAGCCTAGAACCACTCGATCGAGTACTGTGTCTTGCAAAACACGCATTCCAAAGCTAGAAAGGCATAAAGAGTTTGTAAAACGGCGTCTAAAATTCAACGTAAAGCTAAAGAAAATAAATGGTTCAACAACAGTACAATAAAACAGTCCGGGCTGCCTCCCGGAGAGCGCTGGTTTAAGAGGTCCCGCACGACTTTTCTGGCATCAATTAACTGGCGCGTCAAGCTCGTCGAAGCGCAAGACTTCAACACGATTGTCTGCTTCAGTCGCCTCGTGGTAGTGCTTCACGTATTGGCCATTCACCTTGAATCTATGACCTTCGGAATCCTCAAGCTCCACGGATCCAAACTTGTGGTAACACCGTCACCGTATAAGGACCACTCCATCCGACTTCACTTGCCAGAAACAATCTCACCGAGCATTGAACAAAAAGACACCTTTTTCCCAACATGAAACTCACGAGGTAAGATTCTCTTGTCATGCCATCTCTTCGTCTTTTCTTTGTAAATGCGCGAGCTGTCATAGGCATTAAGCCTAAACTCTTCCAATTCATCTAGCTGCAAAAGACGATTCTGACCACACAACTTAGGATCATAATTAAGCTCACGAATTGCCCACCAGGCCTTACATTCCAGTTCAAGAGGTAAGTGACATGATTTCCCATAAACTAGCCTATAAGGTGATGCACCAATTGGTGTCTTAATGGCAGTTCTATAAGCCCATAATGTGTCATCTAGCTTAAGACTCCAGTCCTTCCGTGATTTAGAAACTACCTTAGACAAGATCTCTTTCAACTCGCGATTAGAGACTTCAACCTGACCACTAGTTTGAGGATGATACCCCAAACCTCGCCGGTGTTGGACACCAACTTTAGACAGAATAGAAGTGAGTTTCTTTTCTTTAAAATGCATTCCCCCATCACTAATGACGACCCTAGGGACACCAAATCGGGGGAATATGATCTTTTTAAACATATTTATCACGGTCTTAGCATCACAATGAGGTGAGGCAATTGCCTCAACCCATTTTGACACATAGTCTACAACCACTAAGATATACCTGTTACCTTTACTGGAGGGGAACGGTCCTTGGAAATCAATGCCCCAAACATCGAAGACCTCAACCTCTAGGATGCCGTTTTGTGGCATCTCATGTCTCTTTGAAATGTTCCCTGATCGTTGGCAAGCATCATAAGCTGAAACAAAAGACTTAGCGTCAGCAAACAAAGAAGGCCAAGAAAACCAGATCGGTACCTTAGCCACGGTGCGCGATGGACCGTGGTGACCACCATATGAAGAGGAGTGACAGCCTTCCAGGACTATTTTGGTCTCCCACTGCGGTATACACCGTCTATAGAGACCGTCTGCACATTCCTTAAACAAGTAAGGATCATCCCAAAAGTACTGCTTAGCGTTATACAGAAAACGCTTCTTTTGCTGATGAGAAAGGTCAGGCGGCAGCTTGCCACTGACAACGAAGTTAGCTATATCTGCATACCAAGGTTCTTGGTTAACAATAGACGATATAACAGCAATTAAAGTATCGTCAGGAAAAGAATCATCAATGGGTAGAGAATCTTCCCCTTCTTGTCGCATCAGTCGCGACAAGTGATCAGCTACAACGTTCTCAGCTCCTTTCTTATCCTTAATCTGCAAATCAAACTCCTGAAGAAGGAGTATCCATCTCAGTAGCCGTGGTTTAGCCTCCTTCTTAGCAAGGAGATGCCTCAAGGTTGCATGGTCAGTAAAAACAGTGACTTCTGACCCAACTAAATAAGTACGAAACTTCTCTAAGGCATAAACTACAGCTAACAGTTCTTTCTCAGTGGTAGTGTACTTCACTTGAGCCTCATCCAGAGTTTGGCTCGCATAGTAGATAGCACTCAAAGCTTTGTCTTTCCTTTGGCCTAGCACCGCTCCTAGTGCGTAGTCACTCGCATCACACATAATCTCAAACGGCAAGTCCCAGTCGGGAGGCTTTATGATCGGCGCAGAGACTAAACCCTGCTTTAACCTGTTAAAAGCAGAAAGACAATCATCAGTAAACTCAAAAGGGCCATCCTTAAGCAGCAACTGTGTAAGTGGTTTAGCAATCTTTGAGAAATCCTTGATGAACCGGCGATAAAAGCCGGCGTGACCAAGGAAACTCCTCACCCCCTTAACATTAACAGGAGGTGGTAATTGCTGAATCACTTCCACCTTTGCTTTATCAACTTCTATTCCCCTATCAGAAACTAAGTGCCCTAAGACAACTCCCTCGTTGACCATAAAGTGGCACTTTTCCCAGTTCAGCACAAGGTTAACCTCAATACAGCGCTGCAACACTTTCTCAAGATTAGACAGACAGTTATTAAAATCACTTCCATATACACTGAAATCGTCCATAAAAACTTCCATGATAGACTCAATATACTCTGAAAATATCCCCATCATACACCTTTGAAAGGTGGCAGGGGCATTACACAAACCAAAAGGCATCCTGCGATAAGCAAAAACGCCTTGAGGACAAGTATATGTAGTCTTAGCCTGATCGTCTGGGTGGATAGGGATCTGAAAGAACCCTGAATACCCGTCTAAATAGCAGAAAAATTTATGAGAAGCTAACCTTTCTACCATTTGATCAATAAAAGGAAGGGGAAAGTGATCTTTCTTGGTGGCGGCATTCAGCTGTCTGTAATCTATGCACATCCGCCAACCAGTCACTACTCGAGTAGGTATTAATTCATTCTTTTCATTCTTAACAACAGTTGTCCCTCCTTTCTTAGGGACCACCTGTACTGGGCTCACCCATTTAGAATTACCGACAGAATAAATAATACCTGCATCCAGTAGCTTCATTACCTCAGCCATCACAACATCCTGCATTTTCTGGTTCAGTCGGCGCTGACCCTGTCTGCAAGGTTTGTGATCTTCCTCCAGCTCTATCCTGTGCATGCAAATATCGGGACTAATCCCCTTGATATCGTCCAGTGAATAACCCAGTGCTTTCCTGTTTTTCTTAAGTACAGCTAACAAAGAAGTCAGCTGATCATCATGAAGCTTAGCACTAACAATGACAGGATATTGCTCTGTATTGTCTAAGAAAACATTTTTAAGATGAGAAGGGAGAGGCTTACGTTCCGGTACTTTTACCTCAATGGAGCAAAGAGTGCTAATCATTTGTTCCACTTGCTCTCCCTCATGCTCATCCAAATCATCAACAAGCAACTCCAATGCAGCGTCATCGCCCTGGGCTATCTGCACACTCATCAAAAAGCATAAGGGCTTCTAGTGGGTCCTTCATAAAAGAACCCGACCAGAAATCATAAATAGATTCATCAATCATATCGACTGAGTAGCAAGTATCCTCTATCATTGGGTGAGCCAAAGTACTAGGCAGACTGAAAGTGATAGCGTCATCCCCAACTGCAAGAGTCAAACGCCCTTGTCTGACATGAATAACGGCCCCAGCTGTACAAAGGAACGGTCTTCCTACGATAATTTGGGTCCGGGTGTCCTCATCTATATCCAAAACAATGAAATCTACTGGGATATAAAGCTTGCCTATTTTCACAGGCACGTCCTCTAAGACACCTAAGGGCTTCCTAACAGATCTATCGGCCATATGTAGGGTAATGTTAGTCACTTTAAAATGACTCATCTTCAATTTCTTGCAAACAGGAAGGGGCATGACACTGACACTGGCACCTAGGTCGCAAAGGGCCTTATCAATAACCGTGTTGCCTATAACACAAGTAATAGAAAAGCTGCCCGGGTCTTTCATTTTAGGCGGACTCTTATTCAAAAGCAAATTACTAGACTCTTCCATGAATGAAATCGTCTCAAATTCACTCAAATTTCTCTTACGCGTCACAATATCTTTCATAAACTTAGCGTAAGTGGGTACCTGAGTAACAAGTTCGGAAAAAGGGACAGTTACCTGGAGGTTCTTCACAACGTCCACAAACTTACCGTACTGTCGCTCGATCTTTGCGTCCTTCAGACGGCCTGGAAAGGGTACCCTAGTAGCAACAAGTAGGCCCGCAACTTTTCCTTTACCTTTATCAATGCGTGACGTCTCCACAGCAGGGGAAGGTGAGACGGTGGCGGTATTAGATAGTAAATTAGAATCCCCGCCACTTAAAATGGTCGATCGAATACTTTTATCAGTCGATCGACCATATTCTTCTTCTGTTTCACTCGATCGACCATTGTTGTCACTCGATCGAGTGATTTCCTCAGCAACCTTACTCGATCGAGTAATAAGATCACTCGATCGACCAACATCAGCTTGTGCACTCCTCGGTCGACCTGTATTTTCACTCGATCGAGTGAGAGGAGGAATTAATTTGCTCGATCGAGTAGAAAAATCAGTCGATCGAGTGTTTACAGCACACGCAGCAATTATTTCTTCCAAAAACTCGTCTAAATCATCCTTCGGGGTATCGTCAGCTATCAAAACCTCATCTTCGGGTGCTTTTGGCTTTTCATAAGTAAAGCCGCCTTGGAAATTCGTTGCACTAACTGAATTGCGTGTCGGTAGAGGTTTGGCTTGGTCTTTCGCGAGTGTTAACTGCGCGACTTGTTCTCTCAATTCCGCTATGACCGTATCCTTACCATCACGTATGCTCATCATCAAGGATTTCAATTCAGCAACTTCTTCATTTTCAGAAGGAGAGACCGGTTGCGGCATTGGCGTAGAAGGGGTAGAGACATTCTTTATTTCCTCATACAACTGAGAAAAAGGGACTCCTTGCTTAAATTTCTTATAAGCAAGGGCACGCTCTACACTTGCCATGCATTCAATAGGGTCATGCCCTTCCTCGCCGCATCTACCACATGGCTCTATATGCTCAGTGATCGAACAACCTTGTAATTTAGACATTCTCGCGAGATAGACTTACAAAGCAATAAACAACCCGCAAAATTATTCAAAACTTTGCAAATAATGAGATCGACCTCAAGGAATAAATTCCTTGAGACGAGAGACAAACTTAATTAAAGCAACAAAATTGCGCCACCTCCCTAAAGAACGGCGCCAAAATTTGACACGTCTGTCGCGTACTGTCAAAAATAACAAACGGCTCTAACTAATATAGCTAGGGAAGTCGGGTCGAATCCACAGAGAGGTAGGAATTTGTCAGCTAAATCTAAGTTCGTCAAGGTAACCAAATTGGGGGTTTATAAATGCGATTTTCTAAACTAAAGAGAATAAGGAGAAGAGAATAAAAGGGAGGAAATAAACAGATAGAGAAGAAACAACTAAGACAAACAAACTCACCATAACCATCCGGTCAAGTAATCTAGGTCTCAAGTCAATGCAAATACGGTCTAAGGGGTAGCGAACGTCACCTTTCGGTCCTTAATTCACCCTAAAGTGTAAACAGCTTAACTTTCGCCCTCACTGCAATACCCTATTGTTCGCTACTAGTCTCGCCTTTTCCAACCTTTCGGTCCAGGTCAAGGATCACTAGGAATTATAGATCTAATTGTGTCGACTCAATTAGAAAGATACAATTAAATGTAGCATTTAACCAACAAAGACTATACTAGCATTAACCAAATAAATTGATTACTATTCCCCCATGATTATGGATCCCCTATAGTCTTAGCCAAGGGAAATTAGCTACTCATGACCATCGAGTTAACAATAGTAATAATTAGATAATTTGAACTAGACATAACGATGAAACTAGTACGGATTCAATTAAAGCAATTATAATAATAACTGGAAGAGGGGAAGAATTAAAACAATAAATAAGATTAAGAATAAGAGTAGAATGATAATACCAATCGCAAATTCCAAATCCGAGTAGTAAAGTGTAAAGGAAGAATAAATCCAAAGAACAGTCACCAGAACTACAGTAAACGAACGTGAGAGAGAGAGAGAGAGAAGAGAGGAGTAACGTAGTTCACTCCTTCAGTCTTATACTAAAAATCCATCCCATAACCTAATCTATGGACTAATTACAAAAGCCCATAAAGTAATTAGGCGGAAATTAACTGAGGAAGGAAAAACCACTCGATCGAGTAGAATTAGGCTACTCGATCGACCAATTCTTCAACGAAAAAAGAGCTCGATCGACTCGAAAGTTGCTCGATCGAGCAACATGCTCTTTTCTGCAGCTTTTAAGGATCGAGTACAAGTACTCGATCGACCACTTCTTGGATATAGAAACCACTCGATCGACTGGTAAAACAGCTCGATCGAGTGCTTTGGCTTCATTTCAGCTCACGTCTTCGCCTAAGTGTTAGATCCGCAAACTCCGTCTCCTTATTCTCCGAGAATGCATGCAATTGGGACAAATTAGGCTTGATTTAGCTCCCCTTCGGTTAATTCCTGCAAATTACATAAAACAAACCAAAGTAGGATATTCGGGGGTATTTGTAGCCAGTTGCTACATAAATAGTACAGAAATGCGTGTAAAAATGAGGTATAAACCTTATATAAAAGACACGCATCTGTCACCCAATTATTATTTGTGAACACCGGGAATTCCTTAAGTGACATTACCCAATCATGTGTACTCGACATAACCAGCTATAAACTTATGACCACAACAATATACTATAACCACCGTGTAGAATGGTACGTCCAGCAATTCAATCAAACACTCATGGTGAAAAACAATGAAGACTGTATTGACCTTTTTTTTTATGAAAGGTTAGAACTTCTCATTAAGCACAAAACAAGCTATTACAAACTACCACAAGGATCAATTTTTGATGGCTTTAAATTAGTCTAATTAAATATAGACTTAATCCAAAACTCATCTCTACTCGACATATTGTTTTTCATCCAGTACATAGATTGTATTCGCATAAGACTAAGGACTTGTATCAGCACAATTTCAAGACGAACAAGTAATTGTTCCATCCTAACTCTATTCCTTTGTAACCAAACAGCATAATACGAAGCTTGAATCAGAGAATTAGTAACCTTCTTGCGAGTCTTAGACCATGGTTTGCTGTGGATCCAATGAAGAATATTGGTCTGAGGCAGTTTCATATGCATCTTAATCTCCAGTCTTGCAAGTAGCAGCTGAGTGTACTGATAATGCTGGAACACATGTTGGTGAGTTTCAGTAGCAGTCCCACAAAGTAGACACAGGGAATCAGGACTGATGCCAAAAGAAAGGAGTTTATCCTTTAACAATAAGGCTTCACGAACAATAAACCAACTGATAAACTGATGCTTGGGAAGGCACCAAGAATTCCAAATATAGAAATGCCAAGGGACTTGAGGCTGTTTCTTCCTGATCCAATGGTAACCACTGGACATAGTATAGCCAGTGGGTTGAGCAAGCCACTGACCATTACTGTAACCTGTGATGTATTTCTCCTTCACCTTGCAGATGCTCCTCCAATACCAGCTAGTATCAGAGTTAGGAGTATATTGATCCTAAGGAGTCCCTTTTATGTAATGTTGTTAACCCATTTCACCCAAAAGCTATCAACTTTGGTGTAAATCCACCAAACAAGCTTTCCAATAGCAGCTTGATTCCAGGAGAAGCTATCTCTTATTCCTAAACCTCCTTGACTTTTAGGGGAACAAACTTTCTCCCAGCTAAGTTTAGGGGTTCTAAGGTATTCAGATGACCCATCCTACAAATAGTTCCTACAAATTGAATCAATTTTCCTTAGAACACATTTAGGGATAATGAAAATAGTTGCCCAGTAGGAATAAAGGCAAGTCAACACAGAATTCACTAAAATTAGCCTTCCTGCATAAGAAAGCTTTTTAGCACCAGAAGTTCTGATTCTGTGGATGACCTTCTCTATCAAGACAGTGTAATGTTTGACAGCAAGCTTTCCAGCTGAAATAGTGATGTGAACATTATTTGCGCACATTTAGTCCCCTAATTGAACCTATTTTGCATACTATTATAACATTCCATAGCCATTTTATCCATCAATTCCTTTCTATTTTGCTTTCCTAGTGCATTTCGTATGTTTTGTAGGAAAGAAGATAATAAGGCGGAAATTCCCGTCTTTCGTGCATATTTGGAAGCTTATTGATGATATTAGATGGACTAGTATGAAGAAGAGGCAAGAATGATGGCCAGGTATGTAGGAATAAAGATTATATAGAAGGCTCATAAGGTTAAAAGCAAGGATGACGAGAAGGAAGGCATTGCATGAAGAAATTGCACGGAACCCAAATGAATAGTTGCTCCTTTAGCTCTGAAAATATGCTAGATGGAACGGCGTCGAAAAAACAAGTGATCTAGGCTTTTGAATCACTCCAATAGGAGTCCGGATGAGAAAATGACGTCCGTTTTACAATCCGAGATCAAACAAAGAAGTTGTTCGCCAATCCGCGCGTCCCGAGACTGAAGACGCTCGTCCCCTAAAGGAAGACGCTCGTCCACCCCTTAAATCTGCTCGTCTTCCCCTCTTTTTGTCCGATCGTCTTGCTCCAAATCCGCTCGTCTTCCCCTGCTCCAATCCGAGCGTCTTCACCTTCTGGACGCCCGGGCCGAAATCGCCAAATCCGCCAGTCCCGCGCTAAAGACGCCCGGATTCCCAGACAGTCCCATTTCGTCTTCTTCAAGCTTCAAGGAACGATGCACATCTTTTTCTAGAGACCGGAGTCTCCCAAAAGAGACCGGCGTTTCCTCATCAAGGGTCTTAATCGTCATTTAAGCCCTTCGCAAACCCTAATTTATGTAACTAATCCCCACTATATATACCCCATTTTGTAATAATCAAACCATCAAGTTTCCTTAGATTAAATCAAGCTTTCTTAGATTAGATTAGGAGTAGATTAGAATAGATTAATCTCAATCTTTCCACAAAATTACACATTAATCTTTCCTTAATTATTGTTCTAGTTTATTATTATTGGGTAATTGAATATTATTGGGTTATTATTGGAGGATTGACAACCCTTCATCAATCAATCAAGTTTCTTCTATTATTCTTTGCTTTATTATTTGGAATCATCTCAAATTTGGTATAATTCTTTTACCCTTTTCTCTTTATTGTTTATTTCCTCATTCTCTTATCATGTTTACACTTGTTGTGATGATTGACACCATTAATGACATGTTTACCATGATAATAAGTGAGTAGTCTCTTAACTAGGATTAGTGGGTAATTAGGGGAAACAATCATAGGGATTAGTCATGCTTAATCTAATATGTTTTCATAGTTTATTTGCTTGCTTGTTGTGATGTCAACCTATGCACATGTTATGTTTGATGAAATGCTAAGCCTATGAATCCTTGCATTTTACCCATCTCTTATCTTTTCAACTTGACTTCTAAGACATAAACCAACTCGAGTCTTGTTAGACAATGCATAGAAGTTGAATAGGAGGAAAGTAAGTCGACTTGTAGGTGTTGTACAATCTAATCGATTCGGCTCCGGGACCCAACTCTTCCTATGAACTGTAAGACATAAACCAAATCGGTTCCTCCACAACATTAATTGCTTGCAACTTTGTAAACATGTTTGTATAATCAACACCATGAATCCCCTATGACCCCATGACATCCTAGTGCCTTTATTACTTGTTTTCACTTCTATTTACTTTAATTGCTTTTCATTAGTCTAGAACACAACTACAAACCCAAACCAATTGTGACACTTGCATAAATTGAGATAGATAGACTTAGAACCCAAAGCACACCGTCCCATGGATCGACCTCGACTTACCACTAACTAGTTGTATGTTGAGTATTATAAATGTGTTTGATTGGATGTGACCCGACGACATCACTATCTACATCAAAATGGCGCCGTTGTCGGGGATGGTGCTATGTGATTAAGTTCTTGCTTGTTTGTCTATTTTGATTTTGCTTTAACCTTGAGGAACTTGTTCCTCAAGGATTGTTTTTACCATTTTCTTGTAGTCTCCTTGTTTGTAGTTATATCTTTGTCCTAGTTATGATGATGACCGAAGGCTTGACACATGGAGTATGTGGTGAATCTTTTGAGTATAACTACCATGGGTATGGGGAGTTTGTGGAGCAAGTTAAAACAACCCTACCTTACAACTCATACAATGAAAGTCATAACCACTACCCCAACTTTTCTTACCAAAGCCCCCACATCCAACATCCACAACAACCACCCTCCCAAAACCCACTTTACAATCAATGCCAAATGTCATCCTACAATGAACACCCATACCACCAAATTCCCATGTACCCACAACAAGAGAATGAGCATAATCTTGACATGCAAAGTGTGGTTCTCTAAATGCTAAGGGACCAACAAAATCTATTCATGCAAATGCTAGAAGAGAGCCAAGCTAGGGACAATGTTCTCAAAAACATTGTTACTAATGGTGAGAAGTTGGCAAATCAAATTGCCCAAATGGAAGCCACCCAAATGCTAAATGAAGAAGAAGGGGAAGATAATGAGGGTGAAGAAGAATTTGGATGGCATTATGAAGCTACTCTTGTGAATTCTCCACCACCTCCTAAATTCATAAGTATTGAACATCCCATATTCCAACTTGTAACCAACTTTACAAACATTCATGATGGATGTGAATATGAAGATGTAACTTTTGAGGAAGGGGAGTGCTTGATTGATTATGGACCAAGAGTGGATGATGAATTGAAGCATGATGAAGTTGGAGAGGAGAGCAATGGTGAATATGAATTGGAGGCCAATTATGAGACAAGCACTTTGTCTAAATTGCGTCATGTATCTAGCTCCCACACTAGCCTTGCTTCTCCAATTTGGGACACCTATGATGATGATGAGGAAGACCTCCCACCACAATTTCCCTCTATAACCCATGTAGAGGAAGTGTGTTCCCTTGACACTTATGGGAGTGGAGGTAAAACTTGGAAAGAAGAGGTTGATGAATTTGAACTTGCAATTTTTGGGGAATTGAGAGGCCAAGAGGAAAACTATGATGTTGGCATCTTCGATCATAGTTTGGAAGAAATTGAAGCTCTCTTCTTTGGAAATGGTTCAAGTTCTAAGGAGGGTCAAGAAGAAAGTGAAGATAATGAAAGCATGAATGACCTCAATGGTGAGAAGTTGACTCCTCCACATCTTATCCTTCAACTATCCCCTCATCAAAGAAATGAGAACTCTCCTTCTACGATTGAAGGATTAATAAATCAATGCTCTATCATCATAGAATTTGAAAGAGATGGTAAAGAGTGGAAGCCTCCGGATGAATATGGGCAATACTTCATACATTGTATTGACAAGAATCATGTGCTTGTTGGTTTGAAGCATTGGAAGAAGCCAAGTGCCAAGGACAAAACAAATGGGAGAGTGTTTATCAAGTTATATTCCAAGCCAAGATGGCTAAACTACGTTTTGACATCGCCAATCTCCTATTTATGCTTACATGAAGCCCATTCAAAAGCCTTTGACCGGTTGTTGAGAGCATTAAGCAACATGGACAACATCAATAATCATGGTAACAAGGAATGAGTTTGGTGGAGTGTAACACCCTGGCCCAAACCGGGTCGGGAGTGGTTACTTATGATAGCTCACCAGGCTGTGTACATGGCCCACAGATCAACACGGGTCCTTTATAGCGCATTTTGTCCTCACTCATGCGCATCCCGGAAACCTTCCCAGGAGGTCACCCATCCTAAGACTACTCCCAGTCAAGCACGCTTAACTTTGGAGTTCTTTCACATGGATGACCATAAAAGAAAGTGCACTTTGTTGATATGAGTAGTACTTCAAATCCCTTTAAGCACTAGTCATTTAAGCCTATCACTGGACCTCTCCAATTACCGTGAGGTGTTACATGGAGTCCTCCCTCAACCCACCATTTGTAAGATATCCTTTCCCTTGACTTTGCATTACATTTACACTTGCATTTAGTTATATACATATACATCTAGCTTGCATTTGTATTATATTTCATATTGCATTTACATTAGTTAGTTCATATAGTATAGTTTGCATTGTAATATATCTCACATGATTAGATTAGTTTGCATTGTATTTATCTCACATGATTCATGTAGATAGTTGCATATAGATTAGAATTCATGCATAGTCACTAATGACCAATCCTATTATTTTCTACACTAGAAATAGTGTTTAAATCGGTTTGGGAAGGTTTGATCATAAGTGGCCATAGTTTACTAGAAAACATGAATCATCTAGTGTAGATTGCATTCATTTGTTATATATGTCATATAGAATTGCGTTTAATTAGAGCATGCATTCATTCATATCATATCATTGCATTTGTACTTTATTTTAAAAAAAAAATCAAAAATCCAAAAACATGTACTTTCTTTTTCATTCCTACTCCTACATGTACATTGAGGACAATGTCCAAAATAAAGTGGAGGATGGGAATTTATATTCCAAAAATGCATAAAAATTGAAAAATTTCGAAAAATCACAAAAATATGTCTTTTAATTTCATCAAACAAAATCCATAAAAATTTGAAAATTTCAAAAACCAAAAACATGTTCTTTAAATTAGTAGTGTAGAATTGAATATACTTGCGTTTTTGTTCTCTTCTCACATAGATACAACACTACATTTGAGGCATTAGCAAGGAAAAATGAAGACCGCTTGGTATGATCGCTCTAATCTCTATTTCCCTTCCATTTCTTTTTCATTGTTCATATAAGGAGGATGGGCTCACATGTCAAGGAGAATGTGGTGTATTTTGTTGTTTCAGTTTGTGTATCTATGTGTTCTTAGGATTTGCATTTAGTTTATATGGCATATTAGTTGGTAGAATCATTTGCATTAGGATGTATAAATGCTAGTTGCATCATGGCATGTAGTTTGCATGATAGAAAATTTTGCGAAACCGTCTACTTGGGAAGCTTGACAAGTGTATATAGGCCCTAGTAGATGTTTTTTCTTCTTAAGACTTTGCTTGTTACAATACTTGTAAAACACCCTAGGATGTGTCATGCTAGTATCCTTTGACCCATGGATTAAGGCCTAGTCAAGAGTACCTTGTGGTGTGATAACTCCTTGGCTACCGTTTATTCCAAGGTGATCCTTGAAACCATGCATCCATCATCCATGTTCTACCACATTTTTTGTCATAAAAGGGAATGGGCACAAAAAGAAATCAATTTGAGTTCAATGAAATGAAAAGTGAAAGAAAGTTTGCAAATTGCATCAAATGAAAAGAGGAGCAAAAATAGACTCCTAATGCTTCAAATATAGGGCACCCTCACTACATATGGGGTGACTTTGAAAATGTTCAAAAGAAAAATCCAAAAAGTTGAAAAGTTGTCAAGTTTTGAAAAGCCAAAAATCAAAAGAAATGGCAAGAAAGTGTTCTCAAATGTTATATGCCACAAGAAATTGGAGGGAAAACAAAAACAAAAGCAAACTCCGAAAGTGAAACTCAAATATCTATTGATCCCTTTATCCATCGTATCCATTTTTGTGCATGGTAGAGAGGGGACGACCCTTCTTCTTGTCTAGGCAAGAAGGGGAATTCCGCGATCCTCCAGTGTTTCTAACACCATAAGGACTCTATTCTTGACAAAAGCATTTAACGATTGAGGACAAAGGTAACCTAGCTTGACACAATTTGGAGGTGATTTATTGGTATCCTTCTAGGCTTAGTAGTTTGAAGAAATTGCATCTATGAAGGAGTGTGTACCCTTGAATTGCTTCCCTTGTAGATAATTTCCGCCACTTAGATGAGGAAAGTGGCTATTCTTTTGTAGATGCATCCATTACTTGTTTTGTGTGCTTTAATGCTTGGATGTGTCGCCATTTTGGCAAGACCCACCTTGCCTTACAAGAAGGCATCCTACCTCATGGTTGTCTTGTTGTGAGTTGAAGGGGCGGAGTGAGACTCGCTAATTGTCTCACATCGGCTATATTATTAGGATAGTTTAAATAAAGGTCTAGTTTTTGTCACCTCTTTACTCGGGACGAGTAATGGTTCGGTTTGGGGATATTTGATGTGAAAATTATTTGCGCACATTTAGTCCCCTAATTGAACCTATTTTGCATACTATTATAACATTCCATAGCCATTTTATTCGTCAATTCCTTTCTATTTTGCTTTCCTAGTGCATTTCGTATGTTTTGTAGGAAAGAAGATAATAAGGCGGAAATTCCCGTCTTTCGTGCATATTTGGAAGCTTATTGATGATATTACATGGACTAGTATGAAGAGGAGGCAAGAATTATGGCCAAGTATGTAGGAATAAAGAGTATATAGAAGGCTCATAAGGTTAAAAGCAAGGATGACGAGAAGAAAGGCATTGCATGAAGAAATTGCTCGGAACCCAAATCAAGAGTTGCTCCTTTGGCTCTGAAAATATGATAGCTATAATGGCGTCGAAAAAACAAGTGATCTAGGCTTTTGAATCACTCCAATAGGAGTCCGGATGAGAAAATGACGTCCGTTTTACAATCCGAGCTCAAACAAAGAAGCTGTTCGCCAATCCGCGCGTCCCGAGACTGAAGACGCTCGTCCCCTGAAGGAAGACGCTCGTCCACCCCTTAAATCTACTCGTCTTCCCCTCTTTTTGTCCGAGCGTCTTGCTCCAAATCCGCTCGTCTTCCCCTTCTCCAATCCGAGCGTCTTCACCTTCTGGACGCCCGGGCCGAAATCGCCAAATCCGCCCGTCCCGCGCTAAAGACGCCCGGATTCCCAGACAGTCCCATTTCGTCTTCTTCAAGCTTCAAGGAACGATGCACATCTTTTTCTAGAGACCGGAGTCTCCCAAAAGAGACCGGCGTTTCCTCATCAAGGGTCTTAATCGTCATTTAAGCCCTTAGCAAACCCTAATTTATGTAACTAATCCCCACTATATATACCCCATTTTGTAATAATCAAACCATCAAGTTTCCTTAGATTAAATCAATCTTTCTTAGATTAGATTAGGATTAGATTAGAATAGATTAATCTCAATCTTTCCACAAAATTACACATTAATCTTTCCTTAATTATTGTTCTAGTTTATTATTATTGGGTAATTGAAGATTATTGGGTTATTATTGGAGGATTGACAACCCTTTATCAATCAATCAAGTTTCTTCTATTATTCTTTGTTTTATTATTTGGAATCATCTCAAGTTTGGTATAATTCTTTTACCCTTTTCTCTTTATTGTTTATTTCCTCATTCTCTTATCATGTTTACACTTGTTGTGATGATTGACACCATTAATGACATGTTTACCATGATAATAAGTGAGTAGTCTCTTAACTAGGATTAGTGGGTAATTAGGGGAAACAATCATGGGGATTAATCATGCTTAATCTAATATGTTTTCATAATTTATTTGCTTGCTTGTTGTGATGTCAACCTATGCACATGTTATGTTTGATGAAATGCTAAGCCTATGAATCCTTGCATTTTTACCCATCTCTTATCTTTTCAACTTGACTTGTAAGACATAAAGCAACTCGAGTCTCGTTAGACCATGCATAGAAGTTGAATAGGAGGAAAGTAAGTCCACTTGTAGGTGTTGTACAATCTAATCGATTCGGCTCCGGGACCCAACTCTTCCTATGAACCGTAAGACATAAACCAACTCGGTTCCTCCACAACATCAATTGCTTGCAACTTTGTAAACATGTTTGTATGATCAACACCATGAATCCCCTATGACCCCATGACATCCTAGTGCCTTTATTACTTGTTTGCACTTCTATTTACTTTAATTGCTTTTCATTAGTCTAGAACACAACTACAAACCCAAACCAATTGTGACACTTGCGTAAATTGAGATAGATAGACTTAGAACACAAAGCACACCGTCCCATGGATCGGCCTCGACTTACCACTAACTAGTTGTATGTTGAGTATTATAAATGTGTTTGATTGGATAAAACCCGATGACATCACTATCTACATCAAATAGGGACACCAAGATATTTTAAAGGAATGCTTCCCTCAATGAAACCAGAAATTTGCAAGATATCATCTCTAACAGATTGAGTCACCCCATTAAAGTAAATATTATATTTCTGAGTATTCATGTACAAACCAGTTGCTGCAGAAAAAGTGGCAAAACCTCTTAGAAGGATCATAATATAGGTGATGTCACCCTTAGAGAATAAAAGAAGATCATCAGCAAACATGAGGTGATTAAGTTTCATAGGACCACAAAGAGGATGGTGTTTAAAATTCATGGTACTTGTGACATAAGATAGAATTCTGCTGAGGTATTCCATGGTTATGGTGAACAAAAGTGGGGAAATAGGGTCTCCCTGCCTCAATCCTGCAGCTCCTTTGAAGTATCCAAAATTTTTGCCATGTAACACCAAAGAATAGGATGTTGTTCTTACACAAACCATAACCAGATGGATGAACTTTGGAGGGAATTTCAATGCAGGTAACATTTGTTCAATAAATTCCCAATTAACTGAATCATAGGCCTTTTTTAGGTCAACTTTCATTAGGCACCTGGAAGAGACAGATTTCCTATTATATATTCTCAAAATGTCCTGGCAAATCAGAATATTTTCAATGATATTTCTGCCCTTAATAAAACCACCCTGTGTATCACTAATAATATCAGGTAGAATAGTTGCCAGTCTGGTGCTCAAAATTTTAGAAATAGCTTTATATAATACATTGCAGCAAGCAATTGGCGGAATTGAGTAACATTATGATACATCTCACATTTAGGAAGTAAGGTTATGAATGTGTGGTTAACCTGCTGCAGTAATTTTCCTGAGGTAAAGAAGTCAAGGATGGCAGAGGTGACTTCACCTCCTACCACTGCCCAAGCATCTTTATAAAAAGAGCTAGAAAACCCATCAGGGTCAGGTGCCTTATGGTTGGGAATAGATAATATGGCAGTCTTGACTTCAGCTTTTGTGACTGGGGTAAGCAGAATATCCCAATGGTTAGGTGTGCATAACTTCCCCATCTGAACTACTATAGCTATCTTACTCCTTTGCGCATCTCAAGATAGCTACATTCCTGCTCCAAATTCACTCTTCCTCCAAATGCATGCTAAACGGACGGTAAATGGCTTGATTTCACTACTTCCAGGTCCATTCCTGCAAATAAGACAAAACAAACCAAAGTAGCATATTCGGGGCATTTCGTAGCATAAACTACGATAAAAGCATGGAAATACGTGCATGAAAAGGCCTAAAAAGACTATATAAAATGCACGTATCAAATCTCCCCAAACCAAACCTTTACTCGTCCTCGAGTAAACTAAAATGCAAACTAATGGAACGGAAAAGATAACTCAGAGCTAGCTACAAATGCCCACTTAAGCCAATTTAATGTAAACAAACTAACACTTATAGCTAAACAGTCAGATGCAAACGAGTTATAGGATGTTTATGAAAGTAGCTGAACCGTCGACCTTGCAAGACCTTTAAAATCGGACTCTCATGGGTCACTCTTCTCTCATGAAGCAAAGGGTGAACAAATATATGTAAGAGAGAAAGAAAAATAGTCGCTCACCTAGACTACGACCCACATAAACATGCATGCAGCTAATATGATAGACAATTCTAGCTACCGAACATACATTCCAACCAAACAAGGTCCTGTCACAGCCGAGGGCTTACAAAAATATGGTAAAGTGAGGCAATGGGTAAGAAAAGGCAAAACAAATATGGGAATGTGGAGGTATAGGTGATCAAGCTAGTACCTAAACAAAACCATATGAGACATATCCATTTCCAACTCAATTATGAATTAAGCACATGCCCTTCATTTGGCACAAAACTCACCAAACCGAACTAAAAATACTCCTCAGTAAATGTAAATAAAGCATAGGAGCAGAAACCGTCAACCAATCAACATCTTTTTTTTCAAATTTCTTTTTCGGTTTCTTTCTTTTCTTCACCATTTTTTCTCTTATTTTTTTCGAATTCCTTTTTCTTTTCTTTTCTTTCTTCACGTTTTTCAATTTTATTTTTCTTTTCATCTCATCCTCTGTTTTCTTTTCTACCAACTACAGCTGCCTGACTAGCTCGACTACGTTGTTGGAACGCGTAAACTTCGTCATTCTCTGCCAAACAAAAAACTGCATTATGCCCAGCAGCACCACATCTCCCGCAGTAAATCACCTACTGTGCCATAAAATGGGACATGGGTGACAGGTCAAAGGTACTCAAGCCTTCCCTTTGACGATCTTTCACCTAGAACTGTCTAGGTAGTACCTGTAAGGCCTATCAAAACAGCACTCAAGGAAAAGATTAGAACGGCCTCAAGGGAAAAATCCCCTGAGGCTAAAAACAGATAAAATGAAACAAATAAATAAATAGATGCCTCCCCGGCAACGGCGCCAAAATTTCATACGGTCGTTATGTACCAAAAATAAATACCTAAGTTACTACTAACAGAAGTCAGCGGTAAGTAGGGTCGATCTCCACAGGGAGGCTAAATTGCTATCTATCTGTTCAATTCTATCTGTCAGGGTGTCACAGAAATGGGGGTTGAATTGATTGTTGAACTAAACTAATAGGCGAGAGAGAAATGAATGTAAGAAATTAACAGAAAGAGAAGGGAAATATGCTAGGAGTCGGTCCACCGTGGCAACTATACTATCGGGTATACTGAGACGATTAAACTATTGATAAGAAGAGCTATGGTCGTCACCTTTCGGTCCTTAAACCGCCCTAGAGCGTAAATAGCTTAGCTTTCGCCCTCACTACAATACCCTATTGTAATTAAGCAAGCCTTCCCTTCCAATCTTTCGATCCAGGTCGGGGTTAACTAGATTTATTGGTCTCCTGCATGCATTCATTCGTCCTGATAACAATTAAATTGCCTAATACAATTCTTATCGCAAGGCTAATCTATTCAAGTCAATTATAACATGTTGCTACCACGGCTTCCCTGATCCTAACATACTACGGAATTAGCTAGACATAATAAAAGGGGAAACGAGAAATAAAGGAAGAACAAATAACATAAATAAGAATTAAAGAAGAAAGGAAAGAGAAAGAATTAATACTGAATTATTGATCCGGAATTGAGAACAAAAGTAACAGTGAAAGTGACAGAAGAAAAGTAACGTGCGATGATCCCCGCATGATTACAAATGACGTCCTAACTCCTATTTATAAGAAAATAGGAGTATAGATAAACCTAATGACGGAAATTAAGTAAAAAGCCCATCCCATAGCAAAATCCACTCGATCGAGTGGAATAAAACCACTCGATCGAGTAGATTCAATTTATGGTTTACTCGATCGAGTGGAAAATCTACTTGATCGAGTAAACCATAAATTGAATCTACTCGATCGAGTAGAAAAAGGACTCGATCGACCAAAATTCTACTCGATCGAGTACTTTCCAGCAACAGTTCTCAGCTTTGCGCACTGAACTTCAAATGGCTGCCATTTCTTCGTTACTTGGGCAAACAGGGTGATTCCGGTGGCGTTGGAAAGCTAAAAGGACAAGCTTTCATCTCCAATTGGAATCACCTGAATATATAAGGTAGAAATCGAGATATGGCTCTTCAAAGTAGGCACTAGCAATTTGAAGTTCTTCCTTTGCTCGCCTAGCTATCTTACTCCTTTGCGCATCTCAAGATAGCTACATTCCTGCTCCAAATTCACTCTTCCTCCAAATGCATGCTAAACGGACGGTAAATGGCTTGATTTCACTACTTCCAGGTCCATTCCTGCAAATAAGACAAAACAAACCAAAGTAGCATATTCGGGGCATTTCGTAGCATAAACTACGATAAAAGCATGGAAATACGTGCATGAAAAGGCCTAAAAAGACTATATAAAATGCACGTATCAAATCTCCCCAAACCAAACCTTTACTCGTCCTCGAGTAAACTAAAATGCAAACTAATGGAACGGAAAAGATAACTCAGAGCTAGCTACAAATGCCCACTTAAGCCAATTTAATGTAAACAAACTAACACTTATAGCTAAGCAGTCAGATGCAAACGAGTTATAGGATGTTTATGAAAGTAGCTGAACCGTCGACCTTGCAAGACCTTTAAAATCGGACTCTCATGGGTCACTCTTCTCTCATGAAGCAAAGGGTGAACAAATATATGTAAGAGAGAAAGAAAAATAGTCGCTCACCTAGACTACGACCCACATAAACATGCATGCAGCTAATATGATAGACAATTCTAGCTACCGAACATACATTCCAACCAAACAAGGTCCTGTCACAGCCGAGGGCTTACAAAAATATGGTAAAGTGAGGCAATGGGTAAGAAAAGGCAAAACAAATATGGGAATGTGGAGGTATAGGTGATCAAGCTAGTACCTAAACAAAACCATATGAGACATATCCATTTCCAACTCAATTATGAATTAAGCACATGCCCTTCATTTGGCACAAAACTCACCAAACCGAACTAAAAATACTCCTCAGTAAATGTAAATAAAGCATAGGAGCATAAACCGTCAACCAATCAACATCTATTTTTTTTATTTCTTTTTCGGTTTCTTTCTTTTCTTCACCATTTTTTCTCTTATTTTTTTCGAATTCCTTTTTCTTTTCTTTTCTTTCTTCACGTTTTTCAATTTTATTTTTCTTTTCATCTCATCCTCCGTTTTTTTTTCTACCAACTCCAAATAACGTAATACAAAACAAACTTGGCACAATAAAATATATACCGCAAAACATACACTAAACTAGCTTGACAAGGCAGGCTGAATTTGGAATGTAGCTAAGGGTCAACTGGCAAATTTGGCTAATGTGGAGTTTATGGGTAAAAATGAAAGGGAAGGGAAATTGTAAGCACCTCCCTGCATGTGACACCAACCACTAACCCGAATGTATGACAGCAAAAAGCAATTGAATTTCATATATGTGCAAATTGATGAACATGTTATGCAAGGAGTAACTACTCATAATCCTACATGAAACTGGTCACAGATGACACCAGTTTATACGGCTCTAATTCCTTAGAATTTATAAGTAGGTTGCCAAAATTTCAGGTCAAGTCTATTCGTTCAGCTAAATTAAACATTAACTCGTAGATATGCAATAAGACAATGCTAATAAGAATAATAGTTTAATGCAAGGCTTAAGCAAAAAGACACACATAGTGCAATTTCATCATTGAAATCTACCGTTCCGACTCAACCTATATGCTAAAATAAACGTGCAAATTTTTGAATTTTTAACAATTTTCTGATTTTTATTGAATTTTTTTTTTTGAATTTTAACGAAAATAAACAACAATGCAAACATAAATTAAATGTGATAACTGAAATGCAATAAAAACAATATGCAGACACAAATATGGATGCATAACCTCCCCAAACCAACCCGTACAATGCCCCCATTGTACCAAAACATGGAAAGGAAATGCAAACTGAAAGAGAAAGAGAGTAAATGCGGAAAACTCACAAGATAGCACGAATAAAGAGACCTCCCCAAACCGACCAAGAACATGGGAGGTTGCTAAAGGCCCGGAAAACCGTCTCAGGAAGCTAATCCAAGTCAACAATACTCGGTCAAGAGGAATAGTGTCTGATCGAGTAGAATGGGCGCTCAAAACTGCTCGATCGAATGGAATTTAGATCGATCGAGTGGTTTCTCATCCTGCAGGTGGTCGATCGAGTAGATTAATCACTCGATCGAGTGAATTCATCAGCAAAAGTGCTCGATCGAGTAGAATGACTACTCGATCGAGTGATCCTCGGTGTAATTCCTGCAAAACGCAATAAAAACAGCCCGCAACTAACAAAAACAAGCTTAACTGAGACCGTCTATGGTATAAAAACCATTTATTACAACTTAAATGAAATAAAATGCAGAATAAAAGTGCCGGGTTGCCTCCCGGGTAGCGCTAGCTTCAGTCAGGTCCCAGCTCGACCTTCTTTTCTTCGAGCCTCTCTAGTAGTTTAGATTTCAATGATGATATTGCACTATAATTGTCTTTTTGCTTAAGCCTTGCAATAAACTGTTATCTTTTAGCTTTGTCTTATTGCATATCTACGAGTTAATGTTTAATTTAGCTGAACGAATAGACTTGACCTGAAATTTTGGCAACCTACTTATAATTTGTAAGATTTAGAGCCTTATAAACTGGTGTAATTTGTGACCAGTTTCATGTAGGATTGTGAGTAGTTACTCCTTGCATAGCATGTTATTAATTTGCACGTATATGAAATTCAATTGCTTTTTGGTGTCATACATTCGGGTTAGTGGTTGGTGTCACATGCAGGGAGGTGCTTACATTTTCCCTTTCTTTCATTTTTACCCATTTAACTCCACATTAGCCAAATTTGCCTGTTGACCCTTAGCTACATTCCAAATTCAGCCTTCCTTATCAAGCTAATTTAGATTGTTCTGCGGTATATTGTCTATTGTATCAAGTTTGTCTTGCATCTATTGATTCGGAGTTGGTAACTTATGAAGAAAAGGAGGATGATGAAAAAGACGTGAAAAAGAAAAAAAAAGAAGTTGAAAAAAAAAAAGGAATTCGAAAACGAAAAAAGATGTTGTTTGGTTGTTGACGGTTTCTGCTCCTATGGTTTATTTATATCATTTGAGGAGTGTTTCTAGTTCGGTTTGGTGAGTTTTGTGCCAAATGAAGGGCATGTATTTATTCATAATTGAGTTGGAAATGGATGTTGTCATATGGTTCTGTTTAGATACTAGCTTGATCACCTATACCTCCACATTTCCATAAATTGTTTTGCCTTTTCTTACCCATTGCCTCACTTTACCATATTTTTGTAAGCCCTCGGCTGTGACAGGACCTTGTTTGGTTGGAATGTATATTTGGTAGTTAGAATTGTCTATCATATTAGTTGCATGCATGTTTATGTGGGTCGTAGTTTAGGTGAGCGACTATTCTTCTTTCTCTCTTTTACATATATATGTTCACCCTTTGCTTCATGAGAAAAGAGTGACCCGCGAGAGTCCATTGTTTAAGGTTTTGCAAGGTCGACGGTTCAGCTTTATTATAAACATCTTATAACTCGTTTGCATTTGACTATTTAGCTATAAGTATTAGTTTGTCTGCATTAAGTCGGCTTAAGTGGGCATTTGTAGCTAGCTCTGAGTTATCTTTCCCGTTCCTTTAGTTGCATTTTAGTTTACTCGGGGACGAGTAAAGGTTTGGTTTGGGGAGATTTGATACGTGCATTTTATATAGTCATTTTAGCCTATTTTATGCACGTATTTCTATGCTTTTATCGTGGTTTTATGCTACGAAATGCCCCGTATATGCTACTTTGGTGTATTTTGTCTTAATTGCAAGAATGGACCATAAAGTAGTGAAATCAAGCCATTTGCCGTCCGTTTTGCATGCATTTGGAGGAAGAGTAGATTTGGAGCGGGAATTATAGCTGTCTTGGGATGCGTGAAGCTGTTTCGGGAGCTAAAAGGACAAGTCAAAGTCAAACTAACGTGAATTATGAGCTGCTGAAGTCAAGATCCACTCGATCGAGTGCTTTTCTAGTCGATCGAGTGGTTTTAGGATGAATAATCAGTCGATCGAGCACTTAATCTAGTCGATCGACCAGTTCTTTTTATGCCTTTACTCGATCGAGTGATTTTCTCGATCGATCGAAAGCGATTCTGTTAGGTTTGCTCGATCGAGTGGTTTTATTCCACTCGATCGAGTGGATTTTGCTACGGGCTGGGCTTTTTAGTTATTCTCCTCCAATTAGGTTTAGCTAATCCTATTTTCTTATAAATAGGAAGCTTAGGACTTCATTTAAACTCTCTCCCTTCTCACGTTATTTTTTCTCGGTCACTTTCACTGTTACTTTGTTCTTCAATTCCGGATCAATAATTCAGTATTAATTCTTTCTCTTCCTTTCTTCTTGAATTATTATTTAAGTTTATTGTTCTTCCTTTATTTCTCATTTTCCCTTTTATTATGTCTAGCTAATTCCGTAGTATGTTAGGATTAGGGAAGCCGTGGTAGCATGTTTTAATTGACTTGAGTAGATTAGCCTTGCGATAAGAATTGTATTAGGCAATTTAATTGTTATCTGGTCAAATGAATGCATGCAGGAGACCAATAAATTTAGTTAACCCCGACCTGGATCGAAAGATTGGAAGGGAAGGCTTGCTTAATTAAAATAGGGTATTGTAGTGAGGGTGAAAGCTAAGCTATTTACGCTCTAGGGCGGTTTAAGGACCGAAAGGTGACGACCATAGCTTTTCTTATCAATAGTCTAATCGCCTTAGTATTTCCGATAGTTTAGTTGCCACGGTGGACCGACTCCTAGCATCCTCTCTTCTCCTCTGTTAATTTCTTGCGTTTATTCCTCTCTTACCTTTTCATAGTCTAGTTCAATATAAACAATCAAAACCCCATTCCTGTGACACCCTGACAGACCGAATTAAACAGATAGATAGCAACTTAGCCTCCCTGTGGAGATCGACCCTACTTACCGCTGACTTCTGTTAGTAGTACTTAGGTATTTATTTTTGGTACAAAACGACCGTATCAAATTTTGAAGAGCTTGGAAGTCACCGTGTCGTTCACTGAATTGCTGACTAAGGTACCCTCTTATTTAAAATTTATGAAGGAAATTTTAGCGCGTAAGAGGACTATTAATGACAGTGAGACCGTAGCTTTGACTGAGGTGGGGTCAGCCCTATTTCAAAATAAGTTACCCCCTAAGCAATCAGACCCGGGTAGTTTTTCAATTCCGTGTCATATCGGTTTGCATTTGATTGATAATGCGCTATGCGATTTAGGCGCTAGCGTAAGTGTCTTACCTTTGTCTCTTGCTAAGAGACTTGGTTTGACAAAACTGAGTTGCACCAACATTACTGTCCAGATGGCCGACCGTAGTTTATCACGGCCGTTAGGTATAGTAGAAGACGTACCTGTTCAGATCGGGAAGTTCTTTATTCCCGTTGATTTTGTTGTCTTAGACATCCCCGAAGATGCACACACCCCTATTATTTTAGGGAGACCATTTTTGTCCACTGCCCGTGCAGTAATAGACATCGGGGGAAAGACTTTGACCTTTCAGGTAGGGGATGAGGAGCTGATTTTTCATCAGTCCAAGTTCCGGAGAGCTCCCATGCAAGCCCAGCCTTGCAATACTCTCTCTTCTATTATTCCTATTATTGACACTCCAAATAAAAGTTTGGAGAATTGTGCCGCTATTGTTGACCCTCCGCCTCAGATTGAGAGCAAAAAGGAGGAAAGTTCGTCTGTTTTCCTTACTGCAGGTACAGATGAAAGCAAGGATGGGGCTGTCAAGGGACATGGTGTAGCCATTATCAATCAAATTGGAAGAAAAGATGCCAAAGACGGTGATAGAGGAAAAAGGACGAGGAAAGCTGACGCCTACGTGGATGCGAGCTACTCTCCTCCTCCCGTTTCAAGTGATAATTCATGCTCATGGAAGATGAAGAGGACAGTCAACGTTGCTGAGGTGACGTCCTCCAGTCAGAAGCCCACGAAGGGGCTACTGAAATTTGATGGGAATTAAACGGGGAAATGCCCCGTGTAACACATTGTAATAGATAATTTTATTTGAATTTCCTTTGAATTTGTTTTACTGCGCTTTCATTAGGACAATTAGTTTAGACAATTTTTAGCATAGACGTAAGACTATAAACTGTGCTTTCACGTATTTGGTATTTTGGGAAACTCTTGGATGTGTTTTTATGCAGGTTTGGGGAAGTCTCACGCAATTTAAGGAAGAAAAGACGAAAATTCAAGAGCCTACGAGAGAAAAGTCCTCGATCGAGTACTTTTTGTACTCGATCGAGTAGTTTATCTACTCGATCGAGTGAAGCAAAAGGAAGGATTGGTCGATCGAGTATCTTTTTACTCGACCAACAGCTGGACCATCAAAATCCCTCGATCGAGTAGTTTAAAACCACTCGATCGAGTGGAAATGAATAGGACACGGGAGTTTTCTAACCTTAAACTCTTATTTTGTTTTTCTAATTCATTTCATCCTCTAATTTCGTCTAATCCCTTCCCCATGTGCGATTGATTTCTCTCCCAAATCCCCATTTTCTTGCCCAAATCACCAAATCCGTCACCTACATTTCATTGCTTGCATTTTAATCCTCAAAAGCCCCTTAATTTTACCCCTATTTGTTTCCATTTTCGCGGTTTTAAAAGGGATTTAGGGTTTGCGGTTTTTCGACTGAAAAATCGTTTGTTTTTCCTTGATTCTTGAGGATTATTTGCATTTGTAGGTCGTCTATCATCAAGTAAGTGTTTCTTCCCTCCTCTTGCATTTTAATTTCAACTTTTTCGAATTTTATGAGGTAGAAGTAAATTAGGGTTTCGAAAATCCATGTTCAGTCGAATTTTTTCGACTTAATTGCTTTTGTATGCCCTTAATTAGCTGCTTGATGATCTTATCCCAATTCCTTGCTATTGTTGCTTGCTTAATTCGAAATTTGCGCGAGATTTCCGCAATTAGGGCTCCTAAGTCAAATTTTTCGACTGTCAGACGATTTCTATGCTGCCTTGTTTTGTTTAACCTCAGTTCTTTCTTACTTGCTGCTGTTGTTAACTGTTTTTTCCGTCCCCTATCGCCCTTACTTGCTGTGAATTATTGGGAAATCTTGTACTGTGAGTCGAAATTCTCGGCTGCTGGGAGTCTTACATGCTGTCATATGCAGTTCTCATGCTATCTTTAGTCTCCATTAGCAGTCATTACATTGTCAATTTATCATCACTCACGTACTGTATTTCGAATTTGTTGAGGATTGTTGGGAATGCTATGCTGTAGAGTCGAATTTTTCGACTTTTTAGGGGACTTACATGCTGTCACATGCTGGTTAACGCGTTGTTTTAGCCACGGTTAGCAGCCATTGTTTCTCTTATCATGTCCCTTGCTTTGATTACAGGATGGATACTAGTTCCTTGCCCTCCACTAGTACTTCCTCCAGCCTGTCTTTGAGCGAGTCCGTGGCCCCTGCTGTCGCCACTACCTCTACCCTAGTCACCACTGCAGCTCCTATTTTCCTTGTTTCTGCTGCAGGGACAGTTTACGCTCCAGCTAGCTCAGCTGGGATCTCAGTTCAGGCTACTTCTGCCACCACTTCTACACCTGTGGCACACTCACCAGCAGCCTCAGCTGCCTTTAGAGCCGCTTTGGTTCCTTACACGGTCCGGGAGAGGGCTGCTGCCTTGCATTCCAGAGACGGAGGCCGGGGTCGTAGACTGGTCAGAGCTACACCAGCTCCAGTCACTTCTGCTTCCGCACCTAGCCCTTCCGCAGCTTCAGCTTCAGCTTCAGCTGCCGCTCCGTCCACTTCTGAGACAGTTACACTCCGAGAGGACACTTCCCTCGACTCTCACCCGGACTACCCGCAGACTACCTCCTCCCTTTGTAGCGCCCGCGGTCCAGGACCAAGGGGGCGCAGTTTACGGTCTGTTGATTGAGCTTGCAGAGCGTCAGGCTCGTATGGAGAGGGACCTAGCTTGGACACTACACCCTCTGTACGAGTACCACTTGCGGAGACACAGACCGATCCCCGAGGGTTGGCCACACCCTTCCTTCTTCCGGTTCCCAGCTGAGGGGTACCCGGTGTCAGAGGACGAGGAGGAGAGCGAGGACCCAGAGATGGCGGTGGAGAGAGCTCGCGCTGAGGAGCGGGAGAGCAGAGAGGAGGAGAGAGACCCGTTGTACCGGGGGGAGGGAGATGGAGATGGCGACGACGACGACGACGAGTAGCTACTGGTCTACTCACTTCCCCAGTTTTCTGGCTGGGTGGGGAAGTTCGTTTTTTTGTATGTACCTCTTACTCTTTTTATTTTGTCTCCTTTATTTTATTTTGTTGGTTGTATACTCCCTTTCCCCATTTTTCTGCTGGTGTATGCTGGAGGACAACGAGGGCGTTGTCCGTTTTGGTTTGGGGAGGGTATTGCATCCTTTTGAGTCTGCGTCTGCATTTGCTTTGCATTCACGTTTACTTTTCAGCTTGCATTGTTCTTTATGTTTCAAAAAAAAAAAAAAAAAAAAAATTAGAAAATTTCAAAAATTCAAAAAAATTTCACGTTTATTTTAGTAACTTGTCAATTTACTTGAGCCTTGCACTTTATTGATAGTTTTTAGCTTTGTCATACGCATAATCTACGAATTTCTGTTCAAATATAAGCTGACTGTTTAGACTTGACCTATAAATTGGCAAACTACTTAAAAATTCTGAGTTTTTAGAGCCATAACTGGTGCCATTCATGACCAGTTAATTAGGAATTTTGAATAGTACTCCTTGCATAGCATGTTCATCTCATTTGCACATTTATGACATTCAATTTCTTGTCAAATGCACATATTCGGGTTTGTGGTTGGTGTCACATGCAGGGAGGGTCTTGCACATTCCCCTTTCTTTATATCTTTCACCCATTTAGCTCCACATTAGCCAAAACTTGCCTTTTTGACCCATTAGCTACATTCCAAACTAAGCCTGCCTAGTCAAGCTAGTTAGTATGTTCTTTTGTGGTATGTTTTCCATTGCAGTTTGGTCCGTAATTCTTGTTTGGAGTTGGTGTTTGTATTAAGGAAGGAGGAAAGAAAAAAGTATTGAAAAAGAAGAGAAAAAACGTGAGAAATCAAAAAAAAAAAGAAAAAAAATTTGAAAAATGAAAAAGAAGGCTGGAACGTAAGAAAGAAAAAAAAAAAGAGATCGTGAAAATGAAAAAAGAGAGTTGAGAAGATGTTCGAAGATGTACAATCGAAAAGGGTTGTTTGTTTCAATTAGATGTTTCAGACGGTGCTTAAAAAGGGAAGTTTGTGACCGTCTAACTCCTCCGTTTTATCCCATATTTTTTGAGGAGATTGTGTTTGAGTTTAGTGAGCCTCGTGCCAAATGAAGGGCACTTGTACTTAGTTTTTCAGTCAGTTGAGATCCGGATGGTTTCACTATGGTCCTGTTAGGAACTAGCTTGACGCTTTTACCTCCACATTTCCATAACTTCTTTTGCCTTTTCTCACCTGAACCTCACTATTCCCATATTATTTGCAAACCCTCGGCTGTGACGGACATTATCGGTTGGAATTTGTGCATTAGTACTTGAATTGTCTTTCATTTTTGTTGCATGCATGCTATGTAGGTCGCAGTTAGGTGAGTGACTGTCTTTTCTTCTCTCTTTTACATACAACATTCGCCCTTTGCTTCATGAGAGAAGAGTGACCACGTGAGAGTCCAGTTTTATTGGTCTTGCAAGGTCGATAGGTCAGCTTTATTTCTGAACAGCTTATAATTCGTTTGCGTATTGACTGCATGGCTTTAGCTGTTGATTTTTGTTGCATTAAATTGGTTCAAGTAGACAAGTTAAGCTAGCTCTGAGTTATCATTTCCGTTCCATTAGTTTAGTTTTGAGTTTACTCGAGGGCGAGTAAAGGTTTGGTTTGAGGAGATTTGATACGTGCCTAATGTATAGTCTTTTTAGCCTATTTTAGCACGTATTTCTATGCATATCTATACTGTTTTTATGGTATTTTGCCCCAAATTGGCTACTTTGGTGCATTTTGTCCTTTCTGTAGGAATGATCGCGAAAGTAGTGGAACCATACTCCTTTTCGTCCTTTTTGCATGCATTTAGAGGAGACGGGATTGTCCCAGAGTGAGGTACTGCATTTGAAAGCGTCTTGGCATGGATTACGAGGTACCTAGACGCAGACGTGAGCTGAAATGAAGTCTAGGCACTCGATCGAGTGGTTTTCACGCCCTCTGACACTCGATCGAGTGGTTTCCATATGCCTTGATGGTCGATCGAGTAACATTTCACTCGATCACTAAGCTGCACAAGGATCATCTACTCGATCGAGTGATTTCTTGGTCGATCGAGTAACTTTTGCTGGAGAGTTGGTCGATCGAGTGGTTTTAATCCACTCGATCGAGTGGTTTCGTCATTATGGGCTTTTAATCAGTCCGTGTGATGTTTTATTTCGCAAGCCTTGGTTACTTTTTCTATTTAAGCCTATGCTAATTAGGTTAATATATCTTGGATCATACTTTACTCTATCTTTGACAGTAGAAAACTTTTACTACGTTACTTTTATTCCTCTTCACTGTTACTTTACTTTGGGGTTATTATTGCTCGGATTCAGTTGTTCTTTACGCCGGATTCGCATTGATCGTAATTCCTTCTCTTCCTTTATTAATAATAATCATTTTGTTGCTTTAATTTCTCGTTTGTGTTCTTATTTCCTTTGCCCTAATTTTCATTATTGGGAGTTTTTGTTTATTTACAATGTTCACTGCTGGGAAATTGTCTGCTGTTAGTTTAATCACCGATATGAGTAGCTAAACTCCTTCATGTTGGGATTAGGGAATCTGCGGTAGAAAGATGATGATTTAGTAGATGAATCAGACGAATTAATCACGAGACTCTGTCATTATAGCAATTTAACTGTAATTCCGGAGCTAGTTGAGTGCACGCTTCTATGTCAACCTTTAATCTGGCTAAAATTAATCCTGGATCGAAAGATTGGACTAAATAGGCCTGCTATAAACAGTAGACTACCCTAATGAGGACGAAAGTTAAGTTAGTGGTATTTTAGGATAGAAAGTGGACCGGAAGGACCTTTTAACATCCGTCTCACATTAGTTCGTCTGAATCATTTACGGCTGAGTTATTGGACTACCGTAATGAACCGAAATCCCGACATGTTCCTCTCTTCTTGATAGTTTAAATCGTATTTTATTGCCTTTACTGCTCTTTATTTTATTTCTCTTCCCTTCAAACCTCGTAGTTTAGAATCAAATAAACAACCAACCCCAATTGTTACCATAGGATTAGAATTAAAAAGCTATAATTATATTACCTCCCTGTGGATTCGATACTCGACTGCCTCTACTACATTTTAGTTGAGACCGTTAGGTTTTATCTTTGATAGGGTTGCGTTAGCCGTGTCAAATTTTGGCGCCGTTGCCAAAATTTGATACGGTCGTTTTGTACCAAAAATAAATACCTAAGTACTACTAATAGAAGTCAACGGTAAGTAGGGTCGATCTCCACAGGGAGGCTAAGTTGCTATCTATCTGTTTAATTCGGTCTGTCAGGGTGTCACAGGAATGGGGTTTTGATTGTTTATATTGAACTAGACTATGAAAAGGTAAGAGAGGAATAAACGCAAGAAATTAACAGAGGAGAAGAGAGTATGCTAGGAGTCGGTCCACCGTGGCAACTAAACTATCGGAAATACTAAGGCGATTAGACTATTGATAAGAAAAGCTATGGTCGTCACCTTTCGGTCCTTAAACCGCCCTAGAGCGTAAATAGCTTAGCTTTCACCCTCACTACAATACCCTATTGTAATTAAGCAAGCCTTCCCTTCCAATCTTTCGATCCAGGTCGGGGTTAACCAAATTTATTGGTCTCCAGCATGCATTCATTCGACCAGATAACAATTAAATTGCCTAATACAATTCTTATCGCAAGGCTAATCTACTCAAGTCAATTAAAACATGCTACCACGGCTTCCCTAATCCTAACATACTACGGAATTAGCTAGACATAATAAAAGGGGAAACGAGAAATAAAGGAAGAACAATAAACATAAATAATAATTCAAGAAGAAAGGAAGAGAAAGAATTAATACTGAATTATTGATCCGGAATCAAGAACAAAGTAACAAAGAAAGTGACCAAAAAAAAATAACGTGAGAAGGGAGAGAGTTTAAATGACGTCCTAAGCTTCCTATTTATAAGAAAATAGGATTAGCTAAACCTAATTGGAGGAGAATAACTAAAAAGCCCAGCCCGTAGCAAAATCCACTCGATCGAGTGGAATAAAACCACTCGATCGAGCAAACCTAACCGTGAATCGCTCGATCGACCGAGAAAATCACTCGATCGAGTAAAGGCATAAAAAGAACTGGTCGATCGACTAGATTAAGTGCTCGATCGACTGATTATTCATCCTAAAACCACTCGATCGACTATAAAAGCACTCGATCGAGTGGATCTTGACTTCAGCAGCTCATAATTCACGTTAGTTTGACTTTGACTTGTCCTTTTAGCTCCCGAAACAGCTTCACGCATCCCAAGACAGCTATAATTCCCGCTCCAATATACTCTTCCTCCAAGTGCATGCAAAACGGACGGCAAATGGCTTGATTTCACTACTTTATGGTCCATTCCTGCAATTAAGACAAAATACACCAAAGTAGCATATACGGGGGATTTCGTAGCATAAAACCACGATAAAAGCATAGAAATACGTGCATAAAATAGGCTAAAATGACTATATAAAATGCACGTATCAAATCTCCCCAAACCAAACCTTTACTCGTCCCCGAGTAAACTAAAATGCAACTAAAGGAACGGAAAAGATAACTCAGAGCTAGCTACAAATGCCCACTTAAGCCGACTTAATGCAGACAAACTAACACTTATAGCTAAATAGTCAAATGCAAACGAGTTATAAGATGTTTATAATAAAGCTGAACCGTCGACCTTGCAAAACCTTAAACAATGGACTCTCGCGGGTCACTCTTCTTTCATGAAGCAAAGGGTGAACATATATATGTAAAAGAGAGAAAGAAGAATAGTCGCTCACCTAGACTACGACCCACATAAACATGCATGCAACTAATATGATAGACAATTCTAACTACCAAACATACATTCCAACCAAACAAGGTCCTGTCACAGCCGAGGGCTTACAAAAATATGGTAAAGTGAGGCAATGGGTAAGAAAAGGCAAAACAATTTATGGAAATGCGGAGGTATAGGTGATCAAGCTAGTACCTAAACAGAACCATATGACAACATCCATTTCCAACTCGATTATGAATAAATACATGTCCTTCATTTGGAACAAAACTCACCAAACCGAACTAGAAACACTCCTCAAATGATATAAATAAAACATAGGAGCAGAAACCGTCAACAACCAAACAACATCTTTTTTTTTTCGAAATCTTTCCTTTCTTTTTCTATTTTTTCGGTTTCTTCTTTTCGAATTCTTTTTTTCAACTTCTTTTTTGTTTTCTTTTTTTTTTCTTTTTCACGTCTTTTTCATCATCCTCCTTTTCTTCATAAGTTACCAACTCCGAATCAATAGATGCAAGCCAAAATTTGATACAATGAAATATATACCGCAAAACATACACTAAACTAGCTTAACAAGGCAGGCTAAATTTGGAATGTAGCTAAAGGTCAACTGGCAAATTTGGCTAATGTGGAGTTTACATGGGTAAAAATGAAAGAAAGGGAAAATGTAAGCACCTCCCTGCATGTGACACCAACCACTAACCCGAATGTATGACGGCAAAAAGCAATTGAATTTCATATACGTGCAATTTGATGAACATGCTATGCAAGGAGTATACTACTCACAATCCTACATGAAACTGGTCATAAATGACACCAGTTTATAAGGCTCTAAATCTTAGAAATTATAAGTAGGTTGCCAAAATTTCAGGTCAAGTCTATTCGTTCAGCTAAATTAAACATTAACTCGTAGATATGCAATAAGACAAAGCTAATAAGATAACAGTTTATTGCAAGGCTTAAGCAAAAAGACAATTATAGTGCAATTTCATCATTGAAATCTACCGTTCCGACTCAACCTATATGCTAAAATAAACATGAATTTTTTTGAATTTTAACAATTTTTCAACTTTTATGGAATTTTTGAATTTTATGGAAATAACAATGCAATGCATACAGAAATTAAACGTGATAACAGAAATGCAATAAAAACAACATGCAGACACAGATATGAATGCATAACCTCCCCAAACCAAACTGTACAATGTCCCCATTGTACCAAAACATGGAAAGGAAACGCAAACTAAAAGAGAAAAAAAAAGAGAAAAAGCGGAAAAACTCACAAAATGCGCGAATAAGGGGACCTCCCCAAACCGATCATGAACATGAGAGGTTGCTAAAGGCCCGAAAACCGTCTCAGGAAGCTATCCAAGTCAAATACACTCGATATCCGTCCAACAGTGGTCGATCGAGTGAGTGGGCATCCAAGAACTGCTCGATCGAATGGTGCTGTGGTCGATCTAGTGGTTTTCTTTCTGCAGGCACTCGATCGAGTAGAAAACCGCTCGATCGAGAGGATTTATCAGAAAAAGTACTCGATCGAGTGGAAAAACCACTCGGTCGAGTGGTCCTCAGCGTGTACCTGCAAAACACAATGAAAAACAGCCCGTAAACTAACTAGACAAGCAAACTGATAAAGTCTATGGTATAAAAACCATTTATTACAACTGAAAGTAAATAAAAAGCAAAATTAAAATCGCCGGGTTGCCTCCCGGGTAGCGCTAGCTTCAGTCAGGTCCCAGCTTGACCTTCTTTTTCTTCGAGCCTCTATAATTAGTCGCAATCAAAACAGCTCAAAGCGCGCAGCATTAGATCGTACATCTGCGCATGTGCTACACAAAAGCATAAGTAGCACCAAAGTGGAATAAAGAGATAGGAAATAAAATTGTATAAACATTTAAGTCTAACAAATTTACTATGAGAGCTCCTAAATTTATCCATTAAATGGAGGAGCGCGGGAGCAGTTGTCAATAAAATAGGGTATCGTCTCAGATTAACGAACTTGAAATGGTAAGGACGGTGAAAAATCTTTAAATTAATCGACCACATAAGAGGAGGTATAATTTTAAAAGAAATAGCGCGAGTCAAACGAGGCAATATACTATTAAAACGAACAATAATAAAATTATCGTTTACTACCTCAGGTTGGTTGCTCTCAACCACGGAATTACTGACAAAAGAATGTAATACCTCATCCGTGCTAGGAGCAAATACCGACTCAGCTGTCCTTTCGTCGCCCTCAGTGGAATTCAGCCCATAAACCTCAGCTTCAAGTGTGTCCGACTCGGTTTTGAATAAGGGAGACTCACCGTGTCCATTATCATCATCAAAATCGCATCTAAATCAAACCCATATGACGAATCAAAGCTCCCAATGGCCAAATCAGTCGATCGAGCAAAATAATCACTCGATCGACCAACTTCCTCCTGAATTCCACTCGATCGAGTGGGAATATCACTCGATCGAGCACTTTCTCCTGGCAGATCACTCAATCGACCAATATTAGTTACTCGATCGAGTGATTCCTTCTGTACAGCACTGAAATCCTCTTGTTGGGTGGTGAAATGTGATAGAAACTCGTCGTCTGAGTCATAAAAGTCATCCTCAGCATTGGGCAACACGGTTTCTTCATGGGAAAAACCGCTCTCAGCAAGGTATACCTCTTCTGGTTGCCCATTATCCGACTCAGCTGCTAATTGAGCTATTTGTGACTCCAGCTCAAGGATTCGAGCGTCCATATGTCTGTCACTCTCTTGCACTTGGGATACAAGCGTCCCCATTAAATATGTCAGCTCCGCGATCTCTTCTACTCGTATCTCGGTCACCGCTAACGAGCAATTACGACTCGAGCTTATCAACTCGCGAGACATATTCTTGCGCTTGGAATGCAAGTGTCTCCATCAAGGATTTCAGCTCCGCAAATTCTTCTTCTCGTATATCGGGAGGATCTTGTTGCGGTGGCCATTGATAGGGTGGATGTGGCGGCACAACTACGGCTGCATTGTGCTCAAGAAGACCACATCCCCAAGATTTCTTCCTTTCCCAACTAGCAGGTTTTTCAGCTTGGGCTTCAAACTGAGCAATTAGTCGGGAGACGGATGTCATCTTGGCAAGAGGGATCGAAGGTACTCAAGCCTTCCCTTCGATAATCTCCCTCAGTAGCCTGTCTAATAAACCTGTAGGCCTATCAAAACAGCACTAAAGAAAAAGATAAGAACAGCCTCAAGGTACTTAGTCTTCCCTTGAGGCGAAAGGACAAACAAAATAAAACAGATAAAAAGCGTCGCCTCCCCGGCAACGGCGCCAAAATTTGATACGGTCGTTTTGTACCAAAAATAAATACCTAAGTACTACTAACAGAAGTCAGCGGTAAGTAGGGTCGATCTCCACAGGGAGGCTAAGTTGCTATCTATCTGTTTAATTCGGTCTGTCAGGGTGTCACAGGAATGGGGTTTTGATTGTTTATATTGAACTAGACTATGAAAAGGTAAGAGAGGAATAAACGCAAGAAATTAACAGAGGAGAAGAGAGTATGCTAGGAGTCGGTCCACCGTGCCAACTAAACTATCGGAAATACTAAGGCGATTAGACTATTGATAAGAAAAGCTATGGTCGTCACCTTTCGGTCCTTAAACCGCCCTAGAGCGTAAATAGCTTAGCTTTCACCCTCACTACAATACCCTATTTTAATTAAGCAAGCCTTCCCTTCCAATCTTTCGATCCAGGTCGGGGTTAACTAAATTTATTGGTCTCCTGCATGCATTCATTCGACCAGATAACAATTAAATTGCCTAATACAATTCTTATCGCAAGGCTAATCTACTCAAGTCAATTAAAACATGCTACCACGGCTTCCCTAATCCTAACATACTACGGAATTAGCTAGACATAATAAAAGGGGAAACGAGAAATAAAGGAAGAACAATAAACATAAATAATAATTCAAGAAGAAAGGAAGAGAAAGAATTAATACTGAATTATTGATCCGGAATTGAAGAACAAAGTAACAGTGAAAGTGACCGAGAAAAAATAACGTGAGAAGGGAGAGAGTTTAAATGACGTCCTAAGCTTCCTATTTATAAGAAAATAGGATTAGCTAAACCTAATTGGCGGAGAATAACTAAAAAGCCCAGCCCGTAGCAAAATCCACTCGATCGAGTGGAATAAAACCACTCGATCGAGCAAACCTAACCAGAAACTGCTCGATCGACCGAGAAAATCACTCGATCGAGTAAAGGCATAAAAAGAACTGGTCGATCGACTAGATTAAGTGCTCGATCGACTTATTATTTATCCTAAAACCACTCGATCGACTAGAAAAGCACTCGATCGAGTGGATCTTGACTTCAGCAGCTCATAATTCACGTTAGTTTGACTTTGACTTGTCCTTTTAGCTCCCGAAACAGCTTCACGCATCCCAAGACAGCTATAATTCCCACTCCAAATCTACTCTTCCTCCAAATGCATGCAAAACGGACGGCAAATGGCTTGATTTCACTACTTTATGGTCCATTCCTGCAATTAAGACAAAATACACCAAAGTAGCATATACGGGGCATTTCGTAGCATTAAACCACGATAAAAGCATAGAAATACGTGCATAAAATAGGCTAAAATGACTATATAAAATGCACGTATCAGTTTCAGTAGCCAACAGTGCTACAATAGATACCTGAAAAGAAACAAAGGCACCGCGCGTAATTCCGAGAAAACAATTTACGAAACGCAAAATTATGTGCAAAATAAGAAAACAGAAGAAAACATAAATGAATCGGAGAATAAAGTGGAGAAAAGACTCCCTCAACTCCTCAAATCGACCAAACACATCAGGAGAATGGTCGTGAACAGGTACATCGGCGGGAAATGGTCGACCAACCACTCAATCCAGTCGATCGACCAGGGTGACAGGAACAGAAGCCCCTGGAGTCGCGGCACAGTCGATCGACCATACAAGCCAGTCGATCGACTGAGATACCTGCTGTAAGTTTCTGATTTCTTCGATTTAGCTCAATAAATTGAGCTAATATGGTCTATGTACCTGCAAATACACATAATAACGCGCCCAAAATTGCGCAAAACCCAAAGTAACAGTCTAAGGTCTTTAAATCCTAAGCAAACTTATTAAAGCGAAGTCTCGCACACACAAAAAAAAACATTAAATAGTCTAAAACGGAATAAAAGTGTCTAAAACTTATGAAATAAAAAGTGTTCATCCGCGAAAAATGCGAAAAATATCCGACCATGGCTTCTGACTATATGAGGTACCCTCCGCGGTGCTCAACTTCTCAGCACTCCAATCCACCACATCGTCCGACGGGTCAACATCAGAAGCATCTTCCCACACTTGGACATCCTCTTCAGTCTCAAGCTCCAATTCTGAAACTGTAACTCGAACTAGCGCCTTCTTGGGCTCCTCGTCTGGCTCCTCATCCATGCCATAGCTAAGACATCCTAGACCGCCTCTTTGAACGATTGGCTCCTTCACAGCTGGAGCAATAAACGGCTCTTCCTTCCCCCAAACCATTTCCTGCTATATCCAAAACAGAAGAATTGTCCTCCAATTTGCTCCCAATCTGGGGCGGAGGTGTCACAACAGGAATAGGCACAGGTACTAAAGTTGGCATATCAGAAAGCACCAAATAAAATTTCTTTTCAGAAATCACATTACAAGTAACGTGCCACATAGGGTCTTTCTTCCTAGGGGACTGGGCAAAAACAATGGACTGTTTGCCCACCTTAAAAGTCAAAGTTCTTTCCCCCACATCAATTACTGCACCAGCAGTGTGCAGAAACGGTCTACCCAAAATAATGGGAATGTGAGCATCCTCGGGTATATCTAGGACAATGAAGTCAACAAGGAAGAAGAACTTCCTTATTTGCACAGGAATATCCTCTAAGACCCCTACTGGATGAACAGCAGAACGATCAGCCATCTGTACAGTCATATTAGTAACTGCAAACCTGGTCAGACCCAACTTCTTAGCTAGACTCAATGGCATAACACTAATGCTAGCTCCTAGATCACATAATGCCTTCTCAATTGAGAAGGTACCAATATTACAGGGGGACGAGAAACTACCGGATCGGCTAGTTTACGACGGCGAAGTGTGAGTTAGGTATGAACTAGACTCCTCAGTTAAATGCACAGACTCGACAGCATTCAAAGACCTTTTCTTAGCTAGCAACTGTCTCATAAACTTCATATATGCAGGTACTTGATTAACTAGCTCTAAGAAAGGTATTTGCACATTAAGACTACGCACTGAATCTTTGAATTTACCGAATGTTACCTCATCTTTGGTTGGCACTAGTCTCTCAAGATAAGGGGCTGTAAGAAGCAACTTAGCCCTCTCCTCTAGGTCTCTCATACCGGCATCAGTGGACTTAGGCTGAAAATCCACTACTTTATCCTTGTTGTAGCTCGAACCTTCTTCAGACCGTCTTAGGAATGAACCATTAACCATCGTAGGGCCATACTTTAGAACCGGAACTGACCCATCAGCATTTGGATCTTGCCTCGATAATTTCGGAGTCGTCTCACCCCGAAACAAGTAGTCCCTCAAGTTATCTGGCATTGGAGGATGAAACGGTTCGAGATCAGCAGCATCATCAGTCGATCAACCAGTGGGGTCGGTCGATCGACTGATCTTTTTTTTTTTCCAGAATGATCAGAAAGATCAGAAAGTGTCGCTGAGGAATAAGAGGTGGTCGGTCGACTGGGTGTGGCGGTCGATCGACCGTGATCGCTGTTGTTCGTCTTTTTCTTGCTCTTTTTCTTCTTTCCTTTTCCAGCTGCTTTTCCACCTTTTTCAACCATAACTCCCTCGGGTTCATCTTCTACAGTAACGGGTCCAGCAAGGGTAGACCCGCTCCTTAATGTGATTGCATTCAGGGTCTCTTCCTTCTGGTCTGGCTGCGATGGTAACTTCCGCGGAGCTTTAGTAGCAAATTTACTGGCTAACTGGGCAATCTAAGTTTCCAACATCTTTGTACTAGCCTCTCTAGCCTGAGACTCCTTCTGCAGCATTCCCGTCAAGCTCTGAAACATGTTTTTGAGCTCAGAAGCCTCAGAACCTTGAGACTGCTGCTGTTGCTGAGGTACATAGGGTGGTTTCTGGTACGGTTGTTGCTGCTTATGAGGGGGCACATAATTCTGCTGCTGCGGAGGTGGAGTCGGATTTTGGACATTCTGGCTACTCCACCTTAAATTTAGATGCACATTAGAAGGATCAAAGTAGGTGTTGGTCTTCCTATAATGTTGAAAAGCAGCACAAACCTCATTGGGAATGATTCAGAAATCCGTAGCGTGTCCTTCTCCTCCAGATCTCTTGCATAAAAAGGGACCGTCTGACACAGCATTTACCTGATAAATACCACCCTTTGAAGCTCCTCCTAACTCATACTTGTAGAATCTCGCCATAAGAGCCTCTAATGCAGCTACGGAAAGAGATTCAGCGGCTCTCCTTTGATTTCCCCTGGAGTTCCCATGCTCAGCTTTATGGGTGGCCATATCTTCAATAATTTTCCACCCCTTAGTCTCTCCAACATTCTCCTGGAATCTGCCATTAGCTGCAGCATCCAGGATAGCCATCTGATCATCATAAAGCCCATTATAGAATTGATTGCACAGGCTCCATTGCTCGAACCCATGGTGTGGAATAGATCGCACCAGCCTCTTGAAACGGACCCAAGCTTCATGAAAATCTTCATTAGGTCCTTGCTTAAAACTCGTGATTTGCGCTCTAATCGCATTGGTCTTTGATGTAGAGAAATATCTTTTATAAAATGCTAGGGCCAGCGAATTCCAATCAGTAATCCCATTAGCAGCTCGATCCAGATCTCGGTACCACTCCCTAGCGGCATCACGGAGTGAGAATATGAACATCGTCTCTTCACCTGGTCCTGGGTCACACCTGCTGGTGGGGGTATGGAACAACAGTAGTCAATGAATATCTCCATATGTTTAGCTGCATCTTCATTTGCAGCTCCCCCAAATTGGTTTCTCTCAACCAAGTTAATGTAGGACGGTTTCGGTTCGAATTTTCTATCCGTCCCAGCTGGCAACGCGAATCCCTTATAGAGATTCTCAGCTTTCGGCTCGGAGTGACTAGCTATACTCGCTTCTTCAGCCATCTCTAGAAAATCTAGAGAAGTAACGGTATCTGTGGAAGAAACTGGAGATGGTGGTGGATTTTCTTCAAATAGCTCGTTCTCGTAAAAACTAGACCGAGAACTAGGCTCTTCCTCGGACTGTGCTTCTTGAAATAGCCTTCTCTTAACTTGCAGGGTCCTCTCTAGCTCGAGATTAAGGGGAAATAATTCGCCTTTTTGAGACCTACGCATAAGAATAAACTACAACAAGAAGATGAGAAAAGTTTAAGGAACAAAAAGTTCCTTAAACTAAGAAAAAGACTAAAATAAATAAACAACTAAAACTAGCGCTGCCTCCCCGACAACTGCGCCAAAATTTGATACCTGTCGATGTGAGTATCAAAAATAATATTTATAATTTTCCAAACTACAACTAACAAGCGGTAGTAAGGGTCGATCCGCAGGGAGGTAGGGAGTTCTAATTGTCTTAATTTTAGTCAATGAATTTCTGGGGGGGTTTTGGATTGGATTATAACTAAATCTAAATGCGAAATAAATAAGCAAATAATAAAAATAAGTGTAAACTAATTATAAAAGGAGCTAAGATGGTCGGTTCACTATAGCTACGATGTCACATAATCCTAGGTAAGTCCGAAATACAGTCGTGTAGGATGGGTATAGCATGTCCTATCAGTCCAAGTTAACTAGTAGCTCCTTTCGGCCTATGCTACTAGTCCCTAGGTCTCACTAGTACTAGCTCTCGCCCTGAAAAGTGATTCCTAAAGCCTAAATTACTTATCTTTCGATCTTAGCAATTTAGTCGTCTTAATTCATTAATTAATGCCCTCCCCTATCTCTCGATCTACGGGTTGGTCAAAACTAAGCATCTAACAAGTCTCCTCTCGGTCTCATTGTTAAATATTGCACTTAACGAATCAAACGATGCTAATCAAACACGGGTCTGGTCGATCGACGAACTACCTCAGTCGACCGACCACACGGCATAGTCGGTCGACCAGTTAAGCCAGTCGATCGACCATGCCCTAATTCGAGGTCACCTATTCTACGCTATAGCTCCCCTACATCCTAGCAAAGGTTATTTAGCTACTCATGTGAATGATAATAACAACAACAAAATTGATAAAAATTATAAATGAAAACATGATTAAAATTATTAATCAATAAAAACGCAATAAAGTAATTAAGGTTTCGGGAACTATCTAGCAAATTCTAGACTAAATAAAGCAAATAAAGAATAACTGTAAACTGAAGAACAAAAATTACCGAAGATTAGGAAAAATAAGATCCGGAAACAATGAACTTTATTAGGAATACTAAACTATCAATCCAAAGTATCGAATTAATGAAAACTACTAAATACTAGAAGGAACTGAATGATTAAGAATGCCCCCTGGATGCCAATCTGAAGTTACGTTATAAAGGAAAACAACGTGACTTATTTCCTAAAACCCTAATTACAAATGGGCTTCGGAATTCTAATTTTAACTTGCGCGTTAGAGTCGTGGGGTGGTCGATCGACCACTTAGACCAGTCGATCGACTGCCCCTCTTTCCTGCAGACTTCTGTTCAGCATTCTGACAGTCTATAGACCATATAGGTCAGTCTATAGACCACTGTAGCTGGTAATCCGCTTCTGAAACTCTCGCAAATATATCTTTCAGGCCTTGAAATGCGCACCAAGTTCATCTCTCGAGTCACTACTTCATGTCAAATGCAATGCTAAGTACTTAGGGACGGATTCAGCTCGATTTCCGATGCATTCTTCACATTTCTGCAATATTACATAAAAACACGAAAGTAGACGGAAATAGGGGAAATAGTAGCATAAACTACATAATTGAGCTCTGAAATGCGTGTAAAATAAGGTGTAAAACATCATATTTAGGACACGCATCAAGCTTGGGGAGGACGTCTTTTCCTCTTATTAAAACCTTCACGATGGCAAACCATGCATTTTGTTCGAATAATATTATCTTTAAACCTCTCAGTTGAAGACTTCCTTGCTTCAAACCCACAAGCAATAGCATAAATTTTATAGAATAACATCGCTGACTCTAAGTCCACAAATGTTTTGCCAACCACGAGTGTAAACTTCTCTGAAATCCTACTTATCCATTTCTCACTGCCACCCGGTGTGTAAGTTAACAAAGTAGTAGGTGTGGAAATAGATGGCATTGTAGGGGTTGTTAAGACAGCAGTAGAACCCTCATCATCCTGACCAGAACCAACATTAGAGCAAGGAACCTCACCACAACCGACACGAGGCGTCACACTACCCTTTATGCTGTTGACATTTGAATCAACACCTAAGAAGATAAAATGTTCACAAAGTCACATCTCACATTCACTAATCATGTCACGGGTTAACAACAATTCAAACATTTAACAACAGTTTAACAATAGTTACCAGGTCTACAAAAGAAGCTATAAAATTCACAAAACAAGGCCTAAGATTCACTAAATAAGGTCTGAGATTCACAAATGAAGGAAGAGAGCAGAATAGGGGATTCACAAATCAAGTCTCAGAATATTATCTTCGAGTTACACAAATTAAGCCTTAAGATTCACAAAACAAGGTCTGAGAATCACAAATAAAGAAAAAGAGCAAAATAGGTCATTCCTAAAGGGTTCACAAAACAAGCTCTAGGATTCACAAACACAAGGACTGAGATTCACAAGTTCACTTTTTGGTTCAGATTATTAGTTCAGTTTTAATCTTACCCAGGTTGTATATATTAGTTATTAAGTGTCGATAATCATCAGGCGTTGGTGCTTGCTATTTTAATTTAGCTTCGTAAACTTGTTATTTTAATTTAGTTTGTTCTCTATCTAAAATAATCATGTCATTGAGGTCCAAGTTTCACAAAATAACCTTCTAGTTTCAGAAACTAGGGTCTCTGCTTCACACAAAAAGAAATAAATAAATTTCATCCATAACCTTCTAGTCCTGGACAAAATGATTGAGTCATGGGTTAAAACCAATTCAAATGTTTAACAACAGAGATTCACAAAACAAGGCCCAAGATTCACTAAATAAATTCTAAGATTCACTAAATAAAGTATCAGGATTATTAGTTCAGATTATTAGTTCAAATAAATAAAAAGATTTTTGGTTCAGATTATTAGTTCACTTTTAATAATGATTTTTGGTGAAGATTATGAGTTCACTTTTAAGAAAAGACCAGGTTGTATGTATCAGGATATTTGTTGATTTGTTAATAAGACTTCTATTCCCAATAAAAGTTAATATCTAGGACATTGAACAATCAGCAAGCATTCAATCAAAAAAATTAATATATGGGTAATGCGAACAGGCAATGTTGACAGTTGTGCCAAATATCAGGCCTATAAATTTCAAATTTCTGAAACATAATAGAATATCCAAGTAAGCTCTCTTCTGTAAAACGTTTCAAAAATCCCTATTGCACACAATGTCTCATTTATTTGTATTCCCATATACTTGTGTTTTGGCGAATGTTCCAAGTAATATGGATCAAGGGCGGTATGTTTGTCGCGACCTCTCTAAATTGGCAGATTGTTTAACGAGCCAAGGTTATGAGATAGAGTCTTTGGTGCCTGTTATGTGCAGGCAGACCTCTCATTTTATGGGAGTAGTACTAATTCAATTTGGCTCAGATGACGTTAGCTGCAACCAGGCTTTTAAGTTGCAGGAGAAGTTCAAGCAATTTGGGCGTACCAGATCTGAATGGCTGGCTACCTATTCCCGAGTTCAGGGGCCCTTTCTGTGGGTGGCATCCAGGCTTGATTCAAATTATTTTAACTACACTCCAATATGTAGAAGAGTCCCATATGCATGTCAACACGCAGGAAGATCACTCGCTGATGCAGATGAATGTTGCACCTATAGCTATATCAATATTGCTCTATGTGCATTGCCTCGAACAAATAGGGGTGCTTGATTAAATGAACAAATTCTTACTTTTAGAATGTTGTTTGGCGAGTTTGTTCTTATGTTCACAAATCAAGCCCCAAGATTTAGTTTGTTCTCTATCTAAAATAAATTCTGCCTGTTATTTTAATTTATTTTCATAAACTTGTTATTTTAATTTAGTTTATTCTGTATCTAAAATAATCATGTCACTTGACCAAAATTTCAGAATATTAGCGGCTAAGTTCACAAATCAAGCTATACGTTTAACAGAATAATGTCTGACATTCACAAAATAAGACTTGAGATTAACAGAATAAGGAATAGAGCCAAAAAAGATAATTTTAATCACTTACTATCTAGGATTCTGTGGACACGGGGGCCCACGGGGTCGCTTGGGAAAACAAGCGTTTGCATTTATGGAGTCGCCGCCAATTTATTGTGGAAAATTGGAAACCGTTCGAATACTTCGCGCCATGTCAAGACACAAAGTAATGACATAGACACTAAGAACTCGTTACCCTTAGCATTCTATGTCTAGAATGACTCTCGTGGATGCCAATCAACACGAATGTTCACAGAGATCTGGAGTAAGGGGTGAAGGTACGTATTAGGAAGCTCTTTTGATCGAACACCTAATCCCGCCCGCCTCGATAGCGGCCTCTACTAATGATTAGGGAAAATCATCTATACTTGATATGTTGTCGATTATATGCATGCAATGCAACAAACAATAAATTAAACCTAGCATGTGAGATTTAAACTGATCGGTGAACACGTAATTAGCACTCATTAATATCGAAATAGGGATTTAGGGTTGATTACATGTGAAGAACAAGCAAACAATACGATAATAAAGAGTATAATAAATGAAATACGATAATTAAAATTACAATAATTACAATGATTTGATGATTTTGTCGAAAATACGTCTAAAACGGATAATTTGAGAAAAGAAAAGGAAAATAAATAAGGTTAGAAAACGGACAGATTAGTGATATTACAATTAATAGTTAATTAATACGTAAGACTAATAAACTAGGTCAAAGCAGAAACGGGAGTTCAGGGACAGAAATCACCTTGGAAGAGGCGCAGTGGTCACTGCGTCTGTTCCTGAGTTGAGTTCTGGCTGTGAAGCCGGAACTGCATATTGTTAATGTTCATTGGTGAATTTAATGATCGATTATTGGCATTCGACTCAAGTAGAAGTGATTTAACAGGTTATTTACATGTAAATTGGTCATAAAAGCAATAAAGAAAAAACTTAAATGAATTAGAACGAATTATAGACTAATTACGAATTTTGTTAATATAAATTAATCAGGTTTGCTAATACAAATTAATTAGGTTTTATTTATGCAATTTAATGGTGATAAACTGATAAAAAAATATACAAAAGGCGAATTCCAGAGATTTGATATGGACGAATCTAATCTCTAAAATCCGGGTTTGATTTTAATGACGAAAACCTGTGAACATTGATTACTCGGGATTTAGGTCGGAAATTTAAAGGATGATAAATATGAATTATGATTATAATTATTATATACGAATGAATAATGAAGAAAAAAAGAAAAAAAACGAAAGAAGACAAACTAACAGAAAGACGAGGAAGAAGAAGAAAAACAGGAACTGCGGCAGCCTCAGGAAGAGGCGCAACAGATGCTGCGACTATTCGAAGAGGCGCAACAGTTGTTGCGTTTCTTCTCGACATCTGTCTTCTATTAACCCGTAAAAATAGGTTTGGTAAAAGGGTTTTGTAAATCGGTTTTAAACATGTTTTCGACGTAAATTTTACAATAATTTGTACAATAATAAAATACAATAATAAAACATGGGATTTACACCCTCAGAATTACATGTTTGACGAAACGAGATTGACTAAGTTAACGATTAGTGATTGCTCGACTCGAATGTATGATGAAAGTGCCCTCGTATGAGGAACTAAATTAAATTGATTAAGTTGATTGAGTGGAGTTGGTCAAATTGGTCGGTCATGCAAAACGAGGCTAGTACTCAGATGGATCTGAGCTTACGTGGTCGAAAGTTCAAGCACGTAGACGCCAATAAGCAAATAGCACGGTCTTAGAATGCAAAGGGAGAAGAGAAGGGCGGACACTCGCGTGAGAAATATGAGGAACGAAGGTCCCTATTTATACTAATCACACGGAGGAATTAGGGTTTCGGTAAAACTTTGGAAATAAATCTCGAAAAGATCTTAAAATACGCAGAAAAGGGCTAGGGAAGAGGCGCAGCAGGTGTTGCGTCCTTTCCCCAGGAGTTTCCTCCTGCGGAAGAAAGATTTTCCGCGTTTCTTTTATGGAATTGCGGTAGATCTCAACTTCCTTATTGTTTAAAATATAATTTCGGGATATATTTTGCAAAAAGTTTTTTTTTTTTTTGACAATCGGGTTAACGAGACCTACATATTAATAGCACGCTTAGCTATCCTATGAGCGGCTTTATTACAAATTCTAGGAACATAAGCAAAAGAAATACAATGAAAGTTTGCCGCTAGATCGGTTATATCGTCAATAGTATTCCTTGTCCAATGTTTGAGTTGTGAGAACCGTAGGGCTTGGGCAAGAACCTGTAGACAATCAAAGAAAATGTTAATATGGAGGATGTTGCGTGAGAGCGCCCACTTTAAGGCTTCCCTAATTGCCAAAGCTTCCGCTTGTTCAGCATTTTCCGCCCTTCCTTTGATACAGAATTCAGAAACAATATCATTATCAAAAAGGATGCATACGCCAAACCCAGCAGCAAGCTCCTTAGACCACGCCGCATCCACATAAATATGAGACCGAGAGCAACTCACAGAACTCTGAATCAGAGGAAAGGGTACTCCATTCCTAAGATTAGTCAAGTCCTCCTCCATCGGTGTTTGGAAAACTATGGACCCCGGTTTCCCATCTTCAGCAGAAAGAGCTAAGTTAAGAGAGTCCTGATAAAGACAGATAGCACCAATAGGGGAGCACTCGGTACTATCAAAAAACTTCCTGCACCTTACCACCCAAATAGTCCAAAAGGTACACAAAAAGGAGAGACAAGTCTCATGCTTATTATCAGCCTTAAAAAGAACAGAGAGCCAATTGCAAACCCAAGACTGGAGACTCAAATTATCCCCTGATTGTGCCCTAATCCCCAGAAGACTTCCAGCCCAAACTCTGTTAGCAAAAGAACAGTCCCGGAACAGGTGTTCCGGTGATTCCGTTTCTTGTGAATCACAAAGCACGCAAGTAAAAGGACCATCAAAGCCCCTCCTTAGGAATCCTTCCCCAGTGGGCAACGATTCCGTGAGAAGTTTCCATAAGAGAATGATCCAGCTTTTCGGCCCTGGCAGATTCCAAAGGATTTTTTGAAAGACACCCATACTTGCAGTAGGAACTCTTGATCGGTCCTTCGGGGAAGCTGAAGTGTTCCAATAATTTTGAAGAGCAATATGATAGCCAATCTTAACTGAGTAATTCCCAGATGATGAGGCAGACCAATAGAAGATGTCACTGCCTTCAGAGCATCGAATTGGAATAGCAAGAATGTCCTTAATGGAAGTTTCATCAAAAGACATAGACACACGTCTATGGTCCCAACTGTTGCTGTTACAAATAAGATCTTTGATTCTCAAATTACACAAGTTGGGTGAATCAGTAAGAAGCTCAACACATCGTGGTCTCGGCACCGTTCCATGAACCCATTTAGTATTCCAAACACCAAGGTCATAAAGTGGGGAGAAGTTCCACGCTAAATGAGGTTTGATGAGTTGAAGGCCCCAAACAATACCTTTCCATCCCCACGAAGAATTACTCTTGCCATCGTTAAAAAGCAGATCACCATCATGCCACTTCAGGCCATATTTAGCACCAATAGACTTACAAAGAATAGAATCTGGGTAAGTGATCATTCTCCATCCAATCTTTGCTAGAAGTGCTTGATTGAACTCCTTCATACGTCTAATACCCAGACCACCATTCCTTTTGGGTTGACTTAGGAAAAGCCTACTACACCAGCTAATAGAGGGAGATTTCTTATGACCCGCCCACCAAAAATGTGACAAAATAGCATCTAATCTTTTTGTCACACTTACCGGTATTTTGAATACCGATAGAAAGTAAACCGAGAAGGAGGACAAGACAGAAGAAATCAGAGCCAATCTACCCGCCGGCGATAGAAGAATGCAATTCCATGAAGATAATCGCTTCCTAACCTTATCAATGATAAACTCAAAAATTTCTCTTTTACTTTTATTCCCACTTGAGAGTCCCACGTCCGTAGGAATACCCAAGTAAGATCCCAAATTAGTGCCATGCGGTATGTTGAAGGTTTTCAAGCATTTTCGAGCAAAGGACAGACTGGAGCTCGAACTTAACATCATAGAGGACTTATTATCATTAATAACCTGGCCGGAGGCATGACAATAATCCTTAATAACTTTGTCAAGGCTTTCGCAACTCTTAGAATTACCTTCAATAAAAAACATAGAATCATCCGCAAAGAGCATATGGGATATAGGGATACTATTTCTGCTGATCTTTATTCCCCGTATAATCCCCTCCTTCTCCATACGTATAATGTTTAACGAGAGAATTTCCGTGCACATAACAAAAATATAAGGGGAAAGAGGATCGCCCTGACGAAGGCCACAACTCGGGTGGATACGTATTGAAGGAACACCATTAACCAGAATTTCATAGGACACCGTCGTGATACACTTCATAATCAGCTGAATGAAATTAGGAGGGAAACCCATCAAGAGAAGTGTACCTCTAATAAAGTTTCAGTCCAACCGATCATAGGCTTTACTCATGTCAGCTTTAAAGGCCATCCTACCCATCCTACCACTTCTAGATGAGGAAATTTTGTGTAATATTTCATTCGTAATTAAAATATTATCACCAATATTCCTCCCAGGAACAAAAGCATTTTGAAAGTCACCCACTAGTTTTCCCATGTACTTTTTCAATCGGTTAGTGATACATCTAGTAATGACTTTCATTATAACATTGCATAAGCTAATCGGTCGGAAGTTATCAACTGTTTCAGGGGCACTAGATTTCGGGATAAGAACTAAGAAAGCCTTATTCAGAAATTCTGGGGAGCTATTACCATTGAGCATAGCCAAGACCGTCCCAACAACATCATGCTTAACAAAATGCCAACACTTATGGAAGAAGATAGCAGGAATACCATCAGGTCCCGGAGATTTTAGCGGACCAAGTTGAAAAACAACCGTACGAACCTCCTTAGGGGTAAAACTAATGCAAAGTGCATCTCTGTCATCAGGAGAAAGGAACTCCTTATTAATACTGAACAAATTTTTCACAGTAGGGCGGTACTCATCAAAAGTGATCTGATTCAATCCTTCCTGAAAGAGTCTAGAGTAGAATTGGACAAATAATCCCCTAATTCCCTCACTGTCAAAATTCCACTCCCCATTATCCATTTTAATCCCAGCAATGTAATTCCTGCCTGCCCTACCCTTAACCCAATTAAAGAAGTACTTGGAGCACGTATCTCCCTCTGTGTTCCATTTCATCTTGGCCCTCTGTTTCCAATATTTAACCGAGACTTTAGCAATATCCGGAATATTTCAGAACATTCCTACTCGGCATTTTAAATGATTTATTAGAAAATGAAGACGGTTTTTGACCCGGACTCTAAATGAACTCTAATTACTGTCAAAACGACTGTAACGGTGCGTAGATGACGACCAAGGGGTAGGCATAAGTATTTGAGCTATCACATGACGATAAACTTACGAACTGTCATAAATCATTGCGAGAGGTGCAGAAATGAGGTATCTACAGATTCACAAAACAAACTCTAGGATTCACAAAATTACTTTCCAGATTCACAAATTAAAACAATAGTACAAAACATTTTTTTAAGGAAGAGATTATACAATACATGTTTCAACACGACTATTATCAGCTTGCATTGTAATATCTACAATCTCCATAGCAATTTTTGATCTAAAGCGAGCTGCAAAATCGACAAAAAGTTGTATGAAATCGTTAGGTAAAGCAAAATCACGCAATATTGATCACATTCGAACGTTTTATTTACAAAATCGATCAACTTCATCAAATTTGAACTTTATAGCATCAATATATTAAATTTTCATCAAAATTATTAAATTACTTTCTGAAATTAATCGAATAAAAATCTTCTGAAATTGATCAAGTTGATCAAATCGATTCAATTGGAAAATCGCTGCAATTTATTGGAAAATCGCTCAAATGATCAAATTGATCGGAAAATCGCTGGAATTGATGAAATTAATCGGAAAATCGCTGCAATTGATCGGAAAATCGCTGCAATCTACGAACAATCGCTTCAATTGATTAGGTTATGGAGATTGATTTGGGAAAGATGGCTGCAAGGAGCTGTAGCTTGATGATGAAGAAAGATCGTGTTTTGATGATGAAGAAGACCGTTGTTTGTATAGGGTTGGGCGTGTGTTTGTATAAAATCATTGGGTCAATTTTTGTTGAGCCCAGTAGCGCGCAATATATCGCAGCCCGCCCAACATGTATCAATTTGGTGAGTCCGGCCGCCTCGCCATAATTAACGGCCTCACCGGATCCGGACCGTTTATATATATATGTGTGTGTGTGTGTGTGTGTGTGTGTGTGTGTATATATATATATATTATATAGAGTTAAGATCTGGTGAGAACAACCACTCAGTGAGAACGACTTATAACCATAAGCTTAAATATAATCCTATGGCTGATCCAACAAACGCACCAAACTTATTAGTCCAACTAACTCCACTCTTTCTCCTCGTAAATCCAATATCTGAGAATACACTCACTGCAATCCCATCATACACAAATACTACCCCAACTTTCCTCTCTCCTTAAACTTTGACCACTCATCACATGTTGTTGCCGTCGCTGATTGCCAGTAACGCCGACGAATCCCACATCCCGATTCTTCTTACTTCGATTTTGAAATCCGCCTCCTAGCCAATCAACTCTTATCCATTGACCACCTTACCTTCGTCCGTTCCCGCTGATATTACTCGCCGGAAAATAAACCTAAAAATTGCATGTAAAATTGCTAGATCTAATGCTGAAAAAAACACAAAAAGAGGTCGTCGGTCCTAATATGGTTGTCGACGACAGAAATAGTGAAGATTGCGGATTTTATATGTCGGAGATGCACGATGAAGGTTGATGCCAGCAATGGTAAGGTGCACAAAATTAATGTATCTGGTTTTTATATTGATGCGTCTCAAAGCATTTTTAATGTATCTAGGAACAAATTTGGTGTATTAATGGTAGATACACAATAATAGTTTGTAGATACATAAAATAAAGTTGTAGATACATTGTTTATAGATACATTTTTTTCCTTTATCAGAATAAATTTAGAAAATGGTGAAGGGTTATCCTGTGTTGGGCCGTTTGTGTAGAGGAGAGATCGAAGGGCGGTGATCCAGTCGAAGGGGCGGTGGTAGAGTCGCCAATGGTGGTCACCTCTGCCGGCGACATCACCGACACTTCATGAAAACACATAAACACAACGCAATACTATATTGTCCTTCCCCATTATCGTCTCTCTACCTAAGAATAATCAAGGAATTCTGACTTCTAGTTCGTCGGAGATGGTGATAGCAAACACCCTTGGTCGAGACCCCCAATGACGACAATAAGACGACGACGCACCAACCACCTTCGTCACTCACATTGACGCTTCCAGCAATCAAATGCGCGAAAAAGGAAAAGAAGATGTAGACCGATTAAATTGGTGGTCGACATTTCCGGTGGAGTTGGTGATCGTCGGTAGACGGTGGTGTCGGCAAGCTATGGTATTTCGTGAGTAGGTGCTAAGTGAGGAGAGAGAATGATGAAAAAATGGTGTTTTTTGTCCTATGGTGTGTGAGATTTTCGTTTACATCACGTGATGGAGGGTTGTGTATTTAATTAGTCATCGTTCTCACCGATTGTTCGTTCTCATCGGATCCTAAATCTATATATATATATATATATATATATATATATATATATATATATATATATATATATATATATATATATATAAAGGGGTCAAAGAACTAAAGTACGGTGCGAACCTATGAACTACCCTAGATAGACATGGTATTACTACTGATACATATGGTATTACTACTGGATACATGTGTATCTAGTAGGTATACGAAGTGTATCTAGTAGTTATATGAAATGTATCTAGGGTGGTATTTTGTGTATCCACTGCCATCACCATCACCACTGCCCCCACCACCGTCGCTGTTATTACCAACGCTGACCCCAACTAACACACCACCAACACCACTGCGACTCACCGCCACCTCTACTACAACTGCCGACCTCTACTCATCATCACCACTCACCATGGGCCCCACCGCCACCACCACTCCCCAGTCCCGACCACAATGACAACACCAGTCGTCGCCTTCTCCACCACTGGTTCACTCAAATTTTGTCGAAGAGGTCATTTTTGTGATTAATTTTTCGAAATCTGACTGTATTTTTAGTAGATTTAAAAAAAGAAGGTGAACAAAAATAGCACAACAACTTTCTCTTGTCGTTGTTCTAGCAACATCTAATTTGACGTCCAGAATTACAGAAAATGAAGTTAAATTTCAAAAGCTTTACTGCGCCGACGAAGTTGCTTGGAATTTAGAGGTGAAAAAATGGTCTTCATATACATCGCCCAAGCCAGGTCGACGCGCCTGAACCACTGTCGTCAATCGAGCCTCCGCCGGAGATGGCGTCTAAATCAGCGTCCACCACCCAAAACCACTCTGACGATGGTGTCGACATCCTCGGAAAGCATGCCAACCTCGACCAAAACACATTACCTGACTCCAAATCTAGCAACAAGGGCATTATTAGACTTATTTTTTCGAAATTCTACTTCGTTTGTAGCAGATCTAGAATCAAAATCTCAATTTTTAAGAAGTTTGAAATAAGTAACTCCCCGGAGACAAGAAACACACCGAAAAATCAGAATTAGATGGCGAGACTGATACTGGAGCTCTGGCGATGGTATGGTGGTGATGCGTTGTGGCTTTCATGAATGAGAGGTAGGTAAAAGTGGTGGTTTCGTTGATTACATAAGGCTGCCGACGGTTCCTAGTTGATGTTCCAGCAAGCATCGGCGATGACTCCGGCGAGGTAGTCGGCATCAATGGCGGAAACGGTGGTGGACAAGGATGAGAGAGGTTAGAGGATAAGATGAGAATGTGAGGTGTTGGTGTGGCTGTGTTGATAGAACAATGAAGGAGGCTTAATTAGTTTAATTGTCAGCTGGGTACATAAAAATGTCAAAAATAAATAGTTCGTATAGTTCGCACTGAACTTTAGGTTCGCACGAGATCCTATATATATATATATATATATATATATATATATATATATATATATATATATATATATATATATATATATATATATATAAATGAGTCCACTAAGTCCTCATCTTAGCCATTTATCTTCTAAGATTGATGGTTGAGATTTTAAAATTTTAAGATGGAAATTTTAGTGTTTTATAAATGAAACTTTAATTTGTGAGTGAAACTTTAATTCTTTAGCATTATAACTTTAATATTTAGTATCATTTTATAAATTTAATTTTAATTTATGTTATAAAATTTTATTTTAAATATATAAAATTGATTTTTGAGTGTAACTTTAATGTTTTATAGCGAAACTTTATTACTAAAATTTGAAACTTTAATTTTTTTAGACAATTTATAATATAAAAAATTGAATTTATTTAATTTTACAGATTTATAAATGTAATTTTAATATTTTACGGTGAAATTTTAATGCTAAAAATAAAAACTTTAATTTTTTTTAGCCAATTTTTAATATAAAAATTTGAGTTTAATTAATTTTACTGATTTATAACTTTATCTAAATATTGTAATTTTTTAGATGTAACTTTAATGTTTTACGATTGTAACTTTAGTCATAATTTTTGAAACTTTTTTTTTAGGATTTTAAATTTATAGTAATTTGAATTTATATAATGTTATTTTAACGATTTAGAAAACTTTATTCTCTTAGGAATGTAATTTTAGTCCATGTCTTGTAAAACTTTAGTCCATGGCATGAGAAAGTTTAGTCACATCAGTGAAATAATTGTTAGTGATGTAATATTTGAAACTTTAACCCAAAAGTAATATTTTAATCCATTTTGGGTTAAAGTTTCAAATATTACATCACTAACAATTTGAAGACATTTTGGGTTAAAGTTTCAAATATTTTAATCCATTTTAATTTAATAATAATTTATTTGAAATAATAATAATTTGGTAAAATATAATTTTATTTTAGTTTGAAGTAATGTAATCACTTTTGATAGTTTAGAAATGTTTAAAAGTAATTTAAACTATATTTAAACCTTTTACTTTGATAAAATAGATTTCTGATAAAAGTTTTAATATTGGGATTTTCCCATTTCTTACGGTCGTTGGGTAAATGAGTTTGGATATTGGGCATATGAGTACTTAATCTTTTAGTAAAATCGTGTTTAAGAACTTTAATATTCTCGGAAATCGCGTTCGACGAATATTTCTAATTACCGTCGAAGCAAACCCAAAACGTAAACAAATGATCAACCTCCCCATGCCTTTTTGGACCGGCCACCTCCCCCCTTTTGTCTCCTCTTTCAATTTTCATTTCCTCCATAATTCACTCTCTCTCTTCCTTTTATTAAACAACCAAATTCCTCTCAAAATAACCTCCTTACAATCCCTAAAACCACCATAAATCCTTCATTTCTCCACCAATTTGCATAAAACTTATATATTTGGAATCCTCTCTTCAATCCTCATCTACTAGTAAGCTTTATTTTCATTTCCCCCAATTTTGTTTTAAGGCTCATCTTTTTAGGGTTTCGAATTTAAGCTTAATAATTGTGTTTTTGTTGTTCTTATAGGTGAAGAATTTGAAGATGAGTTAGGTGATTCATATGTGGTTGAAGATGAAGAGTAATTTTGGGTTTTAGAAGCTTTCTCAAGTTATTACTTGTCTCTTTGCTAGCTTAAGGTAACTATTCCGAGTTACTTGACGATTTAATGTCACATTGATGTTGTGTTTGTTGTTTGTTAAGTGTTTAGGTGATTGATAGTGTGTTACTTTCGTTTTTCACATGACTTGTGTTGTTAAAGTTTACTAATTTGTGGTTATTTCATATACTTGAGTATTGAAACGAAATGGGTATTGTTGACTGATGCTTGATACGGTATTAAATTGAGCTTGAAACGGATTTTGGTAGGAAAAAGGGAAAAGGGCGGAAAAACCGCCCAAAACAGCCCGTAAAAGGGCGCGGCAGGCCCGGCAGGCCCGGTGGGTCCGGCCCGGACTTTGACCCGTCACTTTGGGACGGGTCTTGGGTCTATTGTTTGATGTTTTAGGTCCTTTGTTTGCGTATTTATGTATTTTGGTATTTTTGGCATGTGGGTAATCATTATTATGCGAGAATTTAATTGAATTGGATATTTTGTAAGTTGGAATATATTTCCTTATGTTGATAGTTTTTCACATTATAGAAATTGGAAATGGCATGAGAATGATATTGTGATGAATTTTGTGATTTGGGCCAAAGTAGGCCAAGACTCTGAGCTGGGCCAATTTGACCAAATGAGTTTGGTCAAGCTAGGTTTAAACCGGTCAGCCTCGATTTGACCGATGACCCGTCGCGGGACTAGGGTCAAGGATTTGTCTTTGAGTATGATTGTCTTTTCATATGTTGGTTGTTGGATGAATTGGTTGCCTTATACTTGAGTCTTGTTGCATCTTTGCCATTTTAGCTTGTTCTCATGGATTATGGTACTGTTGGTTAGCTGGAATTTGGATTATTATTGATATTGGAGATATTGTTGGATTGTTAGCTGAATATGCTCTTACGTAGCCTTTCATATGCTAGGATGTGTATGATCATTTGTGTGTGCAAGTTTGGACTCTTTGCCCCTCTTATGGTTAAGTGGCTGTCCTACTTATCTTGTGTGGTGTTGGTATCTTAGACCATCGTCATAGATAGGCCCTTATAGTCTTTGACGAGTGTATGTTCACCGCTTAATAGCCTTTGTGTCTTAGCTTGGTGGGTTTATATCCAAGTTAGGGTATGACTTCCTGACGTACTCTTAGAAGTATGTAGTCAGCTGTGAAGTACCAGCCAACCCTTTGGTGGACTCCTTAGGGGTACTCATGTGTTGTTATCATGGGTCTTGGATGCGGTAGTTTTCCGCATGTCGCTAGGTCTGCGCAGGTTTAGGATTAGGGTGTTTACCTTACCTCGTGGTATAGACTCGAGTTACAGAGTGACTATTGAATCTACTAGGAACTTATGCCTGTGTCTAGATATATTGTCCTTTCTTGTTTGATGATTCTATGAATCATAGAAGGTGAGATGCAAGCCGGCTATGGTTGATAAAGTTTTGATTCCTGGATGTTATGTGATTCACATGATAGTGTAGTATGAGTCGATCTAGTATTCACATGCTAGGACTATGTGTTGTTATATTGTTGTTCACATGATAAGCACGATTGTCTAGCATCTATATGCTAAGGCTATGTGTTATTCATATTCATATTCTTATGTTTACATGTTATATTAATTATGACATTTCGTGGTGGGAGAACTGGAGTTACTCCCCACCGATTTTAGTGGCTTTCGTATTTGTATAAAATGCGATCGACAGGTATGGTGATGCTTATATGGGGTTCATGGACGAGCTAGCGAGCAAAGTAACCTTGGGACTTACTTAGATTTGGTTTTATTTGTAGAGACTCTTATACGAGTTTTTATGTCACATACATTTTAGGGACATATGTCTCCCTCTTTACATTTGGTTGTATAACTTTGCTATTCGCGACTTTAGCGATGGTTATGTTATGAAACTTCTATTTAGACCTTGTATGTTTTGACACCTTTCAATTTGGATATCTTTATAACAGGTTCAGGTTTTAAAAATTACAGGTTTTTACCCAAATGAACCTATTACAAACATATCCATGCAATTTTATTCTAGAATTACGTGTTTACTTTTCCGCAATGAATGAGGGTGTCACAGTTGGTATCAGAGCATATTTGCTCCCGACGCACGTTTGTGCACCCCCAATATAAATAACTTGACCTTAAAATAATAAACTTGAGAGATGGGTAGGATGGGTAGACTTAGGACCTTATGTTGTAGTCTCTTTGTGATTGCTATTTGTTAGGTGCTAACCAATGTTCTCTTCCGGATGTATTTCCCGATGAATTACCCGGGATTCCTCCTGAAAGAGATGTTGAATTTTCTATTGACCTAGTTCCCGGAACCGGTCCTATTGCTAAAGCTCCTTATCGTATGGCACCTTCCGAATTGAAGGAGTTGAGAGTTCAACTTGATGACTTGATTGAGAAAGGCTTTATTAGGCCTAGTGCTTCTCCTTGGGGTTCCCCCGTCCTCTTTGTGAAGAAAAAGGATGGATCTATGCGACTTTGCATTGATTATCGTGAACTCAATCGTGTGACAATCAAGAACAAGTATTCTCTTCCACGAATTGATGATCTCTTTAACCAATTACGTGGTACTTCTACTTTTTCCAAGATTGACCTCCGATCGGGTTATCATCAAATTCCGGTGCGTGAGTCCGATATTCCTAAGACTGCTTTCAGCACGAGATATGGTCATTTCGAATTTAAAGTGATGCCTTTCGGATTGACTAATGCTCCGGCTATCTTCATGGATCAAATGAATCGTACCTTTAGTGAGTACCTCGATAAGTGTGTGGTGGTGTTCATTGATGATATCTTGATTTTCTCAAAGAATGATGAAGAACATGCCCTACACCTCCGTATCATCTTAGACATTCTACATCGTCAAAAGTGGTATGCTAAGTTCTCGAAATGTGAATTTTGGTTGCATCAAGTAACTTTTCTTGGATATGTCATATCCAAATATGGTGTTATGGTAGATCCTTCTAAGATTGAGGCCGTTGTTGATTGGAAGAGTCCGAAAAATGTGACTGAGATTCGAAGCTTTCTCGGTTTGGCGGGTTATTACCGTCGATTCGTGAAATATTTCTCTAAGTTAGCTAGACCGATGACTCAATTGTTGAAGAAGGAGTCTAAGTATGTGTGGACCGATGAGTGTGAGAATGCCTTCTTAGAGTTGAAGACTAGGTTGACTACCGCTCCGGTATTAACCTTACCTGAGGATGGTGTGGACTACGATGTTTATTGTGATGCTTCAAAGCATGGCCAAGGTTGTGTCTTGATGCAAATCCGAAAGATTATTGCTTATGCTTCTCGACAACTGAGGGTTCACGAGGTGAACTATCCGACTCATGATCTTGAATTAGCCACCGTGGTACATGCCTCGAAGACATGGAGGCATTACCTTATTGGAGTTCATTGCCGCATTTATACCGATCATAAGAGTTTTAGGTGTATCTTTACCCAGAAAGAATTGAATATGAGGCAAAGAAGATGGCTAGAGTTGGTGAATGATTATGATGCCGAGTTGATTTATCATGAAGAGAAAACAAATGTGGTGGCCGATGCTTTGAGTAGGAAGACTAGTCACTCTGTGAGCACTATCCGTGTGTTACCTGATGAACATACCACAGAATTTCAAAAGTTAGGGATAAGTCTTGTTGGGAAGGGCTTTGACTATGTTAGTGCCTTGAGTGCAGAACCCGACTTTTACCGTGAGATCCGTACTTGCCTACCTGAGGACGCTACTTTCAAGTCCATTCAAGCAAAAATCCAACTTGGGTAAGCTAAGGATTGTGTGGTGGATAGTGATGGATACCTTCGTTACCAAGGTAGGATGTATGTTCCGAGAGTAGCCGAGCTGAGGAAGAAGATCCTTGATGAAGCTCACCTTTCTCCTTACTCTATTCATCCTGGTGGTGACAAGATGTATAAATACTTGAGATTACAGTTTTGGTGGCCTAGGATGAAGATTGATGTCCTAGAGTATGTTAGCAAGTGTCTTACCTGTCAGAAAGTGAAGATTGAGCATCAGAAACCCGGGGGTTTGCTACAACCTTTGGATGTTCCCCTTTGGAAATGGGAGTCCATCTCCATGTATTTTGTGATGGCTTTACCTAAGACTGCTAGCGGAAAAGATGCGGTTTGGGTGGTTGTAGATCGATTGACCAAATGTGCTAGGTTTATACCTATCAAGGAGACATGGAGATTAGATGTCCTAGCTGGTGCCTACGTCAAGGAGATAGTACGCTACCATGGAGTGCCTAAGGATATATTTTCAGATCGTGACCCGAGATTCTGTTCCCGTTTCTGGACTGCTTTGCAAGAAGCCATGGGTAGTAAGCTACTGATGAGTACCGCTTTTCATGTCGCTACAGATGGACAGACTGAGAGGACTATCCAGACTTTAGAGGACCTCCTCCGTGCTTGTGCTTTAGACATCCATACTTCTTGGGAGAAGTGCTTACCTCTTGTTGAATTCTCCTACAACAATAGTTATCATACTTCTATCAAGATGTCACCTTATGAACCTTTGTATTGTAGGAAGTGCCGTAGTCCGTTCTGTTGGGATCAAGTCCAAGATGCTCATGTGTTGGGACCCGATTCGGTGACTGAGACCATCAATCAGGTTCAGATCATTCGAGAGCATATGAAAGCCGCTCAAGACCGACAGAAATCGTATGCTGATGCCTATCGTCGACCACTTGCCTTTGAGGTTGATGATCAAGTATTCCTTAAGATGTCACCTATGAAAGGGTTGAAACATTTTGGTGTGAAAGGACAGCTGAGTCCCAAATACATTGGACCTTTCCGTGTGCTTGAGAAGATTGGTCCCGTTGCTTACCGTTTAGAGTTGCCCCCGAATTTGAGCAAGGTTCATAATGTCTTCCATGTATCTTAGGTGAGGAAGTACATTAGTGATCCGAGCCATGTTATTCAAGAAGAAATCCCAGATTTGGAACCTAACTTGGCTTTGGAAGAAAGGCCGATCCGAATCCTCGAAAAGGCAAACAAGCAACTTAGAAACAAAGTGGTGCCCCTAGTTCGTATCCTTTGGCGTTGTGAAAATGTCGAAGAAGAAACTTGGGAGCCTGAATCTTCTATGTTAGCTAAATATCCCGAACTCTTCTCGTGAGGTACTTCCCGTTCCTTTATCTAATCCTTGTGAGTTTTAGCTATCCTTTCGAGTGTTCCTCTCCTTCCCTGGAATATTCTCCGCGTTAGTAGTCATTGCTTAGTTGTATAAGAGCCGTAGTTAGAGTTTAGTCATGATTAGTGGAGTCATTATCCTTATTGAAGAGTTTCGAACTAAAGGTTTTTGAAAATGTTTTAATGTTTTCCCACTGGTTTTAACGTCAATGAGTGTTAAGGCTCGTTATTAGAGACGTCCGATAATTAGTTTTCTCAGTTGTTGGCGTAAAAATGTATTTTTGTTCTGATTTGGAATGTTGGTGTTCTCGGGCGACCGACGAGGATATTTCCGTTCTATTGAAAGGACACGTATATTTTCATAAGTTCATGTTTTGAAGATGTTGACTAATTGATTTAAAGAGAAAGACCTACATATATACAATGTTCCTTCTTCTAAGTTTCGGGGACGAAACTTCTTAAAAGGAGGGATGATTGTAACACCCCGCAAATTTGAAGACCTTTATTATATTTTAAAAGTAATATTTTAATCCATTTTAATTTAATATTAATTTATTTGAAATAATAATAATTTGATAAAATATAATTTTATTTTAGTTTGAAGTAATGTAATCACTTTTGATAGTTTAGAAATGTTTAAAAGTAATTTAAACTATATTTAAACCTTTTACTTTGATAAAATTGATTTCTGATAAAAGTTTTAATATTGGGATTTTCCCATTTCTTACGGTCGTTGGGTAAACGAGTTTGGATATTGGGCATATGAGTACTTAATCTTTTAGTAAAATCGTGTTTAAGAACTTTAATATTCTCGGAAATCGCGTTCGACGAATATTTCTAATTACCGTCGACGCAAACTCAAAACGTAAACAAATGACCAACCTCCCCATGCCTTTTTGGACCGGCCATCTCCCCCCTTTTTTCTCCTCTTTCAATTTTCATTTCCTCCATAATTCTCTCTCTCTCTTCCTTTCATTAAACAACCAAATTCCTCTCAAAATAACCTCCTTACAATCCCTAAAACCACCATAAATCCTTCGTTTCTCCACCAATTTGCATAAAACTTATATATTTGGAATCCTCTCTTCAATCCTCATCTACTAGTAAGCTTTATTTTCATTTCCCCCAATTTTGTTTTAAGGCTCATCTTTTTAGGGTTTCGAATTTAAGCTTAATAATTGTGTTTTTGTTGTTCTTATAGGTGAAGAATTTGAAGATGAGTTAGGTGATTCATATGTGGTTGAAGATGAAGAGTAATTTTGGGTTTTAGAAGCTTTCTCAAGTTATTACTTGTCTCTTTGCTAGCTTAAGGTAACTATTCCGAGTTACTCGGCGATTTAATGTCACATTGATGTGTTTGTTGTTTGTTAAGTGTTTAGGTGATTGATAGTGTGTTAGTTTCGTTTTTCACATAACTTGTGTTGTTAAAGTTTACTAATTTGTGGTTATTTCATATACTTGAGTATTGAAACGAAATGGGTATTGTTGATTGTTGCTTGAGACGGTATTAAATTGAGCTTGAAACGGATTTTGGTAGGAAAAAGGGAAAAGGGGCGGAAAAATCGCCCAAAACTACCCGTAAAAGGGCGCGGCAGGCCCGGCAAGCCCGGTAGGCCCGGCCCGGACTTTCACCCGTCACTTTGGGTCGGGTCTTGGGTTTATTGTTTGATGTTTTGGGTCCTTTGCGTATTTATGTATTTTGGTATTTTTGGCATGTGGGTAATCATTATTATGTGAGAATTTAATTCAATTGGATATTTTGTAAGTTGGAATATATTTCCTTATGTTGATAGTTTTTCACATGATAGAAATTGGAAATGGCATGAGAATGATATTGTGATGAATTTTGTGATTTGGGCCAAAATAGGTCAAGACTCTGAGCTGGGCCAATTTGACCAAATGAGTTTGGTCAAGCTAGGTTTAAACCGGTCAGCCTCGATTTGACCGATGACCCGTCGCGGGACTAGGGTCGAGGATTTGTCTTTGAGTATGATTGTCTTTTCATATGTTGGTTGTTGGATGAATTGGTTGCCTTATACTTGAGTCTTATTGCCTCTTTGCCATTTTAGCTTGTTCTCATGGATTATGGTACTGTTGGTTAGCTGGAATTTGGATTATTATTGATATTGGAGATATTGTTAGATTGTTAGCTGAATATGCTCTTGCGTAGCCTTTCATATGCTAGGGTGTGTATGATCATTTGTTTGTGCAAGTTTGGACTCTTTGCCCCTCTTATGGTTAAGTGGGTGTCCTACTTATCTTGTGTGGTGTTGGTATCTTAGCCCATCGTCATAGATAGGCCCTTATAGTCTTTGACGAGTGTATGTTCACCGCTTAATAGCCTTTGTGTCTTAGCTTGGTAGGTTTATATCCAAGTTAGGGTATGACTTCCTGACGTACTCTTAGAAGTATGTAGTCAGCTTAAGTACTAGCCAACCCTTTGGTGGACTCCTTAGGGGTACTCATGTGTTGTTATCATGGGTCTTGGATGCGGTAGTTTTCCGCATGTCGCTAGGTCTGCACAGGTTTAGGACTAGGGTGTTTACCTTACCTCGTGGTATAGACTCGAGTTACAGAGTGACTATTGACTGTACTAGGAAGTTATGCCTGTCTCTAGATATATTGTCCTTTCTTGTTTGATGATTCTATGAATCATAGAAGGTGAGATGCAAGTCAGCTATGGTTGATAGAGTTTGGATTCCTGGATGTTATGTGATTCACATGATAGTGTAGTATGAGTCGGTCTAGTATTCACATGCTAGGACTATGTGTTGTTATATTGTTGTTCACATGATAAGCACGATTGTCTAGCATCTATATGCTAAGGCTGTGTGTTATTCATATTCATATTCTTATGTTTACATGTTATATTAATTATGACATTTCGTGGCCGGGAGAACTCGAGTTACTCCCCACCGACCGTGGCTTTCGTATTTGTATAAAATGCGATCGACAGGTATGGTGATGCTTATATGGGGTTCATGGACGAGCTAGCGAGCAAAGTAACCTTGGGACTTACTTAGATTTGGTTTTATTTGTAGAGACTCTTATACGAGTTTTTATGTCACATACATTTTATGGACATATGTCTCCCTCTTTACATTTAGTTGTATAACTTTACTATTCGCGACTTTAGCGATGGTTATGTTATGAAACTTCTATTTAGACCTTGTATGTTTTGACACCTTTCAATTTGGACATCTTTATAACAGGTTCAGGTTTTAAAAATTACAGGTTTTTACCCAAATGAACCTATTACAAACATATCCATGCAGTTTTATTCTAGAATTACGTGTTTACTTTTCCGCAATGAATGAGGATGTCACAAATGTCATTACTTAACCTCATTATGAAAATGAAATGGTTAAACATCCTTCCGAAAAGGGTATTTTGAGAAGGACGTGTATTAGATATGATTCACATTTATTCTAATGACATTGCCGTGCATCATTATAAAATGAATGAGTTGGAGATTAGAATCTCTTTCCATAAGGTTAAGATGAAACCTTTTCAAAATAGGTATTTTGAAAGGATATGATGGGAACATATATGGTTTTATCTTAATAACTTGGCATAGCAAAATATATTTCAATTCTTGAAATATTTCGATTGAGTAGTCAATTGCGAAACATGTGGAATTAAGTGGGAGTTGGAAATTATCATGTGAAGACATGGAATTTAGTGGGAGCAATCATCTTGTAAAAGTTTATAACTCATTACTCATTGAGAATGACGAGCTAATACTTTCCTTCACAAAGAAGTATTTGAGTTTTCAATTCTGGATGAAAATGGACTCTGATGAATCCAATTACATCATGAGATGTTGGATAAGTATTGAGATATACACATCAAATCAACCAGAAGCGTAGGTTATTCATATCGATGAAAATGGAATTACCATAAGTAGTCATGGTCATTCATTGAACCTAAGAATGGTTGATGACATGATTAAAAGTTACTAATGTTTCCGCCATTAAAATAATCATGCACATGTCCCATAATGAATCATATGCATAAGAGCATGATGAATCATTGGCAAGCCATACAAGAATTGTCATGAATTCTCGAGAAGAATCCGATGAACGATTTCAGTGTTGAACAGAACACTCTGTTATGTGTCAAGAAGTTGCACATATTAAAGTTCGAACACGCGTAAGGATTTATGAAAATCCTAAGCTTTTCAAGCTAAAAGGAGAAATAAGAAGTTTGGAAAGATACTTGGTTGAAGTAAGAAGTTACTCAAAACTAACATTTTCTAATATGCTAGAACTTGTGAGAAGTTCTAGGCTAATCATCTTGACACTAGTCTTATTACTCTACAAAACATATACCTAGTGCATTGTGAATGGGTGGAGTATTTGATCAGTGCAAGTTATATCATTCACCACAAATTCATTGGTTATGTGATAATCGACAGGGAAGTTCTTTCAAGATAAAGAACACAAACCAAGGTTGGGAACCTATATGTGTACTTGGTAAGGTTCATGCTATGAGAAATAACATAAATGTAAAGGAAAATGCGATTAGAGAAGTTTGAACACATGGACACATGGTATGTTAAACTTCCATTGCAATCGTCTGGTGTTTTACACTTACGATATGCATCACAAGGTTATAATACGGTATTGACTGATGTCGACATTTGTCGTTTGAGTTATTATTAACTCACCTTATACTTTATTACATCCAAACGGGTTGTAGAGACAATTGAACCCCGTTAAAATGAACACGGATTGGCATTGTATTCGCCCATAGTTACTTACATGAGGTGACGTCTCGAAGTGACTAGAATGTGATGCGATTGATGGCAAGTTCAAGTGCCATGGAGTCATGTGTGATGACTAGTCGATCACATAGGCAGACTGTTAGGAACACCTTGTCGGGCCTAATGACCGCTTATAGAGTTCTGGCAAATTTATATAGCCTGGTCGTGGCGAGAGCTACTATAGTATTATAATGAGTCGATTCTTTTGACTAAAGACTATTCGGCTAAGATGGCACAGTTTCAGATTAACTTTGATTTGTGTTACTACGACCTTCGTAAATGGGGTCAAATGGGCATATTTTAGGTTATGATGGTTGTGGCTAGTCGAAGGGAATGAGTGCGATAGGAATTGTCCACCCCTAGGCAGGGTTATAACAATATCTCAGGGCCACTCGAGGAGTAATGAACTGGAAATGCGTGGCCACGCTCGGAAGATATCTATGGTAGATAAATCCGGTCAATCAGTTATTCTCCAGATCGAGGAAACCACTCTCGATATGATCACTTACAAGTACGACCTGAAAGATACCTTGCATTGAGTGGGAGATAGTAATAGGACAAGAGAATTGGTGACGCACACTTGTCGAGGACAAGTGGGAGATTGTTGGAATATGTGTCCTCCGACAATAATGCGATCACAACTGTTGATCATGATGATCACATGTTTAAGTCTCATTCTAAAGAATACAATTGGGAAGTAATATTTTACTGTCAACTGGTCCACACATATCGGCAATGATTGGCTGACTAGAGTTTGACATTACTGTCGTGCGACGGTGGTGATCGGTTCATCCCCTTAGGTCATACCTAAAGGGTAACACTCTTAACTGATTATTTAATTGATCGTATGACGATACGGGTTGATTAAATTACTTAAATTGACGGACGATTTTGGAAGTAATATTTACGTGTCTCATTATAATTTGATTAAATAAGATACGGTCTAAGACCGAATTGTTTTATTACTTAGATGAAATTATTGTTTAAGGAAACAATTGTGTTTGAATGAATAATTTATTATAGATGCAAGATGTTGTGATTTATAATTGGTAAAATATTTTGGTACAAGTAATTATGAATTACTAAGTCAATTTTGTATATGACGTATTTTTATTAATGCGTTGATTTTTAATATGTTAAAAATACATAACAATTTTACATGACATGTGACATGTGACAAATTGACAAATTGACAAAGATAAAATGGAATCCATTTTATCTTAATATGGACCGAAATTAGTGGGAGTATTAGGAAAATATTATGTTAATTAACTAAGTGGTAAACATAATCATTTTTACGTAAACCTGGCCATGCAAACCTAGTGCCTCTTGTGAAGAGCACCTTGCTCATGCATTGGCCCTAAAAACCCCTCCCTCTACCCGGTTTTGTGAAAGAAAAACCATGGGTTTTTCCTCTAATTTTACCTAATATACACTACTTGAATATTAGAGTATTCATTGATTCATCATCTAAAATAAGAGTTTTAGAGAGATAAAATTCTTCCTCTTTCTCCCTTCTCTTAGCCGAAAAATTAAGAGAACAAAATAATATTTTTGGTCAATTTTATTCAAAATTAATATTGTTCTAGTAATAATAATATTAATTTTATTAAGTAGTTACCTTGGGTATTATTCCTTGGGAGGGATTCTATACTTGAATCCTTGTTCTTCCATTTTAGGAGTGCTCAAGAACAAGTAAGGAGATCTTACTTGTGCCCAATAATCCGAAATCTTCAATGTAAGATGATGATTTCTTCCTTATTCTTTTATTGTTTGCATGCATAAGATCAACATTTAATTTTATGACTAAATTAATTTGAAACATATATGAATATGTTAAGTAATGAGATATAGATTTCTAACAAAATCTTGCCAATAATTCTTGAAAAACCCGACACTAACCATGTCAATTCCTAAATTTCTTTGTTTACCACTTGAGGCACTTTCTCATGGTTTCTCTAAAACTCCAAACCATGATGCTTGAAGTAGCCTTACACTTAAAATTTGCTCGACTCAAAGACTTCGAAATGGCAAGGAAGTATTTCACTCGCCCAGATCTCTTTTAAAATTTTTGCCCAACTAATTCTCATTTTATCAAGCTTAACAAGTTAAATTGATGACAACAACATGTAACCTCTTTAGTAAAACTAAAGTATGGATAAATGGTTAATATGATAAGAAACTAGTGTAGTGTGTCATGGTTGAGTCAAGATCGATCAAGTTGAATGACGAATAAGAATAATACACATTATGAAAGCCATGTTTTAAAACCGTATTATATCACAAGGGCCATTAATTTCCGGAAAAGAATTTGTAATATGTGAAATTTTTGAAAAGTTGGTTAAAATGCAAAGACACTATCTGTGAAATCCCCTTCATTTGATATTCATCAATTTGAGAAGTTGAGAAAATCTTCATTCATATCCAACATTTGCCTCCAAATCCTTACCTTTCCCATTCCATATCTTGTGTGTGATTCTCTTGTAGCATGGCAAAGAACGCTAGAACCGGTCGTGGAAGGAATGCTCGCCAACCTCAACAAGAGGCATCGCCCGCTATCACCCTCCCGGACTACCCGTCTATAGCTTTTGGGAGTGAGGAGCATTGGGATGAGTTCGAGGTCCTAGCTACTAGGAGGATGGCCCCGACCAAGTGCATGTCGGTAAATACCTTGGAGGCCCTAGGGATAGAGAAAGAGGTGCATAAAATCTTCACGGTTCTCGGATTGGAGGGTTTTTACAATTTGGAGGAGATAAGCTATCACAACCTCACCCTTGAGTTTTTGAGCTCCTTCACCTATGACAAGGAGACGCATAATGTGAGTTTTAGGCTTAAAAATACCGTTTTCAACCTAGGTAGTGATGCCTTTGCCAACCATCTAGGGGTGGGTAAGCGAGTTGCGGGTCATCATGATAAGGTTGAGAAATACATGAAAGCTTCAAAGTATTATCATCTTTACACGAGTAAGAAAAAGGTTAGTGTGAGTAATATGAAGACTAGTGACATTCAGCACCCCGTCCTAAAGATTTTCTTGCGCTCCTTGACCAACCTCCTCTATGGGAGGAAGGACCCGAGCAAGCTCAACTCCACGGAGTTGTTGATCTTGAGCTCCTACCTTAACCCCCGCCATGAAAGCCGTTTCCACTTCAATGTCGTGTCTTTGGTGTGTCTTGCCCTTGGGAGGATGGCCGAGTCAGACCAATGATTTTAAGATTATGGGGCCTTGGTGACTCGGTTGGCCAAGAACTTGTTAGCTTACGAACCGGGGGCGGTGGATGCACCCATGTCCAAGAAAGTTGTTTATCTTGATCTTGATTGGTTGAGGGCTCAGTCTTGGGTTCTAAATGGGGAGGAGGACGACATATACTCTTGGAAGGTTGATGGTGAGTGGTATATGAAGCTTCCCGCCGGTGAGGATCTACCCCCGACTTCCCCTTTGGAGAGAGAGGGATCACCCCATCCCGAGCCCCAACGGTATACCATCCATAGTAGTCTCTGTTGTAATACTAGGATAATTTGGGACCTACAAATGACCTAGGGACACGTGAGGGAACCCACATGTACTCGGAAGTAAAGGGTGACCTCTTCTACGAGACCAAGTAAGACCCAAACTAGACCTAGTAGACTTCCAGTGGACCGAGTAGAAACCCAAGTGGACAAAGTAAGTTGGCACTCGGCCGAGTAAGGATATACTCGATCGAGTGAGTGCCACTCAGTCGACTGAACTACTCACTCGGTCGAGTGGTGTTGAGCTGTACCCAGAAAAGGATATTTCGGGATTTCATTCTATCCCAACCCTATCCCTTTCATTCTTTTTCTTCTCCTTTCTTACTATAAAACACTCTTCTCTCTCTCTCTCTCTGTCTAAAATACTCCCAATGCCCTTCCCTAGGCCTTCAAGCTTGGATTAATGGTGAAACGCCTCTTCTATTTCCCGATCTACCTTTGTAAGTAGAAATCTCACCTTTTCCTCTTTGTCTTATAAGTAAATTCGAGTTAGGGTTTACTAAGAGAGGTTAATTAGTATTTAATTATGTAAAATGAGTAATTAGTGACTAATAATGAGGGATTTTATGTTGTAATATAGTATAGAGCTAATTGTGATAGTTATTACATGATTTATGTAGGATGAGATGGTTTTATGAGATGGATACTTGGTAATTTCGATTAACTTGTGGATTATGCTAAAAGGCAGGTTATCCTACTCGGTTTCAATATTGTGTATGCATATTTGGGTGTCCTTCCTTACTAGTGCATTCATGAGTCGGTTATTATGTATGTGGGATTGAATTCATGAATTTGGTCATATGTTAAATGTTGTTCTTCCATTTGTCATGTATGGTTATGATTGGGTTCTGTTGGAGCTCCTTGGTGGTGATACTTGATTGTTAAGGAGACGTAAGACGGTTGGGAAACCGTCTTGCGCTCGGGTCGCCCCTTGGAGCTTCCCACTCCAAGTGAAATGTGCACATTAATGGCTTGAGTCACGGAGGGACTCGCGTGGTTGAGGCACGACGTCTGGCAGGGGATCCGGTTGGCTTCCGGACCCGGTACGTCTGGGCGTGTCCCGGTACCTTTGTATGAGGTGTGGTGTCATGGGCGTGTCCCGGTACCGGTATGGTGATTGCATAGTCGAGTCTCATTCACATAAATATGTCGCGTCTACACTTATAGAGTCATGTCTTATGTTTGTGTATTGAAACTGACGTTTTTTGTGTCCATGTAAATGTCACCTATTTCTGGGCTGGGCTATGTCGATCCATATGATATTTCCGATCATATGGGGAGAAGTTGTTTACAGGTTAGCTTTGGTAGCATACGGGAGATGGGCAAGCCGGGATGACATTCGAGTCAGACATAGTTGATTAGATTAGTTTAGTAGTCATGAGTTGTATTATTCATTTCATTTATGTATCTGTAATCCACTAAATACTTATTTATGTTAATTATTTCTCAATTGCGACTCCGATTTCACTACCTCGGGAAACCGAGAAGGTAACATCTCCCGATTATCTTGGACGGGTAGGAAGAGGGTGTTACATCTGCCCCCGGTACTGGTCGTTTGTGATCAATGTAATTTTCTTTGCTCGTACTCGCCTCTGTCTCTAGTGTGGGGCGCTTAGAACTCTTTTGCACCTCTCGGCAGGACTTTCTCCCGGCCGTACCAGGGTTTGGCTCGTCTCTCTTTTTGGCTGAGGAATTTTGTTTGAAAGGCATTACGTTGCACGACCTCGAAGATATCTGGCTTCCGTGAAGCTTTTTCGCTCCTCCGGCGTCTGGCACGTACACCAGTGTCAGTGCCCAGACGAGCAATATCGCGTTGATCTCGACCAGGGTTTGTCTTCTGATTAGGACGTAGTATAATGACTTGGCGTCAATCACTGTAAACATGGCATGTATCTTTCTCGATTGCACCCCTCTTCCGAACCGAACGGGGAGTGTAATGGTTCTCATCGTGAATGACACATTTCCCGAGAAACCATACAGCGAACCGGTGGTTTGCTTAAGGAGCTGAGACCTAAATCCGAGCTGCTCGAAGGCGAGTTGGTACATGAGGTTAGTGTAGGCCCCGGTGTCGATCATACATATTCTAACCGTGTGGGCATTCATCTTGAGGTTGAGTTTTACTGGGTCATGGTGAGGGCTCACTATACGTTTGTGGTCGGACACGCTGATTGACATGTCGTGTATCTTGCCGACAGACGTGCCCTTCCGCATGTTTTCGACCATGGCAATCAGGTTCCGGAGGTCTTCCTTGAGCTTCTTGTGCGTGCAGCCTCCATCGTCTTCTCCGGTTACCATGTGGATAATGGGGGTGTTATCCCCTCGGTCATCCACGTGTTCCTGCTCTGGTCGTCGGGCCTTGTATTTGCCTAGGTATCCACGGCGCATGAGGTCCTCTATTGCTTCCTTTAGTTGTTGGCAGTCATCTGTATTGTCACTGTTTGCTTTGTGGTAGTTGCAATACTTGTTGCTGTCGCCCTCCTTTTTCATCTTAGAGGTCTTTGTCTGTAATACTACGGTTTTATGAGTCTGTAGGGTATTCTATCGAGTAGGGCTTACTCTGTCGAGTAAGTATGTTTGGTATACGAAACAGTAGTCTGCCTGTAGGGTACTCGATCGAGTAGCCTTGGCACTCGATCGAGTAAGTGACACTCTATTGAGTACGTGACTTACTCGATCGAGTAAGTCAGTTATCGGGTGTTATTTGACGGGTTTTGTTAATAATGCGAATTAATATATAATACTTCGTCGTCTTATCCTAAACACTTTTACAAACCTAAAAACACAAAAAAGAGAGATTGCAAGTTACGTTGTTCATTTCATTCGCATTATTGGCAAATCCCGGAGCTAGAGGTGTCGGTTTCTTGTGTTCTTTATACCGCTGTGATCCTTGCGTCAAGGGTAAGTTCTACATATCATTTTTATAGCATTTGGTTAATGTTGGTTAAACCCTAATTTGGGGATTTGGGGGTTTTATGATTGTATGGTCAAGGTATTAATTGTATGAATGTTTGTATAGGAGGAGGGTTCGTAGAAGAGAGGCTTTGAGACAATTGCTAGATCGTTTGATTCTGTGATTGCATTCCAGGTAGGGTTTCCCTACTCGATATTAATTACATAATGTGTGGTGATTGTGCTGTAGTTAGTGATTGTTGATTGATTCAGACGGTTGTAATTTCGTATTATTGACTGATTCAGACGGTTGTTGATTTTGTGTTGTGATTACTGTTTATCTGTCTGTGATCTTCGGGGTGCATCCCTGGCTGAGTGGAGTCACTTGTGGGAGTGGCTTCATGCCCTTGATTCGCCTTATGTGGAACCCGCCACAGAAGGGATGTGCACATTAATGAACATGGTTTTATCTCTCGATGGAGATGAGCGGGGCTTAGGTGGGAACGGCTGCGGTCCCCCACTGACGGTGTGAAGTATCTTTTGCGATGGGTACTCTGGCAAGACTACACACTTTAGTGTGTAGTCAGTTGTGTGGAGATTGATTATGGAGTTTGGGGTTTGATGTGACGATTGAGCTGTTTGGCATTGTTTTATCGTGATTTGTATTGTGTAATTAGTACTGACCCCGTTGTTTGTTTTGTAAAACTGTGGTGATCTATTCAGGGATGGTGAGCAATTATTGAGCAGGTTTGATATGATGCATATGGGCTAGCTGGGATGAGTCATCACTTGCAGTTAGAAGAGTCTTCCGCTGTGTTAGACGATGTCCTTTAGTTATTCAGTTTTATCAGTAGACAGTTTTGGTTTGGTTGTATTTCACTTTATAGTTTGGTTCGAGACATGTAATCACTTAAACTATATTTACTTTTAAAGTACGTTTCTTTATTGTCTTATGATATTCATTGCCTCGAGTAACCAAGATGGTGACGTTCCTATACCTGAGTGGTCCTGGTAAGGCACTTGGAGTATGGGGGTATAAGCTGTAGGAGCTAATGCAAAGGCTTAGGAGACGTCCTAAAGTCGCGAACTCGCCCTACAATTTTGAACCGGTCACATGGGGTACGTGTCGGGATCGTATGTGTGATCTTCTTGTTTGAGTATTTATATCATAACGTGTGGTGTGAATCGGTTGATATGTGAATGTGGAGGATGGGAGTGCGAATAAAAGATGAAGAGTATTGACTTGTATGTTGGATGAATAATCATGTTGTTTGTTCTATAATATGGCATTTTAGTGATACGGAAGTAAAGTAGTTTGCTTGAATATATAAAGAGTTGCGTTTATACACATGAATTGTTGTTGTTGTTATATTAATAATATAAAGGTTGTATTTATAGTTGGGAAAGAAAGATGAACATGCGGGTAGTGTTTACGAGTCAGCATGGCTCGATCGAGTGGGTCTGACTCGATCGAGCGGGTAGTTTACGTTTTCTGGGCAGAAGCGAGTTTTTGGGCACTCGATCGAGTATGTAGGGGCACTCGATCGAGTGGGTTAGGGGCTCGATCGCGTATGTGTTAGAAACGTTTCTGGTCAGATTCTGGAGTCGAGGCACTCGATCGAGTGGCCTCAACTCGAACGAGTGGGTTTTGGTGCTTGATCGAGTGGGTTTTATACAGGTCGTATGCATGTTTTGGGTTATAGTATGAGTCTTTATGTCTACCTTTTCTTATATAGTTACGAGATGCCACCGAAAAGAAATGCCTTATATGCTAGAGCTGAGAGCATGAACATTGACGACATAGTAAAGATGTTGGAGCACCAAGATGCTCTTACGGAAGCTTTGAAGAGAATGGGAAAGGATAAGGAGGTTGATCACTCCAAGATCAGCATCCACATATCTAGGTTCAGTCCGAAAGAGTATAAGGGAACCGGGGCGCCAATTCTTCTGGATAATTGGCACAGAGAGATGGAGAATATCCTGGAGTTAGTTCATTGCCCGGATGAGTTGAAAGTGGAACAAGCTGCGTTCTACTTGAGGGAAGCGGCAGGTGAGTGGTGGGATAAGGTCAAGGTGAGTGTTAGGGAGATGTATATGAAGCGAGGGACTACCTGCAATACCTTGGGATGAGTTCAGGAAAGCGATGAGGCGTGAGTTTGTGCCGGAGCATGTGAGGAGTAAGCTGAGGGAAGAGTTTGATGAGTTTAAGATGACATCTGATATGACGGTGGCTGAGGACTAACGCCAGTTTAATGAGAAGTCCAGATATGCTGAGGACATGGGGTTGAGTGAAGAGAATCTAGCTTTGAGGTTTGAGAAGGGGTTGACCCCCAAGATTATGGAGAAGCTACCGGTGGGAGTCCTTACAGATGTTAAGGAGGTTTATGAGCGAGCTGGGAGGGCTGAGAGGTTGGTTGAGATGACCAGAGAGAGGGGTGCTGAGAAGAGGAAAGTTGAGAGTGAAGGGGGTGGTCAGTCCAGCTATAAGAAGAGTAATTATAATCAGGTGAGAGCATATTCATTGGGCTCGGGGTTTAGTGCTGGGGCTTCATATGGGCGAGACCGTGGTAGTAGTGGTGGTAGTTGGGGTATGACCTGTTTTAACTATGGCGGTGTGGACCACAAGAGACATGAGTGCACCAGTGCGGTGAGTGGGGGTTTCCAGAGGCCGTTACAGGGGAGCTTTTCATAGGGTCCTGCACAGAGTTATGCGAGCAACAGACCGGGTGGGTCATGGAACAACAGAGGAGGCCAGAACAACAACGGTGGGGGTAACCGCAATGGCGGTAATTCTTATCAGAAATCAGCTACGAACACCAACAACAACCAGGGGTCGGGTGCTAAGCCGGCTACCTCAGCTAGTACTGTCCAGGGAGGTGGGTAGAAGACCAGTGGCAAGCTGTTTATGATGGAGAAGAAAGTAGCTGAGGACGACGCTCATGTTATCACTGGTACATTTCTTGTTAATGGTGTTTATACCTTTGTTTTGTTTGATTCGGGAGCATCACAGTCGTTTGTATCATCGAGTCATGTTAAAAGGTTGGGTTTGAGTGAGTATGAGTCTGTAAGAGAGGAAGTTTTTATACCTTCGGGTGAGTCTGTATCTTGTGGGAGGTTGTATAGAGGTGTATCCATGATAGTTGGGCAAGTTGATCTACCTGTAGTCTTGCAAGAGTTTTCTTTAGACAGTTTTGAGATGATAGTCGGGATGGATTGGTTGGGAAAGTATAAGGCCAAGATAGATTGTCATCAAAAGAAAGTTTCTCTGAGAGGTCCTAAGGGGATTAGTGTGTTTTATCGTGGGTTTGTTGTCAAACCCAAAGTTAAGTTGATTGCAGCGGTGACCTTGAAGTCCTATCTGAGGAAAGGGTGCCCGTTGATCTTGTGCCATGTGAGGGATCACAGAGAGGAGAGTCCGACAGTTGAGCAGATACCAGTTGTGGGAGAGTTTCCAGATGTCTTTCCAGAGGAGATTCTGAGGTTGCAACCAAAGAGAGAGATAGATTTCAGTGTTGAGCTGAAACCGGGGACGGGGCCAATCTCTAAGACACCTTATCGGATGGGTCCTAAGGAGTTGGAGGAGCTAAGGAAGCGGTTGGATGATCTGATTGAGAGGGGATACATTAGACCTAGTGTATCACCATGGGGAGCACTAGTCCTGTTTGTGAAAAAGAAAGATGGGAGCTTGAGGTTGTGCATAGATTACATGGAGCTGAACAGAGTGACGGTGAAAAACAAGTATCCTTTGCCAAGGATAGATGATTTGTTTGATCAGTTAAGTGGTGCAGCAGTCTTTTCTAAGATTGATTTGAGGTCGTGATACCATCAGGTGAAGATTAGGGAAGAGGCTATACCAAAGACAGCTTTCATGTCGAGGTATGGTCATTATGAGTATGTGGTGATGCCGTTTGGGTTATCTAATGCACCAGCTGTGTATATGGATTTGATGAACCGAGTCTTCAGTCAGTTCTTGGACAAGTTTGTGATGGTTTTCATAGATGACATCTTAGTCTTTTCTAAGACTAGGGAGGAGCATGAGGAACATCTGAGGATTGTGTTGCAGACCTTGAGGGAACATGAGTTGTATGCAAAGTTCTCCAAGTGTGAGTTCTGGTTAGAGAAGGTTGCTTTTATGGGGCATGTGATTTCAAATAAAGGGGTAGTTGTGGATCCTGCGAAGATTGAAGCAGTTACCAAGTGGGAAGCACCAAAGAATGTAGCTGAGATCAGGAGTTTCTTGGGTTTAGCAGGGTATTATCATCGACGGTTCGTGAAAGATTTCTCCAAGATTGCTAGACCTATGACAGCTTTATGAGGAAAGAGAACAGGTTTCGCTGGGATGAAAGTTGTGAGACGACGTTCCAAACATTAAAGCAGCGTCTGACCACAGCTCCAATCTTAGCATTGCCTGAAGGGAGTGAGAACTTTGAGGTGTATACGGATGCTTCAAAGAATGGGTTGGGTTGTGTGCTAATGCAGAATGGGAAAGTGATTGCCTATGCTTCTAGGCAATTGAAGCCTTATGAGGAGAATTACCCTACACATGATCTGGAGTTGGGTGCAGTTGTGTTTGCTCTTAAGATTTGGAGACATTACCTATATGGGGCGACCTTTAAGGTATTTTCATATCACAAGAGTCTCAAGTACATCTTCACTCAAAAGGAGTTGAACATGAGACAGAGGAGGTAGATGGAGTTGATTGACGATTATGACATGGACATTATCTACCATGAAGGGAAAGCCAATGTTGTTGCAGATGCTTTGAGTAGGAAGAGTATGCATTCTTTGTGCACAGCTATATCTTTGATGAGATTGAGAGATGAGGTGGGGAAGTTCGGGATACATATGATCCAGAAAGGGGATGCCATGGGAGATTTGACAGTGCAGCCTGATCTTTATGATGATATTCGCAGTAAACGGGCGTTAGATCCCAAGATAGTGGAGTGGAGAGCTGGAGTAGAGAAAGGGACAGTGTCTAGATTCTCTATTCATACAGATGGTAGTCTGAGGTTTGATGGGAGGTGGTGTGTTCCTTATGATGAGGCGCTGAAAAAGATGATCATAACAGAGGCTCATTGCACAACATACTCAGTACATCCAGGCGGTGACAAGTTATATAAGGATCTGAAGAAGACTTTCTGGTGGCCTGGGATGAAGAAAGAAACAGCTGAGTTCGTGGCACGTTGTTTGACATGTCAGAGAGTGAAAATGGAGCAGCGATGACCACAAGGTAAGATTCAATCTCTTGAGGTACCTGAGTGGAAGTGGGAGTCTATTTCTATGGATTTTATTGTGGGTTTACCGAAAAGTCAACAGGGTAACAACATGATATGGGTTATAATGGATCGGTTGACCAAGTCAGCTCATTTTGTACCAATGAAAGATACATGGACTAAGGCATAGTTGGCTAGGGCTTATCGGAAGAACGTGGATAGATTGCATGGGGTGCCTAAGGATATAGTGTCTGACAGAGATTCGAGGTTTATCTCACGGTTTTGGAAAGAGTTGCAGGAGTCTTTGGGAACTACCTTAAAGATGAGTACAGCATTTCATCCTGCGACTGATGGCCAGACGGAGAGGACCATTAAGACTCTAGAGGATATGTTGCGAGCTTGTGTTATGGATTTTGGTGGTAGCTGGGACCAGAGATTGGATTTGATTGAGTTTTGTTACAACAACAGCTATCACACCAGTATTGGCATGGCGCCATTTGAGGCTTTATATGGGAGGAGATGTAGGAGTCCGATTTGTTGGGACGATAGTGCTGAAGCAGTGGTTTTAGGACCAGAGATGGTTCATCAGATGGTGGAGCAGATTAAGATGATCAGACAAAGGATGAGAGCGGCCCAGGATCGACAAAAGAGTTATGCTGATCTACATCGCCGGGATATAGAGTTTCAGGTTGGGGACAAGGTTCTTTTGAAAGTGTCTCCTATATGTGGGGTCATGCGGTTTGGTAAGAAAGGGAAGCTGAGCCAGAAGTTCATAGGACCGTATGAGATCTTAGACCGTGTGGGTGAGGTTGCTTATCGGTTGGCTTTACCGTCTGCTTTGGATAGGGTACATAACGTGTTTCATGTTTCTCAGCTGCGGAAGTATGTGAGTGATCCGTCACATGTGTTAGAGGTAGAGAACATAGAGCTGGATGAGTCCTTGTCTTATCTTGAGGTGCCTAAACAGATTCTTGACCGGAAATTTAGGAAAACCAGACATGGTGAGACAGTGTTGCTTAAGGTTCTTTGGTCTAATCATGAGGTTGAGGAGGCTACATGGGAGGCGGAAGAGGCTATGAGGGAGCGTTACCCGTCTCTTTTTGATCAGGTATGTATGGTTACGGGGACGTAACCTTACTTCTTTTGGTAGGAGATGGTCGCGAAGAGTTTTCACATGTTTTTATGTTGATTTTGTTATAGTTAGTAGTTGTTTGAGTCGGGTTGAGTTTGGTTTGGAAAGTATGTTTTGGACTTTTATGTTGAGTTTTGTTTTTGTTGTTGTGTCGAGAGAGTATTAGTGTGTTTTTGTTTTGTTGTGGTTTGAACTTCGGGGACGAAGTTCTTTTTAAGGAGGGAAGACTGTAATACTACGGTTTTATGAGTCTGTAGGGTACTCTATCGAGTGGAGCTTACTCTGTCGAGTAAGTATGTTTGGTATAAGAAACAGTAGTCTGCTTATAGGATACTCGATCGAGTAGCCTTGGCACTCGATCGAGTAAGTGGCACTCGATCGAGTACGTAACTTACTCGATCGAGTAAGTCGGTTATCGGGTGTTATTTGACGGGTTTTGTTAATAATGCGAATTAATATATAATACTTCGCCGTCTTTTCCTAAACACTTTTACAAACCTAAAAACACGAAAAGAGAGATTTCAAGTTACGTTGTTCATTTCATTCGCATTATTGGCAAATCCCGAAGCTTGAGGTGTCGGTTTCTTGTGTTCTTTATAACGTTGTGATCCTTGCGTCAAGGCTAAGTTCTACATATCATTTTTATAGCATTTGGTTAATGTTGGTTAAACCCTAATTTGGGAATTTGGGGGTTTTATGATTGTATGGTCAAGGTAGTAATTGTATGAATGTTTGTATAGGAGGAGGGTTCGTAGAAGAGAGGTTTTGAGACAGCTGCTAGATCGTCTGATTCTGTGATTGCATTCCAGGTAGGGTTTCCCTACTCGGTATTAATTACATAATGTGTGGTGATTGTCTTTGTAGTTAGTGATTGTTGATTGATTCGAGACGGTTGTGATTTCGTATTATTGACCGATTCGATTTGGTTGTTGATTTTGTGTTGTGATTCTTGTTTATCCATCCGTGATCTTGGGTGCGTCCCCGGGCCGAGTGGAGTCACTTGCGGGAGTGGCTTCACGCCCTTGATTCGCCTTATGTGGAACCCGCCACATAAGGGATGTGCACATTAATGAACATGGGTTTATCGCTCGATGGAGATGAGCGGGGGCTTAGGTGGGAACGGGTGCGGTCCCCCACTCACGGTGTGGAGTATCTGTTGCGATGGGTACTCTGGCAGGACTACACACTTTAGTGTGTAGTCAGTTGTGTGGAGATTGATTATGGAGTTTGGGGTTTGATGTGATGATTGAGCTGTTTGGCATTGTTTTATCGTGATTTGTATTGTGTAATTAGTATCGACCCGTTGTTTGTTTTGTAAAACTGTGGTGATCCATTCAGGGATGGTGAGCGATTATTGAGCAGGTTTGATATGATGCATATGGGCTAGCTGGGATGAGTCATCACTTGCAGTTAGAAGAGTCTTCCGCTGTGTCAGACGATGTCCTTTAGTTATTCAGTTTTATCAGTAGACAGTTTTGGTTTGGTTGTATTTCACTTTACAGTTTGGTTCGAGACATGAAATCACTTAAACTTTATTTACTTTTAAAGTACGTTTCTTTATTGTCTTATGATATTCATTGCCTCGGGTAACCGAGATGGTGACGTTCCTATACCTGAGTGGTCTTGGTAAGGCACTTGGAGTATGGGGGTGTCACATTGTCCACTTCTCGTTGTCCTTTTCTACAGCGTACACGTATGACATCCTCCTATTTAGTGGGGTGTGATGTTGGAATCGGCGGAAGGGATCCCTGTCTTTCTTTCTAGGTCCAAACCTATCTTTGGCCCTTCTCCCACTCTTCTGGAGGGGTGAAGGTGAGCCTTCTTTCGAGCATCGGGTAGCTAATGTCTTGGCCGAGCTTCTTCCTCGCACTGGGGAAGTGTTGATCGGTGCGAATTTGTTCTTGTAGTCCTCCTCACGGATGTATCCGTCAACCATCTCCCGAGGCTCTTCGGTGGCTTCCGGAGCATCTCACTCTTTAGGGCCTCATCTAGAAATCCATGAGTTAGGGCAAAAACGGCCATTTCATTAGGGAGGCCTTTGATCTGCTGACTTTACAAGTTAAAAAGATGGATATAGTCCTTAATTCGCTCTTTGCTCAACTGCTTGAGTGTGAGCAGCTCGACTGTCGTCCCTTAATACCTCATGTTAACGGCATACTGGTCTTTGAAGTGTTGGCGTAGGTCCCCATAGGATCTGATTGATCTGTCCGGCAAGCCTCTGAATCAGGACTGCGCGAGCCTGACCAGGATCATCGGGAATACCTTACACTATACATCGTCATCTGCGTCCCACATTTCCATGTGGCTTTCGTATGCTGCTGTGGTCGTCTGAATCTGTCATTCCGTCGATTTGGAGTGTTGGCATTTTTTCTTAGGGACATTCATCCTTCTGATCTTTCCATCTAGCGGGTTTGACGTGGGAGGATGACTCACTTTCAGCGACTGCTCCTGGGGTTGTCGTGTGGTCATCTTCCTTTTGCCTTCTTCAGTCCAGCGGGAGAACACAAATTTAGTTATCTCGCTCTGTTTGCTTCTCTTGGAAGCGCTCCTTGAGGGAGTATGATCGTCATATGTTGATGCGGTCGACTCCTGCACTGTGTGAGTGCAGATAGACTCGCGATGTTTACTACTCTCCACCTCTAGAGGAGTCTTGGCACAGAACAACTATCTGGGAGTGATGCGGGTTGGACTTTTTTCAACGTTCTCCCTTCATGGAGGGGTTAAGAGAACAACTCGGGCTTGTTGTGAAGCCTTGATTATTGCATGTAGCTAAATCTTTAGGCTCAGAATTGTGTGCTGATTAGCTACAACCTTAGGTGGTTCTAGTGTGTTATCAGGAACTGCTACTCCCTTAAGGCGGGTGCTAGCGTCATGTAGGGTGAGGGTACCATGTTCCACCGCTGGGACCTGTGGCTGAGTGGCAGATCGAGTTGGCGGAGATCCGGACGGTGCTAGGTTGTGAGAGTACTTAGCACGTTTGGAAAGTCCTTCTCCGACGTTTTCTAATATAGACATCTTGGGGTGATTCTTGTAGGACTTTTATGTAAATTTCCTTATAGACGGTGCCAAAAATTTTTTGGGTTGAAAACAATCAAGTAAGCGTTGCCCAAGCTGAGTCGAGTCGACGCGCTCCTTTCCGATATTGGATGAGATGATGTCCCTCTGCCTCGAGCTTAGCCTGCACACATTCTAATATGCGCCCTATTAGGGACTCGTTGACCGACCCTTGACCTCGTAGGTCCTTTGAGTAGGGGATAAAGAGGGAGTTAGATTGTATTTCAGACTCTGAACTCGGCCTAGTAAGGGTCACTCGGTCGAGTGTCGGTGGCACTTGACCGAGTGCAGTGTACTCGGTCAAGTACATTCATTACTCAACCGAGTGCAGTGTACTCGGTTGAGTAAATTCATCACTCGACCGAGTCGCCTAGAGTCAGCGCGTTATAATGTTACACGGTGATGCGAATCAAATCATTTTCATTTCTTTCAAAACCTAAAATCAGAACCCCTCTCTCTCTTTATTTTCCTCTCCCCATCTTATCACCTCTAATCCCTCCACCTATAAGACATTCATGGGAGCCGAATATGCGAGTTGGAACGTGACCTTATCGTTGGTCAATCGAGTCAGGTAAGTCGTCGTCACCACCTGCGGTTTTGGTTGTGTTTATTATAGTGGGTCGTAATAGGGTTATACCATTGTCTGTAGGTATCGGTGACGGCGTCCCTTGTGCGTATGTGATGATTGGTGTTGCGCGAGAACCGCTAAGGTAGTGTTTCCCTACCTCATTCTTCTATATGGTGAATTGTGAGTGGTGTGGTGATGTGAATTACATTGATATGATATCATAGTTATGTTGTTGGTATTGTATTATTGTTGGTATTGCTAGGATGATTGTGAAGCCATTGTCGGGAGATGGCCTTCACCCCCATGTTCGTCCCTTGTGACTCCCGTAACAAGGGGGTGTGCACATTAATTATTTGAGTTCGCTCGTCGCGAAGAGTGGGGCTGTAGGTGGTATGGCTACGGTTTACCACTGCCGGAGTGGGTTATCTGTTGCGATGGGTGACCTCGTCGAACTACTCACTGCGGGGTGTAGTCGTGTCCGGGCTGCGGTTCAGACACTTGTGTGGGAGTTGAGATTGATGATTGTTACTGGATGTGTTTGTATTGGATGGATTGTTTGCTTTAGCTTATTATTGATTGTATAGTTGACTGACCATGTGTGTGTGTGTGTATGTCTTGTGTTTCTTCTTGTTTTGTGTCTGTGGTGATCCATTTGATATTGCCGGCAAATGGTGAGCAGATAGTCTTATCAGGTGTTGATAGCTGGGAGCTTAGACGAGTATCCATGGAGGGAGCGTGTAGGCGTTGAGATCGCTTAGATCAAATAGTCTCACTTTAGTTCTTTTGTACCTTCCGATGTAGCTAGTGTATGGTTTGGACTTGTAACGGTATAATGAGTTTATATTAATAAAGCATTAATTGTTCTTTATTGCCAATTTGATATACTTTACCTCGGGCAACCAAGATGGTGACGCCTTTATTTATTAGGGAAGGTCTTGTTAAGGCTTATTGGTAAGTGGGGATATAGCGCCTCGGGGGTGTCCCGAGGGAGGCCTCTCCGATGCCTAAGTCAGTACGGTATCCTCAGATGTAATGCTGGGACCTTTGGCGATAGGCTCGATCCCGGTCTCTCTCTTAGATGCTTTGGTATTCTTACTTCTAGAGAAAGAATGGAGTTGGTGTTTTTGTTGTGATTGACTGAGTGTTATTGCTTGTTGTCCCTTACAAGGATTTTTGTCTCTATGTAAGTGTCTTCCCTTGGAAGAAATCCAATGAAAGATATTTATATGGTAGAGGATGTGTACCTTACGTGTATCTTGGCTGACATTTGGACCCGTTTGACCCGCCGATTGGCATGCGGGGCGGGTTGACTCGGCGTGCCCCATCAGAAACCATCGGCATATCTCCCTTCTCCCTTACCTCTCAAAATCATTAGCTCTTCATTCTAAGTATCAATCACACCTTAATCATTTGTTAAATTTTTATGTTTATTCACACAAAATAAAATGCCCCTTCTAAATCTCTAAGTAATCCTTTCTTTCGACAATTTCTCATAGCTAATTTCGAAATTAGGGTTAGGGTTTTGCTAGTTGATATGGGGATTTCTGAAATTGCAACTACTAATTTGTTGTTTATTTGTGTGATAGATTTGTTACGGACGAAAGCAAGAGAAGAAGGATGACGGGTCAGTCGTCACGTCATCGGGCAGTGGGACCCACGACGGGTCAGGTAGAGGAAGGAGAGCGGTTTGAATCGACACATCAAAGCACCGAAATGGTGATTTACGAACCCATTGATGGTCTACCTGATTATCCGGAGGAAATCTTTACTTCTTAAACTCAAAAAGATAGGATCACTTTGCTGCCTCGACATGCTATCGTTTCGACCCGTTTTCTAGATCGAGACGGTCTAATTGCTTTGGGTGTTTATGCGCCAGTAGTTGGGATTTTAAATGGAACGGGAATGTCAAGCTTGGTTAATACGAGAGAATACACATATCAGACCCCTTATTGCTTCTTCCTCTCTCTAAAAAATATTCTCTCAATCATCTCTCTAAAAACCCCAAAAAATAAATCTTGGTACCACCACCCTCCCCCTTCCTCCCTCTGACCCCTAACTACTCTTGCTCGGTTGCCGGAGATCGGGCTGTCTTATGCCCTATCTCCGGTAACCACTCTCCCACATTCAATCTTGCCCAATTTTAACCCAGTTTTACCTCTTATTTGCTCTATTTTTGGCGATTTCCTGAAATTTTCTTGTATTCAGTGATCGGTTTTTTTTAAGTTTCATTGGAAGTGTGGGCTTGCCTCCGTCATTCCCCCTTTGGTTCCAGCCTTCCTTGATCATCTTCATCCGTGCATGCAATTAGGGAGATGTTTCCCCTACCCCTCGCCCCTTCCCCTATCTCCCTCGGTTTAGTGGTCGGACCTTGTTCTGGTTCGTGGTTGCTGTTTATGTTTTTGGGTCAGGTCTGGATCCGATACGGCGTTCCCCTCTCCCTCGCCCCTTCCCCCGCCTATTGGATTGTTGTCTCCTTGTCCCGTGTATGGTTCCGTTGTCGGTCTGTCGTTCCGCCGTTGTTGCATGCATGTGTGTTGTTGATGTTTTGGGTATGTTGTTGTTCTCGTCTTGGGGATGGTCTAATGGCAGCCTTTGTCAGTGTCGTTGTTTTGTTGGGGTCGTTTGCTGGATCAAGGGATTTTGTCGATTTCTTCTTTAGTGTTTAAATTTGTCGTAATTCTGGGTTTAATTGTTTCTTGAGTCTGGGAGTTTATGAGCATTTGTACCATGGGTTTTTCAGTCGGATGGTTGGATCGGAGGTGGTGGTCTCTCTGTTAAATTTATGTCGTCTTATTTCCCTTTCATGTTTTGTTTGTTTTTTCTAATAATCTCCTCTTATAGGAGTCTTTGGTGTAGCTTTTGGGTTGGTTGTCGTCTCTTTACGGATACGTCAAGTCGAATAAAAGGTTTGCATGGGGTGATGATGGTGCTCTATTGGGTTCGTGTTGTTCTTTTCCGTGAATGGGCTCAAGCGGTGCTTTTGGCTCAGAATTTGGTTGAGGGGCGTTCTTTGTTCCTTCTTTACTGCATGTTGGATTTCTTGATCGATTGGTTCTATGATCAAAGGGGCCGATCTCAAAGGTGTAGGAGATTTATCTCCGTCGATGGCAGACTTCATCGTCTTGCATGTCACTTTGTCTTTCTACGCTCTTTTCGCAAGAGCGTAAGTACACCTTATTATCGTCTCTCTGTGGCTCGTATGTATCGTCGATATTTGGAGGTCACACATGTTGTTGAAGCCGGTGCTTTTGCTCGTGGCCAATCTTCTGTCCGTTACCATCAAGGCCTTGTTACAGTTTATCTAGTTTATGTAGTTTTCGTCTTAAATAATTTGTATGTCTTCTTTAAGAGCTTGGTAGTTCGTTTTCTGCTCCTACTTAGTCAGATAGCTTACTCTGTAACTACTGGAACATTGTAAGTTGTCTTTCTCTTACTGTCAAAAAAAAAAAAAAAAAAAAAAAAGACCCCTACCCTCGAGTTTTTCAGAAGTAGTGGTTTTTGTTTATCGTCACTTATTTTGCCCCTATTATGAGCAAATGATTGAAGTCACATGATAAGTACTCCCTCGTATTCAATATAAACTTTCCTATTTCCTTTTCCGTCTATTCACAATAACTTCTCTATTTCCTTTTCTGGTAAGTGCTTGTGTGGTCCAAATTTAATTGTATGGTGGGGTAGTGTATTTGTGTGGTCCAAATTTATTTATATGGTGGGGTAGTGTGTTTCCTTAATTTTTGTGTCAAAATGAAATGGGAGGTTTATTGTGAATAGGAGGGAGTAATTTATATGTTCAGTTGTACTCGTTTGAATTGTCTGAAGTACTTAATTGTTTTACCGTAACTAATGTCGTCGAGAGAACCTCCAAGTTACTCCCTAGTGTGTTGGTGTTATTCTTCTAATTTTCTATAACTAACATGTCATTATCTTATGAATGAGAGGCTGCAGATGCTTAGATGTTGTAATTTGAATGAGAGGCACAAGCAAATTATAAAAAGTGTAGCTAATAGCAATTAATGTTTTGTTCATTGTTTCCGTCTTGCAATTTGTTAGATTTTTTGAAATAGCTCGGATTACTTGGTACTTCGCCACCGAGTGCCTTGGTAAATAATGTACATCACTTAGTTTATTCCATACTTTATTGTTTGAAAATCTGAATGTTTTTACAGAAAATACTTCATTAGAGTGCACGAAAAAGTACCTAATCTAGGCAATTTACCAGAAGCTCTACATAACTAAACACGCAAGCTCCTCAACAAACGAAGCGCTCGCATAGAATAAGACGCTTGTGACCGCACCATTCTAGTTAGCATAGGCACTGCTCCAGCTGCTAATATTGCTGCATGGTTATTACTGTCCATGCTAAGGTTGTAAAGAATAGCTAATCCAGCTTCCACAGTTCGGTGACTTCCCTGCTCTATCAACTTAACTACCGGAAATACCCCTCCATGAGCCACAATGGCTTGTGTCGCACCCTCAATACCTTCGGAAACTACCCGGTTAAGTTGAACTAGTGCAGCCTCTTGACCATCAGCCTGTGAAGTTTTAATTTGTTCAATCAAACGGGGTATAGTCTCGTAAAGGGTAATCTCTGTCGTAATTGAATTCTTGAATGGAGTGGAGAATGAGCTCAGTCTAACTAAGCAAGCAGCAACCCATTCTTTGTGGTGAAGAGGGATATCGAACTTGAGAATTTTTCGAAGTAAATTTGTGAACTTGTTGAAACTAATAGTGTCACGGAACTGTGGATAATCTACCAGTTTTGTCAGTAACTTTGAAGCTGCTGATATGGCGAGACCAGCTTCTTCAAGAAATGCAGGATTTGGTTCCTGGTGTTCATCAGCATCCATGTCTGCCACAAGTTGAAAGCAAAAAACAGTTAGACTGCCGTGTTGGGCATGCATATAACTAACAGCCTTTTTCGCCCAAGGCTTTATTGTTGTAGAGATTTGATAATTTTGGTAGCAAAAATGGATTCCTTTTGTAGTCTTGCATATTGTTTTTGGTCTCCATCTTAGTAGCAAAAATTGATTCCTTCTGCAGCCGTGCATATTGATTTCGAAAAATAGATACTCCCTTTGTCTCAAGTCATTTATTTACCTTCTATATTCTCTGTGAGAGTATTTTAATCAAAGGTAAACAAATGTTTGTGACAAAAGGAGTAGTATTTACACAATAAAGAAGCAATGGAGGCATCATGGAATAAACATTCTGAGTACTATTAGAACAGTGAAAATCACTTACACCGACACTTCCATAACAACTTTCTTTCTTTAATATTTACCCAAACCTCAGAATTCAATTTTGAGGTCAGCCACCAAACAAGGTTGCACCTTAGTTTCTTAAAAAGAAAATCCAATTTGCATCAACCTCAAAGCTTGAGGAACTCTAATAAGGAAAAACAAATACAGCCTGGTCTCACAGTGGCTAATTCCCATACCTTTTGGAAACTTTTGCTGAAAGACGGCCAACAAACCAGATTCCATATGTGTCGCAAAGACGGTGTCCATACATGGCTCAACCATGGTAATATATTCGAGAACTGATGCAACTTGTGCTTGTAAATAAGAGGATCCAGTTTCTAACACAGTTGCAAGGCGAGCAACTAGAGCAGAGTCCAGCACATTGTTCCTGTAAACTTCTCCAAGTTAAGTAGACAGAAAAATAGTAGACATAGTTTCTCAAGTTTGGAGAGTCTCAAACTACTACAAAGCCTTAGACCCAAAACTATATACGGAGTACAAAGGATCAAGAAGCTTATGAATGTCTAGAAATTCTAAAATTAAAACCTATTTATCAATGATAAATTCAAAAATTATAACAAATACATGAAGGTAGTGTTTCCAAAAGTGAAATTGATTTCATTTCATGATTTCGGTTATGGAAATTAAAATGTTCTAGTTCAATTCCAAATCAAACTACTAAAATGAGTGTCCCAAAATATGAGAACATATTTGAAAAGACGAGGAGAGTATAACGTAATTAGACAAGGTATAATAATCTTTTTAGTCGAAATCCTTTTATGTCCCTTCTCCTAATTCTCTTTGATATACTGGTAGCCTAAAAGACTCCAAATTTAACAACTTCAAGCAAAAAAATCAACTTCGTACAGCACCAATTTTAATGATTAATGTTTGCATGCAAGGGCGATGACATGAAATAGGGGACTTTTCGGAACTAGAGTGACTCTAGAGGCGGAAATAATTTCCTTACCATGCTGTTAACATAATTACGGCGGGGAAAAAGTTTAATTTGGAGTCTTACCCCCAACAACAGTCCAGCCATCAGAATCTTGTAAAGGCAAAAAAAAAAAAATACTAATTTTCAAGTCGTGGTTCTAATGGGATGTGCACTGAGCGATTGACTCTCGAACTTAGACCAAAGACTCGTACACACACAGTCTTACACATGGCTTTATTTGGTTTTTTATTGATCAGCAATCAGAATATATTTGTCATTTCAAATATGAAGCATATGTTTCCATACAGTCAGTACTTACGTGTCTACTGTCCTCCCATTTGATAATGAAGCACCATTTTCGCTTCCCAAATCAGATGATTTTCGTGAATCATTGACAGGACCATAGTTAAACTGCAAAGAAGGAATTTTCATAAAGTAACACTCCGTAGTAAAACTGCACAAAATGATACAAACATGTACGCTACAAAAACAAGCAATGAAATTAAGTGAGTATGAACTAACCTTGAACTTCATCTGCTTGTTAGGATCAAATATCCTTGCAAGAATGCTCACGCTCTGCAGTTTACAGTACAAGCTATATCATGTTAGAAGCACCCAAGAATTATTGTACGGCACACACATAATTCTGTATCAATGCAAGGCAAAAGTTACATATGTAACTGCTAACCTTTTCCATCAAAGTTCCAGATGTTTCCGAGTCTTTCAGCACATCGATCAATATCTGTGTAACACCCTCCATCTCCATTGTCTCGCAAAGACGATTACTGCATGAAGGAGAATATATGGATGGAAATCAAGCATTATCAGCAGCAAAAAAAACTATTAGCATGAAAAGCTTATAAGGATCAGTAATGGGAGAAACGACTAGTTTACAACCCTGAGACTCATATATGCATTTGTGGCCAACCAATATTCCATCAAGAAGATACGACACTTCAGGGAAGAGAAAGAAAAAGAAATACAAAGTGAGGCACCAGATGAAAACAAACGAAATAATGAAAAAAGTTGACCAACTACTTACCCCTTCAGGCATTATACCAAATTAATCGGATTTCTAAATGCAAGTGCAAATAATTGAAGTTAAGTGGGATTCTGATGTGAGTGGATCACATATGGTCAGGTCCGAGTCATCCAACCTAATAGAGCCTCCACCTATCTATAACTGCTACATTGCTACCTTAGAAGTGTGCTTCTTTCACATCCTAACTTTTTTCATTGAAAGACAGTTCTGTCCGAATGCACCAAGCTATCTAAGCTCTCTTGTCCTGAGGTAAGTACTAAGCACACGAGGATATCCATACACTAACGAGCATAGACGGGTAACGTGCCTTTGAAGCAATTTTTTCTTTCAGGAGTTATGGTGAAAAGTAGTTCACCTGAGAACTTCTAAACAATCATACACGAAATGCCATCCTGTGGGAGATAAAAGTGCAAATATCAAAATGACTAATATCCATCAGAAGCTTAAATGCATGTATGCAACGTAGAAATGGTTAGTTCTTCTAATTCTACTCTCTTCCTTCTGGCCTAAGAAACCGTACAAAGACAACTACTCTTTATGATAGAACCTAAAATGGATGAATGTGAAATGTCTTTTCCTTATCTGAGTTAAAATCTCGTGATCCTACTATTCTGTGATCAGCTATGTTACTCAAACTCGGGTATGCCTGCAAAATATGGATAAATATTCGAGTGCCGAACTCCGTGCATGAAATAAATCAATAATTGTTTGGAGATGTGGACTCTATCCTAAATGTGGATATGGGTACGGAGAGTCCGAGACAAATAATCATAATTTATAAAAAAAAAAAAAAAGGTTTCCTACAAGTACTAAATTTGACATATTTGTCGCTTTTTATAAATTTGAAGCATTTTGTAAAGTAAAACATCAACAGATTTTGGAGAAATAAGACAAGTTTATTAAATATCCTACTAAATGCTTCTCACACACCCTTTTTCTAAATTTTATGTAATTCAAGCCATTTTTTTATTCTTATAAGAAAAAGAGTCAAATTGGTAAGAGTCAGGGTAGAGATTTCATTCCCATATGCTTGAGTTATTCTTTCCACATTTTTCAGCATTTTTCATTAGTAATACTTTCGGATTTCAACATTTTTCACCATTTTTCATTAGTAATACTTTCCACTCGGTTATCAAATTGTGGTTGACACTTTCTTTCCACCCAAAATTTGTTCCTAAGTGCTCACTTACTCTCATGTTGCAGGTGAAAGATCAAGTGAATATTTATAGTATTGCTCAATATGTGTTATCTTGTATCTCAGTATCTCAGTGTATGATTGCTTTAACCAATATTTGATTATTTCATTCTCTGGTGGACTACCTATTTTGAAAGAACCGTTTTTGATGCTTTTTTTCTCTTGTTCTTAAGAGCTGTGTAGGTTTTTCACAGCGTTTTCACATTACACTGGGAATCCCTACCTGCAAAAGATGTTCTACAGTGTACATAGCAAAAAAGGATATAGGAATAATCCCTTTTTCCTTTTCTAACTATGTGTATCAAAGAGGGTTCTACAAATCAGATAAATTTTACAAGTTCAAAGTTCAAACATTTTGTGATATACCATTACAAAAGGGCTTAGCTGTACACAGAAGTGTTTCTCTGTTACAGAGTCAACCATCATGGAAATGTGGGTTGGGTGTCGATTTTGATTTGTTTAGCAATACCAGCTGTAAGAGTACAAGTATAGTGTTTCATAGTTAATGGGTCTATTTTCAACTCTCTCTTAAAACGATGAGGCTTTAAGGTCTGAAAATTAATCATATTACATCGTTGAATAAATCTAGATGTCATAACTCATAATTAAATAGTCAGCTCTCTTACACAAATCTTTTTGTTTATACCCCAAAACTCAAATACCCAACAAGAAAATGTCATGAGATTAGTATATTATCAGACAGAGTCTAACCAACGACCTTGTATAAACAACACGATGTCAAAGCTGCAGTGCAAAAAACCACATCATACCTGACGGAAAGATTCTCCAGTGCATTCGCAACAGCTGACTTAACTGCAGTGCTATTGTGCCTTAAAAGGTAAATTAGACGCTGCACAACTCCTGCTTCCTTGAATGAGATGCGTATGGTTTCATTTATTGACGCAGCAGAAATGGCATCTGCAGCTCTCGAGATAGCTACTTCATCTTCTAACTCAAGAATCAGAGCCAAACGTGCAATACCATCTCTCCACGGCAATAATGTATGATGAGAACTAGTAGAAAACTTTGCATTTGATTTTCCCTCATCTCCTTTTTCTATGGCCCCGATGCGAGCTAAAAATTGTTGTTGCGTTCGCCCGACTATTGCATCCATCTTCAATTTGTCTATTTTCTCACTGTTTTCTTCCACATTTAACCCAATGAGTAACTCAGAAGCACCATATCTCGAGGAACTCCTCGTACTCCTGCTAAGCTCAGTACCATCGGGTAATGAAGGCCACGAATGCAAGGCTGGCTTAAAAGAAGCATAAGCACTTGCACCAACCAAAGGTACAAGAACCAAGCCTTCCTCCATGATGAGAATCTTGTAATAATTATCTTTAGCAAGCTCAAGCAGAGCATTTCGTGCCTCTTTCTTTATAATTTTAGATGCTTCAGTTTCACATGTCAAAAACTTGGCCTGCCATTGGAAAATCATATGTTAATACTTTTCATAAGTAGTTCATCACCTCAAACAAGACATGTAGAGATAAAACTTTCAAAGACAAACATTGATGACAACAAGCTCGATCCCTTTGTTGAAGGGTTCACAAATCATACGTGGTAAAGTGTTATAACCATCATCCAAATTCCAAAGCCCTCATAGAAACTCCACCAGGGTAAAGGGTAATAGAACGTAGATAGCTTCCTCCTACATAATAACAGAGCTAGTCTCCAATTGACCATCAGTTGAAACGGGACAACCATTGACTAGTTCTTGAAAAACAAAGCAGGGTGGATATGGTTTTTAGGATACATGCTACAAACCTTCATAGCAGAATAGTACAGTTGCGAGTGCAGAATGTCTGCAGCATTATATTTTCTGGTCTTCTTCAAAACCGAACCAGTTTTTCACAAGAAAAACTACCTTGAATTTTGAAGAAACTAAAACGGTAACCCTGAGAAACACTACTAGCTGAGGGGTGTGGCTGAAAAAAAAAAAGGAACCTCTTCATAATATAAAGGATAAGCAAACAGTGAGAAAGCAGGAGAAACTTCTGAAAGAAATGTTTTCTACCAAAAAAAAAAAAAAAAAAAAAAAAAAAAAAAAAAAAAAAGAGCTGAAAAATGACTGTACTCACTGTTGGCAACAATGGATAAAAGGGAAAAGGGCATCACATCGTCACTCCTATTTCTTTACATCATTAACTTTATATTGGCTCAGCTCTTAGTACTGTTGATGTCTTTTATTAGTTGGACGTGAAAACCCCATCAAGATATCTCTTAAAGAATTATTGAGTACAGAGAAAACTTAGATACGGGTTAAGACCATGGGCTGATGTAGTAGGATCGTTCTGGCAGACAACCACCTTTTAATCTGCCTACCTCTAAGTCATTTTTTTTTCAGTTCATACTCCCTCCGTCTCGGTCAAGATTATACTCCCTCCTATTCACTATATTCTTCCCTATTTCCTTATTCGGATTATTCGGGTTGTCTTCCCTATTTCCTTTTTTGGGTTGATTTGTATGGTCCAAATTAAATTGCATGTGGGGTAGTGTGTTTTGTGTGGTCCAAATTCACTTTCTTATTTCTTGTGCAAAAAGGAAAGGGGAAGAATATAGTGAATAGGAGGGAGTATATTTTTGTTTTAGGGTGCATCAATCAGTACTTATCTATTTCAATAATTGGTACGTTGTTGCTTGAAAACTAACACAAGTACTCATCATTTTTAGCAAAACTGTGGGCCTTCTCCATGTGCAGGTTCAGGATTTTGTTTTCTGTCTGGTTCAAAATCTCTCTCTCTCACTGCCTCCTCCCTCCCTCCTTTCCTTGGATAGTTGGATATTTTGCCAAAAGCAAGAGTTAAGCTATCGGCCGGGACAGATGGAGCGATTTAGAGTAGTGCCGATCCTCCAAGCTGGTCAAAGGTGAGATCGTCATGAGATCCTCCAAGTTGGTCAAAGGTGAGATCTTCCTGAAAGATTAAGGTCGAAAATACAACTAGGTCTCTTGGAAGAGCACCATTGCAGCAAATGGTGAAAGAAACTGTAAAAGGGTCTATTTGTGGGTCTCATAAATGTAAAGACTGACTGAAGAACGTAAAGGCAAATAAGAATGCCAAGGTATGGACACTAAGAACATCTATTTGGAATGCCACAGATTTGGGTATTCATTACTATAAACTATAAAGATTGATTGAAGAACAAAAAGGCAAGAAAACCAAGATATGATCACCTAGAACATCTCTTTGGGAAGCCGGTGCTATGAACAGATGTGGGCTTTAATTGCTAAAAAGTATAAACTGTAAAGAGTGATTGAAGAGCATAAAACCAGGGTTGATCACCTAGAACATCTATTTGGAATGCCAATGTTATAAACAGATATGGAGCAACATATTGATTTACAGAGATGGATAGGTTACACCTTACTGCAGAAACTCTCCAGAGACAACCACGAAACAGATGCTGCGAACTTTAAATGCAAAGGAAAAAAACTAAAGTAATTTTTAGTGAAGTGGATGTGTATTAAGCTTAGGACAATCAGCGCAACCTTGTGACACACATCTAACCCCTAATTTGTCCATTCAACTACCTTTTCCTCCAAAACTTATCCATTTAAACAAAGAGTGACCATCTATCTAACGAAAAGGGTAACAATCTAAAGCTCTCCAACTTCATTATGTGAATAAAGGGTGACCATCTAACTCAAAGGGCAACATTTAACTCAAGACATGTACTATTCTACTGAGGATCCACCTACTAGTGTGACCCCAATTACAGCATCTGAGCTTAGAAAACTCCTACCCGTAACCAAGTATTTGTATATGCATTCCTACATTTAGACTCCGTCATAAATAGCAATTTCAAGACAGAACTACAGGTAACATGAATATGAAGAATAGCTCATACACCAAAAATGAAGGGAAGTCTTACCAATTTAGGAATAACTCCTACTTCAACCAAGATCTTATGATTAGAGGTGTTCAAGGCCAAGTTTGCCAACACGCCACCAGCTGCCTCAGCAGTCTTCATATCCTTGTCGTCCAAACATTTTACAAGTAAAGGCAAAAGAGATGGGTTTGCTATTTTTAGTCCGACCTTGTCATCTGCAGACAAGTTCCACAGCATGCTGAGACTTTGTTCTTTCACCTCAGAAGTCAAAGAAGGCCTCCTAAGTAAAGCAGTTGTCTCCTCTATAGCCCCACTTTCTGCCACTGTATCTCTGTATGAATTAACTGTAGATATCATTCGTAAAAGACCGGCAGCTGCTTCACAGGAACGGTTTGATCGAGACGTCAGAAGATTTACAATGAGATTAACACATCCACGAAACTTCATAATATTATCAACATAATTGTTTCCTCCAAGTGAATATTTCCAGAGCCCGATAACAGCCTGTTCTCGGTCACGGGGATCATTGTCCAGGCCCAGCATTCTAACCATCACTGGCACATAGGTTTCACTAGTGCTTGACAAAGTAGTAAATGAAGAGTTTACATCCTGAAATCCATTAAAAACGGTGACGGTAGTCGGTAACGATATCTCATCAATTAAAAAAAAAAAAAAAAAAAAAAAAAAAAAAAAAAAATATACTGCAACAAATTTACAACTTACGGGAACAATGGAAGGTTGAGCCCCAGAATCAGTTTCACGACTGAGCCTACAAAGGACCAAAAGGAAATCACCCTTTCGGGTGCTAAACAACTTCAAATTGTGATAATCGGTATTGAAACTGCAGCTACTACTAGATAGCCTTGAATTTCTTCTTCTCGGGTTTGAAATTGAGTTTTTATGAAAAATGAAATTAGTAACTGGAATTGAAGAAGCCATCATTGTGAGCTTTAAGTGAAATTGTTGATAACTTAAATTTCACTCCAGAATTGTGGATGATGATTACATGTGGCCCAGGAAGTGATTTAAGCACTTGATTTTACGAGTTTTTGGTTCCTGAGTATTGACAACTTTTTAGAGAGTTGGACTTGATTGACGAGGGAGGGGCTCTATAATCCTGCACAAATTCTCGGTTATGTTGATGATATCCGTCCGTACTTGAAAATCTTCCTATTTTTTAAAATGGATTATTTAGGTTTTCTTCTTTTGAAAACTTGTACTCTTATTTTATTATCCCTCCCTCCTATCACCAAACCTCACCCAACTCTTTACTCCTATTTTATTATTTTCCTTAATTAATGTTTTGGCCCCAAAATTCCTTATTTAACTCCTAATTATTAATTTCTCTCTCATATCACCAAATCTCACTCAACTCTTTCTTTTACTCTTATTTTATTTCTCGCCTTAATACTCGTGCCCACGAACCAAGGAAATATTATAGTGAACAGGAGGGAGTATTATATATATAATTCAGAACCTAAGGGATTTCAATGTAATTAAATAAATTTATACAAATTAATTATACTATATAGTCTTAATTTATAGCGCTGTGTGATATACCTGACCAAGGGGATTCAATGTAAATATTAATGCGATAATAGTGAAAATAACAATAATTACGGCGGGAGTAGTAAAAGTAACAGTAGTAATAACGAATATAATAAAAGTAACAATACTAACAACAAAGAAAGTATATATGAATATTAGCTAACTCATCGATTTAGCTAAAATATTAATAGCGAGAGTAGTGAATTTGTCTCATAATTTATTTCATCGTAATTTTAAGATATGTCATAGAAAAATATATTAATGATAAATTTATGAGTTATGCAACTCTAAAGTAGTTTTACTTAATTGAAAATAAATTTTAATGCCAAATAGAGGTAGCGTGGGCAGGGCAGGGCGCCAATACTAGTATATCATATTTGAGAAATGGGGCGGTAAATGGAGCATGTGGGTTTGACGGTCAAGGTGTTGGGTAAGTATTAAATAGTATAAAAGTGTAGGGTATGTACTAGGACTGAGCAAAACCGGATATCCGATCAAGATTTCAAAACCGGATCAGACATCTAGTTTTAAAATTATGAATTTTGGGATTCATATCTGGTCCGAATAATTCGGATATCCATAAATCTGGAATCCGATAATATCGATATCCAAATTTCGGAAACCGGATCTGATTCAGTTTTGTAATGCATAATAGAGCCCGCCTCAATTTAGTTTTGTCTATCTCGAAAAGATAATTCCATTCCTGCCATAATTTACAAGTCTTAAAACCGCAATGTTTACATGATAAGATTAATTTACAATAATTTAAATTTAGATTTCAAAAAAATACATCATATTATTAAGCAAATGAAATCATCTCAACTGGAAATCAACAAATTTTTTTGAGGAAATGTGGACATGGGCCACGCCGCGGCGCGCGCGGAAGGCGCTTGAAATAAAGCGTGCATTTGTGGAGTCGCCACTAATTTTATGGGAAATTGGAACCGTTCGAATACCTCGTGCCATGTCAAGACACAAAGAAATGACATGAACACTAAGAACTCGTTACCCTTAGCATTCTATGTCTAGAATGACTCTCGTGGATGCCAATGAACACGGATGTTCATAGAGATCTGGAGTAAGGGGTGAGGGTACGTATTAGGAAGTCCTTTTACTGAACACCTAATCCCGCCCGCCTCGATAGTGGCCTCTACTAATGATTAGGGAAATCGTTTATAATTGATATGTCATCGATTATATGCATGCAATGCAACATTCACAGATTAATCCTAGCATGTGAAATTAAACTATGTCAGTTAACACATAATTTTAGTAAACAATTTAGGTCGAAGTCGAGAGTTAGATCGATTACATGTGAAAGACAAGGAAATAAATCATACAAGAGCGAATAAACAAACTGTAAATAAATTACAATAATTAAAATTACAATGATTAACATGGTTTAATTGATTTACGTCAAAAATACACTTAAAACGGAATTTTGAAGATGAAAGTAGAGGGAAAAAATAAACGTGTAGAAATTAAAGCGATAAAATAGGTCAGATTAGGGGCGATATTAAGATTATTAGTTAATTAAACACGTAATTAGAGACTACGTCAAGGCGAAAATGAGTTCAGGAACAGAAATCACCTCAGAAAAGGCGCAGCATCTGAGGCGTCCCTTGGAAGAGGCGCGGCTCCTCCTGCGTCTGTTCTAGAGTTGAGCTCTGCCTGTGAAGTTAGAACCGTAATCCGTTAATGTTCGTTGATAAGTTTAAGATCAATTATTGATTGGGAACTCGAGTAAAAGTGATTTAGCAGGTTATGTATATTTGGAAACGTCATAAAAGCGATAAGAAAAACGGATTAAAACGAATTAAAACGAGTTAGATTTGTTTACGGTGTCGAAATTAATTTATTAACCAAACTTGGGTTTAAGACAGTTGGAAAACAAACAAAACAGCATATAAAAAGCATGTACAAAATACGAATCCCAAAAACTTGATATGGACAAATCGAGTTCCTAAAATCCAGGTTTGATTTAGCGACGAAAACCCGCAAATATCTTATAAGGGATTTAGGTCTTTATAAAGCGTCGTGATTAAAAGAGAATTATTAAAAGATGTTTATGTACTGAAGGATAAAAGGAAATAAGATAATAAGACGAAAAAGGCAAAACAATGGAAACCCGAGGAAGAAGAAGAAGAGCAGGAGCAGCAAGCAGCCTCTGGAAGAGGCGCAGCATACGTTGCGACTCTTCGAAGAGGCGCAGCTGCTGCTGCGTTTCTTCTTAACGTCTGATTTCCGCTGTTTTGTAAAAAAACGATTTTACAAAAGGGTTTTTTTAGAATTGTTTTGAGTATACTTTTGACGTAAACCTTACATTAATTGGTACAAAAATAAATACATAAATTAAAAGTGGGATTTACACTCTCAGACTTACATGTTTGACTGAACGAGATTAACTAAGTTAACGTTAGTGATTGCTCGACTCGAATGTATGTAGAAAGTGCCCTCGTTAGAGGATTTTAGATTAATTGATTGATGTGTAGTGGTCAAATTGGTCGGTCATGCAACGTGACTGGTACTCAGAATGATCTGAGCTTACATGGTCGACTGATCAAGCACGTAGGCGTCGAAAGCTTAGAGTAAGGTCTAGAATGCAAAGGGAGAAGAGAAGGGCGGACACTCGCGTGAAAAATATGGAGACCGAAGGTCTCTATTTATACCAAAAAAATGTGAAGAGTTTTGGAATGACACAAACTTTGGAAAGAAATCACGGAAATATTCCGTAAACAGCCAAACAGGGCTGGGGAAGAGACGCAGCAGCTGCTGCGGTTCTTCCAAGAGGCGCAGCATCTGCTGCGCCATTTCCCCAAAGGTTTCCTCCTCCGGAAGAAATATTTCCGTGTTTCTGTTATGGAATTGCGGTAGATCTATACTTCCTTATTCTGTAAAATATGACATACGAAATATATTTTAGCAAAAGATATAAAATTTGATTTGGGAATAAATATCTGGAATATTCTAGAACATTCCGACTCAGCATTTTAAACGGTTTCTTAGAAAATGAAGCGATTTTTGACCCGGACTCCAAATGAATTCTAATTACTGTCAAAACGACCGTATCGGTGCATAGATGATGACCAAGGGGTAGACTCGAGTATTTGAGCTATCACCTGACGATAAACTTACGGACTGGCATAAATCATTCCGCGTACTAAACATGCGGCCCAATCATCACTGGGTGGTTGGCGAGAGGTGTAGAAATGAGGTATCTACAGAGCCCCCACTTTGACTGAGGGTTGGACAAGGCGAAAGTCAAAGTATAGCCATCAGGTCAATCGAAGATTACAACCTGACGACTATGGCGACGCAAGGCGGCTCAAGGGGTCTGAACCAAAGACCTGTCGTCGGGAACATTTTAGAGTCTGTCGACTATCAGGGAGGGTCGTTTAAAGTCCATTAGACTACATATGGAAGCTCGCTAGCCATAAGGAGAAACCATACCTGGGAGACTCCTGGGTGAAACGGGACTGAAGGCGTTTCTGCGAAACTTTTCGTCTGAAGATAACTTGAGGTCTGAAGAAATTTCTTGACATTTCTGAAGGCTAAGTCTGAAGGCCGCAGGACATTGGGAGAAACTGCTGGAGAATCTGCTTGCGTCGGTCTCAAGCGAACTTTGCTTCTGAGAAATTCGTGGGCTGCGAATGGCAACGAAATCTCGCTTGGGGAACATATAAACTCTTGATTGTCAATAGCAACACTGCAAAATATCGCTAGAGAGGTATACTTTGACGACTAGGAACATCTTGATCGTCATGAGCAACACTACGACATATTGCTAGGGAAATATATGGATGCCTCTGTTAGGTTGAATCATTCATGGGGGAAATTTGCTTGTGTCTGCTTCCAAACAAACTCCGCTTCTCGAGAAGTACACTGGCTATAATGAACTCTCGTTGGGCATATAAAGGTGTTGATAAAGGTGTGTTCTAAACATCGCCGGAAATCTGCTCGGTTGTTGCAAGCGAAATCCTGATGATAAAAAGGAATGAGCTCGTGAACTGTGTCAGAAGGATCCTTGCCGGGAATATAAAAATATTGTGACGGTTTTGCAGTCTGTCAAAAACGCGGGCGTGGACAAGAAGAATGCACAAGAGAGCCAAATATATGATATAAGATGTCGGAGAAGAGGCGCACAAAACTTGGGCTCACAAATAACAAGCTTATAACAAACTATCAAATTTGAGCTGAAGACTTGCTGGGGAACAGGCGCAGCAAAAGCCGCGGCTTTTGGAAGGGGCGCAGCAAGTGTTGCGTCTCTTCTTGGGCTTGTCCCTGTCTGAGTAAAAACCCAATTAAGCCGTGTTTTATTTCATTTTCACAAAACACGTTTCTTCTTAAACTCTCTCAAATTTCAACAACAATCCATCAAAACTTGATCAATTCGTGCCATAAACCATGACTAATCGAGGTATGTATCTTATTCTTGCTTTAAATTGCGTTCTTGCTTGATTTTGATCGAAAAAATTAGGGTTTTTATACCCAATATGTCGAAAATTTGGGGCTTTTGCCTCAAATGAATTTGTCTTGCGAAATTGATATTAGAAATGGGTAATTGGTAATGTTAGGAACATAACCATGTATTCTTTTTGAATTTTCGTGAAGTATTGAGCATTTGGGCGAAAAATGAGTCGGTCTCTCACTGTTTCGAAAACCGCTTCGAAAATGACCTTAGGATTGTCCATTTTTGCTGAAATTTGGTGTTTTGGAACCCTTGTCTAACGGGTAAACTTGCTATCATGTCGAATTTTCGATTTGTGATAACTCTTTCAGGACACTTTTTAGGGCATAATCGCTATTATAGCGAAATGCTGCCAAACTTTTGACTCAAACCCGCAACTAGGCTTGAACTTAGACTTGAATTGCCCCAACCTACCACGTGTGTGGTCGGGTTTTGAAAGAAATGGCCAAAGATGGCGAGAAAAGCCACTTTTCATGTTCGAAAATGCTTGAAACGGCTTCGAAAAAAGCTTGTAATGGCTTGACATGACCTTGTTTGTTTTGACTTTGCAGGTGACGTGCCTTCTACGTCGGGGAGAGACCCCATGGACGTAGACTTTGACTCTTCTCGTGCTTTCGTGGAGGGAGAGAGACAGGAGAAGGAGTTGGAGGAGGAGGTTGAGGAGGTCCCGCGGAGGGCCGACGTGGGACGAGGCGGTCGCCAGCTTGTGGTTGCACCCGAGTGGGCCGAGAAATGAGATGGCAGACATCTCATTTTGGCAGCAGAGAGCCACCTGTCTTACAGGACGACGGGGAGTTTGGTAAGTTTCGAGCTTATCATTTCCTATTACTTCTCATACTTATTTGCCGTTTCATTTCTCATTTGTCTTATGCTAAAGATAGCTTTTGCATTGAATCATTGCAGGATGCCGGGAATTTGAGGTCCTTTTCTGGCTACACGGCGATGATGGATGCCTTTGGGAGGCTGTCAGAGGGGGAGAAGGCCATCATCAAGCTGGGAGCCTTTGAGGCTTTGGTAGGAGCTTGGAGGGCGATCAGGGAAAGGAAGATTCGGGCTAACCTTTGCCTGATTCGTGCTTTCCTTGATCGGTACTGGGACACGACCTCGACTTTCCGTATGCCTTTTGGAGAGGTCGGGGTCACTTTGGAGGACTACATCATGATCTCGAGTCTGCTGTGTGGAGAGGAGACCTTGGTGTGGCCGTGTGGACAACGCCCGCAGGAGCTGTGTCTGCGGGATCCACAGGGGCATTATCAACTCGAGGTTCCTTCGAATCGAATTAAGATAAATTAGAGTCGCCACCAAGTTTTATGGGAACTTGGAACCGTTCAAGTCCACTTTACACCTTTCATCAAAAAGCATAAATCCAATCGACTATGAGTGATTAAAGATAAAGACTTGTACCCTATATCACTCGATTTAAATAACTCTCGTAATCCAATGGTATTTAGACGGATCCACAAACCATAGATCTTGAGTCAGGGGCGAGGGTACGTGATAGGAAGCCCATAAGGACACCTAATCCCGCCCGTCAATAACGGCCTCTACTAAGTCAAGTATCGTATTTCAAACAAGGTCGTAGCTACTACGATATATGATATACAAACATCGTTTTAAAACCCTAACATGTTACAACAATTTCTATTTCTTTTAATGCATGAATACTAACTTTGTCAAAGTTGTTTTAGCATGTTGGTTGATTTGAAATAAAAGATGCGCAAACACGGCTTAGGAGGAATGGGGGAGCCATTGGGATCTATCCTATTACAACCCAGGCATTTCATGCCGACACAACAAGAAATTAAAGATACAACTCGATCTAAAATACAATACTATACATGACACCATACACGACACTCTACACGACCAATTTGGCCTAGGAAAATGTGCACAAGGGGTGGCCCACGGCTTACATAACTCACGGCCTTGGGTCACTCCTCGTAATACGTGCTTTCGCTTAATCTCATCGAATTAGACATTAGGTCACGCACCAAAGCCTGCATTAGTATAAATCGGGCCACGTTGCTTCAAACAACATGCGATTTACTACGCTCTTACATGAATTGGGGCACAACCATCTAACCAAACAAGACTAAGGTTTTTAGAAATCATTTGACTTGACTAAAAAAGAAAGCTAATTACAAATAACTTACAAAAAACGACTCGATAAACAAAATGTAAATTACAAACTTCAAAACAACAATGAATAAACAATATAAAAAACGAAGCAAGAACAACAAAGAATATGGCCAAGCACACGGCCTAAGACATACGAGACCATCACATAGCTAAACTTAGGTCCTAAATTAGATTCATTAGTTAGATCGATTGAAAAACGATATTGGATATATACTAGAAAACGATGACAAAAGAGGGTACAAGGCTTCGCCTAAACCGAGTGTTCTACACGGCCTAATGGGTCAGTTTATGTCAGATTCGCTAGTTAATTTAACTCGTCGAGTGTTAATAAGAAGGTGCTAATCACGCACTCTTATACTAGCGAGAAATCATGTGGAAGATAAGAAGGATTAAATTGATTTAGAGAATTGTTAGCCGATTTTAATGCTTATGTTGAAGCACCCTAATCTGTCTAATTAGGTAATTAAATCGATCTAAAGTCGTCAGATTGAGTCATATGTTAACAATCAGAGGTTGAATTAACATGCAAAAGGGTCCTAGGGCAGGCCGAATTGAGCAAAACGAGTGAGGGGTCAAAAGCGAGAAACAAAGTCAATATCGTTTTATTAATGCCCTACCTTGAACACGAGGATATGTAAACGAGCGAGGATAATTGCCACTGGCGAGTAAGACCTTTTAAATTCGATTCAATGCGGGTGTTCATGGTGGTACTTTAACTCATACTCGGACTAAACTAGTTTCATAGTTAGCGATATTAAACGATGCATAACGATAAACAAAATACACAACGAACCATAAAAAACAAAAATAAAAAAAAATGAAATAAAAGGGAGAAGAGGAGGATTTGATGCACCTTCAATCTACATGTATCGTTGACACCGTCTTGGGTCGTAATCGATCATAGATTTTATCTCGAGGGGCCGTCGTCGACGAAGGAAGAAAGCAACAACACGTTTTTTGGTAAATCTGGACAACAACTTTCAAACTGCAATTTCTCACTTGTTTCTCAATGAAAATTAGATTTGAAAGATGTTTTGAAAACTAGAAAGAGAGTAGAACAGAGATCTTAAAACAAACCACACTCGTTCTGAGTTATTGGGTACAAAAAACGAGCACAAATAGAACTGGACAGACAAGAAAGGCCGCGAAAACAAAGTGTATGACACTCTGTTTTTCGAGGGGATTCGTGTGCTCTCAAGGTCAATTTGGCTCGTGAATATTTATCTAAGATGTATATGGATGTTATATGGTTAATTAGGAGCAAGAAAATCAAGTTTTAATGGAGATTTGATGGTTGAACGAAGGGTTCCAAGGAGGACACACAAACTGATTCTCGGTTTTGTCGAGGGTTTTGAGAGGCAATTAGGATTTTGTTCGGGTTTGTTACTGCTGGTGGGTGAGGGCAGTATGTATGGAAAACTTAGAGGATTGAATGTATGGCAGAGGGGAGGTATTTATAAGGAGTTAAAGTAGGGCTTAAGAGAGCGGAAGCAGACGGGTCTCGGTTTGCATAGCTGCTGTCCAGCAACTTTTTGGGGGTTTGTTAGGGTTTTTATGAGGGTTTTTCTTGGTGGGAAAGGCATGGGAATATGGTAGGGATACTAGGGTATGGTAGGGTGTTGATGGCACGGGTTTTCTAATAGTTTGGAGCGGGTTTGGGGCTTGGAAAGTCGGTTTTGGTGCTGTCCAAAACAGAGCAGCGCGGGTGGTGTTTGGGCTGTTTTAGCTCGTGGTTAAGGAGAGGAATTGGGTGGGTTTATGGAGGTTTGAACATTGGGCTATGAGGGGAAGAGATTGGGTCGAAAGTGCATCAAAAATCGAGCCCAAATCAAGTAGAAAACGAGCTCAAAAACGTGTGATTAAAACAAGTTTTCAACTTTCGAAATCGATTTTTCAAATCAAATAATACATTAAAATAAATGATTTTCCAAATCAAATACACTCATAAAATGATTTTTCAAATCAAATATTTATTTTATTTTCAATAAAATAAACTTGAGAAAATAAATGAATTAAAACCTTTAATTTAAACATCATTTAAGTTAAATAAGAATTAAAACGTTTAAATTAAAAATCAATAATAAAACGCTTCATCGACGACGCCCATTCTACATCGTAAAACGAACCCAAATAATGACAATGCCAACAAGTGAATACATGTCGTCCTATCATCATCGGGTGTTTGTCGGATTTTCTATAAATTCCAATATCGACGGATACGGGTATCTACAGGCCGTCGACGGCCATGAGAGTAGACTCAGCCGAGGCGAGGAGGTTGATCGGCTGGAACTTGGCGGTGAGTGCTGCCAGCGTTCCCGGGTTGGTGCCGAGTTCTTACATCAGGGACTACTTCGCAGGTAGGGTCTCGGCGAGGGTGAGGATGGATGCGCGGATGGTGCCTCCTCCTCCTTGTACTGCTGAGCAGAAGGCTTGTCTGTGGCTGTGGTGGTTCTTGTCTTCAATTTACCTCGGAGACAACGGGGAGAGGCTGTCGACGAAGCTCCTTCCCTTCCTTTCTGACTTGAGTAGCCTGGGTCGTTGGGACTGGGTTACTCCTGGTTTTGCGGTCCTCACCCGTTACATGAGGACCATGGTACGTCCAGAGCTGATGGAGAAGGGAACTTCTCCTGCCGCTATTGGTCCTGGGCTCCTGTTGGAGGTATGAACCTTTCTTTTGAATTATGAAAGATCATTATTTCTTTATTTCTTTATTGCTATTATTGTAGTAAATAATCATTGTTCTGTCTGCAGGCGTGGGTGTACTCCTACTTTCCTATCTTTGCGCCCAAGGGGACGGAGCCTGAGCCGAGGGCGTACCCTGTTGTGAGGGACTGGGTGGTGTGCCGTAGGAAGAGCCAACGCTCTTCTTACGACGTTTGTCGGAGAGGCGTGAATGCCCTGACGTTGAACAACGTAAGTACCTTCGATCCTTTATTTGATTATTTCCTTTTCTGTCTTTCTATTTAGAAGTGATCATAGGAATGACCCCTTCCCTTTTAGAGCCGATCATAGGAATTACCCTTCGTTTTCTTATTTTAGTGGGTGCCTAGACCTTGGGAGGACTACCCTGAGGCTCCTGCTTTTGTGGCTGAGGTCCTTCGTCCTCGGAGCTCGAGTCGGTTACTGCTGACGACGCCCATAGGACCTGTGTGGTACTTGGGCAAGCATTTGACTCGACAGTGCTCTCGCGACACCTTTGCGGTCCCCATCGATCCTCCACAGACGATGTTAAGGGAGCCTTCTACGGCTGAGAGAGAGGCTGACTTGGCCGACGCGAGTGGTGATGCCCTCCTTCTTCCTGGCGAGGAGTACTCTGAGTTAGTCCATCAGAAGTTGACGTACTGGCCGATCATGGTAAGCATTTTTTACCATGTTATTCGTTTTTTGAATTGATTTGACAAATGACGAACGATCGTCAAATAAGAGTTATTCGAACTTTGCAGGAGATCGAGGTGGCAGGCGTTGAGCACCCAGCTTACCCAGAGACACTGGAGTACACTGATGCGGCGGGCATGACAACGATCTCGGAGATCCGCGACTTCGGCGAGGAGGTGACGGACGCTGGTTTGGAGGAGTGGCAGCACCTTGTGAGGAGGGTAAGCCCCCAGCTTTGGCTGTTTTTATCATTTTTGTTGCATAGGAATGCATTTGCTTCTTTTCTGAACCTTCTTTGTATCTGAATGTAGGTGGCACCGTCTAGGTACATAGAGCTGTGGAGGATGGCCAACCGTCTGCGAGCTACAGCCATCGAGGCCCTTGCTGGTGGCCGGGGACGACAGGTATGGACCTGTCTTTCCCTTTCTTATTTATTTTTGACATTTCGAATTTTGTTGCAACGAAATGTTACTTCATGTTATTGTATTGAAATGAGGCACTTCTCCATTTTTATGCAGAGAGAGTGATGCGTGTCTTTTATATAAGGTTTTCACCTCATTTTTACACGCACTTCTGTGCTTTTTATGTAGCATCTGGCTACAAATACCCCCGAATATTCTACTTTGGTCCGTTATTTGTAATTTGCAGGAATTGACCGAAGAGGAGCTAAATCGAGCCTTAATTGTCCCAATTGTATGCATTCATGGAAAATAAGGAGCCGGAGCTTGGAAATCTAACACTTGGAAGACGCGTGAGCTGAGTTCGGGAAGCAATTCAAGTCCTAACGTGCCTATATAGCTCGATCGAGTGGTTCACTATTCGATCGAATGCTTTATGTACTCAAGACTGGTCGATCGACCAGTTTAAGGAGCCCATCGAGGAGTTTTTGCAAGAGGTGCTCGATCGAGTAGATTACTTCTACTCGATCGAGTGGTTTGGTGATAATCTGTTCGATCGAGTAGATTACTTCTGTGAACCCCCGCGATAAAGCGGAAAATATAAGCTATAAATTCAAGCGAAAATTAGGAAATTTTCGAAACTTTTAAAAATTAAAGCGCGGGTTCATTAAAACATAAAACACAAATAAAGAATGCGGAAATAAAGATTAAATTATACAACCGTGATAGTCAAGGTGAGGGAAAATATATCCCTCGAATGACAATACAACAAAAGGTGAGTCTAAGCAATCCTAATAAACCAACTACTAGTCCAAGGTGCTCGCTAGCTCACACGTCTAAACCCCACAAATGCATCTTCACAAACCTGTCATTCATGTAAACATGAAAGCCACAGTCAGTGGGGAGTAACTCAAGGTTCTCCCAGCCACAAAATGTCAAAACGAACATAACAAAGGACATGAACAAATAACCATATTAGATAAGTTATGAGTGAATCGACTTATAACTAAACATGGGATCATACGTGTTTAAACCAACAAGGATAAAAGAAATGATGGAATAATCAAGTAAGTAAGGTATGCGCAACAATAAAATAAATGGGAGAAGAAAGACAAGGAAACAAACACGAACACTTAGCCACAAGCACGCATTTCAAGGAGATATGACCAAAGTAACCATCCAAATAATGCAAGACATTTATCACTCTTAGACTATAATTTCCCCGGGTAGGACTACGATAATAATACGGTCCTAGTCTAAATCTGCAGATTCTCGGGTGTACATCCCGATTCGACGTGCGCCAAAGACAAAGACGCACCCAAGACTCGACTACTAAGGAGACCGAGTACCCCAATCGCTTTAACAAAGACGAAAGTGGCGGAAAGACTAAGATAAGACTCACTTGCCAGAACAGCACAAGTGGCCAAAAGCCGTACTTGCCAGAACAGCGCAAGTAGGCCAAACCTGTACTTGCCAGAACAGCACAAGTAGGTCAAACCTGTACTTGCCAGAACAGCACAAGCAGGGCGAAAATGTATGTCAAGCATAAACGATGGTATTATGGCATTTCTACAAGAATACGACTCTTTTCAATTAAATATTTAAATAAAATCTAATAAGCAAGTAATATTCCATTAATGAGATTCACTAAGCCATTTCATACTTGCATAACATAACGAGCATTTAATTTCATTTATATACGTTACCTTAGCAAAATATAACAAGTGGTATATAACGGAATGAATCAAACAAAATACGAGATAAAATGTAAATAACCCACATTCTCACCATTTCTGAGCACACAATATGATTTATGAATGAACCAAGAGTTACTAAGCATGTTCTAGGCATAATATAAGACATTAGAAAGCATAGAACAAGGAATAAAGAGGGTAGCGGACTGCACAAGCTGTGCTTAGCTCCACACGTGACCAACCCCGTGATCAACTAGGCCGCGAACAACCTGCCCAGCCACTGCCTAGGCAGCCGTGGCGATTACACCGCCTGCCCAGCCAGCCCAAAACAAAGCAATACTGAGACCACCACAAGCGTGTTAAACAGATCAGTAAAACAGGCCGAAATACAAGCCGTAACAGGCCACCAAAACACTCCCCAAAGCAGGCCAAAACCGAATTCCAAAACAGGCCGTGACTGACCCAAAAAATGACCACACAACACGCCCAAAACCAGACCACAAGGCAGGCCAAAACAAGCCAAAATAAGCTGCAAACTACTACCCAAAACGGGCTGCAAACAACATCGATATAAGCTGCAAACACCACAAGGACATGTTGCTAAAACAGTTGTGTACAACACCTATAAACGCCTCATCTTCCATCTCAAAACAGCCCGCATTTATGCCTAAAACCCGTGCAAAACAGTCCCGAGTCCCAACCAGAAAGTCGAGTCATATCAGTCCGTTTCATCCCAAGAATAAAGTCGAAATAGCCCGAACTTGGTCCTCACACACTCGTCCCAAAACAGCCACTCGATTACCCGCAAAAAATCGACTCAAAACCGTCCCAATTTCTCTTTTAAGATACCCAATTCAACTCCTATAATTTCTATGGAACAGTGTCAAAAACAGAACTCAAACACCCCAGTTCAGCATCATTTTGAGACGGAAAATTTACAGACAAATGAGAAAAACATAAAGGTTCAAACTTTGTCAAACAAGAGCATAAAAATGACACAAAAGACAGAAATGTCGACATTTGTCGAGTAACCTATCACCGTTACCTTTTTGCCCTTCAAAACTCCGAGGAAAGCGCCTAAAGAGTACGAGTTTCCCTCCGGGTCTTCAGTTTCTTCAACTAGGAGCAAGAAAACGAAATAAAGAAGCTGGAAATCGGGACTATTATGAGGCGGGTCAAACTGAAATCACAACAAAAACGAGACTTGCTTACCTTGAAAGAAAGAGGAAGGAATGAGGAAGAGAATGGTACTAACATTATGGCCTTTGGTCGAAAAATGAAGACGGGATCTCCAGATGAAAGGGGGTAACAATGGTGTATTTGGGTTTTGTTGTTACAGCTGGGTTTGATTTTCTTTGCTGCGAAAAGAACAAGAAAGGGGATGGGGACGGGTGGATAAGAAGAAGTGAGAAAAGGGAATAAATAATAATAATAATAATAATAATAATAATAATAATAATAATAATAATAATAATAATAATAATAATAATAATAATAATAATAATAATAATAATAATAATAATAATAATAATAATAATAATAATAATAATAATAATAAATTGTTTAACTTAGAGAGTAAGAGAGTAGGTGAGGATGTTGTGTTGTCGAAATCGGGTTGGTCCGAAATAAATTAGCCTTACTAATGAATTATGACGGTCTTATGCTAGACGGAAGTTAAGACGGAATTTATTATTATTACTGTCATTATTATTACCCGACCAAAATACGTATACATATATTCTTATATAAATTATGTCTTAAAAATACAATTTAATAATACGTATTTTTATATAAATGAGTTTTATATATATTACTTTTATAGAAATCATGTTTGAAATAAAATGAATCAAATTGAATAATTCAAAAATATAAAATAAAGTAATCAAACGGTTTAATAAATTTTAAATGTTAAAAGTGGAAATTCGCGGGTGTTACAATCACCCCATCTTTTAAAAAGTTTCGTCCTCGAAACTTGAAAGTGGAAATGAAAGGTTATATAAAATAAAACCGGAGTTTTGGAATCGGTAACCAAAACATTTAAAAGGTTATTTATCGTAAGAAGAATTAAAATTCTTTCAAAAGTTTCAAATAAAATTTTCCGACAAAACTAGGTCGAAAGGTAAATCATTGGTATAAATCAAAATCAAAACACTTTCAAAAACATTAACGGAGAGTTTTCAAAAGTATAAGTCTCATTCATGGAACGAACTTGCTCTTTTCGTGCACACAAGAACGCTAACCTTCCAAGTCAAAGACAAATTTAAAGCAAAAATCATTCGCCGACAAGCGTAGAACAAGTTATCAAACGTCTTCAATAACGAGTTCTAACATCCGATCAACGTCAAAATCGAAAGGAAAAGGTAATTCACTCAAATTTTCTTTTGCAAAAGCCAAAATAGAAATAAAAGTCTCACTTTTAAACTCAAAAAGGGAGTCAAATTCTTGAAAATAAAACATTAAACTTTCACCAAGGGATCATAAACAGATCAAAATTAACCGAAATTGGATAAAATTTAAAGAAATCACAGGTTTAGCAATTAAAATCATGATAAAGAAGTCTATACCCAAGGGACAAATAGGGAATTGAATCAAATTTTCATTTTCAAAGCTTTTTTTTTTTTTTTTTTTTTTTTTTTTTTTTTTTAAAATAGGCAAGGTTTTTCAAAAGTAACATCAACTTTTAACAACGAATCAAAACTGGTAGCTTGAGATGTTTAGAAATTGAACTAAAGTAAGGTAACTTAGATAGCATAAAAACAAGGTACGTTAAGAGAGTTCAAACTTAACCAACAAGGAGTGCTATGATGAACTTCATAAGGTAAAATTGAAGTCAAAACAATAAGAATGTCAAGGGTAGAGTTTTTATAGGCCACTAGCATCAAACTTAAGGGAGGAGCAAGATGAAGCGAGGAAGAGAGGTATGAATGGTAACGCTTATGGTCAAATAAGAAGATGAGTTAGGCAACAAGGAAACGTCAGGTACTCAAACCTCAAACAACAACATCATCCTAAACGGTTCCGAAAACTTCCTTAACATCAAAACTCATAACCACAACACTCTTAAGGATTTCCCCAAAACACTTGTGTTACTTCCTCCTAAGTTATTCCATAAAACAAGGTACTTCACTATAAGTGTGATTTCACCACTTCAAATCCAACATCTACAAACAACATCCACGAGATAAGGTCAAAGCTTCTAACAAAGCTATACTCGTATCCAACTAGTGTCAACCATGAGTTTCTCAAAATGGTAAAACTCTCAATCAAAAATCCAAATCCAAAAGTTCTTTTGCATATTCTATCGTCCCAAAGAACTCTGACTACTAATCCTCATTACGGCAAAGTGAATACCCAAATGAGATTCCAAAACTAACAACAACTCTCGTCTAACATGGTTCTTATGTAATCATCACAACACTCACAAAAGTATACCGACTATGCTAACCTCAAGCTCAACTCAAACTTCCAAGTAACACTTTCATCACCAATGACCAATAACTCCCTAGAGGTGTTTCCTTCTAAGCTCTCATCATAAACCCTACTCCATGTTAAAACCCCAAGCAACAATACTCGAGTTACCAAATTCTCAAGTTCTAAGTATGAACAACAAGGCCAAGTTCTATAACCTTGGTAACATATGCAACTCGCACTTAACACACATAATCCACCAATCAGTTATACTCACTTTATCAAAGAACTAGGTATAAGAATCACTAAATATGTCTCACCACACTACCTAAGTCCTTCCAACATCACAACTTCTCAAAACTAGGGTCAAGGGTTAACCACAAACAATCTCCTCAAAAGTCAAATTCCCAACCAAGGTCAACATTTCTCAAAAGAAGGAGTACTATACAAAGGCGTTAAGAAAGATTAGCAAGGATCAAAAGACAAGTTAGGAAATACAAGAGTAACTTTCAAAGTAGAACAGAGGAGAGTTTAGAGAAAGGATAAGCACAAAGAGGTAAAGAATAAAGCAAGATACACAAAGAATGAGAAACATCTTCAAAGGTTGAACAAATCTTCAATCCTCAGCAATAGGCACCAAATCTTGATCACCACATCGGTAAGTTTACAGTCATTGATCCAAGGCCACAACAATTATTAAATGACAATCAACAAACATGTTAGAACCTAACAAAGAGCAACACACTACAGACTACCACCTTAGGTCCTTAAGTCTACCCATCTCTCATTCATTATTCAGGGTCAAGTTCAAATTAAATTCGGGGTACACGTGTGTGCGTCGGGAGCAACATAGGCTCTGATACCAACTGTGAACCCCCGCGATAAAGCGGAAAATATAAGCTATAAATTCAAGCGAAAATTAGGAAATTTTCGAAACTTTTAAAAATTAAAGCGCGGGTTCATTAATACATAAAACACAAATAAAGAATACAGAAATAAAGATTAAATTATACAACCGTGATAGTCAAGGTGAGGGAAAATATATCCCTCGAATGACAATACAACAAAAGATGAGTCTAAGCAATCCTAATAAACCAACTACTAGTCCAAGGTGCTCGCTAGCTCACACGTCTAAACCCCACAAATGCATCTTCACAAACCTGTCATTCATGTAAACATGAAAGCCACAGTCAGTGGGGAGTAACTCAAGGTTCTCCCAGCCACAAAATGTCAAAACGAACATAACAAAGGACATGAACAAATAACCATATTAGATAAGTTATGAGTGAATCGACTTATAACTAAACATGGGATCATACGTGTTTAAACCAACAAGGATAAAAGAAATGATGGAATAATCAAGTAAGTAAGGTATGCGCAACAATAAAATAAATGGAGAAGAAAGACAAGGAAACAGACACGAACACTTAGCCACAAGCACGTATTTCAAGGAGATATGACCAAAGTAACCATCCAAATAATGCAAGACATTTATCACTCTTAGACTATAATTTCCCCGGGTAGGACTACGATAATAATACGGTCCTAGTCTAAATCTGCAGATTCTCGGGTGTACATCCCGATTCGACGTGCGCCAAAGACAAAGACGCACCCAAGACTCGACTACTAAGGAGACCGAGTACCCCAATCGCGGAACAAAGACACGAAAGTGGCGGAAAGACTAAGATAAGACTCACTTGCCGGAACAAAGACAAGTGGCCAAAAGCCGTACTTGCGAACAAAGACAAGTAGGCCAAACCAGTACTTGCGAAATCAAAGACAAGTAGGTCAAACCCATACTTGCCAGAACAGCACAAGCAGGGCGAAAATGTATGTCAAGCATAAACGATGGTATTATGGCATTTCTACAAGAATACGACTCTTTTCAATTAAATATTTAAATAAAATCTAATAAGCAAGTAATATTCCATGAATGAGATTCACTAAGCCATTTCATACTTGCATAACATAACGAGCATTTAATTTCATTTATATACGTTACCTTAGCAAAATATAACAAGTGGTATATACGGAATGAATCAAACAAAATACGAGATAAAATGTAAATAACCCACATTCTCACCATTTCTAAGCACACAATATGATTTATGAATGAACCAAGAGTTACTAAGCATGTTCTAGGCATAATATAAGACATTAGAAAGCATAGAACAAGGAAGAAAGAGGGTAGCGGACTGCACAAGCTGTGCTTAGCTCCACACGTGACCAACCCCGTGATCAACTAGGCCGCGAACAACCTGCCCAGCCACTGCCTAGGCAGCCGTGGCAAGTTACCCACACTGCCCAGCCCAGGCAGCCCAAAACAGGCCAATACAGACCACCACAAGCAGGTTAAACAGACTGTAAAAACAGGCCGAAATACAAGCCGTAACAGGCCACCAAAACACTCCACAAAGCAGGCCAAAACCGAATTCCAAAAAGGTCGTGACTGACCCAAAAAATGACCACACAACACGCCCAAAACCAGACCACAAGGCAGGCCAAAACAAGCCAAAATAAGCTGCAAACTACTACCCAAAACGGGCTGCAAACAACATCGATATAAGCTGCAAACACCACAAGGACATGTTGCTAAAACAGTTGTGTACAACACCTATAAACGCCTCATCTTCCATCTCAAAACAAACCATTTATGCCTAAAACCCGTGCAAAACAGTCCCGAGTCCCAACCAGAAAGTCGAGTCATATCAGTCCGTTTCTGTCCCAAGAATAAAGTCGAAATAGCCCGAACTTGGTCCTACACACTCGTCCCAAAATAGCCCGAATTACCCGCAAAAACTGACTCAAAACCGTCCCAATTTCTGTCTTTAAGACAGTCCAATTCAACTCCTATAATTTCTATGGAACAGTGCCAAAAACAGAACTCAAACACCCCGATTCAAAGATCATTTTGAGACGGAAAATTTACAGACAAATGAGAAAAACATAAAGGTTCAAACTTTGTCAAACAAGAGCATAAAAACAACACAAAAGACAGAAATGTCGACATTTGTCGAGTAACCTATCACCGTTACCTTTTTGCCCTTCAAAACTCCGAGGAAAGCGCCTAAAGAGTACGAGTTTCCCTCCGGGTCTTCAGTTTCTTCAACTAGGAGCAAGAAAACGAAATAAAGAAGCTGGAAATCGGGACTATTATGAGGCGGGTCAAACTGAAATCACAACAAAAACGAGACTTGCTTACCTTGAAAGAAAGAGGAAGGAATGAGGAAGAGAATGGTACTAACATTATGGCCTTTGGTCGAAAAATGAAGACGGGATCTCCAGATGAAAGGGGGTAACAATGGTGTATTTGGGTTTTGTTGTTACAGCTGGGTTTGATTTTCTTTGCTGCGAAAAGAACAAGAAAGGGGATGGGGACGGGTGGATAAGAAGAAGTGAGAAAAGGGAATAAATAATAATAATAATAATAATAATAATAATAATAATAATAATAATAATAATAATAATAATAATAATAATAATAATAATAATAATAATAATAATAATAATAAATTGTTTAACTTAGAGAGTAAGAGAGTAGGTGAGGATGTTGTGTTGTCGAAATCGGGTTGGTCCGAAATAAATTAGCCTTACTAATGAATTATGACGGTCTTATGCTAGACGGAAGTTAAGACAGAATTTATTATTATTACTGTCATTATTATTACCCGACCAAAATACGTATACATATATTCTTATATAAATTATGTCTTAAAAATACAATTTAATAATACGTATTTTTATATAAACGAGTTTTATATATATTACTTTTATAGAAATCATGTTTGAAATAAAATGAATCAAATTGAATAATTCAAAAATATAAAATAAAGTAATCAAACGGTTTAATAAATTTTAAATGTTAAAAGTGGAAATTCGCGGGTGTTACAACTTCTACTCGATCGAATGGTTTCTTGTGTTTTAGTCAAATTCCGCCTAAATTATTTATGGGCTTTTGTAATTAGTCCATATATTAGGTTTGAGAATGGATTTTAGTATAAGACTGGGAGAGTAACTACGTTACATCTCTCATACTCTCTCACGTTGGTTTGACTCTAGTTCTTGTTACTGTTCTTTGGATTTTGCCCTTCTTTTACTCTTTACTACTCGGATTTGGAACGCGATTGGTATTATCATTCTACTTTTATTCCTAATTTTATTCATTGCTTTAATCCCTTCTTCCCTTTAATTGTTATCATAGTTGTTTTATTGGAATCCTTTTTAGTTTTATCACCATGTCTAGAATTATCAATTCGTCATTATCGATAATTCATTGGTTATGAGTAGCTAATTGTCCTATGCTAAGACTATAGCGGATCCGTAATATGAAGGGAGAGTAATCGATTTATTAGGTTAATCTTTGATCTTGTCTTTGTTGTTTAAATGCTACAATTAATTGTAATTGCCTAATTGAGTCGACGCAGTTAGACCTTTAATTCTTAGTGATCCTTGACCTGGACCGAAAGGTTGGAAAAGGTAGACTAGTAACGAACAATAGAGTATTGCAGTGAGGGCGAAAGTTAAGCTGTTTACACTTTAGGGTGAATTAAGGACCGAAAGGTGACGTTCGCTACCCCTTAGACCGCATTTGCATTGACTTGAGACCTAGATTACTCGACCGGATGATTATGGTGAACCGTTTGTCTTAGCTATTCTTCTCTATCTGTTATATCCTTCCTTTTATTTCTCTTCTCCTTGCTCTCTTTAGTTTAGAAATCACATTTTATAAACCCCCAATTTGGTTACTTGACGAACTTAGATTTAGCTGACATTTTCCTACCTCTCTGTGGATTCGACCCGACTTCCCTAGCTATATTAGTTAGAGCCAGTTGGTTATTTTTGACAGGTACGCGATAGCCGTGTCAAATTTTGGCGCCGTTGCCGGGGAGGTGGCGCAAACTTGTTGCTTTAATTAAGTTTGTCCCTCGTCTCAAGGAATTCATTCCTTGAGACTGATCTCACTTCTGCAAAGTTTTGATTAGTTTACAGGTTAGTTGTTGCTTGAAAGTTTATCTGCTAAGATGCCTACGATTACAGAGCATACAGAGCCATGTGGTAGATGTGGCACGGAAGGGCATGACCCTATCTTATGCATGGAAAGTGTTGAGCGCGTTCTTGCCTACCAGAAATACAAGCGGGGAGTTCCTTTCTCCCAGCCGTATGAAGAAATCAAGAATGATTATACCCCTTCTACGCCAGTACCACAACCGGTCTCTCCTTCTGCAAGAGAAGAAATTGCCGAATTAAAGTCCATTATGATGAGTATGTCAAATATGTCACGGCAATCTGAAACGGTTATATTGGAATTGAAAGAACAAGTCGCGCAGTTAACACTTGCGGCAGACCAAGCCAAGCTTCTTCCAATTTGCGATCCAGTCAGTGCAATGAATTTTCAAAATGACCTCACTCATGAAGAAGACGAGGTTTTGATAGCTGACGATAACTCGGATGATGATTTAGACGAGTTTTTGAAGGAAATACTTGCTGCGTGTGCTGTAAACACTCGATCGAGTGACGTTTCTACTCGATCGAGCAGTTCAACTCATCCTATCACTCGATCGAGTGAAAATGTTGGTCGATCGAGGTGTGCAGGATTCAATGTTAGTCGATCGAGTGATAATCTTACTCGATCGAGTAACTATGCTGATGAAATCACTCGATCGAGTGATAAACATGGTCGATCGAGTGAAATAGGAAAAGCAATTGGTCGATCGACTGATAAAAGTACTCGATCCAGTACTTTAAGTGGCAGGGATCCTAATTTACTATCTAATACCGCCACCGTGTCATCTTCCCCTGTTGTGGAGACGCCACGCATTGATAAGGGTAAAGAAAAAGTTGCGAGGCCACTCATCGCTACCAGGGTACCCTTCCCAAGTCGTCAAGGACGCAAAAATCGAAAGCACCGATGCGGTAAGTTTGTGGACGTCGTGAAGAACCTCCAGGTAACTGTCCCCTTTTCCGAACTTGTTACTCAGGTACCCACTTACGCTAAGTTTATGAAGGATATTGTGACGCGTAAGAGAAATTTGAGTGAATTTGAGATGATTTCATTTATGGAAGAGTCTAGTAATTTGCTGTTGAATAAGGCCCCTCCAAAAATGAAAGACCCGGGCAGCTTTTCTATTACCTGTGTCATAGGCAATATGGTTATTGATAAGGCCCTTTGCGATTTAGGTGCCAGTGTCAGTGTCATGCCCCTTCCTGTCTGCAAGAAACTGAAGATGAGTCATTTCAAAGTGACTAACATTACCCTACGGATGGCCGATAGATCTCGTTAGGAGGCCCTTAGGTGTCTTAGAGGACGTGCTGTGAAAAAGGCAAGCTTTACATCCCGTAGATTTCATTGTTTTGGATATAGGCGAGGACACTCGGACTCAAATTATCTTAGGAAGACCATTCCTTTGTACAGTACAAATGGGTTTTATTGATGTCGACAAGGGCGTCGACTCTTGCGAGGGGATGACGCTATCACATTCATTTGCCCAAGATTTAGCCCACCCAATGATAGAGAACACTTGCTATTCGGTCGATATCATTGACGAGTCTATTTATGACTTCTGGTCGGGTTCTTTTATGAAGGACCCACTAGAAGCTCTTATGGTTTTTGATGAGTGTGCAGATAGCCTAGACGACGATGACGCTGCGTTGGATTTGCTTGTTGATGATTTAGATGAGCGTGAGGGAGAACAGGTGGAACAAATGATTAGCACTCTTTGCTCCATTGAGGTAAAGGTACCGGAACGTAAGCCTCTCCCTTCTCATCTTAAATATGCTTTCTTAGACGATACAGAGCAATATCCAGTCATTGTTAGTGCCAAGCTTAGTGATGATCAGCTGACCTCTTTGTTAGCTGTACTTAAGAAAAACAGGAAATCAATGGGCTATTCACTGGACGATATCACGAGGATTAGTCCCGATATTTGTATGCACAGGATAGAGTGGAGGGAGGATCACAAACCTTGCAGAGACGGTCGGCCGGCTGAACCGGAAGATGCAGGATGTCGTGATGGCCGAGGTAATGAAGTTTGCTGGATGCGGTATTATTTATTCTGTCGGTAATTCTAAATGGGTGAGTCCAATCAAGGTGGTCCCGAAGAAAGGAGGGACAACTGTAGTTAAGAATGAGAAGAATGAATTAATACCTACTCGAGTAGTGACTGGTTGGCGGATGTGCATAGACTACAGACAGCTGAATGCCGCCACTAAGAAAGATCACTTTCCCCTCCCTTTTATTGATCAAATGGTAGAAAGGTTAGCTTCTCATAAATTTTTCTGCTATTTAGACGGGTATTCAGGGTTCTTTCAGATCCCTATCCACCCAGACGATCAAGCTAAGACTACATTTACCTGTCCTATGGGCGTTTTTGCGTATCGCAGAATGCCTTTTGGTTTGTGCAATGCCCCTGCCACCTTCCAAAGGTGTGTGATGGGGATATTTTCAGAGTATATTGAGTCTATCATGGAAGTTTTTATGGACGATTTCAGTGTATATGGAAGTGATTTTTCTAACTGTCGTCTAACCTTGAGAAAGTGTTGCGGCCGCTTGTATTGAGGTCAATCTTGTCTTTGAATCGGGAGAAGTGCCACTTTATGGTCAACGAGGGAGTTGTCTTAGGGCACTTAGTTTCTGATAGGGGAATAGAAGTTGATAAAGCAAAGGTGGAAGTGATTCAGCAATTACCACCTCCTGTTAATGTTAAGGGGGTGAGGAGCTTCCTTGGTCACGCCGGCTTTTATCGCCGGTTTATCAAGGATTTCTCCAAAATTGCTAAACCACTTACACGATTCTTTGCTGCTTAAGGATGCCCCTTTTGTGTTTATCGATGCTTGTCTTTCTGCTTTTAACAAAGTTAAAGCGGGCTTTAGTCTCTGCGCCGATCATACAGCCTCCCAACTGGGACTTGCCGTTTGAGATCATGTGTGATGCGAGTGACTATGCACTAGGAGCGATGCTTGGCCAGAGGAAAGACAAAGCCTTGAATGCTATTTACTATGCGAGCCGAACTCGGATGAGGCTCAAGTGAAGTACACTACCATCGAGAAGGAGTCATTAGGTGTAGTTTATGCCTTAGAGAAGTTTCGTACTTATTTAGTTGGGTCAGAAGTCACTGTTTTTACTGACCATGCAGCTTTGAGGCATCTCCTTTGTAAGAAGGAGGCCAAACCACGGCTACTGAGATGGATACTCCTTCTTCAGGAGTTTGATTTGCAGATCAAGGATAAGAAAGGAGCTGAGAACGTTATAGCTGATCACTTATCGCGACTGATGCGACAAGAAGGGGAAGATTCTCTACCCATTGATGATTCTTTTCCTAACGATACTTTGATTGCTGTTATATCGTCTATTGTTAACCAAGAACCTTGGTATACAGATATAGCTAACTTCATTGTCGATGTGGCAAGTCGCCGCCGACCTTTCTCATCCCAAAAGAAGCGTTTTACGTATAACGCTAAGCGATTTCCGGGATGATCCTTACTTGTTTAAGGAATGTGCAGATGGTCTCTACAGACGGTGTATTCCGCAGTGGGAGACCAAAATAGTCCTGGAAGGCTGTCACTCCTCTTCATATGGTGGTCACCACGGTCCATCGCGCACCGTGGCTAAGGTACTTCATCTGGTTTTTACTTGGCCTTCTTTGTTTCTTGTGACGCTAAGTCTTTTGTTTCAGCTTGCGACGCTTGCCAACGATCAGGGAACATCTTAAAGAGACATGAGATGCCACAAAACGGCATCCTAGAGGTTGAGGTTTTCGATGTCTGGGGCATTGATTTCCAAGGACCGTTCCCATCCAAATAAAGGTAACGGTACATCTTTGTAGTCGTAGACTATGTGTCAAAATGGGTTGAGGCAATTGCTTCACCTCATTGTGATGCTAAGACCGTGATAAAGATGTTTAAAAAGATCATATTCCCCCGTTTTGGTGTCCCTAGGGTCGTCATTAGTGATGGGGGATGAATTTTAAAGAAAAGAAACTCACTTCCATACTTGCAGAGTTGGTGTCCAACACCGGCGTGGTTTGGGGTATCATCCCCAAACTAGTGGTCAGGTAGAGGTCTCTAATCGCGAGTTGAAAGAGATCTTGTCTAAGGTAGTTTCTAAATCACGGAAGGACTGGAGTCTTAAGCTAGATGACACATTATGGGCTTATAGAACTGCCTTTAAGACACCAATTGGTGCATCACCTTATAGGTTAGTTTATGGGAAATCGTGTCACTTACCTGTTGAATTGGAATGTAAGGCCTGGTGGGCAATTCGTGAGCTTAATTATGATCCTAAGTTGTGTGGTCAGAATCGTCTTTTGCAGCTAGATGAATTGGAGGAGTTTAGGCTTAACGCATATGACAGCTCGCGAATTTACAAAGAAAAGACAAAGAGATGGCATGACAAGAGAATCCTACCTCGGGAGTTCCATGTTGGGCAAAAGGTCTTTCTTGTTTAATGCCCGGTTGAGACTATTTCTGGCAAGTCAAGTCCGATGGAGTGGTCCTTATACGGTGACAAACATTACAAATTTGGATCTGTGGAGCTTGAAGATTCCGAGGGGCGTAGATTCAAGGTGAATGGCCAATATGTGAAGCATTACCACGAGGCGACTGAAGCGGACAATCGCGTTGAAGTCTTGCGCTTCGACGAACTCGACGCGCCAGTTAATTGATGCCAGAAAGGTCGTGCGGGACCTCTTAAACCAGCGCTCTCCGGGAGGCAGCCCGGACTGTTTTATTGTACTTCTGCTGAACTATTTATTTTTCTTTAGCCTTACGTTGAACTTTAGACGCTGTTTTATGAACTTCCCATGTATTCCCTTGCTTTTATTGCGTGTGTTGCAGGTCAAAGTACTCGATCGAATGATTTTGTGCTCGATCGAGCACTTTTTGAGGCAACTTTCACTCGATCGAGTGATATTCTCCTCGATCGACCAGAACCAGACTCACTCCTACTCGATCGAGTGGTTTTTCACTCGATCGAGCCCTTCCAATGCACTGGTTCACTCGATCGAGCTGTTCCAAGAGCTCGGTCGAGTGGTTTTGACTCCCAGCTGTTGTTTTACGTCTATGGAGCTACTGCTTGACTTTCTTCGACCTCCCATGTTCATGGTCGGTTTGGGGAGGTCCCTCCTTACGACATTTTGTAAGTTTTCCGACTCCACTTCTCCTTTTCCTTTCAGTTTGCATTTCTTTCCCTGTTTTTGGTACAATGAGGGCATTGTACGGTTTGGTTTGGGGAGGTATGCATCCATATCTGTGTCTGCATGTTTTCTTGCATTTTTTGCTTCCATGTTCATTATTTCCGCATGCATTGATGTTTGAAAAAAATCATATAAAAATCAAAATTTCAAAAATTTTCAAATTTCATGTTTAATTTTGGGTCGGAACGTTTGAACATTGACGCTACTTTGAACCCTTACTTGAGCCCTGCATTTTCTTGACATTTAGTTGGCGTGATTATGTGCATAATCTACGAGTTTTTGTTTCTTCCTTATCTGAACGAATAGACTTGATTCATTATGTCGGCAAGCTACATTACATTCTGAGGTTAGAGTTTTTTAAACTGGTGACATTCATGACCGGTTTCATTTAAGATGTGAGTAGCACTCTCTTTAAGACATGTAACATCAATTTGCATAAGCATGAGTCTAGTCTTCTTAATACCTGTATGCATTCGGTCTGTGGATGGCGACACGTGTTAGGAGAGGCAGTTCCATTTATTTCATTCTACCCATGAGACTCACATAGCCAAATTGCCTTTTTGTCCTATCAACTACTTTCTATAATACTTCCTACCCTAGCTGAGCTAGTAAAGAGTAGTTCTCGGAATGTTTTACTGCAATATGGTTATTTCATCTGATTTCAGAAGATTGTGGAAGAATTGAAGGGAAAGAAAGAAAGAAGGAAAATGTCGAGTTGTTGAAAAAAAATGATGAAAAGAAAAAAAAAAGAATGAAAAGCGAAAAATGCGAAAAAGAAAAGAAGAAAAAAAAAGAAAGAAAAATTACATATGAAAAAGAATGAGAATTGTATAATGATTCACACTCCCATGTCTTATCTATATTTTATGGGGAGTTGACGATTTTTGGTGTTTTGTGAGTTTAGTGCATAATTTTGCACCGTTTTATCTTGCTGTCATGAGTACGAAGTTGGGATGCAGTCTATATTTGGATCCGTTGTTGCTAGCCTGGCTATTAACCCCACATATCTAAATTCATTTTAGCCCCTTCTTACCCATTACCTCACTTACCCAAATGTAAGTCCTCGGCACGTGTCTTGGTCATTAGTATAGTTGGAATGCATATGTACGGTTGTAGAGACTTTATTCATGTTAACTGCATGCATGTTCTTATAGGTCGAGTTAGGTGAGTGTCTGATTTCTTCCTATCTTTCACATATATACTCACCTTGTGCCTGATTTTGAGTGACGAGCGACCCGTGAGAGTTCGATATCTTTTGAGTCTTGCAAGGTCAACGGTTCAGTAAGTTTGAAACATTAATTTAACTCGTTTGCACTTTTCACTGCCACTTTGTCATGTTATCGCATTAAATTGGTTCTAGTGGATGATTTGTAGCTGATGCGTTGGTCCCGTTCCATTGCTCACCCTTAGTTGCATTCATATTTGCTTGGAAACAAGCAAAGGTTTGGTTTGGGGAGATTTGATGCGTGTCTTTTATATAAGGTTTTCACCTCATTTTTACACGCACTTCTGTGCTTTTTATGTAGCATCTGGCTACAAATACCCCCGAATATTCTACTTTGGTCCGTTATTTGTAATTTGCAGGAATTGACCGAAGAGGAGCTAAATCGAGCCTTAATTGTCCCAATTGTATGCATTCATGGAAAATAAGGAGCCGGAGCTTGGAAATCTAACACTTGGAAGACGCGTGAGCTGAGTTCGGGAAGCAATTCAAGTCCTAACGTGCCTATATAGCTCGATCGAGTGGTTCACTATTCGATCGAATGCTTTATGTACTCAAGACTGGTCGATCGACCAGTTTAAGGAGCCCATCGAGGAGTTTTTGCAAGAGGTGCTCGATCGAGTAGATTACTTCTACTCGATCGAGTGGTTTGGTGATGATCTGTTCGATCGAGTAGATTACTTCTACTCGATCAAATGGTTTCTTGTGTTTTAGTCAAATTCCGCCTAAATTATTTATGGGCTTTTGTAATTAGTCCATAGATTAGGTTTGAGAATGGATTTTAGTATAAGACTGGGAGAGTAACTACGTTACATCTCTCATACTCTCTCACGTTGGTTTGACTCTAGTTCTTGTTACTGTTCTTTGGATTTTGCCCTTCTTTTACTCTTTACTACTCGGATTTGGAACGCGATTGGTATTATCATTCTACTTTTATTCCTAATTTTATTCATTGCTTTAATCCCTTCTTCCCTTTAATTGTTATCATAGTTGTTTTATTGGAATCCTTTTTTGTTTTATCACCATGTCTAGTTTTAATTATCAATTCGTCATTATCGATAATTCATTGGTTATAAGTAGCTAATTGTCCTATGCTAAGACTATAGGGGATCCGTAATATGAAGGGAGAGTAATCGATTTATTAGGTTAATGCTGGTACTGTCTTTGTTGTTTAAATGCTACAATTAATTGTAATTGCCTAATTGAGTCGACGCAGTTATACCTTTAATTCTTAGTGATCCTTGACCTGGACCGAAAGGTTGGAAAAGGTAGACTAGTAGCGAACAATAGAGTATTGCAGTGAGGGCGAAAGTTAAGCTGTTTACACTTTAGGGTGAATTAAGGACCGAAAGGTGACGTTCGCTACCCCTTAGACCGCATTTGCATTGACTTGAGACCTAGATTACTCGACCGGATGATTATGGTGAACCGTTTGTCTTAGCTATTGTTCTCTATCTGTTATTTCCTTCCTTTTATTTCTCTTCTCCTTGCTCTCTTTAGTTTAGAAATCACATTTTATAAACCCCCAATTTGGTTACTTGACGAACTTAGATTTAGCTGACATTTTCCTACCTCTCTGTGGATTCGACCCGACTTCCCTAGCCATATTAGTTAGAGCCAGTTGGTTATTTTTGACAGGTACGCGATAGCCGTGTCAGAGAGCGTGACCTGAAGCGCGAGCTGGCGCAGTCCCGGGAGGAGACGGCTCGTTTATTGAGGGAGCTTGAGGCGAGGGACGCCGAGGTTGCTGCTCTTGAGGCGACCTTAGCTGAGCTGAGGGGTCACCAGGACTAGTTGTTCTTTTGCTTTGTCGTTTTGTAAACATTTTGGACCTTTCAGACTTTATTTTGGGCGAGAGCCCCAGTTTGATGTACATACTGTCTTTTGATTGTGTATATAATGGCCTGAGTGCCTTTGTTGCTGGGTATTTGCTGTTCCCGAGATTAGCTTAGAAAACCGGTTTGGCAAGTGACGGTTTGTGCCGTCATGCTGCCGAAATTTATATAGAAATTACGAGTAAAACACACGGTCATATAAGTGGCCTAAATTAGCGCAAAATGAAAATGAGCAAAAAAGTACCCGAAAATGAGCAAAAATAACCGGACGGTAGGGAGGGCTACTCCCTAAAAAAGAAAATTAAAAAAAATGTATATGTGTGAAACGTAGTAAAGAAAAGAAAATGAGCGAAAACGACAAAAATGCCCAGAAATGAGCAAAAATGACCGGACGGTAGGGAGGGCTACCCCCTAAAAAAGAAAATTAAAAGAAATGTATAAGTGTTAAATGTATTGAAAAGAGGAGTGAAATGATTCCCCAAAAAAAAAAAGAAATGAAAAATGAGTAAGTGTGCGCGTTTTGGCGATAATGTCGACTTTGCCTCAAAAAGCGAACCCGAAAAGGATTAGGAAACATAAAACTTGGTAATTTAGTCGAAATTACCAAATTGGGTTCCTATAGGAATAGGAAACTATGCTAAAAGAAAAATAGGAAAGATCCGTGGTTGAAAACACGGAAAGAGGACCTGGGGAAGAAGCGCAGCATGTGCTGCGACTCTTCGAAGAGGCGCAGCAAATGCTGCGTCATTTCCCCAAGTTGTCAGTCCTCGACAGAAATTAGGAAACAGCGAATAGTATAAATAGAGACTTTGGTTGAGCTTTTATTCAATAATTCCTTTTTCTTTTCTTCCGTCTATTACATAAAACTTAAATATCCTCTCAAAAAATTTCCAAAAATTATGGATGCCTTTGAAAACCTTCTGAGGGAATGGACGAATGAGTTTAAAAACGTTGAGAAACACGATGTGAGTGCTTTTAATTTAGGATCGATCATAACTCTCAAGTTAGTGAAAGTAGTGAAGCCATTCTTGGATGCTTGTCTCGAGTACTGGGACCCAAATTTTCACGTATTTGCCTTCGCGAGAGGCGAAATTTGTCCTTTTCCTGAAGAAATAGCTGCCATTGGAGGATGGGACCTATAAATTGTACCGGATATACCCCCTAGCTCTCAAGGCTATAAGAATAAATTCAGGGATTTGCTTGGATTGACCAAGGCTGAGTTGGACCGTCTTGTGACTTCAAAAGGTGTCCGCATGTTTGACTTTGTTGTCCGATTTATAAATAGGGAGGACCCTACCATTTCCTATGCTGCGAGGTGTAGGGCCTTCGGGTTTTGTCTACTTCATTGCTACGTCTTTCAAGGGCATGTTGATAAGGTGATGAGGGGTGATCCTCGTTTTCTGAGCATAATATAGCAAATGGAGCTGCGCAGGAGCCCAGTGATGCGTGCATTTTACATAGACTTTTACGGTCTCTTTTGGCACGTATTTCTATGTATTTGAGTGATATTATGTCATTTTATACCCCGAATAGTCTACTTTGTTCTGTTTTGCATTATTTGCAGGTACGAACCGGAATGACTGGAAATCAGCCTAATTGTGGTCCTCCAAGCTTACTTAAGAGAGTCGCCGTGAAATTTTACCGTCTTGAGATGCGTGAAGGCATCCAAAGGAATAGGAGAATACTCAAGAAATTAAGACCTTTCGATCGAACTCCCAAATTAGCTCGATCGAGAGGCATGAGTGTCAAGAACCCCTCGATCGAGATGTCCTGTTCTCGATCGAGTGAATGCAAAGGCGAAGGCCTCGATCGAGATGTCCTGTTCTCGATCTATGGATATACTTAGGGAAAGCTCTCGATCGAGTAACTGTGGAGCTCGATCGAGAGGCCACGCGCTGATGGGCTTTGGATTGGCTGTGTTGTTATTTTATACGCCTTGTTTCTTTACTGTTGTTTTGATATAAATAGGCAAGGAATACTAGAGACCTAATGATCAGATTGAAAACGTAAAAACGGAGACTGTTGCTTTAGTTTTTTGATCGGAAATACTTTTCATTGCCATTTCTCAATTCTTCCTTCATTGAACTCGGTATTATCTTTAATATAGTTTCAGTTCAGTTTCATTTATTATGTTATCTATTGTCATTTGTTTGCCATTATTGTCCTCTATTTCGATTATGAGTAGCTAATCGCATTGCTAGGATTTAGGGTAGCCATGGCGTAGGAAGGACGAATTAATTAGAATACCCGTAGTCTAGTTGTATGCATCTGCTGCTTTAATATCTTTTAATTGTTTGAGTCGACGCACTCAATTAACTGTCTCGATATCCCCTTATCCTAGATCGAAAGGTTGGAAAAGGAGTAGTTCTGCAGCGGTTCATTAGGACCTTTGCTAGCTAGGGCGAAAGCTAAACTAGTATTGCCTAGGGCGAACTAAGGACCGAAAGGTGACGTTTATTACCCACAGTGTGAACTTAGGGCATTTACGATTTAGTCCAGACTTTAGAAGCCATGGTGAACCGACAATCCTAGTATTTTTCTCTCCTATTCATCTCTACTTTATTTCTTTCTCGCTCCTTTTACTCTCTCCCTTGCTCGTAGTTTCTTAGAAAAACAATCAACAAACCCCCCCATTTTGGTTACTTTCGACAGACTTAGTTGACTATAGGATTCCCATCTCCCTGTGGATTCGACCCGACTTCCCTAGCTATTTATAGTATAGGCTTGTTGGCATTTATTTTTGGTGTTAAACGACACGCATCAAATTTTGGCGCCGTTGCCGGGGAGACGGTGCAATTTTATAGTTTCTTTGTTTGTCTTTTGTCTCAGGGAATTTATTCCTCGAGACAGTTCTTATTCTTGGCCCAAGTGTTTTTGTGCTTACAGGTTATAGTTCAGCCATGGAGGTATTTTGTGGAAGATGTGGTGAATGCGGACACAATCCCTTTTCATGTATGGCTACGTCCGAAAGCGTTCTAGCCTATCGGAAGATTAGGCAAGGAGGCTCTTCCCTCGAGCTTTATGCTGACAATGTTCAGGTCGAGCACAACCTAAAGGCCGCCATTCACACGCAACATCTTGAGCAGGAAGCTGGTGCAGATTTCTTCCGTAAACTGCTCGAAAAGTGTGAGTCAATGTGTTTAGAGGACGACCCGGTCAATGCAATAAGTTTGAGGAGTGGTCGCACTTATGACGGACCAGAACATACTCCAGAAAGTTTAAACACCGAGGCAGGGATCACTGCAAAGCAAAATGACGAAGAATTGCTAAAAGGTGGTCGATCGAGTGAACTTACCTCTCGATCGACCAATGTTGAGGAAGTAACCACTCGATCGAGAGACGGTACCTCTCGATCGAGTAACCTGCACGATGAAACCTCTCGATCGAGAGAGGTTAGCAAGAAAAGCTCTCGATCGAGAGGTTCTGAGCCTCGATCGAGAGAAGCTGAGCCTGCGGACACGCATTTAAATGCTGACCGTAGTGGGGTACCCTCCTGTGCTGCGAGGGTGTCGAGAACTGATAAAGGTAAAGAGAAAGAAGAGGACCCACTTCCTATGGTTAAGGTCCCTTACCCGAGTCGATTACGCGACACAAAGACGGAGAGACAATTCAGCAAATTCGCCGATATGGTAAGAAACATTCAGGTAACTATTCCTTTTGCTGAGTTAATTACCCAAATACCTCCTTACGCAAAATTTATGAAAGATATTATTACGCGTAAGAGGGAATTTGGGGAAACAACTACTGTCGCTTTCATGGAAGAGTCTAGTAGTCTAATTTCAGGAAAGTCTCCCCCTAAACTGAAGGACCCGGGTAGTTTCTCTATTTCTTGTGTTATAGGAGATGTGGTGATAAATAGGGCGCTGTGTGACCTTGGAGCTAGTGTCAGTGTCATGCCCTATTCTATCTTTTCTAAGCTTAAATTGGGTCACCTAAAAATGACCAATATCACCCTACAGATGGCCGACAGATCTGTTAGACGACCCTTAGGTATCTTAGAGGATGTGCCCGTTAAGGTGGGCAAATTCTTTATCCCAGTGGACTTTTTTGTATTAGATATTGCTGAGGATACCCGTACCCAGATTATTCTGGGTAGACCGTTTTTGTGTACGGCTGGAGCCATTATCGACGTCAAACTCGGACGGTTGACCCTAGAGGTAGGGGATGATGTGATTACGTTTAGTCTGCCCGAGACCTTGTCTAGACCGATGATAGAGGATACTTGTTACTCTGTTGACATTATTGATGAGTCTGCTTACGAATTTTGGTCGGATTCCTTAGTTAAGGATCCGCAGGAGTCTTTGATGTTTCTAGATGAGTGTGCGAGTTTTTAGATGACGAGGATGATGTCGAGGAGCCGCTTGAATTACTACGGATCGAGATAGAGCTGTCCGACGTTCACCGAACAGTAGAGAACTTGGCACACACTTTGTGCTCAGTCGAGGTAAAGGTCCCCGAGCGTAAAGCTCTTCCCTCTCACCTTAAGTATGCCTTTCTTGATGATACTGAGCAGTTCCCAGTGATTGTGAGCGCTAAGCTCGACGACGAACAATTAACTGCTTTATTGACTGTTCTCAAAAGAAATAGGAAGGCGATGGGATATTCGTTGGATGACCTTAAGGGCGTCAGCCCTGATGTCTGCATGTATAGGATTGAGTTAGAGGATGATCACAAACCTTGCAGACAGGGTCAGCGAAAGCTGAATCCGAAGATGGAGGAAGTTGTGACGGCTGAGGTTATGAAACTACTCGACGCAGGTATTGTTTATTCAGTTGGGAACTCTAAATGGGTAAGTCCCGTTCAGGTGGTACCTAAGAAAGGAGGTACCACAGTTGTCCGAAATGAAAACAATGAGCTAATACCTACTAGACTAGTGACCGGGTGGCGGATGTGTATAGATTATCGGCAATTAAATGCCGCCACCAAGAAAGATCATTTCCCCCTTCCTTTCATTGATCAGATGATAGAGAGATTGGCTTCTCATGAGTTTTTCTGTTATCTGGATGGGTACTCAGGGTTCTTCCAGATCCCTATTCACCCAGATGATCAGGAAAAGACTACTTTTACTTGTCCGAAGGGTGTTTTTGCTTATCGCAGGATGCCTTTTGGTTTGTGTAATGCCCCTGCTACCTTTCAGAGGTGTATGATGGGGATCTTTTCTGAGTATATCGAGTCTATCATGGAAGTCTTTATGGACGACTTCAGTGTCTATGGGAATGACTTTGATAATTGTTTAGCTAACCTTGATAAAGTTTTGCAGCGATGTATTGAGGTTAATCTGGTGCTAAACTGGGAGAAGTGCCATTTTATGGTAAATGAGGGCGTCATCCTTGGGCACTTAGTCTCCAACAGGGGTATTGAGGTAGACAAAGCAAAGGTGCAAGTAATCGAGCAATTACCCCCTCCAATTAATGTTAAGGGGGTGAGGAGTTTCCTTGGTCACGCTGGCTTCTATCGCCGGTTTATCAAGGACTTCTCAAAGATTGCTCGACCACTTACACAGTTGCTTTTAAAGGATGCTCCTTTTGATTTTAATGATGAATGTCTTTCTGCTTTTAACACTTTGAAGCAGGCTTTGGTCTTTGCACCCATCATCCAGCCTCCGGACTGGAAGCTGCCCTTCGAGATTATGTGCGATGCCAGCGATTATGCACTAGGAGCGGTGCTAGGCCAGCGGAAAGACAAGGCGCTGAGTGCGATTTATTATGCGAGCCGAACTCTGGATGAGGCTCAAGTGAAATATGCTACCACGGAGAAGGAGCTTTTAACTGTTGTGTATGCGCTAGATAAGTTTAGATCATATCTGTTGGGTTCTAAAGTTATTATTTTTACAGATCATGCAGTGCTGAAACACCTTCTGAACAAGAAGGAGGCTAAGCCCAGATTGCTGAGATGGATACTCCTTTTACAGGAGTTTGACTTGGAGATTAAGGATAAGAAGGAGCAAAAAAATGTCGTAGTGACCATCCGTCGCGTCGCGACGCAACAGAGGGGGAGGATTCTCTTCCCATTAATGATTCTTTCGCGGGCGACTCCTTATTTTCTCGTTGATGTTTTTTCCGTTACCTCTTGAATTCTAAGGATGGTGCTTTGAACCTTGGTTTGCAGATTATGCTAACTTTGTCATCGATCGCATTGCCACCGGATTTATCTCATCAGCAGCGCAAGAGATTCTTACACGATGCGCGGCAATATTTCTGGGATGACCCTTATTTATTTAAGGAGTGTGCAGACGGTCTCTACAGACGGTGCATTCCGCAGTGGGAGACCAAAGCAATCCTAGAAGGCTGTCATTCGGCCCCTTGTGGAGGACACCACGGTCCATCGCGTACCGTGGCTAAGGTATTGCAGTCAGGTTTTTATTGGCCAACTCTTTTCGCTGACACTAAAGTTTTTGTTGCTAGCTGTGATGCTTGTCAGAGAACGAGAAACATTTCCAAGAGACATGAGATGCCCCAGAACGGTATCTTAGAGGTTGAGATTTTCGATGTATGGGGCATTGATTATCAAGGGCCATTTCCGTCTAGCCAGGGTAACAGGTATATTCTGGTAGCTGTTGACTATGTGTCCAAGTGGGTGGAGGCAATTGCCACTCCCAATTGTGATGCCCAGACCGTGATTAAGCTGTTTCGTAAGATTATTTTTCCCCGTTTTGGTGTCCCTAGGGTCGTCATTAGCGATAGGGGTATGCATTTTAGAGAACAACAGTTGACTGCTTTGCTGTCTAAATATGGTGTCAAACACCGCAGAGGTTTGGGGTATCACCCTCAGACTAGCGGACAGGTCGAAGTCTCTAATAGGGAACTAAAAGAGATTTTGAGTAAAGTAGTGTCTAAATCGCGGAAAGACTGGAGTGATAAACTAGAGGACACGTTGTGGGCTTATAGAATGGCTTTTAAGACACCAATCGGTGCTTCACCGTATCGTTTAGTGTATGGAAAGTCTTGTCATCTTCCTGTTGAGCTAGATCATAAAGCTTGGTGGGCTATCCGCCAGCTTAATTATGATACTGACTTGTGTGGTGAGAAGCGTTTATTGCAGCTAGATGCGCTGGAGGAGTTTCAGCTGAACGCTTATGATAGTTCCCGAATCTATAAGGAGAAGACTAAGCGTTGGCACGATAAGAGGATTGTACCCCGCGAGTAGGGATGTCAATGGATCGGGTTCGGGTCGGGTGAAGCCTCATCCGTCATCCATCCGTCTTTTTAAAATCTCATCCAACCCGTCCGTCATCCGTGAAACATATCATCCGTCATCCATCCATCCATCATCCATGGATGAAACGGATGGATCGGGTGATAAACGGGTGTTGTGCATTTATAATTTCAAGTTTAAAAAAATGATGATTTTTTTTTCTCTACAAAAATAAAGTTAGATAATTAATTTAGTTTAACTTTCTAGTGGGTAGGCGTACAAAATATTTATATTGAGAGTAGAAAAATATGAAAATTTAAATATTTTATATCTTAATAATGTGTTATATGTAAAAAAAATTAAATAAAAAATAATAAAATCGGGTGATGGATGGATGGCGGGTGGAATTTCTTCATCCAACCCATCCGTCATCCACATCCGTTTCATCCGTCATCCATCCACCATCCATTTAAATCGGGTTTTCATCCATCTTTTAGGATCGGGTGGATCGGGTTTTGATGGATGCGGGTGAAATTGACATCCCTACCCGCGAGTTCCATGTTGGGCAAAAGGTGTTACTGTTTAATGCCCGGTTGAGACTATTTCCTGGTAAGCTGAAGTCCAGGTGGAGTGGTCCGTACACGGTGACTGGCGTCACTAAATTTGGATCAGTTGAGTTAGAGGACTCCGAGGGGAATCACTTCAAAGTTAATGGTCATCTTGTGAAGCATTATTATGGGGCCGATGCTGTGATTGGACGCGTCGAAGTTCTCTTTTTTGACGCGATGGCGGAGAGTGATGTTTGACGCTTATAGGTCGTGCGGGACCTCATAAACCTGCGCTTTTCGGGAGGCAACCCGATTGTATTTTGTTATGTTTGTTTTGAAACTTTTGACATTCTTTATTTCTGTTTGGTGTGCATTTGAACAATTTTAATAGAGTTTATGCGTAAATTGTACAGCACAGATACCGTGCTGTTGCTTACTGATGCAACAGCCCTCGATCGAGTAGATTTCTTGCTTGATCGAGTGGTCCTTCCCCTTCAAAGCCCTCGATCGAGATGTCCTGTTCTCGATCGAGTTTGTGCGCTGCTAAAAGACTCGATCGAGTGTTACTTGTCTCGATCGAGTACCGTGCTCTTCTCGATCGCCCTGATCCTTTATTCATCGAGAGCCCTACTAACCTCTCTTTTTGGTTCGGTTTGGGGAGGTCCGTGGTCTGCGCGCTTTTGTAAGTTTTCGGCTTTCCCTCTCTTCAGTTTGCATCTCTTTTCCTTTACTTTGTTCAATGGGGACATTGTACAGTTTGGTTTGGGGAGGGTTTGCATCCATATCGTGTCTGCATGTTGTTTTTACTGCATTTCTGTTATCACGTTTCCTTACGTTTGCATTGTATTTTATTTCATAACAATTTATAATCTCATAAAAATTGAAAAATTCAAGAAAAATCATGTTTATTTTTGCATTTTAGGATTGAGTCTGATAGGAATTTTTTTCATTGCTGATGATTGTCTTTTTGCTTAAGCCCTGCATTGTTTCACTTCTTTTAGCAAAAGTCTTTGCAATTTCCCGAATTTCATTTCAAAATGCGTTGAACAAGTAGGCTTGACTTGAAATTCTGGCAAACTACAATATCTTTCTGAGGTTTAGAGCTTTATAACTGGTGTCATCCATGACCAGTTCATGTAGGAAGTGAGTAGTTACTCCTTATAAGGCATGTAACATCAAATTGCATAAGCATGAGTTTAGTCTACTTAGTACCTGTATGCATTCGGGTCTGTGGTTGGTGACACATGTTTGGAGAGGCAACCCCTTTATTTCATTTTACCCATGAGCTCCACATAGCCAAATTGCCCATTTTGTCCCTGTTTAGCTACAATCCATATTTTTCCTACCCTAGCCGAGCTAGTAATGGTAGCAATGTTGGGAATGTGTTGTTTTGCAGTTGGTTATTATATCTTTTCATGAGATGGATGGGTGAAGGAAATGAAGGAGGAATATTGAAAAAGAAGCGAAGAAAAATGAAAAAAAAACAAAAAGAAAAATGAAATAAATAAAGGAGAAAAAGGAAATTCCGAAAAGAAAAAAGAAAAAAAAAGGAAGAAAAAAAAAATCAATCAAAATCATATGCGGAAAATAAAAGACTATATGTTGTGATCTATACTCCCATGTTTAATCTATATCTTATGGGGAGTTGTCAATTTTATGGTGTTTAGTGAGTTGTGTGCATTCATTTTGCACTGTTCTGTCTTGATTAGTTGAGTATGAAGTCGGGGAGTTTTATAATTTGGATCCGTTGCTGCTAGCCTGGCTATTAACCCCACATATCCAAATTCACTTTAGCCCTTTCTTACCCATTACCTCACTTACCCATATGTAAGTCCTCGGCATGTGCCTTGGTCATCAGTTTGGTTGGAATGCATATGTACGGTTGTAGAGACATTATTCATGTTAGATTGCATGCATGTTCTTATAGGTTGCAGTTAGGTGAGTGTTCTTTATTCTTTCGATCTTATTTCACATATCACCTTATGCCTATTTGTGTGATTGAGCGACCCGTGAGAGTCCATTGTTAAAAGTCTTGCAAGGTCGAAAGTTCAACGTCTCCTTGAAACATGCATAAATTCGTTTGTCTTGATGTCGAGCTACTAGTAGTTGATTCTTATGCATTAAACGGTTTGAGCCGACGGTCCTCAGCTTGTCTATGTTCTACTCCTTTCCATTTTATCTTAGCTAGTTGCATTAGTTTGCTTGAGGACAAGCAAAGGTTTGGTTTGGGGAAGTTTGATGCGTGGATTTTACATAGACTTTTACGGTCTCTTTTGGCACGCATTTCTATGTATTTGAGTGATATTATGTCATTTTATACCCCGAATAGTCTACTTTGTTCTATTTTGCATTATTTGTAGGTACGAACCGGAATGACTGGAAATCAGCCTAATTGTGGTCCTCCAAGCTTACTTAAGAGAGTCGGCGTGAAATCTTACCGTCTTGAGATGCGTGAAGGCATCCAAAGGAATAGGAGAATACTCAAGAAGTTAAGACCTTTCGATCGAACTCCCAAATTAGCTCGATCGAGAGGCATGAGTGTCAAGAACCCCTCGATCGAGATGTCCTGTTCTCGATCGAGTGAATGCAAAGCCGAAGGCCTCGATCGAGATGTCCTGTTCTCGATCAATGGATATACCTAGGGAAAGCTCTCGATCGAGTAACTGTGGAGCTCGATCGAGAGGCCACGCGCTGCTTTGGTTTGGCTGTGTTGTTATTTTATACGCCTTGTTTCTTTACTGTTGTTTGGATATAAATAGGCAAGGAATACTAGAGACCTAATTATCAGATTGAGGACGTAAAAACGGAGACTGTTGGTTTAGTTTTTGGAACGGAAATACTTTTCATTGCCATTTCTCAATTCTTCCTTCATTGAATTCGGTATTAACTTTAATATAGTTTTAGTTCAGTTTCATTTATTATGTTATCTATTGTCATTTGTTTGCCATTATTGTCCTCTATTTCGATTATGAGTAGCTAATCGCTTTGCTAGGATTTAGGGTAGCCATGGCGTAGGAAGGACGAATTAATCAGAATACCCGTAGTCTAGTTGTATACATCTGCTGCTTTAATATCTTTTAATTATTTGAGTCGACGCACTCAATTAACTGTCTTGATATCCCCTTCTCCTAGATCGAAAGGTTGGAAAAGGAGTAGTTCTGCAGCGTTTCTTTAGGACCTTTGCTAGCTAGGGCGAAAGCTAAACTAGTATTGCCTAGGGCGAACTAAGGACCGAAAGGTGACGTTTATTACCCACAGCGTGAACTTAGGGTATTTACGATTTAGTCCGACTTAGAAGCCATGGTGAACCGACAATCCTAGTCATTTTCTCTCTTATTCATCTCTACTTTATTTCTTTCTCGTTCCTTTTACTCTCTCCCTTACTCGTAGTTTCTTAGAAAAACAAACAACAAACCCCCCATTTTGGTTACTTTCGACAGACTTAGTTGACTATAGGATTCCCATCTCCCTGTGGATTCGACCCGACTTCCCTAGCTATTTATAGTATAGGCTTGTTGGCATTTATTTTTGGTGTTGAACGACACGCATCATTGAGCTAGAACATAAAGCTTGGTGGGCTATCCGCCAGCTTAATTATGATGCTGACTTGTGTGGTGAGAAGCGTTTATTGCAGCTAGATGCGCTGGAGGAGTTTCGGCTGAACGCTTATGATAGTTCCCGAATCTATAAGGAGAAGACTAAGCGTTGTCACGATAAGAGGATTGTACCCCGCGAGTTCTATGTTGGGCAAAAGGTGTTACTGTTTAATGCCCGGTTGAGACTATTTCCTGGTAAGCTGAAGTCCAGGTGGAGTGGTCCGTACACGGTGACTGGCGTCACTAAATTTGGATCAGTTGAGTTAGAGGACTCCGAGGGGAATCACTTCAAAGTTAATGGTCATCTTGTGAAGCATTATTATGAGGCCGATGCTGTGATTGGACGCGTCGAAGTTCTCTTTTTCGACGCAATGGCGGAGAGTGATGTTTGACGCTTATAGGTCGTGCGGGACCTCATAAACCTGCGCGTTTCGGGAGGCAACCCGATTGTATTTTGTTATGTTTGTTTTTGAAACTTTTGACATTCTTTATTTCTGTTTGGTGTGCATTTGAACAATTTTAATAGAGTTTATGCGTAAATTGTATAGCACAGGTACCGTGCTGTTGCTATTGATGCAACAGCACTCGATCGAGTAGATTTCTTGCTCGATCGAGTGGTCCTTCCCCTTCAAAGCCCTCGATCGAGATGTCCTGTTCTCGATCGAGTTTGTGCGCTACTAAAAGACTCAATCGAGTGTTACTTGTCTCGATCGAGTACCATGCTCTTCTCGATCGACCTGATCCTTTGTCGATCGAGAGCCCTACTAACCTCTCTTTTTGGTTCGGTTTGGGGAGGTCCGTGGTCTGCGCGCTTTTGTAAGTTTTCGGCTTTCCCTCTCTGTAGTTTGCATCTCTTTTCCTTTACTTTGTACAATGGGGACATTGTACAGTTTGGTTTGGGGAGGATTTGCATCCATATCGTGTCTGCATGTTGTTTTTACTGCATTTCTGTTATCACGTTTCCTTACGTTTGCATTGTATTTTATTTCATAAAAATTTATAATCTCATAAACATTGAAAAATTCAAGAAAAATCATGTTTATTTCTGCATTTTAGGATTGAGTCTGATAGGAATTTTTCATTGCTGATGATTGTCTTTTTGCTTAAGCCCTGCATTGTTTCACATCTTTTAGCAAAAAGTCTTTGCAATTTCCCGAATTTCGTTTCAAAATGCGTTGAACAAATAGACTTGACTTGAAATTCTGGCAAACTACAATATCTTTCTGAGGTTTAGAGCTTTATAACTGGTGTCATCCCTGACCAGTTCATGTAGGAAGTGAGTAGTTACTCCTTATAAGGCATGTAACATCAAATTGCATAAGCATGAGTTTAGTCTACTTAGTACCTGTATGCATTCGGGTCTGTGGTTGGTGACACATGTTCGGAGAGGCAACCCCTTTATTTCATTCTACCCATGAGCTCCACATAACCAAATTGCCCATTTTGTCCCTATTTAGCTACAATCCATATTTTTCCTACCCTAGCCGAGCTAGTAATGGTATCAATGTTGGGAATGTGTTGATTTGCAGTTGGTTATTATATCTTTTCATGAGATGGATGGGTGAAGGAAATGAAGGAGGAATATTGAAAAAGAAGCGAAGAAAAATGAAAAAAAAAACAAAAAGAAAAATGAAAAAAAAGAGAAAAAGGAAATTCCGAAAAGAAAAGAAAAAAAGAAGAAAGAAAAAAATCAATCAAAATCATATGCGGAAAATAAAAGACTATATGTTGTGATCTATACTCCCATGTTTAATCTATATCTTATGGTGAGTTGGCAATTTTATGGTGTTTAGTGAGTTGTGTGCATTCATTTTGCACTGTTCTGTCTTGATTAGTTGAGTATGAAGTCGGGGAGTTTTATAATTTGGATCCGTTGTTGCTAGCCTGGCTATTAACCCCACATATCCAAATTCATTTTAGCCCTTTCTTACCCATTACCTCACTTACCCATATGTAAGTCCTCAGCATGTGTCTTGGTCATCAGTTTGGTTGGAATGCATATGTATGGTTGTAGAGACTTTATTCATGTTAGATTGCATGAAAGTTCTTATAGGTTGCAGTTAGGTGAGTGTTCTTTATTCTTTCGATCTTATTTCACATATCACCTTATGCCTATTTGTGTGATTGAGCGACCCGTGAGAGTCCATTTTTAAAAGTCTTGCAAGGTCGAAAGTTCAACGTCTCCTTGAAACATGCATAAATTCGTTTGCCTTGATGCCGAGCTACAAGTAGTTGATTCTTATGCATTAAACGGTTTGAGCCGACGGTCCTCAGCTTGTCTATGTTCTACTCCTATCCACTTCATCCTAGATAGTTGCATTAGTTGCTTGAGAACAAGCAAAGGTTTGGTTTGGGGAAGTTTGATGCGTGCATTTTACATAGACTTTTACGGTCTCTTTTGGCACGCATTTCTATGTATTTGAGTGATATTATGTCATTTTATACCCCGAATAGTCTACTTTGTTCTGTTTTGCATTATTTGCAGGTACGAATCGGAATGACTGGAAATCAGCCTAATTGTGGTCCTCCAAGCTTACTTAAGAGAGTCGGCGTGAAATCTTACCGTCTTGAGATGCGTGAAGGCATCCAAAGGAATAGGAGAATACTCAAGAAATTAAGACCTTTCGATCGAACTCCCAAATTAGCTCGATCGAGAGGCATGAGTGTCAAGAACCCCTCGATCGAGATGTCCTGTTCTCGATCGAGTGAATGCAAAGGCGAAGGCCTCGATCGAGATGTCCTGTTCTCGATCGATGGATATACTTAGGGAAAGCTCTCGATCGAGTAACTGTGGAGCTCGATCGAGAGGCCACGCACTGATGGGCTTTGGATTGGCTGTGTTGTTATTTTATACGCCTTGTTTCTTTACTGTTGTTTTGATATAAATAGGCAAGGAATACTAGAGACCTAATGATCAGATTGAAAACGTAAAAACGGAGACTGTTGCTTTAGTTTTTGGATCGGAAATACTTTTCATTGCCATTTCTCAATTCTTCCTTCATTGAACTCGGTATTATCTTTAATATAGTTTCAGTTCAGTTTCATTTATTATGTTATCTATTGTCATTTGTTTGCCATTATTGTCCTCTATTTCGATTATGAGTAGCTAATCGCATTGCTAGCACTGGCGTAGGAAGGACGAATTAATTAGAATACCCGTAGTCTAGTTGTATGCATCTGCTGCTTTAATATCTTTTAATTTTTTGAGTCGATGCACTCAATTAACTGTCTCGATATCCCCTTCTCCTAGATCGAAAGGTTGGAAAAGGAGTAGTTCTGCAGCGGTTCATTAGGACCTTTGCTAGCTAGGGCGAAAGCTAAACTAGTATTGCCTAGGGCGAACTAAGGACCGAAAGGTGACGTTTATTACCCACAGCGTGAACTTAGGGCATTTACGATTTAGTCCAGACTTTAGAAGCCATGGTGAACCGACAATCCTAGTATTTTTCTCTCCTATTCATCTCTACTTTATTTCTTTCTCGTTCCTTTTACTCTCTCCCTTGCTCGTAGTTTCTTAGAAAAACAATCAACAAACCCCCCCATTTTGGTTACTTTCGACAGACTTAGTTGACTATAGGATTCCCATCTCCCTGTGGATTCGACCCGACTTCCCTAGCTATTTATAGTATAGGCTTGTTGGCATTTATTTTTGGTGTTAAACGACACGCATCACCCAGCATGCCTAGTCTTAGGGGAGACCATCCTTGGTTTGGATAATAGGAAGGCCAACCGTGAGCTTCCTTATCTGGGAAGTCCTGTCATTCTGCAGGTTAGAATTCGACCGTTTTTTTTTGTTTTTTTTTCTCTTTTTTTTTTGTTTTTTTTCTTGATCGACATATGGTTGTTAATTCTCATCCCCTTTTGCAGGTTTGGCTGATGGAATGGCTGCGGCTGATCGAGCCCCCAGTTAATGGGCAAGGATATCACGCTCGTTCAATTGCAATGAGAACTATGCTGTACATGGTGGACTTCACTCGGGTATGCAACTACTGGGAAAATAAGTTGAAGAGTGAAGGTGGCCCCTTGATTCGATGGATTGTGCCATGGTGGCATATCAGGTCAGTTACTGGAGTCTCATCTTTAGATCTGACACGGTCAGTTCGTGTCCCTGGCTTGGAATTCATGATTTGCATTTTTTCTGAGAGATTGATGAGGCAAGTGGGCCTTAAGCAGTAAATTCCAAAGCTAGATACTGTTCCCCAAATGGCCTTGGCACATACTTTGGAGTCTTGTAGGGAGTGGGTACATCGGTGGGCCCAGAGGAAATGTGATTCATACCAGTTCCTATTGGCTCCTTATGGGTATCTGACTCATATCTGCAATGGAGAAAGGCTGGCACTCCTGAAGATCGTGAGGAGCTGAGGAAGCACGAGCCCGTGGACTATAAGATCCGTGAAGTAGCAAAGGAGAACCAAAAGAACTTGACCGAAGAGGAAAAAGAGGCCGGATTCCGAGTCGTTCGTCCATTGAAGAAACCGAAAACCGCCTCTGCCGAGAAGATGGTGATAGATCGAAATGGTAAGACTAGACCACGAGAACAACCGTTGGTGATTAGGTCGGAGATAACGCAAGAGCATCCGACTCGCGGTCGAGACTAGAAGTATGATAAGGGTGACAAAGGCAAATGAAAAATGGAATAATAGCCTTAGTTATTTATTATCGTATTATTTATTATTATTATTTAAAGTGTAATAAACGGCGGGTTTTTAGAACCTAGCCTAGCATTTATTTTCAGCATTTATATTTTATATGTATTTGGCATATTGTTATTATTTATGGAACAAAAATGAATACAAGATATATCAGTTAAGAAACTGTTATGATTTTTTCTTTTACTTATCCTTGTCGAATTTCAAATGCAAATGCAAATGTCCTTCTATTTATATTTTAAAATAATGGGTTGTATCCTGTGAAAGATTGCCTACGTATTCATTAAAAAAATGAAATCAAACCCTGTGCGTAGTTCGAGTAAATGTAAAAGAATAATTGTTCGAAGCAAGAGCTTGTAATGAACGTTAGAAAACAATAAGCATGTGCTTTACTTACTCCTAAAGAAGTGCAATTTAATTTTTATGATATGAGGACGACGAAATGTCGAAATGCAGAAGCAGGATGATATAAGCTTTTATTTCAGCAGGCCAAGGGCCATGAGCGGCACATGAGTGTTACACGAGGCGTGTTTTTGTCCTATGCTAAGGGTAATATCGTTTCAGTTGGTCTAGGTTGGTTGGGTTAGCAAATTCATTCCCACCTAGGTCTGTAATCCTAACCGCACCCCCTGAGAGTATGGACTTGACTAAGAAAGGTCCGGCCCAGTTAGGTTTAAACTTTCCTAGTGGATCGACAGGTAGGAGAGCTCCGACTGATTTGAGCACTAAATCTCCTTCTTTGATGTTCCTAGGCTTAACCCGTTTATTAAAGGCTCGTTTGATACGCGCCTGATATGTCTGCACATTATGTAATGCGCGCAACCTTCGATCGTCCAAGAGAAAAAGTTCGTCATATCTATCTCTCTTCCAATCAGCTTCTGGCATTTGACTTTTTAATATAATGCCATAAGTCAAATAGAAAGGAGTAGCCCAGTTGGCGTCCTAACTAAATTACGATATCCCCACAACGCAAAGGGTATTTTCCTGGGCCAATCGCGATAATTGTTGATCATTTTCTTGAGGATCATGACGACATTCTTGTTAGCTGCTTCTACCACGCCATTAGTTTGAGGTCTATATGGGCTTTCTTCTTCATCTGTAAGGAGGTGTATGTAGGCCGGTTCTGACCGTCGTTCGATGCATAAAGGCATTTCAACCATGTTGTCTGGCATATTGATCAAAGATGCAAAACTTGCAAGAGCATCTGCAAATTGATTCTCTTCACGAGGTAGGTGTAGATAAGTGACCTGATCGAAGAATTGGGCGACTTGATCTATCCTAGCCTGATAGGGTGCCAGACTTTCACATCAAATTTTCCAAGATCATGTAACTTGGTTAATAATCAAGGATGAGTCTCCGTGAACTCGAAGATTCTTGATGCCTAAACTCACTGCTGCTTGTTGATCAATGAGGCAAGCTTCATACTCTGCTGCATTATTTGTCACCTCGAAGTCGAGTTTGACAGAAAGTGGTGTATGCTCGCCTTCGGGAGAAATGAGCAACACTCCTATTCCAAATCCTCTTAAATTCGATGCCCCATCAAAATAAAGGTCCCAAGAGTCTATACTGGTCTGTAGGATGTCCTCGTATTGAAATGACCATGTGTCTATTTCTTGGGTGTCGTTGATAGGATTATCTGCGAAGAATTCAGCAACGACGTGCCCATTGATGACTTTCAAAGGTACGTACTTGAGATCAAACTCTGAGAGCATTAAGGTCCATCTTGCTAAACGTCCGTTGAGGACGGGTTTCTCGAAGAGGTATTTGACGGGATCCATTTTAGAATACACCTTGACAGAATAGCTAAGCATGTAGTGGCGTAGCTTCTTTGTTGCCCACACAAGAGAGAGGCATGTCTTTTCGAGAGGTGTATACTTACATTCGTACTCCAAAAACTTCTTACTAAGGTAGTAGATAGCTCTTTCTTATTTTCCAATGGTCTGCGCGAGCATAGCCCCCATGGCCGTTTCGGTGACTGTGAGATACAAACCAAGAGGTTGATCTCGTTGGGGAGGCATTAGCACTGGTGGTTTGGCCAATATCTCCTTAATCTTGTCAAACGCCTTTTGACAGTCGTCGTCCCATATGGTATGATTTTTTTTCTTTAGCTTTTTGAAAATAGGTTCGCAGATCATAGTGAGTTTCGATATGAATCGACTTATATACTGCACTTTGCCTAGAAATCCTCTAACCTCCTTTTCTGTTTTGGGTTGTGGCATTTTAAATAAAGCTTTGATCTTGGATGGATCAATTTCTATCCCTCTTTGGCTGACTACATATCCTAGAAGCTTGCCTGGTGTGACTCCGAACGCACATTTCTGAGAGTTGAGCCTCATGTTGTACTTGCGCAGTCTTAGGAAGAATTTGCGAAGGTTATCGATGTGCCCTTTTTTATCCTTGGATTTGACAATCATATCATCTACATATACTTCTACTTCTTTATGCATTATGTCATGTAGTAAAGTGGTCGCAGTGCGTTGGTATATAGCTCCAACATTGATTAGCCCAAACGGCATAACAATATAACAATATGCGCCCCACTGAGTGACGAAGGCTGTCTTATGCATATCTTCTATGGCCATCTTGATCTGGTTATACCCTGCATACCCGTCCATGAAGGATAACAACGCGTAATCTGCTGTATTATATACCAGTATGTCGATGTGTGGTAGAGGCAAGTCGTCCTTGGGACTCGCTCTATTCAAGTCTCTGAAATCAACAGAAACCCGGATTTGCCCATCCTTTTTGGGTACGGGGACTATGTTAGCTTCCCAGTCTGAATACTCGGTAACTTTAATGAAACCGGCTTTGAATTGCTTATCGACTTCTTCTTTAATCTTAAGAGCCCACTCGGTCCTCATCCGATGGAGCTTCTGTTTTACATGTTTGAAACCTGGTTTGATTGGAATGCGATGTTATACAATATCCCTGTCGATCCCCGACATGTCCTTGTAAGACCAAGCGAAAACGTCCTTGAACTCATGTAGGAGGTCGATGAAATTGGCCCTTTCAGTTGGGTCTAAGGTCGTCCCTATCCTAAGTTCTTGGGGTTCTAGTTCGGTCCCTACGTTGATGGGTTCGGTGTTTTCTATAACTGGTGCCCCTTCCCACTCTTGTAGTATCTCTTTGATTATATAGGGAGGTAATTCAACTGAGTTTGGGTCAGGGTCATCCTCATTATCATCGTAAATAGAATTGCATTCAGAAAAACACAAGGAGTAAGCAGAATCAGATTTATTCATATTAAATTTTAAAAGAGCTGAAACAAAGAAGCCATCTGTTCAATAGTCAGTGGCGGTAAAGGGACAGCTGTTGGGACATTTCCCAAGCTGCCGTTACTATGTGATGCTAAGCTAAAAGAAACAATGGGATGAGGAGTGACGACATAAGAAGATTCTCTAGCTACTTCTCTAGACTCTGACTCCGACTCTGACTCGAATTCATTGTCTTCAGGTTCTCTTTTGAACATTTCTCCTTCTCCAGCAGTGACATTGAAGAGCTTCCCTTGGTTGTTGGTCCATTTGATTGGCTTTCTCCATCCTTTCTGCTAATTTGAGCTGGTGTCAGTGATCAATGCTGTGGGGTTGAAATGGTCATCTTAAAGTATCATGGTAATGATCTCATCATGCGCAGGTCTGACGAATCGGTCTTCTCCAGTGTAATACTACGGTTTTATGAGTCTATGGGTACTCTATAGAGTGGGTCTTACTCTGTCGAGTAAGTATGTTTTTATACGAAACAGTAGTCTGTCTGATGGGTACTCGATCGAGTATGTATGGCACTCGATCGAGTAAGGGGCACTCGATCGAGTAAGTTACTTACTCGATCGAGTAAGTTGGTCTTACGGGTTATTTTAGCCGGGTTTTGTTAATAACGCGTGATTAGTATAAAAGGATTCCGTCACCTTTCTTAACCAGTTTTTACTTTTCTAAAATCTTTCAAGAGAGAAAAAGAGTTACGTAGTTCTCCTTCTTCGCGTTGTTAGCAAATCCCAAAGGCTAAGGTGGTCGGATCGTCGTGTTCTTTACGCCGTTGAGTTCGTCGCGTCAAGGGTAAGATCCTTGTATAGCTTTTATGTTATTTCATTGAGTTTGGTTAAAACCCTAATTGGGTAATTTGGGGGTTTTGGGGAGTATTTTTGATGTTAGATTGTGATTGTATGATTGTATGTTTGATAGGAAGTAATTTCAGTGAAGGGCGATGTTGATTAGCTGATTGTGACCGTTTGTGGTGATTGCTGTTCCAGGTAGGGTTTCCCTACTCAGTATTAGTTCCATAATGTGTGGTGATTGTGCCGTAATTAGTGATTGTTGGTTGATTCAGACGGTTGTGGTTTCATATTGTTGATTGTTTCAGACGGTTGTTGATTTTGTATTGTGATTACTGTTTGATTGTCTGTGTTCTTCGGGGTGCGTCCCTGGCTGAGTGGAGTCACTTGTGGGAGTGGCTTCACGCCCTTGATTCGCCTTCTGTGGAACCCGCCACAGAAGGGATGTGCACATTAATGAACATGGGTTTATCGCTCGATGGAGATGAGCGGGGCTTAGGTGGCACTACTACAATTTAAGGCTACGAGAACGCCTCTAAGAGAACGGTTGATAGCGGAACTGGTCTCTTTGTTATAAATTAACAAAGATAACGGTTGTTTCTTCCAACCGTGCTCGTAAATTAACAAAGAGAACGGTTAGGTTTGACCAACCGTCTTAAAAGAAATAAGAGACCGGTTAATATTTAGAACCGTTCTCCTTGAAAAACAAAGAGCACAGTCCCTCTTTATCAACCGTTCTATTTGTTAATTTGTAAATCCTAAATAATATCGAACTTCACCGCACATACAACTTCCATTGCTTTCTTTCGAACACCAACAATCCAACCTTCTTCTCTTCATTACCCAAACCTGGTGAACACCAATCTCATCCACGCAAACACCACCCATTATTGCTCCTCGCCTCGGCGAGTCTCGATCAGACTCCATCGCGACACCCCATCCACCTCGACGAACCCTTCAATCGCACAAGTTCGAAAAGCACAGGTTTCTGGATTATCGCCATTGAAGTCGTCACTGGAAATGGATGCAGGTTATTTTTGTTTCCTCTTAATCGTTCATAATGAGTCTCATCTTAAATCATGGGTACTAATACTACTTGTTATCAAAATCGCCAGTTTCCGACTTTCCATTTGCTATCAAAATCGATTTGGGAATTCAGGTATATTTCATCATCTAGGTATTCGATTTTCAGTTTTGGATATATATTTGAGGTCTAATTGAATTATAGGTTGGCCGTCACTGCCAACAACGGCGAGACAACAATGACGAAGCAACATCTCTTTCTCCCAATTTAGATCTATTTTTATCTGCTTTTAGTATTGTTATTGTTATTTTATTTTAAATTCTTAGATTTAAGTGTAGAATTTGTTAGATTTTATTTTAAAATCTTACTTTAGTTGATTTTATATAGGATTGTTGCATAGTTCCGTAGTTGTATTTTTGGTTTAATGCGAGAGGATGGACTGTGAACTGTGAAAGGCTTCACTGGATCTTGTATGCTTGTTATTATTACAATAGTTGTAGCATTAGTATCTGAATATGATTAGTTTACATTTTCAATTGGTTACTCCAATAAGATTTTTGCTCTTCCATTCACATTCTGCTACCAAATTTTCCTTATAAATGCGAAAACTCAATCTTCAGGGAATTCTTACAGGAGTTGCCATTGTGCATCGTTACTCTCTGAAGTTTAACGTTTATAATTGAATTTGTTATTGATTTGCCTACAGGAAGCGGTTGCAGATGATGATGTTGGTGATTTGGATCTCTTTGGTGATGAACTGAGGAAGACAAGGCTGCTGCTGAAGCAAGAGAGGCAGCTAAGAAGGCATCTGCCAAAAAGAAAGAGAGTGAGTTTCTTCTTTATTACGAAGTCACTACTACAATTTTAGGCTAAGAGGACGCCCCTTAGAGTACGGTTGGTGACGGGACCGTTTTGCATCGGTCAATAAATTTGGCGCCATTAATAATAACATAAATAGGGCGGTTAATAGAGACACCCGTCTTCGTTGTAAAAGTAACAAAGACGGTTGGTCATTAAAACCGTCCTCTTATTAATAAATAAGACGGATATTACCACGACCCGTCTTCTTATTTTTTAATAGCGATGATTAAAATTCCCAACTACGCATATCCCCATCCTTGCTCCCCCTCTAGCTTATTCAAACACACACTCATCATTATACCCTAGCATAACCACCATCAACGCCTCTCGTTACCACCATCACCGCCTCTCGCTACCACCAGCCCGCCTCGGAAATCACCCCTCGCAAATCACCACCACCACCACTGGTAATGTAAGTCGAAGAATACATATATGCACTTTAGCATTATTATTCCACAACAGTTATTCCCTTTATCAATCCAACGCAATTAATTTATACACATCGAAAGCTCGTTGATTAATAACATCATCTTTTTCTTGTCACACTTAATTTGAATTACAGTGCATGGATGGCAGATAAACCAAGTAGAGCACTCGTCTTATACGGTTATGGCGTAGCTCCTCTAATCAAACCATGTCACTCACATCTTCATGAGGTTGCATCCAGAGGTTGTTGTGGTTTCTTAGCCCTTGATAATTCCTCTCTTCTTATTCAGGTTAATCTCCTATTTATCACCTTTTTTACTTTAATCTATTGCATTTCTTATTGAATTGATCAATACCCATTATCAAAGTTTGAATCTTTTGTCTGATTTTGTGTTTATTTCAATGTGGATGATCCATTTTAGTTATTTTGGTTTCTGGGCTTTTTGAATATTTCAGGAAGTTATACTGAATGAGTTTTGTGTGGCTTGTGAATTGGATTGACGGTATGGTTATAATGGTTGATTATTTGCATTAGTAAAGGGGTTTTTGCATGTTAACATCTCCTGATTGTTCATGGTTATAATGGTTGATTACTTGCAGTCTATGTCCCTGCTTGTACCTATGAAGGTGACAATGTTTGTGTTGTTACTTTAGGTACTACCTATTGGTTACCATGTTTTCAATTATTTCCTTCCCTCCTATCTCCAACACCCCACACTTCACGTTGCTCTTCAATGCAACTTTCATCTTGGGTCATCCTGAAAAACATCTTTATACATGGGGAAAGTTACTTGGGTAATTTTTCCTGGTGGTATTTGTTTGGTTGGCCATAATACGAGATCTGACCTTTAAGGACTAGTGTTGATGTTAATGTTACCCATTCTCGAGTATAAAGCCAAACTTAAATCTGCATTTAGGAATAAGAATATGAATTGTCAGATTTATGGCTGATTATGGCTTGCGAAGAAGTGAAGTTAGTTCTAGATCATAATGCATTTATCTTCTCTTTTACTCTTAGGTTGCTCGATTTTTGATGAAGATCGTATCTAAACTAGGATTTGGGAACCCACCTATACGTATGGTTGCTTATATGGGCAGGGTAAAAAATCTGATGCAGACTCGTTGTATTATTCAGAAAGGTATGAAATGCTCTTTCTCCTTACTAATTACCAGTTAACATTGGTAACTTACGGATAAGTGTCTTTCTTTGGTAAGTCTAGGCAACATAGCTCTATCTTTTTAGTTTTTGTCCCTTCCTGGTGTTATTCAGGCCCTTATTGTTGTGCCTCTTTCCTTGCAGCTGAGGGTTGGTTAAACCTGACGTCATAATTGAGGCTTTGCGGAGTTCTCGGCCGATCTAGTAGGGGCTGCTTTGGCTCAATGCCAGCTTATAGTCGTTTCCCAGTGAGTAACTACTTAGATCGCTAATCGCAACCTCTTATGCGTTCATTATGTATACACTTTAAGAAATTGCAATTTTATCATAGATTTACATTAGTCGATTAAGTAGTGTTATTTCAAAACAATTGCTGTTTTGTTTTCATTTTTTGAGTCTTTGGGTTTGCGTTTTGATGTAGGTGTATAGAGTGTGCTGCGTCTCAATTTCAGTTTTCTGGTTGTACAGTCAGAAATACTACCGTTATTTTTTGTAAGACTTTTTTCCAAAGTTCCATGTTTGTGTTAATTAGGGAGTTGGTGCTGCTAGCTTAGTCAGTTTTTCTTTTTGCGGATGCGGATGCGGATGAGATATCAGTAAAAGCTTACCTTTATACATTCAGTTATTGAATCGCCATGTCTGAGGATGGTATTAAATCTTCTGGAAATGCTCACATATGATCGGTATTTCGTGTTGCAGAACATATAAGGTTCCTCAAGCAGCTGTGATCCCTAATTTTCACATTCCGATGTGCAGTTTTGAAGTTAAAAACAGGTAACTTGCTTTTTGTGAGTCTACTTTTTTTAAATAAAATCGTGGGCTGTATCTATATTATGCGTGAAGTTGTTTGCCAAAGAGTTGGGAATAATTTATGCTCTAGAAGGCTATATTTTTTAGGTGTATGTGCAAGAATATGATTAAAGAAAGATTTTCATATTTTATGTATCTTAGCAGAAACAATTGGTAAGTTAGCTGGTAATGTTAAAAAATTTCACTAATTTGCTGTGGTATGTGGTACGCTCATTGTAAATTTATATAGTCGTATAGGAACTTGTATTTCATGACTACCTTTCATGTGGTTTAGGATCCAAAGATGCTCAAAATAAAAAATTGAAGCCAATGAATTAGTTGAAGTCGGCCGGAGCAATGCAAGGGAGTTTATGGGTGAGAAACTAGAAGCTAGGAGAATCCTCAAAGTATGTATTTGTTTTCTTGTAGCGCAGAACCTTTTCTGGTATATCTGGTATTTGAATGATGATTAATCTACATATGGCATCATCTCTAAGTTTTGAGTGTTGTTCAGGGAGAAAGGACATTAAAGCCGAGTTCAATGTGATGGCCTCTGCTCTATCGAAAGAAATGGGAATGGTGGAGGCTCATTTAAGTCATTGGAAATATATTGCTCAAGAGTCCCTGTCTTTATGTGAACAAACAGTTTCTCATAAAGCATTACTGAGTGAGAGAAGGTATTGTTTGGCTTAGGTTTATTAGAGAATCCCAGTAGCTGTCTAGCCGATGTTCTTATGGTGCTTTGCTCCTTGCTTTTCATGCAAACATATGTTGGTAGTAACAAGTTTAATTCAATAGGAAGGTTTCTATTTTGTATTTTGTATTTTGTATTTTTTTCTATAGGATTTGTCCTAATGGTTCAAATTAAATCGGAAGGTTTTTGTGTAAAAATTGCTAGAGTTTCTGAATTGTAACAGGTTTAATTCTTATGAGCTATACAATTCAATCATGTAGGGTTACGATAAAAATAGATTTTTTTTTTAAAAAACAAAATTAACAACCAGGACGGTTAGTACCATCACAACTGTTCTCTTTGAAAAGGTAGAACTAAGGCGCCAAAAAATCTAAAATTCTAACAACGAGAACGACCTTATCAAAGAGACCGGTTCTTATATGCAACCGTTCTGTGTGTTATATCAAAGAGAACGGTTGTGGAGCTCGGCCATTCTGATTGTTGTTACAAAGAGACCGGGTTGACTTGATTTCAACCGTTCTCTTATATCAAAGAGAACGCTTGGCCACAGGACGGTCCAAATTGCCTATAAGAACGGTTAGAGACCGTTCTCTTTGATCATTTTTGTAGTAGTGTGGGAACGGCTGCGGTCCCCCACTGGTGGCGAGGAGTATCTGTTGCGATGGGTACTCTGGCAGGGCTACACACTTTAGTGTGTAGTCAGTTATGAGGTGATTGGAGATGGAGACTGGGATTGTGTGTGAGATGTTTGTATGATTGTTTCAGTGTGGCTCTGATGTGTAATTAGTACTGACCCCGTTTAAATATTTTAAAAACTGTGGTGATCCATTCGGGGATGGTGAGCAGTTACTGAGCAGGTATGTTATGACGCGTATGGGATAGCTGAGATGAGTCATCACGTGGCAGTTAGAAGTCTTCCGCTGTGTCAGACGATGTTTTATAGTTTTGACAGTTTTATCAGTAGACCGTCTGAGAACCTTGTATTTCAGTTTAACAGTTTTGGTTCTAAACATGTAATCACTTTAAACTATATTGTTATTCAAATTATGTTTCTTCATTGTCATTTGGTTATCATTGTCTCGGATAACCGAGATGGTGACGTTCTCATACCTTAAGTGGCTCTGGTAAGGCACTTGGAGTGTGGGGGTGTCACAAAGTGGTATCAGAGCGACGATCTTGAAACCTGTATTCAATGAACCTAATGAACATAGAGAGTCAAAATAAAATGAACCCGGGGTAGAAGTTATAGGAGCTAATGCAAAGACTTGGGAGACGTCCTAAAGTCGCGAACTCACCCTACAATTTTGAACCGGTCACCATGGGATATAAGCCGGGATCGCTATGTGTTTATCTTGTGAATTGTGTATCTTTTTAGCAAAGTGTGGTATAAATCGGTGGATGTATGTATCTAGAGAATGGGGAATGTGTAGAGAAAGATGATAATGAGGTGATGTTATACATTATTGATTGAAAGCATGATAGTTGTTTTACGATATGGCATTATGGAAATACGGAAAGAAAATTTGTTTGGTTTGAGTTATACATAGAGTTATGTATATATATATATATATATATATACATATATATATATATACATATATATATATATACATATATATATATACATATATATATATATATACACACATATATATATACATATATATATATATACATATATATATATATACATATATATATATATACATATATATATATATATATACATATATATATATATATGTGTCGTTGGTAGTGTTGTACGAGTTTATTTAGCTGAAAGTTTGAGTAAGAGCATGAATAATTGGTGGAAAAAGATGAATAAGTGTTGCATGAAAATATGATTTATGATAAAGCATGTTGTATGATGGAAGAAATTTTATAATGTTGTTATGCTAGTAACATGTGAATAGGAGACTTGATGTTATAATTTTTTGATTTTATTTACGTAAAGTTATAGAATAAAAACATATAGGTAATACATGCTTGGTAAGTTGAATGATGTATGTGCATAATGGATGTTGTTGCTTGGCTTTTGAAGATAGTAACATGTGGTTAGCGATACTGATTTTATGAGTATTGAGTTGTTTTTGTCTACCTTGTTGTTGTTTAAGTTGTTTGGAAGTAAATATCAAGTAGTTATGTTTTTCGATTATAGAGAGGTTGTCTTTAAACTGTTATAAATTGAGATGTATAAATGATTTTAATGTGATTCCAATTGGAGGTGATAGCTTGTTCGTTTACGATTCTAACGATAGGTCACACGCCCAAAACGACCAAGAAACAAGCGAGTTATGACCGTTTTACGAAAATTGGACAGTGCTGAGAAATGCGTAGGGTACTCGATCGAGTGGCCCTCACTCGATCGAGTGCACCTCTTGGTACTCGATCGAGTAATTCTTACTCGATTGAGTAGCCCTGGTACTTTGTTTTACGTGCTTCTGACTTTCACCTACTCGATCGAGTAACTCACTTACTCGATCGAGTGGCCTGAACTCGATCTAGTGACCCCTGTTTTGGGTCATATGCTTTTGAATTCCGTTGCATATTATGTTTAATTCACAGGTGTTATTTTGCTTCTTTATGCATTATTTTACATGTATGTTGGTCCTGATGCGTAAGTTACCCAATCTTATGGTGTAGTGAGTGGCACCTATGGTGAGTATGAGTTCGGTGGAGAGGACATGAGTTATATGTGGTTGCGATAGATAGTGGAAAAAGAAAAGGGAAGATCGGTATGGCTTATTGAGGCATGGAGCATGCGTTGTGGGATACGGTGAGAGATATGGTTGTGTGTTGAGTAATGTAAAAGTAAGTGAGTGTGGGCAAGGGATGATGTGCGTCTAAGGAACGTGAGAATGAAGAGATTGAAAGGAAGGATGTGGATAGTAGCAACTTGAGATGCGTAAGGAATTATGGAGGGAGATGGTTAGGAATTGTGTTGGATAAGAATATATGTAATGAAAGGTTGTTTTAGAGGGATTGAGAAGAGTGACATATAGTGAACTAGTGGAGACATGTCGCGACGTGGATTTGCAGATAGTGAGTGGGTTTGGGAATTTGTATTATCAAGAGGTGGAACTAATGTGTGATTTCCTTGGGCAACTAACGGTATGAAATGAATTTTGATTTCCAGAGATGTAAAAGGGGAGAAGCAATTGTTTGAACAGTAAACGTTGATTCTATGGATGGATTAGTGGTAAGTGTGAGTGATAGCATAATAAGAGAATATCTATGGTAAGAAAGCGTGAGATGATATCGATATGAAATAATGAGATCTGAGTTTTGGAGCAATGAGAAGGTTACCGGAGCACTAAAGAGTTAGGTAGAAGTAATAAGGAGTTGAATGGTTAATTGCTTTTATCGAGTGTAAAAAGAAAAGAATGAGGAGAATAAAACTAGGAAAATGTTCACCGGAGTTATGTGATATAAAAGTAAGGAATCGTCGAGATGTATGATACTATCATGAGGATTTGAGTTAACAGTTATATAGGAGTTCCAGGACGACATGATAATCATGAGTTTCGAGGAATTAAGGAAAGTAAAAAGCGGGGTAAATAATTTGCACGATATGAGATCTTGGTGGTGAGTTGGGTGACGATATAATTAAGGATAGTATTGGAAATAATGTTGAGGTAATTTATTTGATGGGTTTGATGTTCGTTATTTGGGATGTTAACCAAAGATAGGAAAGAAACCGTGATGTTTAGAGTTGAGTGTAAGAGGCTTGATATCCGAACGATGGTAGTGTTGAGGAGTTGTCACTAATGGTTAATGGTGATGATAAATATGAAAGATGGCCATTCTAAAGAGGTTGATTTTGTAGAAGACCCGATTGATGTGTATGGTTGCGAGGAAGTATAAGATGTTGTTATAGGAGGTGGTTGCTAGTAGTTGAGTATTAATGGTATGGTTATGTTTGGCATAAGGTGGTGGTTATGCGAGTGGGGGAATATGTTATGAGAGGCATATGAGTTAAGCTCGGACGACAGGTAACCTTGATCGAGTGGTAACTTACGTGATCAGGATTGACTAGTTGGATGTGATTATGGGTCTATGATGTGTATAAACGTTTGTGTGAGGTTCTAACCTCACGACAAGTTGTATGGTGTGATAGTCGTAAAGTTGTTATCCGAATGTTCTGTAATATATGTTGGATACGGTAATCTAATGAAATGATGTTCAAAAGTGATAGTTTGGGTGATCTGGCATGGCTAGTTATACTTGTAGGTGTATTCATGATATATGTTTATTCCGTGAAAAGATATGGACGATGTTCATGAGATTCCTGTCTATTTATTTCGTATAATATATTGTGTTGTGATCTAGTAAAGCAGTCTTGAGTAAGTTTTATTGTCCGAAAAGTTATTCTAAGTCAGTGTTTATGGGAATTGTATGTAGTTGTGATGTCTATCGAAGTGGTTGTTGTGCCTCGGGTGGTGATCCGGGCATGGTATTTCGTGTTGTGATGCGGCTGTTTTCGCGCTGCGGTGCGGCTGTTGGTGGCGGTGTTGTGATGTCGTCACCGATTGTGGTGGAGTAGGCGAGATGATTATGATACGAGTTCTCAAAAGTACATATCAGTTATACATAATTGTTGTTTTGTTTGTTGTTGTTTCCTATGAGTTTCAGTTTGGGCAGATAGACTTGTTTTGTTTGTTGATGTTTCTTACCAGTTTCAGTTTGAGAATGAGGGTAGAGTATGATATAAAAGAGAGTTGTATATGTTTTCGTTGTGTCATGGTATAGTAATATTCTGTTGATGGGCCACAGTTGTGAGAAGTTGTTATAGTAATTTTGACCTTGTTTTAAGATGAGGAATCGATAGACACAGTCATGAGTCATGACAAGTGATTTGTGGAACATGTGTTGTACTGATCTGGACGCTGCAGGTGGTTCATAATCAGATTTTGGGATAGTGAGTGTAGGGTGTTGGGAATTAGTGTCATGTTAAGTTATGTATGAGTTTTACGGTAATGAAAGAAAAGAACTTGAGGATCTAGTGTGAGTGTATGTAATAATTATAGATCATCAGGTATGAGTATGGAGATAGGTGCAGGTATACAGGATTATGTCATTTTTGCAGTAATAGGGAACAATTGAAGTTTTGGTTAAGCTAAAGATTTTGAGGTATAGGTTAGGTGGTGTGACGAGTGAATTGAAGTATGAGAGTTGTTTAAGTAAGAGAGCCTTAGATATATGCATGGCGAGTGTTTAGATTATAGGTGGTTATCTTTGACATGCGGTGGTAATGAGGATAATGAGAAGATATAGCTAGGATTTAGTATTAGCGAGTTACGAGGAAGAATGTGACATTAAATCGTCGAGTAACATGATTTGCCGTAAAATAATTGTTGTTTGAAAAAAAAAATGGGAGAGAAAGCTAGAGAGAGAAAAGATTTAAAATTCATGACCTGGGAAAATCTTTTCCTGCAAGCAACATGACGGCGCTCAAACACTCACAAAACCGTTTTACTCCATTGAATTCAACCATTAAATCTTCATTAAATTCAGCTAAAGCTTCGTTAATGCACTCTACTACAAATAGTGTTCCTAAAGTTGGTAACTTTCCTCGTCCTTCATCATCAGATACTGGTAGAACTAGGGCTATGAATGATATACATGGAACCCCTGTCCTGAATTTGACTGAAGGAGAGACCGTTCAACCTGATAGCTGGTATGTTAGGCATGGGGGGAAGGATATTCCAGTTATGGAGCCGATACTTGAAGAGGAGGAAATACCAGATTTACTTCAATTTACAGCAGATGATATTAAACCTGAGGTAGATTTCTGGTGTCACTCTGTTATGTGTTATATTTTGGGTGCTAACCCACCTTGGGATATTGTTGAGGATTGTGTCTATAATATCTAGAGTCAGTTTGGTATTGATAGGGTTTCGTTCCTTGATAATGGTGTGTTTATTGTAAGATTGACTAAGAAATCTGGAAAAGATGCCTTACTAAAGTCTGGTTATTATATGTTTGATAATAAGCCTGTTATTGTTAAATAATGGGAACCGGATATGGAATTAATTAAGGAGAAGGTTGCAGTTGTCCCTGTTTGGATAAAATTATATGGGATTCCTTTGAAGTTTTGGGGCAAATGTTTACCACAAATTGCTGGGCTTGTTGGGAATTATGTTAAAATGGATATTGAAACTCAGGATAAAGTTAGACTCAGTTATGCCAGGGTAATGTTTGAGTTGCCTATGGATCAGGAATTGATTGAGAGAGTCAAATTTTTGGATGAGTCTGGTAACTTGGTGACTGTCAGAGTTGAGCATGGATGAAGACCTATCTCTTGCTCTAGCTGTAATGGAATTGGGCATAACTCGGCTCAATGCAGGAAACCTAACAAGAGGAAGACTAAGGCTCCCTCTGTTAAGAATCCTCCTAAACAGCAGAAAGTATGGAGGCCCCTGCAAAAACCACAGAAAGAACCTGAAGAGATTGTGACCCCTCCTTCTCTGTTACCTGCAAATTTCCCTCCTTTGGCTACTGTTAGAGCTACTCCTACCATCAAATCCACACCAGCTAAGCAAATCATGCATATGAATAGGCAAGATGGGATTGTTGGAGTAAGATTGTCTAGGAGATTTAGTCCTTATACATTCATGGATGCCTTAAAGAGTAACTCTGCTGCTCAGGGGGGAGTAGTAGAGAGTGGAAAGGACCCCCCTAACCCTGATATTAATGCATAGTCTGGGTTTTTGGAATGTACGGGGTCTAAATGACCTGAATAAGCAGAAAGTGGTGAAATGGTTTATGCACAATAATGGGGTGGGTTTATTTGGTTTATTGGAAACTAAACTGAAACCTGGTAGTCTATTGAAGAAGAATACCTCAATTTGTGATGGATGGAGTGTCTCCACTAACTGCAGTTGGCATAAGGGTGGTCGGATCTGGGTGTTTTGGAAGCCTCATCTTTTTGATATTCAATTTTTATCTTATAGTGCTCAACATATTCATATGTTGGTTCATTCTCAAATTGACAACAAGAAATTTCATCTCACTTTCATTTATGCTTTTAATGATCTGAATGGGAGACTTGAACTGTGAAATTTTTTGAAGAAGTTTTCTGAGGACTGGCATGACCCTTAGCTTTGGTTGGGTGATTTTAATACTGTCCTCAGTCCAGTTGAGAGATTGGGTGGGAGCACATCTGATGTGGGGGTTCAGATTATAACAGATTATAATCTGTGCTGAATACTTTGCACAACTACTGGGCTTCCATATTTTTGATCCCTAAGGGTGTTGTCAAGAGAATAGAGGGTATTTGCAGAAATTTTCTCTGGTGTGGGGGTTCAGATTATAACAGGGCACCTTTGGTGGCATGGCATCATGTTTGTTGTAGTAAAAAAGAAGGTGGTCTGGGTATTAAAGATGATAGGGTGTGGAATATAGCTAGTGTGGGAAAGCTAGTGAATTGGATTTATACAAAGGCTGACAGGTTATGGGTCCTTTGAATTGATCATGTCTATATTAAAGGTGCTGATTGGACTGCTTATCATCCTCCTCCTGACTCCAATTGGAACTGGAGGAATATTTGCAGGGTTAAAGATCTTTTAGTAGGTGGATATCAGGATAATTGTTGGACTGGTTCAACTGGTGAATACACTGTCAGTACTGGATACCATTGGTTACAGGATCCACACACTCCTATCCTTTGGTATCAGGATGTTTGGGATCCCTGGGTTCTTCCCAAACATGCTTTTGTTGGTTGGTTGATTCATAGGGCAGCCTTGAACACTAGATCTAAGATGTTTAAGCTGGGCCTAAGTGTTACTGCTAGCTGTGTTCTGTGTGAGATGAGGGAGGAGACACATGATCATCTTTTTTGGGAATGTGCCTACTCCTCACAGGTGATTGCAGGTTTGGAACAATGGTTGCAGCGGAAGCTTAATACTCCTTCTAGCTCCATGTCTAAGGTGCAAAGAAGAATTTGTAGGGTAGTCAAGATGGCTGCCTGGTATACTCTCTGGATGCAAAGGAACACTGCTCGTTTTGAGCTTACTCTTTGCAGGCCTGAGAAGTTGACTCAACAAATTCAGAATCAGGTGCATGGTCGAATTGTAGGAAAGTTAAATGATTGTATCATGCCAAGGGATTGTAATTGGCTAAGTAATATTAATATTCGATGTCCTTTTTGTACTTAGTCTATTTTGAGAGTGGAGTCTTGTAATAGTTTGGGTTGTAAAACTTCTTTATTATTAATCAAAAAAACTCACATTCTACCATAAAAAAAAGAGTTACGAGGAAGTAACATTTGTCATAAGCGGAGTAGGATGCGATAAAAGAGAGTTTCATGGTTGTGCATGTTGTAGTATATTTGGAAGAAGAGTGTTGGTGTAGCATAGAGGATGAATCTTTGTTGTGATTGATTTTATTAAAGGTCATGGCCGTGCTTGTAGTAGTGTGATGTCTAGGAGTGCGAGAATATTTGGATAGTGTTGACAGTTAAATGATGATGATTATGAGTTCGATAGTTTTGGCTGTTGGACGACGATGTTTAGGAGTGTGAGTAAACTTCGAGGACGAAGTTCCTTTTAAGGGTGGTAGAATGTAACACTCCGTTTGATTTTCATGAGTGTCTTGATATTGGATTTCCTAGTGGATGACATGTTACAGAGCTAGCAGCGTTTGTGGACGGTAGTTGGTAATGTATGGAATTAGTGTCGAGAGAGATATAATGTAGTTGATACGATATCGTGAGCCATGTTGTGGATATAGGAATAGTTGGTGGAATTGGTGTTACGAGTTCATGTCTTGTAGGTTGGAGTTTTGTTTTGAGTTCTTAGTTGCGTGGTTGTGTCTTGATCGAGTTAGTATGATTGTTTTTGAGTATGGGTTGAACTTCGGGGACGAAGTTCCTTTTAAAGAGAGAAGACTGTAATACTACGGTTTTATGAGTCTATGGGTACTCTATCGAGTGGGGCTTACTCTGTCGAGTAAGTATGTTTTTATACGAAACAGTAGTCTGTCTGATGGGTACTCGATCGAGTATGTATGGCACTCGATCGAGTAAGGGGCACTCGATCGAGTAAGTTACTTACTCGATCGAGTAAGTTGGTCTTACGGGTTATTTTAGCCGGGTTTTGTTAATAACGCATGATTAGTATAAGGATTTCGTTACCTTTCTTAATCAGTTTTCACTTTTCTAAAACCTTTCAAGAGAGAAAAAGAGTTACGTAGTTCTCCTTCTTCGCGTTGTTAGCAAATCCCAAAGGCTAAGGTGGTCGGATCGTCGTGTTCTTTACGCCGTTGAGTTCGTCGCGTCAAGGGTAAGATCCTTGTATAGCTTTTATGTTATTTCATTGAGTTTGGTTAAAACCCTAATTGGGTAATTTGGGGGTTTTGGGGAGTATTGTTGATGTTAGATTGTGATTATATGATTGTATATTTGATAGGAAGTAATTTCAGTGAAGGGCGATGTTGATTAGCTGATTGTGACCGTCTGTGGTGATTGCTGTTCCAGGTAGGGTTTCCCTACTCAGTATTAGTTACATATTGTGTGGTGATTGTGCTGTAATTAGTGATTGTTGGTTGATTCAGACGGTTGTGGTTTCATATTATTGATTGATTCAGACGGTTGTTGATTTTGTATTGTGATTACTGTTTGATTGTCTGTGTTCTTCGGGGTGCGTCCCTGGCTGAGTGGAGTCACTTGCGGGAGTGGCTTCACGCCCTTGATCCGCCTTCTGTGGAACCCGCCACAGAAGGGATGTGCACATTAATGAACATGGGTTTATCGCTCGATGGAGATGAGCGGGGCTTAGGTGGGAACGGTGCGGTCCTCCACTTGGCGGCGAGGAGTATCTGTTGCGATGGGTACTCTGGCAGGGCTACACACTTTAGTGTGTAGTCAGTTATGAGGTGATTGGAGATGGAGACTGGGATTGTGTGTGAGCTGTTTGTATGATTGTTTCAGTGTGGCTCTAATGTGTAATTAGTACTGACCCCGTTTAAATGTTTTAAAAACCGTGGTGATTCATTCGGGGATGGTGAGCAGTTACTGAGCAGGTATGTTATGACGCGTATGGGATAGCTGGGATAAGTCATCACGTGGCAGTTAGAAGTCTTCCATTTGTGTCGACGATATTTTATAGTTTTGACATTTTATCAAGAGACAAATCGAGAACCTTGTATTTCAGTTTAATAGTTTTGGTTTTGAACATGTAATCACTTTAAACTATATTGTTATTTAAATTATGTTTCTTCATTGTCATTTGGTTATCATTGCCTCGGGTAACCGAGATGGTGACGTTCTCATACGTTAAGTGGTCCTGGTAAGGCATTTGGAGTGTGGGGGTGTCACATCTAAACAAAAGGCTAACAACCTGTTCTTCTAAATAAGGTGTTTGATGAGTTTTGACGGTAGGAACCGCTTCTGAAGGGATGAAATAGCAATCGTGGAAGACCTCGATTCCGGCTAGTTTTGTTCCCTTATAATGCCAAGGTTCGGGAAATCCATGAAAGTATTCATGACTCCCCTCCCTGACGAAGTATCCATTTAGGGTAGGGAGATAGGATCGCATCTGGATTCCTTTGTCTTTACGGTTTTGGAACTGAGTAAGCATTTCTAAGGGTTCTATTTTCGTGGGCTTGTATCCCAAACCTAATGGTATCCTTTGAGAATTTCATTCCTTATAAGGTGCGAAGGTGTTCTTCTTGGCAGGGTTTAATGGCATTTCTGGGAAGTATCCCTGGGACTTGAGTATGTGGTTGACAACTAAATTGGTGTATGGGTTGAAGTATAAAGGCGCCAACTCGCTCTCTATAAGATTTATATTTAGAAATTCCCCAAGCTCGTATACTGGGTCTGTGGCTACTTGGTTGCTTGATATTTTCTCTATCACGGCCTTGATAGGTAACGAAGTGATCGTCACTACTTTGCCATCTAGAGGAATCTTGATCTTCTGATGCAAGGTGGACGTTACCGCTTTGGAACCGTGAATCCAGGGCCTACCTAAAAGTATATTGAAAGATGCCTCGATGTCCACTATCTGAAAATTAACCTTTAGCTCGATTGGCCCCGTGGCTATAGTAAGGTTAATTAGCCCTACTACTTTACGTGGTGTTCCATCGTATGCTCGAACACCTTGGTTGGTAGGAGTCCAATCTGATTCTTTCATGCCCAACTTGTATGCTGTCTTCAGTGGTATGACATTGACCGCGGAGCCATCATCCACCAAAGTCATTGGTACGTTTTTCTTTAAGCATGTGACTATAATGTATAGAGCGAGGTTATAACTGGCGCCAAAAGGAGGCAAATCCTCATCTGAAAAATTAACTGGGTTACTTAGCATGACTGAGTCTTGGAAGACTAGGTTGACTACGTCGTCAGGTGTAGAATTGTGCGCTACGTTCAGTTTAGCTAATGCTTGCAGTAAAGCTTGACGATGGGGAAATGAACTCGCAACTAGTTGCCAGACTGAAAGATCAGCCTTTGTCTTTTGTAGTTGTTTTAGTAAATGGTCAGAAGATGTATCCTCGCCATCATTCGGTGTGATGACATTGGTGTTAGTACCTGGACCATTAACAGTAGGACCGTTTTGAGAGACATTTTGATATGGACGTCCTGAGCGAGTAAGGTGATCTATATCTTGACCTTCTCTAGCCTTGACTATATCCTCACTGACCTTGACGAGATAGTGTTCCGTGAGGTATTCGTCTTCATCGTCGTCCGCCCATACTCCGTTGACGATACTGAGTTCTCTCAACCTTATGATTTCAGCTTCTATATTGATTATTTGCTCGACTAGATTATCGACTACTACGATTACCTCTTGCATCGTGGATTCTTGAGATAGAGTTGGGGCCAGTGACATGTTTTCCTTAGGTATAGTTCTTGGATTACGTAGGGATGCCACTATAGCTTCTAACTCTGAGACTTGCCTACTTACACTCTTTGCCCATGCGATAAAATCAGCAATGGTAGGAGAGATGGTGGAATAACCTTCCTCATTTTCTACTGCATGAATCTCGTCCTCGACTGGAGAAATGAGGTGTGAACAATCCAAGGTGGATTCTTCATCTGTGATTGTCAGAACTCCAAGAGGATTCTGAGTATTGTTACGCTTGCTTGCGGGAGGTATGGGTAAACGACCATCTTCAATCATATCCTGAATGACATGTTTCAATTTGAAGCATTTCTCTGTATCGTGTCCCTTGCCTCTGTGATATTCGCAGTATGCGTTCTCATCCTAGAATTTAGACTTCTTCTCTGGGTCAGGTGTAGGTCCTATGGGTTGGATCTTACCCTGTTTCATCAGCCTTTTCAGAGTGTTGGAATATGAATCACCAACATAGATAAATTTCCTCTGCGGGTTATTCTTCTTAGATGTTTTGACGAGGTTGACTTCATCAGTCTTGCTAGTGGAGCCATAAGAACGACTCGTTGAACCCTGATATCCACGACCTACCGTTTTGGACAAGAGTCCCTTACGGATGTCGTCTTCAATTCTCGTTCCCAGCACAGTCAAGTCTTTGAAAGTCTTTATATTTTGGTACCTCAAATGGTTCGCATAAACGGGTCTCAAATTATCCATGAACTTTTCCACAAGAGTGGCTTCATCTAGGCGTTCAACCAACTGGGTGCTAGTCTTTCTCCACCTACTTAGGAAGTCGGTGAAGCCTTCTTTCTCATTTTGGGTAAGAACCTCTAGAGTGCGCATATTGACTTGGATTTCAGCATTATCTGCGTACTGTTTGGTGAACTCAATTGCAGCATCATCCCAGGTAGCAATTTTCTTATGTTCCAAGGAGTAGAACCATTGTTTAGGGATAGTATCGAGAGATGAAGGAAAGATCCTTAATAACATCTCTGGTTTAATGCCTTTGATAGACATGTAATCTTTGAAGGCACGAATGTGGTTTAAAGGGTTTTCATGCCCCTTGAACTTTGGAATATCAGTCATGTTGCATTTAGATGGCAATGAGCATTTACTGCCTCATACTTGCGATTATTTTCTCTGTAGATGTTATCTCCCTTAAGGTACATTAGTTGCTCCTCCAAGTATTGGAGTCGCATTTCAGCTTCAATAGGACCTGGAGGAAGATTGACTTCTGGTTGTCCAACAAAGTGTGGAAGGTTATCATGTACGGCCATGTCGGGAATGCCATTCTCTACAGGAGGAAGTCTAATTTCTACAGCAACAATCCGACTTTCAATAGCATTAAGGCGAGCATAGGCTTGGTCTTGGCTTGTTTGGAGACGAATGAGCGCGGCTAATATTTGATCATTACCATTCATGGGTTGTTCGGATCGACCATTAACGCTTCCATGACTAGTTCCCACCATTTTAGAAATGGGGATAATAAATTGAAGACAAATCAAAATACAATCGACCATTTTCGCACACTTACTCAAGAAAATATTTGACTCGTGAAGTGGGTGTGTGCCACTGTGTCAAGTGGGATTTGAAAATGAGCACTTTTGAAATGTTGATCCAAGACAACTGTAGTGTAGTTGTAGGAGTGCTGACTCGAAGTAAAGTTTGAAATGGGTTTGAGGCCCGAATTTTGACTCGACATTTGGACAGAGTTTCGGCTTATTTCACGCTATTTTAGGCCATCTCGAAAATGTTTACATTTTGAAAGGATTTTATTTTACAAAACTTCGTCATAGTTTTATTTATAAATGGTGATCACGTATATAGATACATACATACATGCATTATAGCGGTATGCTGAGTGCATTTAAAGGGTTTTGGCTTAAAAGGTGGGTTGCCATACCAAGCAATCAAACCCTGGTCTGTGGAGAGATCCGTGCCAAACATGAGTAAGGTCGGTTCCTAGTCCATTTCCTCGAGTAGTGAAACCTCTTGATACAAACATGAGTAAGCATCACGGCATGGTTGACATCAATCGTTATCCATCTTTAGGCCCAAATAAGAATTTGGACCGTCAAGACGGGATGATTGGTCGAATGGGTTAGGTTGGGCCTAGGAAGGCCGAATAAAATGACCTAAGAAGGTCGAGTAATGAGAACCGACAACTGTCTCATACAAACTATTCCCTAACCTCGTTCAAGTTTCACCCTGGGTAACACGTAAGTGTATATTATCCCCAGCGGAGTCGCCAAACTCTGGACATGGGCCACGCCGCGGCGCGCGCGGAAGGCGCTTGAAATAAAGCGTGCATTTGTGGAGTCGCCACCAATTTTATGGGAAATTGGAACCGTTCGAATACCTCGTGCCATGTCAAGACACAAAGTAATGACATGAACACTAAGAACTCGTTACGCTTAGCATTCTATGTCTAGAATGACTCTCATGGATACCAATGAACAAAGATGTTCACAAAGATCTGGAGTAAGGGGTGAGGGTATGTATTAGGAAGTCCTTTTACTGAACACCTAATCCCACCCGTCTCGATAGCGGCCTCTACTAATGATTATGGAAATCGTTCATAGTTGATATATCATCGATTATATGCATGCAATGCAATATCAACAGATTAATCCTAATATGCGAGATTAAACTATGTCGGTTAACCCATAATTTTGCAAACAATTTAATTCGAAGTCGAGAGTTAGATCGACTACATGTGAAATACAAGGAAATAAATCATACAAGAGCGAATAAACAAACTGTAAATAAATTACAATAATTAAAATTACAATGATTACAATGGTTTAGTAGATTTACGTCAAAAATACACTTAAAACGGAATTTTGACGATGAAAGTAGAGGGAAAAAATAAAAGGGTAGAAATTAAAGCGATAAAATAGGTCATATTAGGGGCGATATTACGATTATTTGTTAATTAAACACGTAATTTGAGACTACGTCAAGGCGAAACGAGTTCAGGGATAGAAATCACCTCAGAACAGGCGCAACATCTGCTGCGTCCCTTGGAAGAGGCGCAACTCCTCCTGCGTCTGTTCTGGAGTTGAGCTCTGCCCGTGAAATCAGAACCGCAATCCGTTAATGTTCGTTGATAAGTTCAAGATCAATTATTGATTGTGAACTCGAGTAAAAGTGATTTAGCAGGTTATGTACATCTTGAAACGTCATAAAAGCGATAAGAAAAACGAATTAAAACGAATTAAAACGAGTTAGATTTGTTTACGGTGTCGAAATTAATTTATTAACCAAACTTGGGTTTAAGACGGTTGGAAAACAAACAAAACAGCATATAAAAAGCATGTACAAAATACGAATCCCAGAAACTTGATATTAACAAATCGAGTTCCTAAAATTCGGGTTTGATTTAGCGACGAAAACCCGCAAATATTGAATTATAAGGGATTTAGGTCTTTATAAAGCGTCGTGATTAAAAGAAAATTATTAAAAGATGTTTATGTACTGAAGGATGAAAGGAAATAAGAAAATAAGACGAAAAAGGCAAAACAATGGAAACCCGAGGAAGAAGAAGAAGAAGAGCAGGAGCAGCAAGCAGCCTCTGGAAGAGGCGAAGCATATGCTGCGACTCTTCGAAGAGGCGCAGCTGCTGCTGCGTTTCTACTTAATGTCTGATTTCCGCTGTTTTGTAAAAAACGATTTTACAAAAGGGTTTTTTAGAATTGTTTTGAGTATAATTTTGACGTAAACCTTACATTAATTGGTACAAAAATAAAAAAAATAAATTAAAAGTGGGATTTACACCCTCAGACTTACATGTTTGACGGAACGAGATTAACTAAGTTAACGTTAATGATTGCTCGACTCGAATGTATGTAGAAAGTGCCCTCGTTAGAGGATTTTAGATTAATTGATTGATGTGTAGTGGTCAAATTGATCGGTCATGCAACGTGACTGGTACTTAGAATGATCTGAGCTTACGTGGTCGACTGATCAAGCACGTAGGCGTCGAAAGCTTAGAGCAAGGTCTAGAATGCAAAGGGAGAAGAGAAGGGCAGACACTCGCGTGAAAAATATGGAGACCGGAGGTCTCTATTTATACCAAAAAAATGTGAAGAGTTTTGGAATGACACAAACTTTGGAAAGAAATCACGGAAATATTCCGTAAACAGCCAAACAGGGCTGGGGAAGAGGCGCAGCAGCTGCTGCGGTTCTTCCAAGAGGCGCAGCATCTGCTGCGTCATTTCCCCAGAGGTTTCCTCCTCCGGAAGAAAGATTTCCGCGTTTCTGTTATGGAATTGCGGTAGAACTATACATCCTTATTCCGTAAAATATGACATACGGAAGATATTTTACCAAAAGATATAAAATTTGATTTGGGAATAAATATCTGGAATATTCTAGAACATTCCGACTCAACATTTTAAACGGTTTCTTAGAAAATGAAGCGGATTTTGACCCGTACTCCAAATGAACTCTAATTACTGTCAAAACGACCGTATCGATGCGTAGATGACGACCAAGAGGTAGACTCGAGTATTTGAGCTATCACATGACGATAAACTTATGGACTGTCATAAATCGTTCTGCGTACCAAACATGCGGCCCAATCATCACTGGGAGGTTGGCGGGAGGTGCAGAAATGAGGTATCTACAGGAAAGTAATTATAAAATCTACTGGTATCAAATAAAGATTATAAAATAATAGAACGAAAGTACCTCATCATGAAGTGATAATAATGATGACTGATGAGCTGGAAAATGGCGAGATGTGAATGAAAAAGACGATAGAGATTAATAGATTAGAGAGGCGAGATGAGAATTAGGATTTAGGTTTGTTAGTTTGTGAAATTGTGTTTACTGACTTGCATAATGTATATTATTATTGTTATTACTTTATAATGTGTGTCGTGGTTTGTGTTTACGTTTCCACTTATTTTAAGTTTTTTTAAAAATTCGGATCGTATTCAGATATCCGGATTAAATTTCTCAATCCACATCTGATCCAGTTTAATCGGGAAAAAACCAAATCGAATATCCAACTTAAATGGTATCCACATATTCATATTTTTTTAATTCGGATTTTAGATCGGATTCGGATAACAAATTTGTATCGGATTTTTTTTGCTAAGCCCTAGTATGTAGTAGCCTAGTAGGGTACATACTATACAATATTGTATGAAAAATGAGATGTCGTCACCAGGTGGTACTCAAATTGAGCGTCGGTATTACGGTAAATTACCTAGCTATTTTCATTTGTCTCCGCTAAAATTTTGAATTTCAAACTTCTTAAGAGAGCGTTTGAATACTTGGAATTCATTTTAAATGATCAATCTCAAATTAAAAAAGTGAAATCATGAATATCAAATTCAAATGCTTTTTTGAGAAACAAAGAATTTGAAATTTACAATTTAAAATCCAATTTCTATGTTTGGCAATACAAGGAATTTGATAATCCAAATTTGATCCAAACTCAATTTTCAAGTATTCAACTCACATTCTAATGTTTTAGACTAAAATTTTCCGCACTTCAACATAAACAAAATAGCGCGAAAGTGGCAAAACGACCCCCTTAAGTTTGCTTCAATGTGAGATTAACTCCCTTAACTTTGCTTATGAGTAAACAACTCCCTTAACTTTGTTATAAAGTGAAATCAAGTTCTTTTTATTTTTCCGCTCAAAATTTCATCAGAGTGTCAATTTTTCACCAATATTTCATATGTTGTACATACTACGTATAAATTACACCTTTTCTACTCTATACTTTATACGAACTAGTTGGTTCACGACACGGTTCGTGCACCATACCCCAAGGTATTTATATCCCTGTAGTTTAATTTCTTGAGCATAACTCACAAAAGTTGCTATAAGAAACACATGCAATTGATACCTTTTTTTTCCTGGGACGGTCTCTAAAGAACGGGACAAAAGTTAAAACGAAACAAGAAATTATTATTTTGCGAGTTGTTTGCTAAGCGGATTCTTCTAACCTATTCAAATTTTATAACAACAAAAGTAGTTTTAAATTAGTAGTTATTAGGTAACACCATTAAAGTATTCTAAAATTGATAGAGCGTCAACTGTAAGAGGAAAAATAATCAAACTGATGCAAAGCGAATACTTGTTCTAACATAACTGTGTGATTTTGAAGCGAATACTTGGTTGTTCAAACATTAGTAGGGAGCCGAAAGTACAAATATTTTGAGTATTCAGAGATTTGAGTGCCCTAATTTGAATAGAGGAAAGCTATACAAATAAGCATATACTGCTTTATATGGTAAACATTAACCAATGTATCAACCTCTACATAACAAAAGATGTAGGCATTTTACTCTCTTACGACTCTCCTAGTGTATTACCATCTTATCTTCTTGCTCAAGCTTGGCTAAAATTTCTTGTTAGACCCTTCAACTTATTGTTTAGACACCTGAAGTAGAAGACACGTGACATATTGCACCATTTATTTAAAAGTAGGTATAATTGAGCATGTGAAAAGAATTTTAATTCATATTAACTATTTGCATCTCCCTAATCGGCTCTAGCAAGGTATTCTCCAAATAGCCTGAAGCTCAAAAGGTCTATCAATCCGATGTTTCACTTTCTGTTATTTAGCATATCAATTTTTTTCATTTTAAACAGGTAATAAGAGACGAAAGATAAGATAAACAACAGTTCCTCATACTAAAAAACCGAAAAGGTCACATGTGTATAGGCTAAACTAGCTTAGAACCCGTGCAAAATTGTACGGACATGCATAAAAAGATATGTAGATAGCTTTTAAAAATTATAGCTAAAAATATGAGTTAAGGGTAAAACAAGGACCCGAACTTTGCTAATTTTTCCAATTAAGGGACTAAACGTTTAAATTTTACGGTTAAGGACCTGAGACTTAACACCCTTAACTTAATATGCTGCAAAGTATGTAGGGCCTACCTAATAAACAAAAAAGTCTCCATTGAAAACCCGGTAGAAGCATTCATTACCTTCATTGGAAACCCAGTAACCATAACATAAACGTTCATATATTTTTTTGTCTTCCTTCATAAAACAGAGGCACCTAGGGCTAGGGATGGCAATGGGTAGGGTCTGGGTCGGGTCTTCCTTTGGACCCATACCCGACCCAGACCCGCAAGGGTCTAAAATTTGAGGACCCATACCCGGACCCTATGGGTAAGGGTCGGGTCCGGGTCTACCCGCGGGTCCGAGTTTCAGCCACTTTGAGAACATGATTAACAGCTATGGGTCTATAATATTAAAAAAAAATGTAACACCCCCATACTCCAAGTATCTTACCAGGACCACTCAGGTATAAGGACGTTACCATCTCGGTTACCCGAGGCAATGATAATCAAATAAACAATAATGAAACGATATTTAAATAGTAATACTTTAGCGAAAGGTTACAATCCAAAAACCAAACCAAGTACTAATACATGTTCTCAAAACGGCTGTCTACTGAACTAACTGAAATGTCTATAAAACTACTAGGCTACAGCGGAAGACTTCTATCATCTGATCGTGGCAATCCCAGCTATCCCAGTACTCATGTCATACCCGCTCAATATCTCGCTCACCATCCCCGAATGGATCACCGCAGGTTTTAAAACATTAACCGGGGTCAGTACTATTTACACAAGAGGTATAATCAACAATACAGTAACCAACACAACTCAAACAATCATACACGATCAAGCACTCCACTCCATCTCCGTCTCCGACTGTCCACTGGACCAGCCCTGCCAGTGGGGGACCGCAGCCGTTCCCACCTAAGCCCCGCTCATCATACCGAGCGATAACCCTGTCCCACTAATGTGCACATCCCCTTCCGTGGCGGGTTCCACGAAGGGCGAAACTAGGGCGTGAAGCCACTCCCGCAAGTGACTCCACTCAGCCGAGAACGCATCTCGAGAACCACAGACAAACAATCACAATCACAATCACAACATCGTCTGAATCAACCAATTATACTAATTACAGCACAACACCACACCACATGTAAGTAATACTAAGTAGGGAAACCCTACCTGGAAAGCACAATAGTCAGACGATCTCACAGCTAAAGTCAAAAAGCTTCCTCTACGGATCCTCCTCCTAATTATACAAGCACATAATTACTACTATGCACATAACACAACAAAATCCCCAATTCCCAATATTAGGGTTTAACTAACTTTGACGAAATATAATAAAAATGGTATAAAGGTCTTACCCTCGACGCAAGGATTACAACGGTGTAAAGACAAGTGAAATCCGACCTTCCAAGCTCCGGGATTTGTTAACAATGCGATTAAGGTGATGAACGTAGTTTGCTTTCTCTTCTCACAGTGATTTAGGTTTTAGAAAAGTGATTAGAATGAATGACGAAAAGATTATATACCTTAATCGCATAATTAACAAAACCCGAGAAAACAACCCCCGTAAACCGGCTACTCGATCGAGTAGCTCAGGTACTCGATCGAGTACCCCCCTACTCGATCGAGCGTCTTAGTTACTCGATCGAGTACCCAACAGGTCAGAAACTATTTAAAAAGTACAACTCACCCTTACTCGACAGAGTAAGGCCTACTCGATAGAGTACCCCAAGACTCATAAATACGGAGTATTACAGTCTTCCCTCCTTAAAAAGAATTTCGTCCCCGAAGTTCAAACCAACACAAAACAAAGACTCACACTACAACACTCCCGACTCAACAATCGAAACAAACTCAACATAAAAACTTGTTACTAACTCAAACTCAACCCGACTCAATGACAACTACTATACCGACACAACATAAAAAGGGTATAAAAACTCTTAAAAACTCTTTGCGATCATCTCCTACCCCCCTAAAAGAAACAAGGTTACGTCCTCGTAACCAAACATACCTGATCAAAAAGGAAAGGGTAGCGCTCTCTCATGATCTCCTCTGCCTCCCATGTAGCTTCCTCTATCTCGTGGTTAGACCAAAGGATCTTAAGCAACACTGTCTCACCACTCCTAGTCTTCCTAACCTTCCGGTCAAGGATCTACTTAGGTACCTCAAGATATGATAAAGACTCATCTAGTTCTATGCTCTCTGCCTCTAACACATGTGGCGGGTCACTCACATACTTCCGCAGCTGCGATACATGAAACACATTATGCACTCTCTCTAAAGCAGCAGGTAAAGCCAGACGGTAAGCAACCTCCCCAACTCGCTCTAAGATCTCATAAGGACCGATGAACTTCTGACTCAACTTGCCTTTCTTCCCAAATCTCATAACACCACGCATAGGAGACACTTTCAGAAGAACCTTATCCCCAACCTGAAACTCTATATCCCGGCTATGTAGATCTGCATAACTCTTTTGTCGATCCTGAGCTGCTCTCATGCGTTCCCTGATCATCTTAATCTGTTCAACCATCTCATGTACCATCTCTGGTCCTAGAACCACTGCCTCAGCACTGTCGTCCCAACAAATCGGACTCCTGCATCTCCTCCCATATAACGCCTCAAACGATGCCATGCCAATACCAGTGTGGTAGCTGTTGTTGTAAGAAAACTCTATCAAATCCAACCTCTGTTCCCAGCTACCACCAAAGTCCATCACACGAGCTCGTAACATATCCTCAAGAGTTTTGATTGTTCTCTCAGTCTGACCGTCTGTCGCAGGATGAAAAGCTGTACTCATCTTCAAAGTTGTACCCAAAGATTCCTGCAACTCTTTCCAGAACCGTGATATAAACCTCGCATCTCTGTCAGACACTATGTCCTTAGGGACTCCATGTAACTTAAGCACATTCTTTCGATAAGCCATAGCCAATTGTGCTTTAGTCCATGTATCTTTCATTGGAACAAAGTGAGCTGACTTGGTCAGTCGATCCACTATCACCCATATCATGTTATTACCCTGTTGACTCTTTGGTAAACCCACGATAAAATCCATAGAAATGGATTCCCATTTCCACTCAGGTACCTCTAAAGACTGAATCTTACCTTGTGGTCATCGCTGTTCCCCTTTTACTCTCTGGCATGTCAAACAACGGCAACGAACTCAAATTGTTTCTTTCTTCATCCCAGGCCACCAAAACGTGTTCTTCAAATCCTTGTATAGCTTGTCTCCTTTGGATGTACTGAATATGGTGTGCAATGTGCCTCTGTCATGATTGTCTTTTTCAGCTCCTCATCATTAGGGACACACCACCTACCATCAAACCTCAAACTACCATCTGTGTGAATAGAAAATCGGGACAATGTCCCTTTCTCTACTCCAACTCTCCACTCAACCATCTTAGGATCCAAAGCTTGTTTACCTCGAATATCATCATAAAGATCGGCCGCACTTTGTCAAATCTCCCACAACATCTCCTCTCGAATCATATGTATCCCAAACTTCCCCACCTCATCTCTCAACCTCATCAAAGATAGAGCTGTACACAGGGAGTGTACACTCTTCCTACTCAAAGCATCTGCAACGACATTGGCTTTCCCTTCATGGTAGATAATATCCATGTCATAATCGCCAATCAGCTCCATCCATCTCCTCTGTCTCATGTTCAACTCCTTTTGAGTGAAGATGTACTTGAGACTCTTGTGATCATAAAATACCTTAAAGGTCGCCCCATAAAGGTAATGTCTCCAAATCTTGAGAGCAAACACCACCGCACCTAACTCTAGATCATGTGTAGGGTAGTTCTCCTCATACGGCTTCAATTGCCTAGAAGCATAGGCAATCACCTTACCGTTCTGCATCAACACACATCCCAACCCATTCTTTGAGGCATCTGTATAAACCTCAAAGTTCTCAATCCCTTCAGGCAATGCTAAGATAGGAGCTGTGGTCAAACCCTCCTTTAATATTTGGAACGCCTTTTTCACAACTCTCATCCCAACGAAACCTGTTCTCTTTCCTCATCAAAGCTGTCATAGCTCTAGCTATCTTGGAGAAATCTTTCACGAACCGTCTGTAGTATCCAGCTAAACCCAAGAAACTCCTAATCTCAGCGACATTCTTTGGTGCTTCCCACTTTGTCACTGCCTCAATCTTTGTCGGATCCACAGCTACTCCCTCTTTAGAGATCACATGCCTCAGAAAAACAACTTTCTCCAACCAGAACTCACACTTGGACAGTTTAGCATACAATTCATGGTCCCTCAACGTCTGCAACACGATCCTCAGATGCTCCTCATGCTCTTCCTTAGTCTTAGAGTAGACTAAGATGTCATCGATGAACACCACCACGAACTTGTCCAAAAACTATCTGAAGATTCTGTTCATCAAATCCATAAACACGGCCGGTGCGTTAGATAACCCAAACGGCATCACCACATACTCATAGTGACCATACCTCGACGTGAAAGCTGTCTTTGGTATGTCCACCTCTCTAATCTTCACCTGATGGTACCCCGACCTCAAATCAATCTTGGAAAAGACTGATGCACCACTCAACTGATCAAACAGGTCATCTATCCTTGGCAAAGGATACATGTTCTTCACCGTCACTCGGTTCAGCTCTCTGTAATCTATGCATAACCTCAAACTCCCATCCTTCTTCTTCACGAAAAGAACTGGTGCTCCCCACGGCGATACACTAGGTCTAATGTATCCCTTCTCTATCAGATCATCTAACTGCTTCCTGAGCTCCTCCATCTCTTTAGGACCCATCCGGTACGGTGCCTTAGAGATTGGCCCCGTCCCCGGTTTCAACTCAACGGTGAGATCTATCTCCTTCTTCGGTGGCAACCCCGGAATCTCGTCAGGAAAAACATCGGCAAACTCTCCCACCACTGGTATCTCGTCAACTGTCGGACTCTCTATCCGGTCATCTCTCACATGGCACAAGATCAAAGGACATCCCTTCCTCAGATAAGACTTCAACGTGATAGCTGCAATCAACTTAACTTTGGGTTTGACTAAAAACCCACGATAAGATACACTAACACCCTTAGGCCCTCTCAAAGACACTTTCTTTTGATGACAGTCTATCTTAGCTTTATACTTTCCCAGCCAATCCATCCCGACTATCATCTCAAAACCGTTAAAAGGAAACTCTAGCAAGTCTACAGGTAGATCAACTTGCCCAACTATCATAGACACATCTCTAAACAACCAACCACAAGATACAGACTCTCCCGAAGGTATGAAAACTTTCTCACTCACAGACTCATATACTCTCAAACCCAACCTTTTAACATGACTCGACGATACAAACGACTGGGAAGCCCCCGAATCAAACAAAACAAAGGTATGAATACCGTTAACAAGAAAGGTACCAGTGATAACATGTGCATCCTCCTCAGCTGCTTTCTTGTCCATCATGAACGACTTTCCATCGGTCTTCTCCCACCTCCCGGACAAGATCTTGGTGATGTGGCCGCTTAGCACCCGACCCCGATTGTTGTTGTTGTTGTTCGTAGCTGTTTCGATAAGAATTACCGCCGTTGCGGTTACCTCCACCACGATAGCTCGGCTCCCCGGTTAGACCATGACCCACTTGTCCATTTGCTCGCATAACTCGTGCCGGTCCCCGAGAATAACTTCCCGACCCGTCCCTGAAAAGCTCCAGACACACTCGTGCACTCATGTCTCTTGTGGCCGACACCGCCACGACCAAAGCAAGTCATACCCCAACTATTCTCAAGTACCCACACGGCCACGCCCGAAGGAAGCCCCCGCACTAAACCCCGACCCAAAAAACCCCTTAGCTTGATTGTGGTTGCCTTTCTTATGACTAGATTGGCCACCACCCTCACTCTCAGCCTTTCTTTTCTCAACACCAGACCTCTCCTGAGCCATCTCCACTAACCTCTCAGCCCTCCCAGCTCTCTCATAAGCGTCTTTAACATCAGTAAGGACTCCTACATGGAGCTTATCCATGATCCTAGTGGTCAACCCCCTCTCAAACCTCAGCGCCAGATTCTCATCACTCAATCCCATGTCCTCAGCATACCTAGACTTCTCATTAAACTGCTTATAGTACTCAGCCACAGACATGTCAGATGTCATCTTGAACCCATCGAACTCCTCTCTCAGCTTGCTTCTCACATGCTCTGGCACAAACTCTTTTCTCATGGCCCTACGGAACTCATCCTAAGGTATAGCAGGTAAGCCTTGGTTAGCATACATCTCTTTGGCACTCACTTTCACCTTATCCCACCACTCACCAGCCGCCTCTCTCAGATAGAACGCGGCTTGCTCTACTCTCATCTCATCAGGACAATGAACCAGGTCCAGTATATTCTCCATCTCACGATGCCAGTTGTCAAGAAGGTTTGGTTCTCCGGTCCCTTTGTACTCCATTGGGTTGAACCTAGCTATGTAAAGGCTGATCTTAGAGTGATCAACCTCCTTATCCTTATTCACTTTCTTTAAGGCCTCCGTAAGAGCATCCTGGTGCTCCAACATCTTAACAATATCATCCGTATTCATGGACTCCGCTCTTGCATAGTAAGCGTTTCTCTTAGGCGGCATCTTGAAGCTATATATAAGAAAGGGTAGACATAAACACGTGCACTAAACAGCAAAACACGAAAACAAGTTGCCAAGGTGACACTCGATCGAGTGTCCAAACCTACTCGATCGAGTAAGGGGCTACTCGATCAAGTGCCCAACATACTTGATCGAGTACCCCGACTCCAGAACACAAACAGACCTTCTGACCTCTAACATACTCGACCGAGTAGCCAGGCTACTCGATCGAGTACCCCTAGTTACTCGATCGAGTACCCTAAAACTCGATTCTGGTCGTAAAAACGTCAAATACCCACCCGATCGAATCAGTCCCACTCGATCGAGTCATGCTAACTCGAATATGCTACCCGCATGCTATGACATATTCTAACATTTAAAACAGCTTATAAACACGATATCATGTCATAATTATGCATACCATGCTACTCAACTGCTCATGCGATTAACAAACAATTATATCATGTTATTAATGCCACATAGTAATCACTCAACATGCTTCTCATTCCAACACAGTTCTATATATATATATATCTCTTCAATTTCATTCATATTCTCAACTTCTACTTCAAACATCCAACATTTACAACACACCTCATCACATCCACACACAAGCGAACAAACAACACATACGACTTAACAGATATTCCCCCCATGTGACCGGTTCAAAATTGTAGGGCGAGTTCGCGACTTTAGGACGTCTCCCAAGCCTTTGCATTAGCTCCTACAACCTTTACCCCGGGTTCATTTTAATTGACTCCCTATATTCATTGGGTTCATTGGTTACAGGTTTCAGGATCGTCGCTCTGATACCATTTTGTAACACCCCCATACTCCAAGTACCTTACCAGGACCACTCAGGTATAAGGACGTTACCATCTCGGTTAGCCGAGGCAATGATAATCAAATAAACAATAATGAAACGATATTTAAATAGTAATACTTTAGCGAAAGGTTACAATCCAAAAACCAAACCAAGTACTAATACATATTCTCAAAACTACATCTCATTGAACTAATCGAAATGTCTATAAAACTACTAGGCTACAAATGGAAGACTTATATCATCCGATCGTGGCAATCCCGGCTATCCCAGTACTCATGTCATACCTGCTCAATATCTGCTCACCATCCCCGAATGGATCACCGCAGGTTTTAAAACATTAACCGGAGTCAGTACTATTTACACAAGAGGTATAATCAACAATACAGTAACCAACACAACTCAAACAATCATACACGATCAAGCACTCCACTCCATTTCCGTCTCCGATCCCACCTGGACCAGCCCACGCCAGTGGGGGACCGCAGCCGTTCCCACCTAAGCCCCGCTCATCATACCGAGCGATAACCCTGTCCCATTAATGTGCACATCCCCTTCCGTGGCGGGTTCCACGAAGGGCGAAACTAGGGCATGAAGCCACTCCCGCAAGTGACTCTACTCGGAGAACGCATCTCGAGAACCACGGACAAACAATCACAATCACAATCACAACATCGTCTGAATCAACCAATTATACTAATTACAAAGACAACACCACACCACATGTAAGTAATACGAGTAGGAAACCCTACCCGGAAAGCACAATAGTCGACGATCTCACAATTTGAAGTCAAAAGCTTCCTCTACGAATCCTCCTCCTAATTATACAAGCACATAATTACTACTATGCACATAACACAACAAAATCCCCAATTCCCAATATTAGGGTTTAACTAACTTTGACGAAATATAATAAAAATGGTATAAAGGTCTTACCCTCGACGCAAGGATTACAACGGTGTAAAGACAAGTGAAATCCGACCTTCCAAGCTCCGGGATTTGTTAACAATGCGATTAAGGTGATGAACGTAGTTTGCTTTCTCTTCTCACAGTGATTTAGGTTTTAGAAAAGTGATTAGAATGAATGACGAAAAGATTATATACCTTAATCGCATAATTAACAAAACCCGAGAAAACAACCCCAGAACCGCTACTCGATCGAGTAGCCCAGGTACTCGATCGAGTACCCCCCTACTCGATCGAGTATCTTAGTTACTCGATCGAGTACCCAACAGGTCAGAAACTATTTAAAAAGTGCAACTCACCCTTACTCGACAGAGTAAGGCCTACTCGATAGAGTACACTAAGACTCATAAATACGGAGTATTACAAAAAAATTCATACTATTTTAACATTATGAGTTTATTAATCTCTATTGTACACTACCAAATCCAATATACATACCAAAGAGATTAAGAAAGACAAAGAAGACCTAAATTATTTTTACCTCCAAATACATGTGAAAGAATCAAACACAGAATCCTAAAATCAATACCGTACATGATAGCCGTCTCCATCTGACCGTCGCTTGCCGCCGTCAATGGTGGTTGTCGGTCGCCGCCTATTATAGAGGTGGTTGCCAGTCACGTATCAGTGTTGTGGTGGTGGTTTTCTTGTGTCAGTGGTAGAGTGGTGGTATTGTTAGAAGAGTTTGGTTGGGTTTTATCACTTTATGGGATGAGTGAAGAGAAAAAAACTTTAGTTGCTTTGGTTTCTACGGTTTGCCAGTATGAATTCAGAAAAGTTGTGATTTTGATTATTTATTTTTTTAAATAATTTTTTTTAAATAAAGGGTCTAAGGGTCGGGTATGGGTCTCATAACTTAGATCCGGACCCGGACCCCAAATATTTTCTTAAGACTCATACTCGACCCATACCCATTAGGTCTGAAAAAATGAGACCTATACCCGATCCAGTAGGGTCCGACCCTCAGGGTCTGGGTCGGGTCCCCGACCCACTGCCATCCCTACCTAGGGCTTTACTTTTACTTTAATTGTTAGCCAAAGAGTTCAATCTGTGTCCTTGAAGAGTTCTATATAAGTGAGTAATTTTCGGATTATGCATAAAGTTCTGATCTTTGCATTGTTTTATCTCAAATTTTGTTAATGTTCGATTCTAAATATGATTATTATTGTGGTTGAAGATTAAACTAATTTTAAGATCAAGTTTTATCAAGTTGCAATCATGAGTTTGGTTTCATGTCATTATTCATAGATTATGAGTGACTATGGCTTAAGTGAGATGGAAATAAATATACTCCATGTCTTTTGTAGTTTTACTAATTTGCTAAATAGGCCCCCAACTGATCGAATGAAAATTTTGACAATGAGATTGGTGCCATTGGTTTGAATGTTGCGGATGAAGGTAATGGGTTTATGCTACCCATAATCAATGTTAATTGTGATGAGTGATATTGGATAAGGATTTTCATAATTCAATTTTACGTTTAACGTTAACGGTGTTAGTCTCGGGTCCTTAACTGTAAAGTTTGAACGTTGAATTCCTTAACTAGAAAAATAACCAAAGTTCGGGTCCTTATCTTACCCTTACCTCCTAAAAATATTGTATTAAGTTAAAATGTACAAAAATAATTGACATTTTAGGAAATTATATATACACTCAAAAACCAATAAAAAAAACTATTATGGAGAACCAAAAAAGAGCACTCATGGTATTCTCTAATTGGCCATAATCGATATTTTTTTTGGCAACATAATCATCAATATATTTAGGTAAATGCAGTATCTACTTATCAACTAAATTCTCAAGACATTTAGGGTGTGTTTGGATAACAAAAGTGGAGGGAAAGAGAGGGGAGGGGGAAGGAGGGAAGAGAAAGGGAGGTAAGGGAAGGGGAGGACAAATGGGATATGGGTGTTTGGATACAATTTTTTTCCAAATCTTGCCTCTTGTGAAAAGATTTTGATTTGCCTTGAAGGAGAGAAAATGGATTCCTCCAAATCTCTCCCTCCATTTCCCTCCACCCTTACATGCTATCCAAACAAGGGATTTTAAATCCCCTATTCTACCTCCTTTTCTTTTCCCTCTAAATTCCCCAATCCAAACACACCCTAAAAGTATAGCTATTTGTTATGAAACTCGCAAATCATATATGAAGTGCGAAATAACAAACAATAACTCTTCCTTTGCACAACCCGTGAAATATAGTATCTTCGAATAAATTCACCGCATATCATCCAAATTTTCATCCACAATAAACAAGTTCCTTTCATGTACAATGCTCATCATAATCGTCATGGTATGTGAATGGATTTTTATGACCTTGAAGTCTCTTGCTCGAAAGTAGTCCAGAATGAAGTCTTCCCTACTCCTCCACATTCTTAAGGTGGCATTTCTGCTAAACCATAGTCAGTAGTGTACCTGTCATCTTGATAATACCTCTTGGAAAATTCAATTGTTTTTCCCTTTACTTTTTTACAATGTTGTGTTGTGAAGGCGCCTTTAATCCTGATCAAAAAGTTGAGAAAAGTAAGCATATAACCACTGGAAACATAGCAACCTGTGGTGGCGATGGAACCAATTGATGATCTATCTCACTCACCTAGATCTTCCATGCATTTAAAAATATCATATAAGTATACCACGGTAAAAGAGTTAAGCTTTAACGTTTCTATAAAAGACAAAAACAATGAACCCTAGGGAGGTGATTTTCTTCTTCCTCGTCTAGGGCTTCCATTTTTTCTCTAATCTTGCATATGGCACGTAATTCTTTCCTAAAAACAATAAAAAAATGTTTTAGTAGATTAGGTAAGATGCAATCTCAACGTAGGGAATCGTTTTCACAAAGGATTAGCAGAGTGAAAGGACCTTCTGAGGATGATGTTCTACGTACCAAAAGCATGTAGGAGATTAATGGCATCCCTGAACTGCCATCTGATGATGAGGATGGGCTTGAGGAGAACAATATATGGATTACTAAGCGTGGGAAAAAGGCTGAATCTCCTGTAGAGGAGGAGGAAGAAGGAAGCTTAGATAATCTAATACAATTCTCATCTGATGATACTAAGGATGAAGTAGCATATTGGAGTCAGACTGTGTATTGCTTCGTTCTTGGGGAAAATCGACCATAGGATGTTCTTCATGGCTACATTCATCGAATATGGGGAAAATATGGCATTGATAAGTTATCATTTCTTCCCAATGGAGTTTTTTTTGGTAAGGTTTAAGGAAAATAAGGATAAAGAGACTATATTGAAAGCTGGCTACCATATGTTTGATAATAAGCCGCTTATTGTAAGACCTTGGATAGAGGACATTGAACTTACAAAGGAGGAGGTCAAAGTTGTCCCAGCATGGATTATGTTACATGATCTCCCATTGAGATTCTAGGGTAAATTCCTGCCTACCATAGCTGGACTGGTTGCTAAATTTGTTAAATCTGATCAACCAACCAGTGAGAAGACAAGACTTGGGTTTGCTAGAGTAATGATTGAACTGATTGTTGGTCAGAAATGCCCTAAACAAGTAAAATTCCTTGATGAATCAGGTAAAATTATTTCAATTAAAATTGAATATGAATGAAGGCCAGATGTATGCCTGAAATGTAAGGGTATTGGTCATGTTAGTGATCAATGCAGGAAAACTGATATGGCAGCCAAGAAGAAACCTGTAACTAAGAAAGTGTGGAAACCTGTTGAGCCAACTGCTACTAAACCTGTGACTGTACCCGTGACAAAACCAATTGTTGAGACAATTGTTGATATCCCTGTGCAGGATACAAGTAGTGTTGCGGTAGCTGTGATACCAGAGTCTACTCTTGTAAAGCAAGCCACTGAGACACAAGGGGAACCTAGCAGTGGTGGTTTGCAGAGTACAGCAGGCAAGACATATTTGCAGGCTCTAGATGGATCAGTAACCCCAAAATGTGGGATTGGTATAGGCACCCTCTCTCCAAAATCTTCCAATGAATAATTTAAGTTTTTGGAATGTTAGGGGCCTCAATAGTGTACATAAACAGAAAGAAGTAAAATGTTTTATTCACAATAAAGGAGCTGGCATGTTTGGCTTGCTAGAAACAAAATAAATAATGATAATGTCTTTAATATTGCTAATAATATGCTGGATGGTTGGAGTGTTACTACGAACTGTAGGTATCACAAAGGAGGTAGAGTGTTTATTTTATGGCAGACAAGTTTGTTTGATGTGCAAATTCTGAAGTATGATGCACAATTTATCCACACCAAGGTCTACTCCAGAGTTAACCAGCAAGCTTTTCACTTGACTATGATTTATGCCTTCAATGAGGGTACTGACAGAGTTGATCTTTGGCATAAGTTGGAACTTATCAATCTCCACTGTCCTGGACCTTGGGCTCTTGCTGGGGACTTCAATACTGTTCTGTGTCCTGATGAGAGGGTGGGAGGTAATACCAAACAGGCTGATATGGATGACTTTATAAGATGTATGGGGATCTGTGGCATAACTGATATTCCTTCCACTGGTGCTTTGTATACCTGGAATAATAAACAAGACCCTAACACCAGGATTTACAGTAGATTAGATAGGTTTCTGGTTAATCAAGCTTAGCTAGATATCTTTCCTGATATGGTGGCTCACTTCTATCCTGAAGGTCTTTTTGATCATTGTCCTTGCATTATTAGTAATGTTAAGATTGGTACTTTCAAAAATGCCAGTTTTAAGTATTTCAATATGTGGAGGCAGGCACCTGGATTCATTGATAGAGTGAAGGGAGAATGGTGTAAGCAGTATGATGGCTACAAGATGTTCAGTGTAGTGAAGAGGTTGAAAGGTCTGAAACCTGTGCTCAAAAATTTAAATTCAGAGTGCTATTCTGATATAGAAAACAAGACAATTATTGTAGCAAAGAATTTAACCCAGCTTCAGCAGGATATTAAAAATTTAACTAAGGCACGAAACAGTTTCCTTTAGCAGAAAGCTAAATTTCAATGGTTGGAGGATGGGGATCAAAACACTGCATATTTTCATGGTCCTATTAAGAAGAGACAAATGAGAAATAAGGTTATACAAATTGAAGATCAACGTGGGAAATTATGCACTGATAGTGATAGCATTCAGATGGCATTTCTTGATTATTATAATCATCTATTAAGCAGTAGGAAAACTACTGAGAATGTCAGGACTGCTATCCTGAATCAAGGGCCTTGTTGTACTCAGGAGCAAGCTAATTCCCTTATGCTACCTGTCACAAATGAGGAAATCAAAGGAATATTTTTTTGAACTCCTATTTATAAATCCCCAGGTCCAGATGAATATACTAGTGGTTTCTTCAGAGATGCTTGGGATGTTGTTGGTCATGATATTTGTGCTGCAATTAAGGATTTCTTTTCAACTGGCAAACTTCTGAATCAGATCAATGTTACAAATATACCTCTCATTCCCAAATGTGAGAGGACTACCTCTGTCAAACATTTTAGGCCTATTGCCTGTTGCAATATGATGTATAAAGTTATCTCAAAATTGCTTTGCAACCGACTATCTGTGGTTTTGCCTAATATTGTTCATGAGAATCAAGGTGCTTTTATTAAGGGTAGATCCATTCTGGAAAATATTTTGATATGTCAAGACATAGTTAAGTTGTACAATAGAACATCAGTGTCTCCTAGATGCTTATTCAAAATTGACCTCCAAAAAGCTTATGGCACAGTTGAATGGGATTTTGTGGAAAGCCAACTGCAGGGTCTGAAGTTTCCTGAATTTTTCTGTCAACATGTCATGACTTGCATTAGAACAACTTCTTTCACTCTATCCCTGAATGGTAGTAGTTTTGGGTACTTCAAAGAGCAAAGAGGATTAAGACAAGGGGACCCTATCTCCCCCTTGATTTTTACTCTTTGTATGGACTATCTAACAAGAACCATCAAATATGCTACTACTAAATGGCCTTTCCAATTCCATCCCCTATGGAAAGAACTCAAGCTTATCCATTTGATATTTGCAGATGACCTCCTTCTGTTCTGCATGGGGAATGCTCAGTCTGTGATGCTGCTCCTTAGAGCTTTCTCCTCTTTCTCTAAATCATCAGGTTTATCTATGAATAATTCTAAGTCTGAGGTGTTCTTTAATGGAATGGCTACAACTTTGAAGGAGGATATCAAGCAGGTGACTGGTTTTATTGAGGGACAGATGCCTTTCAGGTATCTGGGTGTCCAAATCTAGCCTAGCAGGCTCATCACAAAGAAGGAATGCAATATTCTAGCTGAGAAAATGGTTAACAGGATAAGGAGTCTTGGAGTAAAAAAATTATCTTATGCTGGTAAACTCATACTTATCAACTCTGTCTTAAATACTCTGTACTCCTACTGGTCTAACATTTTCATTCTCCCCAAGAGTGTCATAAGAAGAATAGAGTCCATCTGTAGGAATTATTTGTGGGATGGCAGTGCTGAATTCCATATGGTGCCTCTGGTAGGATGGGATACAATTACCTTACCAAAAACAGAAGGAGGACTTTGCATCAAGAAAGCTGAAACATGGAATGTTGGTGTTGTTGCTAAGCTGGTTGATTGGATTTACTCAAAGGCTAACAGGTTGTGGATCAAATGGATTAATCAAGTATACCTTAAACATCATAACTCGCATACTTACAATCCCCCTACAGATGCTGCTTGGACCTGGAAGAGCATTTGTAAGGTTAAAGAACTGATGAAAGCTGCTTATAATGATGGGCAATGGCTACCTGATACTAAGGGGTACACTGTTAGAGGTGGATATGACTGGTTAAGATCACATCAAATCAAACCCTGGTGGTATAAGTTAGTTTGGAACAGCTGGAATGTACCTTAAGACTCCATCATTACTTGGATGATCATGCATAATGGGGTGAATACTCGTGAGAAACTATACAGACTAGGCTGCTGCAATTCTGATGCTTGCTGTATATGTGAGAATGCACCTGAAACACAATCGTATCTCTTCTTTGACTGTGACTACAGCAAAGCCATTGTGTCCCTTATACAGGACTGGTGTGGATTCTGCATCTCTTTTTCTGGTGCCATGGCTGGTGGTTATGGCAATGTTGGTGTTAAAATGAAGGAACCTATCTATGCCCTTATTCTGAATGCACGTGTATATCATATTTGGGCTCAAAGGAACTCGGCCAGGATCAATGTCACACTGATGATGCCTTCTATGGTAGTTTAGAAGATAAAAGATGAGGTGGGGCAAAGAATCAAGTTCAAGTGCAATGCTAAAATGAGTAGACAAGAGGAAACATGACTTTGTCAGCTAGGAATTAGAATGTAAGGGTTTGGTTCCTTGTGGGGTTCGAACCTGAAACTGCTTGGTCTTTATGTTGTCTTAAATTTTTTGTTGCCTTGTAATTACTCTTTTATTGATTTATATATATATATATATATATATATATATATATATATATATATATATATATATATATATATATATATATATATATATATATATATATATATAGGTTTGAGATCCTGTGAGAACCACCCATATAATGAGAACCGTGAGAACCTTCACTAAATCTCCACTAAATCTTATTCCGAAAGTTTTGATGGATCATTTACCATTAGTTTAGTTTATTCAAATACATTTTTTAGTATCACTAAACAAAATTTATTGATTTTATTATCAAAATATAAACTTAATGTTCAAAAAGACAATTAGGTATACTAAAACGGCTATAGATGCACAAAAACGACTACTACTTGCATGAAAATTGTTACATGCATGAAAATGATTACTAGGTGCATGAAATAACATGCTCTAGGTGCACGAAAACGAGTTCTAGGTGCATCAAAAATGTTAGATACATAAAAGTCAGTAGTAGGTGCATGAAAATTAATAAAATGTATCTCGCCTCGATTTCCATCAAAAGTATATATTTTCTAGACCAAGAAATATGTTATCTAGCCATAAAATTCTATGCCGAATCCAAATATGTCATTCATTATTTTTAAAAAAGTCCATAAGCTGGAGTTCTCATGGTTCTCATTATGTTGGTGGTTCTCACCGGATCCCAATTCTATATATATATATATATATATATATTATATATAATATAATACATATATATATATATATATATATATATATATATATATATATATATATACACATATATACACATATATACACATATATACATATATACACACATATATATATACACATATATATATATACACATATATATATACACATATATATATATATACACATATATATATATACACATATATATATATACACATATATATATATATATACATATATATATATAGGCGAGATCTCGTGAGTTTGGTTCTTACGGTGAGTTGTGAGTTTGTGTGCTCACAAATCTCAGCCATTAGATAAAAAGAAATAGATGGATGAGATTGAACCTTTAAACAAAACAAAATCACTTGTTTACCTTCCCTCCCTCCACAAACACATCTCTCTGTAAAAAAAATCCCAAAAAAAAAAAAAATCCAACGGAGTCCTATAGATTATATCAACTATGAACCTTTCATCATCTCTCCAATTTCTCTCTCCCAATTCTTATAAACCTTTCGCCGATCTATCATTTCATCCTAATTTCGCCGATTTTCGTGAACTAATCTACCTATAGGTTATATCAACTATGAAGCTTTGATCGAATGTTAAATTGCCGATTATGATGTAAGTTATACAACATCTGAATTATTTTACCCGATTTTATTTCGCCGATTATCATTTCATTTCATTTGTTTGATTATTAAGAATTCACAGAATCACATATCGTTATAAAAAAAAATCTGCTATGGTACTGTACCAAGACTATTTTGTACAGTATATGTTTGGAAAGTTATTGTTAGTTTCGAGTGTATTTTTAAGGGGTATATGTTTAGACGGTGTTGCAAAAGTCATGTCGTCGTTCATTGCTTTCGAAAGCGGATCTGAGGCATTCTTCCGAGATGACAGTCATGGTTCTCTTCTCCGTGAGTCTCTTTGATGAAGAGAACTTTTTGATTTGTTGTTTTTCTTTAAGTTTATTTGATGTGAATCGTCAGTCATCTAAACGAGTTTGTCCCGAGTGTAAATCTTCCATTCGAGGGATCTGTAGGGCTTGTCCAAGATTGCAGAACGTTCCTAAGATCAGACTTTTTGGTGAGAGTAAACCTCATATTTGGCAATACTGAATCAGTCGGGTGTTGGAAACTCTGTCACAAGGTCGTCCCATTTTTTGGACTAGTATTGGATTCGAACCCTTCCACAACCAGGTCTCCATAATCAAGAATTCGTGCCATGGAAGATCGAGCCTTAGGCAAAGTAATATTTGATGACCAGAGGGTTTCATTCTTTGGAGTGCAGGGTAGCAAGCAGACAGTGCAGGGTAAAACAAATAAATTGAAGATGCTTCTCATACTGTGGAGTGCAGGGTAGCAAGCAGACACCGGAATAAGATTACAATAACATCATAATAACAGCATAATTACAATAACAGCACAATAACACGTGGTAAAAAAAAGAAAAAAATCAAAGTCGTAAAAAAGTAACAGCGGAATAACATCACAATAACACCAGAATAACAATATCACCAGAATAACAACACAATAACACGTGGTAAAAAAGAGAGTAAAAAAATCAAAGCGGTAAAAAAAATCAAAGTGACACCGGAATAACATCACAATAACACCAGAATAACAGCACAATAACATGCGGTAAAAAAAAAGAGTAAAAAAATCAAAGTAGTAAAAAAAATCAAAGTGACACTAGAATAACATCACAATAACACCAGAATAACAATATCACCATTATAACAGCACAATAACACGTGGTAAAAAAGAGTAAAAAAATCAAAGTAGTAAAAAAAAATCAAAGTGACACCGGAATAACATCACAATAACACCAGAATAACAGCATAATAACATGTGGGAAAAAAAAGTAAAAAAATCAAAAGTAGTAAAAAAAATCAAAGTGACACCGAAATAACATCACAATAACAGCAGAATAACAGCACAATAACATGTGGTAGAAAAAAGTAAAAAAATCAAAAGTACTCCCTCCATACCACACCAATGCTAACATTGAGAATATTGGTACTATTCATGATTGTGGGGAATCTTCGATATTATTCTTAATCTATAAGACAAAATATAGTCATGTGAGATCTTGTTTGATTTATCGTCATGAATGCTATAATAATATAATGATTTTTATAATTTTTAATAATGTGTAGCTAAAGATATTTACGTTGCAAAACGTGTCTCGACAAGTGTGAAAAAGTCAATGTTACCATTGGTATGGTATGGAGGGAGTAGTAAAAAACAATCAAAGTGACACTGGAATAACATCACAATAACAGCACAATAACACGTGGCAAAAAAAAAGAGAAAAAAAAAAATCAAAGTCGTAAAAAAAATCAAAGTAAAAAAAAGCACAATAACAGCATAATAACACGAGGTAAAAAAAGAGAACAAAAAATTAAAGTAAAAAAAAAATCTAGTACAAAAAGAAAAAGAAAAAGGTAACATAATGAGAAAATTAGAGAAAACATAAGAGAAAAAAAAAATCAAAGTCGTAAAAAAAAGCTATAATAACACGGGGTAAAAAAAAAGGAGATAAAAAAAATTAAAGTAAAAAAAAAGTGATATTAGAAAAAAGAGAAAATAAGTAAATGACAGTGGTTTTATATGACAGGTAAGATTAGATCTTGACCATTCATCTCTAATATAATCTAGTGGCTGAGATTTCAAAGCACAAACTCACGACTCACCATAAGTAACAAAACTCACAAGAACCTAATATATATATATATATATACATCTCACATTTCATAAAAAAAAAAAACAAGGGACCGCGGTACATCACATGTAGCAGCGGAAGACAGAAACGCGGTCCTCCTGAGACCTATTGTATTTAAAAACTTGTAAAAACTGGGTAAAGGGACACATACTTTATGTGTAGACAATAAATTGGTCTACCCTGAAAATACGGAGTCTTTAGTGTATACATACCGGTAGATAAACTAACGTTCTCAACCCTTGAGACGACCTCGGATAATAGAGAAACACTTTCTCACTTTTGTATTTATACGAGAGTCATATATCTACAACAAGTTTGTTGTATATTGTTGTATTTCAAAGAAGTATGTACCACTTCTATTTATAGCCAAGGAACCTTGGCCACCAAGAAAGAAAAAGCATGAGTCACATCCTTAACAATTAAGGATTCCTCTTGTAAAAGGCACGTATAGATTTGCATGACACCATTTCATGCCAACTCGCGTAGCCTCGGCCAATTCAATGGTCTTATTCCATCTCTTATACAGACACGTATTTCCAATATTAACTATATTTCCGTGTTAGCGGACAATATAAAAATAAGTCGTCGAGATTATTTAATTAATTATCTCATAATAAATTAAATAACCGTAAACGTTAAATATCGACCGTAAGTGTGTGACCACATAGGTCCATCACTAAACCGGTAATAATTAATCTCATTAACTATTAATCGAGGTTGGCATCTAACAACACTCCCCGACGACCGGATAGCGTGAATACCAATATTCACTGTACTTCACTGTACTCGAACCTGGTAAAGGATACTGTATGTACTTCCCTCCATCGTTCCAACCCCGGATCGTCCTCGGGTATGGTTTGACTGTCAAACTCCACTAGACGACCACTATGTTACATGTCTATCATTATTGGTTGGAAATGGCTTTAAGAAACTCTTTTCTTAAATCATTCGTCTATCCTGGCCAAAGTTTTTGATATGACCAACAAGATTAATGACAACATAGAGTTCAAACTCATTACCTTGAGCTGACGGATTCCATCTTGACTCACCACTAATTACATAGGTACTTAATTATACCCAATGACCATTCAACTAGCATTTTTACACACTAGGTGTCCGGTATCTAAGTACAATAAGTAGACTATTAACTACAATGATGATCTCAGGTCAAAGGATAAAATATACAACTACTCCTTAAGAGAATTTCCACATTGACAATGCATAGGTAATAATAACCATTTGGGAAATCTCACTATTGATCACGTTCAATAATCATATCTCCATATGCATTATCTATATTATAACTTAATGAATGAGATCCATTAATACTCGTCATATGAGTACTGTTATATATATTGGTCTATCTGGATTATCATAGTCCCGTTCTGATGATCCAACAACCAAGAATACTTTTAGACTAAACTCTATAATACTCGACTCTCATTATCATAATCTCCATTATGATGTCAAGTATACCAGTTTAATCAAGAATTTATCATCGTATTAACACTTTAATAAGATAATAATAAGAAAAAGCCATCTAATTATTAATCTCCATTAATAATTATACTGTATGAAATTCGTTCAAAACGTTTCATAATGACTGTTCTGGGGCATAGTTCCAACAATCTCCCACTTGACCTAGAGGCAATCGGTCATGAACCTTGATCCTATATTCCACTCGTGCTTGTCAAATCCTTTGATATAAGCGCCTTAGTGAAAGGATCTGCATCATTTCTTTCCCTTACACCTGATGAATTTGAACATCTCTTTGTTCGAATATTTCTCTGATCAGGTGAAATTTCCGAAGAACATGTTTAGATCGTTGGTAGACCCTTGGCTCTTTAGCCTGTGCAATAACTCCTTATTGATACACAATAGAGAAACACCTTCCTCCACTGAAGGAACAATACAAAGTTCAATTAAGAACTTTCTTATCCAAACGGCTTCCTTAGCAGTATCACATACGGCTAAGTACTTTACTTCGACTACTGAGTCAGCTACTTTAGCTTTTATGGAACTCTTCCAACTCACTGCTCACCCTTTAAGGTGAAAGCATAACCAAAGATAGACTTGCTATCATCCTTATCCAATGCGAAACTTGCATCAGTACCGCTAAACACTTTTAGCTCACCATCTCCAAAAAATGAGGAATTGGACTTTAGTCCTTCTCAAGTACTCAAGGATGGTTTTCACCACTTTCCAATGTTCATCACCCGAATTTCCTGATGCCTACTCGCTACTCCTAGCGGGTAAGCCACATCAGGCCTTGTACAACGTGACAGCTCAGTGTACAAAGATTGGGAGAGCCCTTGCAGCTTCCTGAATCTATCTCCATAAATTATTATTCTAAGAATATAAGCCGCTTCTCCCATATCCTTTATGGAGAACTCTTCAGATAGCCAAATCTTTGTCTCTTACATGGCTAGTATACCATTTCCTATCACCAATATGTTATCCACATATAGCACTAGGAAAATGACTGTACTCCCACTAGCCTTCTTTCAGAAATCTTAGTCGGAAAGAAAACAATCCAATAAGAACATAATCATACATCATCATGGTATGGATTTCCTCATAATGATATATAAGAATTTTAAAACATGCATGAGCCCCCTGGTTGTCAGGTCGTTTCCCATCATAATTAAAATTCATCTCATTTTATCTTAAAAAATCATTTCAGGCTCTACACTACATAGTCCCCTGGTTGTCAGGTCGTTCCTATTAGTGTAGTTGAGTTTATTCACTCTAGTGACAGAAAATTAATAAATGTCATACCCTCTGGGTTGTCCAGACTAAAAGTACAAGATTAGTTAACTTTTCTTCACCCCCGTATCATATACAATAGACAATATTATTATATCTGCGAACTATAAGCCCCCGGGTTGTCAGGTCGCTTCTTGGAAATGAAAATAAAAAATTTTTATTGTCTACCTGAGTGGCGACCTTTGACAAAATATCTCATATTTTATCAATTAAAAACTCAATAATTTTTAATCGGTCAAGTTTTAATGTCATTCGTACAGTTTGAATAACACAAGTGCTTATATCGTATATTAGCACTTAACAATTATATCTCATATAACTGTCGTACACAATTATCGCATAACCGTAGTAATTCATATTTTATGTGTCATTTAAACAATTTAAATAACATTAGTACTTATATCACATATAAGCAATAATAATTATATCTTATATAATTGTCGGAAGAGAAACTACAAAGTTATCATATAACTGTAGTACTCAAACTTTGTTAATATTTCACCACAAAGAGAACTCTTCTCTTATATGTAGCCAAATCTAACATAGACATGAAGTATACTCAATATGTTAATTAGAGCAATCATTACACTAATAATTGAACAAAGAAAACAAATTGATCATGCTATCATGTCACTGCAAGACTAGCTTGTTTGATCATACGTAAAACAAGTATAGCCAAACAACACTCTAACATACAACGAGAACTCTTCTCACTTCCGTAAGCTAAAATATGACCCAAATTTACAAAATTTAAATGCAAAATTGGCTCTGATACCAATTGAAGGGACCGCGGTACATCACATGTAGCAGCGGAAGACAGAAACACGGTCCTCCTGAGACCTATTGCATTTAAAAACTTGTATAAACTGGGTAAAGGGACACATACTTTATGTGTAGACAATAAATTGGTCTAACTCCAAAAATACGGAGTCTCTAGTGTATCCACACCGGTAGATAAACTAACGTTCTCAACCCTTGAGACGACCTCGGATAATAGAGAAACACTTTCTCACTTTTGTATTTATACGAGAGACAGATTTCTACAACAAGTTTGTTGTATATGTTGTATTTCGAAGAAGTATGTACCACTTCTATTTATAGCCAAAGGAACCTTGGCCACCAAGAAAGAAAAACCATGAGTCACATCCTTAGTAATTAAGGATTCCTCTTGTAAAAGGCACATATAGATTTGCATGACACCATTTCATGCCAACTCACGTGGCCTTGGCCAATCCAATGGTCTTCTTCCATCTCTTATACAAACACGTATTTGCAATATTAACTATATTTCCGTGTTAGCGGACAATATAAAATGAAACGGGAAAGGAAGCCGAGCTAGGCCGCGGATTGGGTCCTTCGTCCAATTTGAGGTCTAACTCAAAATCCGTCTAAGAAGACATGGTAATTTTTGTCACGTCTCAATTCTATAATAAATTTTGAGACTTTTTACCTGGGACTTTTATTTAAATAAGGATCCGAGCTAAGATAAAATCACAAGACCAAACCGAGTAACAAGTTTATCGGTTTTCAACAATCGAGCTTAGTTTGCTTCCAAACGGTCCAATCTCTTCTATTTAATAAATGAAAACAATAATAGGACAAAATAAGGTGCCTTGGCCATCTAAATCAGTCATAGGAGGCTGTTTTATATTTTTCAAATAAAGATCAAATGTCGCTTTCAAGGAAGGTCCAAATGTCGCTTTCATTCTTACATTTGTATAAGGGCCTTTGGGGCTGCTCTCAAGGGACTTTTTCGGCTGCTATATAGACCAAGGAAGCCTCCAATTTTGGCTTCTATAGATAGCTCAAATGTCAATCTCATTTGTGGAGACCTATGTAAGACTTAGGGAAGAGTTCTTGGCCTATTGTTGTTGTTGTGCATACACGGTTGCCAAAGAGCATATTAGCATCTTTTTCTTTGTTTTATCACTTGTTAAATGCTAGCCCTTGAATGTAAAATAGGTGGTTAAGATTAGAAGGCTTGGGTACTATATAAACCAAGTCCTTGATTGTAAAAATTCAGATTTGAGTGAATTAAAGAATGAGTAAGAAACCAAGTGTTTTGTTCATCAAAACCTATTCTTTCCTTAGTGCTTGAATAGTCCTCTTTGCTTAGTGCTTGAGGTTGGACGATTCCTTTACTTAGTATTGGGATTAGTCTTAGTTTTAATCTATTGCTTCGTGTTCGAATTAAAACATGTCTTAGGACAAAATAAGGTGCCTTGGCCGTCCAAATCAGTCCTAGAAGGCTGTTTTATATTTTCCAAATGAAGTTCAAATGTCGCTTTCAAGGAAGGTCCAAATGTTGCTTTTATTCTTATATTTGTGTAAGGCTTGTGTAAGAGTTTTGGGGGCTGCTCTCAAGGGATTATTTCAGCTGGAATATTGACCAAGGAAGGATCCAATTTTGTGTTTTCTAGGTAGCTCTTATGTCCCTATTATTGTAAGGTTTACGTAAGACCTAGAGAAGAACATTTGGATTGTTCTTGTTGAAGATAGCACACGGCTACCTAGGGCTGATTATCATTTTTTTTTCTTTTTTTTATTACTTGTTTAATGCTAGCCATTAGATGTAAAATTGGTGGTCAAGATTAGAAGGCGTAGGTACTATATAAACCAAGTCTTTGGTTGTAAAAATTCATATTTGCTTAAGTTAAAAACCAAGTAAGAAACATTAGTTTTAAATAACCGTTGTAGTTTATTTAAAAAAAAAAAATTAAATATTTCTAGATGCATGCATTATTACGGCCCGTTATAATTCCGATGCATACATTATTACTGCCAATCCCTGCATATGAATGGATAATATATGGAATGAGAAGGGTTATAAGATTTGAAGTAGAGATATGATGGCACAACATCCTAAACATATATTAATTAAAAACAACTCAAACGACACATTACTTAGTATAAATACATGCATTATCTCTACCACCATTCCATTATCTCACTATCTCCAAACCCTAACTGCTAAAACAAACTCCAAACCCTAAATCTTTCAAACAAACTCCAAACTTCATCAACAATGAATGATACCATCTGTAAGACTGTTACTATGACCGAGCACAACAAGAGTTTTATCCGCCGGTTGTGATGCGTGTATTTTATATAAGGTTTTTATCTCATTTTTACACGCATTTTTGTACTATTTTACGTGGCATCTAGCTACAAATACCCCTGATTAGTCTACTTTGGTTCGTTTTGTGTAAATTGTAGGTATGGACCGAAAAGAAGATAAATCAAGCCTAAACTCGTCCCAATTGCATACATTTATGGAGAACAAGGAATCGGAGCTTGGAATCTGTCATTTTGAAGACGCGTGAGCTGGTTTCGGAAGGTGTCTTAGTACCTAATCATGCCGAAATAGCTCGATCGACTACTTTTCCAGTCGGTCGAATGCTTTACATAAAGAAGATTACACGATCGAGTAGTTATAGTACTCGATCGAGAAGGCAATACAAGGAGTTACTCGATCGAGTGGTTTATTTCCAGTCGATCGAAGGGTTTGTCGCTTAGTTGCTCGATCGAGTGGTTTATTTCCACTCGATCGAGTGATTTGGCCTGTAATAGAGTTTTTCCGCCTAATTTCGTATGGGCTTTTGTAATTAGGCTTTGGATTAGGTTTAAGGGGGAGATTTTCGTATGCTACTAAAAAGAGTAGACTGCGTAACTCTTCCTCATTGACTACTACTTTATCTTTTTCTACTTCTTCTTCACTTTACTTTTTCTTCTACTCTTTTCTACTCGGATTCGGATTTGTAATCGGTATTATTTCTCCTTTTATTTCTTAATCGTAATTATCATTTTGTTTCTACCTTTCCCTCATTGCTTTCATTTTTGTCTTATATTGTTCCTTCTGTTTTTATTATTATTATGTTTAATTCCTATTATCTATATGTTATTGTTGTTGATTCGATAGTAATGTGTAGCTAATTCCCTTCTGCTAAGACTAGGGAATCCATGATTGTGAAGGAATAGTAATTGCCATATTAGGTCTTGTGCTTGTGTGGTCTCTGTTGTTAATCGCTGCATTTAATTATTTCTGACTAATTGCGTCGACTCAATTAGACGGAAACAATTAAATGCAGCGATTAACAACAGAGACCACACAAGCACAAGACCTAATATGGCAATTACTATTCCTTCATAATCATGGATTCCCTAGTCTTAGCAAGAGGGAATTAGCTACACATTACTATCGAATCAACAACAATAACATATAGATAATAGGAATTAAACATAATAATAAAAACAGAAGGAACAATATAAGACAAAAATGAAAGCAATGAGGGAAAGGTAGAAACAAAATGATAATTGCGATTAAGAAATAAAAGGAGAAATAATACCGATTACAAATCCGAATCCGAGTAGAAAATAGTAGAAGAAAAAGTAAAGTGAAGAAGCAGTAGAAAAAGATAAAGTAGTAGTCAATGAGGAAGAGTTACGCAGTCTACTCTTTTTATTAGCATACGAAAATCTCCCCCTTAAACCTAATCCAAAGCCTAATTACAGGCCAAATCACTCGATCGAGTGGAAATAAACCACTCGATCGAGCAACTAAGCGACAAACCCTTCGATCGAGTGGAAATAAACCACTCGATCGAGTAACTCCTTGTATTGCCTTCTCGATCGAGTACTATAATTACTCGATCGTGTAATCTTCTTTATGTAAAGCATTCGATCGATTGGAAAAGTAGTCGATCGAGCTATTTCGGCACGATTAGGCACTAAGACACCTTCCGAAACCAGCTCATGCGTCTTCAAAATGACAGATTCCAAGCTCCGATTCCTTGTTGTCCATAAATGTATGCAATTGGGACGAGTTTAGGCTTGATTTATCTTCTTTTCGGTCCATACCTGCAATTTACACAAAATGAATCAAAGTAGACTAATCGGGGGTATTTGTAGCTAGATGCCACGTAAAATAGTACAGAAATGCGTGTAAAAATGAGGTAAAAACCTTATATAAAATACACGCATCAAATCTCCCCAAACCAAACCTTTGCTTGTCCCCAAGCAAACTATGAATGCAACAAAGAATAAACAGTGGAACGGGACCAACGTATCAACTACAAATCACCCACCAAAACCAGTTTAATGCAACAACTAACAAAGTGGCAAATGATAAGTGCAAACGAATTAAATCAATGTTTCAAACTTACTGAACCGTCGACCTTGCAAGAATCAGAGATATCGGACTCTCACGGGTCTCTCATCACTCAAATTTAGGCACGAGGTGAGTATATATGTGAAAGATAGAAAGAAGTAAAGACACTCACCTAACTCGACCTATAAGAACATGCATGCAGTTAACATGAATAAAGTCTCTACAACCGTACATAAGCATTCCAACCATACTAATGACCAAGACACATGCCGAGGACTTACATCTGGGTAAGTGAGGTAATGGGTAAGAAGGGGCTAAGATGAATTTAGATATGTGGAGTTAATAGCCAGGCTAGCAACAACGAATCCAAATATTGAACTGCATCCCAACTTCGTACTCAAAATAATAATACGGAACAGTGCAAACTCAATGCACTCAACTCACAAAACACCATAAACTTGTCAACTCCCCATAAAATATAAATAAAACATGGGAGTGAAAATCATCTATACAATTTCTCATTTCTCTACACATGATTTTTTTTCTTCTTCTTTTTCGTATTTCCAATTTTTTTCTTTTCATTCTTTTTTTTTTTTCATTTTCATTCATCATTTTTTTTCATTCCCTTCAATTCTTCCACCAGCTTCTGAAATCAGATAAATATAACCAAACGGCAGCAAGGCATTCCAAACAGCTACTCATCGCTAGCTCGGCTAGGGTAGGAAAAATTATAGAATGTAGCTAATAGGACAAAAAGGCAATTTGGCTATGTGGGGCTCATGGGTAGAATGAAATAAAAGGGAACTGCCTCTCCTAACATGTGTCACCATCCACAGACCGAATGCATACAGGTATTAAGAAGACTAGACTCATGCTTATGCAAATTGATGTTACATGCCTTACAGAGAGTACTACTCACATCCTAAATGAAACCGGTCATGAATGTCACCAGTTTATAAAGCTCTAACCTCAGAATGTAATGTAGCTTGCCAATATGTGAGTCAAGTCTATTCGTTCATATAAGAGAGAAACAAAAACTCGTAGATCATGCACATTATCATGCCAACTAAATGTTAAGAATATGCAGGGCAGAGGTAGGGATTCAATGTAGCGTCAAAGTTCAAAAGTTCCGACTCAAATTAAACGTGAAAATTTTGAAATTTATGTGATTTTTGAATTAAAAACGACAATTCATGCGAAAATAAATAAACGTGCAAACGAAAATGCAAGAAAACATGCAGACACGGATATGGATGCATACCTCCCCAAACCAAACCGTACAATGCCCTCATTGTACCAAAAATAGGGAAAGAAATGCAAACTCAGGAGAAAAGGATTACTGGAGTCAGAATACTTACAAAACGTCGTGAAGAGGGACCTCCCCAAACCGACCATGAACATGGGAGGTCAAAGGAAGTCAAGCAGTAGCTCAACAGACGAAGAGGAACAGCTGGAAGACGAAACTGCTCTATCAAGTGAATTGGAATAGCTCGATCGAGTGAATTGGTGTCAGGAATGCTCGATCGAGTGAAATTCTTACTCGATCGAATTAACGTGGAATTGTAGTTTGTCGATCGAGTATATATGTTACTCAATCGAGTGGTTCTCAACTCAAAAGTGCTCGATCGAGTAGAAAAACTACTCGATCGAGTGAATACACCTGCAAAACACGCATAAAGAGCAAGGAAAATACAAAGGGTGCATAAAACAACGTTTAAAGTTCAACAAAAGCTAAATGTGAAGGAAAAAGTTCAACAAAAATACAGCAAAAGAGTCCGGGTTGCCTCCCGGAGAGCGCAGGTTTAAGAGGTCCCGCACGACCTTTCTGGCATCAATTAACTGGCGCGTCAAGCTCGTCGAAGTACAGGACTTCAACACGATTATTTGCTTCATTTGCCTCGTGATAATGCTTCACATACTGCCCATTCACCTTGAACCGATTTCCCTCGGGGCTTTCTAGCTCAACGGATCCAAATTTAGTAACAGCTGTCACCGTATAAGGACCACTCCATCTGGACTTCAGCTTGCCAGGAAATAATCGCAGTCGGGCATTAAACAGCAACACCTTTTGCCCAACATGAAATTCCCGAGGTAAAATTCTTTTGTCATGCCATCTCTTCGTCTTTTCCTTATAAATGTGCGAGCTGTCATAGGCATTAAGCCTAAATTCTTCCAACTCATCTAGCTGCAAAAGACGATTCTGACCACACAACTTAGGATCAAAGTTAAGCTCACGAATTGCCCACCAAGCCTTACATTCTAACTCAACAGGTAAATGACATGATTTCCCATAAACTAACCTATAAGGTGATGCACCAATTGGTGTCTTAAAGGCAGTTCTGTAGGCCCATAATGTGTCTTCTAATTTAAGACTCCAGTCCTTCCGTAATTTAGAAACTACCTTAGACAAGATCTCTTTCAGCTCGCGATTAGAGACCTTGACACGGCTATCGCAACCCTATCAAAGATAAAACCTAACGGTCTCAACTAAAATGTAGTGGAGGCAGTCGAGTATCGATTCCACAGCGAGGTAATGTAATTATAGTTGTCTAAACCTAGTCCTACGGTAACAAATGGGGGTTATTTAAATTTGGTTCTAAACTACGAAGTTTGAAAGGAAGAGAAATAAATAAGGAGCAGTAAAGACAATAAAATATGATTAAACTATCAAGAAGAGAGGGACATGTCGGGAATTTGGTTCACTACGGTAGTCCAGTGACTCAGCTATAAATGATTCAGACGAACTAGATGTGAGACGGATGTTAAAAGGTCCTTTCGGTCCACTTTCTATCCTAAAATACCACTAACTTAACTTTCGTCCTCATTAGGGTAGTCTCTTTGTTTATAGCGAGGCCTATTTAGTCCAATCTTTCGATCCAGGATTAATTTTAGCCAGATTAAAGGGTGACATAGAAGCGTGCACTCAACTAGGTCGGAAATTACAGTTAAATTGCTATAGTGACAGAGTCTCGTAATTAATTCATCTAATTCATTCACTACATCGTCACATTTCTACCGCAGATCCCCTAATCCCAACATGAAAGGGGTTTAGCTACTCATATTCTTAATTAAACTAACAGCAATTAACTTTCCAGCAGTAAACATTATAAATAAACAATAAATTGCAATAAAGAAAATTAGGGCAAAAGAAATAATAACACAAACAAGAAATTAAAGCAACCAAATGATTAATTATTATTAAAGGGAGAGAAGGAATTACAATCAATGCGAATCCGGCGTAAAGAACACAGAAAATAAAGTAACAGTAGAGGAGGAAAAGTAACGTAATAATGTTTAACAGTCGAGAGTTTGATAGTATCAGAGATAATCCTAATTAACCTAGTAAAGCGTGCTTAAATAGCAAAGCAAAAGAGTTTAGCGAAATAAAACTTCATGCGGGCTAATTAAAGCCCTAACCCATCAAAACCACTCAATCGAGTGGATTAAAACCACTCGATCGACCAACTCTCAGCCAAAACAGCTCGATCGACTGAAAAGCTACTCGATCGAGCAACAGCTCTTTGTGCAAGCTAAAGGTCGAATGAAAAATCACTCGATCGATCATCAGAGGGAGCAAAAACCACTCGATCGAGTGGTAAACTGCTCGATCGAGTAACTATATCTCCGTTTCAGCTCATGTCCACGTCTAAGTGCCTCGTAATGCGTGCCGCGACGCTTCCAAATGCAGTATCTCACTCTGGAACAATCCCGTCTCCTCTAAATGCATGCAAAAAGGACGAAAAAAGGTACGATTCCACTACTTTCGCGTTTATTTCTACAAAATGGACAAAACGAACCAAAGTAGCCACTTCGGGGCAAAATATCATAAAAACAATATGAAAATGCATAGAAATACGTGCTGAAATAGGCTAAAAAGACTATACATTAGGCACGTATCAAATCTCCCCAAACCGAACCTTTACTCGCCCTCGAGTAAACTCAAAACTAAACTAATGGAACGGAAATGATAACTCAGAGCTAGCTTAACTTGTCGACTTAAACCAATTTAATGCAACAAAAATTAACAGTTAAAGCTAAACAGTCAATACGCAAACGAATTATAAGTTGTTCAGAAATATAGCTGACCTATCGACCTTGCAAGACCAATAAAACTGGACTCTCACGTGGTCACTCTTCTCTCATGAAGCAAAGGGCAAATGTTATATGTAAAAGAGAGAAGAAAAGACAGTCACTCACCTAACTGCGACCTACATAGCATGCATGCAACAAAAATGAAAGACAATTCAAGCACTAATGCACAAATTCTAACCGATAATGTCCGTCACAGCCGAGGGTTTGCAAATAATATGGGAATAGTGAGGTTCAGGTGAGAAAAGGCAAAACAAGTTATGGAAATGTGGAGGTAAAAGCGTTAAGCTAGTTCCTAACAGAACCATAATGAAACCATCCGGATCTCAACTGACTGAAAGACTAAGTACGAGTGCCCTCCATTTGGCACAAAACTCACTAGACTCAAAACACAATCTCCTCAAAAAATATGGGATAGAACGGAGGAGTCAGACGGTCAAAAACTTTCCTTTTTTAAACACCGTCTGAAATAACTAACTGAAACAAACAACCCTTTTTTATTGTACATCTTCGAACATCTTCTCAACTCTTTTTCATTTTCACAATCTCCTTTTTTTTCATTTTTTTTTTACTGTTCACGTTCCAGCCTTCCTTTTTCATCATTTTTTTTCGTTTTTTTTTTTTTTTCCTTCTTTCTCACGTTTTTCTCTTTTTTTTCTTCTTTCTTCCTCTATACTTACACCAACTCCAAAACAAGAAACACGGACCAAAATGCAACGGAAAAACATACCGCAGAAGAACATACTAACTAGCTTGACTAGGCAGGCTTAGTTTGGGATGTAGCTAATGGGTCAAAAGGCAATTTTGGCTTATGTGGAGCTAAATGGGTGTAAAGTAATAAGAAAGGGAAATTTGCAAGACCCTCCCTGCATGTGACACCAACCACAAACCCGAATATGTGCATTTGACAAGAAATTGAATGTCATAAATGTGCAAATGAGATGAACATGCTATGCAAGGAGTACTACTCAAAATTCCTAATGAACTGGTCATGAATGTCACCAGTTTAAGGCTCTAAAACTCAGAATTTTTAAGTAGTTTGCCAATTTATAGGTCAAGTCTAAACAGTCGGCTATATTTGAACAGAAATTCGTAGACTATGCGTATGACAAAGCTAATAACTATCAGTGAAAGTGCAAGGCTCAAGCAGAAGGACAAGTTATAGTGCATTGTCATCATGGGAATCTACCATTCCGACTCAACCTATATGCAGAAATAAACGTGAAATTTTTTTGAATTTTTGAAATTTTCTAATTTTTTTTTGGATTTTTGATTTTTTAAATGAAAATAAACAACAATGCAAGCTCAAAAATAAACGTGAATGCAAAAACGAATGCAAATGCAGACTCAAAAGGATGCAATACCCTCCCCAAACCAAAACGGACAACGCCCTCGTTGTCCTCCAGCATACACCAGCATATATATATACAGGGGAACGGGAATATACAACCAACAAAATAAAAATAATAAAATAAAGGAGACAAAATAAGAGAGTAAGAGATACATACAAAATACGAACTTCCCCAAACCAGCCAGAAAACTGGGGAAGTGAGTAGACCAGTAGCTACTCGTCGTCGTCGTCGTCGCCATCTCCCTCACCCTGGTACTCCCGGTCTCTCTCCTCCTCTCTCCTCCTCCGCTCCTCAGCGCGAGCTCTCTCCACCGCCACCTCTGGGTCCTCGCTCTCCTCCTCGTCCTCGGCCCACGGGGCCCTCTCGGTGGGTGCGGAAGAAGGAAGGGTGTGGCCAACCCTCGGGGATCGGTCTGTGTCTCCACAAGTGGTACTCGTACAGAGGGTGTAGGGTCAAAGCTAAGTCCCTCTCCATACGAGCCTGACGCTCTGCAAGCTCAATCAACATACCGTAAACTGCGCCCCCTTGGTCCTGGACCGCGGGCGCTACAAAGAGAGGAAGTGGTCTAAAAGTAGCCGGGAAGACCGGCTCAGCCTATGTCTGGTCAGTGGGAGGTGGAGCAGGAGTAGGAGTGGTAGTAACAGTGGGAGTAGGGGTCGGATCGGGAGTAGCCGTTGAAGGCTGGGTACTCCCTGAAGGTGTGGACCCCTCTCCAGTCTCAACGCGCCGCTTCTTGGCGGCAGGTGCATCATGAGATGGTCGAAGTGGAAGGTGAAGTAGAGGCAAGGCAGGCAGACGGTGGCCCTTTACCACAGTAGGTAAGGGCTCAAGACGGGGAGACATGAGCAAGGTAAGTCGGCGGACAAGGAGCCGTCAATCTTCCAAGTCTGGTAGTCTGGGGTAAGCCAATGCTGAGCGAGCATGGCAGCCAGACTCAGTGACCTCTCTCCCTCGAGGTACTGCAAGTCACGTGGCCAGGTGGGAAAAAGTCGGTGGATAAGAATGGTGGCTATGCCACCGCAGGCAATGGTTCCCGCCTCCTTCTTCCCCTGGTCGTGGAGGTACTGGGCGGTAAGGTAGGCAATGTTGAAGGTAAAAGGACCTTCACAGTCGACGTTCAGATAACCGCCCGGGATGGAGAGCTCGGTGTTGGTAGTGTTGTTCGGCTCCTTTTGGCCGAAAATAGAGCTCCCCATAAGTCTAAGAAAACAACGGACGGGGGGATGGTGGACCTGGTGGAGCTTTCGCTCCGGAAACGGTGCAGGGCCAAGCACCGCCAAACCTGTTTGTAAACCTTCCTCGAGTCTGATTTCACGCCCGAGGAGGTAAGGTCAAGAAACCTACCAAACTCCGCTAGGGGCATCGGGAAAGTCCGGTTAAACAACCGGAAGGAGACTGACAGACAGTCGGGGTCAGCGTCGTATGCCCCTGAGGAGAAGGTAAAAGAGGCGAGAAACTCAAGGCTCGGCTCTAAGAAGGTGCGGCCCCTCATGGTAATGAGGCCGGCATCCCCGTGCCCCGAGTAAAGAAACAGATCGACTCGTAAATACCTAGTTTCTCTAATGCCGATTTATCTAAAAATCGGGAAGGCACATGTACACACTTGACCAAGTTAAAGAATTTCGAACGATGAACAGCGTTGACGAATAATACCTGTGGGTAGTCCGGGTGGGAGTCGAGGGAAGTTTCCCCTCGGACTGTAACTGTCTCAGAAGTGGACGGAGCGGCAGCTGAAGTAGAAGCAGAAATTTTCAGGATGGAAATTTTCAGGAGTAGAGGCAACAGGAGCTGGCGTAGCTCTAGACCGTCTACGACCCCGACCTCCGTCTCTGGAACGCAAGGCAGCGGCCCGCTCTCGGACTGTGTAAGGGACTAAAGGCTCGAAGCGGATGCAACCGCAAGTGAGTCCGTCACAGGTGCAGAAGTGGAGGCTGGTGTACACGTGGTGGCTACTGTGGTCACCACCGAAGAGGAACTAGCAGCAGTGCTAGCTGTGGTGGTGACTGAAGTGGAAGTGGCGGCTGAATCGGGCTTCCAAAATGAGCTAGGGAGCAAAAACCGTCCCTGCAGCTGAAACAAGGAAAACTGGAGCTGCAGTGGTGACTAAGGCGGAGCTAGTGGCAACAGCAGGGGCCACTGACTCACTCAAAGGTGGGCTGGAGGTGGTACTAGCAGAAGGTAAGGTACTCGACTCCATCCTGAAAACATAGGGGAGGGGGTATGAGAGGAAAACAATAGTCAACAGAGGCGAAGACATCAGAAAAACCGCATGTGAAGCCATAAACACTCCCCTATCAGTCGAAAATTTCGACCTACAGCATACAATTTCCAACAATTCCTCAGAAATTTCGAAATAGCAGTACGTGAATGGTGATAATGTGACAATGTAATGACTGCTAATAGAGACTAAAAACAGCATGAAAAACTGCATATGATAAGATGTAAGACTCCTAGCAGTCGAAAATTTCGACTCACAGTACTTGAATCCCAACAATTTACAGCATGTAAAGGCGATATGAGATGGAAAAAGCAGTTAACAACAGCAGCAAGTAAGCAAGAACTGAGGTTAAACAAATCATGGCAGCATAAAGACCGTCTGACAGTCGAAAAATTCGACTTAGAAGCCCTAATCGCGGAAATCTTGCGCAAATTTCAAATTAAACATGCAACAACAGCGAGGAATTGGGATATGATCATCAAGCTAACTAATTAAGGTCATATAAACACAATTAAGTTGAAAAATTCGACTAGACATGGATTTTCGAAACCCTAGTTCAATATCACCTCATGAAATTCGAATTAATCGTAGATAAAATGCAAAGAGGGTGAATGAAACACTTACTTGATGATGATGAACCTACAAATGCAAATAATCCTCAAGTAAACAAGCAACAATGGCGGATTTCAGTCGAAAAACCCGCAAACCCTAAATCCCTTTTAAAACCGCGAAAATGGACACAAATAAGGGTGAAATTAAGGGGCTTTTGAAGATTAAAATGCAAATAAAGAAATGTAGGTGATGGAATTGGTGATTTGGCAAGAAAATGGGGATTTGGGAGAGTTAAAATCGCAATTAGGGGAAAGGGATAGACGGAATTAGGTGAAATATGAAAAAGAATTGGGAACAAAAGAGTTTAAGTGAGAAAACTCCCTGTACACGGCCCATTTCACTCGATCGAGTGATTTTAAACCACTCGATCGAGCCCTTTTATGGTCCAGCTGCTTGGTCGAGTAAAAAGTTACTCGATCGACCAATCCTTCTTTTTGCTTTACTCGATCGAGTAAATAAATTACTCGATCGACCATATTTTCACTCGATCGAGTACAAAAAGTACTCGATCGAGGACTTTCCTCGTGTAGGCTCTTGAATTTTCGTCTTTTCTTCCTTGAATTGCGTGAAACTTCCCCAAGCCTGCATAAAAACACATCCAATAGTTTCCCAAAATACCAAATACGCAAAAGCACAGTCAATAGTCTTACGTCTATGCTAAAAATTGTCTAAAACTAATTGTCCTAATTAAAACGCAATAAAACAAATTCAAAAGAAATTCAAAAATTATCTATTACAAAGTGTTACACGGGGCATTTCCCCGTTCAGTTCCCATCAAATTTCAGTAGCCCCTTCGTGGGCTTTTGACTGGAGGACGTCACCTCAGCAACATTGATTGTCCTCTTCATCTTCCATGAGCATGAATTATCACTTGAAATGGTAGGAGGAGAATAGCTCGCGTCCACGTAAGCGTCAGCTTTCCTCATCCTTGCTCCTCTATCACCAACCTTAGCGTTAACATTTCCAGGTTGATTGATAATGATTGCACCATGTCCTTTGACAGCTTCCCCTTTGCTTTCATCTGTACCTGCAGTGAGGACAACAGACGAACTTTCCTCCTCTTTGCTCTCAATCTGAGGCGGAGGGTTAACAATGGCAGCATAGTTCTCCAAATTTTCATTTGGAGTGTCAATAGTAGGAATAATAGAAGAGAGAGCATTGCAAGGCTGGGCTTGCATGGGAGCTCTCCGGAACTTGGACTGATGAAAAATTAGCTCCTCATCCCCTACCTGAAGGTCAAAGTTTCCCCCGACGTCTATTCTTGCACGGGCGGTGGACAAAAATGGTCTCCCTAAAATTATAGGGGTGTGTGCATCTTCGGGGATGTCTAAGACAACAAAATCAACGGGAATAAAGAACTTCCCGATCTGAACAGGTACGTCTTCTACTATACCTAGTGGCAGTGATAAACTACGGTCGGCCATCTGGATAGTCATGTTGGTGCAACTCAGCCTTGTCAAACCAAGTCTCTTAGCCAGAGACAAAGGTAAGACACTTACTTTAGCGCCTAAATCGCATAGCGCGTTATCAATCAAATGCATACCGATATGACACGGAATTGAAAAACTACCCGGGTCTGATTGCTTAGGGGGTAACTTATTTTGAAATAGGGTGACCCCACCTCGATCAAAGCTACGATCTCACTTTGTCATTAATGGTCCTCTTACGTGCTAAAATTTCTTTCATAAACTTTAAATAAGAGGGTACCTTAGTCAGCAATTCAGTGAACGGCACGGTGACTTCCAAACTCCTCAAAAGTTCGACAAATTTGCCGAACTATTGATTAACTTTGGTATTCTGCAGCCGCCTCGGGAAGGGAACCGTGATTGGTATCTCGAGTCCCTTGTTTCTCGCTTCCAATGTATCTTCCGGTGCAAGTTCTGTATCCTTTGGACGCTTCTTACCTTTCGAACGAGGTCTTTCCGCTGATTTCTCACTTAAACGAGCACTAGCAGGCTCTCGAATAAGCTTCCCGTCATCAATACTACTCGATCGACCAATTTGCTCACTCGATCGAGCTGTTTCTTCATCACTGTCAGTCGATCGAGCACAATTTCCACTCGATCGACCAACTCCACTTTCTGCTTCAGTCGATCGAGTACAATTTCCACTCGATCGACCAACATGCTCTTCCTGTTCACTCGATCAAGTGGAAAAACCACTCGATCGAGGACTTTCATCTTCGACTCTACTCGATCGAACACCAGATTTCAGTCGATCGAGTAATTCCTTTGTCGTGAGCCTTTTTCTCTTATCAGAACACTGATCATCACCAGTTATAGCTTCTCTCGGGTCTGATTTCGACACTTCCGGTCCCTCATAAGAAAGACCGCTTCTCAATTCTATCAGGTTTACCGTCTCATGTGGGTTCTTCTCATTTTGAGTCGGTAAATGACCACTACGGAGGATTGATTTGCGACAAGTTGGGCAACTTGAGTCTCAAGTGCCTTAAATGATGCGTCATTCATGATTTTGTTGATCATTTAGCTGCAATTGCTTTGAAATGGACTGCAACATAGACTTTAGCTCACCCATTTCACTCACCCCACTAGAAGATGATGCACCTTGGTTAGGAGGGTTGAAAGAAGGAGGCTTCTGAAAGCCTTGTTGATTCTTGTGTGGAGGAATATACGGCTGCTGCTGATGCGGAGAAGCGGTAGGATTGAGTACATTCTGACTAGTCCACCTCAAATTGGGGTGGACATTCGGCTCGTAATAACTGTTGTTCTGCCTGTAGTGTTGGAAGGCAGCACATGACTCATAGGAATTGGGACAATTATCTGAAACATGCCCCTCTCCTCCACATCTCTTGCAGCTGAAGGGACCGTCTGTAACGGCATTTACATGGTAAATTTCTCCCTTCGAGGCTACTCCCAGCTCATATTTATCAAATCGGGCCGTAAGAGCCTCTAAAGCAGCTACGGAAGGAGATTCGACACTCCTCCTTTGATTTCCTCTCGAGTTCCCATATTCAGCTTTATGGATGGCCAAATCATCTATGATCTTCCACCCTTTAGTCTCTCCTAGATTCTCAGCAAACCGGCCACTAGCTGCAGCATCCAAAATAGCCCTCTGATCGTCGTACAACCCATTATAGAACTGATTACAAAGACTCCACTTCTCGAACCCATGATGCGGAATGGTTCGCACCAACTTCTTGAAGCGGACCCATGACTCGTGAAAGTTCTCGTCGGGCCCTTGCTTAAAGCTCGTGATCTGAGCTCTAATTGCATTAGTCTTTGAAGCAGAGAAGTACTTCTTGTAGAACGCCAAAGCCAACGAATTCCAGTCAGTTATCCCATGAGCAGTCCGGTTCAGATCCCTATACCACTCCCTTGCAGCATCTCGGAGTGAGAAAATGAACATGGTTTCTTTTATCTGATCTTGGGTCACATCGGGCTGGTGGGGGTATTGAGCGAGATGAGTCAATAAAAGTCTCCATGTGCTTAGCTGCATCTTCATTTGCAGCTCCCCCGAACTGGTTCCTCTCAACCATATTAATGTAAGAGGGCTTTGGCTCAAATTTTCTAGCATCGCCTGGTAATTCGAACCCTTTATAAAGATTAGCAGCTGTCGGTTCAGAATAACTAGCTATACTCGCTTCCTCGGCCATAACTGGAAAATCTGGAGAAGTGACTGTTTCAGCTGATGAATTGGAAACTGGGGATGAAGGTGGATCTTCCTCGAAAAGCTCGTTCTCGTAAAAGCTTGACAGAGTACTTAGCTCTTCCTCTGTCGGTAATACCCTTTGTGATCGCCTCAACTCGCGCAGAGATTTCTCAAGCTCAGGATTATAAGGCAATAATTCACCGCCCTGTGACCTGCGCATAAGAGGAAACTACAACCAGGATATAAGAATAGTCTAAGGAACGGGTGTCCCTTAAACTGAAAAAGGACTAAAAATAAAACAACTAATAAATTGAACAATTGCCTCCCCGGCAACGGCGCCAAAATTTGACACGGCTATCGCAACCCTATCAAAGATAAAACCTAACGGTCTCAACTAAAATGTAGTAGAGGCAGTCGAGTATCGATTCCACAGGGAGGTAATGTAATTATAGCTGTCTAATCCTAGTCTTACGGTAACAAATGGGGGTTGTTTAAATTTGGTTCTAAACTACGAAATTTGAAAGGAAGAGAAATAAATAAGGAGCAGTAAAGACAATAAAATATGATTAAACTATCAAGAAGAGAGGGACATGTCGGGAATTCAGTTCATTACGGTAGTCCAGTGACTCAGCTGTAAATGATTCAGACGAACTAGATGTGAGACGGATGTTAAAAGGTTCTTTCGGTCCACTTTCTATCCTAAAATACCACTAACTTAACTTTCATCCTCATTAGGGTAGTCTACTGTTTATAGCAGGCCTATTTAGTCCAATCTTTCGATCCAGGATTAATTTTAGCCAAATTAAAGGGTGACATAGAAGCGTGCACTCAACTAGGTCGGAAATTACAGTTAAATTGCTATAGTGACAGAGTCTCGTAATTAATTCATCTAATTCATTCACTACATCGTCACATTTCTACCGCAGATCCCCTAATCCCAACATGAAAGGGGTTTAGCTACTCATATTCTTAATTAAACTAACAGCAATTAACTTTCCAGCAGTAAACATTATAAATAAACAATAAATTGCAATAAAGAAAATTAGGGCAAAAGAAATAATAACACAAACAAGAAATTAAAGCAACCAAATGATTAATTATTATTAAAGGGAGAGAAGGAATTACAATCAATGCGAATCCGGCGTAAAGAACACAGAATCCGAGTAAAAGCAACCTCGAAAATAAAGTAACAGTAGAGGAGGAAAAGTAACGTAATAATGTTTAATAGTCGAGAGTTTGATAGTATCAGAGATAATCCTAATTAACCTAGTAAAGCGTGCTTAAATAGCAAAGCAAAAGAGTTTAGCGAAATAAAACTTCACGCGGGCTAACTAAAGCCCAAACCCATCAAAACCACTCGATCGAGTGGATTAAAATCACTCGATCGACCAACTCTCAGCCAAAACAGCTCGATCGACTGAAAAGCTACTCGATCGAGCAACAGCTCTTTGTGCAAGCTAAAGGTCGACTGAAAAATCACTCGATCAATCATCAGAGGGAGCAAAAACCACTCGATCGAGTGGTAAACTGCTCGATCGAGTAACTATATCTCCGTTTCAGCTCATGTCCGCGTCTAAGTGCCTCGTAATGCGTGCCGCGACGCTTCCAAATGCAGTATCTCACTCTGGAACAATCCCGTCTCCTCTAAATGCATGCAAAAAGGACGAAAAAGGGTACGATTCCACTACTTTCGCGTTCATTTCTACAAAATGGACAAAACGAACCAAAGTAGCCACTTCGGGGCAAAATATCATAAAAACAATATGAAAATGCATAGAAATACGTGCTGAAATAGGCTAAAAAGACTATACATTAGGCACGTATCAGACCTCACCCTGACCACTAGTTTGGGGATGATACCCCAAACCACGCCGGTGTTGAACACCAACTTTAGACAGAATGGAAGTTAGTTTCTTTTCTTTAAAATACATTCCCCCATCACTAATGACGACCCTAGGGACACCAAATCGGGGAAATATGACCTTTTTAAACATTTTTATCACGGTCCTGGCATCACAATGAGGTGAGGCAATTGCCTCAACCCACTTCGACACATAACCTACAGCTACTAAAATATACCTGTTACCTTTACTAGAGGGGAATGGTCCTTGGAAATCAATGCCCCAGACATCGAAAACCTCAACCTCTAAGATACCATTTTGTGGCATCTCATGTCTCTTTGAAATGTTCCCTGATCGTTGGCAGGCATCACAAGCTGAAACAAAAGACTTAGCATCAACAAACAAAGAAGGCCAGTAAAAACCAGACTGAAGTACCTTAGCCACGGTGCGCGATGGACCGTGGTAACCACCATAGGAAGAGGAGTGACAGCCTTCCAGGACAACTTTGGTCTCCCACTGCGGAATACACCGTCTGTAGAGACCGTCTGCACATTCCTTAAACAAGTAAGGATCATCCCAAAAATACTGCTTAGCGTTATACAGAAAACGCTTCCTCTGCTGATGAGAAAGGTCAGGCGGCAGCTTACCATTGACAACGTAATTAGCTATATCTGCATACCAAGGTTCTTGATTAACAAAAGACGATAATATAACAAATAAAGAATCAACAGGAAAAGACTCATCAATAGGTAGAGAATCTTCCCCCTCTTGTCGCGACAATCGCGACAGATGATCAGCTACAACGTTCTCAGCTCCCTTCTTATCTTTAATCTGCAAATCAAACTCCTGAAGAAGTAGTATCCATCTCAATAGCCGTGGTTTAGCCTCCTTCTTAGCAAGGAGATGCCTCAAAGCTGCATGGTCAGTAAAAACAGTAACTTCTGACCCAATCAAATAAGAACGAAATTTCTCTAAGGCATAAACTACAGCTAGCAGCTCTTTTTCAGTGGTGGTGTACTTCACTTGAGCCTCATCCAGAGTTTGGCTCGCATAGTAGATTGCATTTAAAGCTTTGTCTTTCCGTTGGCCTAGCACCGCTTCTAGTGCATAGTCACTGGCATCACACATTATCTCAAACGGCAAGTCCCAGTCGGGAGGCTGTATGATCGGCGCAGAGACCAAAGCCTGCTTTAACCTGTTAAAAGCAGAAAGACACTCGTCAGTAACTACAAAAGGGGCATCCTTAAGTAGCAGATATGTAAGTGGTTTAGCAATTTCTGAGAAATCCTCGATAAACCGGCGATAAAACCCGGCGTGACCAAGGAAACTTCTCACTCCTTTGACATTAATAGGAGGAGGTAATTGCTGAATCACTTCCACTTTTGCTTTATTAACTTCTATTCCCCTATCAGAAATTAAGTGCCCTAAGACAACTCCCTCGTTGACCATGAAATGACACTTCTCCCAGTTAAGCACGAGATTAACCTCAATGCGTACTATGAACACTTTATCAAGGTTAGACAGACAGTTAGAAAAATCACTTCCATAAACGCTGAAATCGTCCATGAAAACTTCCATAATAGACTCAATATACTCTGAAAATATCCCCATCATGCACCTTTGGAAGGTGGCAGGGGCATTACATAAACCAAAAGGCATCCTGCGATAAGCAAAAACGCCCTGAGGACAAGTAAAAGTAGTCTTAGCCTGATCATCTGGGTGAATAGGGATCTGAAAGAACCCTGAATACCCGTCTAGATAGCAGAAAAATTTATGAGAAGCTAACCTTTCTACCATCTGATCAATAAAAGGAAGGGGAAAGTGATCTTTCTTGGTGGCGGCATTCAGCTGTCTGTAATCTATGCACATCCGCCAACCAGTCACAATTCGAGTCGGTATTAACTCATTTTTGTCATTTCTAACCACGGTAGCCCCTCCTTTATTTGGGACCACCTGCACTAGACTCACCCATTTAGAATGACCAACAAAATAGATAATACCTACGTCGAGCAGCTTCATTACCTCAGCCATCACAACATCTTGCATCTTCTGATTCAGCCGACGCTGACCCTGTCTGCAAGGTTTGTGATCTTCCTCCAACTCTATCCTGTGCATACAAATATCAGGACTAATCCCCTTGATATCGTCCAAGGAATAACCAAAAGCTTTCCTGTTTTTCTTAAGCACAGCTAACAAAGAAGTCAGCTGATCATTATCAAGCTTTGCACTAACAATGACTGGATATTGCTCAGTATCGTCTAAGAAAATATATTTTAGATGAGAGGGAAGAGTCTTACGCTCAGGCACCTTTACCTCAATGGAGCAAAGGGTACTGATCATCTGTTCCACTTGCTCTGCCTCAGCGTCGGTGAGTTCACGCTCATCTAAATCATCTATAAGCAAATCCAACACAGCATCATCGTGATCTGGGTTATCTGCATGTTAGAAATATATATCTCATTATACTCAACATATTCATATATGTTTCAAATTTAATTTAGTCATAAAATTAATTAGATCTTATGCATGCAAACATAAGTAAATATTAAGGAAAAATCATCATTCTTACATTGATATTTCGGATCAAAGCACAAGTAAGATCTCCTTCTTACTTGTTCTTGAGCACTCCAAAAATGGAAGAACAAAGGATTCAAGTATAGAATCTCTCCCAAGGAATAATACCCAAGGTAACCACTTAATAAAATTAATATTATTAATACTAGAACAATATTAATTTAAATAAAATTGACCCAAAAATATTTATTTTGGTCTCTTAATTTCGGTTAAGAGAGGAAGGATTTGGAGTTTTTATTTCTCTAGTTTTCTTAGAGAGATTTTAATTTCTTACACTAGAAATCATGTAAATTGTGTATGAATGAAAATGATAGAGAACAACTCTCTATTTGGTCCTCCAAAAACCGGTGGAAGGAGGGATTGGGGAGCCAATGCACGGGCAAGGTGTTCTTCACAAGAGCAAGTAGGTTTGCATGGCTAGGTTTAGGTAAAATGATTATGTTTTCCACTCAATTAATCAACACAATTTTTATCCTAAATCACCCAATATTTCGGTCCATTTAAAATAAAATGGATTCCATTTTATCTTTGTCAATTTGTCACATGTCACAAGTCATGTAAAATTGTTATGCATTTTTAACATATTAAAAATCAACGCATTAATAAAAATACGTCATATACAAAATCGACTTAGTAATTCATAATTACTTGTACCAAAATAATTTACCAATTATAAATCACAACATCTTGTACTTATAATAAATTATTCATTCAGTTTAATTGTTTCCGTAAACAATAATTTCATCTAAGCAATAAAACAATTCGATTACTTAGACCGTATCTTATTTAATCAAATTACAATGAGACACGTAAATATTACTTCCAGAATCATCCGTCAATTTTAAGTAATTTAATTAACCCGTATCATCATACGATTAATTAAATATTCAATTAAGAGTGTTACCCTTTAGGTATGACCTAAGGGGATCAACTGATCACCACCGTCGTACGACAGTAATGTCAAACTCTAGTCAGCCAATCATTACCGATATGTGTGGACCAGTTGACAGTAAAATATTACTTCCCAATTGTATTCTTAAAATGAGACTTAAACATGTGATCCTCATGATCGACAGTTGTGATCGCATTATTGTCGGAGGACACATATTCCAACAATCTCCCACTTGTCCTCGACAAGTGTGCGTCACCAATTCTCTTGTCCTATTACTATCTCCCACTCAATGCAAGTTGTCTTTCATGTCGTACTTGCAAGTGATCATATCGAGAGTGGTTTCCTCGATCTGGAGAATAACTGATTGACCAGATTTATCTACCATAGATATCTTCCGAGCGTGGCCACGCATTTCCAGTTCATTACTCCTCGAGTGGCCCTGAGATATTGTTGTAACCCTGACAAGGGGTGGACAATTCCTATCACACTTATTCCCTTCGACTAGCCACAGCCATCATAACCCAAAATATGCCCATTTGACCCCATTTACGAAGGTCGTACTAACACAAATCAAAGTTAATCTGAAACTGTGCCATCTTAGGCGAACAGTCTTTAGTCAAAAGAATCGACTCATTAGAATACTATAGTAGCTCTCGCCACGACCAGACTATATAAATTTGTCAGAACTCTATAAGCGGTCATAAGGCCCGACAAGGTGTTCCTAACAGTCTGCCTATGTGATCGACTAGTCATCACACATGACTCCATGGCACTTGAACTTGCCATCAATCACATCACATTCTAGTCACTTCGAGACGTCACCTCATGTAAGTAACTATGGGCGAATACAATGTTAATCCGTGTTCACTTTAACGGGGTTCAATTCTCTCTACAACCCGTTTGGATGTAACAAAGTATAAGGTGAGTTAATAATAACTCAAACGACAAATGTCAACATCACATTTGGGTAGTCAATACCGTATTACAACCTTGTGATGCATATCGTAAGTGTGTAAACACTAGTCGATTGCAATACAAGTTTAACATACCATGTGTCCATATGTTCAAACTTCTTTTATCGCATTTTCCTTTACATTCATGTTGTCTCTCATAGCATGAACCTTACCAAGTACACACACACACACACACACACACACACACACACACACACACACACACACACACACACACACACACACACACACACACACACACACATATATATATATATATATATAGGTTCCCAACCTCGGTTTGGGTTCTTTATCTTGAAAGAACTTTCTGGTTGTTTATCACACAACCAACGAATTTGTGGTGGATGATATGACTTGCACTGGTCAAGTACTCCACCCACTCACAATGCACTAGGTATATGTTTTGTACAGTCTTGCAACAATTGTCAAGATGATTAGCCTAACACTTCTCACAAGTCCTAGCATATTAGAAAATATTAGTTTTGAGTAACTTCTTACTTCAACTAAGTATCTTTTCAAACTTCTTATTTCTCCTTTTAGATTGAAAAGCTTAAGATTTTCATAAATCCTTACGCGTGTTCGAACTTTAATATGTGCAACCTCTTGACACATAACAGAGTGTTCTGTCCAACACTGAAATCGCTCATCGGTTCTCCTCGAGAATACATGACGATTCTTCTATGGCTTGCCAATGATTCATCATGCTCTTATGCATATGATTCATTATTGGACATGTGCATGATTATTCTAATGGCGGAAACATTAGTAACTAATAATCATGTGATCAACCATTCTTAGGTTCAATGAACGATCATGGCTGCTAATGGCAATTCCATTTTTCATTGACATGAATAACCTACATTTCTTGTTGATTCGATGTGTATATCTCAATACCTATCCAACATCTTATGATGTGATTGGATTCATCATAATCCATTTTCATCCAGAATTGAAAACTCAAATACTTCTTTGTGAAAGTAAGTATTAGCTCGTCATTCTCAATGAGTAATGAGTTATAAACTTTTACAATATGATTGCTCCCACTAAATTCCATGTCTTCACATGATAATTTCCAACTCCCACTTAATTCCACATGTTTCGCAATTGACTACTCAATCGAAACATTTCAAGAATTGAAATATATTTTGCTTTGCTAAGCTATTAAGGTAAAACCATATATGCTCCTAGCATATCCTTTCAAAATACCTATTTTTAAAAGGTTTCATATCTTAAACTTTATGGAAAGAGATTTTAATCTCTAACTCATTCATTTTAAAATGATGCATATCAATGTCATTATTTAAATGTGAATATCATTTAATATACGTCCTTCTCAAATTACCTTTTTTCTGAAAGGAGGTTTAACCATTTCATTTGCATAATGAGGTTAAGTAATGACACTAGCATGGTTAACAATTAATTTAGCTCTTGTGGATATCGGCATATCATTCTTTGCAACTTTTAGTTATAAATCTCATTTATTTTCTAGGATGCAACTTTGTTTCATTTAGGCTCTTAAGTAAATATCAATATTTGAAACTATTGGTCAAAAGTCGCTCATAAACTAGCCAAATCTCTTGTTAAGACTTTACATTAGTCATTCTTCTTCCAAAACTTTCTTTTGGTCTCCTCATGTAGTAATCTTAAGAACATATTCTTGTGATTACTTCACTTGGTCTCTTTTGTCATGTAGATTTCATCTATTCGAGACCACAGATCTCATCTATTCGTGTATACTATCTGTATAGGTATACAAATCATTCTTTCTTGCGTAGATCTCATTTACACAAATACACAAATTTTGCTTGGTGTTCTTTGTGTCTTCATTTTCTCCCACTCTATCTTTAGAATGAAAATACTAGAGATTCAAAGATAGCATATGAGACACAAATAATGATTTTTGAAGTATAAGGAGGACTATCTCATAGGTTGAGTAATTGTTTTTGATTTGATAAGTGTACTTGGTGATTGACATTCCTTTAAGAGAGTTCATCAACTCAATATCACTTTATAATTGATCATACACAAGCCTCAAGCTTGTGGACATATAATGAATCCCATCATTATAGTTGTCCATTAGATCATTTTAAGTGAATGATTATATGTTTCTATGAGCAAGCATATAAAGACGAATTTTTTAGAACATGGATAATATACGATAAAACGGGTGACTTGGGTTGCAAACCAAGCCACCATAATCCAAAATACAACAATTGTTGTAGAAAGGATTAAACATTTCCATGTCGAACACGGAAATCAAAAGGTTCTAAAAATCCGAAACATAAATTAAAATAAGACAATAAAAAACCAATCTTCATGGAAGCTACTCCTAGTTTCTTGATGGTTTTTCAAGCTTGCTTTTCTTTTCCCTTGTCCTTGCTTGGTGGAGGCCCTATTTACAATAAAAAGGGGATACATTATCACAACTTTGTATGACAATACCATAGTTGAATTAGAAACATAAAAGAAAGGATAGTCATTTACCTACTGGAGTGATCTTTCCAGCTTTAATGTCACCAAGATATTTGGAACAATTTCTTTTCCAATGTCCAACACCATTACAATGATGGCATTTATCAAGAGGTCCCTTCTTGATCTTGGAAGTGCTAGCTTCATAAGTCTTAGATTTGGTGAAAGTGGGAGCTTGCTTCTTACCCTTCTTCCCATTCTTCTTGAACTTCATCTTGCTTTTGGTTCTTATGTTAAGCACATCCTTAGGTGGGTTAACATTTAACCCCATGTCTCTTTCGGCTTGCACAAGTAACTTGTGCAACTCTTCAAGAGACACGTCCCTGTCTTGCATGTTAAAATTCACCCGGAATTGAACATACGCTTTGACTTTGGATAAGGAGTGTAGAATCCTATCTACAATGAGTTCTTTGGGGATTTCAACCTTTTGAATCTTCAAGGTCTCGACTAGCTCCATCAATTTCAGCACGTGAGGGCTAACCTTTTGGCCCTCCTTAAAGTCGAGATCAAAGAATGCCGTGGTCGCCTCATATTGGACGATCCTCGGAGTTTTTAAAAACATTGTCACAAGCTTGGAATATATTTCATTAGCGGTGCCCATTTTAAAGGATCTCCTTTGGAGATCCGCCTCAATCGCAAAGATTAACACATTTTTCATTGTGGCGGACTCCTTGTGGTAAGCCTCATATGCTTCCCTAGTAGCGGCACTCGACCTAGCATTAGATTCGGGTGGAGAGGCCTCGGTGAGGTAAAGAAGCTTGTCGTCACCTTGGGCGGCTAATTTGAGTTGGGCATCCCAATCGGAGAAATTTGACCCATTCTTTTCAAGTTTACAACGATCCATGAAGGATCGGAGCCATGAAGCATTAGTGAGAGGTGTGGCGTTGGTGTTTGGAGTGGCCATTTGTTATGATAAATTAAAGCGGCCGACAAAACAAAAATAGAAGGAATAAAACATATGTCGTTTTCAAAATAATAATACTCGTAAAAATTTAATTTAAACAAGTTTTATTGCATTTATCTAGTGACCTCTACCCAACTTGATAAATGATTCCAAGACCCAAATTCATATTAACTTGGGCACGGTAGGGCCGATTCATCCCTTATCAATATAACTCGGTGGATTAACGCTTTAATCGATTCTACTTTTAGAACTCTTGGTCGATAAAATTACATTAACATTTATCTTTAGCCCGGAACACATGCGACTACGGTCACGAATACTTCCGTTGAGCTCAATTTAAATTTCGAATAAATGTGTCCATGATCCAAATCCACATCAACTTGGGCACGGTAGGGCCGATTCCTCCCTTATCAACATGAATTCGGTGGATAGACATTTATCACCCACTTCCCCTATGTAACAAGGTTTGTACCCCGATAGGGCTGAGTGCACTCCCTCACGAAATAGGTTTTCATGGTTTCTACTTTTTGGTAAGGCTAAGTCTCAATTGTTTATTTTAGCGAGAGGTCATGTCAATTTATTATCTATCACGTTTTAATTGAACTAAAGCGGTGAACTACGATAATTATAATTGACATGGTCGATAAACTCGATTAAAATGACAATGCATGTTTTAGTTATGGCGATTTAGCGATGCATGCAACATATAAATAAAATGCAAAACATAAATAAAATCCTAGTATGGCCTTCCTAAAATTGAAAATCTAATTAACTACGGAGTATTACATATTCGGAAACCAACTCCATTGGTCCGTTGAACTTCGGTTTTTGGCACGCATCTCGAGGTAACACCGTCTTTAATGGATCGCCTTCTCGAGTGACACGGTTTTCAAGGATCTCCGGAATAAATAAATTACATAACAAATTACATAATTTCCTATTATAAATTTGTAATTAAAATAAAAAATAAATCTATTAAATTACAAAACGGTGATACGAGATCACAATAAATTACAACCGAATCGATATTCCCATACATTTCGGGTAATATCAATTAAAAACTAAGGCCATACTAAGTAAAATTACATAATTCAAAAATTATATAAAATAAAATTATGACAATCATAAATAAAATGCAGCATTATAATATGTATGAACATGCCCAATTTTATGCTAAATCGCCTTTAAGGAGCCAATATCGTATTATAAACGGTTTTTACAGATTTGCGTGATTCAACCTTTTAAAATCACAATAAATTACATAAAATCATATTTATGCACAAGTTAATTACCCTAACCAAATTAGGACTCAAAATTAGTCCCCACTAACATATTGACTATAATTAACTTATATTTCTTAAAATTGTTCATTAATGGACTCAAAATTACAATAAAATACCATAAACTCCAAATAAATCACAAAAATTTCAAATAAATTCAAAATTCAAAATTTTAAACTCATGAACATTCTGGAAAAATACCATGACACTCATAATGTTCAAAAACTTAGGTTAAAAATTTCGAAAATTATTGAGGAAAAACTATGTTGCGATTTATCGGATTTATCAAATATTATCATTAAAATATGAGAATAAATATATTTATCAAATTTTCAATTTTAGATCTGAAATAGATAATAAAAAGCAACATGTGACGGTTTTCCTTAGTCATGAAGTATGTTTTAGCAATTATTCACTAATTAAAGTCACTATTTATGCTATTTTTCATCAAAAAATCATAAATCTTGCATAAAGACTTCATTATAGCCTATTATTTTACACACATCATGTAAAATTGCATGTGACAACATACTAAATTTCTATGACCAGATTCGAAATTTATCTCATATTAACCTATTTTTCATTTAAATTCGATTTTTATCATGAAAAATCCATATTCCGAGCATAAGAACTCATAAAATTATGAAAATTTAAAGGTCATCTAAAAATAATATATGTGAAAACATATCCAAAAACCACTGGAAAAATCGAAGTTTAGATAATTTTATTCCGAAAATGACATTTTTGTCATAAAATCACATTTTTAATGCCATTATTATATAAAATGAACAATAAAAATCCATAAATTAACCAAAATATCCTAAATACATTTTAGGATCAGAAACTTTAACATGCATAATTGATTTCGTGATATATCATAATAAGCACAAATTTATAAGTTTTATATGTTAATCGTATAACTCGGAAAAACTATAACCGATTTGCATGCAAACAACCTAAGGCTCATGATACCGCTTGTTAGAAATATATATGTCATTATACTCAACATATTCATATATGTTTCAAATTTAATTTAGTCATAAAATTAATTAGATCTTATGCATGCAAACATAAGTAAATATTAAGGAAAAATCATCATTCTTACATTGATATTTCGGATCAAAGGGCACAAGTAAGATCTCATTCTTACTTGTTCTTGAGCACTCCTAAAATGGAAGAACAAAGGATTCAAGTATAAAATCCCTCCCAAGGAATAATACCCAAGGTAACCACTTAATAAAATTAATATTATTAATACTAGAACAATATTAATTTAAATAAAATTGACCCAAAAATATTTATTTTGGTCTCTTAATTTCGGTTAAGAGAGGAAGGATTTGGAGTTTTTATTTCTCTAGTTTTCTTAGAGAGATTTTAATTTCTTACACTAGAAATCATGTAAATTGTGTATGAATGAAAATGATAGAGAAAAACTCTCTATTTGGTCCTCCAAAAACCTGTGGAAGGAGGGATTGGGGAGCCAATGCATGGGCAAGGTGTTCTTCACAAGAGCAAGTAGATTTGCATGGCTAGGTTTAGGTAAAATGATTATGTTTTCCACTCAATTAATCAACACAATTTTTATCCTAAATCACCCCATATTTCGGTCCATTTAAGATAAAATGGATTCCATTTTATCTTTATCAATTTGTCACATGTCACAAGTCATGTAAAATTGTTATGCATTTTTAACATATTAAAAATCAACGCATTAATAAAAATACGTCATATACAAAATCGACTTAGTAATTCATAATTACTTGTACCAAAATAATTTACCAATTATAAATCACAACATCTTGTATTTATAATAAATTATTCATTCAGTTCAATTGTTTCCGTAAACAATAATTTCATCTAAGCAATAAAACAATTCGATTACTTAGACCGTATCTTATTTAATCAAATTACAATGAGACACGTAAATATTACTTCTAAAATCATCCGTCAATTTTAAGTAATTTAATTAACCCGTATCGTCATGGGATTAATTAAATATTCAATTAAGAGTGTTACCCTTTAGGTATGACCTAAGGGGATCAACTGATCACCACCGTCGTACGACAGTAATGTCAAACTCTGGTCAGCCAATCATTACCAATATGTGTGGACCAGTTGACAGTAAAATATTACTTCCCAATTGTATTCTTAAAATGAGACTTAAACATGTGATCATCATGATCGACAGTTGTGATCGCATTATTGTCGGAGGACACATATTCCAACACTGCACACTCATCCAGAAGCATAAGTGCTTCGAGTGGGTCCTTCATAAAAGAACCCGGCCAGAAATCATAGATAGACTCGTCAATAATATCAACCGAATAACATGTGTCCTCTATCATTGGCCGAGCTAAAGTACTAGGCAAACTGAAAGTGATCGCGTCATCCCCTACTGCAAGAGTCAAACGCCCTTGTTTGACATCAATAATGGCCCCAACTGTACAAAGGAACGGTCTTCCTAATATAATTGGGGTCCGGGTGTCCTCAGCTATGTCTAAAACAATGAAGTCTACTGGTATAAAGAACTTGCCTATTTTCACAGGCACGTCCTCTAAGACCCCTAAGGGTCGCCTAACAGATCTATCAGCCATCTGTAGGGTAATATTAGTCAATTTAAGATGACTCATATTCAATTTCTTGCAGATAGATAAGGGCATGACACTAACGCTGGCTCCTAAATCACAAAGAGCCTTATCAATAACCACATTGCCTATAACACTGTTGGGGTTGGTGTCCTTAACAGTTAGTGCAAGGACTTACAAATCTCTAAAAGGATCAAAGGGCATACTTTTGGTATTATTATCAGTTGATCCACGTTTATCAATAACGGTTGGCTTGCTAGATAAGTTTGACGTTATTGTCATACATATGGCGGTGATCAACTGGTCCCTAAAAGTCACACCTATAGGATACGTTTGAGAGACGTGACAGTATGAAAATACAGTCATGTAGATGCCAATTTTGACTAACCAGTTAGTCTGAGTTATTTGACTAAAATTTAGTCAAAATGTGATGTTGAGATATGTTATTTAATACGGATTAAATAATAATGGGCTAAGGCGAATTAACCAGTTAATTCGTAAATTAAATATAAACGATTATATTTAGTTAATGTATATTGAATAAATTATACAATATCGTCTTTGTCGGACATGTATTAATACTTCAACTAACCCGTGTTATTAGTTGATGTTTTAATAGCCGATAACCGATGACGATTTATAATAAAAAACCGCGTCATATACATTTTAGCGAGTGGGGTCGGTTCAATCGGATCACGAGTTAAATGAGGAGAAAGTGGAAAGCCCACTCCCTCCTCTCATGACCCGCGGACCAAAGCAACAAAAGGAGAGGCTCCCTCTCCTTTTGACCTAGCGATTTTCATTTACAGAAAAACTAGGGTTTTGGAGATTAAGCTTTCTCTGAAACGGATATCTCACATCTCGAGAAAAACTCACATCAAGTTCTCCCAATATTGCAAGGCAATCGGAGAACACGTTCTAGCACAAGGGCATTTCTCGGACGGTCTTGGGTGCAACAATTAGGAGGGAATCTCTGTTGATTTCTGTTCTTTATGCCGTGCATCAAAGGACCCGAGGTTGATTCTTTATCTTTATCGTTTCATTGTTGTATTTCGTTTATGACCATATTTCACATGTTAAATTTACGTTATAGTCCTAAATTTAAAGGGTCTTATACGGATATTACCCCTCAAGTGGTATCAGAGCGAGGCCACGTAAATTTTCATTGTGATTTTTCATAAATCGATTTTAAACGATTTTGTTTTTCTCATAAAAACCGTGCGGCAGCCTCTCGGCAGAATTTTTTTTTGTTTTGCACACGGCTGTTTTGAAATTTTGTGTCTTGGGAACCGTGTCCAGTTTACACGGTTGCACTTGTTGTTGTTTTGTCTCGAAAACCGTGCCGTTTCATGCATTACACGGCTGTTTTTGTTTCAATTTTCATATTGTTCTTTTGCATATTGTTATTTTATACGGAGATTATAAAAATATGTCATGTTTTGTCAATTGTTAAATTGATTTGATGCGGTTTTGATCAAAATTGAGGATGTTTTTGTTTCGTCAAAACTGTTTTCACGAGGGTTTTGTTTTTCCAGAAATTTTTGCACTCGATCGAGCATGTTCTTACTCGATCGAGAGGTTTTCTGTCATGTTTTTACTCGATCGAGTCCTAGCTGTACTCGATCGACCACTTTCAAAACCCCTCTGCTCGATCGAGTTGTCCTCGTACTCGATCGAGCAGATTTGCTGATAAAAGTACTCGATCGACCACCAGTTTAGTCGATCGAGCACTTCCTGATTGGCAAACCCTCGATCGAATGGCAGCCTCATTCGATCGAACCCTTTTGTTCCTCGATCGAGCACTTATGTCCCTGGATCGAGGGATTTCGTTTTGGCAGCTTTGAAAATTTTTTCCTTTTGCTTTAAATTTTCTTTTGGCCTTAATTTGTACTTTATACGGATATTGTACACTCGCTATGATTGTGAAACGGTTCACACACGTACCATTAAGTTATTTTAAAGCGTATTTAAAGTAACGGACTGTATTGGATTAAAATTAAATTGATAGAAGCGGTTTTATCACATGAATTTTAATCATTAAAAGGTGGTTTGGATAAATTCCACATAATTACGGAATTATGTCACGAATGAATTTGTTTTTAGTTGATGCATTTTATTTATCGTTAATTATGAATGTTTTTGAATGCTTTTTATTACGTATTTATTTATTTATTTTGCAAACAGTTGTAACTTAGTGTGGCCTTAGTAGAACGTGTTACCGTAATGATGGAACACGGTCTTGGTTGTATTTTGAGATCTCGTATCTCCGTTTTGGATTTTTCACTTGTAATTACAGTTTTAATTAGAATGTAAATAGGTTTATGTTTGTAATTTTAAATTGTAATTTTTGAGAAGACCAAAGATGGAGACCGGATGCTCACTCCCGCTACATGGATCAAGATGGAACATCAAGACAAGCTTCTCGGGTCCAACGGTGGATTCCAAAGTTGTTTTATGTTCTTTTTATTAGGATAGGCCACACTAGGAATTTTTATTTACGTATTGCATTCTTTTATTTATTTTTCGTAACGATAATATGCATCATTTTCCGCCTAAAAACCAAACCACCTAATTATTGCATGAAAACTGACACATATAGAGGTCACGAGTTAGTTTTCTTTGACATTCTCATGTCACACGTTTTATTTAAGCCATCACCCAAATTAATTCATTCACGCAGACGCTAGTTATTCGTTCACTTAATATGAATTATAATTTAGTTGATGGGATCTTCCTCGTATAAACAAAAATTGAGAATAGTCTTTATAGGTCAAACTCCAATGAGTCCCTTCTTCGTCGGTAGGCATAATATGACCCCTTCTACGTCGGGTAAGTTGGAACCGATTGACCTATTTTATCTCAACACTATGATCACTCGTACGATCTTGTGATTATGGTGGACTATAGATAGGATTTAAAGAAATCTATCGACCAAGAGTTCTTACGAAAGAATTAGCTAAACAGTTGGCTTATCAGTTTACAGAAATTGAGTCTTGGGATCACTTGTATCATTCTTGAGGGAGATCAATTATGCAAGTGTGAGAGTCTACACGTTAAAACGATTTTTTAAATAGACTTAAATCACCTCGATGAGTTGCTTATTTCGTTTTTGTTTTTCTTTCTTTTTCAGTGTAGATCATGAACTTTTAAACTGCTAATATCAAATGGCTGGTTCTACTGATAACCCAATGCCAAGTGCCACATTGGACCGTGAGTCCTGGCTTCGGATCTTCATGAATCAGATGAATCAGTCTACTCGATCAAGAATGATGGATCAAACTTCGCGGAGGGAGGCGGCATTACGGAATCTTTCCGCTGGCCGACGGGAAGCTCAAATATCTATTAGAGCCCATCCCGGCAAACCCAGGTCCCACGGCTAGAGCTGCTGAAATCACCAAGTTTAATGATTTCTGTATGGAAGCAGGTGCGATTAAAAACGTACTCATTTTTGCAATGGAACCCAATTTGCAGAAACGCTTCATAGCCCATGGTGCGTGATACGTGCATTTTATATAGTCTTTTTAGCCTATTTTATGCACGTATTTCTATGCTTTTATCGTGGTTTTATGCTACGAAATGCCCCGAATATGCTACTTTGGTGTATTTTGTCTTAATTGCAGGAATGAACCAGAAAGTAGCGAAATCAAGTCATTTACCGTCCATTTTGCATGCATTTGGAGAAAGAGTAGATTTGGAGCGGGAAATATTGCTGTCTTGGGATGCGTGAAGGTGTTTCGGGCACTAAAAGGACAAGTCAAAGTCAAACTAGCGTGGATACAAGTCTTTGAAGTCAAGTTTCACTTGATCGAGTGATTTATTACTCGATCGAGTGGTTTTAGGTTGTATAATAAGTCGATCGAGGGGTTATATTACTCGATCGACCAGTTCATTTTGTGCATTCACTCGATCGAGGAAATTCTAAGTCGATCGAGCAGGTTTTTGAGTTAACTTCACTCGATCGAGTGATTCATGTGGTCGATCGAGTGGACTATGCCACGGGTTGGGCTTTTTAGTCTAAATTCCGTCATTAGGTTTAACCTTTACTCCTAATTTCTTATAAATAGGAGTAAAGGTTGTCTTTTGGAATCATCCAATAATCCGGGGATCACGTTGCTTTTCTCCCTTTTCTCTATACACTGTTACTTTGTTCTCTTATTTCCGGATCGCTTAATTTCAGTAATTCTTCTTCCCTTATTCACTTTTAATGCTTATTTCTTCTTTTATTATTGTTCTTGCTTATTTTATCATGAGTAGCTAATTTCCCGTAGTATGTTAGGATTAGGGAAGCCGTGGTAGCGATGCTTTAACTGTACTAAATAGATTAGCCCTGCGATAGGAATTGTATTAGGCAATTTAACTGTTATCCGGTCGAATGAATGCATGCGAGAGACCATAAATTTAGTTAACCCCGCCCTAGATCGAAAGATTGGAAGGGAAGGCTTGCTTAATTACAATAGGGTATTGCGTGAGGGCGAAAGTTAAGTCATTTTACACTCTAGGGCGGTTTAAGGACCGAAAGGTGACGACCATAGCTCTTCTTATCAATAGTCTAATCGCCTTAGTATTCCCGATAGTATAAGATCTGATAGCTGCCACGGTGGACCGACTCTTAGCATACTTCCCTTCTCTTATTGTTAATTTCTCTTATTCACTTCCCTCGCTTTAGTCTCTAGTTAGTTCACAATCAATTCAAAACCCCCATTTGTGACATTAGACAGATAAATAGACAAATAGATAGTACACCGCCTCCCTGTGGAGATCGACCCTACTTACCGCTGACTTCTGTTAGTAGTACTTAGGTATTTTATTTTTGGTACGAAACGACAGTATCAAATTTTGGCGCCGTTGCCGGGGAGGCAATCTATTTATTTATTTGATTAATTTTATCTGTTTTTAGCCTCAGGGGATTTTTCCCTTGAGGCTGTTTTAATCTTTTGTTTAGTGCTTTGTTTTGATAGGCCTTACAGGTACTACCTAGACAGTTCTAGGTGAAAGACACTCAAAGGGAAGGCTTGAGTACCTTTGACCCACCACCGATGTCCCATTTTATGGAACAGACGGTGATTTACTACGGAGATGTGGTTCTGCTGAGCACAATGCAGCTGTAGTTGTGCCGCCACATCCGACCTATCAATGGCCACCGCAACAAGATTCCCCTGATATACAAGAAGAAGACCTTGCGGAGCTGAAATTCTTGATGGAGGAACTTGCATTCCAAGTGCAAGAATATGTCTCGCGATTTGATGAGCTCGAGTCTCAGCTGCTCGGTTAGCAATGAGATGGAGAGAGAAGAGATCGCGGAGCTGACATATTTAATGAGAATGCTTGTATCACAAATACAAGAGAGTGATAGATATATGGACGCTCGAATCCCTGAACTGGAGTCACAAATAGCTCAGTTAGCAGCTGAGATGCAAGAAGAGGAGGTTTATCTTGCTGACAGCAGTTTTTCTCGTAAGGAAACCGTGTTGCCCAATGATGAGGATGACTTCTATGACTCGGACGACGAGTTCCTATCATATTTCACTACCCCACGCGAAGATTTCAGCGATGTACAGGAGGAATCACTCGATCGAGTGACAATTATTGGTCGATCGAGTGATTTTCCAGAAGAACTTGCTCGATCGAGTGATATCACTGCTCGATCGAGTGGCATGCAGGAGGATAGTTCTCGATCGAGTGATTCTGCCACTCGATCGAGTGAATTGAGGAAGAGATTGGTCGATCGAGTAGTAATTCTGATCGATCGACTGATTTGGTCATTGGGAGCTGTAATTCGTCATTTGGGCTTGATTTAGATGACGACTTTGATGATGACAACGGTTATGGTGAGTCTCCCTTATTCAAAGCCGAGCTGGATGCGCTTGAGGCTAAGATTTACGGGACGGATTCCACTGAGGGCGACGAAAGGACAGCTAAGTCGGTAATTACTCCTAGCACGGAAGAGGTAATGAATTCTTTTATCTATGATTCCGTCATTAAGAGTGATCAACCTGAGGTAGTAAGCGGTAATTTTATCATTATTTGTAAATTGCCTCGTCTTATTCATGCTTCCTTTTTCAAAGCTATACCCCCTCATATGTGGACGCATAAATTAGCAATTTCTCACCATCCTTGTCATTTTAAAATTGTTAATCTAATTTGGAGCCCTGAATTATTGACAATTGCTCCCGCGCTCCTTTATTTGGTGGATAAATTTAGGAGCGCCCATAGGAAATTTGTTAGACTTAAATGTCTACATATCTTTATTTCCTACTTTGCTATTCCACTTTTGTGCTACTTATGCTTTTGTGTAGCACATGCGCGACGTATGACTTGATGTTTGCGCTTTGAGCTGTTTTGATCGTGATTAATTATGTGGCTCGAAGAAAAAGAAGGTCGAGCTGGGACTGATCAAGCTAAGCGCTACCCGGGAGGCAACCCGGAGATTTTATTTTGTTTTTTTTTTATTTACTTTCGGTTGTAATAAATGGTTTTATACCATAGACTTTCTCGGTATGCTTGTCTTGTTAGTTTGCGGGCTGTTTACATTGCGTTTTGCAGAAATACATTGAGGTCACTCGATCGAGTACTTGTTTTACTCGATCGAGCACTTTAGCGAGAGATCTTCTCGATCGAGCGATCAATCCTCTCGATCGACCACTGCGAAACAAAACCACTCGATCGACCACACCACCATTCGATCGAGTTGTTCTTGGATGCCCACTCACTCGATCGACCACTGTTGGACGGACATCGAGTATATTTGACTTGGATTAGCTTCCTGAGATGGTTTTCCGGGCCCTTAGCAACCTCCCATTTCATGGTCGGTTTGGGGAGGTCCCTTATTTCGCGCATTTTGTGAGTTTTCCGCTTTTACTCTTTTCTTCCTTTAGTTTGCATTTCCTTTCCTTGTTTTGGTACAATGGGGGCATTGTACAGTTTGGTTTGGGGAGGTTATGCATCCATATCTGTGTCTGCATCTTGTTTTTATTGCATTTCTGTTATCACGTTCAATTTCAGTATGCATTGTTGTTTATTTTCATAAAATTCAAAAATCTCATAAAAAATGAAAAATCTCATAAAAAATGAAAAAATTGTTAAAAATTTAAAAAAAATTTCACGTTTATTTTAGCATATAGGTTGAGTCGGAACGGTAGATTTCAATGATGAAATTGCACTGCGTTTGTCTTTTTGCTTAAGCCTTGCATTGAACTTTTATCTTTTAGCTTTGTCTCTTTGCATATCTACGAGTTAATGTTTAATTTAGCTGAACGAATAGACTAGACCTTAAATTTTGGCAACCTACTTATAATTTCTAAGATTTAGAGCCTTTTAAACTGGTGTCATTTGTGACCAGTTTCATGTAGGATTGTGAGTAGTTACTCCTTGCATATCATGTATCATCAATTTGCACGTATATGAAATTCAATTGCTTTTTGCCTTCATACATTCGGGTTAGTGGTTGGTGTCACATGCAGGGAGGTGCTTACAATTTCCCTTTCTTTCATTTTTACCCATTTAAACTCCACATTAGCCAAATTTGCCAGTTGACCCTTAGCTACATCCCAAATTTAGCCTGCCTTGTCAAGCTAGTTTAGTGTATGTTTTGCGGTATATATTTTATTGTATCAAATTTGGCTCGTATTCTGTTGATTTTGGAGTTGGTAATTTATGAAGAAAAGGAGTTGAAAAAACGTGAAAAAGAAAAAAAAAAAAGAAGAAAAAGAAAAATGAAAAAAAAAGGAATGAAAAAGAAGAAACCGAAAAAAATAGAAAAAGAAAAGAGAAATGAGAAAAAAAATGGTTGACGGTTTCTGCTCCTATGTTTTATTTATATCTCTTGAGGAGTATGTTTGGTTTGGTTTGGTGAGATTTTATGCCAAATGAAGGGCATGTGCTTTATTCTATAATTGAGTTAGAAATGGATGTGTCACATATGGTTCTGTTTAGGTACTAGCTTGGCCGCCTATACCTCCACATTCCCATAACATGTTTTGCCTTTTCTTACCCATTGCCTCACTTTACCATATCTTTGTAAGCCCTCGGCTGTGACGGACCTTGTTTGGTTGGAATGTATGTACGGTAGCTAGAATTGTCTATCATATTAGTTGCATGCATGTTTATGTGGGTCGTAGTTTAGGTGAGCGACTATCTTTCTTTCTCTCTTACATATATATGTTCACCCTTTGCTTCATGAGAGAATGAGTGACCCGTGAGAGTCCATCATTAACGGTCTTGCAAGGTCGACGGTTCAGCTTTATTATAAACATCTTATAACTCGTTTGCATTTGACTGTTTAGCTATAAGTGTTAGGTTGTCTGCATTAAATTGGCTTAAGTGGGCATTTGTAGCTAGCTCTGAGTTATTTTTCCGTTCCATTAGCGTATAGTTTTGAGTTTACTCGGGGACGAGTAAAGGTTTGGTTTGGGGAGATTTGATACGTGCATTTTATATAGTCTTTTTAGCCTATTTTATGCACGTATTTCTATGCTTTTATCGTGGTTTTATGCTACGAAATGCCCCGAATATGCTACTTTGGTGTATTTTGTCTTAATTGCGGAATGAACCGAAAAGTAGCGAAATCAAGTCATTTACCGTCCATTTTGCATGCATTTGGAGAAAGAGTAGATTTGGAGCGGGAAATATTGCTGTCTTGGGATGCGTGAAGGTGTTTCGGGCACTAAAAGGACAAGTCAAAGTCAAACTAGCGTGGATACAAGCTGCTGAAGTCAAGTTTCACTTGATCGAGTGATTTATTACTCGATCGAGTGGTTTTAGGTTGTATAATAAGTCGATCGAGGGGTTATATTACTCGATCGACCATTCATTTTTAGTGCATTCACTCGATCGAGGAAATTCTAAGTCGATCGAGCAGGTTTTTGAGTTAACTTCACTCGATCGAGTGATTCATGTGGTCGATCGAGTGGACTATGCCACGGGTTGGGCTTTTTAGTCTAAATTCCGTCATTAGGTTTAACCTTTACTCCTAATTTCTTATAAATAGGAGTAAAGGTTGTCTTTTGGAATCATCCAATAATCCGGGGATCACGTTGCTTTTCTCCCTTTTCTCTATACACTGTTACTTTGTTCTCTTATTTCCGGATCGCTTAATTTCAGTAATTCTTCTTCCCTTATTCACTTTTAATGCTTATTTCTTCTTTTATTATTGTTCTTGCTTATTTTATCATGAGTAGCTAATTTCCCGTAGTATGTTAGGATTAGGGAAGCCGTGGTAGCGATGCTTTAACTGTACTAAATAGATTAGCCCTGCGATAGGAATTGTATTAGGCAATTTAACTGTTATCCGGTCGAATGAATGCATGCAGGAGACCATAAATTTAGTTAACCCCGACCTAGATCGAAAGATTGGAAGGGAAGGCTTGCTTAATTACAATAGGGTATTGCGTGAGGGCGAAAGTTAAGTCATTTACACTCTAGGGCGGTTTAAGGACCGAAAGGTGACGACCATAGCTCTTCTTATCAATAGTCTAATCGCCTTAGTATTCCCGATAGTATAAGATCTGATAGCTGCCACGGTGGACCGACTCTTAGCATACTTCCCTTCTCTTATTGTTAATTTCTCTTATTCACTTCCCTCGCTTTAGTCTCTAGTTAGTTCACAATCAATTCAAAACCCCCATTTGTGACATTAGACAGATAAATAGACAAATAGATAGTACACCGCCTCCCTGTGGAGATCGACCCTACTTACCGCTGACTTCTGTTAGTAGTACTTAGGTATTTTATTTTTGGTACGAAACGACAGTATCAGTGCGAACAAGATTTTCACCACGCTCACCAAGGAATTCTCGAAAGCACCGAGAATCGTGACCTATGAGCATACCACTCGCTTCTTTGATGCGAGACTCCAGAAGGGCCAACCAGTTAGCCCACACATTCTCAGCATGATTGAGAATGTCGAAAAGCTGGAGACCTTTGATTGTAAGATCAGCGAGAACATTGTGATCGACCACATACTTCACTCACTCAACGATGGTTATTCGCAATTTAGAGCGAATTACTATATGAATGATTTGAAGAAAACTCCCCATGAACTGCACTCCCTCCTCGTACAGACCGAGAAGGACATGAAGTTCAGTGGGAGCATGAAACAGGATGTTCTCGTTGTGACAAACAAGGGAAAGGGTAAGGGCAAAGCTCGAGCAAACCTAGCGAGGTAAGGCGAAGTTCAAGAAGTCGGGTTCAGGTAAGAGTGGACCTGGTGAGTCGAGCACCTCATCAGGCGCGACAAAGAGCAAAACCGAAAACATGGAATGCCATCATTGCCACAAGACTGGGCATTGGAGGCGTACATGTCCTGTTTATCATGAGGACATAAAAGCAGGTCGCGTTAAACCTGTTGGTATGTCTTCTTCTTCTACTTTTATTCATATGATTGAGATTAACCACGCAAGTTACGGAACTTGGGTACTTGATACTGGTTGTGGTTCTCATCTGTGTAATCATGTGCAGGGCCTCCGAAATCTCGAGCCTCTCGTAAAGGGTGAGGTTGACCTGCGTGTCGGGAATGGAGCAAGAGTGGCTGCCGTCTCGAAGGGAACATATGTGATCCAGCTTCCTAGCGGATTTGAGTTATCATTATATGATTGCTATTATGTACCCAGTCTTTCCAAAACATTATTTCTGTTTCTGCACTTGACAAACTTGGTTTTTCATTTGTAATAGAGAATAATACTTGCATTTTCTCATTACACGATATGATTTATGGCAAGGCAGTCTCCATGAATGGAATTTATGTTTTAGATCAGACAACCGAAATATTACACGTAATGAATAAAAAGTTAAAGGTTGGTGACAAAGATCAGACGTATCTATGGCACTGCCGTATGGGACACATTAATGAGAAACGCGTAAAACAGCTCATTAAACATGGAGCTATCTCGGCCTTTGATTTTCAATCATTTGGCACGTGTGAATCATGTCTCATCGGTAAGATGACTCGAATTTCCTTCAAAGGTGTTGGAATGCGCGCTGCTGACCTATTAGGACTCATACACACGGATGTATGTGGACCTATGTCAATCACCGCACAAGAAGGCTATAGGTATTTCATCACTTTAACGGACGATTTAAGTAGATATGGATATGTCTACTTAATGAAGTACAAAAGTGAATCCTTTGAAAAATTCAAGGAATACCAGAATAGGGTGCAGAACCTATTAGGTAGGAAGATTAAAACACTGCGTTCGGATCGTGGTGGCGAGTATCTTTCTCACGAGTTTGATCAACACCTAAAGGACTGTGGGATTGCCCTACAGTTAACTCCACCTGGAACACCTCAGTTGAACGGTGTGTCCGAACGGAGAAATCGAACACTACTTGATATGGTTCGATCCATGATGAGTCACACCGTGTTGCCTGACTCGTTATGGGGTTATGCTCTTATGTCAGCCGCTCTAATACTTAACAAAGTCCGTCTAAAGTCATGACACAAGACTCCATATGAACTATGGAAGGGAACGGTCCCTAACTTGTCCGTTATACGGGTTTGGGGCTGCGAGGCTTATGTCAAGTGGAGACACGAGGATAAGCTCGGCCCGCGATCGGTCAAGACGTACTTTATAGGTTATCCTAAAGGAACGCTTGGTCATTACTTTTATTCACCAACCGAACAACGGTTTTTTGTTGCGGCTAGTGCGACATTCTTAGAGAAGGAATTTCTCGAGAATGCAAAGAGTGATAGAACCTTCGAACTGTCGGAGATTCAAGAACCAAGTACCGAGCAACTATTGGAGGAACCTATTCCTTCAATCCCGGCTGCGGTTAATATTCCTGAGGAACCTAGGAGGTCGGGAAGAGTCTCTATTCCTCCAGACAGATACATTGGTATGGTCGAGGAACATGACATAGATGACGTTCTACTCTTAACGAGTAGTGAACCCGCAACCTATAAAGGTGCCATGACTAGTTCCGACTCAAAGCTATGGCTTGAGGACATGCAATCCGAGATGGACTCTATGTATGAGAACAACGTATGGGATCTTGTTGACTTACCTGCTAAGGTTCGTCCCCTTCAATGCAAATGGCTTTACAAGATAAAGCATTCTGTGGAAGGTCAACAAGATATCTATAAAGCACGACTAGTTGCTAAAGGTTTCACCCAAGTGCCAGGTTTGCACTACGATGAAATTTTTGCACCCGTAGTCATGCTGCGTTCCATTCGGATTATCTTAGCGATCGCCGCGTTTCATGACTATGAAATTTGGCAAATGGATGTGAAAACCGCCTTCTTAAACGGTTTTTTTGGAGGAAGAGTTGTACATGGTACAACCCGAAGGTTTCATCGATCCACAACATCCTAAGAAAGTATGCAAACTTAAGCGTTCCATTTATGGACTTAAGCAAGCATCTCGGAGTTGGAATCATCGCTTCGACCAAGTGATTAAAGAAAATGGATTTACTCGATCGGTCGAGGAACCATGTTTATATATCAAGTCGAGTGGGAGCAAGATTGTTTTCCTAATATTGTATGTTGACGACATACTCCTGATTGGGAATGACATACCTCTCTTAACTTCGGTGAAAGTATGGTTGAAAAACCATTTCCAGATGAAAGATCTGGGAGAGGCACAAAGAATTCTGGGCATCCGTATCTATCGAGATAGATCACGACGGATGCTATCTCTCGATCGAGTCTTACATAGACAAAGTCCTAGAGAGATTCAAAGATGACTAACTCCAAGAAGGGGTTCCTTCCTATGGCTCCGGGGGTGCATTTGAGCAAGTCTCGGGCACCGAGAGACACCGGAAGAGAAAGAGCGCATGACACGGATTCCTTATGCTTCGGCTATAGGATCAATCATGTATGCCATGATATGCACACGTCCGGACGTGGCATATGCATTGAGTATGACAAGTCGATTCCAACAAAGATCCGGTGAATCACATTGGCTGGCTGTCAAGAACATTCTTAAGTACCTACGGAGGACTAAAGATTGGGCATTGACTTATGGAGGCGATCAAAAGCTATGCGCAACCGGTTACGCAGATGCTAGCTTCCAAACGGATCTAGATGACTCGAAATCTCAGTCTGGATTCATTTTTACTCTTAATGGCGCTGCAGTCAGCTGGAAGAGTTCCAAACAAACTGTTACAGCAGATTCTACGACTGAGTCCGAGTACTATGCCGCGTCTAAAGCTACAAAGGAAGCGATATGGATGCGTCAATTCTTACATGGACTATCTGTAGTGCCTAGTTCGAATGACCCGATCACCATCTATTGCGACAATAGTGGTGCCATCTTCCAAGCTAAGGAGCCAAAGTCTAGCAACAAGTCTAGACATGTACAACGGAAAGCTCATCTAATCCGGGATTACGTGGAGCAAAAGGAAGTAGTGATAGAAAAGATTGCTACAGATGATAACATAGCAGATCCTCTCACTAAAGCATTACGACAAGATAAGCATGAAGGGCACGTTAATTCCATGGGAATTAAACGTGTTCCTAAGTTGTAGTACTCTTTTATGGATTAGATTCATTCCCTTTTGTACTCTATACGACATCATCGTTTTGATATTTTATACATATTTTGTTTTTTCATGTGGAATTGTACGACAATTTTGAACACCACAAAGTGAACTGAACGAACATTATATTTTTCAGTCCTTAATTGCCCACATGAGCTGATAACTCTGGCAATTATTTTGTGACGTTGGTTGATGGTGGGTTCAACGAGCCATAAGTCAACCGGTTGACCGACCAATCACGAGAGCGATTTATACGGATATTTCGTAGGACACAATTGTGACATCGACGTGGAGTCCTAAATGTTTTATAACATTCGGTGCCCGGTCGTGGATAGGACCTCCATGGTGATCCTAAGAGTCGATTCTTTTGACTATCGACTGTCTCTTGAGACTAAGGCATATTTTGGGTGACTTTGGTTTCTTTCTCACGGTCATCCGTAACAGGGGCCAAGTAGATTTTTTCTGGTCATTTCATGCTTTGTGCTTAGATCGGAAGGAGTTCGAGTTGAAGGAAATATTCAGCCTTTATCGGTACTCGATATTTCTCGGGGCCACTCGAGGAGTCAGAATCGAAATGCATGGCCATGCTCGGATACGGATTCGTTTTATCAGTTAAGTTACTCTCTAGTCGGGGAAACCACTCTAGATAAAGATCGATTGTAAAATACGACCTTTGCGGATCCGGATCTGCAAATTGTTTTACATTGAGTGGGAGAAATTTTAAATGAATATGAGAATCGGTTATCGCACATACACTTGTACGGACAAGTGGGAGTTTGTTGGAGCTTGTGTCCTCCAGTTAGTGCGGATAACGTCATTGCACATACACTTGTACGGACAAGTGGGAGCTTGTTGGGGTTGGTGTCCTTAACAGTTAGTGCAAGGACTTACAAATCTCTAAAAGGATCAAAGGGCATACTTTTGGTATTATTATCAGTTGATCCACGTTTATCAATAACGGTTGGCTTGCTAGATAAGTTTGACGTTATTGTCATACGGATGGCGGTGATCAACTCGTCCCTAAAAGTCACACCTATAGGATACGTTTGAGAGACGTGACGATGAAAAATACGAATATGTAGATGCCAATTTTGACTAACCGATTAGTCGAGTTATTTGACTAAAATTTAGTCAAAATGTGATGTTGAGATATGTTATTTAATACGGATTAAATAATAATGGGCTAAGGCGAATTAACCAGTTAATTCGTAAATTAAATATAAACGATTATATTTAGTTAATGTATATTGAATAAATTATACAATATCGTCTTTGTCGGACATGTATTAATACTTCAACTAACCCGTGTTATTAGTTGATGTTTTAATAGCCGATAACCGATGACGATTTATAATAAAAAACCGCGTCATATACATTTTAGCGAGTGGGGTCGGTTCAATCGGATCACGAGTTAAATGAGGAGAAAGTGGAAAGCCCACTCCCTCCTCTCATGACCCGCGGACCAAAGCAACAAAAGGAGAGGCTCCCTCTCCTTTTGACCTAGCGATTTTCATTTACAGAAAAACTAGGGTTTTGGAGATTAAAGTTTCTCTGAAACGGAGATCTCACATCTCGAGAAAAACTCACATCAAGTTCTCCCAATATTGCAAGGCAATCGGAGAACACGTTCTAGCACAAGGGCATTTCTCGGACGGTCTTGGGTGCAACAATTAGGAGGGAATCTCTGTTGATTTCTGTTCTTTACGCCGTGCATCAAAGGACCCGAGGTTGATTCTTTATCTTTATCGTTTCATTGTTGTATTTCGTTTATGACCATATTTCACATGTTAAATTTACGTTATAGTCCTAAATTTAAAGGGTCTTATACGGATATTACCCCTCAAACACAGGTAATAGAGAAGCTTTCCGGGTCTTTCATTTTAGGTGGAGCCTTATTTAAAAGTAAATTACTAGACTCTTCCATAAATGAAACGGTCCCAAATTCACTTAGCTCTCTCTTACGCATCACAATATCTTTCATGAATTTGGCGTAAGTAGGTACCTGGGTGACAAGTTCGGTGAAAGGGACAGTTACCTGGAGGTTCTTGACAACGTCCACAAACTTACCGTACTGTCGCTCGACCTTCGCGTCCTTTAGACGACTTGGAAAGGGTACTCTGGTAGCAATGAGTGGACCCACGACTTTCTCTTTACCTTTATTAGTGCGTGACGTCTCCACAGCAGGGGAAGATGACACGGTTGCGGAATTAGATATCAAAATAGGGTCTCCGCTGGTTCTGGCACTCGATCGAGTACTTTCCTCACTCGATCGAGTGGTTTTATCTTGGAGTTTACTCGATCGAGCTGTTTGAACCACTCGATCGAACTTTTCTATTTCAGGCTCAATCGATCGACCATTTTGTTTACTCGATCGAGTTATTTCTTCAACTATTTCACTCGATCGAGTAATAATATCACTCGATCGAGAATCTATGAATTGGGCACTACTCGATCGAACCACATTTATCACTCGATCGAGTGATTGGATGGATTATTTCACTCGATCGAGTAGATATTTCACTCGATCGAGTATCTGGACAGCACGCAGCAAGGATATCGTCCATAAACTCATCCAAATCATCTTCCGGGGTATTATCAGCTGTCACAACCCCGTCTGCTGGTATTTTTAGCCCCTCATGAGCAAGGCCACTTCGGAGATTGATGGCGTTAACTAGGTCGCATGTCGGTGGATGGTTAACTTGGTCTTTCGCGAGTGTTAATTGCGCGACTTGTTCTCTTAACTCCACGATAACAGTTTCATTCCTATTGCATTTCTCCCCAAACTATTGTGTTAAGTTCAACATCAAGGACTTCAATTCGGTAATTTCCCCGTTCGTAGAAGGAGAGACCGGTTGCGGCGCTGGCGTAGAAAGAGTAGAAACATTTTTCATTTCTTCATATAATTGAGAAAAAGGAACTCCTTGCTTGTATTTCTGATAAGCAAGGACGAGGTCTATGATCGCCAGAGAATCAATAGGGTCATGCCCCTCCATGCCACATCTACCGCATATCTCCACATGCTCAGTAATTGCACAAACTTGTGCACTCTCACCTATAGCCTCCGCAATCTCCACATTACCTAGACATTTGCTAGGACTTCCCAATTCAGCTGCTACCAACTCATTAACTTGCCCACTTCCTCGGGGATTTCCATATTCGGTAACATGGATGGCCATCTCCTCAATAAGGCGCCACCCTTGATCATCTTCCACGTTTTTAGTGAATCTCCCCTTAGCTTCACTATCAAGAATAGCTCTCTGGTTTCGATATAATCCGTTGTAAAACTGGGTACAAAGGAACCAACGCTTGAAACCGTGGTGAGGCACAGAACGGACGAGCTTCTTGAACCTAGTCCAAGCCCCATCTAAGTCTTCGGTAGGCAATTGCTCAAAAGAAGTAATCTGAGCTCTCAAAGCATTAGTGCGCTGTGGTGGAAAGTATCGCCTGTAAAAGGCCAAAGCAAGAGAACTCCAATCGATTACACCGGCTACTTCCCTATCTAGATCCCTCAACCATTCCCGAGCGTCATCGGCTAAATAAAAGGGAAAGAGAACTCCCTTCATCTTGTCCTGTGTCACCCCAGCACCAAGAGGAATGTTAGAGCAATACTCTGTAAATAGCTCTATATGCCTGCATGGATCTTCTTCAGGTACCCCCCTAAAGAGATTTCTCTCGACCAGCTGTATGTAGGATGGGTGGATTCCAAAATTTCCCGACTCAATAGTGAGTAGTAAGAAACCTTTTGGAAGCGAATCCACATTAGGCTCTGAATGGCTGGCTATATTCGGCATTCTGGCAGATAGAGTTTACAAAGCAGAGCAGGTGCGACAATGTTCTCTTATAGAACAGATAACTTGCAAGACTAATCAAAAACTTTGCAAAAATGAGATCAGTCTCAAGGAATAAATTCCTTGAGACGAGAGACAAACATAAATAAAGCAACAAAATTGCGCCACCTCCTCGGCAACGGCGCCAAAATTTGACAGGGCTGTCGTGTACCTATCAAAAATAACTAAGTAAACTAACTATATAGCTAGGGAAGTCAGATCGATCTCCTCAGGGAGGTAAGATATTTGTAAGAGTCCGTCTATTTGGTCACAAATGGGGGTTGTTTATAATTGATTTTCTAAACTAAGTAAGGCTTTAAAAGAAAGAGAAGCAAGGAAAGAGCAGTAAAGGCAGAATAAGGGTGATAAACTATCCATAAAGAAGGGACATGTCAGGATTTCGGTTCACTACGGTAGTCCAATGACTCAACTGTAAACAACTTAGATGAATTACTGCGAGACGGATATGGAAAGGTCCTTCCGGTCCACTTTCTATCCTAAACTTCCACTAACTTAACTTCCGCCCTCGTCAGGGTAGTCTACTGTTCATAGCAGGTCTATTTAGTCCAATCTTCCGATCCAGGATTAAATTTAACCAGATTAAAAAGATGACTCAGAAGCGTGCACTCAACTAAGTCGGTAAATACAGTTATATTGCTATGGGGACAGAATCTCACAAATAATTCGTCTAACTTATTTACTACATCGTCACATTTCTACCGTAGATTCCCTAATCCCAACATGAAACAGATTAGCTACTCATATCGCTATTAATACCATCAATACTAATAACAAGTAAATAACTAATATTAAACATGATAAAACAATAATAAAAATGCATAAAAGGTAATTAGGGCAAAGAATTAAATGAAGCAAAACAAAAAATTAAAATGAATAAAAAGAAAGATTAATATTAAAAGGGAGAAAGAGATTACAATCGCAAGAATCCGGCGTAAAGAACAAACAAATCCGAGCTAGAAAATCCGAAAGCAAAAGTTACAGTGAAGGGAAAAGAGAAGCGCAGTCTTTATTGTGAAGATAAAAATGATAGATAAAACTTAGATAATGAATAGAATATGATGCTAATAACCTAGTTAACGTGCGTTTAAATAGAAAAACTACTAAGTCCAATAACTAAAACAAGTTCACGGGCTAATTAAAGCCCACGACAGCCTAAACCACTCGATCGAGTAGTTTGAAACCACTCGATCGAGCATTTCTCCAGATAATCTACTCGATCGAGTAGAATTGGTACTCGATCGAGTAACCTCAATTTCCAACTCTTCTTGATCGAGTATAAAACTACTCGATCGACCAATTCAAGCCATAGAAACCACTCGATTGAGTAATAAAATAGCTCGATCGAGTATTCTTCCTTCAAATCAGCTCAAACTCGTGACCGACTGCCTCGTAGACCATTCCTTCACGCATCCCAATGCAAGATCTCACTCTAGAAAATCCCGTCTCCTCAAAATGCATGCAAAAAGGACGAAAATGGTACGATTCCACTACTTTCGCGTTCATTTATACAAAACGGATAAAACGAACCAAAGTAGCCAATTCGGGGGCAAAATGCAATATAAATAGTACGAAAGTACATAGAAATACGTGCTAAAATAGGCTAAAAAGACTATACAAAATGCACGTATCAGGTTGCTCGACATCGAGGACAGGTTCAGGAGCTACCTTGTGGAAGCTCGATCCGCACTCAAGGACGCCAAAAAAATGGCTTGACAGAGCTATATGACGATATAGCAACTGCTGAACGAAACCTCCAAATAGCTAAGGAGGAGAGGATGGATATCATAGAAGAGAATAAGACTCTCTATGCATATCTAAGAATTGCATTTTTATCAATGTAATTCGTTTTTTAATTTATGTATTTATATATATATATATATATATATATATATATATATATATATATATATATATATATATATATTAATTAATTAAGTTTATCATGCATTCCTCTCTATCATGTTGCTTCTTCTTTGTTTTATTTTATTTAATTTGTTTTACAAGCTAATAAACGCAGAAAAACAACAGTGACAAAACTAATTAAGCGAATAATACTTAGAGAAAGAACATAATGATCGATAAAAACACATGCAAATAAAATAATTAGAGAAAGAAAATAATGACTGAGATGACAAAACCTAAATTAAATCATGCATATTTACCTGATAATTAGAGAAAGTAAGAGACGATGAAACCAACAGTGACGGCGAGATGATAAAGCGACGATGAGAAAGAGAGAAAGAGACGATGATAAAGTGTGTGTTTGTGTTTGTGTTTGTGTTTGTGTTAGGTTTGTGTTTTGTGGATGTAGCTGATCTGTGTTAGTGTGGTTTATAGTATGGAAAGTATTGACAATGGTTGTTAAACAAAAACCCGTTGTCATTACAGAATATATTAACAACGGGTCAATAGTAAACCGTTGTTAAAAAGTATTAACAACGGGTTTATAAATAACCGTTGTAATTACTTTTCACTAACTTTGCGCCAATTTTGCGCCAAATTATTAACAACGGTTGTGCATGTTTGACCCGTTGTTAAAACCTATAACAACGGTTATGGAACCATAACTGTTGTAATTAATTTTATTAAAATTCGCGCCATCCGTTCTATAACGTCTTATGGTGTTTTTCGTGAATAAGCGTTGTTAAAGGGGCGTTGTAGTTGCCTGGATTTGTAGTAGTGTCACAAAGAAAGAATGCAATATTCTAGCTGAGAAAATGGTTAACAGGATAAGGAATCTTGGAGCAAAAAAATTATCTTATGCTGGTAAACTCATACTTATCAACTCTGTCTTAAATACTATGTACTCCTACTGGTCTAACATTTTCATTCTCCTCAAGAATTTCATAAGAAGAATAGAGTCCATCTGTAGGAATTATTTGTGGGATGGCAGTGCTGAATTCCATAGGGTGCCTCTGGTAGGATGGGATACAGTCACCTAACCAAAAACAGAAGGAGGACTTTGCATCAAGAAAGCTGAAACTTGGAATGTTGCTGTTGTTGCTAAGCTGGTTGATTGGATTTACTCAAAGGCTGACAAGCTGTGGATCAAATGGATTAATCAAGTATACCTTAAACATCATGACTGGCATACTTACAATCCCCCTACAGATGCTGCTTGGACCTGGAAGAGCATTTTTAAGGTTAAAGAACTGATGAAAGCTGCTTATAATGATGGGGAATGGCTACCTGATACTAAGGGGTACACTGTTAGAGGTGGATATGACTGGTTAAGATCACATCAAATCAAACCCTGGTGGTATAAGTTAGTTTGGAACAGCTGGAATGTACCTAAACACTCCATCATTACTTAGATGATCATGCATAATGGGATGAATACTCGTGAGAAACTATACAGACTAGGCTGCTGCAATTCTGATGCTTGCTGTATATGTGAGAATGCACCTGAAACACAATCGCATCTCTTCTTTGACTGTGACTACAGCAAAGCCATTGTGTCCCTTATCTAGGACTGGTGTGGATTCTGCATCTCTTTTTCTGGTGCCATGGTTGGTGGTTATGGCAATGTTGGTGTTAAAATGAAGGAACCTGTCTATGCCCTTATTCTGAATGAATGTGTATATCATATTTGGGCTCAAAGGAACTCGGCCACGATCAATGTCACACTGATGATGCCTTCTATGGTGGTTTAGAAGATAAAAGATGAGGTGGGACAAAGAATCAAGTTCAAGTGCAATGCTAAATTGAGTAGACAAGAGGAAACCTGGCTTTGTCAGTTAGGAATTAGAATGTAAGGGTTTGGTTCCTTGTGGGATTCGAACCTGAAATTGCTTGGTCTTTATGTTGTCTTAAATTTTTTGTTGCCTTGTAATTACTCTTTTATTGATATATATATATGTGTGTGTGTGTGTGTGTGTGTGTGTGTGTGTGTGTGTGTGTGTGTGTGTGTGTGTGTGTGCGCGCGCGCGCTCACAAATCTCAGCCATTAGATAAAAAGAAATAGATGGCTGAGATTGAACCTTTAAACAAAACAAAATCACTTGTTTACCTTCCCTCCCTCCACAAACCCAGCCCTCTGTCAAAAAAAATCCCAAAAAAAAAATCCAACGGAGTCCTATAGACTATATCAACTATGAAGCTTTCATGATCTCTCCAATTTCTCTCTCCCAATTCTTATAAACCTTTCGCCGATCTATCATTTAATCCTAATTTCGCCGATTTTCGTCAACTAATCTACCTATAGATTATATTGACTATGAAGCTTTGATCGAATATTAAATTTCCGATTATGATGTAAGTTATACAACATCTGAATTATTTTACCCGATTTTATTTCGCCGATTATCATTTCATTTCATTTGTTTGATTATTAAGAATTCACAGAATCACATATCGTTATAAAAAAAATCTGGCTATGGTACTGTACCAAGACTATTTTGTACAGTATATGTTTGAAAAGTTATTGTTAGTTTCGAGTGTATTTTTAGGCGGTATATGTTTAGATGGTGTTGCGGAAGTCATGTCGTCGTTCGTTGCTTTCGAAAGCGGATCTGAGGTATTCTTCCGAGATGACAATCATGGTTCTCTTCTCCGCGAGTCTCTTTGATGAAGAGGACTTTTTGATTTGTTGTTTTTCTTTCAGTTTATTTGATGTGAATCGTCAGTCATCTAAACGAGTTTGTCCCGAGTGTGAATTTTCCATTCGAGGGATCTGTAGGGCTTGCCCAAGATTGCAGAACGTTCCTAAGATCGGACTTTTTGGTGAGAGTAAACTTCATATTTGGCAAGACTGAATCAGTCGGGTGTTGGAAACTCTGCCACAAGGTCGTCCCATTTTTTGGACTAGTATTTGATTTGAACCCTTCCACAACCAGGTCTCCATAATCCAGAATTCGTGTCATGGAAGATCAAGCCTTAGCCAGAGTAACATTTGATGACCAGAGGTTTTCATTCTTTGGAGTGCAGGGTAGCAAGCATACAGTGCAGGGTAAAACAAATAAATTGAAGATGCTTCTCATACTGTGGAGTGCAGGGTAGCAAGTAGACACCGGAATAAGATCACAATAACAACATAATAACAATAACAGCACAATAACACGTGGTAAAAAAAAGAAAAAAATCAAAGTCGTAAAAAAGTAACAGCGGAATAACCTCACAATAACACCAGAATAACAATATCACCAGAATAACAACACAATAACACGTGGTAAAAAAAGAGTAAAAAATCAAAGTAGTAAAAAAATCAAAGTGACACCGGAATAACATCACAATAACAGCAGAATAACAATAACAGCAGAATAGTAGCACAATAACATGTTGTAGAAAAAAGTAAAAAAATCAAAAGTAGTAAAAAAAATCAAAGTGACACTGGAATAACATCACAATAACACCAGAATGACAATAACAGCACAATAACACGTGGCAAAAAAAAAAGACAAAAAAAAATCAAAGTCGTAAAAAAAATCAAAGTAAAAAAAAAGTACAATAACGGCATAATAACACGAGGTAAAAAAAAAAGAGAACAAAAAATTAAAGTAAAAAAAAATCTGGTACAAAAAGAAAAAGAAAAAAAGGTAACATAATGAGAAAATTAGAGAAAAACATAAGAGAAAAAAAAAATCAAAGCCGTAAAAAAAAGCTATAATAACACGGGGTAAAAAAAAAAGGAGATAAAAAAAACTAAAGTAAAAAAAAAGTGACCACTAGAAAAAAGAGAAAATTAGTAAATGACAGTGGTTTTATATGACAGGTAAGATTAGATCTTGACCATTCATCTCTAATATAATCTAGTGGCTGAGATTTCAAAGCACAAACTCACGACTCACCATAAGAAACAAAACTCACAAGAACCTAACTATATATATATATATATATATATATATATATATATATATATATATATATATATATATATATATATATATATATATATATATATATATATATATATATATAGAGAGAGAGAGAGAGAGAGAGAGAGAGAGATTGAATCATGTGAGGCACCCTTCTTAGGGTGAGGCAGCTGAACCTTTTCTAAACCATTAGATCTAATTATTATAGCCTCATCAGATTATGACACGTGTTTCCATACAAAACTCAAGTAACTGACATTTCGCCCTCAAATTCCCTCATTTCGCACTCTTTTACTTTCTCTCTCTTCAGCTCATCGTCACTCACTCTTATTTCGATCGACAATTTATCGCTCAAATTTTGATCGCCATCGCCATCGTCAATCTAATTTATTTTTCGATCTAGGCAATTTCGATTCATCCTAATTTCGATCATCCTAATTTTCTGATCTAGGTAATTTCGATGAATTCAACCTCGATGTTGCTCAATACGGTACACAATTTCACTTATCGATTTCTTCTTTTTTGCACTATCAACATAGTTTTTGATGTCCTAGTTAATTTACATATTCTTGATTTTCCAGAAGTCGACTAGGATGATGCATTGACATTACTGATTGATATTTTATGCGATTAGATTTCGATTACATTTAGTTCATTTCTTTTCTTAGATGTTCAGTTAGTTCTGTATTTATTGTTGATTTAATTTGATTCTAATTAAGTTTTTAGGTTATGACGTCTTGAAAATTACAATCGCTTGATTTTAATGATATATGTTATTCATAGTTTTTGATTGCGAAGAAAATGAATTATGAATACAAAAGTAGGCGAAAGAGTGAATGTGTGTTAAATTAATTTATGATGTTCTTGAGAATTCCCGGATTACGAGTAATCGAGAAGCGGTTCTTGAGTGTTTACAAATCATGGGCTGAGAAGCTCAAGGAAGAGTTTATCCATACATTGAATGAAGAAGAAGAGTTGTCCATGCTGCATATTGTTGACATCATATCAAAATTAGGATTGTCTGGTGTTTTCACAAAATTTATCAAGGATGACCTTCACTTCATTGCGTCAAATATGAACATGACCACTGCTGCTTCCAAGGACCATATCCTGAAAACTGCACTAAGTTTTCGACTCCTTCGACAGCATGGATATCATGTTTCACAAGGTAGTAATCTTCTACAAACTTTGTAATTTTTGCTCTTCCGTTGGTTATATTTTTCACTTGTGTGCTTTTTTTATATCCAGAGGTTCTTGTTCATTTTATTGATGAAAAGTATGGATTAGGATTCTAATTACTAAAATTCTGAACCACTAGTGCTTTGAGAGGTCGAATTAGCTAACTTGGCAGTTGTTCTAATGGAATCCTAAGCTTGGGAACTTAAACTGTTTGAGCTTTTTTTAGGGGTGGCTGGGAGGTTTGGGAATGCAGTTTGAGTTGCAGTTTCAGATGTTAAACATGGATATCACATGTTTATTAGAATTCTGTGCAACAGGTTTCCTATCATGCATATATGAGCAAGTGGCGAGCTTCACGAAGCAATGTCAAAGGTTTCTTTGGCTTATAGTAGCTTATAGGAAATTGCTAAGTAGGAGTCTGTTCTTATTTACAGAAGTTGGATGGTGAGGAAACTTTGATACATAAGCTGTTATACTTCAAACTCCTGCACAACTGCGCCTGTTCCTTAAGGATTGGCTATTAGTTATTCCTAATTGTATCTCCTCTTGAGCTTGATTGAGAAAAAGTTATATATACTGATCGTTCTTTGAAGTGTTACGGTGATACTGATTGACATATGGTCATTACTCATAAATATTTTCGGAAGCTAAAACCTTTGTATTTTCATGGCTGTCAAAATTCCATTGTAGCTTGGTTTGAGCCGTTGAGGCATCCGCCAAAGAAGGCTGTCATGCAGTCCGTGAAATGGCTTCTGTATGAAATTATATTTTAGAATTACTTTAACTCCATATAAACCTTTCATGAATCCTTGTGGATGTGAGATGCCTTCAAATTTTAATGAACATCTATATGATGCAAGCCTGCAACTTGATTATTTCAACATTAGCACAAAGATGTTTGAGGTTAGAACACTTGACGAATGCTTGATTCTTTGGTCGCAAGATGGTTAGAGGAAATTTAATATCATACAGTGGTTTTAAGGGTTACCTTTCTTTTAGTCTTTGATCTCAGACATTGCTCTCTTGTTAGCACTTAGTGCCTTATTGAACGTTCACCGGGCATTATTATAATTTATTACTCCTTTTGTCCTGAGATGATTTTTCTTCATTGTACGGTGTACTTTTTCCGGTATTAATTCTTGATGTCCCAGGAGAAAACTTTTATGTATTTGGGGTGCTTTTCTGTATTTAGGCTTGTATAACTTAACTGTAATGATATTGATTAATAACTCATCTCTGCTCGATGGAATTTTCAGTTTGATATTTTGTTCATTTCATCCGAGTACGGCTGTATGTGGATTTTTCTGTTGAAGATACACGCTGCCTTATTGCAAAAATTGGTATTCCTCTCACTTTGCTTGAGAATTACACATTTTGTTAATATATGCGAACTCACTGGTTAAACTGAATCAATGGATAATTTTCAGCTATTTAGATAAAGGACCAACAAGAAAAGATTTCAGTTTGACCGAATGAGTACAAGTTATGTTACAGATGTTAGCTATCTTCACTTTTCAGCTATTTAGATAAAGGCCTTAAGGGTAAGTGTTATCCAGCCCTAACTCTGCTTAATTTGTTATTCTGGATTTTGTTTTTCGAACGAATAAAGTTTACGTTTTTGGCTAAAAAAGTACGTCGTACTGGATTTTCAAGTCCGGTAAGATTTTATCGGGTCTAAATGAAATCAGAACTTTGTTTTTCGTTTGTGTAGATACAAAATCAGAAGATGGTCTACAGTTTACTACTAATAGAAAACCGTCGAGAATGACTGAAGAATCAATCGTTACTTATCAAAATGTGACCGAGTTAAGGAGTGCTTACACCCGGGAATCATCCCAATCATCTCCTTTGTTCATTTGACGAAAATAAGATATAGTAATAAATATTCCACATTTTCTAAAATTGTTCTCTTCTTTAGTTCAAGCCACCTGTTCCTTGACCCCTTATTCACACATTTTCTAAAATTGTTCCTTGATCTTGGTTCCTTGTAAACAAAGAATAAGTTCAGTTAGTGAAACACAATATAGTCTAAGCCATTTTAAGGGATGGAATCAGGAATTTAGATACCCCAGGGTCAAAGAAGTTCCACTTTGTATGCAATCATCATGATGCCCACTTTATGATCGTAATTTATGTTTACTCGCTTGTAAACTTTGTTCATCCTCCAGGGTCATCATGATTATAAGATGATGTTAGGGTGGATTGTCGAATAATACAAATGTCAAAGACTACAGCCATGGAATACAGAAAGCATGTAAGAGAGGGGCAGGGGTACAGGGTACAGGGTACCACTTTATAAGCTGAGTTGAACGAAGGAGTTTCCTATTTTTAGCAAAATACATAAATCTTAGAGCAAGTCTTTCCAATGTAAGGGCACGCTGGTAGACAGTTAGCTGTGCTTGCATTTATCCTTGCTCCTATCTCATGTGAGCCACAATAACATGATCTTACTACAAGTAGATGATTTGTGTATGTGAATGAATTTGATTGTTGTGTTGATTCTCCGAGTGACCCAAAGGACATAGGGGCAAGAGAGAACATTTTGCTTTCATATGTGAGGGTCAAAATCTGCCTTATAAGTTTTGTCTTGAATTATGTAACAGGTTGATGCACACATTCAGCAGCTTGATCAATATCTGAAGAAATCGGAAGAAGAGATCCGACGTGGTATTCTTTCTTTTTATCCTTTCTTATTTTCGTGATCTGATTGAATCTGGAATATTTATTACTATATCCTCTGTTCATTTGACAATTTCACCTCTGAAAATGTGTTTGTGAAGCGTTTACTGCAAATGGGTTATTTCGGCCAAGTATTCATCAATTGTATCCTTGTTATATGGTTGATGAAGTGATGCCTAAACTAAACTATGTGGTTTAATTTGTGAAGCATGCTGGATTTCTGCACGTCGGACTTAGTTCATGTATGCCTGTTATTATGAAAGTAACAAGATCTCACTTCAGGCAGCTGTGAGAGAGACTTTCAGAAGTTCGTTCCTGATGCCCGTTCTACAATCACGGAGTCATATGGTAATGAATCTAGGGTTGTTCATCACATTGACAATCAATCGCAGGTTAGGCTTTTCATTGTTGCATATCTAAAGGCTATTAGCTTAAGGTTCCCCTTATTTAATCTTTGTTATGTACTCGTATATCTTAACGGCTATTAGCTCAAATGGGAGAGCAATGTGCAAATCTTGCACAAAGGTATGAGTTCGAATCTCATATAGCCTAGTTAATTTAAACTTAGATGTGCATAAATGGCGTGCATAAGCCAAAACGTCGTGCAGAGCCACTAAAGGAGCAAAGGATTACAATTTTGAGTCCTTTGTAAAGTCAATGTTAGAAATTATCTAAATTGGGTGCAATTGGACATGACAGAAAAGGCCAAAACCTAAAAGTCCACTAGAGAAATACCAATTAGGCTTTGAAGTAACAGTAGCAGTCAATAACCAACATGGGAGTCGAACCCACACCTTGTGCATTGCACAACGCTCTGCCATTTGAGCTAATTGGTTTTAAAATAATTAAATCATTCCACTAGTTTTCATCATGTGAGTTGTTCCCTTATCTCTGCTCCCTATGCCATTAGAGGAACGACTGAAGAAATTGATTCTCGAGGTGTGCTCTAGTCCTTACTTTGGAACTTTCCATTTTTTGGTTAATCACATCTCGCTGAAAAGAAATAGTTGTCACTTTGGTATTTTGCTCTGTACTAGTATAGTTGTGTATATAGCTTCTGATCTTTTTCCACGTTCATGTTGAGGAACAAAACTAATTGCGGTTTTTTTGAATATGTCTTTGCTTTAGTTCATTCCATCTTGAAAGAATGTGAAAGAAAATCATACCCCCATTTATTTTAACCACTTATGATGACCAAGTTTCACAAAATAAGGTTTGAGATTCACCAAATAAGGAAAAGAGCAAAAAACGTGATTTTAACCACTTATGATGACCAAGTTTCACAAAACAAGCTCTAAGATTCACAAAACAAAGTCTGAGATTCACCTAATAAGGAAAAGAGCAAAATAGGTGATTTTAACCACTTATGATGATCAAGTTTCACAAAACAAGCCTTAAGATTCACTGAATGAGGTATGAGATTCACAAAATAAGGTCTGAGATTCACCAAATAAGGAAAAGAGCAAAAAAGGTGATTTTAACCACTTATGATGACCAAGTTTCACAAAACAAGCTTTCAGATTCACTGAATAAGGTATGAGATTCACAAAACAAGCCTAGGATTCACAAAACAAGGTCTATGATTCACAAAATAAGAACAAGAGCAAAATAGGTGATTTCAACCATTTATGACCACGTTTCACAATATTACCTTTTAGTTTCACAATATAAGCTCTAAGATTCACAAAACAAGGTCTAAGATTCACAAAATAAGAAAAGAGGAATATAGGTGATTTCAACAACCACTTATGACAAAGTTTCACAATATTACCTTCTAGTTTCACAAAACAAGCTCTAAGATTCACAAAACAAGCTGTGAAATTCACAAAACAAGGCCTAAGATTCACAAAATAAGAGAAATAGCAAAATAGGTTATTTCAACAACTTATGACCAAGTTTAAGAATATTAGCTTTGCGTTTCACATAAAAAGCTCTAAGTTTCACAAAACAAGGTCTATGATTCACAAAATAAGGAAAAGAGCAAAGTACGTGATCTCAACCAATTATGATCAAGTTTCAGAGTATTATCTTCTGTGTTCACAAATCAAGCTTTAAGATTCACTAAACAAGGTCTCAGATTCACAAGATAAGAGAAATAGCAAAACAAGTGATTTCAACAACCTATGACCAAGTTTAAGAATATTAACTTTGTGTTTCACAAATCAAGCTCTAAGTTTCACAAAAAAAGGTCTGTGATTCAAAAAATAAGGAAAAGAGCAAAGTACATGATTTCAACCACTTATGATCAAGTTTTACAAAATTACCATATAAGTTCACAAAACAAGCTCTAGGATTCACAAAATCAACTTCAATGTTGCAAAAGATTCCTCATCATCACCCTGCATTCCATAACCCCGAATCATAGAACTCCATATCACAAAGATTCTTTACCCCAATCTCATCAAAAACTTTACGCGCAGATATTGCATGACCACACTTTGCATAAAAGTTAACAAGAGCAGTTCCAACACGGGTGTTATTACGTGATAATCCTTGTTTAATTACAACAGTGTGTAAAGAGAAACCGATTGTGATAGCACTGAGAGAAGCACAAGCAGATATCACACTGAGCAATGTCACTGCATCCGGAGACATGGATTCTAATGTCATTTGACGGAAGAGTTTGAGAGCTTCAACAGAACATCTTAATATGATTTCAGAAAAACTACCATTGTATACCAACGCCGCATATGTTAATCACAACAACAACAAACAATCTCCTAACGAAATTACTAAACCAAAAGCAAGATCCTTATTATTATTCTTCATATTATTATTGCTACTTCCAACAAAATCCAATCACAAATGCACAAGTAACACATAAGCAACGAAGTAGCAAAATATACAACAACAACAAACATTCTAAAGCTTTCTAAGCAAAAATCCAATCACAGATTCAGAAGAACACATAAAAAACAAAATAGAAAAAATTAGGGTTAGGAATTTAAGAAAACATACATCAATCAAACAAGAAAAAGATCTCGTCGTTGTCAATCAAACGTCGTCATCGGAGAGTCGTCGGATGGCGGTGGGCGTTGGTGATGAGAGAGTCGATGTATCAGTGTTACTGTGTTTTTTTTTTGAACGATTTTTCTTTTTTTTTTTGGAACGAGTGTTACTGTGTTAGTAAGAGTAAGGGGAGCGTCGGGTGGGGTTTGGGTTTTGTTTGATGTAATAAAGGGCGTGTAATCTAGGAATTTGGTGAGGCCGTCCGCCTCGCCATAATTAACGGCCTCACCGGATCCGGCCTCTCTCTCTCTCTCTCTCTCTCTCTCTATATATATATATATATATATATATATATATATATAGTGTTGAGATCATATAAGTCCACCTCTAAGGTGTGAGTCCATAAGTCTCATTTAGGGCCAATGGATGAGGAAGATGGAGGGTTGAGATTGGAAGCAAAAAAAGGAGGATTAATGCATAATTAAACACTCCCCCTCTCTACTTTACTAATCCACACTAATCAAATATTAATCCACTATATAACATTTATTTTTCCACCAACTTCTCTCTCATTCACACAATTCATTTCTTTACTCCCTCTCTAATACCCAAATTAATTCAAAACCTAAATAATACTCTCATCCTAACAAAAAAAAAAACCACATTAATTCATCACCCAAACTACCTTGAACCACCACCACCACCACCTCCCCACGCACCACATACACCCACCCACCTCCACTGCAGGCCGACCCCGACACCACCTGCAACCGCCTCCCTCAACAAACACCACCCACAACACCACCACGGTACCCTACGACCGCCACACCATTCCACCTGCCATTACCCGACACCAACCCCACTGACACTAACACCACCCAATCACCACCACGCACCTCCCCCACCACCCTCGCCAACATCACTCACCTCCTCCGCCTCCCGCCTCTCGCCTCTTTCTGCCACCTCCCTCAACAACACCACGCACCTCGCTCACCACCCTCGCCAACACGACGAACCTCCCCCACCACCCTCGCCAACACCACGATCCTCCTTACCTCTCGCTTCTTGTTGCTGCCGCCGGATCTACCATCTACCATGGTTCTGGAACGGTGGTAGTATGGTTGGCGTGTGTGGAGGAGGGTGTTGGCTGTTGCGTGTGTTGTGGGTGTGTGGACGGGACGTTGGTTGTAGATCTCGTTTTTTTTTTCTTTTTTTTTTTAAAATTTTTGAGATCTCCTTCTTTTTAAACGATTTTGAGATGTTAGGGTTGTGGGTTGGTAAAGAGTGTGAGACGTGTGTTCTATTATTATTTTTTTTTCTTTTTTTTTTAGATCTCCTTATTTTTGAATTTAGATCTCATTAAAGACATCGTCTTAGATCTCATTTAAAACATTGTCTTACTTTTTTTTTTTTCGGGTGTTAGTATGACATTAGATATATTTTTAAAATTTTAGATCTAGGTTTCGAAAAAACTTATCTCTATTAAATTTTAGATCTAGGTTTTGAATAAATTTATCTCTATAAATTTTCGTATCTATTAAGGTTTATCTCATTTTAGTAAAAACGAGATCTCATTTTGTTTATCTCATTTTTCCTAGTATTGTTTTAGTAAAAGTCGACTTTTTAGATCTGTGTTTCATTTTGTTTTTCAGTGTTTTTTTTGTCCTTATTGTTGGCTTCTTATTATTTTTAAAATTTTAGATCTAGGTTTTTGAAATAGATCGAAAAAAAAGATCTCACATAAGTTGTTTAATTTTGTGAGATCTTCCATTAAATTACACTTTTTTCTGTTAAAATTTCACTTTTCTCCATTAAAATTACACTTTTTTCTGTTAAAATTATACTTTTTCATGCTAGAATAACACTTTTTTCGGCTAAAATTACACTTTTTGTTGTTAGAATTACACTTTTTTCTGTTAGAATTACACTTTTTTTCTGTTAAAATTACACTTTTCTCCATTAAAATTACACTTTTTTCTGTTAATATTATACTTTTTTCTGCTAGAATAACACTTTTTTCGGCTAAAATTACACTTTTTGTTGTTAGAATTACACTTTTTTCTGTTAAAATTATACTTTTTTCTGCTAGAATAATACTTTTTCGGCTAAAATTACACTTTTTGTTGTTAGAATTACACTTTTATCTGTTAGAATTACACTTTTTTTCTGTTAAAATTACACTTTTCTCCATTAAAATTACACTTTTTTCTATTAAAATTATACTTTTTTCTGCTAGAATAATACTTTTTTCGGCTAAAATTACACTTTTTGTTGTTAGAATTACACTTTTTTCTGTTAGAATTACATTTTTTTTTGTTAAAATTACACTTTTCTTCATTAAAATTACACTTTTTTCTGTTAGAATTACACTTTTTTCTGTTAGAATTACACTTTTTTCTGTTAAAATTACACTTTTTTCTATTGGACTAATGTTACACTCTCAATGGACTTGGTCATATTCTCATATTCTCATTGGACTAATGTTACACTCTCAATGGACTAAAATTACATTCTCAGTGGACTAAAATTATACTTTTCTGGACTAAAATTACACTTTTCTGGACTAAAATTACATTCTCCTTGACTAATAATAACAATCTCATTGGACTAAAATTACACTTACCTGGACTAAAATAACACTTTTTGTCATTAAAATAACACTCGTAAAATGCTAAATTACAATAACTTGTGATAAAATTACAAAAATTCAAAATATTATTCGTTAAATCACTCGGAAAAGATTGAAGTTAAACTTTGTAAAACGCTAAATTCTCGAAAAAATTGCTTAAAATTACACTTTTTAATGTTAGAATTACACTCGTAAAATCCTAAAATGTCGAAAATTTGTCTAAAAAAAAAAAAGAAAAAAAAAACTGAAACTGGAGAAGTGTTAACAAAATTTCCATAAACTTTGAAGTATAAGATAAATGGTGGTGTTAATTGTATATCATTAATCCATTAGTGAATGTATAATTAAAGCTAGAGAGAGAAAGTGGATTAATTACTGTATAGGAAACTCATTAGTGTTAAGTATGCTTTTTTGCTTTCAATCTCAACCATCCTTAGTGGGATATCTAAGGGATGTAGTGAGGACTTATGGACTCAAAATATATGGTGGACTCATTAGAACTTTCTTATTTCTCTCTCTCTATATATATATATATATATATATATATATATATATATATATATATATATATATATATATATATATATATATATATATATATATATATATAGATAGAGAGAGAGAGAGAGAGAGAGAGAGAGAGAGGAGTTCAAATGAGTCCACCTAAAATGGTGAGTCCACTAAGTCCTAATCTTAGCCATTAATCTTCTATGATTGATGGTTGAGATTTTAAAACTCTAAGATAAAACTTTAATATTTTATAATTGAAACTTTAATTTATGAGTATAACTTTAATTCTTTAGAATTATAACTTTAATATTTAAAGTCATTATATAAATTTAAATTTATGTTATAAAATTTTATTTTAATAATTTTTAAATGTAATTTTAATGTTTTATGAGTGAAATTTTAATTCTAAAAATTGAAAGTTTAACTTTTTTAGCTAATTTCTAATATAAAAATTTGAATTTTTTAAATTTTACTAATTTATAAATGTAACTTTAATGTTTTACGACTGCAACTTTAATGCTAAAACTTGAAACTTTAATTTTTTTTAAACAATTTTTAATATAAAAATTTGAGTTTTTTTAATTTTACTGATTTATAAATGTAACTTTAATTTTTTGCGACTGAAACTTTAATGTTAAAAATTAAAACTTTAATTATTTTAAACAATTTTTAATATAAAAATTCGAATTTTTTTAATTTTACTGATTTATAAATATAACTTTAATGTTTTACGACTAAAACTTTAATGCTAAAAATTTAAACTTTATATTTTTTAGATAGTATAAAATATTAAAATTTGAACTGGTTTATAAATTTTATGTAAATATTGTCATTTTATGAACCTGACTTTAATGTTTTAAAATTGTAACTTTAGTTATAATTTTTGAAACTTTATTTTTTTAGGATTGTACTTTATGCTAATTTAAATTTATGAAATTTAATTTTAATGAAACTTTAGTCCATGTTATGTGAAACTTTAGTCCATGCCATGTGAAACTTTAAACTACTATGCGTGAAATAAATTTTAGTGCGGGTCAAGTGAAACTTTAGTCAATAACAGTGAAACTTTAGTCCATATTTTGAAACTTTAATCGACACCCCCCATCATTACCACCAAAATGACCCGCGGCCACCTGCACAACAACCAAACCAACCACCACCATCAACGATATATCTAACCACCAGCGACCATGTCGTACCACCACCGCAATGCACCGCCACCACCACGCACCACCAATATGGAAAAAAAAAATAGAAGGCCACGACATGACCACCACGTCCCGCCGCATCACCTTCCCCGTCGCCATATTGCTCATTTTTAATTAAATTTTCGATTATATATGAAAGATCTCATATTTTTAATTGAAGATCTAAATTTTTTGACACAAACGATAAAAAAATTAGTAAATTTTCGAAAAAAAATGAAAGATCTCATACATTTATTTGTAAATCTGAAATTTTCCAAACAAAAGAGAGAAAAGGGAAAATTTTCGAAAAAAAAAAGAGAGCGAGAATGGAGGCGGCGGCCTGAGTACCTGACCCACCACCCCCCACGGCATCACCACTCCCACCATGCAAACAACAACCAACAATCACTCTATTTCTCAGATCTAAAAAAAAAAGGCGCCAGAATGGTGAAGCCGTTGTGCCGGGTGGAGGCCGAGGGAGGAGGCGAGATATGAGGCGGCGAGAGGAGAGGAGATGCAAAGGGCGGCGGGAAAGAGAGGAGGCAGACGGGTAGTGATGGCGCGGGCGGTGGTGGGGAGGCTCCGGTGGTGATGCCTCCAAAGGGAAAAGGAGAAGTGGTGATGTGGTGAAAGCTTTAGGGTTTAGAGAGAGGGAGAGAGTGTTTAGAGAGAAGAAATAAAGAGAGGAAATGAAATGGGAGGTAGTGAGTGTTTAGGGTTTGTAGTCTTTTATATGTCAGTATTTTATTTGATTCTAATCCTAGCCATTCATATTTTTAGATCTAAAGGCTTATATTAGGACTCATGGGACTCACCTACACTAAGGGACTCACTTGATATATATATATATATATATATATATATATATATATATATATATATATATATATATATATATATATATATATATATATATACACATACACACACATACACACATATATATATGTGAGACTTTGTTTTTTGATTTCACTAGTAAAAAGTGATTTGCAACGAAAATCACGGGGTTTTGTCAAAAGTGAGACTTTGTTTTTTTGATTTCACTAGTAAAAAGTGATTTGCAAGAAAATCCTCGAGAAAATGAAAAAGTTCAAATCCTTTTTTAAATTTCTTAGTTAAAATCAGATCACAAGCGAAAATAGCGAGTTTATTAAAAAATTTTCTTTTTAAAGTCCGGTTCACTAAGAAAATCAGGTCATGCCGAAAAAACACGGGTTTGTTTAAAAAATCTTTTTCTTTTTTTGATTCTATTAGTGAAATCAGTCGAGTAACGAAAAACACCGCATTCTTTAAGAAAATCTTTTCTTTTTTCGATTTCAGTACTGAAAAGCGCTTAGTACCAAAAAAACACGGGATTGTTTGATTTTCTTTATTTGAAAATGCCATTTCACTAAGAAAATCAGGTCATGCCGAAAAAACACGGAGCGAGTGAAGAGCGAGCCAGTTGTTTAAGAAAAAGTCACATTTAAAAAGTTTCAAATTAAAGTTCATTTCAAAAATAAAAAGTCATTATGTCGAAAAAAGCCGGGTTCTTTGAAATTATTCCAATCTCTTTCGCCCGTTCACTAGTAAAACGACTTTATGTCCCAAAATCACCGGTTTGATTAAAAAAATCTTTTTTTATTTTAATTTTCTTAGTGAAAATCGTCGAATGACGAAAATTCACGGGTTTAGTCAAAAGTCACATCTGATTTGGCCATTTCAGTAGTAAAATCAGGTTATGTTAAAAAATCGCGGGTTTGTTTAAAAAATCTTTTTCTTTTTGCCGTTTATTTAGGGAAAAGCCGTTTTGTCCGAAAATCGCGGGCTGGAAGAAAAAGAGCGCATGATTTGGCCAAATCACTAAGAAAATCGTCAAATGACGAAAAATAGCGGGTTTGTTTAAAAAGTCACGTTTGAAAAGTTCGTTTCACTAAGAAAAAGTCATTAGTAAGCAAAAACACCGCTTTCTTTAAAAAAATTTTCTTTTTTTCTCGTTTATTAAGGGAATTTTAGTTAGTAACCAAAAAGCCCGGCTGGAAGGAAATTGTGCACTCAATTTGGCCAACTCTTAATGAAAATCTGGTTATGTCAGAAAATACCGGGTTTGTTTAACTTTTTTCGTAGAAAAATCCAGAGAAAGTGCCGAGGTTGGCCTCAAAAAGAGCTTGGCCCCTTTTCGCTGCTATTTACGCGTGTTCGGCCCCCTAAAACCAGCACTTTTGGGACAAAGCTAGTTCTTTCTCAGGCAAGTTAGGCTGTTTTCTATATGCAAGATGCCCAATTCCCTCTGAAATTTTTTGTTTTACCCAGTCAGGGTTCGCCCAAAACTAGTTATGTTTTTTTATTGTTTTTGCTATTCGTAGCTCTTGTTTTTGTTGTTATTTGACCTACCTTGACCCCACTTCTTACCTTGCTTGCACCTCAGAATGTGACATCAAAAGCTATTGTTAGTCCTAAGCAAGCGCATGCGATCAAAGGAGCAAGGTGGTCATAAAATCTCTTTAATTTACGCAAATGAAGGTAATTTGATAGATAGAATACTACTTAAATTTGTTGTTATCATTCAAATATTACCTAAATCTAGTATGTGTGATATGACCACTAGCGGAGGAAAGCTTGCTGGTCACGTCTTCCTGCTGTTATTGTTCTATTTATGGCAATTAAGGTGTAAACACCCTCTATTTATTGCACATGCTAGGACTGCCCTTTGATTCCAGAATTCCTCCCCTTTAATATGGCTAAGCCAGTGAACTATTCTATTTTAGTGAACTTGTCTCATGAAATGACCCATTAATTAACTTTGTATTCGGAATGTCTCATTAAATGGATGAGATTGAAGCCGGTCTCTTTCCGGATGAGGTTGATGTTGGAAAGGTCGCCCATTAATTAGATACCTCTTTTTCTTTTCTTCAGCGGTGCCTTAAGCTAAGACAAAACCTTAAGCTAAGACAAAAGAAGTAAGTAGATGATCAGTCTAGGTTTCAGTGTGGCTTTCAGTGTAGGTAGAAGTCCCAATCAAAAGAAGTAGATGATTCAGTCTCCTCCGCAGCAGCATCTGGAAAAAGGGTGCATTCTTTTACATACACATACATAAAGGAAGGGCTTTCTGCCACCTCCCAGGAAAGGGATTCTTCCTTAGCTTAGATTCATTCGTCACTTGTCAATCAAGTAAAGCCCGGCTCCTTAGATAGAGGCAAGTCTAATCTTTTATTCTTATTCTAAAAATAGAGTGAAATATCGGAATCGCTACTTCGGTTAAGCTGAGGTTAGCGAAGTAAATCCTTTGCTTCTTATGCTTGCTCACTACCCTAATCATGAGCGTGGAAGAGGTCTGATAATAACCTTCACTTCCATGGAAAGAATAAGGGAAAGAAGCCCGCATACGCAGCTGTAGAAAAAGCCAACTATTCCACCTGAGGTTTCTGATCAAAAGCTAGCATCGTCTACAACCGAACAAGATTTTCGAAGTCCATTCTACCTTAGCAAAAGATCAAGATCCTATGCCTCTTCTTTTCAAGAGACCCACTCTGCCTAAGGTATCTTCACACCTATGTCAAGTTCGAACCCCCTTTAGGTTGTTGACTTGGGAGCTTCGAACCATATGGTCGGGTCAACTGACGACTTCTCTTATCTTTCAAATGATGTCGGTAATCTTTTCATTTCCCTTGTTTCTTTGCCTTAGCCCCCATACTTGTATCCAAGTAAGTAAATAGAAATTACCATACTCTAAGGAGTAAGCAAGTCAATTGCATTGCCTTAGAAGTTAAAGTAAGTGAGTAGAAAGAAGGAACTACGAATGTCTGTAACAAGCTTTCTTTTCTTATTCTTTTCTAAGTTGAGACATGGTCTTAAGTTGTAGGCCAACAATGCACTTTTACTTTTTTCGGGTATCTAGAAATGAGTGATCATTTATTTGAAGCCACCTTTCTCTTCCCTATGCAATGGATTCCCTTTAGGGTCTTGGGCTAGCTTGGAAAGAATCCTCTAGGCATCCAGGTAGCGCACTAAATGTAGTAAGAGATATGTTTCTTTCTTAAAATTAAAATAGTAGTTATAGAGAGAGATCATATCAGTCATAGAACGGTAAAAGCGATGTGACCAATTCGAAAAGAGGCCTAGCTCTTCTATAGTATGGGCCTTTTTGATTGGATGATGGCGATATATAGAAAGTGTGCGAAGGTTCGTTTTTCATCTTTCCAGGTAGCCATAGAAGACAGAGAAGAGAGCAATGCCCATCAACTCCCATTCCTTTCTTGGTCAACAACCAAGCCCATTTTAACAACCACCAAAACTAGAGGCTTGCTTTTTTTCGTTAACTGGAGGGAAGAAGAAAAAAGAAAAGATTCTTATACCTCAACTGGATAAATTTACTTATTTCACACAATTCTTCTGGTCATGCCTTTTTTTTTCTTTACTTTCTATATTCTAATATGCAATGATAAAGATGGAGTACTTGGGATCAGCAGAATTCTAAAACTACGAAATCAACTACTTTCACACCGGGGGAACGACATCCAAAGCAAGGACCCCAACAGTTTGGAAGATATCTTGAGAAAAGGTTTTAACACAGGTGTATCCTATATGTACTCTAGTTTATTCGAAGTATCCCAATGGTGTAAGGCCGTCGACTTATTTGGAAAAAGGAAGAAAATAACTTTGATCTCTTGTTTCGGAGAAATAATTGGCTCAGGAGGAATACAAGGAAACATATTCTATTTGATCTTGGAGTCTTCATATAGCACTTCGTTCAGGGAATTCCTTTCAAGGACGGGATGGGGGATCACTGGTAAGAATGACATAACGCTAATCCATGCTCTAAACGGCCAAGAAAGCGGAAACATAAAAAAATTTATATAACCAGAATGGTGGGCATTCTTTTTAAACTACTTTCCCTCCTGGGGATTTACTTTCTATTTTATCATGTATCCAAGAAAAAATAGAAAGCATTGGCTTTTTTTGTTAACGATCTTCCTTATGAATTCCTCTTTTTTTGTTTCTTGCTAGTGACTTATTATAATATGGACGTGGCTTGGGCAGATGAGGTAGTGCTGAATCATCCCTACCCCTACGGGGCGATTGAGTGGGCCGAGCACCATCGGGAAAATTTCAGATATTTACGACTAATGTGGCCCCCAGAGCCCGTTTTTGTTCCGGACATTCCGGTATTGGAACAGCCTCTTATCCCCGGCGACCTTAGACGAAGGCAACTTTTGGTTTTGGATAGGCTAGGTCCCCATTCTGTCTTTAATAAGTTTTCCATGAAGACTCTCGTTGACCTCGCATATAAGCAAGTAACAGGCGGAGGACGAAAAAAAGATCGAGGCTTCCCTTATTCTCGACGGAATTTCTCCAATTCACTTTTTATCTGAATTGAACGGCTTAAGGGGATTTCTTTTTTACCTCCTTATTTAAATTAGAAAGCTCCCCCGTTTCGGTAGCCACTTTAGCTCGTTATATACGAGAAATTACCCACATATCCCAGATTGAAAGCACCCGTCAAAGCATTCCTTACCGACGGGTAAAAAGGGCAATTCTCAACTATGAATTGTTCTGGTCTTATTATTTATATTTTCATAATAATCAATAAAAGAAAAGGCGTATATGTTGTTCGGGTCGATTAGAAGGCGCTTCCAATACTTGCTTGCTGAAAATCAAAGAAAGAAGATCAGTTTTCCCACGTAGTTCGTCGGTCAAACCAACGATTTTATTCTCAAGAGAGATCTTTTTTTAGTTAGACTTCTATCAATGCAATGAAAGAACCATCCCTTCCTATTTCTTTGTCCTGTCAGATAGAAAGAAAATGAGAGCCCAAAGAGCCCCTCTTTATACTTTAGGGGGTGGGGGCGAAGGGGGAGTTTACATACAACTAAGGCAAAGTGCTTTATGATTGAATCTCAACGGCATTCTTTTCATTTGGTAGATCCAAGTCCATGGCCTATTTCGGGTTCACTCGGAGCTTTGGCAACCACCGTAGGAGGTGTGATGTACATGCACTCATTTCAAGGGGTGCAACACTTCTCGTTTGGGCCTTCTTTTTATCCTATATACCATGTTTGTGTGGTGGCGTGATGTTCTACGCGAATCCATGTTAGAAGGACATCATACCAAAGTCGTACAATTAGGACTTCGATATGGTTTTATTTTGTTCATCGTCTCGGAGGTTATGTTCTTTTTTGCTTTTTTTTTGGGCTTTTTCTCATTCTTCTTTGGCACCTGCGGTAGAGATCGGAGGTATTTGGCCCCCAAAAGGGATTTGGGTTTTAGATCCTTGGGAAATCCCTTTTCTTAATACCCTTATTCTTCTTTCATCCGGAGCTTCCGTAACTTGGGCTCATCATGCTATACTCGCGGGGAAGAAAAAACGAGCAGTTTATGCTTTAGTAGCTACCGTTTTACTGGCTCTAGTATTCACTGGCTTTCAAGGAATGGAATATTATCAAGCACCCTTCACTATTTCGGATAGTATTTATGGTTCTACCTTTTTCTTAGCAACTAGCTTTCATGGTTTTCATGTGATTATAGGTACTCTTTTCTTGATTATATGTGGTATTCGCCAATATTTTGGTCAGATGACCAAGGAACATCACGTTGGCTTTGAAGCAGCTGCATGGTACTGGCATTTTGTAGACGTGGTTTGGTTATTCTTATTTGTCTCTATCTATTGGTGGGGAGGTATATGAAGGAACGAATCAGTAGATTGAAGAATGAAAGCTCGAAGACAAAGAGAATCGGGCTTTTCCATAGAATTACTGTAGCTTTCCCACTCCCTTTGTTATTTACTTATTCAACATAATTTTTTTTGGCATATTGGGGCTGTTTGAAGAGGTCCATATTCAACTATCCCAAAAGCTCTCTTTTACTTTTTTTAAAAGAAAAACCTATTTAAATTACTTTGGGAGGGAAAGGTCAAGTGGCTAGAGCAAGGGCTTGAGTTTCGATGGCTTGGGTTGTCTGGTCGGTCATAAAGAATGAGAGATCCAGATTAAGATTATAAGGCTTCCTCTCGGTCCTTTCTAAGGATTTCATAAACCAAAGGTGCCATAAGGACGTGGTTCAACTTATGCCTTTCTTTCCGAAACTTCTAGTCGAGGCTGCTTTTCTTCGTATGAAACCAGCCTAATCGCCTTAGCCCTAAAATAAAAGGCGGTCCCAGCAAGTGTCAAGTGTAAAGGGTACTGACCCAGTTGAATAAGTTCCAGATCGGCACTTTCTTTCTGTAACAGCCGGTTCCTTAGTAGTTGCCCGTTTCAGACGGGGTTGGGAGGCATACTCTATTTCAATGAGAAGAGGACGGATGCAAAGTAGGCTATCCTATTCTAGGTCTAGGTCTAGTAGAACACTTTCCACCAATTCGGCTTCTTAAAGTGCCCAATCCAATGCATCTTCCGATACAGCACCGGGTGAGCATTCCATCCAGAACTATAAACTTCATTTTTTGTATACCTAGTGGGAAAGCATAGCGCTTTATGTCCTTAACCTCTTTATGTCCTTAACCCGGACTTGCTATAAGCCAAAAAGCATAGAAAAGAAAGGAACGAGCGAAAGTGCTTTATAAATAATAAGAAGGGGCGAGCTTTATAAGATAAGGGAACGAGTGGAGGAGCTTTCAAATAAGGACGAGCCAGTTAACGAGCGAAGAGCGAGTAGATTGCAGGAACGACTTTGCTCTCCCCAAGCAAGGTTTGAAATAGCTTAGACGATGAAGTGGTGGGATATCCCATATCAGATTCAAGAAATAGAATTCAACTTATGAGGGGGATAACGGACACTTTATAAGTGAGAAATATAAAAGCATACCTTGGGCACTCGCCCTAAATTGTCTGTCTGACCTATCTGACATAGTTACCTAAAGTTCACACACACAGATATATATATATATGTATATATATATATATATATATATATATATATATATATATACATCTCACATTTCATAAAAAAAAGGGACCGCGGTACATCACATGTAGCAGCGGAAGACAGAAACGCGGTCCTCCTGAGACCTATTACATTTAAAAACTTGTAAAAACTGGGTAAAGGGACACATAATATAACACCCCCATACTCCAAGTGCCTTACCAGGACCACTCAGGTATGAAGATATTACCATCTCGGTTACCCGAGGCATGATAATCATAAGACAATGAAGAAACATACTTTATTAAACAAGTTAAGTGATTACATAACAAAACCAACTGTAAGCAAAATACAACTGCTCTCAAACTATAAACCAACTGAAAGGAACTGTCCTAACAAACACAGCGGAAGACTAAAGACTCTGATATGTGATGACTCCATCCCCAGCTAGATCCCACGAGTATCCAAGATATACCAGCCAAGCAACTGCTCAACACCCCCGAATGGATCACCACGTTTTAAAACATTTAAACGGGGTCGATTAATCACACAATTTATATACATATCAACAATCCGATAAACAGACAGCTCACACCGTCACACATACAATCACACCAATCCCAACAATCTCAATCACCGACTGTCCACTGGACCAGCCCTGCCAGTGGGGGACCGCAGCCGTACCCACCAAATCCCCGCTCTTCATATTGAGCGATTTCCCTGTTCATTAATGTGCACATCCCCTTCCGTGGCGGGTTCCACGAAGGGCGAAACTAGGGCGTGAAGCCACTCCCGCAAGTGACTCCACTCAGCCGAGAACGCATCTCGAGAACCATAGGCAACCAATCACAATCACAATATCAACAACCGTCTGAATCTATCAACAATGTACAATCACAATCACAGCCGTCACAATACAATTACTATATCAAACAATCAATCTCAACACATCAACAATCATCCCATTATGGGACTAATACTTTTGAGTAGGAAATCCTACCGTAAGCACACAATCGACGGTCTCTCTCTTTGAGTCAAAAGCTTCCTCTATGAAACCTCCTTCTATCATACGACATATAAATGCTACCGAATCATATACTATACAAAAACCCCCAAATCCCTTAATTAGGGTTTAACCAAAATAAAGGAGATACAACAAAAAGGGTACATAGATCTTACCCTCGACGCAAGGAACTCAACGGTATAAGCAACGCTAAGAACTGACCTTCCAAACTCCGGGGATTGCTAATTATGCGATTAGGATGAAGAACTTGCTTGCTTTCTCTCTTAAACAGTAATTTAGGTTTTGCAAAAGTGATTTAGAATAATGACGATAAAGCTTATATACCTTAATCGCGTAATTAACAAAACCCGAGAAAACTCCCCGTAAAACCGGACACTCGATCGAGTACCCGAGATACTCGATCGAGTACCCCCTTACTCGATCGAGTACCCACGTTGCTCGATCGAGTACCCAACAGGTCAGAAACTATTTTAAAACGCAACTCACCCTTACTCGACAGAGTAAGGCCTACTCGATAGAGTACCCAAAGACTTATAAATACGGAGTATTACAGTCTTCCCTCCTTAAAAAGAACTTCGTCCCCGAAGTTCAACCTATACATAAAAACAACCATACTGACTCGACCAAGACACCACAACTTAGTTAAGGACTCAAGAACTCGACCGAACATAGAACATGAACTCTTAACACCCACTCCACCAACTATGTTTACTTCCACAACATGACTCACTATGTCGTATCTACCACACATATATCTCGCACGACACCAACTCCATACGTAACCAACTACCCTCCTCTAATGCTGCTAGCTCCATAATATCATCAACTATCAAATCCAATACCAAGACACTCATAGACATCAAACGGAATGTTACATTCTACCACCCTTAAAAAGGAACTTCGTCCTCGAAGTTTACTCACACTCGTAACCTCATCATCCAACCTCAACACACTAGTGAAATATTCTCACACTCCTAAACATCACGCTACTACAAGCACGGTCATGACCTTTAATAAAATCACCCACAACACGAATCGATCTTATATTCTACATCAAGACTCAACTTCCGAATATATTATCATATGTACAACCATCAAAATCTGTTTTATCGCATCCTACTCCTCTTAAGCCAAATGTTACGTCCTCGTAACTCACTAATACCCAAACCATATCTATATCTCATTACCCTCTGTACCACCACATGTCAAAGATAACTGTCTATAAACCAAACACTCACCATTCTTATAACTCACGATCCACACTCGTTACGTACACGCACACTAGATCCTCAAGTTCTTTCTTTCATTACCGTAAAACTCATACACAACTTAACATGACACTAATTCCCCAAACACCCTACATTCACTGTCTCAACAAAAGATTATGAACTACCTGCCGCTTTCAGATCATTATAACACATGTTCCACGAATCATTTTCCATTACCATGTCTACCAATGTCTCATCTGAAAACAAGATCAAAATTACTGTAACAACCTCTCACAACCGTGTCCCATCAACAGAATATCACTATACCATGACAACAACGAAAACATATACAACTCTATTTCATATCATACTCTACCTCATTCCCAACTTAACCTGGTAAAGAAAACATCAATCAACAGACAACTGTCTGTCTGCACAAACTGAAACTCGCAGGGAGCAACATCAAATAAAACAACAATCTATGTATAACTGGTATGTACTTTCGAAACTCGAATCATAATCATCCCGCCTACTCCACCACAATCGGTGACGGCATCACAACACCGCCACCAACAGCCACACCGTAGTGCGAAAATACCCGCATCACAGCACTATGTACCGTGCCCGGGTCACCACCCGAGGCACCACAACCACACCGATAGACATCACAACTGCATATAATTCCCATAAACACTGACTCAGCGTAACTTCTCAGACAAGAAAAACTTACTCAAATCGACTTTATTAAATCACCACGCAACATATTATATGGATAAACAGATAAGCATCTCATGAACATCATCTCTACCATTTCACGGAATACACATGTGTTATCAATACACATAAAATTATAACTAGCCATGTCAAATCAATCAAATTATTACCTTTTTGGATATCATTCAATTAAATTATCGTGTCCAACATATATATTACCGAACATTCATAAAACAACTTTATAATTATCACACCATACCACTCCTTGTGAGGTCAGAACCTCACACAAACATTTACACATAACATAGACCCGTAATCACAACCAACTAGTCAATCTTGACCACGTAAGTTACCACTCGATAAAGGTTACCTGCCGCCCGAGTTTAACTCATATGCCCCTCATAACATATTCCCCCATTGGCACAACCATCACTTCCCGCCAAATATAACCATACCTTTACTATTCAACTAATAGCATCCGCCTCATCTAACTACATCTTATACCCTCTCACAATAATACACGACAATCAGGTCCCTACCAAATCAACCTCTTTAGAATTGCTACCTTTCTAATATACCATCACTCTTAACAACTAGTGGTAACACCACCATGCCACCACTGCTCGTATATCAAACCTCTTACACTCATATCAAAATAACATGGTTTTTCTCCTATTTTTGGTTAACATTCCAAATAACGAACATCAAACCCATCCACAAAATTACCTCAACATTATTCCCAATACCATCTTATTTGTATTGTCATCCAACTCTCCACCAAATATCTCGTATCGTGCCAATACTACACCAACTTCTTACTCCCTTAATTCCTCGAAACTCATTATCAATCATGTTGTCCTGAAACTCCTATATAACCTTTAGCTAACATCCTCGTGATACTATCACACATTTCGATGATTCCTTACCTTTATATCACATAGCTCCGGTGAACATTTTCCCCAGCTTACTTTTATCCTTCTTTTCTCTTTACACTCGATAATACCAATTAATAGTTCAACTCCTTATTCCTTCTAGCTAACTCTTTAGAAATCCAGTTACCCCTTCGTTGCTCCAAAACTCAAATTCCATTTTTTTTTTCTACCGACATCATCTCACTCTTTCTTACCATGGATCTTCTCTTATTATGCTATCACTCACACTTGCCACTACTCTATCCATAGAACCAACTTTTAATGTTCAAACAATTGCATATCCCTTTTTACGTCTTTAGAAACCAGAATTCATTTAATACCGTTAATTACCCAAGGAAATCACACAGTAGTTTCATCTTTTAATAAACCAAACCTCCCAAACTCACCCATGTCTACAAATACACCTCGCGACATGTCTCCACAAAGTTTACTATATATTACTCTTCTCAACCCCTTTAAACGAACTTTCACTACATATATCCATAACCCACACGACTCCTAATCATTTCCCTCCATAATTCTTTACACATCTCAAGCTGCCACTATCCACATCCTTACTTCCAATCTTTTTATTCTCACGTTCATTATACTCACATCATCCCTTGCCCATATTCACTTACTTTTACATTACTCAACACCCAATCATATCACTCATCCCGTCTCGCAAAACGTGCGTCATGCCTCAATAAACTATACCGATCTTCCTTTTTCTTTTTCCACCATCTATCATAATCACATATAACTCATGTCCTCCCCACCGAACTCATACTCATCATAAGTGCCACTCTTTACATCATAAGATTGGGTAACTTACGCTTCAGGACCAACACATACGTAAAACAATGCATAAAGAAGTAATACAACACCTTTGAATTAAACATAATATGCAACGAATGTCAAAAGATAAACATATGACCCGAAACACGCATATGACCTGCACATACCCCACTCGATCGAGTACTAGAACCTACTCGATCGAGTTGAGGCTACTCGATCGAGTGCCCAACATGCTCGATCGAGTGCCCCGACTCCAGAACCCAAACAGACCTTCTGATCTCTGACTTACTCGACCGAGTAGCTCGGCTACTCGATCGAGTGACCCCATACTTGATCGAGTGCCCGAGGTACTCGATCGAGTGCCCAAAAACACGATTCTGGTCAAAATAACGACAAATACCCACTCGATCGAATCAAACTTACTCGATCGAGTCATGCAGACTCGTGAATACTACCCGCATGTTATCTCACATACCCCAACGTACTATGCATTCATTATTATTTCAACATTATGATTACAACTACGCATTCAAATCTGCGCGACTCCTCATACAATCAACAAAATAATCTACTTCGTGTTATCAAGTGCCACGTTATAAACAACCATCATGCTTTTCATCCAATTCGTTATACAAAACACATATCATTGAACCTCTATTCTTCATGTTACTACTTACCAAAAGCCAAACATTACCATCTATCATGCTCATATAACATTCAACTTTCAATCATGTATTACCCGCATGTTTTAAACTTTCATAACTTTTCATAACACAAACCACACCCATACACTACAAATCCTATTTCCATGTTGCTAATACAACAACATTACAAATCCACTTCATCACATAAACACTTCCATAATCAAGAAATTCATATCCTTACGAAATTGCCACTTCATCTTTTCCAATCAATTCATCTAGTTCAATCACATACTTCATCTAACAAGCGCATATGATACGATAGTAGACAATTATACGAACTTAATATATAGCTTTACGCAAACAAAACTACGAAAACAAATCTTATCACACCCCCTAACCACATGTTATTAGGATTGCCTCATTATAAATCATTCGTCCTGCAACATCATTATTCATCACACATCATCATATACGAACTACTTTCTTTTTCTACCATATCATTCATCATTCTCATATACTTTTCCAACGATTCCAACCAACATGTAAACCAACTATCATGCAACATGCTTTCAACAAACCATATACAAAATCACATCGTCACCATCTTTATCTACACATTCCCCATTCTCCACAATCATACATCCACTGGTTCATACCACACATTACTATATAGATACACAATACACAAGGTAAACACATAGCGATCCCGACTCATATCCCAAGGTGACCGGTTCAAAATTATATGGCGAGTTCGCGACTTTAGGACGTCTCCCAAGTCTTTGCATTAGCTCCTACAACCTTTACCCCGGGTTCATTTTAATTGACTCCCTATATTCATTGGATTTATTGGTTACAGGTTTCAGGATCGTCGCTCTGATACCATTTGTAACACCCCCATACTCCAAGTGCCTTACCAGGACCACTCAGGTATGAAGATATTACCATCTCGGTTACCCGAGGCATGATAATCATAAGACAATGAAGAAACATACTTTATTAAACAAGTTAAGTGATTACATAACAAAACCAACTGTAAGCAAAATACAACTGCTCTCAAACTATAAACCAACTGAAAGGAACTGTCCTAACAAACACATCGGAAGACTAAAGACTCTGATATGTGATGACTCCATCCCCAGCTAGATCCCACGCGTATCCAAGATATACCTGCCAAGCAACTGCTCACCACCCCCGAATGGATCACCACAGTTTTTAAAACATTTAAACGGGGTCAGTACTAATCACACAATTTATATACATATCAACAATCCGATAAACTGACAGCTCACACCGTCACACATACAATCACACCAATCCCAACAATCTCAATCACCGACTGTCCACTGGACCAGCCACGCCATGGGGGACCGGCACGTGCCAAAGAAATCCCCGCTCTTCATATTGAGCGATTTCCCTATTCATTAATGTGCACATCCCCTTCCGTGGCGGGTTCCACGAAGGGCGAAACTAGGACGTGAAGCCACTCCCGCAAGTGACTCCACTCAGCCGAGAACGCATCTCGAGAACCATAGGCAACCAATCACAATCACAATATCAACAACCGTCTGAATTTATCAACAATGTACAATCACAATCACAATCACAATAGTCACAATACAATTACTATATCAAACAATCAATCTCAACACATCAACAATCATCCCATTATGGGACTAATACTCGAGTAGAAATCCTACCCGGTAAGCACACAACCAGACGGTCTCTCTCTTCTTTGAGTCAAAAAGCTTCCTCTATGAAACCTCCTCCTATCATACGACATATAAATGCTACCGAATCATATACTATACAAAAACCCCCAAATCCCTTAATTAGGGTTTAACCAAAATAAAGGAGATACAACAAAAAGGGTACATAGATCTTACCCTCGACGCAAGGAACTCAACGGTATAAGCAACGCTAAGAACTGACCTTCCAAACTCCGGGGATTTCTAATTATGCGATTAGGATGAAGAACTTGCTTGCTTTCTCTCTTAAACAGTAATTTAGGTTTTGCAAAAGTGATTTAGAATAATGACGATAAAGCTTATATACCTTAATCGCGTAATTAACAAAACCCGAGAAAACTCCCCGTAAAACCGGACACTCGATCGAGTACCCGAGATACTCGATCGAGTACCCCCTTACTCGATCGAGTACCCACGTTGCTCGATCGAGTACCCAACAGGTCAGAAACTATTTTAAAACGCAACTCACCCTTACTCGACAGAGTAAGGCCTACTCGATAGAGTACCCAAAGCCTTATAAATACGGAGTATTACACATACTTTATGTGTATACAATAAATTGGTCTAACCCCGAAAATACGGAGTCTCTAGTGTATACACGCCGATAGATAAACTAACGTTCTCAACCCTTGAGACGACATCGGATAATAGAGAAACACTTTCTCACTTTTGTATTTATACGAGAGACAGATTTCTACAACAAGTTTGATGTATATTGTTGTATTTCAAAGAAATATGTACCACTTCTATTTATAGCCAAGGAACCTTGGCCACCAAGAAAGAAAAAGCATGAGTCACATCCTTAACAATTAAGTATTCCTCTTGTAAAAGGCACGTATAGATTTGCATGACACAATTTCATGTCAACTCGCGTAGCCTCGGCCAATCCAATGGTCTTATTCCATCTCTTATACAAACACGTATTTCCAATATTAACTATATTTCTGTGTTAGCGGACAATATAAAAATAATTCTTCGATATTATTTAATTAATTATCTCATAATAAATTAAATAACCGTAAACGTTAAATATCGACCGTAAGTGTGTGACCACATAGGTTCATCACTAAACCGGTAATAATTAATATCATTAACTATTAATCGAGGTTGGCGTCTAACAACACTCTCCGACGGCCGGATAGCGTGAATACCAATATTCACTGTACTCGAACCTGGTAAAGGATACTGTATGTACTTCCCTCCATCGTTCCAACTCCGGATCGTCTTAGGGTATGGTTTGACTGTCAAACCCCACTAGACGACCACTATGTTACATGTCTATCATTATTGGTTGGAAATGACTTTAAGAAACTCTTTTCTTAAATCATTCGTCTATCCTGGCCAAGGTTTTTGATATGACCAATAAGATTAATCACAACATAGAGTTCAAACTCATTACCTTGAGCTGACGGATTCCATCTTAACTCACCACTAATTACATAGGTACTTAATTATACCCAATGACCATTCAACTAGCATTTTTACACACTAGGTGTCCGGTATCTAAGTACAATAAGTAGGCTATTAACTATAATGATGATCTCAGGTCAAAGGATAAAATATACAACTACTCCATAAGAGAATTTCCACATTGACAATGCATAGGTAATAATAACCATTTGGGAAATCTCACTATTGATCACGTTCAATAGTCATATCTCCATATGCATTATCTATATTATAACTTAATGAATGAGATCCATTAATACTCGTCATATGACTACCGTTATCAATATATTGGTCTATCTGGATTATCATAGTCCCGTTCTGATGATCCAACGACCAAGAACACTTTTAGACTTAACTCTATAATACTCGACTCTCATTATCATAATCTCCATTATGATGTCAAGTATACATGTTTAATCAATGATTTATCATCGTATTACCACTTTAATAAGATAATAAGAAAAAGCCATCTAATTACTAATCTCCATTAATAATTATACTGTATGAAATTCGTTCAAAACGTTTCATAATGACTGTTCTGGGGCATAGTTCCAACAATCTCCCACTTGACCTAGAGGCAATCGGTCATGAACCTTGATCCTATATTCCACTCGTGCTTGTCAAATCCTTTGATATAAGCGCCTTAGTGAAAGGATCTGCATCGTTTCTTTTCCTTACGCCTGATGAATTTGAACATCTCCTTGTTCGAATATTTCCCTGATCAGGTCAAATTTCCGAAGAACATGTTTAGATCGTTGGTAGACCCTTGGCTCTTTAGCCTATGCAATAACTCCTTATTGATACACAATAGAGGAACACCTTCCTCCACTGAAGGCACAACACCAAGTTCAATTAAGAACTTTCTTATCCAAACGGCTTCCTTAGCAGTATCACATACGGCTAAGTACTTTACTTCGATTATTGAGTCAGCTACTTTAGCTTTTATGGAACTCTTCCAACTCACTGCTCACCCTTTAAGGTGAAAGCATAACCAAAGATAGACTTGCTATCATCCTTATCCAATGCGCAACTTGCATCAGTACCGCTAAACACTTTTAGCTCACCATCTCCAAAAAATGAGGAATTGGACTTTAGTCCTTCTCAAGTACTCAAGGATGGTTTTCACCACTTTCCAATGTTCCTCACCCGGATTGCATGATGCCTACTCGCTACTCCTAGCGGGTAAGCCACATCAGGCCTTGTACAACATGACAGCTCAGTGTACAAAGATTGGGAGAGCCCTTGTAGCTTCCTGAATCTATCTCCATAAATTATTATTCTAAGAATATAAGCCGCTTCTCCCATATCCTTTATGGAGAACTGTTCAGATAGCCAAATCTTTGTCTCTTACATGACTAGCACACCATTTTCTATCACCAATATGTCATCCACATATAGCACTAGGAAAATGACTGTACTCCCACTAGCCTTCTTTGAGAAATCTTAGTCGGAAAGAAAACAATCCAATAAGAACATAATCATACATCATCATGATATGGACTTCCTCATAATGATATATAAGAATTTTAAAACATGCATGAGTGGGGACTGATCAGTCACTCCGGTAGGTTTTATAAAAAACATACAAAAATAACGTTAACGGAAAAGCCCCTTTTGATCCCTAGAATGGGGACTGATCCGTCACTCCGGTCTGAACCAAAGATTGCGGATTTGGGGGTAAAGGTACGGTCAGGGAAGGTGTTAGGTACCCGGACCGCCCATCAAACTGACGGCCTCTACTATTTATTTGTAATATTATATATTTGACGATTAACAATAAAAAAGGTTAATTATACAATTTTATTCATAAGACGATATAAATTTGACACAAGGGCAAATTAACTTGGTTAGTAAATATAATAAAATAGAGAAAATAAATAAAAGATAAAATTAAAGAATTAAAGAAAAAGAAAGAGTAAAGAAAAACTTATTTGATGTCGGCACCCTCAGGCCTATCTGGATGTTTTCCTATTAATGAATTTCGACTTTGTCGTTAATTATTGGCTCTTATGCGCTTATATGAAATTGGGATGATTTATTTGTGTGTGGTTTGATTTTGAATCTGGGACAGTATATTTGAGACGGTGTGTGAGTGTATAATTTATGGTCTGATTTGATCTTGGCTCTCGGTATTACTTTTGTGCTCGGTCTCCTGAAAATATTTTTGTCCGTCCTTCTATTGGGTTGATTTGTGCGCTATTTATACTACTCTGTATTGAGAGTTTGGATCATACTCAGATTTGTGCTCTTGAAAGATAAAAGTTCAAACGTAGTAGAGTCTATACCGAGTACATCCATGATAGTTGTGTGTAGTGTGTTTTAAGCACACGTTTTCTTGCTTTTTTTACTTCTCTAGTGTTACATGATGACACAAACTACTATATTTTATTACACTCCAACATCATATATTACGTATGATACAACTTTTCTCTTGCAACATGGACGCAACATGTGATTCATTTCGTATCCCAAGTCGAATTCGCAATATTGGCTGAAATTGATTTTGTTTATTTCATACCCTGTATTGGTTTTAGGCCAATAATAATCACTTGAATTATTCCCAAAAATAATATAATTCTCAGAGTTTATCAAATGGTTAATTTTATGAAATGGTGACTCAAAAGGGGGTGAACAAGGATAAACGATTTATAAGTGGTTTTATGTCATTTTACTGGTTTTTCGAGAAATAAGCGTAAAGAGCCGTTAATTATAACATTGTCAATTTTCATTTAGTCATTAAATTTGAGCCTCATCATCGGGTACCCGTAAGGATAGGTAGACATTTTGAGGTGTCTACAATGAGCCCCCTGGTTGTCAGGTCGTTCCTATTAGTGTAGTTGAGTTTATCCACTCTAGTGACAAAAAATTAATAAATGTCATACCCTCTGGGTTGTCCAGACTAAAAGTACAAGATTAGTTAACTTTTCTTCACCCCCGTATCATATACAATAGACAATATTATTATATCTCCGAACTATAAGCCCTCAGGTTGTCAGGTCGCTTCTTGTAAACGAAAATAAAAAAAATTTATTGTCTACCTGAGTGGCAACCTTTGACAAAATATCTCATATTTTATCAATTAAAAACTCAATAATTTTTAATCGATCAAGTTTTAATGTCATTCGTACAGTTTGAATAACACAAGTGCTTATATCGTATATTAGAACTTAACAATTATATCTCATATAACTGTCGTACACAGTTATCGCATAACCGTAGTAATTCATATTTTACGCGTCATTTAAACAATTTAAATAACATTAGTACTTATATCACATATAATCAATAATAATTATATCTTATATAATAGTCGGAAGAGAAACTACAAAGTTATCATATAACCATAGTACTCAAACTTTGTTAATATTGCACCACAAAGAGAACCCTTCTCTTATATGTAGCCAACTATAACATAGACATGAAGTATACTCAATATGTTAATTAGAGAAATCATTACACTAATAATTGAACAAAGAAAACAAATTGATCATGCTATCATGTCACTGCAAGACTAGCTTGTTTGATCATACGTAAAACAAGTATAGCCAAACTGCACTCTAACATACAACGAGAACTCTTCTCATTACCGTAAGCTAAAATATGACCCAAATTTACAAAATGTAAATGCAAAATTAGCTCTGATACCAATTGAAGGGACCGCGGTACATCACATGTAGCAGCGAAAGACAGAAACACGGTCCTCCTGAGACCTATTGCATTTAAAAACTTGTATAAACTGGGTAAAGGGACATATACTTTATGTGTAGACAATAAATTGGTCCAACCCCAAAAATACGGAGTCTCTAGTATATCCACACCGGTAGATAAACTAACGTTCTCAACCCTTGAGACGACCTCGGATAATAGAGAAACACTTTCTCACTTTTGTATTTATACGAGAGACAGATTTCTACATTAAGTTTGTTGTATATTGTTGTATTTCAAAGATGTATGTACCACTTCTATTTATAGCCAAAGGAACCTTGGCCAACAAGAAAGAAAAACCATGAGTCACATCCTTAACAATTAAGGATTCCTCTTGTAAAAGGCACGTATATATTTGCATGACACCATTTCATGCCAACTCACGTGGCTTTGGCCAATCCAATGGTCTTATTCCATCTCTTATACAAACACGTATTTCCAATATTAACTATATTTCCGTGTTAGCGGACAATATAAAATGAAACGGGAAAGGAAGCCGAGCTAGGCCGCGGATTGGGTCCTTCGTCCAATTTGAGGTCTAACTCAAAATCCGTCTAAGAAGAAATGGTAATTTTTGTCACGTCTCAATTCTATAATAAATTTTGAGACTTTTTGCCTAGGGACTTTTATTTAAATAAGGATCCGAGCTAAGATAAAATCACAAGACCAAACCAAGTAACAAGTTTATCGGTTTTCAACAATCGAGCTTAGTTTGCTTCCAAACGGTCCCATCTCTTTTATTAAATAAATGAAGACAATAATAGGACAAAATAAGGTGCCTTGGCCATCTAAATCAGTCATAGGAGGCTATTTTATATTTTTCAAATGAAGATCAAATGTCGCTTTCAAGGAAAGTCCAAATATCGCTTTCATTCTTACATTTGTTTAAGGGCCTTGGGGGCTGCTCTCAAGGGACTTTTTCGGCTGCTATATAGACCAAGGAAGCCTCCAATTTTGGCTTCTCTAGATAGCTCAAATGTCAATCTCATTTATTGAGACCTATGTAAGACTTAGAGAAGAGTTCTTGGCCTATTGTTGTTGTTGTACATACACGGCTGCCTAGGAGCATATTAACATCTTTTTCTTTGTTTTATCACTTGTTAAATGCTAGCCCTTGAATGTAAAATAGGTGGTTAAGATTAGAAGGCTTGGGTACTATATAAACCAAGTCCTTGATTGTAAAAATTCAGATTTGAGTGAATTAAAGAATGAGTAAGAAACCAAGTGTTTTGTTCATCAAAACCTATTCTTTCCTTAGTGCTTGAATAGTCCTCTTTGCTTAGTTCTTGAGGTTGGACGAGTCCTTTACTTAGTGTTGGGATTAGTCTTAGTTTTAATCTATTGCTTCGTGTTCGGATTAAAACATATCTTAGGAAAACATTAGGTGCCTTGGCCGTCCAAATCAGTCCTAGGAGGCTGTTTTATATTTTTCAAATGAAGATCAAATTTCACTTTCAAGCAAGGTCCAAATGTCGCTTTTATTCTTATATTTTTGTAAGGCTTGTGTAAGAGTTTTGGGGGCTGCTCTCAAGGGATTATTTCAGCTGGAATATTGACCAAGGAAGGATCCAATTTTGTGTTTTCTAGGTAGCTCTTATGTGCCTATTGTTGTAAGGCTTATGTAAGACCTAGAGAAGAACATTTGGATTGTTCTTGTTGAAGATAGCACACGGCTACCTAGGGCTGATTAGCATTTTTTTCTTTGTTTTCTTACTTGTTTAATGCTAGCCCTTGGATGTAAAATAGGTGGTCAAGATTAGAAGGCTTGGGTACTATATAAACCAAGTCTTTGGTTGTAAAAATTCAGATTTGCTTAAGTTAAAAACCAAGTAAGAAACAAGAGTTTTCTTCAAATCTCTTCTTTGCTTTGTGCTTGAAGAGCTCCATTGCTTTGTGCTTGGGGTTGATAGTTTACATGCTTGTGTGCTTTGAACTATCGAGTCTATTCCTATTGCTTTGTGTTCGGGTCTAAGCATATCAACCAAACCGTCCCTCAAGGACATGCTTAATACAATCAGTTTGTTTCATGCAAACTTAGGCTCATTTCTTTAGTTTTCCAATTAAATTATCGAGTTAGAGGTTTCACTCCAACTTGGTTATCAGAGCTTTGGTTTAGTTTTGTGAGTTCATTTTTCTAACTACATTCAAAAATACAAAAAAACAGCCTAATGAGTGAAACAAGTGAGGAATGAATACTCGGTCTTGAAACCAAAGTAGACCGATTAACAACAAATGTGGATTTAATCTTGGAATCCATAACAACCTTGATGACCAATGTTCCAACACCACCAAGACATGGAGGACGACCACCACCCCCACCGTGGAAGAGGGCGTGGCCGAGGGTTTGGAGCAAGGGGCCGAGAGCATGACCACATAGAGGACGACTTGCACTCGGATTCGGAGGATTCTTTGGTTGAGGCTTATCATGAGGAGAATCCCAAAGACTTAAAGGTAGAAATTTCAGATTTTCATGGTAGTTTAAATCCCGAAGATTAAATAGATTGGCTTAGAACTATTGAAAAAGTCTTTGAGTTTAAGTCATATTCGGATGCTAAGTCTTTTAAAGTTGCCATCTTAAAACTTAAAAGATATGCTTCACTTTGGTATGAGAACTTAAAAAATCAGAGAAAAAAAGATGGTAAGGAACCCATTAAGTCTTGATTAAAGTTGAGAAAGAAGCTTAATGAGAAATTTGTGCCTAAAGAATACACTCAAGACTTATTCATTAAACTCACCCAACTTAAACAAGACCAATAATCTCTTGAGTCTTACATTAGAGATTTTGAGCAACTCACTTTACAATGTGAGATGAATGAAAAACCGGAACAAAAAATTGCTAGATTTGTTGAGGGTCTAGATGACAAGATTGCTCAAAGAGTCTGATTACAACATGTGTGGTCCTTTGATGAGGCCGTTAACTTGGCTTTAAGATTTGAGAAAGAGGGAAAGGGAAGAGCTAACCCACAAAAATACTCGACCAAAATAGACCACTACTTAAAGCCTCACGCACCAACTGAGTCAAAACCTAAAGACACCTCAAAGTCACAACCAAAAACAGCCTATTTTGACAAAGGAAAAGCACCCGAAAACTCTCAGAAAAAACCGTAGCCTTAAGAAATGCTTCCAATGTCAAGGGTATGGTCATTTCATGAAAGATTGTCCAACCAAGAGGGCTCTTAGCACCCTTGAAGTATTTCATTGGGGAGAGGACGAGATTCTTATTTGTGAAAATGATGAGAGTGATGAGGAACAAAAGGAGGCAGCCAAGGTAGTCATGCCGGATTCGGGACTTAGTTTGGTCACTTGGAGGGTGATGCACACACAACCACAACCATTAGAACTAGACCAAAGATAACAAATATTTAAGACTAGATGTACCATTAAGGGAAGACTGTGTAATTTGATAATTGATGGGGGGAGTTGTACTAATGTAGCATCGAGTACTTTGATTAAAAAACTCTCATTACCCACAATAAATCATCCTTGTCCATACAAACTAAGGTGGCTCAACAAAGGAGCCTAGGTTAGAGTTGATAAACAATGTTTGGTCTCTTTCTCTATTGGAAAGAATTATGTTGATGAGGTCCTTTGTGATGTCTTACCCATGGATGTTTGTCATTTGTTACTTAGGAGACCTTGGGAATTTGATCGGGATTCGGTTCACCATGGGAAAGAGAAAACCTATTCTTTCAAGTTTGCTTCAAAAAGAGTCATATTGTCATCATTACCACCCACCATCAAACCTACAACACCACCTTCAATGGTTTCACCTTCTAAGGAAGTCCTATTAATCAATGGGACTGAAATGTTACAAGATTTAGAAGGGGAGGGAGACGTGTATGCTCTAGTGGTTACGGGGTTGGTTAAGGGGGCAGGAGGTGGCGGAGAGGGTCACGGGCAGCAGGTCACGGCCAAGGAGGGAGTGTCGAGGGAGGTTCAAGAGTTACTTGATTCGTATAAGGATGTCTTTCCTAATGAACTTCCAAGTGGATTGCCTCCTCTTAGAGGAATTGAGCACCAAATTGATCTTATTCCGAGTGCCTCTTTACCAAACAAAGCGGCTTATAGAAGTGATCCAATAGCCACCAAAGAGTTGGAAAAACAGATTGAGGAGCTATTGTGTAAGGGATTCATGAGGGAGTCACTTAGTCCTTGTGCGGTTCCGGCATTACTTGTTCAAAAAAAGGATGGGTCATGGAGAATGTGCACCGATAGCTGAGCCATACACAATATCACCGTTAAGTATAGGTTCCCAATACCTAGACTTGACGATATCTTGAATGAGCTTAGTGGAGCTCAAGTGTTCTCAAAGATCGATTTAAAACAAGGCTACCATCAAGTTAGAATCAAAGAAGGGGACGAGTGGAAAACAGCCTTCAAAACCAAACATGGCTTATATGAGTGGCTTGTCATGCCATTTGGTCTCTCTAATGCACCAAGTACTTTCATGAGGTTGATGACCGAGGTCCTTAGACCTTATTTGGGCCGATTTGTGGTGGTATATTTCGATGACATTCTGATTTTTAGTCCGTCCAAAGAAGAGCATCTCAAGCATCTACAAGTGTTGTTTGAAACACTTAGGGAGCACAAGCTTTATGGAAAGTTGGAAAAATGTTCATTCATGCAAAAGCAAGTCCAATTCTAGGGTTTTATCATTAGTGATCAAGGGATTCTAGTGGATCAAGAGAAGGTCAAGGCTATTCAATCTTGGCCAAGGCCGAGCACCATCACCGAAGTAAGGAGTTTCCATGGCTTAACTTCCTTTTATAGGAGGTTCATCAAGGATTTTAGCACCATTAGGGCTCCTATCACCGAGTGTATGAAGAAAGGGGAGTTCTCTTGGAATGATAGGGCCGAAACAGCCTTCAACAAAGTCAAAGCCTTAATGTGCGAGTCTCCTATTCTTCCATTACCCAATTTCAACAAGTTATTTGAAGTCGAGTGCGATGCTAGTGGGGTTGGAGTTGGGGCCATGTTACTTCAAGACCAAAAACCAGTAGCATACTTTAGTGAGAAGCTTAATGGTGCCAAGCTCAATTACTCAACTTATGATAAGGAATTCTATGCCATTATTCGAGCATTAAATCATTAGAGTCACTACTTAAAACCAAAGCCATTTGTATTGCATTCCGATCATGAAGCTCTCAAGTATATCAATGGCCAACACAAGCTCAATCATAGGCATGCTAAGTGGGTGGAATTCTTACAATCATTCAATTTTTCAAGCAAGTATATTGAGGGCAAGAACAATGTGGTGGCCGATGCTCTTTCAAGGAGGTTCACCATGTTGAGTTTTATGGAACAAAGAGTACTAGAATTTGAACACATGAAGGATTTGTACATTGAAGGTCCAGATTTCAAAGAAGAGTGGCAAATGTTACAAGAAGGCCGAGAGTGTGAGGAGGCCGAAGAAGTAAGTATTCGGGTCAAAGAGGGTTTTTGTTTTTCGGGAATCGATTGTGCATACCTAAGGGACCTTATATAAACTTTTTGGTCAAAGAAGTTAACTCAAATGGCCTTGCCGGTCATTTTGGCATTCAAAAGACATATCATATTATCCAAGAGCAATTCTTTTGGCCAAAAATGCTTGGGGTGTCCAAAGTGTGATCAAGAGGTGTGCTCCTTGTCATCAAGCCAAGTCTTCCTTCCAAAAGGGTCCCTACACACCCCTACCCGTCCCAAATCAGCCATGGGAGGATGTTAGCATGGATTTCATTGTGGCCTTGCCAAGGACACAACGAGGCAAGGACTCCATCATGGCCGTGGTTGATCGATTTAGTAAAATGGCTCATTTCATTGTTGCAAAAAGACCGAGGATGCTTCAAGTGTTGCCAATTTGTATTTGAAGGAAGTGGTCAAGCTCCATGGTGTGCCCAAATCAATCGTTTCTGATCGGGATACTAGGTTTACGAGTCACTTTTGGAGGTCCTTATGGAAGTTGCTCAAAACAAGGCTTCTTTTTAGCACCTACCATCATCCTTAAACCGATGGTCAAACCGAAGTTACTAACAAGACCTTGGGCAGAATCTTAAGGGCCACGGTGTGCAAGTCTTTGAAAGATTGGGATCTCAAACTATCACAAGCCGAGTTTGCATTTAATCGAGCTCCTTCATCAAGCACCGGGAAATATCCATTTGAGGTGGTTTATGGCATTAATAAACTTATGCCTAATGATTTAGCACCTATTAAGAGGAATACCATTGACTATGATGCCAAGAAAAGGGCCGAACAAATGCTCCAAATCCATGCCCAAGTGAAGAAGCAAATTGAGAAAACAAATAAGGGGTATGTGAACCGTGTCAAGAAACCGAGTCATCCAAAGAGCTTTTAACACAGAGACCTTGTTTGGGTTCATTTAAGGAAGGAGAGATACCCACAAAATAGGAAAAACAAACTCATGCCTAGGGCCGATAGTCCTTTCGAAGTTGTGGAAAGAATTGGTCCGAGTGCTTATAAAATCAATCTTCCGGGTGAGTATGGTGTACATGGAACCTTCAATATAGGTGACTTGAGTCCGTTTTATGAAGACCTCGAGGGTGAAGATGTTGAGGATTTGAGGGCAAATCCTTTTCAAGAAGGGAGGTTGAAACGGGAAAGGAAGCCGAGCTAGGTCGCGGATTGGGTCCTTCGTCCAATTTGAGGTCTAACTCAAAATCCCTCTAAGAAGACATGGTAATTTTTGTCACGTCTCAATTCTATAATAAATTTTGAGACTTTTTGCCTAGGGACGTTTATTTAAATAAGGATCCGAGCTAAGATAAATCACAAGACAAAGCCGAGTAACAAGTTTATCGGTTTTCAACAATCGAGTTTAGTTTGCTTCCAAACGGTCCCATCTCTTCTATTAAATAAATGAAGACAAAACTAGGACAAAATAAGGTGCCTTGGCCATCCAAAGCAGTCCTAGGAGGCTGTTTTATATTTTTCAAATGAAGATCAAATGTCGCTTTCAAGGAAGGTCCAAATATCACTTTCATTTTTACATTTGTGTAAGGCTTGTGTAAGAGGATTGAGGGCTGCTCTCAAGGGATTATTTCAGCTGGAATATTGACCAAGGAAGGCTCCAATTTTGTATTTTCTAAGTAGCTCTTATGTCCCTATTGTTGTAAGGCTTATGTAACACCTAGAGAATAACATTTGGATTGTTCTTGTTGAAGATAGCACACGGCTACCTAGGGCTGATTAGCTTTTTTTTTTTCTTTGTTTTCTTACTTGTTTAATGCTAGCCCTTGGATGTAAAATAGGTGGTCAAGATTATAAGGCTTGGGTACTATATAAACCAAGTCCTTGGTTGTAAAAATTCAGATTTGCTTAAGTTAAAAACCAAGTAAGAAACAAGAGTTTTCTTCAAATCTCTTCTTTACTTTGTGCTTGAAGAGCTCCATTGCTTTGTGCTTGGGGTTGATAGTTTACTTGCTTGTGTGCTTTGAACTATCGAGTCTATTCCTATTGCTTTGTGTTCGGGTCTAAGCATATCAACTAAAACGTCCCTCAAGGACATGCTTAATACAGTCAGTTTGTTTCATGCAAACTTAGGCTCATTTCTTTAGTTTTCCAATTAAATTATCGAGTTAGAGGTTTCACTCCATAAAAATATGTCGTCGAGATTATTTAATTAATTATCTCATAATAAATTAAATAACCGTAAACGTTAAATATCGACCGTAAGTGTGTGACCACATAGGTTCATCACTAAACCGGTAATAATTAATCTCATTAACTATTAATCGAGGGTGGCATCTAACAACACTCCCTGACGGCCAGATAGCGTGAATACCAATATTCGCTGTAGTTCACTGTACTCTAACCTAGTAAAGGATATTTTATGTACTTCCCTCCATCGTTCCAAATCCGGATCGTCCTAGGGTATGATTTGACTGTCAAACCCCACTAGACGACCACTATGTTACATGTCTATCATTATTGGTCGGAAATTACTTTAAGAAACTCCTTTCTTAAATCATTCGTCTACCCTGACCAAGGTTTTTGATATGACCAATAAGATTAATGACAACATAGAGTTCAAACTCATTACCTTGAGCTGACGGATTCCATCTTGACTCACCACTAATTACATAGGTACTTAATTATACCCAATGACCATTCAACAAGCATTTTTACACACTAGGTGTCCGGTATCTTAGTACAATAAGTAGTCTATTAACTACAATGATGATCACAAGTCAAAGGATAAAATATACAATTACTCCTTAAGAGAATTTCCACATTGACAGTGCATAGGTAATAATAACCATTTGGGAAATCTCACTATTGATCACGTTCAATAATCATATCTCCATATGCATTATCTATATTATAACTTAATGAATGAGATCCATTAATACTCATCATATGAGTACCGTTATCAATAAATTGGTCTATCCGGATTATCATAGTCCCGTTTTAATGATCCAACGACCAAGAACACTTTTAGACTAATGTAATACCCGCCCTTTTAGAAACCCTTTGACCAACGTTGACTGACCTTGGGAGCGGGAATAGTCTTAGAAGTGAGTGCCAAAACCATCTTGGGTTGCGTGTTAAGAGTGGTACTCGATAGAGTAGAGGCTACTCGATCGAGTAGCTGGGTTACTCGATCGAGTAGGGGGCCACTCGATCGAGTATGTTGGGTACTCGATCGAGTACCGAGTTTTCAGCGAGGGTTTTATATCGCGTTTTGTTAAATCCGCAAATCACTTCCGCCACTTTCCTCCTATCCTTCAGTTGCCTCTTTCCTTTCCCTTCACCTCAAAACCTCCATGGAAGCCTTTTGAAGTTCCTTGTGCCTTAGGAGAGCATCACTTGAGTCGGGTAGCGGTCTTTTGCCGAGTTTCTCCTCATAGGTATGTCATAATCATCATCCGTGTCCTTGTTCTTTATAGTTAGGGTTGCTTGTTGGTAATAGATAATTGTATTGTGGTTATAGGCTTTGCCTGGTCGCTGGATATGTTGTTTGTCGGCATGGATTGGTTGCAGTTGCTTAAAGGTAGGTTCGCCTACTCAGTTTCTGTAGATGGTCTAGTGTGTCGGTCGTTGTGGTTGTATTGTGATTGACTAGTATCGTGATTGTATTGTGACGGTTGTGATTGTGATTGTGGTTGTTGTCTCTGGTTCTCGAGATGCGTTCTCGGCTGAGTGGGGTCACTTGCGGGAGTGACTTCACGCCCTATTTTCGCCCTTCGTGGAACCCGCCACGGAAGGGGATGTGCACATTAATGGACAGGGTTATCGCTCGATATGATGAGCGGGGCTTAGGTGGGAACGGCTGCGGTCCCCCACTAGCAGAGCTGGTCCAGTGGACAGTCAGTGACGGAGGTTGGTTGGATTATTATGATTGTGTATGAGATTGTTAGCGTTGTATTGTGTTGATAATTGTAGTTGTTGTTTGTTGGGGCTAGTGTCCTTAACAGTTAGTGCAAGGACTTATAAATCTCTAAAAGGATCAAAGGGTATACTTTTGTATCATAATCAGTTGGTCCACGTTTATCAATAACGGTTGGCTTGCTAGATAAGTTTGACGTTATTGTCATACAGATGGCGGTGATCAACTGGCCCCTAAAAGTCACACCTATAGGATACGTTTGAGAGATGTGACGGTATGAAAATACAGTCATGTAGATGCCAAATTTGACTAACCAGTTAGTCCGAGTTATTTGACTAGTAATTAGTCAAATATGTGATGTTGAGATATTTTTATTTAATACGGATTATATAAAAATGGCTAAGACGAATTAAACGATTAATTCGTAAAATTGAATATAAATGATTTATATTTGATTAATGTATATTGAATATAATTATACAATATTGTTTTTGTTGGACATGTATTAATAATTCAACTAATCCGTATTATTAGTTGATGCTTTAATAACCGATAACCGATGACAGTTTATAATTAGATCGTGTCATATACATTTAGTAAATTGCATGTCGATCATGAGTTAAAATAAAGAGGAAATGGAAAAGCCCATTTCCCTCTCTTGATCTCGGTTTGGCCGAATGGCCTAGACAATAAGAGAGGCTCACTCTCTTGTTTAACCTAATCATTCATTTGCAAAAGGAAATTAGGGTTTTGAGAAAGTGCCTCTCGAAATTCGGATCTCTCATCCAACATAAACTCACAAAACAATCCTCTCAATATTGCAAGGCAATTAGAGGATTCACTCTAGCACAAGGGCATTTCTCGGACAATCTTGGGTGCAACATTTAGGAGGAGATCTACTTTGATCTCTCATTGCCATTTTGCACTAGGACCGAAGGTTATTTCTATTGCTTAATCGTTCTTTGTTAATTTCGTTTATGACAATAAATTGCATATAAAATTTGCGTTATAATCCTATAAAGAAAGGGTTTTATACGGATATTACCCTTCAAGTGGTATCAGAGCGAGGCCACGTAAATTTTCTATGTGTTTTTCATCAAACGGAATGGATCGATTATTTTTTTTGATGCATTTTTTCACTCGGCTGAAATTTTTTTTCCCTTGGCATATTTTTTTTTTTTCCTCTCGGCAATTGTTTGATTGCTGCAGATGGTCTAGTGTGTCGGTCGTTGTGGTTGTATTGTGATTGACTAGTATCGTGATTGTATTGTGACGGTTGTGATTGTGATTGTGGTTGTTGTCTCTGGTTCTCGAGATGCGTTCTCGGCTGAGTGGGGTCACTTGCGGGAGTGACTTCACGCCCTAGTTTCGCCCTTCGTGGAACCCGCCACGGAAGGGGATGTGCACATTAATGGACAGGGTTATCGCTCGATATGATGAGCGGGGCTTAGGTGGGAACGGCTGCGGTCCCCCACTAGCAGAGCTGGTCCAGTGGACAGTCAGTGACGGAGGTTGGTTGGATTATTATGATTGTGTATGAGATTGTTAGCGTTGTATTGTGTTGATAATTGTAGTTGCTGTTTGTTGGGGCTAGTGTCCTTAACAAGTTTTGAGTATGAAAGGATGACGTGACTAAGCTTCTGAGTGACTCGGTAGTAGGTAAACCGAGTTGGGTAGTTGTGTAGCGTAATGTGGCATACACCTTATTAGTGAGGCAATATGTTATGCGTGAGTGATGATTGTAAAATGTGATCGAATGTGATAATTAGTACCGAATTCCGAACTTAGTTTGGAATCGACACGCGGTGTTGTTTTGCAGGTGTCTCCGATTTACTTTGTACTTCTGACCGAGTACTTAACTATACTTGACCGAGTGCGAGTGCTTACTAGACCGAGTAGACCTCACTCGATCTAGTTAGGAAGCTATGACGTTGGGATGTGGAAAGATTTCCTACAGATACTCGACGAAATAGCTCCTACTCGATCGAGTAGGGTGGTACTCGATCGAGTAGGGTGGTACTCGATCGAGTACCCTAGGCACTCGATCGAGTAGGTTACTGTACAGAGAATCTTACGGGTTTCATAAAACCCCTATTCTTTCTATCCTTCTCATTCTTCTTCTATAATTTCGAACCCTAAGCTTTGTTTCCTCTCAAAATCTCTCGTACTCTTGGGTTAGTGGTGATTCTTGAGGTTGATTTCTTTGTTTAATTTCGTTTCTTTACTTTGCTACTCAATCAAGGTATGCTTTTCTTCCTAATTTACATGATTTATTGATTTGAATGTGTTAGAATAATGATGCAATCTGAAATTTTCGATTCATATGGATAGATTGTTGCTTTTAATAGTTGAAATATGATTCACATGCCTTCTTTCCATGTTTGTTGGTGATTAATTGCTGTACATTAGACTAGAAATTGCAAAAATTGAAACCGAAATTTCTAGGGTTTGCAAAATTGAAATTGATTTTTGATTGTTTTACAATGATTAGATGATGGAATTGAGTCCTATGTATTGTTTATATCATGTTGAAGGATGGATTTTGATGATTTTCACCTTAGAAAGTTGCCTTAAAACTCCGTCTTAAAAGTTCCTCAAGTGGAAATTCGTGACCTATAATTGGAATTTGGTGTGGTATATGACTATTTAAGTGAAGATTGAACTTCAATATGATAGTAGTGATGATAATTGATGAAAAATATGCCAAAATTGTTACAGCTGTAGAGACCGTGTGAAAAGTTTAATTGAGTTATTTGTTTCTAATATGGAAGGTATGATGATGTGTTCTAAGTTATTCTTTTTCATGAACTAGTAAGAACGCCTCACATGTGATTAAGAGTGTGTATGGAACAACCTTAGAATCATGCTAGGATATGCGAATTTGTCGAGCATGTGCAATCACCATGATAAATTTTTCACAACTGTGGCTTATGAGTAGCTGTAAACTGAGTCTATATATCAAATTTGGGAGACTGCTGGTGAATGTGTGTACCTAGCTGAGTATTCAAGTTAATGGCATGAATTATGTGCTTCACATGTTGAATTTGTTGGTGAATTTGAGTGCCTAACTGAGTATGTAAAGTCCAAATTACATGAAGTATATGCTTTACGTGTTCATGCAAGTTGTTTAAGTCATATCTTTGAAATGGATCTGAGACTCAACATAGGAACACGTCAAAGTAAACGGGGGAGGGGTAATCCGCCTGAGATTCGGGAAGGGAGCGGACCTGTGGTACCCGCAGTTCTGGAGTACCCTTCTGTTGTTTTTGTTGATTTCAATTAGCGAGAGCGTTTTGTAGCTTTACAAAAACGCAAGATGAGACCAACGAGGTGTATAGATACTACATTGTTGGAGGAATTGGAGATAGAGACGGATGTCCGTCACATATTTGAGACTTTAGGCTTTATGGGTTTGTATAGGCTGAGGAAACACTCTTATCCTTTTCTTACCTTGGAGTTTATGAGCTCCTTTATCTATGACCCCGCTGCCCATACCGTTGAGTTCCGGTTGATGAACACTAGTTTCTTGCTTTCTATGGACCAATTTGCTTCTCACCTTGGGTTGGCCAAGCCTCCCAAGGACTCCATCACTGATATCCCTGCTGAGTGCGGTGTCTGCCGCCTAATGCCTTGTCTGACCGGGAAACCAGCTCCCACCTCAAGTAACATGCTGATTAATGATGTTCAGCATGTCACATTGAGAATCTTTCTTCGTTCTCTCTCGAACCTCCTTTATGACCGACCGGATATCAGTAAGCTGAACAATCATGAGGTGTTGCTTTTGATGTCGTACCTCAACCCGGAGCGGACCAGGAAAGTGGTCTTTAATGCTCCTTCCATGGTTTGTCCTGCCCTTGCCTTGATGGCCACTGCCTCTTCCCGGTACTTGAGTTGTGGCGCTATCGCCACTCGGTTAGCTGAAAAGCTAACCTCTTTTGAGGCTTCTTCTGAGTACGTGCCTCTAGCTACCCCAGTGCCCACTATGGACCGTGACTACTATCTCGACCTGAAATGGTTGAGGACCTTGGCTGACGGTAGCCTAACTTGGAGGGTGTGGGGCATAAGTTGGATGAAAATTCCAACTCCTGAGCACCTCCCACCGACGGAGCCCTTAGAGCCGGCAGCAGTGACTGTGGACTCTGATGATGAGGAGGAGGAGGAGGATGTTGATAGACCCCGCCAATTGCAGACCTACCTCATCGATGACACGATTCTCGAGGTGATGCCAGAGCCGAAGAAGGGAGAGAATGCGTCGGTCGTGGCGGTGGAGAGACCTAGGTTGGGGAGAGGACCCCGTCGAGTGAGGGAGAGGACCTCGAAGACTAGGCCACGGCCGGTAGCACCACAGCAGCAGCATCATCCTTTTCCGTGCTACCCTTACCTCGACACCCCGGAGACGCGATCCAACTACTTGGCGGAGAGAGTGTCATCTACTTTGACACTCAAGAACATGCACGAGATGGCGTACGCTCAGGGGATAGGGACCGAGGGACCGCATCCGGTCTGGTGGAGTGAAGTGGGGGACTACACAGGGGTTTTCCACTCCTACGGGGTGGATCAGTCGACGTGGGGGACACCTCAGTCCTTCGCCTACGGTGGCTTGACCCCATGGTACATGAGCCCGGGAGCCGGAGCAGGAGTGGATGCGGGGATTGGGTCATCAGGAGCGGGTACTTCTGGCGGTGGTGGTGATGATGAGGTGATGGTTGAGCAGCAGCAGCAGCAGGAGGAGGAGTGATACTCCTTGTTTTTATCTTTGTTTATAGTAGTTGATGTTGGTAGTGTTGTTAGACGGTAGTAATTGTTGGCCATAAGGCCGGATTTGATATTTTGAGCTTATTGCAGGATGTTGGGGGTCGGGGAGTCATCCCGACTCGGATTATATAACAACTATGTTTATGTATGTTGGGTTACGACAAGTTTTATAAGGCATCATGGCTGTAGGTACTCGACAGTAGTACCCCGTACTCTATCGAGTAGCTGCAGGAAAGTGGGATAAAAAGCATTCTGATCTTTGGGCTATTCGATCGAGTAGCCAAGACACTCAATCGAGTAGCATGGCACTCGATCGAGTACCGCTACATACTCGATCGAGTAGCACTGTTACAGGAGATTTTCGAAAATTAAAAATGTTCAATTGTTTTATAATTGCAAGTTTGATGTTTAATGTGGTTATTAGTGCATAGTAACACCTTTGAACCGTTAATTTCATATGTTGGAAGTCAAGTTTCGGTTTTATATGCATATTTGTAACAATTAGTGAAGTGGTGACGGTTTCTTGATTATTTTAATATTACATATGCCATATTACGATTCATCCATTAAAGTTACATCTATTCATACGTTTGTGCGTACGATATTAACGTGCTTTATCGATGGCGGCTAGTTATCCCGGTGGGTTGTGTATGATTTATAATTTAACGAGTTTATGCTTAGCGAGTAATGTCCACAATAAATTATATGTTTCTAATTCATGTTATGAATCAAGTAATAAGAAATATGCGTTGTAGTTTCGGTGGTGAACTTCGGGGACGAAGTTCCTCTTTAGAGGGGAAGAGTAATGTCGCAAAATAAAAAGGCTGATTTTGAAGTTATGTTGTTATTCGTTTACAAGGTTTTGTTGTTTAATTACTAATTTTCCTAGTACGTTGGTCACATTGCTTATGTGAAGTCTAGGTGGTTACTTTAGTTCGTTGAAATGAATGTGATAGTATGTTTTAAAGGACCGTCATAAAGAGCTAGTTGTGGTGCGATGTGTCGTAATAGAACGAATTAGTGAGTAACACGGTGGTGTTAGTTGTGCAGTATGAGGTTGATGTGAGATATGTCTCGGGTTGATAGTTGTTATCGTATGATGGGTGATCGATGTTGGTGTTGATTCGTACTGCGAGATTAATGTTTTATATACGATAGTTTGTAAGAATAGAGGTATACATATAGAGTGATAATTGATGATGATAATATTTGTGTGATAGTTGCAAGAGTTGATATATATATATATATATATATATGAATAGAGTGTTAGACGGTGATGATGATGACATGGGGGATAGTATTTCCGGGGGTAATGATTTGAGCCGGAAGATTGGTGAGGTCGTGTTGTTTCCGTGTCTTGTGCGGGAGATAGGTGAGTTGAACTTCGGGGACGAAGTTCTTTTAAGGGGGGAAGACTGTAATACCCGCCCTTTTAGAGACCCTTTGACCAACGTTGACTGACCTTGGGAGCGGGAATAGTCTTAGAAGTGAGTGCCAAAACCATCTTAGGTTGCGTGTTAAGAGTGGTACTCGATAGAGTAGAGGCTACTCGATCGAGTAGCTGGGTTACTCGATCGAGTAGGGGGCCACTCGATCGAGTATGTTGGGTACTCGATCGAGTACCGAGTTTTCAGCGAAGGTTTTATATCGCGTTTTGTTAAATCCGCAAATCACTTCCGCCACTTTCCTCCTATCCTTCAGTCGCCTCTTTCCTTTCCCTTCACCTCAAAACCTCCATGGAATTCTTTTGAAGTTCCTTGTGCCTTAGGAGAGCGTTACTTGAGTCGGGTAGCGGTCTTTTGCCGAGTTTCTCCTCATAGGTATGTCATAATCATCATCCGTGTCCTTGTTCTTTATAGTTAGGGTTGCTTGTTGGTAATAGATAATTGTATTGTGGTTATAGGCTTTGCCTGGTCGCTGGATATGTTGTTTGTCGGCATGGATTGGTTGCAGTTGCTTAAATGTAGGTTCGTCTACTCAGTTTCTGTAGATGGTCTAGTGTGTCGGTCGTTGTGGTTGTATTGTGATTGACTAGTATCGTGATTGTATTGTGACGGTTGTGATTTTGATTAGGGTTGTTGTCTCTGGTTCTCGAGATGCGTTCTCGGCTGAGTGGGGTCACTTGCGGGAGTGGCTTCACGCCCTAGTTTCGCCCTTCGTGGAACCCGCCACGGAAGGGTATGTGCACATTAATGGACAGGGTTATCGCTCCATATGATGAGCGGGGCTTAGGTGGGAACGGCTGCGGTCCCCCACTGGTAGGGCTGGTCCAGTGGACAATCAGTGACGGAAGTTGGTTGGATTATTGTGATTGTGTATGAGATTGTTAGCGTTGTATTGTGTTGATAATTGTAGTTGTTGTTATCGTGTCTTATCTCAGTACTGACCTTGTGTGGTTGTTTGTTTGTTATGTGTCTGCCGTGATCCCTTATGGTGAGCAGTCGGTCTTAGCAGGTGTGGATGTTGTTGATAGCTGAAGTCCGGGCAGGGATGAGTCTTCACGAGATATGATGGTCATAGCGAGTAGTCCTTGAGTTGTATCTTTTATATCGTTTGTTGGTTTAAAGCACTTGTAATATAACATAATAGTTCTCTTATCGACGTTTGATAATTACTATCCTCGGGCAACCGAGATGGTAATGCCCTTATATGCTAAGGAAGGCCTAGTTAAGGCTCCTCTGAATATAGGGGTGTTACAACTAAACTCTATAATACTCGACTCTCATTATCATAATCTTTATGATGTCAAGTATACCAGTTTAATCAAGGATTTATCATTGTATTAACACTTTAATAAGATAATAAGAAAAAGCCATCTAATTATTAATCTCCATTAATAATTATACTGTATGAAATTCGTTCAAAACGTTTCATAACGATTGCTCTGGGGCATAGTTCCAACATATATTATACATGTGCATCCTAGGTTAATTTGCAATGCAATATATTCCCTCATATTTTGTAACATCTTCCACATTTCCTAAAACAACAAATTCACTAAAATCTTCCACTTTTCTTATTAGTCTATAATTTATGATTTTTATAACTTGTGACCCTACCTTTTCTCCCTTTCATTTTTTTCCATTTTCCTCCACATATTTCATTCCTCTTAAAAATATCCCAAAAAGCAACGTGGAAGAAAATAGAGAATAGGAGAGAGTAGTAATATACAGACATAAAAAGATAGCCAAGAAAGGGAAAAAGGGTCGAAAAGGGCCGCATGTAGATAGTTGTTAGAGCATTAGTAGTGTATACATGTAATGATATCTGTGGATTAATAAATGAAAAATATAAACACTAATAACAGGGAAAGCTATTTATGCAAGTTCCATTAGATAATACTCCACTTTGTACATAATTGTTCTAAGTGCAAAGCTAAACTCATATGAAAATAAAAGCTAAATGCAAAGTTCCAACACAGACTATCTTGATTAGAGAAAAGGTAAAGGTACATCTAATCCCCTTAAACCCCAGCTCCACCATTTGTATGGGCTATCGAGACCTTAAATAGCATTTTTCTTTATAAGTAGGCGTGAGTGTTTATTTCCTTAGATAGCGAAAATACATTGTGTAGGTGATTTTTACCAAGTTAATTATATTAGGTCAATGCGGTATTACTCATTGGTTGCTCGATTTGATCGTTTGTTTTTTATATTTAAATTAGGAAATAAAGCACGAAATATAAATTGACACGTAAGATTTGGTGACGCGGAAAACCCAATGTGGGAACAACCGCGGGAGGGACGGTACCCTGCCAAATATTGCACTATCTTTGAATGGGAGGATGAATACAATTGATGCGTAATGTAAATCTTGCTAGCACGAGGTATTGTGTATGTGTGATCTTGGATGTCCTTCTTCGATTGCTTCCCTTGCTATTTATAGGGTAAGAACCCTAGGTGTATCCTACCATGTTTATGGAAATGAATATAACTTCCATAATAACTCTTTCCATATCTCACTATCTCCCTCAATTCTCCTTGATCTCCCTGAATACTCTCTGACTTCTCCCTTACTTATCTTTCCTAAACACGGATGCTTCCTTCAGTGGGCTTTGGCCTCCTTCTACACAGGCCTGCTGGCCCGTTTCCCCTTTCAGCGCCCTTGCTCCCAATCGTGGGCTCCCCTTCTTCCACTCCTTCCTTTATGATCCATTACTTACTAAGTGGGCTTTCCTTATTGTGTGAATTTTAGCCCAAACAGTTTGCCCCCAATTTCTTGTGAGGTACGCTTCGAGGCGTCGAACAAGGAATTTACGTAGTTGATTATTTAAAACCCTAAGCCGTCATTTACACTTCCTCCCATGCACACTCATCATTTCTCGCCGCCCTCCTCCTCAATTCTCGCGCCCTTCTCTCTCTCCTATCCCTCCTTTATTTTCTCTTTTCAATCATGGGAAAGACCCGACAAGCCTCTTCATCCTCTACCCCAACTGACCGGAATCAAGACCCCGTCTTTCTTTCGCGAAATCTTTTTACTCACCCCCATGACTGTGACTCCGCCCTGACTCCCGCCTTAATTGAGGTGCTCTAAGCAGCTTACTTACTAATAAAGCGGAAACAAGCACCTTCTTTCTCAAAGTAAAGGTTCTCTCTTCTTGCTTTAGAAAGATTTCAACGTTAGCTCTTTACTAAACTAATAGAATAGAATCAAGTAAAGGGGACTCTACCATGATCTTACGAATTTACAACTCTCTTTACTGAGCGAGACTCCTCTATCCATATCCCTATTAGTTTAGTGGTTTTTTTTTTTTTTTTTATCATTTGTAGGTCTCCGGGGAGGGGCCAATTCTCGCTCCGGGGTTCTGGGGAGACTCCTTTTAAGCATGTGTCAAAGTCCAGGGACGAGAAATGGTTTGAGGACTTCTTCTATGTGAGGAAGGCTTTTAACCAGCCGTATGCTGACTATATCTTCGAGAAATGGATTATTACTTCAAGTAAGTAGCTTTCCTGACGCCTGGCTTGTTCATCCCAATGCTTACTGGCTTACTCTGTCGTTTTCATGCAGATACCTGCTACCTAACCTGTATTGGTGCCCCGATTCCTGCTCGCAACAAACTGTTCTGCATTCCTCTGAGCGAGAGGAAGTTCCCTGATCTGCTGCCTGGATATTCACCTGCTTCCTCCTCCACCCCCTGCAATCAGCCCATAACATGTCTTCCGGTAAGCTGCCTAAAGTCTTCTTTACTTGCGTGCAACCTTACTGGCTGTCTAACCCTTCCTGACACCTGAAATAATGACTGCTTGCAGGTTCAAAAGTCGACCCTTTTGAGGCTATCCTCCAGAGTGCTAAAATAAAAAGGTCCGCTGAGAGTCCTGACGTGGAGTCTGCTTCCAAGAGAAGCGCCCTGCTGCATCTTTCCAGTCACCTCCTACTCATTCCAGCTCTGCTCGGACTGAACCTCTAGAGGTCAGCCCGCTGTCTCGTCATCCTCCTACTCCTCCTACCAGCCCTCGTGCTTCTGCTAGCGGTGGCATCATCGCCCATTTTCCAGAGGGCTTTGGAAATGTTGACAAGGTGTCATACTGGACTGAAATTGACCAATTGCTCTTCCGCCCTCTGGTTGATGCTTTCTCGGAGTTTGGTCCCGAGGAGATAGCTGAGAACGATGTGCATAATGCTTTCATGGTGAGTATCCTTTGTCTTCCACCTGTTCTAAGTTTCTTATCTTCAATTCCTACTAACTTTGACTTTCCTTGCCCCCAAGCCCTCCAGTCTGCTCTCTATAACAGGAAGATGATCAACATAGTGCAAACCACCAGCCGTGCTACTAGCACCAAGAACAGAGAGCTGGCTGGGTCCGTCGCTGATCTAGAGAAACAGCGCGCTGATTTGAGGGGATGGGTGGCTGAGCTGAAGGCAGATCTAGCCGGCACAAAGAAGAAGCTGAAGGAAGGGGCTGATCAGCTGGCTCGTACCCAGGAGGTTTACACCACTTTCTCTGACTCCTTGAAGCGCTCTGAGGAGAGGATCAGTGAGCTGATTACCCTGGCCTCAAACATTGTTGCCTATGCTACCTGGCGGGGAAAGATCAACGGAATGCGTGCTGCCCTTTAGGAGCCTCCAACTCTACAAGCTATTGAAGAAGAAGAGAGGCAGTTGGAGACCCTATACCCGGTGCAACCTGACCTGAGCATCCTGATGCCCGAAGTTGGCGAAGTGAATTCTCCCCGACCTTTGGCCGAGCAGTGCTTGCTTCTTGAGGATCTTTGGGTTGCCCAGGATGTTGCTGACGGAGCTCAGGAAGCTGTGGTAGCTGAGGGTGTGCAAGCTGGTTCAGCGGGAGGAGGCAGAAAAATGTCAGATGTGGAGGTCATTAATGTGACCGACAATTACGATTTTTTTTTTTTTTTTATCAGTGAACCTTTGGAAGTCTGACCCTTTGGTGGCAGACTTGTAATATTTTGAAACACTTTTCTGGTAGCTCACCATGGTGGCGATTAAGTTCTAGGGCCGTATTTTCGGCCAGATTTTTGGAATACCCCTTGCCCTAGTTTGGCAACTTTTAATTATATACTATGTGTTAAATTTCGTTTTCCTTAGTTTAGGAGGTTGTCGTGTCAGCCTGTTGACTGATTTAGGCGAGTCATGTTATCCTGAGGAGGCCGACTCAGACTCAGCTAGCTGCCGTGTCAGTCTGTTGACTGATTTAGGCATGTGTCGCATTGTAAGGAAGGGTGGCCGTGTCAACCTTAGAGGCTGATTTAGACCAGTCGTGTCAGCCTGAAAAGGCTGATTTAGACTCAGCTAGCTGCCGTGTCAGCCTGATGGCTGATTTAGGCGTATGCCGCAATTTTGACTACTTCATCTTGTTCATGACGCAAGGTGTGTTCATCATATTTTAGAGCCAACAGGGGCGTACTTTAGGCAAGTTTATCGTTATTCTAGGACCGATGGGACGCTGCAGGATTCTGGTAGCGCAGAGATCCCTACGTTTCATATATGTTTGCATGCATGCAGGGGCCCTGATTAATTGCGATTAGTGCGAGTTACGTCCAGGGGGTGGTATCAGGGGTAGCTGGGTAAGCGTTTTTAGCTGTCAACTAGGCTCCCTTTCGTATGTTCCACAGTCTGCCTGGTGAGGGTGCTCCTAGTGGAGAAATTAGGTTAGGCATGTTGGAGTGCCATGTGCCTTGTCACCCCGCGTTGGCAGTTGACAGTCCTGCTAGATACACTTTCAACGTACCATAGACATTATGATTCAGAGTGATGTACTTAGAGAAGCCTGAAAACAGAAAAGTCTATTAGAATGATGTGAAGTACTTGACGCCATCTCATGGGGTACAAGAGCAATTATGGTCCCAAGACGCTATCAGACCACACCATCCAATAGCAGTTTAAAATTTGAAAGAGTCAGAGACGCCGGAAATGGGAATGAAATTGGTAGTATGCCTACTACCGGACTTTCTTTTATTTTAAAATAATTTGGCTTTCCATAGTACATTACCCTGTAGGCTAAAATCTACTTATTATTAAAAGTAATATCTATTCAGGTGAAATATGTTCCATGGGCGTTGTATGATTTGACCGTCCATAGTCCTCAGTCTGTATGCACCATGGCTAACAACTCCTTCTACCTGGTATGGTCCTTCCCATTTGTAGGCGAATTTGCCTGCCTTTCGATTTTTAGTATTCTGGAACACTTCACGAAGAACCAGGTCTTCTACCTCCAGGAGCCTGACTTTCACATTCTTGTTGTAACTCCTGGCGACTGACTGCTTGTAGGCAGCTAGACGTATTTTTGCACTTGATCGCAGCTCGTCTAATGTGTCCAGGCTCCTGGCCATCTCTGCCTTGTTCAGTTCCCCTGTCATACATCCATACCTGTGAGTAGGAACCAGAACCTTTGACGGAATAACTGCTTCCGCACCACACAACAGGCTGAAGGGTGTTTGGCCTGTTGCTATCTTGGGCGTCGTTCTATCTGACGATAACACCAGTGGCAATTCATCTGCCCACTTTCCTCCTAACTCCTGTAACCTCCTTCTCAGATTATCCATGATAATTTTGTTGCTGGACTCAGCTTGCCCATTAGACTTTGGAGTCCTGGGTGCTGATTTTTTCAAGATGATGTTCCATCTGGCGCAGTATCCCTCAGCATCGTTGGAGATGAATTGTGAGCCATTGCCACATATGATCTCTGACGGGATACCAAACCTGCAGATGCTATTGCGTTTTATGAAAGAGATGACTTGTTTGTCCTTCACTTCTGTGAGTGCTTCTGCCTCTATCCACTTGGAGAAGTAATCTGTCATCGTCAACATCCATATCTTGTTCCATGTGGCTCTTGGTAGGGGGCCTACTATGTCCATACCCCATGTCATGAACGGCCAGGGATAAATGATAGGGTGTAAGGGCTCTGCTGGCTGATGGATCATTGGTGCTGAGCGCTGGCAGGCGTCACACTTGCATGCGTATTCTGCTGCATCTACCCTCATTGTAGGCCAGAAGTATCCTTGTCTGAGAGCTTTATTTGACAGACTCCTGCCCCCTGCATGGTTTCCACATTCACCACTGTGGAGAGCATGTAACACGGTCTGTGCTTCCTCATCCAGGCATCGTAAGTAGGGACCTGCTAGTGACTTCCTGAAGAGTGTATCATCAATTAGTATAAATCTGGAGGCCTTCACTCTGAAAGCTCTTACTTCCCTCTTGTCATCTGGCAGGTTGCTATGACGCAGCCAGTCTAGGTAGGGTGTGCACCAATCCCAGTCATCTGCCTGTATAGCTGGTTGGTCAGGCGGCTGGGAGTCTTCCCCGGCCTCCGTGGCTGTCTGAACTCCCACTTCGTCCCCGCGATCCTCCAGTTCTCCTCTGTCTATTTCATCTGTCTTCTGGATAGAAGGTTCCATCATGTGTGCGATGGGAATGCTGGATAGTTCTGTCGGCTTAAACGTTGCCCCCAGAGTTGCTAAGGCATCTGCTTCCACATTCTGATCTCTGGGAATCTGCTTGAGCTTGCAAGTTTTGAATTTTTGCTTTAACTCCTTTGCTACTTTTAAGTATGCAATCATCTTTGAATCTCTGGCTATAAACTCGTCATTTACGTGGTTGACTATTAGCAGAGAGTCACTGGATATGTGCAGGTGCCTGACTCCTAATTCCAGAGCTAGCTGCATTCCTAGTATCAAAGCCTCGTATTCTGTTTCATTATTGGTTGCCTTGAATTCACAACTTACTGCTTGTGCTATCAAATCCCCCTGTGGTGATCGCGGGATTAACCCTACAACTGCCCCCCTTTAATTGGAGGCTCCTTCGATGTGCATCTGCCAGATCTCCACGTCCATGTTTCCCTCTAGGGCGAGGATTTCCTCATCTGCCAGATTTTGGATTGCTGGACTGAAGTCTGAGATAAAGTCTGCTAATGCTTGCGACTTGATTGTTGTTCTGGGGTCATACTGGATATCATACCCACTAAGTTGTATAGACCATTTTGACATTCTACCTGACAATTCAGGTTTCCTCATGACAGACTTCAGCGGATAGTTGGTCACAACATGTATGGTGTGGGACTCAAAATAGGAGCGCAGCTTATAAGATGCTACTACCAGACCTAGTACTAGTTTTTCGAGAGATGTGTACCTGGTCTCTGCTGGCAGCAGAGACTTGCTTACATAGTATAATGGCCTATGTTCCTTCTCCTGCTCTCTGACTAGAACATCACTCACTGCCACCTCTGTGACGGCCAGGTAGAGGAACAGTGGTTCTCCTGGTTCCGGTTTTGACAGCAGTGGTGGGTTGCTGAGGTAGTGTTTCAGCTCTCTGAATTCTTGCTCGTGGTCGGCGGTCCACTCGAACTTTTGGCTCTTCCTTAGTATGTCGTAGAATAACCTGCACTTATCTGAGGATCTTGAGATGAATCTGCTCAGGGATGCTACTTTGCCGGCTAGTCTTTGAACGTCCTCAGGCTTTTTAGGTGACTCCAATTGCAAAACAACCTTGATCTGCTCGATGCTGGCTTCTATCCCTCTTTGTGTTACAATGTAGCCTAAGAATTTTCCAGAGGATACCCCGAAGGTGCATTTAGATGGATTTAGCTTCATTTTTTATTCCCTTAGGGTGCGGAATGTTTCTGCCAGGTGTCGCATATGATCTTTGGCTTTCTCTGATTTCACCACTATATCATCGATGTATACTTCCAAAGTTCTTCCTATCTGCTCTTTAAACATACGGTTGACCAGCCTCTGATATATGGAGCCTGCATTCTTTAGGCCGAATGGCATGACGTTGTACAATATATTCCTCTTTCAGACATGAATGCCGTCTTCTTCTGATCTGCAGGATCCATTTTGATTTGATTGTAACCACTCCATGCGTCCATAAATGTCAGCATCTCATGTCCAGCTGTCGCATCCACCATTGCATCGATATGAGGCAGTGAGAAGGGATCTTTAGGGCATGCTTTGTTGAGGTCGGTGAAGTCCACGCATCCTCTCCACTTTCCATTCTTCTTAGGCACTACCACCACGTTGGACAACCACTCTGGATATTTTACCTCTCTTATTTTCTTCGCTGCCAGAAGGCTATCTACCTCTTGATTAATTACCTTATTTCTTTCTGCTACAAACTTCCTTCTTCTCTGCTAGATGGGTTTACACTTTGGATCCACACTGAGTTTATACGTTATGATGGATGGGTCTATCCCTATCATGTCGTCGTGCGACCATGCGAAACAGTCCATGTTATCTTGTAGAAATTTGATTGGTTGTTGTCTCAAGCTTCCTGTGCATCCAGCTCCAATTAGCACAGTTCTCTCTGGATGCAGCTTGTCCAGGTTGATTTGATCTAGTTCTTCAGCTGGGGGCTCAATGTACCCATTCTGGACAGGCTGCTTCTGTAATTGATATGCACGAGGGCTGGCAGTGCACTTTAGTGCCTTCTTGTAGCAGCCTCTAGCTTCCTCCCGATCTCCTCGTATTATCTCTACCCCCCATGGTGTGGGGAACTTTATGCACTGATTGTACGTTGAAGGGACTACTTTCATCTGGTGTAGCCACGACCTTCCCAGGATGACATTGTAGGTAGAGGGTCCGTCTATGACCAGGTATCTGACTTGCTTGTTGACCCCTCCCACATAGGTTGGGATGACTATCTCTCCCAGTGAGTTGGATGTTTCCCCACTGAAGCCTACCAGCGGGATAGTTTTCTTTTGTAAATCCTTCTCGCTGAATCCCATGTTTTCTATAGTTTTTATCATAATCAGGTTGACCGAGCTGCCTGTATCTACCAAGACCTTTCTAATTGTGTAGTTAGCCATTGACAAGGTGATAATGAGTACATCGTGATGTTCCCGTTCGTCATATGTGTCTCCTTCATCAAAGATGACAGCTGGTAAATCACTGTGAGAAATTCTGCAAGAATTTGCTGGTCTATCTCCTTTGGTCTCGGTGGCATGTCTTATAGCTGCTGAGTACGTCAGCCCATCTAGGTCTGAGCCGCCTGTTATCACGTTTATTATCTTGGTGCATGTGGGTGGATTTGCAGGTTTCCCGGAGCCTACTTTATCTTGGTTCTTGCCCCCACGTGGTAATAGGTGGCTCAGCTCACCTTGCTCATACAGGCGCTTGATCTCTCTTCGTAGTGTGTAGCAGTCCTCAGTGTTATGCCCAATGTCACGATGGAACTCACACTTCTTCTTGCTATCTTTTCGCCATGCCTGTCCTTCTACTGGTGGCTTGGGCCATCTTCCTCCATCTCCCATCTCCCTGAGTGCTTCCAGGATTCCTCCGATGCCTGTAGTGAATCTATACTCTACCAGAGTAGGGAGTAGCTTATTTTCTTCGATTCTGTTGACTCCCCTTCCATATGGCCTATACCTTTCGTCTCTTTTACTTGTAGATTGTTTTCTTCCTGACTTTTCTACGGCTGAGGTGCTAGAGGCGCTTGGTATATTAGGCAGGCTGGCTCTGGCTAGAATGTCTTCCTCCAATCTGATTGCGGCTGCTGCCTTTTCTTGTACCGCTTCAAAGCTATGACAAGGGTGCATAGTTAGGTGCTTGTACATGTCAGAGTCATGGTGGAGGCCTCTCCTGAAAGCTTCTACTGCTGTTGAAACATCACATTCCCGTACTGCCACCTTCTCATTGTTGAATCTAGTATTGTATTATCCAATGGTTTCTCCTGCCCCCTGGACGATTCTGTATAAATCTCCTGCATGCTTTTGTGGCTTCCGGCTGCTTTCATACTGCTGGGTAAATGCGTTTACCAACTCAGCAAATGTGGAGATCGACCTGTTGGGTAGACTCACAAACCATCGAAGTGCCGGCCCCGTTAAGGTGGATCCGAATCCTTTACACATGCAAGCTTCCTTGACCTGTCATCATCTTCTACTTGTACTGGCTTATATGGTCAAAGGGATATGCTGTGCCGTCAAAGAGAGGCATATTTGGATTTGTGAATCCCTTTGGCATGGCTGTGATGGATATGGCGTCCACGAATGGCTAGTCGGCATAACTGTCAGGTGCTGCTTTCTCAAGTGGGGGTGGCAATCCTGGAACCCTGCTTAGCATCTCTCTTAACTCAAAGTCTCGCGATTTGTTATCTTTGCTGAATCTAGGGTCCGCCTGTCAGCTGCTTGCTGATTCAATGCGCTACCTCCTGACCCAAACTCTTGAAGGTTCTGATGTGTTCCGGCAGCTAGGGGGGTTGAGGTTATGATTGTTCTTTGCTGCCAGTTCACCTGCGGGTTTACCGCGGACCCTGCTCCAATTGTCTTGCCGGTTGCTACGAAATTATCAACAAGGGTGCCACATGTTCGTGCTTCCACGTGATTGGCTGGTGGCCAGTTATCAGGTGCGAGATATCCCAGCCCTTGTGGAGTTACTCTTTCATCTGATGATACTGTAGCTAGATCCAACCTCGTTACTAGTTCAGCTGGTATCTGTCGACGCGGATTCCTGCTGCCTGATGCCCTCTGTGTTAGATCCACTACTGGAGCTCTTCCTTCACCTACCTTGCTTGCTAATGTGGCAGATTGCTGCTTTAGAATGTCTATCTGTGCCCAGACCTCTCTGTCTCTTTTCCTTGTTTCAGCTTCAGCTTTCTTCTGGTCTTCTCTCATGTTTTCCATGGCTTTTTGAAGGTTATCTACGCCAGCGAGCAAGATTTGTGTTGGACTGGGCGGTGGGGTAAGGCCTAAGCTCGATGTTCCTTTATCTGATTTGGCTTGGGTTGTAACAGCAGGGGTTTTGGGAGGCAAAGAAGTTTTTGCTATGGGTATGGTTCTTGAGGTGTGCCCAGGAGCCTGCGTTGACACCGTTGATGCCGGGTTTTGAGTAGAATTTGGTGGCAATGACGATTGAATACTCCCTGACACGGCTTCTGATACTTGCTTATCCATTGCGTACTTATATTATCAACGATTGACGACCACAATGCTCCACTGTGGGCGCCAAACTGTTTAGGTGTTTTTTACCAAGTTAATTGTATTAGGTCAATGCGGTCTTACTCGTTGGTTGCTCGATTTGATCGTTTGTTTTTTATACTTAAATTAGAAAATAAAGCACGAAATATAAATTGACACGTAAGATTTGGTGACGCGGAAAACCCAATGTGGGAACAACCGCGGGAGGGACGGTACCCTGCCAAATATTGCACTATCTTTGAATGGGAGGATGAATACAATTGATGCGTAATGTAGATCTTGCTAGCACGAGGTATTGTGTATGTGTGATCTTGGATGTCCTTCTTCGATTGCTTCCCTTGCTATTTATAGGGTAAGAACCCTAGGTGTATCCTACCATGTTTATGGAAAGGAATATAACTTCTATAATAACTATTTCCATATCTCACTATCTCCCTCAATTCTCCTTGATCTCCCTGAATGCTCCTTGACTTCTCCCTGACTTATCTTTCCTAAACACGGATGCTTCCTTCAGTGGGCTTTGGCCTCCTTCTACACGCGCCTGCTGGCCCGTTTCCCCTTTCAGCGCCCTTGCTCCCAATCGTGGACTCCCCTTCTTCCGCTCCTTCCTTTATGATCCATTACTTACTAAGTGGGCTTTCCTTATTGTGTGAATTTTAGCCCAAACATACATAATGAGGATTTTCGACGTACCCAGATGACATAAAATATGGCTAATTATATAAGTGGAAAAGTGCTGCTGCCTGCTAGCATTTGAATTTTACACTATCATGTGATAAGCCATAAGTTTTGATCTGTTTGTGCTCCCTGCATCATAATAAAAAGGGTAATTTGATAACTTATACCTTGAATAACTCACTTTTTCAAATTTTATACCTAAGATAATTTTTTTTAAAATCTTATACCTAAAATAACATTTTCTTCTAAACTTGATACCATATCTTAAAAAAATCCCTAAATTAACGATTTTGCCCTTACTAATTTGATGGTTTTAGTGATGATAATCGTGGATGTGTGTGTTAATAGGTGAGACAAAGGATGATAATGTTTATAATTAGTAAGGGTAAGATTGTCAATTCAAGGCTTTTTTTCAGATTTAGTATCAAGTTTGAAAGAAAATATTATTTTAGTTATATAATTTTAAAGAAAGTTATCTTAGGTATAAAATTTGAAAATGTGACTTATTCAATGTATAAATTGTCAAATTACCCATCTCACTGGTTAGACTCAAACTAACCATTAAATTCATGAACTAACTAAAGACATCAATCATTGAAGAAAATAATAGGTACATGTGTTATGCAAACAAAAGTTTCTGGTCTCTGACACCAATGAATTAACCAAATAAAATAAGTAACATAAAATTGACATTTTCAAGGTCTGATGACAAAAAGTTTAGAATTTGCCCGAAAATTATTCAGTTCAAAACATAAACAATTTAATTCTACTCAAATTCCATACATAAACAATTAAGATATTACTCCGTGAAAGCCAATTTTGACCCAAAGTTTTTTTTTTTTTTTTTTGGCAGTGATAAAGAAAGGTTTCCTACATAGTGCGTAGCCGACTCTCGGAGCCTGACTTTATTATTACATAATCTGAAACAGAAATTAAACTAAGAATGAGGTTAGTAAAAAGAAAAGGCTTCTTGAGGGGACGATCTGAGTTTGCCAAATGAGCGAAATCTTCTTTTCTCTTCTTTGTCAATTGGGCTTCAGGAGAGTACCTGCAACAAGACATACTTACGCCTCGAGAACGTAGAGATTTACGGGAGAAAGACCTTCTTGTAGAGCAAGTAGATACATTGTGTCTTGGAGATTCATGTCCCTGGCTATGATTCTTTTTGAAATTAATAATTCTCTTAGTCTCATTCACTTGGAGATTAGAAGGGCAAAATCTACCTGAGGGGTACCTGCAAAGCCTACGTGTAGGCGAGGCACGTGACAGTTTACCAGACGAAGGAAACTTGCACTTCTTAGGTCCAACTGAAAACATGAAGAACGACTGATGTTCACTTGGATCTTTATGGGCTTGGAAGCAAATAGAGGTGTTGGCCGTGTCATTCGTCAAAGAAACGGGTAAGTAGAAATTAGGGGTGACAACTGTAGGGTCTCCTTGGGGGATATGAGTACCCGAAGGAGATAAGATGTCACAAATAGAGAATGAACTCGAGTTTACACCACCAATAGAGGACTCCCTCGAATTAATACCATGAATCCCATTGATGGCTCCTGAACAAGAAACCGTGTCTTCATTTCCCACCACCATCTTCGGTTTCCGCTTTTTAGAACGTCTCCTCCTCTTCTTTCTCTTATAATGATCTCTTGTAATTCCTCCCTCCTTTGTGACCTTGGTATTAAGGATCCGAATTGTCTTTTTTTTGGTGAAAGGTTAGAAATTCTCATTAAGCTCATAACAAACAATTACAAACACAACAATTCATAAAACAAGGATAAATCAATCATATTTGAATTGATTTTATCCAAGTTTCATCACTAACTCTTTTAGTACATTTGAGCCAATACATAGTACGTAAATTAAGAATGCTACTAATATGCTGAATTGTCATAGTAGACAAGTCTCTTTTATTGTAAAAGCTCACCTTACTCCCTCCTTTGTGACCTTGGCATTTTTTAATGTAATACCACTTAAATTTCTAACTTTATTTTTATTTTATAAATCCGAACTTCGGTGACTAAATTTCTTTTAAGAGAGAAAAGTTGTAATACTCCGAATATTTTGTTAATTATAAATTATTATTTCTCTTCGTTAATTTTAAATTGAAAAAAAAAAAAAGAGAATTTTGACTTTGCATCTTTTAAAGTAGATTTTATGTTTAATTGGTCTTTTCCGTACCTAATTAGATATTTAACTCCAAAGCCCACTAGCATCCCATATTCGTATATATAATCCGTAGCCCACATGATTTTATTTATTTTCTACCAATAACAAAACCCTATTCTAATACAACCTCCGACTATTTGTGTTCCTCTCTTCGTGAGGTTTAATGCCTCCCTATTACCATCAATCACTATAGTACCGCATGCATCATCATTATTATTGGCAATGATCAACTCCTTCATTGGATCAACATCTGTTATGATTATCGACCGAGCGTTTATAGCCAACCTGGCCTCTATCTGTGTCTTTCTCTATTATGGATTTTATGGGTTATTGTTTTGAGCGACTTGGGGCAAATTTAAGGTAACACGATTCTACCGATCCTAATATTATTACTATTGTTCGAGGTTATATGAACTACTTGTTGCAAATTGTTATTAATTACTTACGGTTTTTATGTGCTAAGATTTTTATATGCCTTAAATTACTAATGGTTAATACTTATTATAATAGTTAATATTTTTATCAGTAAGTTAATTTTATTGTGGAGAGACGGGTTTAGTTGTTAAATAACTGGAGATTGTTTAAGATAAACATGGGACTAATTAGGTAGGTAAAGTTTTCTTCAAGGTTAGTGTGGTGTTGTTGACATGTTTAATGGTCTAGTGAATCAATGATGTGTGGCTAGGAGTTTAAGCAAGTAGTATTACTGGGAACGAAGAGATAAATTTGTGTGTAGGTTTGAAACGAACAGGGATATTGTTTTCATTATGATCTTTGGATGAGATGGCGATACTATTATTTATTCGCGTCTGACCTTGTTAAGTAATTGAGTTGTGGTTTGTCCTAATGTTGTATTTTAATTTGTCGTTTCGTTTTTCCGAGACTCGTGGGTGAGTAGCTTGGAGTATTTACTCTAAGTGTTGAGCACGGTTCTATGAACCTTTGACAATATTTGATATTGAAATTGAGATAGAAATCCGGTTACTGGTATTGAGTTATGAGTTATGGGACCTTTGAGCCGAATTATGTTTACGGTCCAGAGTGACCATGGTTATTGAGTTATTTGAGTTTGAAATCGATATTGAGATGGAAATATTGTTTCGCGGTCTTATCCGCCAGTTCACTCACCCCTTGTCTTTGACTTAGGTTCGACGATGAGAATACGATAATTGGTTACTTTGGTGTATTATATTATGAGACGGAGTAATGAGATGAAACTTGGTTAATTATTGGGACGAGAGAGTGTATTATATTATGGAGTAGGTCTGAGCATGAGATGAGTTAACGGGGAGTGTTTTTATTATATTCTGTGTTTATTTTTATTTTTACGTGTGTATGTTTCCACGCCATGACCAAAAACTATTCTGCTTATATTGAGGTATTATCTGTTACTCAGCTTTCCGGCTGACGTGTTTTCTCCCTTCTGGGCTACTCGTCATGGGGGTAGTTCCTTTCTGTCTTCTGATTTTCTTTTCAGGTCACTTCCGCTGCTGTTGAAAAAGGATTTTATTTCAAGTGAAGATTTTATTTAAAGATTTTGTAAAAGTTTTAGTTCATTTTGTTTTCATTTGTATAAAAGAGATTTTGTAATAGAGACTTTGAATATTAATTATAATATCTCTGTATTTCGGCGCATTTTATATGTAAAAGTTAGTTTTAATTTAGCCGAAAATCAGGGGTGTTACAACTACCTTCAAGCATTTTTTGATAAGCTTGTGCGGAGATCCTTAGCCTTGAATTTCCTCCACCCTTTCTTGAGAACTCAAGAACCGAGTTTTTAGGAATATGCTCATTATCACCCATTTGAGAATATTTGTGATTGTGTTCCAAATCAAAATTAGGAGAAGAATTTTCTTCGAGATTTATAAGAAGGTCATCATCCAAAATGCAGGTATCCATGACAGTGGAGTCAGAAAGTGGAGTAACGCAAGAGCCACAAGAAGACCCCCCTTTTCGTTAACTGTGATGTCCCCGGTATTATCATTAGGGATAGGTCTTTTACATTCCCTAGCCACCTCACATAACAACTGGTCCTCAATACTTCTCTTCCCGTTATGATTAATAGCCCGTAGATTCTTGACAACATTCAGTTTTATAAGGATATCTTTATTCTTAGGCTCAAGCATTAACACAGTTTCAAGATCAGTTTGCGCTTCCATCAGCATATTAGTCTTCATGCAAGCTACAGCTCTACGAAATAGAGCCTTAGCATTTTTAGGGTTGGACGACAAAACCAAAGAGCAGAAGTTTATAGCCACCTCATACTCATGGAGCTTATTAGCGCAAGACGCTAAATTCAAATTTAAAGAAATTGCTAATTGCAAGACATATTCAACGTCATAGTCTTCCCTAGATTCCAAAACCAAACATAAGAGTCGACATTCCATTTCATAGCAGCCGCCAGCAGAGTCAAACAGATTTTGCTTAAAGAAGTTATTGCCACTCTCCTTAAGGAAGTTAACCTTAGTCAAATGAGTTTCTTCCATCGGTAAGAAAGAACTAAACAATGACCAGTCATCCTCCTTGAACTCACCATTTCCATGAGCAACAACAAAATGCTTTAGGAAAATTTTATCTATAGAAATAGTAGCCATAACTTTTCACAAAGCAACCCCAACTCAAAAAGCTAAGATAGAACACCTTTAAGAGGTAATAACTAATTCAAATACTCTTCTAAGAGTATATTATTTTGAGAAATCAAAAAAAAAAAGAAAAAACTTAAACAGCAAGAGCACCGGACAAATGTTCTCAGAATACCACAAATACCACCACACCTGACCCGAACCCTCACCACCGTATAAACCCATCTTGAGTCCACCCAAAAACCACTGTTCTAAAAAATAACCAGACTACCAACACCCAATCAACCAGCAACATCACCCGAAACTCTTCAACACCAACCTCGGACAAGAACAACGTCGAAAAAAAGACCAACTTCACCATCAAAACCAGACAGCCACCTCCGTCGAAAAAAAGAGTACTCGGACAAATACTCAAATTCAAGATAAAAAGGATTCAAAAAACAATGAAGAACGCGGTAAATTACTCCGATTTTCTTATAGGGTAAGCTCACAGAACATCGCCTAAAAAAACATGATAGATGAGCAAGAGAACCTTTATCACCGGGGAAAGAAAAAACCTGGGTAATTATAAAAAGGCTTAAATTGAAGCCATTGACGACTCAACGATGAAGTCATTTCTGATTCCAAGAAACTTCATTGAATTGAGTCAATAAATGCACCCAAAAATCTAACTCTATCCTCAATTAAAACAATGCCATAATGATGTGTGAAAGGTGCGTTTGTTAATAAAAAACTGAGAAATAACAATTACTGGCAGAAACTCGACCTGGATGCAACCAAAAACAACCACAGCCCAAGCTGAGAAGAGGATGGACGAAAAAGAGAATGGTGAGCCGCACCGGCCAACGACCACAATCAAGCATGAAGACCGATTGAACCACGAAGGGACCAATGGAAGGCATAAAAAAATAATGGGTGCATGAAAATCCGGGTAATCTAGTTAGTTAGAGAAGAGTGAACGATTGCCGGAGATTGGGCTTTGAAAGACGGCCCCATCTCCGGCGATAGGCTGAGCCTCAAGAAGGACGGTGGGCGGACGGGCGTTGCGGCTGTGTCAAAAACGGATTTTTAGGGTTGTGGATTTGGAGTTTTTTTTGCTTTCTCTCTCTTCGCGTCAATTAGAAAAAGAGTTATAAGGATTTAGTCCTGGATTAGTTGTACTCTATATACTCCCTCCCAGACACTATATTGTTCCCATTTGATATAGGCACAATACTTAAGGAAAAGTATTAAAATAGGAGTAAAAGAGTAAAAGAGTTGTGTGGGGTTGGTGATAGGAGAGAGGGATTAATTATTATTAGTTAAATAAAGAATTGTGGAGCCAAAATATAAAGGAAAGTAATAAAATAGGAGTAAAAGAGTTGTGTGGGGTTTGGTGATAGGAGAGAGGAATGAATAAAATAAGAGTAAAAGTTACCAAAAAAGGAAATGGGAACATTAGTTGAATAATCCGTTTCGGGAAAGTGGGAACATTATAGTGACTGGGAGGGAGTATAAGCTAAGTTTGGATAATGGCTACAGATATCATCATTATATTGGTGTTTGGTGTCAAATTTCATGCTAAAGTCATCCACGACAGTAATGATTTGTATGTGGACTTAATATTATAAACATATGCGTGTAATTGTTTGCTCGAGTCTTAATTTAGAAAGGAACAATTACAATGACGCAAGCTTGAAAGTTTGGACCAAGGAGGTATAACTTCAAAGACATTTGATCGTAATGTTCAAGATCAATATCAAATAACAACCACGGGACTCAAGATGAGAGACTTGTGAAGAGACGATTCGTTTACTGAAGATCTACTGAAGATTAGATAGTATAGGTCATCATCAGGTAATGGTTTTACTTTGTTTGATTTAAAGTTTAGTGAAGTTATGACCTCATAGCCATAACTTCACTGCTTGACAAAAATGATGCGTTAATTTTTGGAAAATATATTTTTAGTGTTTTATAAGAATAAGAGACTATTTATATAATTGGAATTATTTAATTAGAATTTAAGTTGGATGTACTATTGGTTTGTAACACGATATTTATGTCGTCATTCAACCTAGGGTTTCAACTAAAATTCTATCTCGATTTGGTGTGGGCTATGGAGGCCAATATTGGACCGGCCGAAACCCTAGAGGCCGAAACCTCTAAACCCTAGCCTCCTACTTGTTCGTCAAGTTATTTAGGGTTTCACACCTTCGAGAATATTCTACACCCTAATTTCTAACAACTAGAAATACCTCTCTTCATTCAACAATTACTGGTGACACACATCTACAACTTTCAAGAGAAAAATATTTAAGCAAAAATTCTTTGAGCTTTAATTCTTATTTTACAAATTGCTTAGACAAAAGTTGCGCATCATATTTGTCAATCACTTAAAGAGAAATCGTTATAGGATACTAAGTACACAAAGATATTATACTCACTCGCATAACGTGAGATTAGTATTTATCGTTGTACTTTTCTTATTAACGTAAGAGCAATCTAGAGTATTTAGCGATACTCAATCTGAGTTATAATCATATAGTTGATTATACGAGTGGAATGATAATTTTTGTAATCTGTAGAAAGGTACTAAAAATTATTAATCGAGAATAGTGGACGTAGGTTTCGACTTGTGAAACTGAACCACTTCAAAAATCACGTGTGTCTCTTTTTCTCTCTTTCTTTATTTTTGTTATTTCGATTTTGCGCTTATTAGTAAATTTATTAGTTGATTTTAATCAATAAAATCAAATAATTAATTTTACATCATATATTTCGAAAAAGTGGGCATCGTTATTAATACTCAATTCACCGTCTTCCCCCCCCCCCTTTCGTATTCGATCAATAGACTCCTCAATTGATATCAGAGCCTCGTGCTTTTGATAGTCTAACAGCTAGACTCTGATCTTTTTTTGAGTCTATTTATCGTTTTTCTGCTGCATTTATTTTTAAATGGATTCCAAACACCTTAAGTGTCCTATATTCAATGGGAAGAACTATGGTTTATGGAAGAATATGATGACCCATTTCATTAAAGGTAACGATTGGGAGTGCTGGTTGATTATCAAGAATGGTCCGAATAAGATGTTACTTGCAACCACTAATGGCACTACCGTCGAAAACAATGAAGAGGATTATATTGAGGCGGATTATAAAAAGGCTGAGAAGAATTCAAAAGCAATAAGCTTATTGCAAAACGGTATGATTGCAACTGAATTCGATCGTTTCTCAACCATTTCATCTGCCAAGGAAATATGGGATGGTCTAGAATTAGCCTATGAGGGAACCGCTGTTGTCAAAAAGCAATGTATGGCATTACTAATGCGAAAATACGAGTTGTTTGCCATGGAGCAAAACGAGTCAGTTGACATCATGTCTTCTCGCTTTTCTAGTATCATTAATGAGCTAAAGAATTTAGGAAGAACATTTGACTCCGAGGAAATTGCTAGGAAAATTCTTAGAAGTATGTCTCGCAGATGGAAAAATAAAGTGCCTGTTATAGAGGAATGTAAGGACCTAACTTCGTTATCCTATCAGGAGCTACTCGGAACCTTAATGGCTCACGAGATTACTCTGAATCAGGATGAGGAGGAAGCTGGTACAAGTAAAAATATGGCCTTACAAGCTGAGTCTAGCAAAATTAATGATTCTTCAGATATTGAAGATGAAACTGTGTTGCTTGTAAAACGTCTTAGGAAAAATTTTTATATTCAAAATCAAAATAAAACAAACAACAAATCAAAGCAAACTCCCAAGAAAACTTTTGAGTCAAAAGGGTCCTTCTCTAACCGTGGATGCTTCAAGTGTGGTGATAATGATCATATGATCAAAGATTGCCCCACATGGAAAAAAATAAAAGACAAAGATTAACGTAACAAGACAAAGAAGGAATTTAAGCAAGTTTTGATGGAATATTGTTGGGGAGACTTGGACGCTGAAGATGGCGAATCCGAAGATGAAGAAGAAACGGCAAATCTTTGCCTAAGCAGCGTCAGTCTTGACCTATTCTCCGACAGCGACAATGAAAGTAATGCTTCAAATGCTGAGATGTGTCTTGTTGGAAATTCAGATTCAGATTCAGATTATGAAGAGGTAAGTTTTCTTGAACTTAAAAAGCAAATTAAGAAACTTCCTAAGAATGCCTTACTTAATACTCTTGAAGAAACCCTTGATTTTTGTCATGAACAAAAGTTAGAGTTAAGAGACCTTAAGGAACAAATTCTAGACATTGCTGAGGAAAACCAACTTCTAAAAGCCAAAGCCAAAAAACTCAAATCTAAAGTTATGGCTACCCCAGCTATAACTTTAGACATGACAAATGCTGAGAAAAACGCTCTTGAATCAAAAGTTAAGGCTAGTGATGCCATAACTTCAGAGCTCAAACTCAACATTAAGCATTTTCAAGCCAAAGTTAAAGCTAGTGATGCTATAACTTCTGAGTTGAAGAAAGTCAATGAGATTTTACAAGATGAACTTAATGGCAAAGATAGTGTGGTTTCCGAACATAAGAGAGAAATTACATTTCTCTCTAAGCAATTGAAAGAAGCTAGTGATAGTATGTCTAAACTTAAGAAACAACATGATAATGAGAAACGTGTCTTGAATGAACATTTTGATAAATTTCGTGAAGATTTTGAAAAAGGTAACTCTTCCAAGGATTCAAGTGTAGATCATTAGAAATGTGAAAAAGAAATTGAGTCCTTGAAAGAATTACTCTTACATGCACGAAAAGTTCATGATAAGTAGGAAGGAAGCACAAAGGTTTTAAACTTCCTTACTGAACAATCTGATAATAACATGAAGATGAGACTTGGGCATGAATGCTATAGTCGTAGAGACCATGATAAATGCAAATCTAATCCTTCTGAGCACGATTTCAGAAAAAGAAAATATGTTAATCTTCCAGAATATTTGAGTTGCAATTACTGTGGCTCTACTGGACATATTCAAGTCAATTGTGTCAAACTTGCTTTGGATAAGCAAAAGAATGTTGAATCTGTTAAGACTTGTGATTTCATAGTGGAAGATGATGTCTCAACTATAGATGAATTTAACAACAATGAAGAACGTAATAATGAGTTTAGATGGACTTATGATATGGCTTTTGATTACTCATCTGTTCACTACTACAAATCCAGGCAACTACAACGCCCCTTTAACAACGATTATTCACGAAAATCACAATAGACGTTGTAGAATGTATGGCGCGAATTTTACTAAAATTAATTACAACGGGTATGGTTATATAACCGTTGTTATAAGTTTTAACAACGGGTCACACATGCACAACCGTTGTTAATAATTTGGCGCAAAATTGATGCAAAGTTAGTGAAAAGTAATCACAACGGTTACTTTTGAAACCTGTTGTTAAAACTTATTTGACAAAGGTTATTGTTTTACAACCGTTGTTAAAACGTTTTAACAACGATTTTTGTTTAATAACCGTTGTCAATACTTTCCATACTATAAACCACACAAACACAAATCAGCTACAGCCACAAAACACAAACCTTAATACACAAACACAAACACAGACAAACACAAACACAGACAAACACAAACACAAACACAAAACACACACTTTCTCATCGTCTCTTTCTCTCTTTCTCATCGTCGCTTTATCTTCTCGTCGTCACTGTTGATTTCATCGTCTCTTACTTTCTCTAATTATCAGGTAAATCTCGCCGTCACTGTTGGTTTCATCGTCATTATTTTCTTTTTCTAATTATATCATTTGCATGTATGTGTTTTTATCAATCATTATGTTATTTCTTTAAGTATTATTCACTTAAATAGCTAGTAAAACAAATTAAATAAACTAAAACAAAGAAGAAGCAAGATGATAGAGAGGAAAGCATGATAAACATAATTAATATATATATATATATATATATATATATATATATACATAAATTTTAAAAAAAATTACATTAATAAAATGCAATTCTTATATTTTCATAGAGAGTCTTATTCTCTTCTATGATATCTGTCCTCTCCTCCTTGGCTAATTGGAGGTTCCGTTCAGCAGTTGTTATATCGTCATATAGCTGCAACTGCTGCTGCTCTGTCAAGCCATCTTTTTTGGCGTCCTTCAGTACGGATCAAGCATCCACAAGGTAGCTTCTGAAACATTCCTCAATGTAGAGCAATCGGCGGATGAAACTGTTGTTGTTCTTGATCATAGTAAGAGTCTTAAGGATGATATCATTCATTTTGTTGATAGAGTTTGGAGTTTGTTTGAAAGATTAATTAGGGTTTATTTGGAGTTTGTTTTAGCAGTTAGGGTTTGGAGATGTATAGTGAGATAATGGAATGTTAGTTGAGATAATGCATGTATTTATACTAAGCAATGTGTGGTTTGAGTTGTTTTTTAATTAATATATATGTTAGGAAGTTGTGCCATAATCATCATCATATCTCTCTCTGCTGCTTCAAATCTTATTATAACCCTTCTCATTCCATATTGTCCATTCATATGCACAGGGATGGCAGTAATAATGCATGCATCGGAATTATAACGGGCCGTAATTATGCATGCATCTAGTAATATTTAATTTAATTTTTTTTATTTTTTAAAAACAAACAACAACGGTTATTTATAAACAACCCGTTGTCTTTAGTTATAACAACGGTTTTGTATATTACAACCCGTTGTTATAACTTTCCTCTCAAAATTGAGTCACACTTTCCACAACGGGTTTTTATACTTAAAACCGTTGTTAATAGTTTTAACAACGGGTTCCTTAATAAAACCAACCGTTTTTAAAACCTTTTACAACGGACGCTTTAACAACGTCTGCTTTTTTATATAACAACGGTTTTTAACCGTTGTTATAGCCTGTATCTGTAGTAGTGGTTCCTCCAAAATTAAACAAAATAAATGAGAATGAAAAGCATACTTTCAAGCCTAAAGTCATAACACTAAACCTAGAGCGTCTCATGAAGGTACTAGACCCAGAGCTACTTTTGTTAGAACAAAACCTAGAGTACCTTATGCTCCGATTGTTAGACAAAGACCAAGACAACCCAATGTTAAAGCCAAAAGAATAATAAGACAAGTATGGGTTAGAAAGGATCAAATTTACAGAGTCACTAACAATAAAAGACCCAACTTAGCTTGGGTACCTAAAAGCTGTATTTGATTCATTTGCAGGAAGTAGTGAAAGAAAATAATCTATGGTATCTCGACAGTGGATGCTCGAGACACATGATAGGAGACAAAAATCTTTTTTCTTTCACTAGAGCCCTTCTTCGGTGGCAAAGTTACTTTTGGAAATAACAAGAAGGGTAGGATTATTGGAGTAGGAAAAATTGGAATTTCAACCTCCCATTCAATCGATAACGTATATCTAGTAAGTGGTCTTAAACATAACTTACTTAGTATTTCTCAATTACGTGACAAAGGTAACAGAGTTGTTTTTCATGCCAATGTTTGTCGTATCATAATTGAAGGTACTAGTAATGTTTTACTTGAGGGTCACCGTATGAGGAATGTGTATATGATTGACTTAAATGTTGTCAATACAAATTCCTTCTCGTGTATGAAAGCAACCTCAGATGATTCTAACTTGTGGCACAAGAGGTTTGCACACATAAGTCCAACTATTTTAAATAAACTTAAGTCTATGGATTTAGTTGAAGGCTTGCCCTCAATTAAATTCGAGCAAGAGAGAATGTTTGACTCATGTGCCCGCTGCAAACATGTTAGATCCTCATTTAAACCTAAAAGAGTAGTTAGCACTAAACGACCACTTGAGTTGGTATACATGGATTTATGTGGACCTATGAAAGTTAGAAGCCGAGGTGGATCAAAATATATATTTGTTCTAGTCGACGATTACTCGAGGTGTGTCTGGCCAATCTTTCTTTCCTCTTAAGATGATGTTGGAATAAGTGTCCTCCGACAATAATGCGATCACAAGTTTCGATCATAATAATCACATGTTTAAATATCATTTTAAGAATACATGTGGGATGTAATATTTTACAGTCAACTGGTCCACACATATCGGTAATGATTGGCTGACTAGAGTTTGACATTACTGCCGTGCGACGGTGGTGATCAGTTGATCCCCTTAGGTCATACCTATAGGGAAATACTCTTAATTGATTATTTAATTAATCGTATGCCGATAGGAGTTAATTAAATTGCTTAAAATTGACGGATGATTTTGTGAGTAAAGTTAACGTGTCTTATTGTACTTCGATTAAATTAGATACGGTCTAAGTAATCGAATTGTTTTATTACTTAGATAAAATTATTGTTTACGAAACAATTGAATTTGAATGAATAATTTATTATAAATACAAGACGTTGTAATTTATAATTTGATAAACCGTTTTGGTACAAGTAATTACGAATTACTAGTCGATTTTGTATATGACATATTTATGAGTATGTTGATTTTTAATATGTTAAAAATACATTACAATTTCACATGTCAAGTAACATGTCACATATGTCACAATTGACAAATGACAAAATAAAATGGACCTTCCATTTTATGTCAAATGTGCCGAAAAATTGGAGGGAGTATTAGTGGATAAATTGTGTTGATTATTTTAATAAGAGAAAACACAATGATTACAACCTAATATAGCTTTACATACCTAGCTTTTGAGAAGAGCATTTTTGCATGCATTGGCTCCCTAATTGCCTATCCCCCAACCGGTTTTTCCACTATGAGGAACCAAATGGATTCCTCTAATTTTTATTCACTACCTTACCTAATGTTTTCTAGTGTAACAAAACAATAACATTCTCTACAATTTGTGAAAACTTAGAGAAAGAAACCTCACAATATTACTTCCCTTGTCCGAAATTTTCAAGGGCAAATAAATCAATTTTTGTGTCATTTTTAAGTAAGACTAATATTATTACTAGTTCATAATAATATTGGTTAATAAGAGTATTCCTTGGGTATATGCTTTTGGGAGAGGTTCTAATTTGAACCTTGTTCATCCATTGTTGGAAAGCTCAAGAACTAACAAGAAGGAGATCTTGTTGGTGCCCAAATGGCCGAAAATAAGATGGTGAGAAATCGATTTTTCCATCTCTTTTTATTAAGTTTGCATGCATAAGATCTTGTATTTATTTTATGAGTAAATAAATTAATTCATATATGAATATGTATACTTATGAGTTTACTGAATTCAAACAAGCGGTATCAGAGCCTTAGGTTGTTTGCATGCAAATCGGTTTATGGTTTTTCCGAGTTATAAGATTAACATACAAAACTAATTAATTTGGATTTATGAAGATAAACCTATAAATAACTTTTAATGTTAAAGTTTCTGGTCCTAAAATGTTTTTAGTACATTTTGGTTTATTTATGGATTTTATTGTTCATTTTGTTAATTTACTGACATTAAAATGTGATTTTTATGAGGAAAATGTCATTTTTGGACGAAAAATAGCTAAACTTCGAATTTTTCAGTGGTTTTTTGATATGTTTTCATATGTAATACATACCGATGGCCTGTAAATTTTCATGTTAAAATAAGTTGTTTTGCTCAAAATATGAATTTTATAAGTTAAAATAGTATTTAAATGGGTAAATAGGTTAATATGAGTTATATTTCAAATCTGGTCATGGAAATTTAGTATGTTGTCACATGCAATTTTAAAATATGTGTGTAAAATATTTGGCTATAATGAAGTCTTCTTGCATGATTTATGAATTTTTGATGAAAAATCACATAAATAGTGACTATAATTAGTAATAATCCTAAAACATACTTCATGACTAAGGGAAAAACGTCACATGTTGAATTTTATCATATATTTCAGATCTAAAAGTGAAAAGTTGATGAAAATATTTTTCTCATATTTTTATGGTGATATTTGTTAAAACCGATAAACTGCAACATTGTTTTTCTCGATAATTTTTCGAAATTTTTAACCTAAGTTTTGAACATTATGAGTGTCATGGTATTTTTTCCAGAATGTTCATGAGTTTAAATTTCAAATTTTGAAATTATTTGAAATTTTTATAATTTAATTTGAAGTTTATAGCATTTTTGTATATTTTTGGTCCATAATGAACAATATTAAGGAATCAAGTTGAGTTGTTGTCAAAATATTAGTGAAGACTAAGTTTTGAGTCCTAAGATGGTTAGGGTAATTAACTTTTACATAAATATGAATTTATGTAATTATTGTGATTTTAACAAGTTTTTTTTTTTTTTTTTTTTTTTTTTGCTAAAATGTAAGAATTCTCATTAATGATCAAATATCCGCATTACAAACTACTCAATGATCACAAATTTAGTGCTAATATTACATCAAGTGCACTCTAGACAACCAAAGTTTATCATTAACAGTGATAAACTGAGGACTCAAAACTCTAATTCTAGTATGGATAACACGCCAAATATGCTCAGCTATTAATTCAGGTCGTGAAACCTTAAAAAACAGCCTAGCCTCATTACGCTGATTCCAGATTAGGCACCAAGCTGCCAAAAGAATAGCAGTGGTCACCTGTTTCCTCAACCTTCTCCATCTCTTCTTCATGATACACTGCAACTGATTAGTAGCATCTAGCCGAGCACCCAACTTCACAGCTAGATAACTATAGATCTTATGACTGAATCTGCACTCTTGAAACAAATGGGCATGACTCTCCGTAGCAAGGCCACAGATGCAGCAACTGTCATCAGTAGAAATCTGCAACTTAAATAACTTCTCCTTCAACATTAAAGCCTGACTTGCAATAAGCCAGGCAATGAAGCAATGCTTAGGAGGAGACACAGCATTCCAAACAGATCTATGCCAGTCAACAACTGGTCTTTTATCTCTCAACCAAGAATAGCACGACTTCACAGAATAGTCACCTACACCTATACTCCAAATTCCATTAGAAAACCCTTCCTTGATAGTATCTCGAACATGACAAACTTTCCTCCAATGCCAACTGGTATCAGAGGATGGATTATAGGATTGCCAGGGCTGCCCCTTTAAATACACGTGATGCACCCACTGGACCCATAGCTTATCAGGCTTCACTGAAAGCCACCAGACCAGTTTGCCAATGGTAGCAACATTCCATATTGAACTTACTCTAAGACCAAGACCCCCTTCCTTCTGAGGGACACAAACCTTATGCCAGGCAAGTAAAGGAGCTTTATTATGCTCAGTACTCCCTTCCCATAAGAAATTCCTGCAAATGGCATCAACTCTATTTATGACTCCCTTAGGCAAGACAAATAAAGAAGCCCAGTAGTTAGACATGGTAGAGAGCACTGATTTAACAAGGACAAGCCTCCCTGTAAATGAAAGTTTCTTAGCTCCAAGACACCTAATCCTCTCAACTATTTTATCAATGAGAACCCCACAATCACTCTTTTTTAGCCTACCTGTTGTTATAGGGACACCAAGATATTTAAAAGGCGAGGAGCCTTCTTTAATACTGAAAATGCAGACAAGATCTCCTTTTTTTAGACCGGATGGCACACCATTGAAATAAGCACAGACTTCTGTGGGTTCATCTTAAGCCCTGAAGCTCTGGAAAAGGATTCATAAGCGCTCAGCAAGACCATAATAGACCGTGCATCCCCTTTACAGAATAAAAGTAAATCATCTGCAAACATCAGATGAGTAAGCCTCATAGGTTTGCAAAGGGGATGAAAATGAAATGGCAACTTCTCAGTTGCACAGTCAATGATTCTTGTAAAATATTCCATACACAGAGTGAAGAGTAGTGGGGACATAGGGTCACCTTGCCTCAGTCCTCTCTTGCCAGGAAAGAAACCAAAGTTATCCCTATTAAGACTGAGAGTATATGTAGCACTACTCACACATTCCATGATAAGCCTTCTGATAGAAACTGGGAAATTAAAAGCATCAAGGAGTTCAGCTAAAAAATCCCAACTAACTAAGTCGTAGGCTTTCATCAAATCCATTTTAAACATACATCGAGCAGAACAAGACTGTCTATTGTACAATCTCACCAGATCTTGACACACCATTATATTTTCTAGTATACTTCTCCCTTTAATAAACCTCCCTGTTCTTGCTAATCAAATCAGGTAAAACAAGAGCTAGTCTGTTGCACAAAATTTTGGAGATACACTTGTAGAGAACATTGCAGCAGGCAATGGGTCTGAATTGATGAACATAAGTAGGCATCTTGCATTTAGGTATCAGAGTAACAGTAGTAGCATTCAACTGCTTGAGAAGTTTACCAGAATTAAAAACATCTTGAACTGCTGCACATATTTCATCACCAATAACAGTCCAAGAATCCTTAAAGAAGGCACTTGAATAACCATCAGGTCCAGGTGCTTTATGATCAGGGATTGAAAAAATGGCTGTTTTAATCTCCTGATCAGTCACAGGAAGAACAAGAATATCCTGAAGACCAGCATCACACACCTTTCCCCTCTTAATAATCTGAAAATTAACTTTGTCAGTGTGTACATCAGTCCCCAAGAGCTCCTTGTAATACTTTAAGAATGCATCTTTAACAGCCTGGGGTGCAGAATGCTCCTGACCCTTAGAATCTTTCACACAAAGGACCTGATTCCTGAGAACACGACTCCTTATGACTCCATGAAAATACTTTGAGTTAAAATCTCCATCTTTACTCCATGCTAATTTGGCTTTATGACTGAGAAAAGAAGTACAGTCAGCTTGTAATTTCTTGTACTCCTCAGCAGCATGGGTTTCCATATTCAACATCTGCTGATTACTAGGATCATCAATGAGATTGGTCTGAATGGCCTCAAGATTCCTTAAAGCTAAAGCACCAGCATTTTCAATATCAGCAAAATGATCTTTGTTAAACTGTCTTAGATGAACCTTCAAACTTTTTAATTTCCTAACCACTTGAAACATCTTAGTACCCTGACAATGCAAAGTCCACCAGACAGTTAACTTTGGAATAAAGCTCTTTTCCTTACCCCACATATTGTAATATTTAAAAGGTCTCTTGAAATTATCAGACTGATCAGAGCTCTTAATAATGCAAGGTGTGTGATCAAAAGTTCCTTCAGGAAGAAAATGGGCATACAGGGAAGGCATCTTCTGACTCCACTCACTGTTGATAAGTACTATGTCAAGTCTACTGAAAACTCTAGTGCTTGCATCCTGTTTGTTGTTCCAGGTATAATAGGCCCCTTGAGCAGGGCTATCAACTAGACCACAAGCATCCAAACAACTCTGGAACTAATCAATCTCTGCATCAGTGCTAGAACCACCAAGTCTCTCAGAGTGAGATAACACACAATTAAAATCTCCAGCTACCATCCAAGGCCCATTAATAATAGATGCAAAATTGATAAGCTGATTCCATAAACTTCTTCTATCCACAAGATCATTAAAAGCATAAACCATAGAAACATAAAATTAAGTGGAAGAAGCAACTTCAGTAACTTTCATGTTGATGCATTGAGCAGAGAATTCATAGAAATCAAGAATAAAAATAGCTGGATTCCAGAGTATCCAAACTCTACCTCCTTTTGTGCCAACTATTATTAGTAGCAATACTCCAACCATCAACTATTAAGCCATTTATAATATTTAGAGACAAGGCCTTAACCTTTGTCTCAAGGAGCCCAAACAAACCTACCTTATTCATATGCATGAACCACTTAACATGCTTTTGTTTGGTAGGACTATTTAGGCCCCTAACATTCCAAAACCCTAGATTATGCATTCCTCACCACAAAGTGAGGAACACTACCACTTATCCCAATGCCTACCTTGGGTGTAGGAGTATTCAGGGTTTCCAAAAAGGTATGTTGCCCAAATCTGTGAACAGTATACCCTCCTTCACTGATATCTTGTCTACTGAGTCTCCCTATTGCAGTAGCCTTGGCAGGAGCAGAAGCAGGAGCAGGCCCCATAGAATAGGTCCCAGAGGAATGCCAAACCACAGGGGTTTGAAGTTGTGTTTCAACAGGAGTAGCTGCTGCTACAACCACTGCAGAGGGAGAATGGACAGGAGTCTTAATAGGTTTATCTTTCTGAACATTCTCAGTAGACTTGGTCTTAGGTTTCCAAACTTTTGCAGCAGGTTTCTTAGTATTAGGCACCACTGCCTGTGTTTTCTTAGTTCTCCTACACTTAGCAGTAGTATGCCCAATACCTTTACAACCAACACACACCACATGCTTCCATTCAAACTCAACTTCAATAATAACAAGATCACCATGTTCATCTAAAAACTTAACTTTGTCAGGTAGAGGGTCACCAATCATTAACTCAATCATAACCCTAGCATACCCAATCCTGGTTTTATCCTCTGTAGCCAAATCACACTTGATAAACTTCCCAATAAGTCCAGAGATACGAGTAAGACCTTTACCCCAGAATTTCAGAGGGAGTTTATGTAACTTGACCCACACAGGTACAGATTTTACTTCATGTTTAACAAGTTCCATATCAGGGGTCCTAGGCTTAACTATGAGGGGCTTATTGTCAAAAAGAAAGTGTCCTTGCCTTCAGACAAGATCTTTAGCAGCCTTGGAGAGAAAGCGTACCATGAAAACACCATTAGGCAAGAAGGAGAGCTTATATACCTTATGATTAATCCATAGTCTCCTAATGTAACCTTCAACAATATCCCAGGGAGGGTTAGCTCCTAGGATAAAGCAATAGACAGAGTTCTTCCAGTAATCAAGCTCCACCTTCACCTCCTCAGCAGTAAATTAAAGTAAACCAGAGGGCTCCTCTTCAATAATTGGCAAAGACGTGACGTTGTTGCTATCCTCTGCCTCCTTTGTTTCATCTTCTACCAAGACCTCAAGATTCAACACAGGAATTCCGACAACTTCATGAACGACTTTCTCCTTAAGAACATCCGCACTTGTAGGTCCTTGGATTGTTTTGGTTAGAGATGGAAATTCTTCATTACTAGCATGAGAAAGAAGATCAAATTTATTGTTACAGACAGTTTCTGAATTTTTGTGAATTTTTGATGAATTTTTTGGTGTAGTTTTCGATGGGGATTTTGCAGCCGTCATCGCTGAAATCTAGGGTTCTTTTTTTGGATTTTCGCAGCTTTTTCTCTCTTTATCTCTAACCTCTCATTTTCATGACTGTGATTTTAACAAGTTAAATCACGCAAATCCATAAAAATCGATTAATATACGATATTGGCTCTTAAAAGGCGATTTAGCATAAGATTTAGCATGTTCATACATATTATAATGCTGCATTTTATTTATGATTGTCATATTTTAATTTTATGTAATTTTTGAATTATATAATTTTACTTAGTATGGCCTTAGTTTTAATTGGTATTACACGAAATGTGTGGGAATATCGATTCGGTTGTAATTATTGTGATCTCGTATCACCGTTTTGTAATTTAATAGATTTATTTTTATTTTATTACAAATGTATAATAGGAAATTATGTAATTCATTTTGTAATTTAATTATTCCGGAATTCCTTGAAGACGGTGCCATTCGAGAAGACGGTCCATCAAGAATGTGTTGCCTCGAGATGCGTGCCAAGACCGAAGATCAAGGGACCAAAGGAGTTGGTTTCCGAATTTGTAATAGTTTATTAGATTTACTATTTTAAGAAGGCCATACTAGGATTTTATTTTTATGCTTTGCATTTTATTTATAAGTTGCATGCATCGCTAAATCGCCATAATTAAACATGCATTTTAAATCGAGTTTATCGACTGTGTCAATTACAATTATCGTAGTTCAGCGCTTTAGTTCACTTAAAACGTGATAGATAATAAATTGACATGACCTCTCGCTAAAAATAAACAATTGAGACTTAGCCTTACCAAAAAGTAGAAACCATGAAAACCTATTTCGTGAGGGAGTGCGCTCGGCCACACCGGGGTACAAACTTTGTTACGTAGGGGAAGTGGGTGATAAATGTCTATCCACCGAATTCATATTGATGAGGTTTGAATCGGCTACACCGTGCCCAAGTTAATATGAATTTGGATCATGGACACATTTATTCGAAATTTGGGCTGAACTCAACAAAAGTATTCTCGACCATAGCCGGATGTGTTTTGGGCTAAAGAAAAATATTAATGTAATTTTATCGACCAAGAGTTCTAAAAGTAGAATCGATTAAAGAGTTAATCCACCGAGTTATATTGATAAGGGATGAATCGGCTACACCGTGCCCAAGTTAATATGAATTTGGATCTTGGAATCATTTATAATAGTTGGGTAGAGGTCACTATATAAATGTTCATATCTTATTAAATTATTTACAAGTATTATTATAACGATAAATGTTTTGTTTTCATTATTCCGTTATCATATTGTTCTATTTCTTTACCTCAATTTATACGATATCATTTCGATTTTAGTTCAAATCTCCATTAAAACATCGTAACTAAAGTCAAAATTTGAATTTTCTTCTAAAAACATCGTATTATCCATTGTAAGGATCTCTTGTGAAGAGCATAGATAAAAGTTATTCGTGATCAAAAGGTTTTTTGATTCTTGACTAACATATCTACTTACAATGAATTTTTTCTCATATGCTTACTTGAGTTAAGTACTTTGAAACGTTACATCATTTTGGTAACTAGATTTGTTGGAAATCAAAATTGACCAAAATACCGCAACCACTTCAATGAAAGTTTTAAGACTAAACAAACGAATGAAGAGTAGTCTTCATGAAATTCAATTTTGCTTCTCTAAGCAAAGACTCATTGAAATAAGTGGGAGCATTCTCTTAACAGTTAAGAAAAGGACGAGGTTCTAGGAAGTAAAATTAGAATGGAATTGATACAAGTTAATGGTAAAAGTAAAGTTATTGAGAATAACGATACTAAACCTATCAATCCCGACCGATAAAGTTTCCATTGTCTTAATTGTTGGGCGCTAGAAAGGAAACTACCCCAAATTATTGAAGAATCAGCAAGTTAGTTGTGGGACATCTAATGGGACCTTCTTCTTTAAATGTTTATTTGATAGACATAAATTTTGCTAGTACTACTTCGTCAATATTAGAAACCGGTGGTGGTTTTCATCATTGTATTTGATACATAGGATGATTAGAATATGACGACTAACAACAATGATGTCGAGAGATAGAGTCATTGTGTACTCAATCTAGTTTTGGGTTTATATTTATACCTTAATTATGACTATTAAGTGAATAAACTCTAAATAAGAATATAATTTTGTTAAGATACAAAAGAGGTTTCACTTTTGTGACCCTATACACCATGATTTGATGTATGGCTAGCCCATTATCAAAGGTGATTATATTCTAAACCAAACTAGAATGATATATCATGTAGATGATGCAAGACTGAAATTGGTAACCCAAGATTAAACTATAAATTCTGGAATGATGAACGCAAAGAGTTATCGAGTACTCTTAGAACCATTAGATTGTTAATCTTATGGTATATGCGTATCTTGTATTCAAAGCAAGATGTCTCGTGCCTTTTGGTTGAAAAGGAGATCGAGAATGTAAATCATTGATACAAAATAGGTTGATCATTTTCTTTTACCAACGATTTAAGTTGACACCAATGTGTTCACTTAATAAGGTAAATAGAGAAATCTTTGAAGAAGTTCAAAGAGTTTAAAGAACCACGATTTAGTCGTGATGGGATTATCAAAGTGAAGACTTTGATATAAGCCAAAGGAAATGTGATATAGTATCACAAATTAATCTCTCTTAGCACGCATTATGGGATAATGTGTGGTTGGATAAAGAAATCAAACGCTATTCGATATGGTTTGGACTTCAATCAAGTTACTTTGAGTTACTTGATCCTTTTGGGGATTTTATCATTTTGTCTAAATTATTTTTCCACTAAATCTAAAACGAATCATATGAGATATGAAATGGTAGGGTACCATATTTGTAAGTTTACATAAGAAAAAAAATGCTCTTTTTTATTACAATAATCACGAGTACAACAGGATTGTGGCTCGTAAAGCTGTCTTTCTAGAATACAAGTTTATTTCTAGAAGACAGAGTGGGAGAAAATATTCAAGAGCCACAAAAGAATTGTGTCAAAAAAATTGTATATCGCAAGAAACTGGTCTTTCTTGGCTACATGACGTTGTTTCTTCGAAACCTAGGAGGTTGAACTCATCACATGTTGAAGATGATGAATTCGTGTTCCTTTTAGAAAGTAAAGAGCTTGCAACTTACAAAGAAATTGTAAGATGATGAATTCGTGTTACTTTTAGAAAGTAAAGAGCTTGCAACTTACAAAGAAATTTTTTGAGTCAAGTTACTTCTGGAAAGTAATAAATATATAACTTACATAAGAGTGTTTAAGTCACAACTCAATACAAGGCTTAGAGCCATGAAAATCCGAAATAAATTCCAAGTGAATTGTTAGATATCAAAGCTTGATTGGTGGCAAAGGGTTTTGCACTAGTTTAAATGCTTAAGTCTATTTGGATCTTCTTAGGGATTGTGTTTCATTATGATGACATACATATAGCGAGTGAATCTAAAACCCACTTTTTCAATTAGAAGGAATGTATTCAATACATGTCTTGAGTTTTGTAGATTCTTGCAATCCTAAGATAATGTGAAACTTAAGAGAGGGTCTTAAGTAGGACATCAATGAGTTGGAATCAATGCTTTGATCATGTTATAAAACTTTTCTCGATAAGTCGAGAAGTTGTGTTTATACATGAAGTTTAGTGGGAGTTACGGAAATTTTAATTAGTCTAATATGTGGATGACATATTGATCATTGGGAATGATTTAAGACTTGGAGAAATATAATACATCTATAATATCTGGATTTATAGAGAAAAATCTATATGATGTTAGCATCATATAAGAAGTCTTATGTTGATAAGATTCATGATTAGTTCAATCGAGTTGAACATAGTTGATTGATTCCATTTGCTTCCGCTGCCGGATCAATTAAACGAGTAATGATGTATAACGCTTCATATACTTTGAGTATGATGAATTGTTTCAAATCGAATTTAAGTAATAGTTACCTAGTAGCCATATAGATTATCCTTAAGTGCTTGTAGAAGCATTAAGGGTGTAAAGTTAAGTGTTTTGATGCAATTCACTAATTTGTGTAAGGGCTTACACTAATGACTGTTGAGATTGTATAAGGTTTCGGACAAAAACCATATTCGAAACACCTAAAGATGGTTAAGGAACCATTGTGGCTATATTTTTTTTAAGAAATGGATTTGCTAGAATCGTTCTTGGCAATAAAGAACAATGAGAGATGCTTACAACGGAAATTGAGTACACTTGCAATCATGAGATATGCAAGAGGATGGATCCCGCACATTGTGAAAACAGTGAGAGCTATTTTGAGGCTAGAGAGCTTATGTCTAGATTGGATCTAGACACGTACTCAGAAAGTTTTGTAATGCAAATGTATACATTATAAAGGAAAACGAGTATGTAGTAAGGTTGAGTATGGTACAAGAAGTTGATAAAACCTACTAACCAAAGCCTTCTCATAGGCTTAACATGATGAGTCATGTCATATGTCATTTCAATTGCATTGAGATGAACAACTACATATAAGATGAAAATGGATTATAAAAATATGAAGTAGTAATCAGGTATTGACTATTTATATGTGATAATCACATTTGTCGTTCGAGTTTTTAAAATCTAAAAACTCCTTTTATACTTTTTTACATCCAAAGGGGTTGTAGAGACAATATTGAACTCCGTTAAAGTGAACCCGGATTAACATGGTATTTGCCCATAGTCACTTGTATGAGGTGACGTCTCTAAGTGACTAGAGTGTGATGCGATTGATGGCAAATTCAAGTGCCATAGAGTCATGTGAGATGACTAGTCGATTACATAGGCAGACTGTTAAGAACACTTTGTCGGGCCTTATGACCGCTTATAGAGTTCTGGAAAATTTATAAAGTCTGGTCGTGGCGAGAGCTACTATAGTATTCTAATGGGTCAATTCTTTGATTAAAGACTGTTCGCCTAAGGTGGCACAGTTTCAGATTAACTTTGATTTATGTTACTGCAACCTTCGTAAATGGGGTCAAATGGGCATATTTTGGGTTATGATGGATGTGGCTAGTCGAAGGGAATAGTGCGATAGGAATTGTCCACCCCTTATCAGGGTTAAAACAATATCTCAGGGCCACTCGAGGAGTAATGAACTGGAAATGCGTGGCCACGCTCGGACGGTATCTATGGTAGATAACTCCGGTCAATCAGTTATTCTCCAGATCGAGGAAACCGCTCTCGATATGATCACTTGCAAGTACGACCTGAAAGACACCTTGCATTGAGTGGGAGATAGCAATAGGACAAGAGAATTGGTGACGCACACTTGTCGAGGACAAGTGGGAGATTGTTGGAATAAGTGTCCTCCGACAATAATGTGATCACAACTGTCGATCATAATGATCACGTGTTTAAATCTCATTTTAAGAATACACGTGTGATGTAATATTTTACAGTCAACTGGTCCACACATATCGGTAATGATTGGCTTACTAGAGTTTGACATTACTGTCGTGCGACGGTGGTGATCAGTTGATCCCCTTAGGTCATACCTATAGGGAAATACTCTTAATTGATTATTTAATTAATCGTATGCCGATACGAGTAAATTAAATTGCTTAAAATTGACGGATGATTTTGTGAATAAAGTTAACGTGTCTTATTGTAATTCGATTAAATTAGATACGGTCTAAGTAATCGAATTGTTTTATTACTTAGATAAAATTATTGTTTACGAAACAATTGAATTTGAATGAATAATTTATTATAAATACAAGACGTTGTAATTTATAATTTGATAAACCGTTTTGGTACAAGTAATTACGAATTACTAGTCGATTTTTGTATATGACATATTTTATGAGTATGTTGATTTTTAATATGTTAAAAATACATTACAATTTCACATGTCAAGTAACATGTCACATATGTCACAATTGACAAATGACAAAATAAAATGGACCTTCCATTTTATGTCGAATGTGCCGAAACATTGGAGAGAGTATTAGTGGATAAATTGTGTTGATTATTTTAATAAAAGAAAACACAATGATTAAACCTAATATAGCCTTGCGTACCTAGCTTTTGAGAAGAGCATTTTTGCATGCTTTGGCTCTGATGTGACCATAATTAGCGCAGATTTAGCCCCCGAATTAGCCTTGTTCCCATGCTTTTTAGTGCATATTTGGGTCATTTATTATCTTTAGTTCTTTGTTTTGCATATTCTTTGAGATTTTGATCCCTTGGTAGGAAAGGAGTAAGAATCTTGCATTTTCATGGCAAAACGAGACTAAATTGATCGAATCCAATGACCAAGCATCAAGGAGAGACAAGATTAGAAGGCCTTTGTACATATTATAGTAGATGAGCAATGTTGAGAAAGGATCCTTGAGTCCCCAAGGAAATCCCCAAGGAATTTATGAAGAAAAGGGAAGAAAAGAAGAAGAAATGTTGCTGAGGAACAATCCGTGCGGATTGTCTATAATCCGGCCGTCCTCCACATGCGCAATCCGTGCGGTTTCATCCCAAGACGCTCGGGTTTGCCACCACCAGAATCCGCTCGGATTCACCTGAAGCCGCCCGTGTTCCACCGCCAGAATCCGCCCGTCCCGACTCCAAAACGCACGGATTCCTGTACAGCACAATTTCGTCTTCTCCAAGCTACAAACAAAGAAGCCCTTCCTTCGAAAAATACCGGCTCCTCCCTGCTCAATCTAAAAAGTGTAATTACTAGTTTAGTCCTTAGTTAACCCTAATGCATCCCCTTAATTTCCACTATAAATACCCCATTAGTCTAATTAGAAGAGCATGTTCTTCTTATCAAACATTAGAGTATTTAATACCAATCAAATCTCTCTTTAGTTTTGTAATCAACAATTAATCAAGTTTTAATACAAGTTTTATTTCCTTAATCTCTCTTTTCTTCATCCTTTATTTTGGGTAATTGAAGATTATTTGGGTTATTATTGGGAGATTGACAACCTCTCAATCAAGCATCAAGTACTTCTTTTATCCTTGCTTTATTATTGGAATCATTAGTAGGTATAATCCTCTTAATCCTTTTTTAATTATTGTTAATTACTTTCATTTATTCATCATGTTTCATTTTGTTGGTATGATTGACAACCTTGCTAGCATGATCAACATGATAATGAGTGAGTAGTGACCTAGCTAGGGTTAATGGGTGATTAGGGGAAACCAACATGGGGAATGATTCATGCTTAAATTAATATGCTTTCATGATTTATTTGCTTGCTTGTTTTGATCTCAACTCATGCACATGTTATGTTTGATGAAATGCGAGCCTATGAATCCTTGCATTTTTTACCCATCACCTATCTTTTCAATGAGACTTGTAAGACATAAACCAACTCGAGTCTCATTAGACCATGCATGTTGTTGAGTAGGGAAAATTAAGTCGACTTGTAGGTGTTTTACAATCTATTCAATTCGGCTCCGGGACCCAAACTTTCCTAGGATTGTAAGATATAACCCCAACTCAATCCATCACAACAATAATTGCTTGCTTATAATTTGAGAACATGTTTGTATGATCAATTCCCATGATTCCCCTATGACCCCATGACACCCTAGTGCTTTTTATCAATTGTTTACAACCCTTTTAATTCATCTTGCTTGTTTATTTCCGTTGCTATTTTAGTTTAGTTACCTTCTACATCAACCCAAACTGTGACACCCCTAAGACACCACTAGTTTCAATAGAAATCTCATCTCAATTCCCGTCCCTTGGGATCCGACCTTTACTTGCCTCTTTACTAATTGTAGAGTTGTTTGTGAAGCTATAAATTGTGTTTTGATTCGGATGTGACCCAACGACCACACACCTATTTAATTGTGAACACGAAACGGACCGATCAAAAATGGCGCCGTTGCCGGGGACGATGTTTACTTGATTTAGATTTTCTTACATTGTTATTAGTTGTGTCTTTCTTTGCCTTGGGGAAGTAAAACTCCTCAAGGTTTGTTCTAATTGTTTTCAAGTTGTTTAATATTTTGCATGTCTAGAAGGTCACAAGGTGATTTGTTACCTTTTGATCGTGAAATTGAAAGAACTTTGACAACCAATAGGAGACTTGCTAGGTGGAATTTGAGAGGTATTAGTGAGGTTGTAGATATTCAACCAACTATTGAGTTCATCAACCCTTTTGCAAGAGAAGGTGAGGAGAACCCATTACAAAATACCCCACAAAATCAACCTACAATGCCTAAGTTTTCGTCACATTCCGTACCCACCGAGGAGAACCTACCCAATGGTACTCCCACACCACAACATCTAACCGGAAATTTTATTGCCAAATCCGCCTTTATCCAATTAGTCGAAAGGAGCCAATTTGGGGGGATGCCTAGTGAAGACCCTCATTATAATATGGAAACCTTTTGTGACTATTGTGATGCGATTTCTCAAACCGGTGTAACTCAAGACCAAATTCGATGGGTCTTATTTCCTTTTTCTCTAATTGGCACCGCGAAACAATGGTTGAAGGGCCATGATAAGGCTACTCTCGGAATTGATTCTTGGAAGAAGTTGGCTCTAGCTTTCTACAAAAAATTCTACCCACCGGAAAAGACTAACATGCTAAGAGCTCAAATTACGGGTTTTAAGCAAAGGGATGAATAATCTTTGTATGAAGCTTGGGAGCGGTTCAAGGGAATTTGTCGCTCATGTCCTCACCATGGACTTAGCGAATGGTTCTTGGTACAACAATTTTGGAACGGTTTATATGAAGATTCAAGGAACATTCTCAACATGGGATCAAATGGAATGTTCACCGAAGTGGATGACAATCAAACATGGAACAAAATTGAGGAAATGGCGGTCCATAACTCACAAAATAGTAGACCTCGCAAGGCTACTAGAGGAGGAAAGCATGAAGTGGACTCCGTTACTCAATTGGGTGCTCAACTTAGTGCTCACATTGACACAATCAATTTGAAGTTTGAAAAAGCTATGGCTAGACTTGAAGAAGTCTCAAAATCACCAAAGCATCATGTTAATGCCATGACGGCATCTTCATCAATCCCAAGTGGGATATGTGAGAATTGTGGAACTTTGGGACATGACCAAAGTGAATGTAGGGGAACAAATGAACAAGTGAATGCTTTCCAAGCATACAAGAGTGGTACCCCTTATTCCAACTATTACAATGAGAACACCAAATTCCATCCAAATCTCTCATACAAATGCCAAAATGTTCAAAACCCTCAAACAACATACACCCCACCTCCCATGAGAAACCAAAATCAAAGACCCTTTTACAATCAAAACCAAGGTTACCAAAATCAAAATCCATACAATCACCAAAATGACCAAGGTTTTGATGTCCAAAAAGCGGTCCTCCAAATGCAAAAGAATCAACAAGATTTTTTTACTCAAATGCAAAAAGATAGTCAAGCAAAGGAAACCACCATCAACAACATCCTAGCTCACACCAAGATGTTGGAAACCCAATTGACTCAACTAGCATCTTCAAGCTCACAAAGACAAAAGGGGCAATTACCACCTCAAAGTAATTCCCCAAGACATGAAACGGTTAGTGCCATTCACTTGAGAAGTGGTACAAGGTATGAAGCACCGAAGAAGCAAGTTGAGGATGAAGTTGTGGAAGCTAGTGATAAAGAAGAAATTGTGCAAAACTCCAAAGACGGAGAATCATCAAAAGAAGAAATTTCAAAGAAAAATGAAGGCAAGGTCAAGGAGAAGGAGCCCATTGTGATTAGACTTCCTTTTCCAAGTCGTCAAGCCAAGCCCAAATTTGATGACCAACTTGGAAAGTTTATGGAAATTGTGAAGAATTTGGAAGTCTCGATTCCTTTCACGGAATTAATCAATCACGTGCCGGCCTATGCGAAATACATGAAAGACATTCTCACAAAGGAGAAGTCGAGCCGGAAACTTGAGACTATTGCCTTCACTAAGGTCAGTAGTGCAATACTTCAAGGGAGTTCACCTCCAAAACTAAAGGATCCGGGAAGCTACTCAATACCGTGTACCATTGGCGACACCACGATCAACAAAGCCTTATGTGATCTAGGGGCTAGTGTGAGTGTTATGCCGTACTCGGTGAATAAAAGGTTGGGGATGGGAGAACTTAAATGCACCAATATCACACTCCAAATGGCCGATAGATCGACAAAGACACCATTAGGGATATGGGAAGATGTTCCCGTACGAATTGGGAAGTTTTTCATCCCGGTGGACTTTGTCATTGTTGATATGGAGGAAGATTCCAACATTCCAATCATTCTAGGAAGACCTTTCCTACACACCGCGGGTGCGGTGATTGATGTGAAACATGGTGATCTCACTCTAGAAGTGGGAGATGAAAGCATAACCTTTAATCTTGACAAGACTATGAGAGCTCCTCGTTTGCATGAACCGTGTTTCATGATTGATCATTATAGCCGGAAGGATGATAGGAAGAAGTCGGAACTCCAATGGAAGAAGAAAATTGAAGATGCTCCATTCAAAGAGCAAGTGAATTGTGACAAGGAGAGCTTGCAAAGCTCATCAAAATCAAGCAAAGAAGAAGAGGATGGCCTCATTGGCCAAGAGAAGAAATTGGGAGAATTGTCTCCATCAAATCAAGAGATTTTCAATGATCAACTTAATGAAGTTTGTGGTCTTTGGGACGACGAATTTGAAGGGATTTTTAATCCCTACATTGGTAATGCCATCGATCAAGACCGACAACAAGGGCCAAGGTCTATTGAAGAGCTTTATAATGACAATGAATAAGCGTTTGATTATTTCTTCAAGGTGTTGAGCAACATCAACAACACCTTGAATATGCCCCCTTGACATCTCATCAAGAATGAGAGTTTGGTGGAGTCCTCCCTAAACCACCGTTTGTAAATATTTCTAACTCCCTAACTCGCATTTCAATTCTTGTATTGCATTTTTGTCATCTTTGGATTTTTATACTTTGATCAAGATAATTGTCATGTTTGAGAGAAGTGAGGGAGGGACTAATGATCTCAATTGATGTGTAGTGCTTTAGCTTAGTGTGAGGATGACAATTGCCTAGGCTATCCATGCCTTAGTAGTGCCCCCACAATGAAGAACACGAGATATGAAGAAGAATGGAAGAATGACAAGGAATATGCATTGTACAAGGATGGAACTGAATCCGGGTACAAAGGGGTCGAATCCGAGCGGATTCAGGAGAATCCGCCCGTTTTCATGCAATCCGGCCGTGTTGGGTAGAAGACGCACGTCCTGAAATGAGCTGAAATTTTGAAATTTTTGACTGTCAAGGAATCTGGGCGTCCTACATTCAAATCCGCCCGTCTTTGAAAAGCCGCCCGTCCTGAAAGGAAGACGCCCGTCTTCTTGGCTGAGAAAAACAAGAAAAATTCCTGGACTGAAATCCGGCCGTCTTCTGTATAATCCGCCCGTCTCGTGTCTTCGAATCCGAGCGTCTTCCCTTAAAGACGCCCGTCTTTAGGCGAGTTTTTCCCAACCCAGAAAAGTCAGAATCCGCCTGTCTTGAGCAGAAACCGCACGGATTGCCCCTGCAGTTCGAATTTTTTCGGGCTTTATAAAACCCCTCCCACCTTCATTTCTTCATTCCTTCATTCATAACACTACTCAAAAACATCAAAACCCTCATCCTCTCCATCACAAAAACAAAATTCCTCAACTACATTTACCAAAATCAAATCAAAACATCCTTTTAACAACAAATCAATCACTCCTTTTTCAATAAAAATCAAAACCAAGCACAAAATCTTCAACCTTTGAGTCGATTTTCGAATTCATAAAGGCAAAGCCTTTCACCTTTAAATCGATTTGGGTACACTACAAATTGAAGATTTTTCATTCTTTTCTTGGTTAATTCATCATTGGCAAGGACTAAGGGAGCAACAAAGGCAACAAAGGCAAAGGTACCAAAGGCAAAGACACTTTCATCAAGGCAAAAGGCTCTTCAAGCAAAGAAAGCATTGGCTATGGTGGTAGCAAACCCAAACTTGGAAGTGCAACAACAACAACAACCTTCTATGGGAGCAACAACATCTATTACTCCGGAAATTGATCAACTTTTGCACTATCCGGAGGTAACTTTTATTTCCAAAACCCATAGAGACACTTTTGCCAAGTTTGCTAGAAAATCATTTTAATCCACCAAGTTTATTTGTGAAGATACCTTAGATAAGTTGGGTGTCCTTAAGCAAACTAGAGCCTTTTTTAAAGCCATGGGGTTGGAGAAATTGTTTGAATCAAAAGAATTGACATACCCCTCCCTTACCTTGGAATTTTTGAGTTCTTTGAAAGTCAACAAAGTTGAGACTAGGGAGAACCTCGAGTTTCGTCTAGCTAATGTTAGTAGATGCATTTCCTTTAGGGAATTGGGTGAAGCTTTGGGTCTTAGTGATGAACCGAGTTATTTTAAGAATGTTGGAAAGTATGACACCGACCCTCTTTGGGAGGCAATTTCCGGAAGGAAATTTGGGGATTTTCATGCGAGTCGTGCTCTTTTAGTCCACCATCCGGGCATAAGAGTATGGCACAAGGTCATAGGAAACACCATCATTGCAAGGAAAGATACCAACCATTTCACCAAACTTGACTTTGTTCTTCTTGAGTCGGCTTTGAACATTGGAAGAGTACACACCAAGCCTTTCAACTCTCTAAGGCTTTTGGTAGATAGATGGCTCAACATTGATTGTGGGAAGAAAGGCACTATCGTTATTGTGAATGGCGGCCTAGTCACTATCCTAGCTAAATACTTTGATCCTAACTTCAATAAAGATAACAAGTATGAAGCAAAAGAAGGTGGTCATCTTGTTGATATGCATACTATGATACACAAGTACAAGTGGGTTTCCCATAACCCTCTTGACAACAAGTATGGATGGCTCACTAGTGAGGCTAGATCATTTACTTTGCCTTCAAAGATTTGTCGTCTAAGCGTCCACCGGACCAATTATCTACTTCCCCTTTCAAAAGAGGCCGAATATATTATCCGACAACAAAAGGGTGAACTTGAAATACCCTCCTCTTCCATTGTCACACCACCCTACCCTTTCGAGTACCAAGAGTTCAAGCCGGAAGGTGTTGAAGCAAGAAATGATTATTTGACTCTTCTCATGCAAGAAATGCACAAGCAAGCCTTTGAGGATCAAAAAAATGCTTACTTGGCTCAATATCCACCCCTCCTACACTTAGCTAAGCAAGGACTACTTGACCCATCATGTCCTTTGCCTAGTTGGGCGGATAGAGAAGTCCTATTTCCGAGTGCATCTAGGGTCGTTCCGGGTGACAATGAGGTTGTCGGTAATGAAGAAGTTGATGATAACATTGATGAGGAAGCAAGTGAAGAAGGAGAAGAGGATAATGAAGAAGATGATGAGCAAGGTGAAGAAGAAAGTGAAGAAGCAAATGAAGAGGGAAGTGGCAATGAGACCACTTCTAATGAGGAAGATGATGATAGTGATGATATGATGGAAGATTAGCAAGCTTTGGAGGCTCCTACCCTCTCAAGGTTTGTCTATTTCTCTCTTTGTATTTAATTATTTTCTTGATCATTGTTGAAGTAGTCCTAGCATCATAGAGGACTCACACCTCGGTACCATTGAGGTGTTCTCATTTTATTGTTCCCACTTTCAAAATCCAAAATGACAAATTAGTTTCATGCATTGCATAGTGTGTGCATGAACTATACCCATCCTTAGGACATTAACAATAGTGTCTCACTCGGTTTGGGGAAGTTAATGCATACACAACGGGAGGTAATCTAAATTATCCTCTCCGTCATAAACAAAAACCATGCATCATGTAGTGTAGACTAGTGTAGATTGCATTTAGTGTAGAAATCATGCATCATCTTTGCATAATTTCCCATCATTTTGGCCATTGAGGACAATGCCCATATTAGTGTGGGGATGGGGAATTCTAACTTAACTCTTATTCAAAAATGCTAAAAAATTAAAAAATTTCGAAAATCCATAAAATTTGAAAATTGAAAAAGCCAAAAACATGTTTATTTCCTTTTGTAGTGTAGTCTTGTATATATTATTGTATATATTGTGTTTGTTCTATCCTTGTTCACATTGATTGACTACGCCACGTCCAAGACATGAGGATCATGAAGACCGCATGGTATGATCTTTCCAATCTCCTTTTTCCTCTTTATGTTAATGACTATGTGGCTTCATTTTGATTAATGCGGTATAACAATGTGAATTTAGGACTTGCATTTAGTTTATATGTCATATTAGTTGGTGGAATCACTTGCATTAGGATGTTTATAATAGTTGCATCATAGCATGTAGTTGCATTTAGATAAAAAGTTTTAAAAAATGCCTAATTAAGAACTTTGACAAGAGCAACTAAGCCATTACAAATACTTTTTCAACTTAAGTCTTTGCCTACTAGAATGGTTGTAAAACACCCTAGATTGTGTCATACTAGTGTCTTTTGACCCATGACCCAAAGCCTAGTCAAGGGTTTGCATGTGAGTCACCTATCCAACCCCGTGATGCGATGTGGACTTGGTTAACTTGTCGAGGTGACCTTGATTGACCTTGTGGTAAGGCAACCCAAAAATACTTTCTATCAATAAGTTTGAAGTGCTCATTTCAAAGAATTTTGTCATGTGGAAGTAATTTAATGCCAAGGAAACCTCAAATGTTATGCATTGTTGAATGTTGAGAAATTAAATTGATTTGATGGAGGCGTACCACTTCGATGTGCTTTGGAGCAGGATCCATTGAATTGGGCCCCCACACGGTTGTGAATTCGGCCGCCCAGAGACAGAGTGACTATCACCCCGAAAAGCTATTGTCTAGAGGTTAACCGGTTGCCTAATAAGCGATTGGCGAAAGCAAAGGACACTAGCCCGGAAGGGACAAACCCCATCTTAAATTTTTGAAATGTGAAAGTTGAATGAGGTCAATTTTTGAATACTAGTCATATCCACCCGTTGTGTATAAAGATTTGAGCATTTCATTCCCAAAAAGCCTTTTTGTCAAGCCACTTTGTCGAGCTTGGGACGATCCATGACCTTTACTTTTGTAGAGAATTCGAGACTTGTCATGTCATATGCTACTAGCATCATAGGGATCATCATTCCACCACCATCCGATCGCTCTTGACGAAAGCATTTGGAAATTGAGGACGAAAGTAGTCTAGTTTAACACCATTTGGAGGTGATTTAGTGCCATCCTCTTAGCCTTAGTAATTTGTTGAACTAGTATTTGTGAAGGATTACATGCTCTTAAATTTGTTCCTCTTTAGTGCCTCCGCCACTTGATGAGGAAGTGGCTATTCCTTTTGTGGATGCATCCATTATGTGATTTTGTGTGCTTGATGTTTGGATGTGTCGCCATTTTGGCAAGACCCACCTTGCCTTGCAAGAACGCATCCTACCTCATGGTTGTCTTGTTGTGAGTTGAAGGGGCGGAGTGAGACCCGCTAATTGTCTCATATCGGCTATGTTATTAGGTTAGTTTAAATAATGGTCCTAGTCTTTGTCACCTCTTTACTCGGGATGAGCAAAGGTTCGGTTTGGGGATATTTGATGTGACCATAATTAGCGCATATTTAGCTCCCGAATTAGCCTTGTTCCCATGCTTTTTAGTGCATATTTGGATCATTTATTATCTTTAGTTCTTTGTTTTGCATATTCTTTGAGATTTTGATCCCTTGGTAGGAAAGGAGTGCAAATCTTGCATTTTCATGGCAAAACGAGACTAAATTGATCGAATCCAATGACCAAGCATCAAGGAGAGACAAGATTAGAAGGCCTTTGTACATATTAAAGTATATGAGCAATGTTGAGAAAGGATCCTTGAGTCCCCAAGGAAATCCCCAAGAAATTTATGAAGAAAAGGGAAGAAAAGAAGAAGAAATGTTGCTGAGGAACAATCCGTGCGGATTGTCTACAATCCGGCCATCCTCCACATGCGCAATCCGTGCGGTTTCATCCCAAGACGCTCAGGTTTGCCACCACCAAAATCCGCCTGGATTCACCTGAAGCCGCCCGTGTTCCAACGCCAGAATCCGCCCGTCCCGACTCCAAAACGCACGGATTCCTGTACAGCACAATTTCGTCTTCTCCAAGCTACAAAGAAAGAAGCCCTTCCTTCGAAAATACCGGCTCCTCCCTGCTCAATCTAAAAAGTGTAATTACTAGTTTAGCCCTTAGTTAACCCTAATGCATCCCCCTAATTTCCACTATAAATACCCCATTAGTCTAATTAGAAGAGCATGTTCTTCTTATCAAACATTAGAGTAGTTAATACCAATCAAATCTCTCTTTAGTTTTGTAATCAAAAATTAATCAAGTTTTAATACAAGTTTTATTTCCTTAATCTCTCTTTTGTTCATCCTTTATTTTGGGTAATTGAAGATTATTTGGATTATTATTGGGAGATTGACAACCTCTCAATCAAGCATCAAGTACTTCTTTTATCTTTGCTTTATTATTGGAATCATTAGTAGGTATAATCCTCTTAAACCCTTTTTAATTATTGTTAATTACTTTCATTTATTCATCATGTTTCATTTTGTTGGTATGATTGACCACCTTGCTAGCATGATCAACATGATAATGAGTGAGTAGTGACCTAGCTAGGGTTAATGGGTGATTAGGGGAAACCAACATGGGGAATGATTCATGCTTAAATTAATATGCTTTCATGATTTATTTGCTTGCTTGTTTTGATCTCAACTCATACACATGTTATGTTTGATGAAATGCGAGCCTATGAATCCTTGCATTTGTTACCCATTACCTATCTTTTCAATGAGACTTGTAAGACATAAACCAACTCGAGTCTCATTAGACCATGCATGTTTTTGAGTAGGGAAGATTAAGTCGACTTGTAGGTGTTGTACAATCTATTCGATTCGGCTCCGGGACCCAAACTTTCCTAGGATTGTAAGATATAACCCAACTCAATCCATCACAACAATAATTGCTGGCTTATAATTTGAGAACATGTTTGTATGATCAATTCCCATGATTCCCCTATGACCCCATGACACCCTAGTGCTTTTTACCAATTGTTTACAACCCTTTTAATTCATCTTGCTTGTTTATTTCCTTTGCTATTTTAGTTTAGTGACCTTCTACATCAACCCAAATTGTGACACCCCTAAGACACCACTAGTTTCAATAGAAATCTCATCTCAATTCCCGTCCCTTGGGATCCAACCTTTACTTGCCTCTTTACTAATTGTAGAGTTGTTTGTGAAGCTATAAATTGTGTTTTGATTCGGACGTGACCCAACGACCACACCTATTTAATTGTGAACACGAAACGGACCGATCAGGCTCCCTAATTGCCCATCCCCCAACCGGTTTTTCCACTATGAGGAACCAAATGGATTCCTCAAATTTTTATTCACTACCTTACTTAATGTTTTCTAGTGTAAGAAAACAATAACATTCTCTACAATTTGTGAAAACTTAGAGAAAGAAACCTCACAATATTACTTCCCTTGTCCGAAATTTTCAAGGGCAAATAAATCAATTTTTGTGTCATTTTTAAGTAAGACTAATATTATTACTAGTTCATAATAATATTGGTTATTAAGAGTATTCCTTGGGTATATGCTTTTGGGAGAGGTTCTAATTTGAACCTTGTTCATCCATTGTTGGAAATCTCAAGAACTAACAAGAAGGAGATCTTGTTGGTGCCCAAATGACCGAAAATAAGATGGCGAGAAATCGATTTTTCCATCTCTTTTTATTAAGTTTGCATACATAAGATCTTATATTTATTTTATGACTAAATAAATTAATTCATATATGAATATGTATACTTATGAGTTTAATGAATTCAAACAGATGAAACTTTCGATGAATTTTTGGCATTAATGAAGCTTGCCCAAAATAAATATGATAAAAAGTTAATTTCGATTCGGACGGATCACGGCACGGAATTTGATAATCAACTGTTTATAGAATTTTGTAGGGAAAATGGTGTGGGGCATAACGTCTCCGCACCACGTACCCCACAACAAAATGGTGTTGTGGAACGTATGAATCGAATCCTAGAGGATATGGCCCGTACTATGTTGTTGTGTAGTGGCCTCCTTAGAAGTTTTTGGGCAGAAGCTGTTAGTACCGCATTCTATGTGCATAATAGAGCTATGATCCGACCTATTTTGAAAAAGACTCCCTATGAACTCTTAAGAGGGAGAAAACCCAATATATCACATTTCCGTTGCTTCAGAAGCAAATGGTTTGTTCACAATAATGGAAAAGACAATTTAGGAAAATTTGACCCCCGAAGTGACAAAGCTGTTTTTCTGGGATATTCGGATCATAATAAAGCTTACAAAGTGTTCAATAAAAGAACCTTGCGCATAGAAAAAAGTGTCATGTTCGCTTTGACGAAGATAATGTGTTTGATAAAGTTGAACAGGAAGAAGAGGATCCAGATGAGCCCGATTTCTTCTTAGCAAGAAATGAGCCCTTAAATGAAGATGAAGATATTCAAGGTATCAATGGTGAACTAGATAATTCTGCAAACGATCCTAAGAGAAGTGATGAGTCCGTAGTTAGTGATACTATTGACCCTTCCTTAGATAAAGAAAAAGATCTTGAAGTTATACCTAATGATGTTGTAACTTCCGATCCAAATCATGATATTTCTAATGAAGTTAGTGATACTTCTGAAGAAAATCCCGAGTCTAACTTAGGGGGAACAAGTCATGATTCTTCATCTGCAGATGATGCTAGTCCACCAAATGATAATGAGCCTATAGTTCTCAAAAAGTGGAAACATCAAAGCTCCCATCCTTTGGACAAAATCCTAGGGGATCTAGAACAAGGCATTAAAACTAGAAGGTCCTTGAATAATTTCTGTTCGTTCTTCTCTTTTCTGTCAACCATTGAACCTACCAATATCAAAGAAACTCTTGTTGAACCTGATTGGATAACTGCTATGCAAGATGAGCTTTAACAATTCGAACGCAATAAGGTATGGCACTTAGTGCCACGACCTAGTGATCGAACTGTTATTGGTACAAGATGGGTGTTCAGAAATAAACTGGACGATGCAGGACTTATTATAAGAAACAAGGCACGACTAGTTGTCCAAGGCTACAATCAACAAGAAGGGATCGATTATGACGAGACCTTTGCACCCGTAGTAAGACTTGAGGCTATTCGTCTCATTATTGCCTTTGCTGCTCATAAAGGAATGAAATTATTCCAAATGGACGTTAAGACTGCATTTCTTAATGGCTATTTGGAAGAAGAAGTTTATGTAGAACAACCTCCTGGATTTTTAGATAGCAAGTTTCAAAACCACGTTTATAAATTAGACAAAGCTTTATATGGTTTGAAACAAGCTCAAAGGGCATGGTATGACAGATTATCCAACTTTTTATTACAAAATAATTTTAAAAGAGGATCTATCGATAAAACCTTGTTCCTAAAATCCGAGGGTTCTAATTTACTTGTTGTGCAAATTTATGTAGACGATATAATATTCAGTTCTACTAATGAAAAATTGTGCAAGTATTTTTCAGATCTAATGACTTCTGAGTTTGAAATGAGCATGATGGGAGAATTGAAGTACTTTCTAGGTTTACAAATTCAACAAACAAAGGATGGTATAAAGATTCACCAACAGAAATATATCAAGGAACTAATTCGAAAATTCGGTATGGAAAATGCAAAATCTTACGATACACCTATGGTAACTGGTAAGAAGATAACTATAGATGAACATGGTAAGTGTGTCGATGAGACTACATATCGAGGTATGATTGGTTCACTTTTTTATTTAACTGCAAGTCGTCCTGATATAATGTATAGTGTATGTGTTTGTGCGCGATATCAATCGTGTCCTAAAGAGTCACATATGATTGCAGTTAAACGTATCTTGAGATATTTAATTGGTACATCAAATTTGTACTTATCGTATCCACTTGAGTGTAATTTCGATCTAGTAGGGTATTCAGATGCAGATTATGCAGGATGCTCTTTAGATAGGAAAAGCACTTCTGGGGTATGCAACGTTTGTTGGACCTTGTATCATCACATGGGGATCAAAGAAACAAAATTCGCCACAATGTCTCATTTGAAGCCGATTATGTATCTCATTGGATCGTATGTTCTCAATTACTTTGGTTAAAGCAACAACTATGTGATTATGGTATTAATATAGGTCGTATGCCTATTATGTGTGACAATACGAGTGCTATAGTAATTTCTAAGAACCCTGCTCAGCACTCGAGGACCAAACATATAGATATTCGACATCATTTTCTACGAGATCATGTAGAAAAGGGCAACATTTCACTTGAATTTTGTAGTACCGAAAGGCAATGGGCTGATATCTTGACTAAGCCGTTAGCTAGAAAACGCTTTGAGTTATTGAGACTAGAGATTGGTTTAATTAGCGATAATTAAATCCGTCATAATTATGTCTGGGAACCTAAATGACTGGCTAGGAAGATGAGATTGTACGATTGTGTCCGTATATTTTGTTGCAAGTTTAATTATGTTAAATAATGTTTATTTTACGTGTTATATCTTGCTTATGTGTGTGGTAATATTTAATATTCTGTATAATCACATATTCTTACAAAAATTCGACAAAATCTACAATAAAATGCCTAAATATAATAAACATATTTCTATCTTATTATATTCCTACACAAATCCTACCTAAACACCAATAAAAAAGAGTCTTTATTATATCTCACATCAAATAGGATTCTTTTCTTATTCTTATCATATAAGAAAAAGGAGATAATGCCAAAAATAAAAAAAAAAAAGTCTGCCGAGAAAAAAAAAAAGGAAAGTGCGAAAAAAGGGAACGTGCGAGAAAAAAAAGGAAAAGCACGAAAAAAAAGGAAGCACGAAAAAAAAAGGAAGGCACCGAAAAAAATAATAAGGAAATTGGTATTATTTTCTTTCCTTAAGAATTTTATGGTTACCAAAACACAAACTCCTTAATACTATTTAAACCCTTTTAACCTCTCCATAATTCTCATCAATTTAATCATCTTCTTCCCTAATACTTTTTCAAAACCTTCAAGATTAATAATGTCAAATCATCCTACAACCCGTTTTCAATCTAAGAAACCCGTTGTTGTTGGAAAGAAGGTAACCCGATCACCCCCGAGAACCTCCCGCTCCGTCACGCCACCCGAGACCGAACCAAGGTCACCCCAGTCCGCCGCCGACCTACTCGACACCCACAATAAGCGAAGAAAATTGGTTAAGGGTAAGGGAAAATTGGTTTCGGAAACTGAGGTAAGCTCGAAAACTGAGAACTATATACTTCAAGATGGTTCTTCACGTGTTCTTTACGCACAACATATGGATGATTACACTAACAATGGACTGAATAATCTTCGATTAACTCAAGTAGAACGAAGGAATATCAATCAAGTTTCTCAATACCGCATTCACGCAGGACGAGTATATTCGGTTGATTGGTTAAAGCAATATAAAGCACTTGGGTTCTTCAGGAATTTTCTCAAAGATCAAGGTTGGGAAAATATTGTTGTTGTAAGTGGTCCAGTCTTTCCTATTGAGGTATATCAATTTTATGCTACTGTTCAATTTAAGGAAGGAAATTTACTTGCTGTGGTTAATGAGACATCTATACGTGTCTCACCTGGTGATTTCTGCAACTTGGCTCGAGTTCCTAGAGGAGGAATCGAAATTAATCCAAGCGTAGAATGGGGTAGTATGTCGCCTGATGAGAGGTTAGTAGTGAAACGATATTTCAAACAAGATGCGACTTCGTCTGAAACTATTTTAACAACCAAGTTGTCGCCATCTTTGAGGTTCTTTTTGAACTTTCTTTAGACTACTATTGTTCCTCGCAAAGAAGGTAGAGATAAATTTGGGGTTCACAAGATGATTATTATGAAGGCTTGGCTTGAAGGAGAAAAGGTTAGTCTACCTATGCTTGTGTTTCATAAAATTATACAAGCTAGTGTAACGGCTAAATTGGACGATTTAGCTTCTACTTTAAGTTTGCCTTATGGAAATTGGATCTCTCGAATCTTAGAGAATAAAGGAGTTATTGGGACGCATAGTTATGGAGTTATAATAAGTGATGAGATGAACGATCTTTATTTATCTTATATGAAGCTCGTTATTAATGGCCCGGAATTGTGTTTTGAAACGAAAAGAGAAAAAGGAGAAAAAGGAGGGAAAAGGAATGTGAGTTTTGAGATGTTGGATTCTAAAATTGAATCTAATTTTACTTCTATTCTTGGAAGGATTAATGAGCAAGACAAGAAATTATGTGAGTTTTTTTATCTCATTACAAAGGAAAGGAGAGTTGATACTAGTGGACCGAGTAGTATTAGCCCGGCACGAGTATACACCATGATTTCACGGTTGGACACGCAAGTCGACCATGCTCTTAAGGCCGCCGTGCGAACACACTCCGAATCTACTCATATGAGGGAAGGTATGGATAGTTTGATTAAGTTTGGTGATGAGCTTTTGCAATCGCGAAAGGAAATGAGGCCTGAGATGCATACGATATATGAAGCAGTTAAAGCTATGACCTTGAGGATTGTTAATTTCGATGCTCGATTAGCTGCTCAAGCTGCGCTCCTAGACCATTGTCACGCAAGACTCGGGGATTTGGAGTTCCGGACCCGTCCGAGGTCACGACCACCGAGCCCCCACTACCCGTGACCATCTCGCCCTACCCATCTAAATTTCAAACCTAGCCTTATCTTTTTAATTCCTTTGCTCACAATAAAAGTCCATTCATATGGATATTAGCTTTTTCAATTCCGCATTTTATTCCTTGTGTGATTGCAGGTTTATAATATTATTATGCTAATTAAGAACTAGATTGCGTTTAATATAACAATAGGTCTTGGTATAGACGGGTGGGGCGAATAGACGGGTAAAGACCTCTAATAAAATGGGTAGGGGGGACAAGGTGGGGCACCCCTATGTGCTTTCCACTTTATGGCAAATGGATATTTTGTGAGGGGAAATGGTATCCGTCTATACGTATAGACGGATAGTGTCCGTCTATAATGAGAATTTGTGTTAATATAATATGTTTTTCATGATTAACTCTTGTCTCATAATATATTATTCTAGTTGTTTTATGTTTGTTCTCATCTTTTCAATGATGCCAAGAGGGGGAATTATTTTTATGATTTGCGACTGTCTCAAGTTAATTCTCTCAAGGCGTTCTATAGTTATAACTTTGAAAAGATTATTAGGTTCTGCGCTCAACTGTTCTATAATTTGAGAAGTATTATGTTGAGGGGGAACTAGACTTAGACACAAATCATAGGAGACTTGTCATCATCAAAAAAGGGGAATTTGTTGGACCTTTAGTCCTAATTAGTTGTTATGATAATGACAGTAATGATTTGTATGTGGACTTAATATTAAAAACATATGCGTGTAATTGTGTACTCAAGTCTTAATTTAGAAAGGAACAATTACAATGACGCAAGCTTGAAGTTTGGACCAAGGAGGTACAACTTCAAAGACATTTGATCGTAATGTTCAAGATCAAGATCAAATAACAACCACGAGACTCAAGATGAGAGACTTGTGAAGAGACGATTCGTTTCTTCAAGATCTACCAAGATTAGATAGTATAGGTCGTCATCCGGTAATGGTTTTACTTTGTTTGATTTAAAGGTTAGTGAAGTTATGACCTTATAGCCATAACTTCACTGCTAGACAAAAATGATGCGTTAATTTTTGGAAAATATATTTTTAGTGTTTTATAAAAATAAGAGAGTATTTATATAATTGGAATTATTTAATTAGAATTTAAGTTGGATGTACTATTGGTTTGTAACACGATATTTATGTCGTCATGCAACCTAGGGTTTCAACTAAAATTCTATCTCGATTTGTTGTGGGCTATGGAGGCCAATATTGGACCGGCCGAAACCTTAGAGGCCGAAACCTCCTACTTGTTCGTCAAGTTATTTAAGGTTTCACACCTTCCAGAATATTCTAAACTCTAATTTCTAACAACTATAAATACCTCTCTTCATTCAACAATTATTGGTGACACACATCTACAACTTTCAAGAGAAAAATATTTAAGCAAAAATTCTTTGAACTTTAATTCTTATTTTACAAATTGCTTATACAAAAGTTGCGCATCATATTTGTCAATCACTCAAAGAGAAATCATTATAGGATACTAAGTACACAAAGATATTATACTCACTCGCATAACGTGAGATTAGTATTTATCGTTGTACTTTTCTTATTAACGTAAGAGCAATCTAGAGTATTTAGCGATACTCAATATGAGTTATAATCATATAGTTGATTATACGAGTGGATTGATAATTTTTGTAATCCGTAGAAAGGTACTAAAAATTATTAATCGAGAATAGTGGACGTAGGTTTCGACTTGTGAAACTGAACCACTTCAAAAATCCTGTGTGTCTCTCTTTCTCTCTTTCTTTATTTTTGTTGTTTCGATTTTGCGCTTATTAGTAAATTGATTATTTGATTTTAATCAATAAAATCAAATAATTAATTTTACATCATATATTTCGAAAAAGTGGGCATCATTTTTAATACTCAATTCACCCCCTCCTTTCGTATTCGATCAATAGACTCCTCAAGAATGTTCGTAAATAATTGATGACAATGATGGCAATTGAACAATATTGATAAGAAAAAAACACATAGAATTTCATACTGGAAGGGAGAAGAGAACTCTGTCTTGAAATAATTTTTTAAGCCATCTACCTAGCTAATACAATGGCTTTTTTTAAACAATTGCAGCATATTATCATTTATATTGCCATTTGTACATGTCATAGCTCCTCGTTAAGGATGATAGAACACAGTTTACAAAGAGATTTCACGTGAATAAAGATATTTGAAAATTGAAGATATAGAAGCGAGGATAAAAGGAAATACTCCTTCCGTCATAGTCAATAGTTTACATTTGCTTGATTTCTTTCTCAAAAAATAAGGCAAGTGTAAACTATTCACGGGAATAGAAGGAGTACTATGTAAATGATTTCATCCGCGAAATAGATATAGAGTGTGACAATAATGTCAAGAGATGAAAAAAATTGAACTTAAAAATTCAAATAAAGAGATAAACAACAAACATACGGTATCGAATTTTTTATAGCACATAAGAATTAACTGAAATTTCGTGAGAAACTTACCGTGTAATTGGGATTATTGACGAAATTCCGCGCATCTCATAGTTCATCTTTGCCAACCGCTTCCTCTAATGCTCATGTAAACAAATGTAAATATATATTGAAAACAACAACAATAATTGAAAAAAAAATCAAAAAATCAAAAATATCGACTGTATGAGAACACGTCTACCAACAAATTTTTTAGTTCATCATTAAAGAAACTGTCTAAATTAGAAAGAAACTTTCTCCAATAGATCATAATAAGCATTTTTCCCCTAATTTAAAATTAGACGACATGTTGAGGATAACTGAATTGAATAAATAGCAATAGATTCAGGGTTAAATCTCATAATGTTCCATTGTAGAGCAATGTCTTTTTTTTTTGTTGAAGAAGTAGAAGGCATGCAAAATCAAAATAAATGATTGAGGTGTGATAAGAGGAAGAAAGGGTACACAGATATTGCGACCAGTTAATCAATCAATATATATATATAAAAGAGGCTTTTTTCAGGCACTCTGAGCGACTCCAAGTTTTCTAAAACTCTAATTAAATTAATAAATTTCAAAAACAGAAATATATACATATTTAATTTAGAAGATAATTATATGTATATATTTAGATAATTAAAAATCCTCAATTGGAATCCTGAATATTTATTAGATAAAGTTGAGGATACCGATCAAACTTTATTCTCTTTGAGGGCAACTAGGACACCATATGATGAGTGTATATAAAACATATTTGATCTTCCAAATAATAGTTGCTCATTAGTTATTTTCTTCATGATAATTTATTTTCTCTTTGCTTAGCTAATTGTTAGACCTAACTTTGCCATATACCGTAGTATGTATTCGTTTTTTTTTCTAATAATGAGCATTCATCATGTTGACAGGTATAATTATGGAATCATATTAAGAAGCTATTCAGGATACTCAACTCAATAGTGGAGAATAATTGTGTTCTTCCTTTGTTCATATAATTATATTCTTATTTCCGCATTGATTTGTGTATTAAGTAATTCGAATAAATATTTGTTTGTTTTATTTGTGCTTACTTCTTAATTTTTGGGTTGCTGTTGCAAAATTAACATATATTCAGTTTTGCTTTTAATTCTTTGCATACCTAATATAGTTTTTGGCTTTTTTTCTTTCAGGTGCTACATTCAATATGTATCTTCTTATAAGGTTTGAGATATTTTATATAGAGAGTATGTGCCTATGTGATTAGAAGTGGTTATTTCGGTCCGGAAATACAGCACAACAAGAAATTAGCGTAGTTATGACCATTATTAGTTGAGTGATTTACAAGAAGTATATTCTTAAAGAAATAAAAAAAAGTAAAAGAAATAACTATTGGTACTTAATCATTGCTGTAATAGCAATATTATTAATGATAAAAACACAAGTTGTTGCATCCTTTTAGCATATTTCTTGATCTTTTTCTAGGATTTCTCTAACAAAAAAGATAATAATACTCAGAAGGGATCATTTTTTTTAAACACTAATGAAGGGATCATAATACACGATAACATCTACAACTCAGATAATCAATCCATTACATGATGAGCTCATGACGATTTTTTTGGAATAGAAGGAGCTGCTAATAGATCGAGTAATAAGTTACACTGATTCTTTATATTAAAGATGATAAATCTAATATATGGGGTACTTAACTAACTCAGTAGGTCTCATGAGAGACCGTCCCCCACTAATTTAGTGGGAGACATAATAGGGAAAAAAGAAATCCAATGGGTCCCTCACCCTATCATGTGAGAGGTCTCTCAATAACGCTATTGAGAGACCGTCTCTCCGGAGTTTTTGTGTAACTATATATATGTTCAGATTTATATTTTTTAGCAGTGGTATATATGTGGTATGTATCGTATGAGTTGCATGGGCATGTTAGCATATTTGCATGTTAGCCCATCCAAGTGTAGAACTTTGTATCGAGTCCTATGTCCATGCTATACGTTAATGTATTACAATATACGGCCGTTCTTCAACTAAATGGTAATTTTTTTCCTTTAACAATTATTTAATTATATGATATACATACTACAATCAATATATATATATATATATATAAAAGAGGTTTTTTTAGGCAATTATAGAGACTTCAAGTTTTTTGAAACACTCTAATTAAAATAATAATATTAGTCGTAGAAAAAAAGTGAATTTGTAAATATTAATCTTAATCTAAAAAGATAAGTACCATATTAATAAATATCAAAAATAAATCTTAATCTTAAAAGATAGACTTTATAATAAATTTTAGTAAAATACAAATACCAGTCAATATAAATATGAAATCTTCATACGTTCTTATAATCAAATATATTCACAAATTTATATTGGTCGATTTTTTCTTTTTAACAAATTTATCAGACGTAGTATATGGGCTTCTAAAACCACTTGATTATGATGCTTTTGTTGTATTTTGATTTTTGAGTCCATTATATTGGTTGAAATAGCGCAAGTCTTTCAGCCAACAATTCCATCTCTTAGTTATTTGAGAATCAATTTAGAAGAGGAAGCAAGACTATGGAAGCGGCGGTGTGTGCCAGATGATTGTATAAGACCTAACTAATTGCATTTTTTTACACGGGTGAAGTTTGACATATAGGAATCCTTATCATATTATAATTCACATATTCTCATTTATAACGGGTATATCCGTCACAAACTTGCGACGGGTCAAGTACTACTCATGTGTTTAGTTAAGACAAAACATTGTCACAATTGAGCCTTGCTGATTATAATAATTAGGGCACATACTGACAAACACGATCATACATATCTAAGATGACAATAAAGATTTCATAATATGCCAATGCAGACCGTATAATACGGAGCAGTATATAACACAATCGTACAAAATACTAATTGAAATTAGAGAGACTAACTTAAATTAATTCACAACGTCGACTACACTTATTTTCAAAGTCATTAGTTACTTTAAGATAACAAATTTACCGTTCTCACATTCAAGAACTTACATATTCTACCACTTCAGTTAAAAATAAAACATTATTTAGAAACCGTGCAACGCACGGGCGCAAAATCTAGTAGATCCTACAACCAGTTGTACCCAGTTGTATGCTCTAGATCCCGAGCTATATAATAAAGTTTTCGAGTTTTGTTTTAAAGAAGTCGAGCTATACCATAAAATTTCTGAACTCACTTAAACATAAAAAAAGTTAACTTTAAGAAAGCTCAAAAAAGTTACACATATGCTCGATAAGATATAACTTGGTTGTATGATGCTATTGTACCACTGGAGGTATAATGTTATTTGTGCAGATATTGCGGTAAAACATGAAAGAGAAGGTTGAAATTTCTTGGTATAGGCGGCTGTTAAGCGTTATTATCATTATCACTAGTTTAGATCCCGCGCAATGAATGCGCGGTATTTATAGACTTATTAATATAGACCCGTGTAATATATGCATGGTATTTATAGAGTTTTACTTTCTAGTATATTATTTATTGAATTTAAATTGACAATTCACTTATTTTTCATGTTTCTCCTTAATTTAATTTGATTGGAGAAATAAATAAAAATTTAAATTGTAAGAAGTAGTAAAATGAATATTTTTTTTTTGTTTTTTTACCGAGAAATTAATGATGTTAATTTACAAATATTTACTAATAACATACTTTTCAGCTGCAAATTTTTATCATAAAACATCAATGAATTTTTAACGAATATTTACTAATACCATAGTTTTTTTAGCCGCAACTTCTTATCATAAAAAGTCAATAAATTTTAATCATTAAGTTCTTTCAAAAAAGAATTTCCTTATCCTAAAAAGATCGGAGATAAATTTGTACAAAATGTGAAATATTAAATGTTATAGATATTTAAATACAAAATATTATGTTCGTTTATAACTTATCATTTCCACACCTATAATATATGTTAAAAATACCAAGCACTATTCTAGGAAATATGTTTTAGGCGGGAAAATTTGGAGTTTCGCCTATTCATCTAGTAAATAGGCGATTATCATTAGGGTTAGAGGTAAGAGTTATCATAAGTGTTTTAGGCAGTTGGGCGGGAAAATTATTCACCATTGATTGACATGTGTAGTAGGTGACGTGTTTGTGTCGGTTTATAACTCGTCGTTAAAAGCTACCTAACCAAAACAATATTTATAACTTCACAAACTACTCTTAGCAAAGAGCTAAATAAAGGTTGGATCCCAAGGGACGGGTATTGATGTAGGATTTTCAATTGCAAATGGTTGTTTCTTAAGGTGTCACAATTTGGGTTGAGATAGGAGATCAACTAAACTAATCAACAATATAAAAGCAAGGTAATAAAAACAAGCAAGGTGATTAAAATAAGATGTAAACAATTGATTAAAAGCACTAGGGTGTCATGGGTTCATAGGGGATTCATGGGAGTTGATCATACAAACATGTTCTCTACTAGATGCAAGCACTTATTGTTGTGTTGGGATCGAGTTGGTGTATAAGCTTACAATCCCTAATAAGGTTTGGGTCCCGGAGCCGAATCGATTAGATTGTACAACACCTACAAGTCGACTTAGTCCTTCCTATTTAACTATATGCATGGTCTAATGAGACTCGAGTTGGTATATAAGCTTACAAGTCTCATTGAAAAGATAAGTGATGGGTAAAAAATGCAAGGATTCATAGGCTCGTATTTCATCAAACATAACATGTGCAAAAGTTGAAATCACAACAAGCAAGCAATTAATTATGAAAACATATTAGATTAAGCATGAATCAATCCCTATGTTGGTTTCCCCTAATTCCCCATTAACCCTAGTTAAGGAAACTACTCACTCATTATCAAGTTTAACATGCTAACAAGGTTGTCAATCATACTAGCAAGGCAAAACATGATGAATAAATGAAAATGATTAACAATAATTAAACAAGGTTAAGAGAGAATTATACCTATGAAGTTGATTCCAAACAATAATGCAAAGAATAATAGAAGTACTTGATGATTGATGGAAGGTTGTCAATCCTCCAAATAAACCCAAATAATCATCTAATTACCCAAAATAAACGAAGAACAATAGAGAAATTAAGGAAAGGTTAAGTATTGAGATTTGTATTAAGACTAGATTAAAAGTTGATTACAAGATTAAGGAATGAGTAGAACTTGATTAAGAAAGTATTAAGAGAGCATGCTAATCTAAGTAGTACAATGGAGTATTTATACTAAAGATTAGGTACAAGGATTAGGGTTACTAAGGGCTTAAATGACTATTAAGTCCTTAAGAAAAGTTGAGGAAATGCTCCTCTCGAAAGAAATGAGCATCTCCGTTTTGCTAGTCTCGCCATGATCCGTGCGTCTTGGGAAGTGGAACGGGCTCCCTGGACTGTGATCCGAGCAGGTTGTCTGGGAGATGCTCGGATCCTCTTCCTGCAAGACGAGCGTCTTGGGCTGGGAGCCGCTCGGATGGTGGTGAAGGAAGACGCTTGCATCGTGTGTGATCCGCTCGGATCCCACGGCAGACTGCTTCTCTTCTTTTCTTCCTTCATAATCCGCGAGGATCATTCCGGGGATGGAAGGATCTTTTCATCATTGCCCATTTCACTTTATTATCTACATAGGACTTCTAGTGATGTCTTCTCTTTGATGCTTGGTCATTAGATGCGATCAATTTTGCTCCATTTCGCCATGTAAATGCAAAGTTAGCACTCCTTTCCTACCAAGGAGACAAAACCTCAAAGAATATGCAAAATGGGAAACTAAAGATAGTAAATAACCCAATTATGCACTATAAAAGCATAGGAACGAGGTTAATTCGGGGACTAAATGTGCTCGAATATGAGTCACATCACGTGTACTGGTTTCTGTATTATAATTATATATAGATATAGATAGATAGAATATATAATAGATGTAGATAGATAGATAGATAGATAGATAGATAGATAGATAGATAGATAGATAGATAGATAGATAGATAGATAGATAGATAGATAGATAGATAGATAGATAGATAGATAGATAGATAGATAGATAGATAGATAGATAGATAGATAGATAGATAGATAGATAGATAGATAGATAGATAGATAGATAGATAGATAGATAGATAGATAGATAGATAGATAGATAGATAGATAGATAGATAGATAGATAGATAGATAGATAGATAGATAGATAGATAGATAGATAGATAGATAGATAGATAGATAGATAGATAGATAGATAGATAGATAGATAGATAGATAGATAGATAGATAGATAGATAGATAGATAGATAGATAGATAGATAGATAGATAGATAGATAGATAGATAGATAGATAGATAGATAGATAGATAGATAGATAGATAGATAGATAGATAGATAGATAGATAGATAGATAGATAGATAGATAGATAGATAGATAGATAGATAGATAGATAGATAGATAGATAGATAGATAGATAGATAGATAGATAGATAGATAGATAGATAGATAGATAGATAGATAGATAGATAGATAGATAGATAGATAGATAGATAGATAGATAGATAGATAGATAGATAGATAGATAGATAGATAGATAGATAGATAGATAGATAGATAGATAGATAGATAGATAGATAGATAGATAGATAGATAGATAGATAGATAGATAGATAGATAGATAGATAGATAGATAGATAGATAGATAGATAGATAGATAGATAGATAGATAGATAGATAGATAGATAGATAGATAGATAGATAGATAGATAGATAGATAGATAGATAGATAGATAGATAGATAGATAGATAGATAGATAGATAGATAGATAGATAGATAGATAGATAGATAGATAGATAGATAGATAGATAGATAGATAGATAGATAGATAGATAGATAGATAGATAGATAGATAGATAGATAGATAGATAGATAGATAGATAGATAGATTCGATTAGAAGTTTAGATAGTAAATGATGTCATCAGTATCCAACACTACTTAATTTATATATTTCGTATATGTCAAATATGATGATGGAAGAGGTTCCTAGAAACTACAATGAATAAGACAATGTAGTTTTTAAGGGCTTACTGAGAAAATTGATCGAGAGCTTGATAAGTTGTGAGCCTTATATCCACTCTCACAAAAAGAGATCTAGTTGAAGCTAACCAGAACCAGAGAGCTCCCAATAACATTACTATTATTGCAGAGCCGTGGGGCGTTGCCAAAGAAAAATGGTGTCACCTCCATTATTTACTGCGTTTGAATCCCGCCTTCAAGGCACTGGTCCATATATATGCATGCCTCGAAGCAAGTTTTATCGAGTAAAGTTCACTACAAGGACCCAAAGTATCCTTTTATATAGCTTTGAGGACCTCAACTATTTTTATGTAGCTTTAAGGACCTCAACACATGTTTTGGACCAAAATACCCTTATCTTTATTTATCATTTGTACATATTTTAAAAACGAAAAAAACGTAACAAAACTTGAAATCATAGATTAATCTATTTTCCGAGTTACTTTAAGCCGTCGGTACAAAATTCCTTCTCAAATCTATAATCTTTACAAATATGTAACGATATTTAGATTTTTTTTTCGTTTTCAAATACAGTATTTCTTAAAATTACACCCATCCTTCCATTAAATTTTTCCTTTTATAAATTCTCATTTAAATTTTTATTTTTCGTTAAAATCACGTCTATTGTTAATAGCCTAAAACGACTATGGCCCGGTCCGAGAAGGTCTGAGTCTTTATTTTGGGTTTGTGTACGGGCCGATAATTTAACCCGGATTTTGAGCCAACCCAACCCAATATAGAGATTCAATGGATTTTTTTATTTTTATTTTTAATATTTTGGGACCATTTCACTAACTTGTATATTTAATTGTCCCGAGTTCAGAAAATGTTTCATACTGTAGCTTAGTAGCATCTGCAAATTTATATACAATAGTTAAGTTATAAAATATTATTTTGCGCAGCATTAATATCCATAATCAATTAAATGAGTTACTCCTATTTAGCTAGTGAGCATCCCATTATTTGATCATTAATTCTTTTTTTTTTTTACAGCAGTAAAGAAAGGTATACCTACATAAAGTTCGGGCAAACAACGCCCATATTACACATGCAAGTAACCATCACTACGATACAAATATTAAAAACTAGCAAAAGACCATGTCCGATATAAACATCAAGTTGGTGGAGTACGAAAAAGTAGACGCAAGTCTCCTTATCGACGCTGTGCGAGTAGTTAACATCTCCTGAAAGCCTCCGATGCATGTGAGATGCGGAGTGACGAAGGCGTGGTGCACTTACGCCACAAGAGCGTAGAAAGAGATGGTGGATGATAGGCAAAAGGCTGCATCCGATGGAGCATGGGCTGCTACACCAAGGCAAACGAACTCTACAGTCACACGAACGACGGATCGACAAACCCAACACGTACACAAACCACATCAAAGGATTCCCTTCTACCAGTTTTCTGTCCATAATTGCTTTAAAGCGCCGTCTACCGACAGATCCAACCCGAACCAGACACCGATCTTCATAAAACCGATTTATTATACCTAGAAGCTCCGTAAGGATAAAGGGACAGGATACCCTAATCATCCATGAAGAGACAGCGATAGCGATAACCAACACCCTGAGGAAGGGATAAGACACCCTAATCATCCTTGAAAATGCGGCTAGACTTGTTTGAAAACACGATAAACAGGAAATAACCATCAAACAGAAGTGGAAACCACCACATCCTTACCAACCACGAACATAGCCACTTCCGTCTCTACCCTACCCATCACATCTCAACCAAAAAGAGCCCCGACCCCAAGAACTCACACCACCCAAGAAAAGGACGGACACCAACAAAGGAACGACACAGTAAAAACTGACCACCAAGAAAACCAGCAAAGGACACCCATTTCACCAAGCGAAACCTCCCAGGACCACCGCCTTACATGCAAAACCACCTACACAGCCACCCAGAACAAAGGACCGATTGGTGGGGGAAAAGGGGGATCACCAATCGGTCTCAAACTGACCCGAAAAAACATTGACGACAAAAAAACAAAAAACATTGACGACAAAAAAAACAAAGGACTGACACAACAAGTATCAGCCCAACACCAACGAAACTCAACTAAACTTACACAAAACAAAGACGACGGAAAACCGCCATACCAACCGCAATACAACCCGATTCAAACACCAAAGCAACACCAAAAAGCCGACAAAAGGCCAACAGACCCGAGACTTACCACAGATGGAGAGGAAGAGGATCACCCTTGAGGTGCATGTAAGGTCGGCGACAGGACGAGGATCGAAGGGACATGCGCCTCATGGTCAAGACGGCAACCACGAATAGCCCAAACAAACAAAGGAATCCGTCACAAATCAAAGGGGGTGAGAACCAAAAAGGGTCATAGAAGAGAGGAGATGTGGGAGTGATGTGACCATAATTGGCGCATATTTAGCCCCCGAATTAGCCTTGTTTCCATGCTTTTTAGTGCTTATTTGGGTCATTTCTTATCTTTAGTTCTTTGTTTTGCATATTCTTTGAGATTTTGATCCCTTGGTAGGAAAGGAGTAAGAATCTTGCATTTTCATGGCAAAACGAGACTAAATTGATCGAATTCAATGACCAAGCATCAAGGAGAGACAAGATTAGAAGGCCTTTGTACATATTATAGTAGAAGAGCAATGTTAAGAAAAGATCCTTGAGTCCCCAAGGAAATCCCCAAGGAATTTATGAAGAAAAGGGAAGAAAAGAAGAAGATTTGTTGCTGACTGACAATCCGAGCGGATTGTCACCAATCCGTCCGTCCCGCAAGAAGACAATCCGAGCGGCTTTGCCACAATCCGCTCGGATCCCCCTCCACAATCCGCCCGGATTCCCCAGAATCCGCTCGGATTCCAACGCTGAAATCCGCCCGTCCCGACCCCATTCCGCCCGGATTCTAGCACAAAGACGGATTGTCTTCTCCAAGCTACGAAGAAAGAAGCCCTTCTCTCGAAAAATACCGGCTCCTCCTTGCTCAACTTAAAAAGTGTAATTACTAGTTTAGCCCTTAGTTAACCCTAATGCATCCTCCCTAATTTCCATTATAAATACCCCATTAGTCTAATTAGAGGAGCATGTTCTTCTTATCAATAATTAGAGTAGTTAATATCAATCAAATCTCTCTTTAATATTATAATCAAGTATTAATCAAGTTTCAATCCAAGTTTTAGTTCTTTAATCTCTCTTTTGTTCATCCTTTATTTTGGGTAATTGAAGATTATTTGGGTTATTATTGGGAGATTGACAACCTCTCAATCAAGCATTCAAGTACTTCTTTTATCTTTGCTTTATTATTGGAATCATTAGTAGGTATAATCTCTTAATCCCTTTTTAATTATTGTTAATTACTTTCATTTATTCATCATGTTTCATATTGTTGGTATGATTGACAACCTTGCTAGCATGATCAACATGATAATGAGTGAGTAGTCTCTTAGGTAGGGTTAGATTAGGGGAAACCAAAATGGGGAATGATTCATGCTTAAATTAATATGCTTTCATGTTTTATTTGCTTGCTTGTTTTGATCTCAACTCATGCACATGTTATATTTGATGAAATGCTAAGCCTATGAATCCTTGCATTTACTATCATCTTCTATCTTTTCAATAAGACTTGTAAGACATAACCCAACTCGAGTCTCATTAGACCATGCATGTTGATGAGTAGGGAAGATTAAGTCGACTTGTAGGTGTTGTACAATCTAATCGATTCATCTCCGGGACCCAAACTTTCCTAGGATTGTAAGACATAACCCAACTCAATCCATCACAACAATAATTGCTTGCTTATAATTTGAGAACATGTTTGTATGATCATATCCCATGATTCCCCTATGATCCCATGACACCCTAGTGCCTTTAATCAATTGTTTACACCCCTTTAATTCATCTTGCTTGTTTATTTTCATTGCTATTTTAGTTTAGTAACCTTCTACATCAACCCAATTTCTGACACCCCTTAGACACCACTAGTTACAATAGAAATCTCATTTCAACTCCCGTCCCTTGGGATCCGACCTTTACTTGCCTCTTTACTAATTGTAGAGTTGTTTGTGGAGCTATAAATTGTGTTTTGATTCGACCGTGACCAACGACCACATCTTAATTTGTGAACACTTAGCGGGATCGCATCAAAAATGGCGCCGTTGCCGGGGACGGTGTTTGTTTGATTTAGATTTCTTTTTATTGTCATTAGTTGTGTCTTTCTTCGCCTTGAGGAAGTAAAACTCCTCAAGGTTTGTTCTAATTGTTTTTGAGTTGTTTGATATTTTGCATGTCTAGAAAGTTACAAGGTGATTTGTTACCTTTTGACCGTGAAATCGAAAGAACCTTGACGAACAATAGGAGAGTTGTTAGGAGGAATTTACGAGGTATTAGTGAAGTTGTCCAACCCACTAGTGAGTTTGTCAATCCTTTCGCAATAGAAGGAGAAGAAAACCCATTACACAATACCCCACAAAATCCACCTACAATGCCAAAGTTCTCGTCACACTCCGTGCCCACCGAGGAGAATCTACCAAATGGTACTCCTACACCGCAACATCTAACCGAAAATTTTATTGCCAAGTCCGCCTTCATCCAATTAGTTGAGAGGAGCCAATTCGGGGGGATGCCTAGTGAGGACCCTCATTCTCATATGGAAACCTTTTGCGACTATTGTGATGCTATCTCTCAAACGGGCGTGACTCAAGACCAAATTAGATGGGTCTTATTTCCTTTTTCCTTAATCGGCACCGCAAAGTAATGGTTGAAGGGCCTTGATAAGGCCACCCTTGGAATAGATTCTTGGAAGAAGTTGGCTCTAGCTTTCTACAAAAAATTCTACCCATCGGAAAAGACTAACATGCTAAGAGCTCAAATTACGGGTTTTAAGCAAAGGGATGAAGAGTCTTTGTATGAAGCTTGGGAGCGGTTCAAGGGAATTTGTCGCTCATGTCCTCACCTAGACTTAGCGAATGGTTTTTGGTGCAACAATTTTGGAATGGTTTATATGAAGATTCTAGGAACATTCTCAATATGGGATCAAATGGAATGCTCACCGAAGTTGATGACAATCAAACATGGAACAAGATTGAGGAAATGGCGGTCCATAACTCACAATATAGTAGACCTCGCAAGGCTACTAGAGGAGGAAAGCATGAAGTGGACTCCGTTACTCAATTGGGTGCTCAACTTAGTGCTCACATTGACACAATCAACTTGAAGTTTGAACAAGCTATGGCTAGACTTGAGGAAAACTCAAAATCATCAAAGCATCATGTTAATGCCATGACGGCATCCTCATCAATCCCAAGTGGGATATGTGAGAATTGTGGAACTTTGGGCCATGACCAAGGTGAATGTAGGGGAACAAATGAACAAGTGAATGCTTTCCATGAAGGGAAATATCCGTAAAATTCCCATAAATTTTAGGACTATAACGTAGATTTAGCATGTGATTATTGTCATAAAACATAAATACAAGAGAAACGATAAAGGTAAAGAATCAACCTCGGGTCCTAGTGCAATTCGGCAAAATGAACAGAAATCAACGTAGATTTCCTCCTAATTGTTTCACCCAAGACCGTCTGAGAATATGCCCTTGCGCTAGAATGTATTCTCTAATTGCCTTGCAATATTGAGAGAATTTGTTGTGAGTTTTACGAGATGTGAGATCTAGCTTTCAGAGGAAAGTTTTGGAAAAAATGAATTGTCTGGGTCACAAAGGAGAGGAGCTCTCCTTTTGTGTGTTTCGGCCAACCGTGGGTTTGCATGGGGAAGTGGGCTTCCACTTCATCTTAATTTTACCTCGTGGTCCGGCTCGAAAAATGTTAAATGTATATGACTCGCTTTTATTATAAATCGTCATCGGTTATTAAAACATCAACTAATAATACGGATTAGTTGAAATATTAATACATGTCCGACAAAGACGATATTGTATAATTAATTCAATATACATCAGTTTAAATATAATCGTTTATATTTAATTTACGAATTAACTGTTTAATTTAGCTTTTAGCCATTATTATTTAATCTGGATTAAATAATTATCTCAACATCGCGTTTGACTAATTATTAGTCAATGACTCCGACTAATCGCTTAGTCAACTTTGGCATCAACATGACTCAGTATTTTCATACCGTCACATCATCACAAACGTGTCCTATAGGTGTGACTTTTAGGGACCAGTTGATCACCGCCATCTGTATGACAATAACGTCAAACTTATCTAGCAAGCCAACCGTTATTGATAAACGTGGACCAACTGATTATAATACAAAAGTATACCCTTTGATCCTTTTGGAGATTTATAAGTCCTTGCACTAACCGTAAGGACACCACCCAAAAGCTCCCACTTGTCCGTACAAGTGTATGTGCAATGACGTTATCCGCACTAACCGGAGGACACACTCAACAAACTCCCACTTTTCCGTACAAGTGTATGTGCGATAACCGATTCTCATATTCATTTAAAATTTCTCCCACTCAATGTAAAACAATTTGCAGATCCGGATCCGCAAAGGTCGTATTTTACAATCGATCCGTATCTAGAGTGGTTTCCCGACTAGAGAGTAACTCAACCGATAAAACGACCGTATTCGAGCATGGCCATGCATTTCGATTCTGACTCCTCGAGTGGCCCTGAGAAATATCGAGTACCTGATAAAGGCTGAATATTTCCTTCAACTCAACTCCTTCCGATCTAAGCACAGCATGAAATGACCCAGAAAAAATCTAATCGGCCCCCTGTTACGGATGACCGTGAGAAAGAAACCAAAGTCACCCAAAATCTGCTTTAATCTCAAGAGACAGTCGATAGTCAAAAGAATCGACCCTTAGGATCACCATGGAGGTCCTATCCACGACCCGGCACCGAATGTTATAAAACATTTAGGACTCCACGTCGATGTCACAATTGTGTCCTACGAGATATCCGTATAAATCGCCTCTGTGATTGGTTAGTCAACCTTTTGACTTATGGCTCGTTGAACCCACCATCAACCAACGTCACAAAATAATTACCTTGAGTTATCAGCTCACGTGGGCAATTAAGGACCAAAAATATAATGTTTGTTCAGTTCACTTTGTGGTGTTCAAAATTGTCGTACAAAACCACATGAAAAACAAAATATATAAATATCAAAATGATGATGTCGTATAGAGTACATAAGAGAATGAATCTAATCCATAAAAGAGTACTACAACTCAGGAACACGTTTAATTCCCATGGATTTAACATGCCCTTCATGCTTATCTTGTCGTAATGGTTTAGTGAGAGGATCTGCTATATTATCATCTGTAGCAATCTTTTCTATCACTACTTCCTTTTGCTCCACGTAATCTCGGATTAGATGAGCTTTCCGTTGTACATGTCTAGACTTGTTGCTAGACTTTGGCTCCTTAGCTTGGAAGATGGCACCTCTATTGTCGCAATAGATGGTGATCGGGTCATTCGAACTAGGTACTACAGATAGTCCTTGTAAGAATTGACGCATCCATATCGCTTCCTTTGCAGCTTCAGACGCGGCATAGTACTCGGACTTTGTCGTAGAATCTGCTGTAACACTTTGTTTGGAACTCTTCCAGTGATCGCAGACCATTAAGAGTAAAAACGAATCCGCATCGAGATTTTGAGTCATCTCGATCCGTTTGGAAGCTAGCATCTGCGTAATCGGTTGCGCATAGCTTTTGATCGCCTCCATAAGTCAATGCCCAATCTTTAGTCCTCCGTAGGTACTTAAGAATGTTCTTGACACCATCCAATGTGATTCACCTGGATGCTGTTGGAATCGACTTGTCATACTCAATGCATATGCCACGTCTGGACGTGTGCATATCATGGCATACATGATTGATCCTATAGCCGAGGCATAAGGAATCCGTGTCATGCGCTCTTTCTCTTCCGGTGTCTCTGGTGCCTGAGACTTACTCAAATGCACCCCTGGAGCCATAGGAAGGAACCCCTTTTTGGAGTTAGTCATGCTGAATCTCTCTAGGATCTTGTCTATGTAAGACTCCTGACTGAGAGATAACATCCGACGTGATCTATCTCAATAGATACGGATGCCCAGAATTCTTTGTGCCTCACCCAGATCTTTCATCTGGAAATGGTTCTTCAACCATACTTTTACCGAAGTTAAGAGAGGTATGTCATTCCCAATCAGGAGTATGTCATCGACATACAATATTAGGAAGACAATCTTGCTCCCACTCGACTTGATATAAAGACATGGTTCCTCGACCGATCGAGTATATCCATTTTCTTTAATCACTTGGTCGAATCGATGATTCCAACTCCGAGATGCTTGCTTAAGTCCATAAATGGAACGCTTAAGCTTGCACACTTTCTTAGGATGTTCAGGATCGATGAAACCTTCGGGTTGTACCATGTACAACTCTTCCTCCAAAAAGCCGTTTAAGAAGGCGGTTTTCACATCCATCTGCCAAATTTCATAGTCATGAAAAGCGGCAATCGCTAAGATAATCCGAATGGAACGCAGCATGACTACGGGTGCAAAAATTTCATCGTAGTGCAAACCTGGCACTTGGGTGAAACCTTTAGCAACTAGTCGTGCTTTATAGATATCTGGTTGACCTTCCACAGAATGCTTTATCTTGTAAAGCCATTTGCATTGAAGGGGACGAACCTTAGCAGGTAAGTCAACAAGATCCCATACGTTGTTCTCATACATAGAGTCCATCTCGGATTGCATGGCCTCAAGCCACAACTTTGAGTCAGAACTAGTCATGGCACCTTTATAGGTTGCGGGTTCACTACTCGTTAGGAGTAGAATGTCATCTATGTCATGTTCCTCGACCATACCAATGTATCTGTCCGGAGGAATAGAGACTCTTCCCGACCTCCTAGGTTCCTCAGAACATTAACCGCAGCGGATTGAAGGAATTGGTTCCTCCAATGGTTGCTCGGTATTTGGTTCGGAATCTCGACAGTCGAAGGTTCTATCACTCTTTGCATTCTCGAGAAATTCCTTCTCTAAGAATGTCGCACTAGCCGCAACAAAAACACGTTGTTCGGTTGGCGAATAAAAGTAATGACCAAGTGTTCCTTTAGGATAACCTATAAAGTATGTCTTGACCGATCGCGGGCCGAGCTTATCCTCGTGTTTCCACTTGACATAAGCCTCGCAGCCCCAAACCCGTATAAAGGACAAGTTAGGGACCGTTCCCTTCCATAGTTCATATGGAGTCTTGTCAACACTTTAGACGGACTTGGTTAAGTATTAGAGCAAATGACAAAGAGCATAACCCCACAATGAGTCCGGCAACACGGTGTGACTCATCATGGATCGAACCATATCAAGTAGTGTTCGATTTCTCCGTTCGGACACACCATTCAACCGAGGTGTTCCAGTGGAGTTAATCGTAAGGCAATCCCACAATCTTTGAGGTGTTGATCAAACTCGTGAGAAAGATACTCGCCACCACGGTCTCGAGCGCAGTGTTTTAATCTTTCTACCCGCAGAGGTTCTGTACCCGACTGGTATTCCTTGAATTTCTCAAAGGATTCACTTTTGTGCTTCATTAAGTAGACATAGCCATATCTACTTAAATCATCCGTGAAAGTGATGAAATACCTATAGCCTTCTCGTGCGGTGATTGACATAGGTCCACACACATCCGTATGTATGAGTCCTAATAGGTCGACGATACGCATTCCAACACCTTTGAAGGAAATTCGAGTCATCTTACCGATGAGACATGATTCACACGTGCCAAATGATTGAAAATCAAAGGCCGAGATAGCTCCATTCTTTATGAGCTGTTTTACGCGTTTCTCATTAATGTGTCCCATACGGCAGTGCCATAGGTATGTTTGATCTTTGTCATCGACCTTTAACTTCTTATTCATTACGTGTAATATTTCGGTGGTCTGATCTAAAACATAAATTCCGTTCATGGAGACTGCCTTGCCATAAATCATATCGTGTAATGAGAAAATGCAAGTATTATTCTCTATTACAAATGAAAAACCAAGTTTGTCAAGTGCGAAACCGAAATAATGTTTTTAGAAAGACTGGTACATAATAGCAGTTATATAAAAATAACTCAAATCCGCTAGGAAGCGGATCACGTATGTTCCCCTCGAGACGGCAGCCACTCGTGCTCCATTCCCGACACGCAGGTCCACCTCACCCTTTACGAGGGGTTCGATGTTTCGGAGCCCCTGCACATGATTACACAGATGAGAACCACAACCAGTATCTAGTGCCCAAGTTCCGTAACTTGCGTGGTTAATCTCAATCATATGAATAAAAGTAGAAGAGGAAGAAGACATACCAACAGGTTTAACGCGACCTGCTTTTATGTCCTCATGATAAACAGGACATGTACGCCTCCAATGCCCATCTTGTGGCGGTGATGGCATTCCATGTTTTCGGTCTTGCTCTTTGTCGCGCCCGATGAGTTACTTGCCTCACCAGGCCCACTCTTACCTGAGCCCGACTTCTTGAACTTCGGTTTACCTACCGCTAGGTCTCTTTGGAGCTTTGCCCTTACCCTTGCCCTTGTTTGACACAACGAGAACATCCTGTTTTCAGCTCCCATTGAACTTCATGTCCTTCTCGGTCTGTACGAGAAGGGAGTGCAGTTCATGGGGACTTTTCTTCAAATCATTCATATAGTAATTCGCTCTAAAGAGCGCAAAACCATCGTGGAGTGAATGAAGCATGCGGTCAATCACAATGTTCTCGCTGATTTTACAATCAAGCGCCTCCAGTCTCTCGACATTCTCAATCATGCTGAGAATGTGTGGGCTAACCGGTTGGCCCTTCTGGAGTCTCGCATCAAAGAAGCGAGTGGTATGCTCATAGGTCACGATTCTCGGTGCTTTCGAGAATTCCTTAGAGAGCGTGGTGAAAATCTTGTTTGCACCTTGAGCTATGAAGCGTTTCTGCAAATTGGATTCCATTGCAAAAATGAGTACGTTTTTAATCGCACCCGCTTCCATGACGAAGTCGCTATACTTGGAGACTTCGTTAACTCGAGCCGTGGGCCTGGGGCTGGCGGGAGGGGCTCGATCGATACTTGAGCTTCCCGTCGCAGCGGGGCGCATTCCGTAACGCCGCCTCCCATTCCGTGAAGTTTGATCCATCATTCTTCGCCTAGTAGACCGATTCATCCGATTCATAAAGATCCGGCCGGACTCACGGTCCAATGTGGCACTTGGCATTGGGTCATCGAGGATGCCACTATTATGTTATTAGCGCTTTAAAAAACGTGATCTACGCTGAAAAAGAAAGAAAAACAAAAACGAAATAAGCAACTCATCGAGGTGATTTAAGTCTATATAAAATTCATTTTAATCGTGTAGACTCATTGCACTTGCATAATTGATCTCCCTCAAGAATAATACAAGTGATCCCAAGACTCAATTTTCGTAAATTGATAAGCCAACTGTTTAGCTAGTTCTTCCGTAAAAACTCTTGGTCGATAGATTTCCGTAAATCCTATCTATAGTCCACCATAATCACAGGATCGTACGAGTGACCATAGTGTTGAGATAAAATAAGTCAATCAGTTCCAACTTACCCGACGTAGAAGGGGTCATATTATGCCTACCGACGAAGAAGGGATTCATTGGAGTTTGACCTATAAAGACTATTCTCAATTTTTGGTTATACGAGGAAGATCCCATCAACTTAGTTTTAATTCATTTTAAGTGAACAAACAACTAGCATTACGTGAATGAATTAACTTAGGTGATGGCTTAAAAAATCGTGTGACATAAGAATGTCATAGAAAACTAACGCGTGACCTCTATATGAGTCAGTTTTCATGCAATTATTAGGTGGTTTGGTTTTTAGGCGGAATATGATGCAATCTATCGTTACGATAAAATAAATAAAAGAATGCAAATACGTAAATAAAAATTCCTAGTGTGGCCTATCCTAGTAAAAAGAACATAATACAGCTTTGGAATCCACCGTTGGACCCGAGAAGCTTGTCTTGATGTTCCATCTTTGTCCATGTAGTGGGAGTGAGCATCCGATCTCCATCTTTGGTCTTCTCAAAATTACAATTAAAATTTACAAAATATAAACCTATTTACATTCTAAATAAAAACTGTAATTACAAGTGAAAAATCCAAAACGGAGATGCGAGATCTCAAAATACAACCAAGACCGTGTTCCATCATTATGGTAACACGTTCTACTAAGGCCACACTAAGTTACAACTGATTGTAAAAATAAATACGTAATTAAAAGCATTCAAAGCATTCAACAATAACGATAAATAAAATGCATCAACTAAATCAAATTTATTCGTGACATAATTCCGTAATTATGTTAAATTTATCCAAACCACCAAAGACAATTAAAATTATGTGATAAAACCGATTTAATCAACTTAATTTTAATTCATTACAATCCGTTACTTCAAATCGTTTTAAAATAACTAAATGGTACGTGAGTGAACCGTTTCACTATCAAGCGAGTGTACAACATCCGTATGATGTACATTTTATGGCCAAAAGAGAATTTAAAACAAAAAGAATAAAATTCAATGCTGCCAAAACGAAATCCCTCGATCCAGGGAGACAAGTTCTCGATCGAGGAACAGAAAGGGTCGATCGAATGAAGCTGCCATTCGATCGAGAGGTTGCCAAACAGTAAGTACTCGATCGACAGGACTCGAGGTCGATCGAGGACTCATATTAGCACATCGCTCGATCGAGTACGAGGATTTCTCGATCGAGCAGTGGGGTTTTAAAAGAGGTCGATCGAGTGAAGCATGTGCTCGATCGAACGAAAACAACACTGATAGAGGTCTCGATCAAGTAGAAAATTGCTCGACCGAGAGCAAACCATGCTGAAACTTTAAAAACCCTCGTGAAAACAATTGGTAAAACAAAAACCAATGCAATTTTGATCTAAAACGCATAAAATCAATTCTACAATTGACAAAACTTAACATATTGCTATAATCTCCGTATAAAATAACAATATGCAAAAGAACAAATCAAAAACAAGATCGTTTCAAATCGTTTTAATGAAAATCACATTGAAAAATATACGTGGCCTCGCTCTGATACCACTTGAAGGGAAATATCCGTAAAATTCCCATAAATTTTAGGACTATAACGTAGATTTAGCATGTGATTATTGTCATAAAACATAAATACAAGAGAAACGATAAAGGTAAAGAATCAACCTCGGGTCCTAGTGCAATTCGGCAAAATGAACAGAAATCAACGTAGATTTCCTCCTAATTGTTGCACCCAAGACCGTATGAGAATATGCCCTTGTGCTAGAATGTATTCCCTAATTGCCTTGCAATATTGATAGAATTTGTTGTGAGTTTTACGAGATGTGAGATCTAGGTTTCAGAGGAAAGTTTTGGAAAAAATGAATTGTCTGGGTCACAAAGGAGAGGAGCTCTCCTTTTGTGTGTTTCGGCCAACCGTGGGTTTGCATGGGGAAGTGGGCTTCCACTTCCTCTTAATTTTACCTCGTGGTCCGGCTCGAAAAATGCTAAATGTATATGACTCGCTTTTATTATAAATCGTCATCGGTTATCGGTTATTAAAACATCAACTAATAATACGGATTAGTTGAAATATTAATACATGTCCGACAAAGACGATATTGTATAATTAATTCAATATACATCAGTTTAAATATAATCGTTTATATTTAATTTACGAATTAACTGTTTAATTCGTTTTAGCCATTATTATTTAATCTGGATTAAATAATTATCTCAACATCGCGTTTGACTAATTATTAGTCAATGACTCCGACTAACTGCTTAGTCAACTTTGGCATCAACATGACTGTATTTTCATACCGTCACATCCACAAACGTGTCCTATAGGTGTGACTTTTAGGGACCAGTTGATCACCGCCATCTGTATGACAATAACGTCAAACTTATCTAGCAAGCCAACCGTTATTGATAAACGTGGACCAACTGATTATAATACAAAAGTATACCCTTTGATCCTTTTGGAGATTTATAAGTCCTTGCACTAACTGTAAAGGACACCAGCCCCAACATTCCAAGCATACAAGAGTGGTACCCCTTATTCCAACTTTTACAATGAAAACACCAAATTCCATCCAAATCTCTCATACAAAAGCCAAAATGTTCAAAACCCTCAAACAACATACACTCCACCACCCATGAGAAACCAAAATCAAAGACCCTTTTACAATCAAAACCAAGGTTACCAAAATCAAAATCCATACAATCACCAAAATGACCAAGGCTTTGATGTCCAAAAAGCGGTCCTCCAAATGCAAAAGAATCAACAAGAATTTTTCACTCAAATGCAAAAAGATAGCCAAGCAAAGGAAACCACCATCAACAACATTCTAGCTCACACCAAGATGTTGGAAACACAATTGACTCAACTAGCATCTTCAAGCTCACAAAGACAAAAGGGGCAATTACCACCTCAAAGTAATCCCCCTAGACATGAAACGGTTAGTGCCATTCACTTGAGAAGTGGTACAAGGTATGAAGCACCGAAGAAGCAAGTTGAGGATGAAGTTGTGGAAGCTAGTGAAAAGGAAGAAATTGTGCAAAACTCCAAAGATGGAGAATCATCAAAAGAAGAAAGTTCAAAGAAAAATGAAGACAAGGCCAAGGAGAAGGAGCCCATTGTGATTAGACTTCCTTTTCCAAGTCGTCAAGCCAAGCCCAAATTTGATGATCATCTTGGAAAATTCATGGAAATTGTCAAGAATTTAGAAGTCTCAATTCCTTTCACGGAATTAATCAATCACGTTTCGGCCTATGCGAAATACATGAAAGATATCCTCACAAAGAAGAAGTCGATCCGGAAGCTTGAGACTATCGCCTTCACTAAGGTGAGTAGTGCAATACTTCAAGGGAGTTCACCTCCAAAGTTAAAAGATCCGGGAAGCTTCTCAATACCGTGTACCATTGGCGACACAACGATCAACAAAGCCTTATGTGATCTAGGGGCTAGTGTGAGTGTCATGCCGTACTCGGTGAGTAAAAGGTTGGGGATGGGAGAGCTTAAATGCACCAACATCACACTCCAAATGGACGATAGATCGACGAAGACACCGTTAGGGATATGGGAAGATGTCCCCGTGCGAATTGGGAAGTTTTTCATCCCGGTGGACTTTGTCATTGTTGATATGGAGGAAGATTCCAACATTCCAATCATCCTAGGATGACCTTTCCTACACACCGCCGGTGCGGTGATTGATGTGAAACATGGTGAGCTCACTCTAGAAGTGGGAGATGAAAGCATAACTTTTAATCTTGACAAGACTATGAGAGCTCCTCGTTTGCATGAGCCATGTTTCATGATTGATCATTATAGCCGAAAAGATGAAAGGAAGAAATCGGAGCTCCAATGGAAGAAGAAAATTGAAGATGCTCCATTCAAAGAGCAAGTGAATTGTGACAAGGAGAGCTTGCAAAGCTCATCAAAATCAACCAAGGAAGAAGAGGATGGCCTCATTGGCCAAGAGAAGAAATTGGGAGAGTTGTCTCCATCTAAGCAAGAGATTTTCAATGATCAACTCAATGAAGTTTGTGGTCTTTGGGACGACGAGTTTGAAGGGATTTTTAATCCCTACATTGGTAATGCCATCGATCAAGACCAACAACAAGGGCCAAAGTCTATTGAGAACCTCTATCATGATAATGAACAAGCTTTTGATTACTTCTTCAAGGTGTTGAGCAATATCAACAACACCTTGGACATGCCCCCTTGACATCTCATCAAGAATGAGAGTTTGGTGGAGTCCTCCCTAACTTGTATTTCAATTCTAACTTGTAAATATTTCTAACTCCCTAACTTACATTTCAATTCTTGTATTGCATTTTTTGTCATCTTTGGATTTTTTTTATTTACTTTGATCAAAATAATTGTCATGTTTGAGAGAAAGTGAGGGAGGAACTAACGATTTCAATTGATGTGTAGTGCTTTTAGCTTAGTGTGGGGATGGCAATTGCCTAGGCTATCCATGCCTTAGTAGTGCCCCCACAACGACGAACACAAGACTTGTAGAAAGAATGGAAGAATGGTATGGGAAATGCAGTGTGCACGGATGGAACTGAATCCGTGTACACAGGGGAAGAATCTGAGCGGATTCCAGAGAATCCGCCCGTCTTACAGAATCCGAGCGTATTGCAGAAAAGACGCCCGTCTTGAACTGAGCTAAATTTTGAAAAATTCTTGACTGTGACTGAATCCGAGCATCCCGTGAAGAATCCGCCCGTCTTGAAGAATCCGTCCGTCTTGTAAGAAAGACGCCCATCTTTGAAGCTGAGGAAAACAAGCAAAATTTTTCTGGACTGAAATCCGTCCGTCTTTAAGCAAATCCGCCCGTCCCGTGTTCAGCAAATCCGAGCGGATTGTCACAAATCCGCCCGTCTTTAGGCGAGTTTTGCAAAGTTCAGAAAAAGCAGAATCCACACGGATTGGGAAGAATCCGCACGGATTGCCCCTGCAGATTCGAAAATTTCGGTCTATTTAAAACCCCTCCCACCTTCATTCATTCATTCATTCATAAACACTACCCACAACATCAAAACCCTCATCCTCTCCATCACAAAAACAAAAACCCTCAACAACATTCACCAAATACAAATCAAACCATCCCTCCAACAACAAATTAATCACTCCTTCCTCAACAAAAATCAAAACCAAGCACAAAATCTTCAACCTTTGAGTCGATTTTTTTTTTCATAAAGGCAAAGCCTTTCAACTTCAAATCGATTTGGGCATACTACAAATTGAAGATTTTTCATTCTTTTCTTGGTTAGTTCATCAATGGCAAGGACTAAGGGAGCAACAAAGGCAACAAAGGCACCAAAGGCTAAGGCACTCTCACAAAGGCAAAAGGCTCTTCAAACAAAGAAAGCATTGGCTATGGTGGTAGCAACACCAAACTTGGAAGTGCAACAACAACAACAACCTTCTATGGGAGCAACAACACCTTCCACTCCGGTAATTGATCAACTTTTGCATTATCCGGAGGTAACTTTTATTTCCGATACCCATAGAAATACCTTTGTCAAGTTTGCTATGAAGTCATTACAATCCACCAAATTCATATGTGAAGATACCTTACAAAAATTGGGTGTTCTTGAACAAACAAAAGCCTTTTTCAATGCCATGGGGTTGAAGAAATTGTTTGAAACAAAGGAATTGACATACCCCTCCCTTACCTTGGAATTTTTAAGTTCTTTGAAAGTCACCAAAGTTGAGAATAGGGAGAATATCGAGTTTCGTCTAGCTAATGTTAGTAGACGCATTACCTTTAGGGAATTGGGTGAAATTTTGGGTCTTAGTGATGAACCGAGTTATTTTAAGAGTTATGGAAAGTATGACCCCGAACCTTTTTGGGAGGCAATCTCCGGGAAGAAATTTGAGGATTTTCATGCGAGTCGTGCTCTTTTGGTCCACCATCCGGGCATAAGAGTATGACACAAGGTCGGGGGTAACACCATAATTGCTAGGAAAGATACCAACCATTTCACAAGACTTGATTTTATTCTCCTTGAATCGGCTTTGAATATCGGAAAAGTTCACACCAAGCCTTACAATTCTTTGAGGCTCTTGGTAGATAGATGGCTCAATATTGATTGCGGGAAGAAGGGCACGACCGTTATTGTCAATGGCGGCCTAGTTACACTCCTAGCCAAGCACTTTGATCCTAACTTCAATAAGGATAACAAGTACAAAGCAAAGGAGGGTGACCATCTTGTTGATATGCATACTATGATTAACAAGTTCAAGTGGGTTGCCCATAACCCCCTTGACACTAAGTATGGATGGCTAACTAGTGAAGCTAGATCGTTCACCTTCCCTTCAAAGATTTGCCGTCTAAGCGTCCACCGGACCAATTATCTACTTCCCCTTTCCAAAGAAGCCGAGTATATCATTCAACAACAAAAGGGTGATCTTGAAATGCCCTCCTCTTCCATTGTCATACCACCTTACCCCTTTAAATATGAAGAGTTCAAGCCGGAAGGAGTTGAAGTTGGGAAAGACTATGTGACTCTTCTCATGCAAGCAATGCACAAGCAAGCCTATGAAGATCGGAAAAATGCCTACTTGGCTCAATATCCACCCCTCCTACATTTAGCTAGGCAAGGACTACTTGATCCATCTTGTCCTTTGCCTAGTTGGGCGGATAGAGAAGTCTTATTTCCGGGTGCATCTAGGGTCGTTATGGGTGACAATGAGGTTGTTGGAAATGATGAAGAAGTTGATGATAATATTGAGGAAGAAGCAAGTGAAGAAGAAGAAAAGGATGGTGAAGATGATGATGAGGAACATGAGGAAGAAAGTGAAGAAGCAAATGACAAGGAAAGTGGCAATGTCACCACTTCTCATGAGGGAAGTGATGATGATAGCATGATGGAAGATTAGCAAGCCTTGGAGACCCCTACACTCTCATGGTTTGTCTATTTCTCTCTTTGTGCTATATATAATTTTGATCATTGTTGGAGTAGTCCTAGCCCCATTAGAGGACTCACACCTCGGTACCATTGAGGTGTTCTCATTCTATTGTTCCCGTTTTCAAAATCCAAAATGACAAATTAGTTAGTGTGTGCATGAACTATACCCATCATTGGACATTAGCAATAGTGTCTCACTCGGTTTGGGGAAGTTAATGCATACACAACGGGAGGTAATCTAAATTATCCTCTCCGTCATAACAAAAACCATGCACCATGTAGTGTAGCTTAGTATAGATTGCATTTAGTATAGAAATCATGCATCATCTTTGCATAATTTCCATCATTTTGGCCATTGAGGACAATGCCCATATTAGTGTGGGGATGGGAATTCTAACATTTAACTCTTATTCAAAAATCCAAAAAAATTGAAAAATTTCAAAAATCATAAAAATTTGAAAATTGAAAACCCAAAAACATGTTTATTTCCTTTTGTAGTCTTGTATATATTGTCTTGTATATATATGGTATATTTCTATCCTTGTTCACATTGATCGACTACGCCACATCCGAGACATGAGGATATTGAAGACCGCATGGTATGATCTTTCCAATCTCCTTTTTCCTCTTTATGTTAATGACTATGTGGCTTTATTTTGATTGATGCGGTATAACAATGTGAATTTAGGACTTGCATTTAGTTTATTTGTCATATTAGTTGATAGAATCACTTGCATTAGGATGTTTATATTAGTTGCATCATGGCATGTAGTTGCATGTTAGAAATGTTTTGAAAAATGCCTATTTAGGAACTTTGACAAGAGCAACTAAGCCATTACAAATACTTGTTCAACTTAAGACTTTGCCTACTAGAATGGTTGTAAAACACCCTAGATAGTGTCATACTAGTGTCTTTTGACCCATGACCCAAGGCCTAGTCAAGGGTTTGCATGTGAGTCACCTATCCAACCCCGTGATGCGATATGGACTTGGTTAACTTGTCTAGGTGACCTTGTTTGACCTTGTGGTAAGGCAACCCAAAAATATTTTCTATCAATAAGCTTGAAGTGCTCATTTCAAAGAAATTTTGTCATGTGGAAGTAATGTAATGCCAAGGAAACCTCAAATGTTATGAATTGTTGAAAGTTGAGAAAGTTAAGCTATTTTGATGGAGGCGTACCATATCGATGTGCTTTGGTGTGGGATCCATTGAATTGGGCCCCCATACGGTTGTGAATTAGGCCGCCCAGAGACAGAGTGACTATCACCCCGAAAAGCTATTGTCTAGAGGTTAACCGGTTGCCTAATAAGCTATTGGCGAAAGCAAAGGACACTAGCCCGGAAGGGACAAACCCCATCTTAAATTTTTGAAATGTGAAAGTGAAATGAGGACAATTTTGAATACTAGTCATATCCACCCGTTGTTAATAAAGATTTGAGCATTTCATTCCCAAAAAGCCTTTTTGTCAAGCCACTTGGTCGAGCTTGGGACGATCCATGACCTTTACTTTTGTAGAGAATTCGAGACTTGTCATGTCATATGCCACTAGCATCATATGGATCATCATTCCACCACCATCCGATCGCTGTTGACGAAAGCATTTGGAAATTGAGGACGAAAGTAGTCTAGTTTAACACCATTTGGAGGTGATTTAGTGCCATCCTCTTAGACTTAGTAATTTGTTGAACTAGTATTTGTGAAGGATTACATGCTCTTAAATTTGTTCCTCTTTAGTGCCTCCGCCACTTGATGAGGGAGTGGCTATTCTTTTTGTAGATGCATCCATTATGTGTTTTTATGTGCTTAAAGTTTGGATGTGTCGCCATTTTGGCAAGACCCACCTTGCCTTGCAAGAAGGCATCCTACCTCATGGTTGTCTTGTTGTGAGTTGAAGGGGCGGAGTGAGACCCGCTAATTGTCTCATATCGTCTATATTATTAGGATAGGTTAGTATTGGTCCTAGTCTTTGTCACCTCTTTACTCGGGACGAGCAAAGGTTCGGTTTGGGGATATTTGATGTGACCATAATTGGCGCATATTTAGCCCCCGAATTAGCCTTGTTTCCATGCTTTTTAGTGCTTATTTGGGTCATTTCTTATCTTTAGTTCTTTGTTTTGCATATTCTTTAATATTTTGATCCCTTGGTAGGAAAGGAGTAAGAATCTTGCATTTTCATGGCAAAACGAGACTAAATTGATCGAATTCAATGACCAAGCATCAAGGAGAGACAAGATTAGAAGGCATTTGTACATATTATAGTAGAAGAGCAATGTTGAGAAAAGATCCTTGAGTCCCCAAGGAAATCCTCAAGGAATTTATGAAGAAAAGGGAAGAAAAGAAGAAGATTTGTTGCTGACTGACAATCCGAGCGGATTGTCACCAATCCGTCCGTCCCGCAAAGAAGACAATCCGAGCGGCTTTGCCACAATCCGCTCGGATTCCCCCTCCACAATCCGCCCGGATTCCCCTGAATCAGCTCGGATTCCAACGCCAGAATCCGCCCGTCCCGACCCCATTCCGCCCGGATTCTAGCACAGCACGGATTGTCTTCTCCAAGCTACGAAGAAAGAAGCCCTTCTCTCAGAAAATACCGGCTCCTCCTTGCTCAACTTAAAAAGTGTAATTACTAGTTTAGCCCTTAGTTAACCCTAATGCATCCTCCCTAATTTCCACTATAAATACCCCATTAGTCTAATTAGAGGAGCAAGTTCTTCTTATCAATAACTAGAGTAGTTAATATCAATCAAATCTCTCTTTAATATTGTAATCAAGTATTAATCAAGTTTTAATCCAAGTTTTAGTTCTTTAATCTCTCTTTTGTTCATCCTTTATTTTGGGTAATTGAAGATTATTTGGGTTATTATTGGGAGATTGACAACCTCTCAATCAAGCATTCAAGTACTTCTTTTATCTTTGCTTTATTATTGGAATCATTAGTAGGTATAATCTCTTAATCCCTTTTTAATTATTGTTAATTACTTTCATTTATTCATCATGTTTCATATTGTTGGTATGATTGACAACCTTGCTAGCATGATCAACATGATAATGAGTGAGTAGTCTCTTAGCTAGGGTTAATGGGTGATTAGGGGAAACCAACATGGGGAATGATTCATGCTTAAATTAATATGCTTTCATGTTTTATTTGCTTGCTTGTTTTGATCTCAACTCATGCACATGTTATATTTGATGAAATGCTAAGCCTATGAATCCTTGCATTTACTATCATCTTCTATCTTTTCAATGAGACTTGTAAGACATAACCCAACTCGAGTCTCATTAGACCATGCATGTTGATGAGTAGGAAAGATTAAGTCGACTTGTAGGTGTTGTACAATCTAATCGATTCGGCTCCGGGACCCAAACTTTCCTAGGATTGTAAGACATAACCTAACTCAATCCATCACAACAATAATTGCTTGCTTATAATTTGAGAACATGTTTGTATGATCATATCCCATGATTCCCCTATGATCCCATGACACCCTAGTGCCTTTAATCAATTGTTTACACCCCTTTAATTCATCTTGCTTGTTTATTTTCATTGCTATTTTAGTTTAGTAACCTTCTACATCAACCCAATTTGTGACACCCCTTAGACACCACTAGTTACAATAGAAATCTCATTTCAACTCCCGTCCCTTGGGATCCGACCTTTACTTGCCTCTTTACTAATTGTAGAGTTGTTTGTGGAGCTATAAATTGTGTTTTGATTCGACTGTGACCAACGACCACATCTTAATTTGTGAACACTTAGCGGGATCGCATCAGGGAGATTGCCGGATAAGGGCCATAGGATGACCCCATCACCGGCGATCGGATAGGGGAAGAGGAGGGAGTGTGTGGTTGATGGAGGCGACGGTGCAAGGAAGTTAGGGTTTTGTTGTTTTTTTTAGAGAGAGGGGGGATGAGGCGTTTTTATTTGATCATTAAATTGTAAGACACAACTTCATGTACTGCTTTGTTATTCAGCAATAGCCTTTGTGTAATGGTCAAGACTCCTCGTAGCCCGAAAAAACATAAAAGCTTGTCGAAACCCGCAAGGACGGCACTTGGGCCCATCAAGGCCCATTTGCGCATCCCCATCCGGCACAACACTCATATTTGGGCTTATTTTATTGACCAAGTCCATCCCAACTCAACCCATGTTCACTTCTAGTTGGCGCTTTATAATTGAAACTATGTTTCCGTTGATTACGTTAATCATTACGAAACACGAGTATCAATATTTAGACGTTCCAACTATAACCAATAAAGTATTTAGAAATTTGATTAAACATAAGGGCATTTTGGTCTAAAATATGTGGAGAGGTCCTTAAAACTTCATAATAATACTTGAGGTTCTTAAAGCAACATTGATGATAGTTTGGGTCCTTGTTGTATGGTTTACTCAAGTTTTACCCCTGGCAAATATTACGTAATTTGTTAATCGTAGTAGTACATTACACTTTAAAAACTGAAAAAGGTGCTAGCTATGACATTCTAGGCTTATGAGCTGTTGCTGAAATAATGAAAAACTACTTTAACAACATTAAGTGTTGTGATAATTTGGGTACAACAAAAGGTTTGTGATCATTTTTGTAACAACAATAGGTATTGTAATCACCAGCTTGAGTTTCTAATTTACCTTGTTATATACCTACACCTTAACCATGTCCAGGCACTCAGCATCATTTAATTTTGGCGCAAAAAAAGGGCAAGCAGACTTATCACCATTTTTTATAAAGAAGCTTAAGAAGGTTTAGTAAAATATAGGCTAGTGGAACTTTATGAAGTACAAACATCCAAGAGCATTGCCAAAAATAAGCTAATGTAAATAAACAGCACGAATTACATGGTCGATCACAACGACACAAGAACTGATCAACTAAGAGAAAGAGAGAGAAAACCCAAAAAAACCCCAAATTAAAAAAAGCCCCAACTTCGACCTCCCCTCGCCGGCGGCTTCTCCGGTCGCCTCTCTGAGTCGCCGGCGAGATTCCTTCTAACGTTTGTTTCTCCTTCCCCTCACCGTCACCCGGTGAGTTGTTCGTATTAGGTGATCTTTTGTGTTCATTTTCTTCAATCAATCGTGTTTGTCATTTTAGGGTTCGGGTTTGTTTCCGTTTTCGCCTTCGTGTAATCGGCTGTTTGCTCGCTTTTGTTGTTTAGTTCGTGTCTGTTTAGTCACCGGGGACGCCATCTCCTCCGATCGTCGTCCTTGGTGTTTGTTTCGTTGTCTGGGTTTTTGCATTTAGTCGGGGTTCTTTTCGTGACTGATTATTTCGTCCTTGTTTTTTCTGAGTTTTGCATTTTGTTTGTTTGCTGGGCTGCGTTCTTGGTCGAGGGGCTTCTCCCTTTTCCGATTTTTGAGTAGGTTCGATGCTGTGGTGTACTAGTCTGCTCCCGTTTTTTCAGTTTTTCTGAGTCGTTTCGGTGTTGTGGTTTGTTGTATCCCTTCTTCCGAATTGTGTAGCTATGTCTTCCGCTAATATTTATCAAAAGTTTCTTGAAACTTTTGCTAGTGCCCATGTCAGCGATGGGTTTATGGAGAATAATGGGGATAGGATGTTAGGCGACTTTATGAATTTGCAGGGGTCGGCTCCATTATTTTTAGCGGAGGTAAAAGAGCTTAAAAATAAGGGGAACAGTCTTTTTAGGCAAAATGATTTTGATAGTGCCGCGGAGTGTTATGATGAAGCTTGTAAATTACTTAGTTTGAGTTTGGGAGATATTGGAGGTGAAGATATTCAATCGGTATCTGACCTTGTTGTTTCTCTTATGTCTAATATGGCTGCATGTGCCCTGAAACTTGAGGAATACAGAGTTGCCTCGGGTTTATGCTCCATGATTTTGAACACATTCCCTCGTAATGTTAAGGCACTTTTTCGTCGGGCAGTTGCTTATATGAAGTTGAAAAGATTTTCGAAAGCTGAATTGGATCTGGTTAATGCTTTAATGGTGGAACCAAGTAATAAGGATGTGTTAAGGGAATTAGAGGTGGTAAAATGTCATCTCCTCATAAAAGGAAATGGAAAAAGAGTGCTGGAAGTTGCTAATGAAGATTGCGTGGAGGAGAACAACAAGAAGTCTGTTCATGCTTTGGCACTTGATGTGAGTATAAATGATAGGGGTGAAAGCGTGGTTACAGAGGTGATGGATGAACAAAGTGAGGTGAGTATAAGGGATACGCAGAGTGTGAATATGGAAGAGACGGAGGTTCAAAGTATTGGTGCTAATAAATCAGTTCTTGAGTTCTCCAAAAAGGGAGGTGGTAGTTCTACTTTAAGGATCCCAACAAATGCTTATAAAAAGTTGCTGGAAGGGAGAACGGTGAGCTTTTACCGTAAAAGTGATTTGTCAACTTTAACAATTCGAATCCTTAAGGGTGAGACTACTAAGGAGATAGACTTTATAAAAGAACAATGTCACCAGAAGAAGAAGAGGAAGAAGAAAAAGAGGAATGGTCCCAAAAAGGGGAAGTCTAAGATGATGGGGGCAATGAAGGAAAACATTACCCCCTCCGATATTATCAAGGTAGAACCTGATAGTCCTAGCGTAAGTTTGAGCTCGTCCTCTACTGGGGCCGGGACGTCTTGCGCATCTTTAGTTTGTGACAATTTTCCTCCTTCCGGTACTCATGTCCCCCAAACTCAGGATGATTCTAATGACCATCAACCGTTCATCTTTTCAGCTCGTCCTAAGAAGTGTAAGATTCTCTCATTTGAGAAGCCATCAGGTGCCCCTGTTACTCCTCTATTTTGCAGGTACCCCTCTACTCATCATGTGCAAGAGAAACGGAGAATCACCACGTTCAAGAGGAATCAAAGCAAAGGAGATGAACCTCCAAGACACAATTTATCTACTTTCTCAAAAAGTTTCTCAAAAAGTAGATCTCTCTCCCATAAATTTCTACGTCATCGTGGCGTAAGTGTGTCTTGTTGGAGGTACTCTTCTGAGGCTCAGTTGATAAAGAAGAGAAAAGAAATGTTCGGGCAATTGGCTAGCTCTGATCGTCCCGCTAAGAAGCCTATATTGATTGTCAACCCCATCTGTAATTTAGTTGCTTTTCTAATAATGTAGTAATTGATCCGACTCCGAGAGTCGGGTAGTTACTTTGTAAGAACATTTTCTTTACTGCTGTAAAAAAAAAAAAAAAAATACATGGTCGATCTATGGGAACTAATTTACCAATAAACTCATACTCTGAACCAAAAATGAAAAGTAATTAGCGAAAACAAAAACAAAGTCTCAAGCTCAAGCACAAGGGATAGGGGAAGAAGACCTGATAGCAACAGCAGGTCGTTCAACTCCAGTTTAGGGTCAACGAGCTAGAAGAGTGGTTGAATGATAACCTGTGTTTCAGAACGATATACCACGTGCTCTGAATCTGTAAGACCCCCATTTAATCAGGAGCCTTTAGCAAGATATTCCCAATTAAATAAGGTTGTTACCATCTTAGTTTCTTAAGGCAATGTATATCAAATTACAACAGACCAAGTACTTTAAATATAACTGCTAACTTATTAGACTCGTCCAAAATTATTACAAGTCTTGTAAAACAAATCATAACCAATACTAAAGCATCTTAACTAAATAGATAAAACTCGTCTACTCCACACTACAACTCGGCGTCCCACTTCAGCTCAGCGCACATCAACAGCAGCAACCAAATCTTTAACTCAAAGACCTGCTTTATTATCTGCTTCTCATTCAATCGGAAATCATTGAATGGATCAACACAGGCCACCTCAGAAATAGGCGACAAATTGATACAGACACAATCAAGTCAACAACAGGCTAAAAATAAATTCTGGTAATAACAATCTATAACGATTAAATAAGTAACCAACAAGTAAACATTCCGACCATGGTAATAATACGACAGTTTCACAATGCTAAGCAATACCACAGGCACGCAGCCTCTCGTAACCGTGTACTCTCCACGACCACTTTACACACAAATGGCATCGCAGTGCCACCTTCAGGTCCACGTCGCTTCTACTACCCCGGGTCCACGTCGCTTCTACTACCCCGTGCCTGGCCAACTAGTTCTTCAGGTCCACAATCGCAGTTGTGCCAAGCCTACTCAATATCACAATACTAACTGTCAATTCTCAAGACAACTACCGCAGCTGTGGCTGAGATAATCTTTTCTTTTCTTTTCTTTTGTTTTTCTCGCCCACAGACTTTCGACATCACAAATAACTAAATGCACAAATCGTAATAATGTTAATCAGAAATAATAACAGAACTGATATTCGCAAAATAAATTCAATATAAGATCGCTGCAATATTCTATAATTACCATAAGCTCAGTATGAATTCAGTATAAGACCATCTGTAGATACCTAGTATATCTGGAATCCCCAACAAATACCCGATGATTATCAGATGACAATATTGTTGGAGTTTTGTCCTCCACAATAGTGCGTGATAATATTATTATTAAATCTCATTAAGGAATATGCATGGGATATTCATTGGCAATACTAGTCAGCTGATCAACATATATCGTTAACGGTTGGCCAACTAGGGTTTGACGTTACTGTCGTGAGACGGCGGTGTTCAGCTGATCCCTTTCAGTCAAACCTAAAGGAACGAACCCCAACACGAAAACTAATTAATTGTATGAGATACAGTTTAATTAGTCCCTTGATAAATTGACTAAGAGTTAGTTGATTAATTAATTTAGAGAGATATTGAGATGTGAACTCGAGGCGCGGAAATTATTATTTAATTATGCGATAATTAAATAATAAATTATTTGAGACGGAAATTAATGATTAAGTAGTTAATTGTTAAATTAGTACTAATTGACTAATGTGATTAGTTTTAGTACGTAAAATATATGTGTCGCTGTACACGTATATTTACGGAGTGTTTTAGACAAAATTAATTGGGAAGCATTTAAACATAAAACGATGTTTAAATAAAATTTACACGTATTTGTGCGATAAATATAAGAACCAATATGGACTCGTAAATAGGTCATGGAAATCGTGTAAATGGGATTGAGTGTTGCTTTGGTCATAATCATTCCACTTACACAATTTCACTTCCCATAATATTTTTGTTCTTTTCAAATCTATGCTCCATTGGGCATATTAAAATAAGGAAAGAAAACACTCCACTCAACCTCACAAAATTCGGCCTCCCCTCTACTAGACTCCATCTTTTGGTTCATTTTTACATACTTGAACATTTGCATGTGATAGAGAGTGAAAAGAGTTCTTACATCTCTCTAAAAATAAAACCACATAAAATTACTAATAGTTAGTGATTAAAATTAATACTAAGAGTTAGTATTATTCACATATTATTTCAAGGGTAATCTTACCAAATATCTAGTTAATATTTGTAAGGTTGTTGGGTAAGTTCTTGGGTGCATCATGTAAGGAGGTCTTCTCTTTTGGAGACTTGGATTCTAGGAGGATCTTGCCAATATGAATAGCTCAAGAACAACCAATATGTGTGGTCTTGGTTGTGCCCAAATACAACCATTTTTCAATGTAAGGAAAATTATTTTCCTCATCTTTTATATTAATATGCTTTAATATTGCATGCATGTTACATAGATCACTAAAATGACATATTATGAGATAATTTATTTTTAATTAGATAGTCTAATTAGGGTCTATGATCTTTCAAGTGGTATCAAGAGCTTAGGCTTGTAATTTGCATGTTGATTTTTAGCATATTAAACAAATTATGAGATAATTTGAAAAATTCAAAAATTGTGTTAGAAGAGGTTTTAGCACTAAAATTTTTGGGCATGCATACCTACTGATATCAAAAAGTTTGTGGTAAAATTTGGTAATTTTTGAAGTTATTTTGGTATTTTTAATGATTTTTGGTAGAAAACCGAGTCAAAATTGCCGTATTTTGGTTAAGAGTTAACTAAAAATAGTTAAAAGTTGATTCGGGTCATGAAATTTTTATGGTGTTTCATGCATATTTTCTACAGATTGTGTGTAAAATTTTGAAGGTTGGTTTGAAGTTTTGCATATTTATTGATTTTGTGAGATAAAAATCGATAAAAGTGAATTATTTTAATCATATGTTTAAAATTAATGCTTCTGCACTTGATAAATTTTTGTACATTTAAAAATATGTTTTAAAAGTTAAAACTGAAATTTAAAATGTGATTTCACGTTGTTTTGATGTTTACTGGTTTTTGTGGTTAAAAACCGATAAATATCGTTCTTTTTCTTCATAAAATTTATCCGGAATTTTTGGGCAATTTTTCTAACATTTTGGTGTTCTTGGGAGTGTTCCAGAATACGCAAAAAATTTGTTTCAATTTTTGGTAATATTTACAACTATTTTGGATTTATTACTTAAAAGTTATGATTTTACCGATTAATTTAGTAAATATTACCAAATCAAACTAATTATTCATTATTAAATTAGTGAGGACTAATTTTGAGGTCCAAAATAGTTTGAACAATTAGTTTAGACTTAAATGGGATTTAAGAGTTGATTATTGATTTTTACAAGTTAAAAATCGATTAAATCCACAAAACCGAGATGGATACCAACGATTGTAAGATAGGGCGATTTTGGCATCATTTTACAGCATTTTAAGCATATTTATTTAAGTTGAATGAATTATTGTCATTTATTTAAAGCATTTAGTTTATTGTACCTAGTATGGCTTAGTTATTTTTAATCGTTATTACGCGAAATGAATGGTAATAGCGATTTGTTTGTAATTAAATACGATCTCGTATCGTCGGTTTGTAATTAATTAATAGTTTTATTTATTTTATTAACTAATGTATAATAGGAATAGCTATGTAATTTAATTATAATAGTTGTTTTTACCGGCGTTTCCAAAAGACGGATTTACATCGAGACGAAGTCTATTTTTGGAAAGGTGTTCCAAATCCCACAAGAAGGAGCCACTTTTGAATGAAGAGGCAAGGGACCAAGGACTTGGTTTCCGATATGTAATAGTCTAGTTTTTATTAACTAGGAGGTCATACTAGGATTATTCATATGGTTGCTTGCTTTTGGTTTTTTTCTCGCATGCCAAAATCGTCATTCACATGTATTTTATTTTCGCGATTGTCAATTCACGTCATTTACATTCACCGACTTAGTTCCACTTATAGGGAATTTATGACTAAATTGACAAGATCTCTCACATAACTAAAATTGAGATTAGCCTTACCAATTAGTAACACCTATGAATCCCTTGTTCATTAGAGCCACGCTCGCCCAAGCGGGGTGTTCTCTTTTTACCTCGGGTAAGTAGGGTGATAAACGGTTATCACGCGCCAAAGTTTGTTGGACTCAACGAGGTATAAGACAGTCTTGTATTCCGGGGCTAGTAGATGGATTTAAATAAATTCGTCAACCAAGAGTTCTAAAGGTAGAATTAGTCAAGCGTTGACGTACCGAATTTACACGATTATGGGATGTTTCGCCCAAGCGATGCTCATTTTTGTTTAAAATTTGGGTCTTGGAATCATTTATATAATTTAGTGGGATATCATTATATAAATGTTAAAACTTGTTAAAGATGTTTCACAAGTAAAATTAAAACAATGAATGTTAATTTTTCCTATTTTTCATTCATTCTCATAAGTCTATAACATCGCGTATTTCATCCTCTATTTATTATTATATTCGTTATCGCTCTTTCATGAAAAGTGGTTTCTTTGAAAGAATTAGGTAGCAATGATTGGTAACATGATTTACCAATTCACCTACATAAGCTTACAACGATTTCTGCGATTATTCTATAACTTAACGTCCATACATTTTAAAAGGGGGTTTTCATGTTGCAAACTCTTATTACGAGTTTAAAAGGGAGACACATTTTATCAAGAGAGTCTCGATTTCAGAAGTGACACCTCCATCATGATGATGACATATTAGTTTTAATTACTCAAAAGTAATTCAAAAGTTTGCGAAAAGAGTTTTCAAAATACATAGAATACTCTAATATGATTCCGTCAAATGGCTCACTTCAAGAAAGGCTAAATTGATTGTTTATGTGCTAAAGAGTTTAGGCATATGATGACAATTGAACGGTTAGGTAGTCCAATTTCGCAAGAAGTTGAGATTTTACCACATGTTACACTCACTTTATAGTAATTCACTCTTACTAAGTGTATAAAATATCACGAACATAAGATTCAATTTTTGCTTGTTGAAGCAAAGAGGAATGTGAAAGTGAGTGGGAGTTAAGAAGAAGCTACCCTAGATGTATGCGATAGTGTGACACCCCTATACTCCAAGTGCCTTACCTGGACCACTTAGGTATAGAAATGTCACTATCTCGGTTTCCCGAGGCAATGATAATCAAATGACAATAACGAAACATAATTTAAATAGTAACAAGTTTAAAGTGATTACAATCCAAAACCAAACTGATAAAATACGATACAAGTTCTCCAAAAACTAAATGTCTAAAAACTAAACAACAATGTCTGACAACAGCGGAAGACTCTTCTAACTGCAAGCGATGACTCATCTCAGCTAGCCAATAAGCACTATATCAAACCTGCTCAACAACTGCTCACCATCCCCGCATGGATCACCACAGTTTTACAAAACAAAGACGGGGTCAGTACTAATCACATAATTATATAATCACAATAAGACAGAAATCAACACAGCTCAATCGTCACATCAACCCGAACTCCATCACCAACTCCTCAATACTGACTACACACTAAAGTGTGTAGCCCTGCCAGAGTACCCATCGCAACAGGTTACTCCTCGCCGCCAGTGGGGGACCGCAGCCGTTCCCACCTAAGCCCCGCTCATCTCCATCGAGCGATAAACCCAAATCCATTAATGTGGACATCCCTTCTGTGGCGGGTTCTACAGAAGGCGAATCATGGGCGTGAAGCCACTCCCGCAAGTGACTCCACTCAGCCAGGGATGCACCCCGAAGAGCACAGACAGATACAATCAACAACAATCAACATTAACCAAATCCAACAACCGTCACAATGCGAATATGATACTTTAACAACAATCACAATCAACAACAAACCACGTCATGTGACTAATACTGAGTAGGGAAAACCCTACCTGGAATGCAAACACAATCAGACGATCTCAACAGCTGTATCAAAACCTCTCCTTTACGAATCCTCCTCATATCACATGATCACATAATTACTACTAGCACAACTAACCATAAAAATCCCCAATCCCCCAAATTAGGGTTTAAACAAAGTTAATTAAATGCTATAAAATTGGTATGTAGATCTTACCCTTGACGCAAGGATCACAAGAACAGAAAGAACGATGAAATCCGATCTCTCAAACTCCGGGATTTGTCAATAACACGGATGAAGCGAACAACGTAGTCTCAATCTCCTTTATGAATGTATTAGGTTTGTAAAAGTGTTTAATAAAGATGGCGGTATAATATATATATATTAATCCGCGTTATTAACAAAACCCGTCAAAATATTACTCGTTACCCGACCCACTCGATCGAGTAACTAACGTACTCGATCGAGTGCCACTTACTCGATCGAGTACCCAGGCTACTCGATCAAGTACCCTACAGGCAGAATACTTTTTCTAAAATCAAAACACCCTTAGTCGACAGAGTAAGGCCCACTCGATAGAGTACCCAGAGACTCATAAAACCGTAGTATTACAGATAGAACAAAGTTGAAGGAGACATCTACTCAAAGGATAGGCTAGTTCCACTATCTTGGTATGAGATACCAAGTATGGGTCATTTCTTTGTAAAGAAGTTTACATTAATTGATAAAACGTAAGACGTCTAGCATAGGACATTTTGTATCGAAATGATGCTAGAGTAGCAACGATTTCGATAGGGACAAATGTACCTAAATTTGGTTTTAAAAGAATGTAATCATCTATGTTTATACATAGAAGGCATCACTCATGTGATTTAAAACAAAAGGTTGTATCTAGTCCTATGATGACTTGCTGATTGGTTTAGACCACTTAAGTTAGAGGAATTTTACATTTTTCACGAAAACTAAATATTATACCGTCTTGTAGATTTTAAAGTCTCTAACACTACAAGAAAACATGATTCGGGCGACTGTTTTCAGTCGCCAAAGTAAAATTGGCGACTAAAACTGGTCGCCAGTGTCCAGTCGCTAGCCTTAGTCGCCAAAAAGAATTCGGGCGACGGAAATCAGTCGCCAAAATTGGCGACCGACCAATTAGTCGCCAACTGGCCAATTTGGCGACTACAAGTAGTCGCCAAATTGGCGACTGAAAGTAAAGGTAGTCGCGAATTTTGCGACTGAAAGTGGTCTCCAAATGCTTTTTTCAGTCGCCAATTTTGGCATTAAAAAAATAAAACAAAAAGTTACAGATCTGCTAAATTAGTCAGATCCGAAACAAACCACGACAAAATTTACATTACTAAATAAACTTACTGGGATTAAAAAAAACCCACAAATTTGATCATTTACATTACATTAAATTCTTTACATTAAAATTCATTACATTATAATGAAATTTAACAGAAGAATAACATCAATACTAACAACAATTTGAATAACTCGAAAAAAAGACCAAATTACCGTCATGGCAACCATCGAATACAACGAAAAAAAAAACAAATTACATCCCTTTCTTTGTTGCTTATTCTCCTTCCTCTGTCGCATCTTCCCACGCCACCATCTCCGGCGCTGTCAGCATCTACTTGTCCTCGACTCTTTGCCATCGCCTAATACCAAAATAATTTTTCAATTAAAATCATTTTTAAGTCGAGATCTAAATAGAAATTGACATGCATGTAAGTTTAAGACCAAAATACTTTGAAATTAAAATATGAAAAATTAAAATTATGATGTAAATAAACCAATACCTTTAATTAGATGAAGGAGGGTGAGATTATGATGAAAATTAGACAAGAAAAGCAATTAAACAAGATGAATGTACGAGATTTGGTGAAGTAAAAAGATGAGAAAAATGGAGATTTGGTAAAGTATAAAGATTTTATTTTTGCTTACATTGGTAAAGTTGAGAGAAATTGAGTTGGAGATTTCATAAAATAAAAATATGAGAGAGAGAGAGAGGGAGATTTGTTTGGACTTTGATTGTGTCGACATAAAAAAAGGGTGAGGTGAGTAATTATTTGGAGATTTGTAAAGGTGGAGTAAGTATCTGGGGGAGGTTTACTTGTTTTGTTTGTGTCGTCTAAATTGGCGACTGAAATTTCGGTCGCCCGACCTTAGTTTCAGTCGCCAATATTATTGATTATACGGATTTTTTTGGTCGCCAATTTGGCGACTGATAACAATCGCCCGACATTTTACCTCGGTCGCTAAATTGGCGACTGGCTACTCAGTCGCCATGTTTAGTCGTCCGAAAACAGAATTCTTGTAGTGTAATCCGGTGAACCCAATTGATCAAACCTCAAGTAAATTCGTTTAAAACGAGTAAACGATAAGCACATCGAACAACCATTTGATTGAGAATCTTGTGGTATGTGTGCATATATTATGTTTTCTTTTGCAGAAAAGAAACACAATAGTGAGGAGATTGACCATATACATACGGATGTTTAAGGCCGATAGTTGGTTATATATATACTTCGTTACTTTTACCGTAATGTTAAGTAGATATGAATACTTCGTATCTATTTAATTAGACATAAAAGTGATTTTAGAAACGTGAAATATTTTCAAAATGAAGTAGAAAACCAAAAGTACGACAAGTTCAAAAATGTTGATCGGACATTTCAAAGTAATGAATTTGAAGATCAAATGGGTAATATCAATTAATGACCTTGATTATCACTAAGAAGATTGTGAACCAGATCACATATACCTTTTTCTAAGGACACCATAGAGTATGGTGTAGTCAAGAAGATAAACCAAACTTTATGAGATATAGTTTGAGGTTTTTCGCAATTTTATAAGCTATTTTCTCACTAAAAATTTGAAACCCAACTATAAAAGCCTAAATGACTACATATGAGATATAGATAGGGAGGGTCCCTAACTTGTCATTTTTATACATTTGGGACCATCAATGTTTATGTTCAGAACCAATTTATGTATTTGTGAGGGTTATCGAAAATTGAACCACTTGGTTTTTACTCCTCTAAAACGAGAACAAAGAGTTTGTGGCTCATAATGTTGTCTTTCTAGAAAGATTTTCATTTTCTGGAAGACAGAGTGGGAGAAATTTTGAACTTACGGAAGTCCAAGACCCACATACTGAGTACAATGAAAGAAGACGTTTTTTATTGTGGCTCAGTGGTTATAAGGAGATAAGTTTTTGATAATATTGCGTTACTTTTCGAAAGTAACGAATCATCAACCCTCATCAAAGGTTTTTCTGTAGTATGAAGTCTATCTGATGGCATGTCACCATGCAATTCGAATTGGTCTTCTTGCACAAGATGTGATAAGGAAGGAAACATGAGATGTTTTCGAGACTTGATTTGGAGCGAATACTTTGCACCAAATTAGGTTACCTTGATCTTGTCATAAAGGTTACATAAGATGTTTCAATTTTGTGTTGGTTACAGAGAGTCTGTAACAATCCAAAATGCCTTTATCAATTCGTATGTTCTTAGAAATATAGCCTCTAATGAGGATGACATTCGGCAAAAAGATAACGAAACTTTCTCCTTAAATGTTACTCATGAAGGGAGAAGTTTTGTTGATCTTGTCAATGCTAAGAAGCCTAGCATTCTTGAAAGATCCATTTTGTGATCTTATATACGTCAAAGAGTTGGAACTTAGGGTTCAATCATGTAGTCAATCAGAATGGTATTACTCGAGTTGTCGAGGTACCATGATGATACATGGAGTTTAGTGGGAGCTAAGGTGATATTTCTTAGTCTAAATATGTGTTTGGCATATTAGTGACTAGAAATATTCTCGGGTGAATATTTGAGAGTAGCATCGCGCATCTTAAATATGCGGATCTAATGAGATAGATCTCCATGGATATTAGCATTGTAGGCAAGAGACTTATGTGATAAGATTCTTAACTCGTTCAAGTTGTTGAACAATTAATATGATCTCTTGTGCTTCCGCTGCAGGATCTATTAAATATGCTAAAAGCTTCTCTCGTCGGGAGTTATCATATTGAGAATATGAGAGGTCGTTATCAATCATTTCCTAGTGAGTGTCACTAGATGATTATCAAGAGCATCCTTAAGTACTTGAGAAGCACTGAGGATTTACTCTTGTAGTTTGGAGGAATTAATGAATTTCGTGTAAAAGGGTTACACGATTACATTCCTATGCGTATAAAATGTTTTGGGACTTGTTAAGAAATGGTTAGCATGTAAAAGTGCTATGTGCATTGATCGGGTTAAGATTTTCGTCGGTTCTCCCAATCAAACACATTTATATTCTCAACAAACAACTAGTTAGTGGTTAAGTCGAGGTCGATCCATGGGACGGTGTGCTTTGGGTTCTAAGTCTATCTATCTCAATTTATGCTAGTGTCACAATTGATTTGGGTTTGTAGTTGTGTTCTAAACTAATGCAAGCAACAAAGTAAAACAAACAAGTAAAGGTGTAGACAAATAATAATGGATACTAGGATGTTATGGGATCATATGGGATTCATGAAAGTTGATCATACAAACATGTTCTCGATTAAATAGCAAGCACTTATTATTGTGATGAGATCGAGTTGGTTTATATCTTATGATCCCTAAGAAGGTTTGGGTCCCGGAGCCGAATCGATTAGATTGTACAACACCTAAATCGACTTAGTCCATCCTATTCAACTATATGCATGGTCTAATGAGACTCGAGTTGGTTTATGTCTTACAAGCCTCATTGAAAAGATAAGTGATGGGTAAAAATGCAAGGATTCATAGGCTTAGCATTTCATCAAACATAACATGTGCATAAGTTGAAATCACAACAAGCAAGCAAATTAATTATGAAGACATATTAGATTAAGCATGAATCATTCCCCATGTTTGTTTCCCTTAATTACCCATTAATCCTAGCTAAAAGACTACTCACTCATTATCATGGAAAATATGTCATCAATGGTGTCAATCATTACAACAAGTATAAACATGATAAGAGCTTAAGGAAATAAACAATAAAGAGTAAAGAGTAAAGAGTAAAGAGTAAAGGAATTATACCAAACTTGAGATGATCCAAATAATAAAGCAAAGAATAAAAGAAGAGAAATTGATTGATTGATGGAAAGTTGTCAATTTTCCAATAATAACCCAATAATCTTCAATTACCCAAAAGTAATAAACTTGAACAATAATTAAGGAAAGATTAATGTGTGATTTTTGGGAAGATTAAAGAGTAATCTATTCTAATCTACTCCTAATCTAGTCTAAGAGAATTTCCTACTATGGGAACCTCCTTCTCATTCCTCCCCTTTCATTATTACAAAATGAGGTATTTATAGTAGTGCATTACTAGGTTAAGTAAGGACAAATTAGTAATTAACAATGCCAAGTTCTAAATTAGGGAAATGCAAGTCTCTTCAAGGAGATGAGCATATCACGCTAGAGTCATCACAGGACGCTCGGACCAAGGAGGGATACGTTCGGATTGTGGGTTGCGGCGATGAGCGGTTGATGCTCTGGTCGCTCGGATGAAGAGACGGGAAGACGTGCGTCGCCTGGTCGGGACGCTCGGATTCTGGGCAGGGGAGACGAGCGTCTTCTTTGTAGTCCGCTCTGATTGTTCCTTAGAATGGTCCTTGCTTTTCCTTCTCTTACATGCTCCTTATTCTTGCCTTCTCTTTCATACTAGTTCACCCATTATCATCAATAAGCTTCCAAATATGCACGGGAGACGGGAATTTCCGCCTAATTGTCTTCTTTCCTACAAAACATATGAACAGCACTAGGAAAGCAAAATAGAAAGCATTTGACGGATAAAATGGCTATGGAATGTTATAACAGTATGCAAAATGGGTTCAATTAGGGGACTAAATATGCGCAATTATGAGTCACATCATGCATAAAGAATAATATGTATAAGAAGTTATACATATGTGTTTAAGAAGTTATACATGTATAAAGCAGATATGTATGAGGAGTCATAGATAAAAGATGTCATATGAAGGATGTGTATGTAGAAGTGTTATACCTACAAATCATGAACGAAAGCTAAGTACATTACAACATCCGATGTTGTAAAAGAGATAGTTGATATCCGGAATTTAATGGAACTAGAGTAGTTCTATTTGCCGAATATCGTCTCCCGAGAGACTGTGAAAACAGTGGGAGTGTTTGACTGGCTTTAGAACCAGAGTCTAAAAAATGTTTTAGACATGTACTTAGAAAGGCTCTATGTGATGAAAAGATTGCATAGAACAAAAAGGAAAATAGCAATGGAAATTAGAGTGATGCAACTGTTGCTAATCCTCTAACCAAAGCCGTTGGCATGAGGTAGACATGATGGTTATGTCATCTCAATATGATTGAGGAGTATACCTTAACTGCTGAAGATCGTTATGTAAATATTGGATAGAGTATTAATATTTACGTAAGTTATGATCGCATTCATTGTTTGAGTCTCTTTAAGAACTCATTTATTGAGTTTGATTAAAAACATGAATACCTTGTTTATCCGAATTGGTTGTGGAGGCAATGTTGAACCCCAAATAGGATGAGCATTGTATTAGCCCCTGGTCACTTAATGAGGTGACGTCTCGGAGTGACTAGATTGTAAGACGATTGATGGTAGGTTCAGCACCATAAGGTCATAAGGATGACTAGTTATTTACATAGGCAGACTGTGGGACACTTTGCCGGGCAGTGACATTTATAGAGTCCCTTAGATCTATTACAGACGCCTGGTCGTGGCAGGAACTTCTATGATATTCCTATGAGTCGATTCTTTAAACTGGAGACTATTATCTGAGCAAGTGCAGTTTTCGAGTGACTTTGATTTTTGTCCTAGGTCGTGCCGTGAAAGGAGGCCAAAGGACATCTACTGGGTCATGGTGATCTGTATTGTGCAAAAGGATAGATAGGGCAGACAGGAATTGTCCACCCACGTTGGGTTTAAACATCTCTAGGCCACTCGAGGAGTTGTGACTGGGAAATGCGTGGCCACGCTCGGAAGTAATCTATGGTAGATTGTTCCGATCTTGCAGTCACACTACCGATCGAGAAAACCACTCACGATATTTTCATGTGCAAGTGCGACCTGAAAGACACCTTGCATTGAGTGGGAGATTGTTATTAAAACGGACAAGAGAATCGGTAACACACCCTTGTAGAGTACAAGCAGGATAATGTTGGGATAAGGAGTTATCCACAATTTTGTGTTATAATCATCGCAAAACTTATCTCGGACAAGTGGGAGATTGTTGGAGTTTTGTCCTCCACAATAGTGAGTGATAATATTATTATTAAATCTCATTAAGGATATGCATGGGATATTCATTGGCAATACTAATCAGCTGATCAACGTATATCGGTAACGGTTGGCCAACTAGGGTTTGACGTTACTGTCGTGAGATGGCGGTGTTCAGCTGATCCCTTTCAGTCACACCTAAAGGAACGAACCCCAACACGAAAACTAATTAATTGTATGAGATACAGTTTAATTAGTCCCTTGATAAATTGACTAAGAGTTAGTTGATTAATTAATTTAGAGAGATATTGAGTTGTGAACTTGAGGCGCGGAAATTATTATTTAATTATGCAATAATTAAATAATAAATTATTTGAGACGGGAATTAATGATTAAGTAGTTAATTGTTAAATTAGTACTAATTAACTAATGTGATTAATATTGGTACGTAAAATATATGTGTAGCTGTACACGTATATTTACTGAGTGTTTTAGACAAAATTAATTGGGAAGCATTTAAACATAAAACGATGTTTAAATAAAATTTACACGTGTTTGTGCGACAAATATAAGAACCAATATGGACCCGTAAATAGGTCATGGAAATCGTGTAAATGGGATTGAGTGTTGCTTTGGTCATAATCATTCCACTTACACAATTTCACTTCCCATAATATTTTTGTTCTTTTCAAATCTATGCTCCATTAGGCATATTAAAATAAGGAAAGAAAACACTCCACTCAACCTCACAAAATTCGGCCTCCCTTGTACTACACTCCATCTTTTGGTTCATTTTTACATACTTGAACATTTGCATGTGATAGAAAGTGAAAAGAGTTCTTACATCTCTCTAAAAATAAAACCACATAAAATTACTAATAGTTAGTGATTAAAATTAATTCTAAGAGTTAGTATTATTCAAATATTATTTCAAGGATAATCTTACCAAATATCTAGTTAATATTTGTAAGGTTGTTGGGTAAGTTCTTGGGTGTATCATGTAAGGAGGTCTTCTCTTTTGGAGACTTGGATTCTAGGAGGATCTTGCCAATATGAATAGCTCGAGAACAACCAAGATGGGTGGTCTTGGATGTGCCCAAATACTACCATTTCTCAATGTAAGGAAAATTATTTTTCTCATCTTTTATATTAATATTCTTTAATATTGCATGCATGTTAAATAGATCACTAAAATGACATATTATGAGATAATTTATTTTTAATTAGAGAGTCTAATTAGGATCTATGATCTTTCAAATATGTTTCTTAAATCGCTACGTTTGATCGATGTTTCGTAAATCGCTACTTTGTGTCGGAAAGCTTAGAAAACGGTTTCGAAAATGAAAAACTTGTTAAAACATTTCAAAAATACTTGGAGTGTTTATGCACGACAACGGGGTCGCAATGACACTAATTAGAGTCAAAACCGACACCGGACCAAAAACCGACTCAAAATTCAAATCCCGACCAACACAAAATCAAACCCGAGTCAAACACAAAACACCCATCCTAAACAACACAAAACACAAGCTTACACGGCTAAGCAAACTCAATCAACTAGAAAACACATCCTAAAAAAACCTAGGATAGAACCAAAACACAAATTTCAAATTTTCGAAAAGGACAGGACAACCCATTGTATCGCCAATGTACCCGCGCCTCAATGGGTGGCCAACATGGCCACGTCACCCAAAATGCACAACACCACACATTCCTCTATAAATACCCCTCAAGCACCATCATTTACAACCACGCGAGAGTCCGCCCCTTCTTTCTCCTTTAAAATTCTAGACTTCGACTTCTAAACTCAAAACCGGACACGTGTTTCGACATACCGATTGAAAACACGAGCCTTACACATTGTTTGGTACCGTAATTGTGCATTAAAAACACTTGACTTACCACTTCGACTAACTACACCCACACTAAAGCAAAGCAACGCTCTATATTTACAAAACGGTTTTTTTAAATCGAGCTTTCTAACTCACAAGTTTTACACTTTGTCGATTTCTCGTCAAGCAACCGAGCATGTAAGTAAGAGGGTGTAATTAATCCTCTTATTTCATGTCCTTTTACTGTTTTCATGACTTTAATATCATAAAACATGCATAACACGATTAAAAATTTGGAAAGATCGAGCCAAAATCGAGTTTTAGTGTGAGACAGAAGCTGGTTGACTCGCCTAGGGGCTCGCGCCTCATATGGCTTCTCAGGTCAGACCTCAACGTGTTTGAGTTCATCATTCCTTAGGTTTTATTTCATTTTTTTGTTTATTTTCTTAAAACAGTTTTTACCATTTCAAATCATTTTTATGATTAACATTTTTTACCATTCCTGAAATTATCCTTAGTTATTTATACCATGACGGTTTTATCCCGTGAAACGATGATATTGTTGGTTAAACAAAATTACGGAGATTTGAACATTTTCATCTCCTATTTCTTTCACTCTCTCTTTTATTCACATTTGCAAGCATTTTAGTCATATTCATAATCATCCTTGGTCCACATATACCATGTCGGTTTAATCCCGAGTACGACGATAAATATCGACTAATTACAAAGTAAGGAAGATAATACAATTAGTTCGTATATGTAATACCTGTCCTTTCATGGACCCGTTGACTGACGTTGACCGACCATAACGACATGTCTTAGCCTTTGGGAAGTCTTACGAGAGATATATTGTGTCATGGTAAGCGTTGGGTATGTGGTACTCGATCTAGTCGAGGCCACTCGATCGAGTAAAGGGGAGGCTCGATCGAGTATAGGCCACTCGATCGAGTAAGTTAGTTACTTGATCGAGTAGCGTCTTTACAAAGGGGATTTATAATCGTGTTTTGGTAGAATCGCAAATCATTTCCGTATCTTCCTAAAAAAAACCTAAAAGTCGTCTCTCCTTCTTTCCTTCACCCTAGTTCCTTTCGTGGAAGCCTTTGAGGATGCTTGTGCCGTAGGGATGGGTTGCTTAAGTCAGGTAGCGGTCTTGACGCCGGTATGCTATGCGTAGGTATGTCATCGTCATCATCATTGTCGTTGTCGTTTTCAGTTAGGGTTGTAGTGGTTGTGATGGATTATTGTACTGTTCGTATAGGTGTATTGCTTGCTTTGTTGATGTCGTGTAATTGAACGTGGAATCACTGCGGTTGGCTAAAGGTAGGTTCGCCTGCTCAGTACTGTTGGTTGTCTATAGTGTCTTGTGATGTGGTTTGGTTGTAGTTACATCAGTATGGTTGTCGGATTGTGATAGTTGGTTGGTGCGGTGCTTTTGTGTCTATCGTTGTCGTAATACGTTGATTGTGATTGGCTGTCTGTGATATTCGGGGCGCATCCCTGGCTGAGTGAAGTCACTTGCGGGAGTGGCTTCACGCCCTTGGTTCGCCCTCTGTGGAACCCGGCACAGGAGGGGATGTGCATATTAAGGAAACTTGGGTTTATCGCTCTGTATGTTGAGCGGGAATTTGGTGGGTATGGCTGCGGTCCGCCACTGGCAGGGCTGATCCGGTGGACAGTCGGTGACGGTGATTGGTTGGAGTAGTTGTGGCTTTGTGTGTGTGCTTGGTTGTGTCTGTAGTATGTTAGCTGTTGATGTTGTGTCTTTCCTCAGTTACTGACCTTGTGTGGTTTGTCTTCTTGTTGTTTATGTTGTGTCTGCCGTGATCCCTTATGGTGGGCAGTCAGTCTTAGCAGGTGATGTCTTGGAGGGTAGCTGGAGTCTTGGCGGGATGAGTCCTTCACGAGTCACGACAAGAGTAGTTCACATAGTGGTGTTGAGTTGTATCTTTTATATCAGTAGTAGTGGTTAATCTTGTAATAAACTATAATTGTTTTTTTATCGACTTTTTATGATTACTATCCTCGGGCAACCAAGATGGTAACGCCCTTATATGCTAGGGAAGGTTTTTTTAAGGCTCCTTGGTATATGGGGGTGTTACAAAGTGGTATCAGAGCGACGATTTTGGAACCTGTAACAAATGAGCCTAACGAATGTAGTGAGTCTAATAAAATGAACCTGATGTATGTATATTGGGAGCCCCAGCTGATGCTAGATTTTGGGTGAGTAGGCGCCCTCATTTCAAAATCATACATGGCCCCATTATGCTTAAGCCAGTCACTGGTCAAGAGGATAGTGAGTCGGGAATTATGTGCCTAGAGTGTGTGTGATAGTGATATAGAGACGTTTGTAGCGGAGTCTTTATGGATGCTAAATGTTTATGGTTGTGATTAGAACTGTGAAAAATCTATAGTTGAGTAGTAGCAGAAGTGGTGATGTGTTTGCAATACGAGATAGTGTGCATGATGTGGTGTTGGTAATGCCTGTTCTACATGGTTGATATTAGTAACGGATATAAAAGCTTGTGACCTTGTATATGGTAGTGATAGTGATGGTTAGTAGGTTGTAAAATTGATGTAGTGGTTATCAAAATAGTATGGGAGTAAATGTGATAGATGAACGATTGAATGCTTCCGCGTGTGGTATAATTCAGTTGAGTAATCAAGTTAGTGTGTGGTAAGTGTTAGATGTATGATTAAAGTAATATGGCTAGAAGTTATTTTGTTGATGGTCGTAATAAAGTTAGATTGTAGAAGGCTTGAATGTTAAAGAAGGGTTGAGTGTTATATGAATGATTAGAGTGATGTGCTTAAAAGTTATTTTGTTGTAGTTGTAAATGTATGCTTATAAACAAAAGGAATGTGTTAAGAGTATGCATGAGAAAGTTGAACGTTTAATCATTTGGTTGCGTAATGGTCGTCATGGAATAAAAATGAAGAGTTGAATGAAGTAATGTATTTGTTGGATTGATACGTTATACTTGTGTAGTAGTGATACGATGTGAATGAATAAATTAACCAGTGCCGATATTCAAATTCATTTTTGGAATCGACACGCGTTGCCGTTTTGCAGGAATCTTTAGTTAATCTTATATACTTCCGACCATGTATCTAGCCTGACTTGACCGAGTACGAGTGACTACTAGACCGAGTAGACCTCATTCGATCTAGTTAGGAAGCTAATACGTCGAGAAAGTTGGAATTTCCTGTGAAAACTTGACCGAGTAACTCCAACTCGATCAAGTGGAGGCCACTCGATCGAGTAACATACTTACTCGATCGAGTAAGTGCTACAGTACCGGGGAATTACGGGTTAATATACCCTTTTCTAATTCTTTCTTCCTATTCATTCTTCTTTTTCGCAAACCCTAATCCCTAATTTATTTCAAAATACTCTGATTCTTGTTGGTTTTGGTGCTTGGATTTGGTGATTTCTTTGTGTAATTCGTTCCTTGTACTTGATAATCAATTAAGGTATGTATGTCTACCCTATTTTGATGTTTTAATTAGTTAGAAACATATAAGATGTTGGAAATTGTTGAAAAATTGATTTATTGAATTAAATCTTACCTCTAATTGTTGCAATATGATTTAGATGCTTTCTTTTGATGATTATTGTTTATGGCTATACAAAAATCGAATCAAAATAGGGGTTTATGTGACTCCAATTTTCTAGGGTTTGGGAATTTGCATTGATTTTTGGTTGTCTTTTGTATGTAAAAGGATGAAAATTAGGTGATATATGTTATACACATCATGTCTAGAGATGATTTTGATGAGTTTCCCTCAAAAATTTGCCTTAAAACTCCGTCTTAAAAGTGCCCCAAACTAAAATTCGTCTTACTTCTTGGTGAAATTTGTTGGTTGGTAAAGCTATTTTGTAGGTCAAGTTTTCAAAATTAGTAGTTGTAATGTAAAAGAATGTCAAACTGGTTACAATTTGTTTTACAGCTGTAGAGACCGTCTGATGACTAGAATTGAGAATTTTACTTATAATTTTTGGATTGATGGTGATAGTGTGTACGTAGTTGATTCTTTCTACGATCATACATGAATGTCTTGAATGTTTTTCATATATATGTGGGTGTAAATTAAAGTTATATATTGAAACAGATGCCGAGACCAACAGTGGGAGCCCGACAGAGCAAAAAAGGGAGGGCTTCTGAGGCCGAGGTAGGAGAGGGGAGTGGACTGGTAGTTTTGGCTGTACCCGAATACCCGTTTTTGGTCTTTGTCTTCACACAAAGGAAGAGGTTTGTGGCTTTGCAGAACCGTAAGATGAGACCCACCCGCTGTATAGACTCGACCCTTCTGAATGACTTGGGGATTGAGACCGACGTTAGGCATATTTTCGAGACCTTGGGGATGACTGGGTTGTATCACCTCCGTAAGCACTCCTACGCCTTTTTTACTCTTGAGTTCTGAGCTCGTTTAAATATGAGGCGATGGAACAAACTGTGGAGTTCCGCCTCATGAACACCAGCTTTATCTTGACCATGAACCTGTTAGCTTCTCACCTTGGCCTTGCTAAACCCGCCAAGGGAGCTCTTCAGGACATACCCACAGAGTGTGGGGTTAGTAGTCTTACGCCTTGTCTCACCGGGAAATCAGCTCCTACTTCAAGTAACATGTTGATTAATGATGTTCAACATGTCACTTTGAAGATATTCCTTCGTGCTTTGACATGTCTTCTTTACGAGAGAAAGGATGTGAGTAAGTTGAACTCACATGAGTTAATGTTGTTGATGGCGTACCTTAACCTCGTGCGGTCTCAGAGAGTGACCCTTAGTGCCCCTGCCGTGGTGTGTGCCAGTTTAGCGCTCATGGCTTCTTCCGACACCCGCTTCCTGAGTTGTGGGGCCATTGCCACTTGGTTGGCAGAGAGACTGACATCCTTTGAGGCCTCCTCGACCTATACTCCTTTGACCACCACAGTGCCTACCTTGGACCGCGACTATTTTCTCGACCAGAAATGGTTGAGAACCTTGGGGGATGGTAGTTTGGCATGGAGGGTGTGAGGTATTAGTTGGATGCGGATACCAGCCCCGGAGCACCTCCTAGTGACAAAGCCTTTACCCGCGGCAGTGGTATCTGCCGACTCTGATGAGGATGAGGAGGGGGAGGGGCGTCCTGCGAGGCAGACGTACCTCATTGACCCAGAGATTCTTCAGGTTATGCCCGAGCTAAGGAAAGGGGAGAATGTGGGAGCGGAAGAGGACCGACCTAGAGTGGGGAAGAGGCCACGTCGAGTGAGGGAGAGGATGGCTGAGACTCAGCCAAAGCAGCCAGCGCCACCACAGTATCAGTTCCCTGGTTACCCTCCTTTTTATAGCCCGGAGATGCGTGAGAGCTACCTTACCGAGAAAGTGTCTTCTACTTTGACACTCCGAAACCTACATGAGATGACTTATGTTCAGGGTATAGGGACCACGAGACCTTAGCCGGTTTGGTGGAGGGGAGTCGGGGACATCAGTGGAGTTTCCCTCTCTTTTGGTGTGGACATGTCGACTTGGGGAGAGCCTTAGTCGTACCCCTATGGTGGTTTGACCCCTTGGCACGTGAGAGCAGATGCTGGAGTGGTGGTGATGTAGGTCTTGGCGCGTCGGGAGCAGGCACTTCGGGTGGCGGTGGTGATGAGGATGCAAAGATGGATGAGCAGCAGCAGGAGTGATGATACTCCATTTCCTTCTTTTAAGTTTTATATTTTATGGTGGATATTAGTTCATTTTCGGTTGGTACTTTTCGGACTTGGGTTGTATGTTGAGCCATAAGGCCGTATTTTGAATACTGTTACACTTTTATGCAGGATTTGACGGTCGGGTTAGCATCCCGACTCGTATTTATATGATTATGTGCCTTGCGTGGAGTTCTGGGGAATTTTTGACTTGTGGCAACTTGATCGAGTGCCCCTCACTCGATCGAGTGGCTGCAGGTGTGTCATTTAAAGAGTATTCTGATCTTGGGCTACTCGATCGAGTAGATGATGAACTCGATCGAGTAGAGCCAGCTCGATCGAGTGCTTGACCAACTCGATCGAGTGTCACTGTTACATGCGCATTTCGATGTTTGAATTGTTTGAATCCTCATATTTTTGGATGTTTTTACATTGGTCATGGTTGTTGGTGTTTAGTAACATGTTTTAGCTTCACCGTTGGTCATGAATTGGCTTGTGGTCGAGTTATGAGTGAGCTTGTATGCGATATAGGTGCGTCGAAACGATAAGATATGTTGTTGCAAGAACTTAGTGTGCAAGTGATGTTGTTTAAGTTCGTATTTGTATATATATCTATCTTCTGTGAGTCGTGGTTAAGTAATGTCAAGAGAATGTTGTTTCTGTCATGAGTCGGATATGGATTTTGATCACTTCACGCAGTTTTAGTGGTATTTGTATCACCTTGTAATCTTCATGCGTGTACCATCTGTCGTGGTTTAATCGAATACTACAATTATAATATTGTCTTTTGTTGGAAAAGGTCGTCTAACAAATAATTGTTGAATTTGCTACTAGTTGTAACAATATATCCGCGATATGTTACATGATATCGTTGCATGAGTTGTAACTAAGTAATGTCAAGGAATAAGTTTTGTTAACTTGAATCAATGCTGTTGTGGTGGTTTATGAGTAATGTCAAAGTAGTGTCATTTGTGACAGTCTAAGGGACAGGGAAGTTGTTTGATGGTGAACTTTGGGGACGAAGTTCCTTTTAGAGGGGAAGAGTAATGTCGCAAAAGGAAAAATGATGTAATTATAACAATGTTGCGGTATTATTGTGATATTTTAAAGTATGTGAATGACGGTTTGAATAAGTTTCATATGATTGTTTTGGATAGCTTCATGGCGGTCTTAGTGCAATTGAGTAAGAATTAATAACTGTCGAATGATATAGCATGTTGTATACTTTATTTCGGTAGTATTCGCTATGATGACTTGAGACTTTAATGTTATTAGTAGAATTGTGTTGTAAGGTCAAGGTAATTGAGTATAGTGAAACATATGTGGTGTAAGTCAGAAACATGTGTTGTGGTGAACTTGTGACGATCCCGTTGGGTTGTGTGCTTTGTAAGTGGTAATTGTTGACCGGTGATGAATGAAAGTATAGTCTAGTAATCTTGTCGATGCATGTCTGAGTAATTCGATGTAGTAGTATAAGTGATAGTCGAGTTGATCGTATTGGTGCATGGTATGGGTTCAAGTAATTCAAAAGGGAGTTAATAGTTTGTTGAGGTTTGTGTGTGTGTCGGGTGTTAGGTGGTTGATGATGATGATGTTCGATGAACATACGTAGGGGGATAGTATTTGCTAAACAATTTTGTTGACCTGTGTCGGGTAGATGGTGGTGTTGACTTGGGTGTCTTTGTCGTGTGGTTCGGGAGAGCAGGAGTCGAACTTCGGGGATGAAGTTCTTTTTAAGGGGGGAAGACTGAAATACCCGTCCTTTTAAGGACCCGTTGACTGACGTTGATCGACCTTAGCGACATCTCTTGGCATTTGGGAAGTCTTACGAGAGATATCTTGTGTCATGGTAAGCGTTGGGTGTGTGGTACTCGATCTAGTCGAGGCCACTCGATCGAGTAAAGGGGAGGCTCGATCGAGTAGAGGCCACTCGATCGAGTAAGTTAGTTACTCGATCGAGTAGCGTCTTTACAGCGAGGATTTATAATCGTGTTTTGGTAGAATCGCAAATCATTTCCGCCTCTTCCTAAAAAAAAAAAACCTAAAAGTCGTCTCTCCTTCTTCCCTTCACCCTAGTTCCTTCCATGGAAGCCTTTGAGGATGCTTGTGCCGTAGGGATGGATTGCTTGAGTTGGGTAGCGGTCTTGACGCCGGTATGCTATGCGTAGATATGTCATCATCATCATCACCATCATCATTGTCGTTGTCGTTTTCAGTTAGGGTTGTAGTGGTTGTGATGGATTATTGTACTGTTTGTATAGGTGTATTGCTTGCTTGGTTGATGTCGTGTGATTGAACGTGGAATCCCTACGGTTGGCTAAAGGTAGTGATGCGATCCCGCTAAGTGTTCACAAATTAAGATGTGGTTGTTGGTCACGGTCGAATCAAAACACAATTTATAGCTTAACAAGCAACTCTACAATTAGTAAAGAGGCAAGTAAATGTCGGATCCCAAGGGACGGGAGTTGAAATTAGATTTCTATTGTAACTAGTGGTGTCTAAGGGGTGTCACAAATTGGGTTGATGTAGAAGGTTACTAAACTAGAATAACAATGAAAATAAACAAGCAAGATGAATAAAAAGGGGTGTAAATAATTGATTAAAGGCACTAGGGTGTCATGGGATCATAGGGGAATCATGGGATATGATCATACAAACATGTTCTCAAATTATAAGCAAGCAATTATTGTTGTGATGGATTGAGTTGGGTTATATCTTACAATCCTAGGAAATTTTGGGTCCCGGAGCCGAATCGATTAGATTGTACAACACCTACAAGTCGACTTAATCTTCCATACTCAACAACATGCATGGTCTAATGAGACTCGAGTTGGGTTATGTCTTACAAGTCTCATTGAAAAGATAGGGGATGATAGTAAATGCAAGGATTCATAGGCTTAGCATTTCATCAAATATAACATGTGCATGAGTTGAGATCAAAACAAGCAAGCAAATAAAACATGAAAGCATATTAATTTAAGCATGAATCATTCCCCATGTTGGTTTCCCCTAGTCACCCATTAACCCTAGCTAAGAGACTACTCACTCATTATCATGTTGATCATGCTAGCAAGGTTGTCAATCATACTAACAATATGAAACATGATGAATAAATGAAAGTAATTAACAATAATTAAAAAGGGATTAAGAGATTATACCTACTAATGATTCCAATAATAAAGCAAGAATAATAGAAGTACTTGAATGCTAGATTGAGAGGTTGTCAATCTCCCAATAATAACCCAAATAATCTTCAATTACCCAAAATAAAGGATGAACAAAAGAGAGATTAAAGAACTAAAACTTGGATTAAAACTTGATTAATACTTGATTACAATATTGAAGAGAGATTTGATTGATATTAACTACACTAATTATTGATAAGAAGAACATGCTCCTCTAATTAGCCTAATGGGGTATTTATAGTGAAAATTAGGGAGGATGCATTAGGGTTAACAAAGGGCTACACTAGTAATTACACTTTTTAAGTTGAGCAAGGAGGACCCGGTATTTTCTGAGAGAAGGGCTTCTCTTTTCGTAGCTTGAAGAAGACAATCCGTGTTGTGAAGAAATCCGGGCGGAATAAGGTCGGGACGGCCGGATTTGGGCGGTGGAATCCGAGCGGATTCTGAGGAATCCGGACGGATTGTTGAGAGGGAATCTGAGCGGATTCGAGGCACGGGGCGCTCGGATTGTGCGGGGGGCCGGACGGGCGGATTGTTGACAATCCGCTCGGATTGTTAGTCAAAGATAGTAACTTCTTTTTTTCTTCCCTTTTCTTCATAAATTCCTTGGAGATTTCCTTGGGGACTCAAGGATCTTTCCTCAACATTGCTCTTCTACTATGATATGTACAAAGGCCTTCTAATCTTGTCTCTCCTTGATGCTTGGTCATTGAATTCGATCAATTTAGTCTCGTTTTGCCATGAAAATGCAAGATTCTTACTCCTTTCCTACCAAGGGATCAAAATCTCAAAGAATATGCAAAACAAAGAACTAAAGATAAGAAATGACCCAAATAAGCACTAAAAAGCATGGAAACAACGCTAATTCGGGGGCTAAATATGCGCCAATTATGGTCACATCAAATATCCCCAAACCGAACCTTTGCTCGTCCCGAGTAAAGAGGTGACAAAGACTAGGACCAATACTAACCTATCCTAATAATATAACCGATATGAGACAATTAGCGGGTCTCACTCCGCCCCTTCAACTCACAACAAGACAACCATGAGGTAGGATGCCTTCTTGCAAGGCAAGGTGGGTCTTGCCAAAATGGCGACACATCCAAACATTAAGCACACAAAAACACATAATGGATGCATCTACAAAAAGAATAGCCACTCCCTCATCAAGTGGCGGAAATTATCTACAAGGGAAGCAATTCAAGGGTACACAATCCTTCATAGATGCAATTTGTTCAAACTACTAAGCCTAGAAGGATACCAATAAATCACCTCCAAGTTGTGTCAAGCTAGGGTACCTTTGTCCTCAATCGTTAAATGCTTTTGTCAAGAGTAGACTCCCTATGGTGTTAGAAACACTGGAGGATCGCGGAATTCCCCCTCTTGCCTAGACAAGAAGAAGGGTCGTCCCCTCTCTACCATGAACAAAAATGAATATGATGGATAAAGGGATCAATAGATAATTGAGTTTCACTTTTGGGAGTTTGCTTTTGTTTTTGTTTTTCCCCCCAATTTCTTGTGGCATTTGACATTTGAGAACACTTTCTTTGCCATTTCTTTTTGATTTTTGGCATTTCAATACTTGACAACTTTTTTGCTTTTCTTTTTGAACATTTTCAAAGTCACCCCAATTAGTAACGAGGGTGCCTTGTATTTGAAGCTTAGGAGTTCTATTTTTGCTCCTCTTTTCATTTGATGCATTTTTGCAAACTTTCTTTTCACTTTTCATTTTATTGAACTCAAATTGATTTCTTTTTGTGCCCATTCCCTTTTGTTGACAAAAATATGGTGGAACATGGATGAATGATGGTTGCATGGTTTCAAGGGTCACCTTGGAATAAACGGTAGCCAAGGAGTTATCACACCACAAGGTACTCTTGACTCGGCCTTAAACCATGGGTCAAAGGATACTAGCATGACACATCCTAGGGTGTTTTACAAGCATTCTAACAAGCAAAGTCTTAAGAAGAAAAAGCATCTACTAGGGCCTATATACACTTGTCAAGCTTCCCAAATAGATGGTTTCGCAAAATTTTCTAACATGCAAACTACATGCCATGATGCAACTACCATATATACATCCTAATGCAAATGATTCTACCAACTAATATGACATATAATCTAAATGCAAGTCCTAGATTCACATTGTTATACCGCATCAATCAAAATAAAGCCACATAGTCATTAACATAAAGACGAAAAAGGAGATTGGAAAGATCATACCATGCGGTCTTCAATATCCTCTTGTCTCGGATGTGGCGTAGTCAATCAATGTGAACAAGGATAAAACAAGCACAATATATACAAAGGGAATGAACTTGTTTTTGGGTTTTTCAATTTTTTCAATTTTTATGGGTTTTTTTTTTAATAAGAGTTAAATGTTAGAATTCCCATCCCCACACTAATATGGGCATTGTCCTCAATGGCCAAAATGATGGAAATTATGCAAAGATGATGCATGATTTCTATACTAAATGCAATCTATACTAAGCTACACTACATGATGCATGGTTTTTGTTATGACGGAGAGGATAATTTAGATTACCTCCCGTTGCGTATGCATTAACTTCCCCAAACCGAGTAAGACACTATTGCTAATGTCCAAGGATGGGTATAGTTCATGCACACACTATGCTATGCATGAAACTAATTTGTCATTTTGGATTTTACAAATGGGAACAATAGAATAAGAACACCTCAATGGTACCGAGGTGTGAGTCCTTTGATGTTGCTAGGACTAAACCAACAATGATCAAAATTAAATAAAATACAAAGAGATATAGACAAACCATGGGAGTGTAGGAGTCTCCAAGGCTTGCTAGTCTTCCATCATGCTATCATCATCACCACTTCCCTCATGAGAAGTGGTCACATTGCCACTTTCCTTGTCATTTGCTTCTTCACTTTCTTCCTCATCTTGTTCATCATCATCTTCACCATTTCTTTCTCCATCTTCACTTGCTTCTTCCTCAATATTATCATCAACTTCTTCATCATTTCCAACAACCTCATTGTCTCCCACCACGTCCCTAGATGCACCCGGAAATAAGACTTCTCTATCCGCCCAACTAGGCAAAGGACAAGATGGATCAAGGAGTCCTTGCCTAGCTAGATGTAGGAGGGGTGGATATTGAGCCAAATACGCATTTTTCCGATCTTCATGGGCTTGCTTGTGCATTGCTTGCATGAGAAGAGTCACATAGTCTTTCCCAATTTCAATTCCTTCCGGCTTGAACTCTTCATACTCAAAGGGGTAAGGTGGTATGATAATGGAAGAGGAGGGGTTTCAAGATCACCCTTTTGTTGTTGAATGATATACTCGGCTTCTTCGGAAAGGGGAAGTAGATAATTGGTCCGGTGGACGCTTAGGCGACAAATCTTCGAGGGCAAGGTGAACGATCTAGCTTCACTAGTTAACCATCCATATTTAGTGTCAAGGGGGTTATGGGCAACCCACTTGAACTTGTGAATCATAATATGCATATCAATAAGATGGCCACCTTCCTTTGCTTTGTACTTCTTATCCTTATTGAAATTAGGATCAAAGTGCTTAGCTAGGACCGTGACTAGGCCGCCATTGACAATAACGGTCGTGCCCTTCTTCCCACTATCAACATTGAGCCATCTATCAACCAATAGCCTCAAAGAATTGTAAGGCTTGGTGTGAATTCTTCCGATATTCAAAGCCGATTCAAGGAGAATAAAATCGAGTCTTGTGAAATGATTGGTGTCTTTCCTAGCAATTATGGTATTTCCCACAACCTTGTGCCATACTCTTATGCCCGGATGATGGACCAAAAGAGCACGACATGCATGAAAATCCTCAAATTTCTTCCCGGAGATTGCCTCCCAAAGAGGCTCGGGGTCATACTTTCCATAATGCTTAAGATAACTCGATTCATCACTAAGACCCAAAATTTCACCTAATTCCGTAAAGGTAATGCGTCTACTAACATTAGCTAGACGAAACTCGAGATTTTCCCTATTCTCAACTTTGGTGACTTTCAAAGAACTTAAAAATTCCAAGACAAGGGAGGGGTATGTCAATTCCTTTGTTTCAAACAATTTCTTCAACCCCATGGCTTTGAAAAAGGCTTTTGTTTGTTCAAGAACACCCAATTTTTCCAAGGCATCTTTACATATGAATTTGGTGGATTGAATATATTTCATAGCAAACTTGACAAAGGTATTTCTATGGGTATCGGAAATAAAAGTTACCTCTGGATAATGCAAAAGTTGATTAATTACCGGAGTAGAAGATGTTGATGGTCCCATAGAAGGTTGTTGTTGTTGTTGCACTTCCAAGTTTGGTGTTGCCACCACCGTAGCCAAAGCTTTCTTTGTTTGAAGAGCCTTTTGCCTTTGTGAGAGTGCCTTAGCCTTTGGTGCCTTTGTTGCCTTTGTTGCTCCCTTAGTCCTTGCCATTGATGAGCTTAACCAAGAAAAGAGTGAAAAATCTTCAATTTGTAGTATGCCCAAATCGATTTGAAGGTGAAAGGCTTTGCCTTTATGAAAACAAAAATTGACTCAAAGGTTGAAGATTTTGTTCTTGGTTTTGATTTTTGTTGAAGAAGGAGTGATTAATTTGTTGTTGGAAGGATGGTTTGATTTGATTTTGGTGAATGTTGTTGAGGGTTTTTGTTTTTATGATGGAGAGGATGAGGGTTTTGATGTTGTGGGTAGTGTTTATGAATGAATGAATGAATGAATGAAGGTGGGAGGGTTTTAAAGAGACCGAAAATTTCAAAATCAGCAGGCAATCCGTGCGGATTAGGCTCAATCCGTGCGGATTCTGCTTCTTCTACCTTTGCAAAAACTCGCCTAAAGACGGGCGGATTTGGTACAATCCGCTCGGATTTGCTGAACACGGGACGGGCGGATTTGCTCAAGGACGAACGGATTTCTGTCCAGAGAAATTTGCTTGTTTTCCTCACCAGAAAGACGGGCGTCTTTCCGACAAGACGGACGGATTCTTCAAGACGGGCGGATTTTCAAAAATCCGCTCGGATTCTTTAACAAATCAAGAAAATTTCAAAATTCAGCTCGATTCAAGACGGCGTCTTTTCCGGGGCGCTCGGATTGCATAAGACGGGCGGATTCTTGGGAATCCGCTCGGATTCTTCCCCTATGTACACGGATTCAGTTCCACCCGTGCACAGCGCATTCCCTTTATCATTCTTCCATTCTTTCTTTCAAGTCTTGTGTTCTTCATTGTGGGGGCACTACTAAGGCATGGATAGCCTAGGCAATTGCCATCCCCACACTAAGGTAAGGCACTACACATCAATTGAAATTGTTAGTCCCTCCCTCACTTCTCTCTTACATGACAATTATTTTGATCAAAGTAAATAAAAATCCAAAGATGACAAAAATGCAATACAAGAATTGAAATGTAAGTTAGGGAGTTAGAAATATTTACAAGTGGTGGTTTAGGGAGGACTCCACCAAACTCTCATTCTCGATGAGATGTCAAGGGGGCATGTTCAAGGTGTTGTTGATGTTGCTCAACACCTTGAAGAAGTAATCAAAAGCTTGTTCATTATTATGGTAGAGGTCCTCAATAGACCGTGGCCCTTTTTGTTGATCATGATCGATGGCATGTCCAATGTAGGGATTAAAAATCCCTTCAAATTCGTCGTCCCAAAGACCACAAACTTCATTGAGTTGATCATTGAAAATCTCTTGCTTAGATGGAGACAACTCTCCCAATTTCTTCTCTTGGCCAATGAGGCCATCCTCTTCTTCCTTGGTTGATTTTGATGAGCTTTGCAAGCTCTCCTTGTTACTATTCACTTGCTCTTTGAATGGAGCATCTTCAATTTTCTTCCTCCATTGGAGTTCCGATTTCTTCCTTTCATCTTTTCGGCTATAATGATCAATCATGAAACATGGCTCATGCATACGAGGAGCTCTCATGGTTTTGTCAAGATTAAAAGTTATGCTTTCATCTCGCACTTCTAGAGTGAGCTCTCCATGTTTCACATCAATCACCGCACCGGCGGTGTGTAGGAAAGGTCTTCCTAGGATGATTGGAATGTTGGAATCTTCCTCCATATCAACAATGACAAAGTCCACTGGGATGAAAAACTTCCCAATTCGCACGGGGACATCTTCCCATATCCCTAACGGTGTCTTCGTCGATCTATCGGCCATTTGGAGTGTGATGTTGGTGCATTTAAGCTCTCCCATCCCCAACCTTTTACTTACCGAGTATGGCATGACACTCACACTAGCCCCTAGATCACATAAGGCTTTGTTGATCGTCGTGTCGCCAATGGTACACGGTATTGAGAAGCTTCCCGGATCCTTTAACTTTGGAGGTGAACTCCCTTGAAGTATTGCACTACTCACCTTAGTGAAGGTGATAGTCTCAAGTTTCCGGATTGACTTCTTCTTTGTGAGGATATCTTTCATGTACTTCGCATAGGCCGGAACGTGATTGATTAATTCCGTGAAAGGAATTGAGACTTCTAAATTCTTCACAATTTCCATGAATTTTCCAAGTTGATCATCAAATTTGGGCTTGGCTTGACGACTTGGAAAAGGAAGTCTAATCACAATGGGCTCCTTCTCTTTGGCCTTGTCTTCATTTTTCTTTGAACTTTCTTCTTTTGATGATTCTCCATCTTTGGAGTTTTGCACAATTTCTTCCTTTTCACTAGCTTCCACAACTTCATCCTCAACTTGCTTCTTTGGTGCTTCATACCTTGTACCACTTCTCAAGTGAATGGCACTAACCGTTTCATGTCTAGGGGGATTACTTTGAGGTGGTAATTGCCCCTTTTGTCTTTGTGAGCTCGAAGATGCTAGTTGAGTCAATTGTGTTTCCAACATCTTGGTGTGAGCTAGAATGTTGTTGATGGTGGTTTCTTTTGCTTGGCTATCTTTTTGCATTTGGGTGAAAAATTCTTGTTGATTCTTTTGCATTTGGAGGACCGCTTTTTGGACATCAAAACCTTGGTCATTTTGGTGATTGTATGGATTTTGATTTTGGTAACCTTGGTTTTGATTGTAAAAGGGTCTTTGATTTTGGTTTCTCATGGGTGGTGGAGTGTATGTTGTTTGAGGGTTTTGAACATTTTGGCTTTTGTATGAGAGATTTGGATGGAACTTGGTATTTTCATTGTAAAAATTTGAATAAGGGGTACCACTTTTATATGCTTGGAAAGCATTCACTTGTTCGGTTGTTCCCCTACACTCACTAGGGTCATGACCCAAAGTTCCACAATTCTCACATATCCCACTTGGGATTGATGAGGATGCCGTCATGGCATTGACATGATGCTTCGATGATTTTGAGTTTTCCTCAAGTCTAGCCATAGCTTGTTCAAACTTCAAGTTGATTGTATCGATATGGGAGCTTAGTTGGGCACCTAATTGAGTAACGGCGTCCACTTCATACTTTCCTCCTCTAGTAGCCTTGCGAGGCCTACTATATTGTGAATTGTGGATTGCCATCTCTTCAATTTTGCTCCAAGGTTGGTTGTCATCAACCTCGGTGAACATCCCATTCGATCCCATATTGAGAATGTTCCTAGAATCTTCATATAAACCATTCCAAAATTGTTGCACCAAAAACCATTCGCTAAGTCCATGGTGAGGACATGAGCGACAAATTCCCTTGAACCGCTCCCAAGCTTCATACAAAGACTCTTCATCCCTTTGCTTAAAACCCGTAATTTGAGCTCTTAGCATGTTGGTCTTTTCCGGTGGGTAGAATTTTTTGTAGTAAGCTAGAGCCAACTTCTTCCAAGAATCTATTCCAAGGGTGGCCTTATCAAGGACCTTCAACCATTGCTTTGCGGTGCCGATTAAGGAAAAAGGAAATAAGACCCATCTAATTTGGTCTTGAGTCACGCCCGTTTGAGAGATAGCATCACAATAATCGCAAAAGGTTTCCATATGAGAATGAGGATCCTCACTAGGCATCCCCCCAAATTGGCTCCTCTCAACTAGTTGGATGAAGGCGGACTTGGCAATAAAATTTCCGGTGAGATGTTGCGGTGTAGGAGTACCATTTGGTAGATTCTCCTCGGGGTGGACGCAGTGTGACGAGAATTTTGGCATTGTAGGTGGATTTTGTGGGGTATTGTGTAATGGGTTTTCTTCTCCTTCTATTGCGAAAGGATTGACAAACTCACTAGTGGGTTGAACAACTTCACCAACACCTCTCAAATTCCTCCTAACAAGTCTCCTATTGTTCGTCAAGGTTCTTTCGATTTCACGGTCAAAAGGTAACAAATCACTTTGTGACCTTCTAGATATGCAAAATATCAAACAACTCAAAAACAATTAGAACAAACCTTGAGGAGTTTTACTTCCTCAAGGTGAAGAAAGACACAACTAATAACAATAAAAAGAAATCTAAGTCAAACAAACACCGTCCCCGGCAACGGCGCCATTTTTTATGCGATCCCGCTAAGTGTTCACAAATTAAGATGTGGTCGTTGGTCACGGTCGAATCAAAACACAATTTATAGCTTAACAAGCAACTCTACAATTAGTAAAGAGGCAAGTAAAGGTCGGATCCCAAGGGACGGGAGTTGAAATGAGATTTCTATTGTAACTAGTGGTGTCTAAGGGGTGTCACAAATTGGGTTGATGTAGAAGGTTACTAAACTAGAATAACAATGAAAATAAACAAGCAAGATGAATAAAAAGGGGTGTAAACAATTGATTAAAGGCACTAGGGTGTCATGGGATCATAGAGGAATCATGGGATATGATCATACAAACATGTTCCCAAATTATAAGCAAGCAATTATTGTTGTGATGGATTGAGTTCGGTTATATCTTACAATCCTAGGAAAGTTTGGGTCCCGGAGCCGAATCGATTAGATTGTACAACACCTACAAGTCGACTTAATCTTCCCTACTCAACAACATGCATGGTATAATGAGACTCGAGTTGGGTTATGTCTTACAAGTCTCATTGAAAAGATAGGGGATGATAGTAAATGCAAGGATTCATAGGCTTAGCATTTCATCAAATATAACATGTGCATGAGTTGAGATCAAAACAAGCAAGCAAATAAAACATGAAAGCATATTAATTTAAGCATGAATCATTCCCCATGTTGGTTTCCCCTAGTCACCCATTAACCCTAGCTAAGAGACTACTCACTCATTATCATGTTGATCATGCTAGCAAGGTTGTCAATCATACTAACAATATGAAACATGATGAATAAATGAAAGTAATTAACAATAATTAAAAAGGGATTAAGAGATTATACCTACTAATGATTCCAATAATAAAGCAAGAATAATAGAAGTACTTGAATGCTAGATTGAGAGGTTGTCAATCTCCCAATAATAACCCAAATAATCTTCAATTACCCAAAATAAAGGATGAACAAAAGAGAGATTAAAGAACTAAAACTTGGATTAAAACTTGATTAATACTTGATTACAATATTGAAGAGAGATTTGATTGATATTAACTACACTAATTATTGATAAGAAGAACATGCTCCTCTAATTAGCCTAATGGGGTATTTATAGTGAAAATTAGGGAGGATGCATTAGGGTTAACTAAGGGCTAAACTAGTAATTACACTTTTTAAGTTGAGCAAGGAGGACCCGGTATTTTCTGAGAGAAGGGCTTCTCTTTTCGTAGCTTGAAGAAGACAATCCGTGTTGTGAAGAAATCCGGGCGGAATAAGGTCGGGACGGCGGATTTGGGCGGTGGAATCCGAGCGGATTCTCGAGAATCCGGACGGATTGTTGAGAGGGAATCGAGCGGATTCGAGGCACGGGGCGCTCGGATTGTGCGAGGGGCCGGACGGGCGGATTGTTGACAATCCGCTCGGATTGTTAGTCAAAGATAGTAACTTCTTTTTTTCTTCCCTTTTCTTCATAAATTCCTTGGGGATTTCCTTGGGGACTCAAGGATCTTTCCTCAACATTGCTCTTCTACTATGATATGTACAAAGGCCTTCTAATCTTGTCTCTCCTTGATGCTTGGTCATTAAATTCGATCAATTTAGTCTCGTTTTGCCATGAAAATGCAAGATTCTTACTCCTTTCCTACCAAGGGATCAAAATCTCAAAGAATATGCAAAACAAAGAACTAAAGATAAGAAATGACCCAAATAAGCACTAAAAAGCATGGAAACAAGGCTAATTCGGGGGCTAAATATGCGCCAATTATGGTCACATCAGGTAGGTTCGCCTACTCATTACTATTGGTTGTCTAGAGTGTCTTGTGATGTGGTTTGGTTGTAGTTACATCAGTATGGTTGTCGGATTGTGATAGTTGGTTAGTGCGGTGCTTTTGTGCCTATCGTTGTCGTAATACGTTGATTGTGATTGGCTGTCTGTGATATTCGGGGCGCGTCCCTGGCTGAGTGGAGTCACTTGCGGGAGTGGCTTCACGCCTTTGGTTGGCTCTCTGTAGAACCCGCCACAGAAGGGGATGTGCACATTAAGGAAACTAGGGTTTATCGCTCTGTATGTTGAGCGGGTATTTGGTGGGTACGGCTGTGGTACCCACTGGCAGGGCTGGTCCAGTGGACAGTTGGTGACGATGATTGGTTGGAGTAGTTGTGGCTTGTGTGTGTGCTTGGTTGTGTCTGTAGTGTGTTGGTTGTTGATGTTGTCTCTTTCCTCAGTTACTGACCTTGTGTGATTTGTCTTCTTGTTGTTTCTGTTGTGTCTGCCGTGATCCCTTATGGTGAGCAGTCAGTCTTAGCAGGTGATGTCTTGGAGGGTAGCTGGAGTCTTGGCGGGATAAGTCCTTCACGAGTCAAGACAAGAGTAGTTCACATAGTGGTGTTAAGTTGTATCTTTTATATCAGTAGTAGTGGTTAATCTTGTAATAAACTATAATTGTTCCTTTATCGACTTTAGATGATTACTATCCTCGGGAAACCGAGATGGTAACGCCCTTATATGCTAGGGAAGGTCTTGTTAAGGCTCCTTGGTAAATGGGGTGTTATAGTATCAAACACCCTTCATTTTGTTTCACTTCATTTTTCTCTTTATCTTGACCATATTGCATGTCATCCTTGGCTAACATAAGTGCCATGTCGATTTATTTCGAGTACGGTGATGAAACAGTTGAGAAAACACATTTTACACTTTTACAAAACTATCCATATCAAGCTTGCGAATTCAAACCCAACAACGGATTTCATCCACATTATGATGAGTATTCCGAGTCATATCCCACACTTTAACACAAACGCGGTCTTGGCGACCTTTTCTACAAAAAGCGATTTTAAGATCCCCTTAAACAATTTTAACAACCTCTTAAACGGTTTTTGTAATACCCCCATTTATTCTGGAGCCTTTAGTAAGACATTCCCAATAAACAGGACTGTTACCATATCGGTTGCCCGAGGTAAATGATACAAGTTAAAACAAACCAAAGTACTTTAATAACTTTAACTGAATTAACGGTTTTAATACATTGCCAAATGTTTAAATTTAAACCTTAACATTACAATTTACTACGCAGCGGAAATTACATAAATAAAGTTGTATATGTCAACTAAATGATCTAGACGGCAACTATGGTCTAAGTCGAGCTCACGTCCCAGTGCTCCCAAGTTAGCTAATCTTTAGTACCTGTCAAATCTGCTCCTCATTTTGGTTCATCACAGGTGTTCACGAATACACTGTCAACCACGAGGTTGAGTAGGGTAAAATTCATTATAACAACCAATCTATAATAATCTCACAACTGTCAATATGCAAAACTCCAATCTCAACTGTCCACATGTCATCTCTCGACATCTACTGTCCACGTTATCAACCAGAGACTAAACCTGGGGCCTTCCAATTAATCATACACGTTATCCACCAGAGACTAAGCCTGGGGCAGTCTAATAACCATACACATTATCCACCAGAGACTATGCCTGAGGCCGTCCAATTCTCATAAACAATTCCACAATATAATCGTATAAAATATGCACACCTCCAACAACTAACAATATTAATAACTCAATTAACTTAATTAATCAAGCAGTCATAAACCAATCATCCCTCCAATAATATCCATGTATTAAACATGGAACACAGATATGGTTGAGTAGATTATCCTACCTGGCAAGCAATATCCAATTACGCAACTCAAGCGATCCAAATAATTAAAGCAACCGAACCCGATTATAATTCCTTCACAAATCGTCACCTAACATACATATTATACTTTAATTATTAATTATTCAAAACATTATTATAATTTAATCGATTATAATTTATTTACATTAGTTATTTTCTCGTGTAAATTATTGTGTAAAACCCGCTAAATAATGAAACACGTATCCCCAAAAAAACCCGTGTCTCATACCCACAATATAATAATACAAGTAAACATATAATTTGTAACTACCCAATACCCATACCCATACACCACGACAACCCCGTACTCACTCACCCAATACCAGCCACACCCCACGGCAGCCTACCACCCCTTCACCACCGTGGAACACCTATCTCGCCCTACCTAGCCATGATGGTCAGCACCCCAGACAACCACCATACAATCGTTCAACGGGAGCCCTAGCATAATACCCAAAATATACGAATCCGACGCAACCTATACAAACATCACGCTTTAAACCACCAAAACACAACCACACCGGCACCAGGTCACCCCCGTACCCAGAGACACCAAAACCCTCGACACTTCCTCACCAAGCCCATAACCCAACCGCAACAAACAGAAACAACAAGGCAGGCCTTTCGCGAAATTCCGGCCAACCACCGTACAAAACACCACATACGACCACCACGACGCCACCAAAACGGTCGACTCTCACCCCTGGTCTCAACCCTAGTCTCGGTCAGGTCTGGGTCACACGTAACAAGGGTCAAAAACCCATATAACCTACGGTACAAACACCTTCAAACACCTACACGAAAACCCATAAAAACACCCCTTCCCCGCCGGTCATTGGTGGTCAAACGGAGGTCCGGCTACTCCCTAGTGGTCCACGGTCAAAGAAAGTCCTATGGTGGTCTAAATAACAAGTTATAATGAAGCAAAGTGTATACATGAGACGGTCTTAAAGTATTACCTTGAGGCGATAATAAAAGTTAATTCCTTTGCTTTTCTCTTCCTTAATTCTATTCTTCTTTCTTTTAGATCTCTTCCTTTTTCTTTTATGAATTATTATTCAGATATCATGGTATTTATAGTCTAAATTTAGAGAGTATACGAGGACAATTAGGAAACTATTGCCTTAATCCGATTTTTTTATTAAGAATTATCATATTATCATTATCATTATAAATTATATTATTATTCTTACATATTATATTAGCCTTCCCATAAGTAGAATTACTACATATTTCCTTTATTAATTTTATTATAACACTAATATTATTTAGGATTATTAATATTATAATTATTATTACCTTTACCTATTATTATTCTCCTCATTAATATTATTATTAAATCCCGAAACAATTCCCGACCATGCTCATACTAGGCCAAATATAATCGGCCCAATTATCTTATTTACACGGACCAAGGCCTTATTACTAGCCAAGCCCAATTCCCGACTTAGAGAATCATATTTCATAGAAAATAAAATTTAGAAACGAGAGTAGTGAAAGCAACAATAATAGCAACAATAATTGAAACGACAGTAGTGAAATTAACAATAATAAATGCAGGAATAGTGAAAGAAAAAATAATGACGGCGGGAGAAGTGAAAGTAATAGTAGTCACAATATATGTAATGAAAGTAACAGTAGGAACAACGGAGAGAGTATGATAACTAACAATTCGATCTTAAGAAAATATTAATTTATTTAAATATATGAGTTTGATAAAACTAACGGGTTAACCGTAAAAATAGCAGGAGTAGTAAAACAAACAACAGTAACCGAAGAAGTAGTGAACGTAATGGTATTAACAGGGGATGTAGTGAAAGTAATAATATTAACAGCGGGAGAGGTGACCGCGTCTCATAATTTGTTTATTAATTTTATCTCTCATCATAATTTCAATATATAACTTGTAAATGTATTTGTAATTTGTTAACCAAATTTAGAGAATCATATTTTATAGAAAATAAAATTTAAATGTTAAATAAAGGTAGCCCGGGCGTAGCCGGGCACCAAACCTAGTCTATAATAACCTCACAACTCTCAATATGCCAAATTCCAATCTCAACTGTCCACATGTCATATCTCGACATCAACTGTCCACGTTATCCACTAGAGACTAAGCCTGGGGCCTTCCAATTAATCACACATGTTATCCACCAGAGACTAAGCCTGGGGCAGTCCAATAACCATACACATTATTCACCAGAGACTATGCCTGGGGCTGTTCAATTCTCATAAACCATTCCACAATATAATCGTATAAAATATGCACAACTCCAACAACTAACAATATTAATAACTCAATTAACTTAATTAAGCAAGCAGTCATAAACCAATCATCCCTCCAATAACATCGTTATATTAAACACGGAAAAAAGATACGGTTGAGTAGATTATCCTACCTGGCAAGCAATATCCAATTATGCAGCTCAAGCGATCCAAATAATTAAAGCAACCGAACCTGATTATAATTCCTTCACAAATCGTCACCTAACATACATATTAGACTTTAATTATTAATTATTCAATAAATTATTATAATTTAATCGATTATAATTTATTTACATTAATTATTTTCTCGTGTAAAACCTGATAAATAATTAAACACGCATCCCCAAACATACCCGTGTCTCATACCCATAATATAATAATACAAGTCAACATATAATTTGTAACTACCCAATATCCACACCCATACACCACGACAACCCCGTACTCACTCACCCTATACCAGCCACACCTCACGGCAGCCTACCACCCCCTCACCACCGTGGAACACCTATCTCGCCCTGCCCAGCCACGGTGGTCAGCACCCTAGACAGCCACCATACAATCGTTAATCCGATTATTTATTAGGAATTACCATATTATTATTATTATTATTATCATTATAAATTATATTATTATTATTATTATTATTACTACATATTATATTAGCCTTCCCATAAGTAGAATTACTACATATTTCCTTTGCTAATTTTATTATAACACTAATATTATTTAGGATTATTAATATTAAAAATATTATTACCTTTACCTATTATTATTCTCCTCATTAATATTATTATTAAATTCCGAAATAATTCCCGACCATGCTCATACTAGGCCAAATATAATCGGCCCACTTATCTTATTTACACGGCCCAAGGCCTTATTACTAGCCAAGCCCAATTCCCGACTTGCTTACTTACTTTATTATTCAATTAACGTCTTATTTGCAATTATTATTAGAAATGCCATCAACTAATTATTTAAATTACATAAATTATTCTCATAAATTATTATTAAATTACGGGGTATTACAGTTTTAACAACCTCTTGCAAGCCCATAAGGTTCACTTGGGCTGCCATCTGGCCCGCGCCCCAATGCCCTTCTGTGTTTTATCTTTTACAAAACCAGGGGAGCCCCCCTTACACCGCCCATAGGCTTGCGCCTTAAGAGCTGCCTGGCACTGATTCTATTTCGTTTTCTGCACTTATCTAGTACGATCTTGGTTTCGGTTAACTCGAACACATGGCGGATCAGAGTGACAAGTTTATATTTTGCATTTCATATTTAAACACACCTTTTTTAGACAAATGGATCGTGTTAAGCACCATAAATCTAACTCGATAAATGGATATTTAATTTCCGTCTTCGCATGCAAATCAGTTTTTTAAATCAAACTTGGCATCAATTACATGATATTTGGATAAACAACCGACATAGCAAATTTCACATGTTAGGTTTAAACTTGTAGACGCGCATTCATGTATTTTACCCGTTTTATCAACTTTTGCACTTAGCCAACCATGATCGATCAGTAGAGGCCGCTACCGTGGGATTGGGTGTTCGATTAAAGAGCATCCAAATATGTACCCTCACCGCTAACTTAGAACCTTTGGATAGTGGATGGCCTTATCCAGGGAGGACGAGAGTCATTCTAGCGATAGGATGCTAAAAGAGGGACGAGTCCCTATCTTTAGTACCTATGTCAAGCACTGCTTTGTGCTTCCTTTGACCGAGGTATAAAGTGGATTCGAACGGTTTCCAGGCATCCCATAATTGCCTCGTGGTGACTCCGAACATCTCTGCATTGTTTTCGAGACCTTCATCAAGACGAAACCGACCGATCTAAAGCGATCTAGTCGAAAGCATTTCTACGTCCCCGAATGTGGCTTTTAAACTGTCGCGTGTCCATGGATTGGCGCGCGGGTGACCTATGTCCACAGATTGGCGACTCCGCTAGGAAAAACTAGGACACTTTGGTCATTGTGATCCCTAGATGGTGAAACTTGAACGAGGTCTTGGTTGAAGTACATCATTTAATATTATGGTCATAAGTCGGGTTTATTATCCGGGCACACAACCTAATCTTTACCGACCAATTGGCTCATCTCATCGGCGTGAGTTTTCTCATCCTCACGTTTCGAGTCCCGATTGCGTCAAGCATACCATTGACGTCACACATTTCTGTTTCGTCAAAGAGCATTCACTTGCTACGTGAACGAGGCTAGGGCACCAACCTTACACATTTTGTTTGGATTGGCATCCATCTCGAAAATTGAGGATTGATCGCTTGGTGTGTAACCACCCTTTTAACGCCAAAACACGTGTCGGCATTATGCATAATATAATGAACTGTGAGTGCTTATGTGCTATGTGATCATAAGTCTTTCCGTGTCATTTCTAAACTTTACAAACCGCTTTTCGCGCCGTTATAATGGCCGTTAAAAACCTCGGTCTTTTGCCGACCGTTGCAAATCACACCTTTTACATCGTCGTGATAACGATTTCAAAACTTGATTTTTTACAACCATCTTAAAACAATCTTTTATGTCGTCGTAATGGCAACTTCAAAACGCGGTTTCTCACAACCGTTCACAAAAGAAAACCTTTTACGCTATCGCAATGACGATTTCAAAAATCGGTTTTTCATAACCGTTTCAAAACACATTTGTGCCGACGTAATGGACTTTCGCGCCGACGTAATGAGCCCTTTTTAAATCCCGAAAACAACGCACTATTTTCGAGACCACAACAATTTCAAACTTTTAAAACCTCGACTTTCAAGACTTTTGCCTTTTGAATTTCGAAAACCCTTCTTTGGAAACGACTTACCGTTTCCAAAGCCATCACAAGTCTATCTTAAACCGTCTTTTGAAAATAAACCTAAGCCGACCTTTTCAATCCTAACTAGCCGATTTTCAAACATTTCTATTTTAGGAAACCATCTATGAAGCAACAAATGTATTTTTGGAAATGCCCATTTTCGAAAATTTCAGTCCACCCATCCGATTTAGCCTCGTGTATACCGAGTCAAAGCAAACGTACTTATGGGTCTTTACTTATGAGTCATCTCACCAACGAGACCCGTTTAACGGCGTCACGCCATAATGTTGAACCCAAGTCAAGGTGTAGTCAACATCTTCGCACCATCAATCGAGTCAGCACCGAGGCGGTACACATGGTCACCCTCATCACTTTGAGTCCGAGATGTTTTTCCACCTGTGTGTTTTCTGCATTTAGTCTTTGACCCGTGTCATATTAAGTTGTAATATGAGCCGTTTTCTGCCTCATACAATGGCCCCGTCTTCAGCTTCGTTCAACAATAATGATGATAGCAACAGAGATCTCACAAATGCTCAGCTAACCAGTCTGCTCACCGCCCTCAAAGTCACCCTAGACCATGTCGAGACCCGTATCGACTTCCTGGAGAGCAAACAGTCCGGAGACCATAACCCTCCACCCTTAACCAAAACTGAGAAAAGGGTCAAGCTCTTGGAAGAGCAACTCCTAGCTCGTGGGACCAACATCCACCTTGAAAACAACCGAAGGTTCGAACCCATCGGGAACCAACTACCTGACAAATTCACCTTAACCGATGTACCCAAATTCAAAGCAGTGGAGGACCCACTCAACCATATCCGTGCCTTCAAGGATTATATGTCAATCAAGGGAGTCAAACAAGAACTTTTTACCCGGATCTTCCTGTCATCCCTGGAACCGATTCTCTGTCAATTGTACTATTCTCTTGATCCAAAGAACATCACCACTTAGGACGAAATTGTCGTTTAGTTTGCTAAGCAATATGCCGACAATGGCGAAATTCAAGCTAATACCCGCACCCTTGATGTCCTAACCCAAAATGACAAAGAGGGTTCACCGAATTCCTAACCCACTAAAGAAGGGTAAGCACCCAATTGGTGAGCAAACCGAGTGAATCAATCCTAGTAGAGAAATTCGTCAACAACCTCCGTCCGGTAAATGCCAATCTTCTAAGGTACCAAAACGTCAAAACCTTCCAGGATCTCTAAATCCTTGGGACCCATATTGAGAATAACTTACACAAGGGCGTCTTGGCTAAAACCACGGGTAGAGGTTATCAAGGGTCTACATCAACCGGATCTCATCCCTACGGTCAAACCAACAAAATCAACGAAGTCAACCTCCTAAAACCAGCTGCAAAGAAAGTCGAACGTTCCCAAAAGACGTTCACCAATTTAGGGTCGACATATGCTAACGCCCTAAAAAGGCTCGTGGAATAAGGGAAATTGCAACCAATTGGGCCCACTCCAGACCTGCCTGAAGCGAAGAAAACTCATTTCTGGAACCCAAACACCTATTGCCAATATCATTAAGGCAAATACCATGACACCGATACTTGCTTCAAGCTCAAACACGTCATCCACGACATAATCGAGAAGGGAGAGCTACCCCTACCTCGCCATCAAAGCCAAACAACAAAACCATTCCCTTGGGTATACACGCCATTTCAGACGATGAACTAACTCCAGATTACTCACACCTTATCTAGCCTATTGAGGGCGAAATCAATGCTTTGGGAAATGACGCCCAGGACGACATGTTCATGTTCAGCGTCGCCTTCATGTTTGCCATGATTCAGCAAATCAAGAACAATACTGCTAATTTTTCTAAAAGGATCGCCCGACTTGAAGATGCTTACTACAAAAAAATCTTTAATCCACCAACACCCATGCCACGTCCAAAGGAGGGTGCACCAAGCAACCAAAACTCCCAATTCCAAAGTGGACCACCTCCGCCGCCATTCTGGTGTGCACCCTCCAACATAACTTACAACAATCACCTTCACAAAAATCACCCTCACAAAAGTTACCAGCACAAAAACTACCCTCAAAGGAACATTCCTCCCAGGTTCATTTGCAACCCAGAGATCAATGACATTTGGAGAGATGGCATGGAAGACGTCTACATCATCCCGGGTAAAGGAAAGCAAACCAAGGAAATTAATCACCTTACCCGGTCCGGATGTCCTTATCAAAACCCAAATCCTAAGACAAACAACGCGCCAACAATCGACGACCAAATCGTCCCGGACATGGACAACCAATCGAGGGTTCCGGAGAATTCCATCCACAAGAAACTCTAGAAGGCCAAGGCTGAAATATCTATCTAGCGGCTAAGCGGCACGTCTTTTGAACACCAGCAGGCTTTGCTTAAGCCTTGGGAAAATTAACAGTGCCTTCCACCTCCTCGCCCAAAGAAGTGGTAGTCTATATGACTAGGGATGTCCCTAATCTAAGAAACCCCATCATCTTCTCCGACAAGGATATCCCTCACTTCTAAGCCAACCACAATCTCGCCTTGTACATCACCGTGCAGTGCCTGAAGAAGAACGTGCCTATGGTCTTGGTGAATGACGAATCTACCGTGAATTTTATTCCGCTTAAAACAGCTCAAAAACTAGAGATCAATGAAGCTGACATCATCCCAACCAACCAAGGGGTTCATGCCTATGACGACACTCGTCGCAAGGTGGCAGGTCTCATTAACCTAGCCATCTCAACATGCCCCTTCCAATTAGTCGACATCGATGCATCATTTAACATGCTCCATGGACGTCCTTGGATCCACGCGACCAAGGCTGTCACTTCTAACCTTCAACAGAAGATTAGGGTCCTCTTTAATGGAAAGACAATCACCATTCCCGCATCCCCAATCAAAGCCGTCATGGGAAAGGGGATAGCCTCTCAGGTCACTGAGGAAATATACGATGAAATGTGGGGGTTCCAGAACCCCCTAACTGATGACCCAACACTATCCGATTGTGAACCGTTCTCAAACCTCACGATCAACTGTATCCTAATGCGCCGGGGTACTTCCCGGGTATGTCCACAACCCACTAAAAAGCGCCTTGCCTCCCTTGAAATAGGTAAAGGTCCCCAACATCCCTTTCGGGCTAGGTTACGAACCATCTAATGAAGACATCCAAGAGATGGGCCTCCTCAAGAAGAAGCGCAAGAAGCAAGGAGTCATCCTCCGCCCATACCATCTGACCCTCAATGGATATTTCGTCCTTGAAGGAGAATCCGAACTCTAACACAGATTTTCGAAGCCAATCTATGATCCCGTGTTAAAGATCAAACATCTGGGTATAGAAGTCTTTCAAGACTACTACTTCATCCCTGACAACAACACCAATTCTTCACAAATTAAGTCTGAGTCGACCCCTTGCCTGGACGGATATGTTGTAAGCCTCCTTTTCGGAGAAGACAACATCAAGCACCTCAATAACGAGGAGATCATAACTATTGCCCTCAAGGAAAACCAATGCTACCCTACTGCCTTGATCTTTGATGCTGACGCAGAGAAAACTACCCAAGGCTAGAGAAAGACTTTCAAATGGACTGATCGTGAAGGCCACATTCTCAAGATCACAACTGGAGAACGTCCCATGTTCAAGGAGTGAAGTGGAGATGAGTCTGAGTCCGAGTCTGATGACAAGTTTGAGTCAGACTCTATCTTGGGTCCTAACATTCCCAACACCCCTATCAAAACCACCTTTCCACCGTTCTACGATATGCTAAGAGTTGTCCCAGAAATCGTAACCGTATCCACCAACAAAGTCCCTTTCCCAATATTTTATCCTAATCTGGGGATGTCTCAGAGGCTGAGTTAACTATTGTCACCCCTACTCCCACAAATGATAGCAACCTAGAGCTTGTCGTAGGGGCCACCTTTGCACCGCCGCCTCTGACTCCCCATGAGATATCTGTCCTACCCGAGCTCTTCGCTCAGATTGACTTAATGAATGCCAAGTTTGCTTCTGACTTATCCCATTTTAACTGCAATGAAATTCTAAACAAACATGAGGATTTTAACTTTAGTGACTACCCACGCCATTTAGCCAAATAACTCGACAAATGCGAACTCAGAACACCCATCATTGAGGAGACCGAACCTATTAACGTAGGGACTGACCAAAGGACGACTTCCCCTTACCATACGTCGGCATTTTGGCAGACAACACCGCCGAACACACCCTTTTGTCATTCATGGACGGGTACGCTGGATATAATTAAATCAAGATGGATGAGGAGGACATGCACAAGACTGCATTCACTGCACAGTGGGGGGCGTACTGCTACACTGTCATGCCTTTCGGTCTAATCAACGTGGTCGGTCCGCTTTGAGCTTAGATTTAGGTTACTTGTCGTTAGGAGCACCTAGACCAAAACAATATTTATAACTTCACAAACAACTATACTACTAGTAAAGCGGCAAGTAAAGGTTGGATCCCAAGGGACGGGTATTGATGTAGGATTTTCAATTGCAAGTAGTGGTGTCTAGGGGTGTCACAATTTAGGTTGAGATAAGAAGATCACTAAACTAGATAACAATAAAAGTGAACAAGCAAGATGACTAAAATGAGATGTAAACAATTGATTAAAAGTACTAGGGTGTCATGGGTTCATAGGTGATTCATGGGAATTGATCATACAAACATATTCTAAAATTATAAGCAAGCAATTATTGTTGTGATAGGATCGAGTTGGTTTATATCTTACAATCCTAGGAAGGTTTGGGTCCCGGAGCCGAATCGATTAGATTGTAAAACACCTACAAGTCGACTTAATCCTCCCTACTCAACTATATGCATGGTCTAATGAGACTCGACTTGGTTTATGTCTTACAAGTCTCATTGAAAAGTTAAGTGATGGGTAAAAAAAATGCAAGGATTCATAGGCTCGCATTTCATCAAACATAACATGTGCATAAGTTGAGATCACAACAAGCAAGCAAATAAATTATGTGAATATATTAGATTAAGCATGAATCATCCCTCATGTTGGTTTCCCCTGATTCCCCATTAACCCTAGTTAAGGAAACTACTCACTCATTATCAAGTTTAACATGTTAACAAGGTTGTCAATCATATTAACAAAGCAAAACATGATGAATAAATGAAGATGATTAACATTAATTAAAAAGGGATTAAGAGAATTATACCTAATGATGATTCCAAATAATAATGCAAAGAATAATAGAAGTACTTGATGATTAATGGAAGGTTGTCAATCTCCAATAAACCCAAATAATCTTCAATTACCCAAAATAAAAGATGAACAATAGAGAAATTAAGGAAATGAGATTTGTATTAATACTTGATTAGAATTTGATTACAAGATTAAAGAGGGATTAGAATAATATAAGCTACACTAAATATTGATAAGAAGAACATGATAATCTAATTAGACTAATGAAGTATTAATAGTGGGGATTAGGTGCACAAATTAGGGTTACTAAGGGCTTAAATGACGATGAGACTAATGGGGTATTTATAGTGGGGCGTGTTGCACTGGAGGACAATTCGAGCGTCCAAAAGGTCGGGATGAGCGGATTGTGTAGGTGTTGGACGAGCGGCCTGGCAGCTTGGACGAGCGGCTTGTGGAGCTTCTGGACGAGCGTCCTGGCAGCTTTGACGAGCGGCTTGTGGAGCTTCTGGATGAGCGTCCCGATAGGTGAGACGCTCGGATCCTAGTCTGGCGTGCCATTTCTTCTTTTCTTCTTTTCTTCTTCCAACAATCCTTCGAGATTTTGTCGGAGATGCAAGGATCTTCTTCATCATTGCCCATCTACTACATTATGTACAAAGGCCTTCTAGTCTTGTCTTGTCTTTGATGCTTGGTCATTAGATTCGAACAATTTAGCTCTATTTTGCCATGAAAATGCAAGGTTTGCACTCCTCTCCTACCAAGGAAACAAAACCTTAAAGAATATGCAAAACAAAGGACTAAAGATAGTGAATGACCCAAATATGCACAAAAAAGCATAGGAACGAGGCTAATTCGGGGACTAAATATGCTCAAATATTGATCACATCACAACGCTGGAGCAACCTATTAAAGAACTTCCACCACACTCCTACACGGCATGATGCATAAGGAAATGGATGTAATACCCACCCTGTTAGGGACCCGTTGACCGTCGTTGACTAACCTTAGACACATGTCTAGACCTTTGGTAGCCTTACGAGTTTATCTTTACGACATAGTAACCCTTTGAGTCTAGGAGGCTCGATCTAGCGGAGGCTACTCGATCGAGTAGATCAGTCACTCGATCGAGTAGAGGCCACTTGATCGAGTAAGTCACGTACTCGATCGAGTTACTGAAGTTCAGCGGTAAAATATAAATCGTGGAATCGTGAAACCAAAATCATTTAATTTAATTTTCTCCAAAACCTAACTGCCGTCATATCTCTCTCATTCACCCATATTCACCCTTTTGAATCCCTTTGTGAGTTGAGACACCATGGGGATGGGAAGTATGAGTCGGGTAACGGTCTTATCGCCGGAATGCTATGTATAGGTATGTGATCATCATCGTCTTCCTTAGTTCTGTTTATGGTTGTGGTAGTATTAATCGATTGTCATACTATTTGTAATAGGTGGTTTAATTGTATTGGTATTGTGATTGGTAGTGTGGATTGATTGTAGTTGGTGGTTGTGTGTTTGTCTCTGGTTCGCGAGATGCGTCCTCGGCTGAGTGGAGTCCCTTGCGGGAGTGGCTTCATGCCCTTTATTTGCCCCTTGTGGTTCCCGTCACAAGGGAGATGTGCACATTAAGGAACTTGGGTTTTTGCTCGGTGTTGATGAGCGAGGATTAGGTGGGAATGGCTGCGGTCCCCCACTGGCGGCGATGATTACTAATTGCGGCCGTAATCTGGCAGGACTGACCTTTGGGCAGTCATAGGAGAGTTGGTGATTGGAGGAGGTGTTGGGTGTATATTTGTATTATCTAGTTTTGTGTGTTCTTTCAGTTACTGACCTTGTGTGATGTTGTCTGTGTTTTCTTCTTGTATTGTGTCTGTCGTGATCCATTATGGTGAGCAGACGGTCTTAGAAGGTTGATATGTGGAGCTTCGCTGGGTGCCTTAGAGAGACGTGTCTTCCACGAGTCATGTAGAGATTATATCAAGTAGTTGTTAGATGTCATGAGTTGTATCTTTTATTTTGTTGATAACTTATAAATAACTTAATTGTTCTTTTATTGACGTTTGATATTTACTATTCCTTGGGCAACCGAGATGGTAACGCCCTTCTCTGCTGGGGAGGTCTTGTTAAGGCTCCTTGGTAGATGAGGATGTTACAATGGAGGTATATGTCGACGACATGGTCGTTAAATCAAAAGAACGGGATGGACACATAAACGCCCTTCAAAACTTCTTCGGTCGTCTTCGAAAATACAACATGAGGCTAAACCCTCTGAAGTGTGCATTCGGGGTCACCTCCGGAAAATTCTTGGGACACGTCATCAGCAAAAGAGGCATCAAAATCGATCCAGCCAAAATCAAGGCTCTCCAACAGATGCCTCGGCCTTAGAACGAGAAGGAGATTCGTGGATTTATAGGTCAAGTTCAATACATCAGCCGCTTCATAGCCAAGCTCACCAAATCTGGTTGAACAGTCAAAAGGAGACACAAGAGCTCTCTAGGTCAGTGTCGTAAGCACTAGCTGAAAAGGTAAACGAGCTGAAAAACTCAAGTGTGAGCTGCTCGTAGGTCAGTGCGTGCATGGTGGTCAACCCGGTCATCCCCATCCCGTTTAACAACTCAGCAACAGGCTCGTAAATCCCCAGTTTCTCAAGTGAAGTCCGACACAAGAATTTAGTAGAGGCAATGTCACAACGCATCAAATTTTTAAAGCGTTTACGATGAATAGAATTCACGAAACGTACCTCAGGATAGTCGGGAAGCGGGTCCAAGGAGTCATCTGCTCGGAACGTGGCAGCAGTGCGTCCGGCAGTAAGAGGACCTCATCCTCGACCCCTCCCTCGTCCAGCAGCTGTAGGCAGTCCAGGTGTGCGACCTGTGACTGGCCGGCTAGGAACAAGCGCAAAAGAGGTGGCAGCAGTGATAGATGGTGACAACACAGTAGGGGTCGTCACCGGGGAAGGGACAGTGGCTGCGGTGGTGGCAGCAGAAACAGTAGCAGAAACAACAACAACAACAGGGCTAGTGACGGTGGCGGCAGCAGGGACCACCGTCTCAGAACGGGATGGGGTAACAGTAGAACTAGTAAAGGGCATGGTGTTACTATCCATCCTAATCAATCAAGTAAGTACATTAATCAGTCGACAAATCAATTACCAAACGATTTCCTTCAAATTTTCGAAAATTTCGAAACCTAATGCCCTAAATTAGGTCAAAAATAAGCAAATTAACAACAGGAAGAAAAGGGGAATACATACCTGATTGATTACCCACAAAAGATGCAAAGAAATTGACAAAAAACGCAAGTAATTAGTCGGATTTCTATCTGACACAAGCAAACCCTAATTCCCAAATTAAATCACAAAGAACACGAGTTTGAAGGGCAAAGTAAAGGGCAAATGTCGAAAATAGGACAATAAACACAATGTGGGATATGAATTTGGTAAAGGGAAAGAAGAAAGGGAGATTTAGGGGAATTTTCGTGGTTTTATCGCAAAAAGAGGAGGAATAACAAATAGAATGAAAATAGAAGAAGAAAACAAAGACTCCCTGTGTGTTTATAAGACAATTTCACTCGATTGAGTGATTTGAAACCACTCGATCGAGAGCTTCCTCTTGCATTCTACTCGATCGAGTAACAATCCTCTCGATCGAAAATTCTCCTTTTTTGGCCATTCGATCGAATGACTGTAACAGCTCGATCGAACTCTTTGTCTGGGCAATTCTCTCGATCGAGTACAAAAAGCACTCGATCGAGTTGTTTTCCTTTAGCACGCATCCCAATGCAATAAATCTTCTCTAAATCTGCATAAAAACACACAGCAATACTTCCCGCAAATACCAAATTCACAAAATACGCAGTCTATATTCGGTCTTACGCTAAAACTAACTACGCTATTGTCTAACAGTCTAAAACGCAATTAAAATGTCTAACAGAAATTCAAAATTACAAAGTTTTACAATGGGGCATTCCCCGCACATCTTCCAAAACATTGTAGTAGCCCAAAAGAGGGCTTCTGACTGAAGGAGGTCCCTGCAGCATCGCGGACCGTCCTTTTAGATCGCCATGAGCTTTAACTTGAACTGATAGAAGAAGAATAATTTGCATCCACGTACGCCTTGACTTTCTTCTTCCCTTTAGCATTCCTATCTTCACTGGCGGCATTCCCATCACTTAACTTGACTTTAACTGCACCATGACCGACAGCATCTCCAGTATCCACTTTGTTTGTACCTGCAGCAAGGAAAACAACAGAATGGTCCTCCATATTGCTCTCAGTCTGAGGCGGAAGTGTCACTATTGCAGCACAATATTCAATATTTTCAGCTGGAGAGTCTAAGTCTGGGTCTATAGAGGGTAAGGCATTACAAGGTTGAACTTGCATAGGGGCCCTACGAGCTTTGGACTGATAAAATGTCAGCTCCTCATCTCCTACCTGGAAAGTAAGGGTCTTCCCCCCGACATCAATAACTGCACAAGCAGTAAATAATAATGGTCACCCTAAAATAATTGGGGTATAAGAGTCTTCGGGTATGTCTAAGACCACAAAATCAAACGGAATAAAGAATCTCCCGATTTTCATAGGTATGTCCTCTAAGGCACCTAGTGGCCGTGATATACTACGGTCGGCCATCTGAACAGTCATATTGGTACAATTAAACTTGGTCATACCCAGTCTCTTAGCGAGAGACAAGGGTAAAACGCTCACCCTAGCTCCTAAGTCACATAGTGCGTTGTCAATTAAGTGGGTTCCTATATGACATGGAATCGAAAAGCTACCCGGGTCTGATTGTTTGGGTGGTGTCTTATTCTAAACAAATGCAGACCCCACTTCAGTCAAAGCCACCATTTCATGGTCACTTATATGCCTCTTACGCGTTAAAATTTCTTTCATAAACTTCATGTAAGAGGGTACCTAGGTAAGCAGTTCGGCGAATGGAACATTGACATGAAGGCTTTTTAAAATATCAGCAAATTTCCCGAACTGTTGTTCGGCCTTCTTGTTCTGCAATCGCCTCGGAAAAGGAACCGTGATAGGAATTTCCAACCCCTTATTTCTTTCTGCCAATGTCTCAACACGATCTTCATCATTTCTACTCGATCGATTCCTTTTTCCTCTCGATCGAGGTCTTTCAACAGCAATATCATTCGATCGAGCACCATCAATTACTCGATCGAAATTCTCTTTTTCAGCATCACTCGATCGATATATGAATTCACTCGATCGAGCAGTTTTCTCAGCAATTTCATTCGATCGAGGACTATCCTCTACTCGATCGAAGTCTTCAGAATCAGCCTTACTCGATCGAAGTCTTCAGAATCAGCCTTACTCGATCGAACATCAGCTTCACTCGATCGAGTAATATTTCCAGCATTTCTACTCGATCGACCTGCGGAAATGAGTCGATCGAGTATTTTCCTTGGATTCGGCATAGATTCGTCCATTGACGACTGTTCACTCTCAGCAGAAACAGATCTTGGGTCTGATATGTCCTCATCAATTAAAATTTTGGGTCCTTCATAAGAAAGACCGCTTCGCAAATTTATCAGATTAATCGTCTCATGTTGGTTCTTATCAGGTTGAGACGGTAAATGACCCGGCTTCCTTGAAGATTGGTTAGCTGCGAGTTGAGCTATATGAGACTCGAGTGACTTTATCGACGCATCTTTCTGTTGGTCACTCTTCTGCAACTGAACAGTCAATGCTTGTATCATTGACTTTAACTCGGTCATCTCACTAACACCACTTGAGGAAGCACCTTATTGCTGCGGTGGAAAGGATGAAGGCTTTTAAAAGCCTTGTTGAGCTTTAGGAGGAGGAACGTAAGGTTGTTGCTGCTGCGGTGGAGGTGAAGGGTTTAACACATTCTAACTAGTCCATCTCAAATTGGGATGGACTCCACTCTTATTGTTATAATAAGAGCTACCTTGCCTGTATTGCTGAAAGGCAAGAACCTGCTCCTTCTCAGTTAGACAGTCAACAGTAGTGTGACTGTCATTACTACCGCACCTCTCACATGAAACGGTTTCTTGTCTAGTCAACAAGTGAACCGTCTGTTGATCACCAGCATTCTGCAATTCCAACCTATCGAAACGGGCATTCATGGCTTCAAGCTAAGCCACAACTACGTTATCGACAAAATTAACTGTCTGAATAGCATCTCTCGGGTTCCCATACTCAGCACAATGGGTAGCTATCTCCTCTATTATTCCCCATCCCTTGTCATCATCATTATTCTTCTGAAATCGCCCATTTGATGAGGCATCTAAGATAGCACGGTGGTCGTCATAGAACCCATTATATAACTGGTTGCACAAGAACCACTAATCAAAACCATGATGAGGAAGAGACCGCACCAACTTCTTAAACCGACACCAAGCTTCATAGAAGTTCTCATCTAGTGCTTGCTGGAAACTTGTAATTTTTCCTCTCAGCTGATTAGTCCGTTGTGGAGGAAAACACCTTTTATAAAAGGCAAGGGCCAGGGTCTCCTAGTTAGTAATACCGGCTGCGGTTCTGTCTAGATCTGTGAGCCATTCATGGGCTGCATCTGTTAAAGAGAATGGAAATAGGACCTCCTTAATCTTGTCCTGGGTCACTCCCTTAGTAGCGGTAATGGTTGAGCAATAGTTTGTGAAAACTTCCATATGCTTATGCGGATCTTCACCCGCCACACCTCGGTACAGATTCCGTTCTACCAGATTGATATAGGACGGTCGAATGTCGAATGTATTCCCATCCTCGGTCGCAAGTTTGAAACCTTTAGGGATTCAGGTAGCTGTGGGCTCTGAGTGACTCGCGATATTAGGCATTTTTACTGGACTTACGGCAGAAATAGAATTGTCTTCTTCACAAGACGGGTCTTCTACAAACAGAAAGTGTTCTAGCTCGGGTTCAAAAGTACTCAAGGCTTCCTTTTGAATCTTCCTCTACGGTCTCTATCTATAACGAAAGGTCCTTTCTGGTTCAGGATCAGCTGGAGCTAACTCTGACCTGTTAGACCTAGGCATAAACAGCACTGGAGAAATAAATAAGAACTGTCTCAAGGAATAAAAATTCCCTGAGACTGAGAGAGACAAACGAAACAAAAAACAGACAAATAGGCTATTGCCTCCCCGGCAACGTCGCCAAAATTTGATACTGCCGTTAGGTACCAAAAACAAATACCTATTACTACTAACAGAAGTTAGCGGTAAGTAGGGTCGATCTCCACAGGGAGGCTAAGTATCTATCTGCTAAGTACGTCTGTCGGGTCACAATTGGGGGTTTAAAAATTGGTTTTCTAAACTACTGAAGATGTAAGGCGAGAGAAATAAAATGGAGAGCAATAAAGGTGAGAAAAAGCTAAGATTGATCAGATAAGGAGAGGTATGTCAGGATTTCGGTTCACCATGGCAGTTCACTAACTCAGTTATAAATAGTCTAGACAATCTACTGTAAGAAGGGCAAGGGAAAGGTCCTTCCGGTCCGCTATCCACCCTAGATTACGACTAACTTAACTTCCGTCCTCATTAGGGTAGTCTACTGTTCATAGTAGGTCTGTTCGTTCCAATCTTCCGATCTAGGAGCGAATTTAACCAAATTAAAGTTATTTAGAAGCGTGCACTCAACTAAACATATTACAGTTTTATTGCTATGGTCACAGGTTCTCACAATTAATCATCTAACGTATTCACAACATCGTCACTTTACTACCATGGCTCCTCTAATCCTAACATAGGGAGATTTAGCTACTCATGCTATCAGATTTAACAACAATAGTAAACATACTAAGAGAAGACATGATATAAATATAACAAAGATGCAACATAAACAATTAAAACAAGGGCAATAAGTAAGAGAACAATGATTAAGAATAACAAAAGATTAAGATTAAGGTAAGAGAAAGGTTACAAGATTGAATCCGGAGTAAAGAGAAGTAACAGCAGTAATTAAGAGAAGTAAAAAGAGTATTAAGCGTATGAAAAAAGTGTCTTTATGACCTAATGACGACTTCCCTTACATAGGGAAGCGTTTTATTAACATAAATAAGCCTAACACGAATTAATTAACCCGTGTAAAATAGCTAGTCACTCGATCGAGCCTTTTCAAACTACTCGATCGAGTGAATCTTCAGCAAAACCGTTCGATCGAGCAAAAGCAGCTCTCGATCGAACACTTCCAAATTAGCCCATTTCGAACGAGTTCAAGAACCACTCGATCGACCACCTGCAGCTGCCAAACCACTCGATCGACCTCTAAAGGCTCTCAATCGAGTAGATATCCACTGAAAACAGCCTTGACACTCGTTGGTTAGCTTCCTAAGGACCTTACTTTACACTTCCCGAGGTACGACATCTGCTCTAAATCTCCGTCTCCTTAAAATGCATGCTAAGTGGGACGAACAAGGTGCGATTCCACTACTTTTAGGTCCATTTCTGCAATTAAGACAAAACAAAACAAAGTAGCCAATTCGGGGCATTTTGCAATACAAAGTAATGAAAATGGCATAGAAATGCATGCAATAGGAGGCTAAAAAGTCTATATACATTGCACGTATCAGTAACAACAAGAGCAGCAGCATGCAACATAATAATTAAAACTATATTTAAGTCAAATTAAAATATATGTAAGTAAACCATCTAATGAAAACACATTATTATTACTAACCCTTTTTGGAATAAGGACATATCTTCGCCTAATAATCTCCATCATGTTATGACAAATGTAGTAACCACATTGTACGTTGTCCGACTGGCGAGGAACCTATTATTACATAAAACAGACGAAGTTACCAACTAGTGTATAATGGGTACTGCATACTTAAAAAAGACAGTGATGATTTAATATTTATACTAGAAATCTTGTATTTGCGTATACGTACCCCTGTTATCGTGGCAAAAGTGGGGCCAATGTCGTTCTTGGGTTGCTCCTCGTTTCAAGATCTTTTTTTCTCAAAGGCCCTTTTTTTACAAAGGCAGAAACACACACACACACACACACACACACACACACACACAAACACACACACACACACATATATATATAGTAGCAAAAATAATTGAAACTTTATAGTACGTATAAAGCAATATAACTTACTTAGTAATCAACTCCTTAAAAGTATTGGTAGGTTGCCTATGCAAAGAGTCCAACCAAAAAACTTTCTTTGTGACCGGGTTGATTGCTGCTAGCACCCAATGCCTCATAGATCGAGAGATGATGCGTGTCCCAAATATGATGTTTTACACCCCATTTTACACGCATTTCAGAGCTCAATTGTGTAATTTTATGCTACTATTTGCCCCATTTCGTCTACTTTCGTATTTTTATGTAATATTGCAGATTTATGCGAAAATGAGTAGATATTGAGCTAAATCCGTCCCCGAGTATCTTGCATAGCATCTGACGTGAAGTATTTACTTAAGGAACGAGCTTGGTGCGTATTCCGAGGCCCAAAAGACAAATCCACGAGAAGTTAGAAGTCAAGTACCAGCTAAAGCAGTCGATCGACTGGCCCCCTTAGTCGATCGACCAATGCACGACTTTCGAAAGCTATCAGACATCTGCAGAAAGCGATCGATCGACCGTCACGCGTGGTCGATCGACCACACCGCTAATTCAGACGTGAATTAAAAGATCGAGAAACTCAAAGCCCATTGTATTTTAGGTTTTAGAAATAAGTGTTACGTATACTTATATATAACGTAACTGACATTAAGCATTAATGAGGAAGTCTTTTATCAGAAACTTTAGGGAAATAATTAGGGTTCTAAGTTTGTTCGGTATTTTATACAATTTATCTTCGTTCGGTTTTTGATCCTTCCTCTGCGATTTCTTTCACACGGTATTCTGCTGTTCTTATTTCAGTTTCGTTGTTTATTTCTTTCGTAGTATAGGATTTGTTAGATTAGTTTCCCAAAGCCAATTTATCGCCTTATGTTCATTGTTTATTTCGTCGTTTCAATCATGAATTCCTCTGTTTTATTAGCAAATTTTATTGTTGTTATCCTTAGCATGAGTAGCTAAATTGATTGTGCTAGGATGTAGGGGAATTATAGTGTAGACGGCATTAGAATTAGGGAACCCTGAATCGCGTGTTGGTCGATCGACCGTCCTACCTGGTCGATCGACTGACCCCGTGAGTTTTATTACGTTTTAATTGCTTTAATTGTTATATTTGACGAATCGAATGCATGCGACTAGTTGAATGCCTAGTATTTGACCGACCCATTAGATCGAAAGATAGGGGAAGTTGTTAGACTACCAATTAAAATGACTAAACTATGCTAAGATCGAAAGATAGGTAAAGTTTAGACCTTTTAGTCACTTTTCAGAACGAAAGTTCGTATTAGTGATATTAGGGACCTGTAGCGAGATCGAAAGATGCTACCTGTGAGAGTAGACCGAGAGGACCTCTTATTTTCCCGTCTCACGTGTTTGATTTAGACCTATCTAGTATGCTGCCGCCGAAACTATAGTGAACCGACCATCCTAGTACCCTTCTTTATATTTGATTTAATACAATTCTTTAGTTTAATTTATATTTCTTTGCCTTTAGCTATAGATCAAATCAATTCAAACCCCCACATCATTGTTACCTTAGACCAAAATTGGACAACTAGAACTTACATCTGCCTCTCTGTGGTTCGACCCGACTGCCGCTAGCTATAGTTGTATTTGGAATTATAAATTTATTTTTGACACCTCACGACGGGTATCAAATTTTGGCGCCGTTGCCGGGGAGGGAATTGTTCTAATTTTTAGTTGTTTTATTTTAGTCTATTTCTTAGTTTAAGGGACGTTTGTTCCTTAAACTATTCTCACATTCTTTTTGTAGTTTCTTCTTATGCGCAGGTCACAGGGTGGTGAATTAGTACCTTTCAATCCTGAGATTGAGAAGACCTTGCGTGAGTTGAGACGATCATCTAGAGTATTGCCAACAGAGGAAGAGCTGAGTACTCTGTCTAGTTACTACGATAACGAGCTATACGAGGAGGATCCACAATCATTTCCTGTTTCCACTTCTTCAGCTGAGACAGTCACATCTCCAGATTTTCCAGTCATGGCTGAAGAAGCAACTATAGCGAGTCACTCTGAGCCGACAACTGCAAATCTATACAAGGGGTTCGAATTACCTGAGCGATAGGAAATTCGAACCAAGCCTTCTTATATCACCTTGGTTTAGAGGAACCGATTCGGGAGCCGCAAATGAAGATGCAAACAAGCATATAGAGATATTTATTGATTATTCTTTGCTCTATACCCCCGCCGACCGGTGTGACCCGGACCGGATAAAGGAGACCATGTTTATATTCTCACTCCGCGATGTTTGCAAGGGAGTGGTACGAGAGATCCGGACCGAGCCGCTAATGGGATCACCGACTGGAACTCTTTGGCCTTGGCATTCTACAAGAAGTACTTTTCTGTCTCGAAGACGAATGCTATTAGAGCTCAAATCACGAGCTTTAAACAGGGGGCCTGATGAGAACTTTCATGAGGCATGGGTCCGTTTCAAGAAATCAAAGTGCGAACCATTCCGCATCATGGGTTTGAGAAGTGGAGCTTATGCAATCAGTTCTACAATGGGCTCTATGACGATCAGAGGGCTATCTTGGATGCGACAGTTAATGGCAGATTCCAGGAGAATATAGGGGAGACTAAGGGATGGAAGATCATTGATGACTTGGCCACTCATAAAGCTGGGTATGGGAATTCCAGGGAAAATCAAAGGAGAGCTGCTGAATCTCCTTCTGTAGCTGCATTAGAAGCTCTCACAGCGAGATTTGATAAGTACGAGTTGGGAGGAGCTTCCAAAGGAGGGATTTACCATGTAAATGCTGTTTCAGACTGTCCTCTCGTCTGTAAAAGATGTGGAGCTGAGGGACATGTTTCAGATAATTGTCCTAGTCCCTTTGAGTCTTGTGCTGCCTTTCAACATTATTGGCAGACAAATACTTACTATGAGTCAAATGTCCACCCCAACTTGAGGTGGAGTAGCCAAAATGTCTTGAATCCGACTCAACCTCCACAGCAGCAGCAGCAGCAGAACTATGTGCCCCCTCATAAGAAACAACAGTACCAAAAGCCTCCATATGTCCCACAGCAGCAGCAACAAGCCCAAGGTTCTGATTTCAATGAGTTGAAGAATCTGTTGCTGAAAGAATCCCAGGCTAGAGAGGTCGGGATGAAGATGTTGGAAAGCCGAATTGCCCAATTAGCTAGCAAGAATACAACTCGAGCTCCGAGACATTTACCGACTCAAACTGATCAAAAGGAGACCCTTAATGCCATCACTTTGAGGAGTGGGTCTACCCTTGATGGGCCCATTATGGTTGAGGATGTCACTGAAAAAGATGAGGCGGAAACAAGCAAGAAGAAGGCTGTGGCGAATAAAAATAAGAAAAAGACGATCAGCAGGTATGTCAGTCGATCGACTGACATACCCGGTCAATCGACTGAAGTACGACAAACAGTAGCTTTTGGTCCTGTTGAAGTCAATCGATCGACTGACCAATCTAGTCGATCGACTGAGATTGCTGCTGAAGGTGATTCTTTTCGTCCTCGAATGCCCGACAACCTAAAGGATCACTTGTTTCGGGGTACTACTGCCCCAAAAGTTTTGAGGACAGACCCGAATGCTGATGGGTCCGTTCCGGTTCCGAAGTACGACCCTTTGTCAATTAATGGTTCACATTTGAGACGGTCTGAAGAAGGGTCGAGCTACAACAAGGAGAAGGTTGTGGACTTCCAGCCTAAGTCCACCGATGCCGGCATGAGAGATTTAGAGGAGAGGGCCAAGTTGCTACTTTCAACCCCTTATCCAGAGAGATTGGTGCCGTCGAAGGAACATGTATCATTTAATAAGTTTGAAAAGGTTATTCGTAGTTTAAATGTGCAAGTTCTTTCCTTGAATTGGTCAATCAAGTGCCTGCTTACACGAAATTCATGAAACAACTCTTATCTAAAAAGAAGTCACTTGAAACTGTGCAAGCTGTCGCACTCACTGAGGAGTCATGTTCTTATTTGACCCACACTGCACCCCTTAAGCTAGAAGACCCGGGTAGTTTCTCAGTCCCATGTAATATTGGCACCTTTCCTATAGAGAAAGCCTTATGTGACTTAGGAGCCAGTATTAGTGTAATGCCCTTGAGTCTTGCTAGGAAGCTCAAATTAACCAGGTTTGCAGTGACCAACATGACAGTACAGATGGCTGATCGCTCTGCGGTCCAGCCAATAGGAGTCTTAGAAGACATCCCCGTGCAAATAGGGAAGTTTTTCTTCCCTATTGACTTCGTGGTGCTAGATATGCCCGAAGATGCCCACATTCCTATTATTCTAGGTAGACCATTTCTGCACACTGCTGGTGCAATTATTGATGTTGGTTCGGGTACATTGACCTTTAAGGTAGGCAAGCATTCCATTGTCTTTGCCCACACGACTAGGAAGAAAGACCCCATGTGGCCCGTAACTTGTAATACGGTTTCTGAAAAGAAATCTTATTTTATATTTCCTGATATTCCTGTCTCTATTCCTACTCCTGTTGTGACACCTCCGCCCCGGATTGGGAGCAAAGTGGAGGAAGATTCTTCTATTTTAGACATTGCAGGAGCTGGTTTGGGGAAGGAAGAGCCACATGTTGCTCCAGCTGTGAAGGAGCCGATCATTTAAAGAGGCGGTCTAGGATGCCTTAGCTATGGCACTGATGAGGAGCCTGAGGATGAGCCAGTCAAAGCAACGGAGTCTGATCTGGATTCCAACGAGTCAGAGGAGATCATTGAGTGGGACGATGCCCGACATGTTGATCTGTTGAGCTTGACGGACGATGAAGTTGAGAAGAGTGCCGCTGAGAAGATAAGCACTGTTGAGGCTACCTCTTGTAGCCAGAAGCCAGCCAAGTGGGCCATTCCATGGCCATTCTTGATCAACTATTAGTTGATTGAGACTTTTTCACAAACTATACATTTTATTTGCTTTCGTTGAACCTTTTCATTTATTGCTTTTGTGTGCGCGAGACTTCGCATTTTATTTCGGTTGCTTAGGATTTTAAACACTTTAGATGGTTACTTTGGGTTTTGCGCAATTTTGGGCGCGTATTATTGTGCATTTGCAGGTTTTTAGACCTCATTAGCTCAAGCTATTGAGCTAAATAGACGAAATGAGAAAGATACAACAGTATTTCCAGTCGATCGACCGCCTACCCTGGTCGATCGACTGAGGTGCGACTTGCAGGAGCTTCTGCATTCTCGTTCATTCCATCGATCGATCGCCGCTATGGTCGATCGACCGTTGTTGTTCTTTGCATGCATTTCACGACCTTTCCCCTGCTGTGTTTGGTTGTTTTGCGGAATTGAGGGAGTCTTTCCTCCACTTTATTTCCGTCATTTATCTGATTTCTTCCATTTTCTTAATTTTGCACATAATTACCGCTTGAACATTGCTTCCTCGGTTTTATGCGTGGTATTGTTGTCTTTTCAGGTACTTATTGGTAGCACTGCTAGCTACTGAAACCTCCTAGCTCACGCTGGTTTGGGGAGGTTTCCTTTTGCTGTGCTTAAAGTCTTGTGAGTTTCCAAGCCTTACTTCATGTCCTTTATAGTTTTTCTCGCAATTCCCGTCTTCCTTTTCTTCATTACATGATTTTGCACAATGGGGACATTGTGCGATTTGGTTTGGGGAAGGGTTTTGCGTTGCATTTCATATGTTTTTGCATTCACGTTTACATTTCAGTTTGCATTGTTGTTTAATTCCTTTATTTACACAAAAATTCAAAAACTTGAAAAATTTCACAAAATTCAAAAAATTGCACGTTCATTCTAGCATATAGGTTGAGTCGGAACGGTAGTATTTCAATGATGACATTGCATTTGCATCTGTTTTTGCCTAAGCCTTGCTGATTGACATGTTATTAGTAGAATCATTTGCATATCTACGAGTTTTCGTTAACTTAATTGCTGGATCTTAGACTTGACTTTGAATTTTGGCAAACTACATCAAATTTTCTGAGGATTTAGAGCCTATAACTGGTGACATCTATGACCGGTTTATCTAGGATGTGAGTAGTTACTCCTTATGAGTCATGTTACATCAATGTGCATAAATATGAATTTGATCTGCTAAATACCTGTATGCATTCGGTTTGTGGTTAGTTGACATATGTGGAAGAGGTTTCCCTTTTCTCATTTTACCCATAAGCTCCACACTGCCAAAAATAGCCTACTTGTCCCATTACTACATCCTACATTTAGCCTGCCCTTGTCAAGCTAGTAGTTTACGTTCTGGGATTGTTACTTCGTTTTGGTAGCATATGCTCATTCTGAGATGAAAGTTGGAAATATGGAAAAAGGAAAAGAAAAAAAAAGAAAAAAAAAAGAGAAAAAAATGATTCGAAAAAAAGAAAAAAAGAGTGTTGTACTGTATAGCCAGTCGATCGACTGGCAATCACGGTCGGTCGACCGCTGCCCGAGAAGAGAAAAAGAAAAATCAATTCGCATGATTCAAGTCTTTATTCAAATGGCTATTTTTGCTCCCATGTTTCATTTATATCTTATGGGGAGTTGATTGATTATAATTATTTCGGAAATTGTGAGTTTTGTGCTTGCTATAGCACCGTGTCAATTGAAGTTTGAGCAAGAAGTGGATATTGTCATATGGTTTTGTTACGGTACTAGCTTGATCACCTGTACCCCCACATTCCCATAAATGTTTTGCCTTTCCTGCCCATTACCTCAAATATCCTATATATACCTCGGCATGTGTCATGGTCATTTGTTCGGTTGGAATGCATATGTACGGTTGTAGAGATTGCTTTCATATTATATTGCAGGCATGTTCTTATAGGTCGTAGTTAGGTGAGTGTCACCAACAAAATGAATTCTTTCTATCTTATACTCACCTGTATTTATTGAGTGATTTGAGCGACCCGTGAGAGTCCAATTTGATAAGTCTCTATAGTCAACGGTTCAGCAGTTTTTAACGACTCTATAACTCGTTTGCATGATTCACATCACTAATTGATTGTTGGTTGTGCATTAAATCGGTTTAGGCTATTCAATTGCATTTCGCTCTGAGATTGAACTCGTTCCTTTAGATCGAGTCTATTTCTTGCTTGGGGACAAGCAAGGGTTTGGTTTGGGGAAGTTTGATGCGTGTCCCAAATATGATGTTTTACACCCCATTTTACACGCATTTCAGAGCTCAATTGTGTAGTTTTATGCTACTATTTGCCCCATTTCGTCTACTTTCGTGTTTTTATGTAATATTGCAGATTTATGCGGAAATGAGTAGATATTGAGCTAAATCCGTCCCCGAGTATCTTGCATAGCATCTGACGTGAAGTATTTACTTAAGGAACGAGCTTGGTGTGCATTCTGAGGCCCGAACGACAAATCCACGAGAAGTTAGAAGTCAAGTACCAGGTAAAGCAATCGATCGACTGGCCCCCTTAGTCGATCGACCAATGCATGACTTACAGAAGATACTGTACAATGCAGAGCAGTCGATCGACCGGTCACAGTGGTCGAGCGACCACACCGCTAATTCAGACGTGAATTAAAAGATCGAGAAACTCAAAGCCCATTGTATTTTAGGTTTTAGAAATAAGTGTTACGTATACTTCTATATAACGTAACTGACATTAAGCATTAATGAGGAAGTCTTTTATCAGAAACTTTAGGGAAATAATTAGGGTTCTAAGTTTGTTCGGTATTTTATACAATTTATCTTCGTTCGGTTTTTTATCCTTCCTCTGCGATTTCTTTCACACGGTATTCTGCTGTTCTTATTTCAGTTTCGTTGTTTATTTCTTTCGTAGTATAGGATTTGTTAGATTAGTTTCCCAAAGCCAATTTATCGCCTTATGTTCATTGTTTATTTCGTCGCTTCAATCATGAATTCCTCTGTTTTATTAGCAAATTTTATTGTTGTTATCCTTAGCCTGAGTAGCTAAATTGATTGTGCTAGGATGTAGGGGAATTATAGTGTAGGCGGCATTAGAATTAGGGAACCCTGAATCGCGTGTTGGTCGATCGACCGTCCTACCTGGTCGATCGACTGACCCCGTGAGTTTTATTACGTTTTAATTGCTTTAATTGTTATATTTGACGAATCGAATGCATGCGACTAGTTGAATGCCTAGTATTTGACCGACCCATTAGATCGAAAGATAGGGGAAGTTGTTAGACTACCAATTAAAATGACTAAACTATGCTAAGATCGAAAGATAGGTAAAGTTTAGACCTTTTAGTCACTTTTCAGAACGAAAGTTAGTATTAGTGATATTAGGGACCTGTAGCGAGATCGAAAGATGCTACCTGTGAGAGTGGACCGAGAGGACCTCTTATTTTCCCGTCTCACGTGTTTGATTTAGACCTATCTAGTATGCTGCCGCCGAAACTATAGTGAACCGACCATCCTAGTACCCTTCTTTATATTTGATTTAATACAATTCTTTAGTTTAATTTATATTTCTTTGCCTTTAGCTATAGATCAAATCAATTCAAACCCCCACATCATTGTTACCTTAGACCAGAATTGGACAACTAGAGTTTATATCTGCCTCTCTGTGGTTCGACCCGACTGCCGCTACCTATAGTTGTAGTTGGAATTATAAATTTATTTTTGACACCTCACGACGGGTATCAAGAGACATATATGTTAGATAAATAGCAGCAACAGCAATAGAGCAGCAGCATCAGCGTATCCAAAAAAAGTTTCATGTATGCTTCTAACTATAATATTACTTATATATTACTCAATTTCATTATAAGGGGCAAAAGCGAGCTTTTTGTTCTTTGCCAATTCTTGAGAAATGTAATCTATCCGATCTTGGTACTGAATCACTGAGATATGCATCGATAAGATATAGGGGCACATGAATCCGTATAGGTCATTTAGAATCTTGTTCTCAAACATCACTCTTGACTTCAAGTACCTAAATTATGGTTTTAAATCCGGTAAATTAAATAATAAACATTATATATATATATATATATATATATATATATATATATATATATATATATATATATATATATATATATATATATATATATATATATATATATATATATATATATATATATATATATATATATATATATATATATATATATATATATATATATATATATATATGAAGATCTAAATTACTTATTAGTCAGATGTTTTATTAAAGTAAATGAGTTAATTAAGAAACTTACTTCATCCAAACATAAAGGTGTTGGATATCAATCTCAAGGAGGCCAGCCCAAATGGTTAGCGTATCCCATGAAATAACTGATTCAGTTTCTTTCCCCATAATATCCTCCGCGAGCGGAATAAGTATCAATTGCTTGCTTCCTATGCAACAGCCAACCTCCTCATACAAGGCTCTTGTCGTCACTGTCTTGACTTGTTGAATGTAATCGTTCCCACTATATTCAGGTCTACTATATAGACTCCAAACTTCTTTTATTTGCGGGGGGGAGGGGGGAGAGTGTGGGAATACGGTTTTGTACTGCTTGTCCCAACATCTTGTATGTGTAGAACACATATGTAAAAAAACAAATTATATTAGAAGCTAATATCAACAGGGAGCTGTAGCAACAACAAAAATCATGAACAGGCCAGCAGCTGTAGCATGATATGAATACTGCAATTGTGGGATGCCAGCTGGATAACAACTCATCAACAACTCAGCAATAAACTGTCATTCTGTTATAGAATAGAATTCTGTTACAAGGGTCAAATGGCGGGAAAAGTTGTTACATTGATTCATTGTATAAAAACAGAGTAGTCTCCTACATTTACAGCTAGCTTTTCACCATTTTTCAAAATATAGAAAAGAAGAGAGTTATTTAACAAAATAAGTAATTAATTAAATACCTCAACTTGATTTTCAATGAAGAAGTAAGAGATGAGGTAGTAGTAGGAATGTCTATCGAGTCCGGCTTATCCGTCTTTTTTATGCCCTACAAAAAAAAACATATGTTTCAACATATTATAAGTTCGTTAACATATTAATTTCACTAATTATATAGGTGAAAAAAGACAAAGGGAAATGTATTTTTCTAAGCTCAATTTGAAAAAAAAAATTCGTGATATTGTTTTGTATAGTGCGTGATATTGTTTTATGGACTCATAGACTCAAATATATATGTGGACTCACCGGATCTTGCCTATATATAGAATTAGGATCACATGAGTCCACCCTATCTTTTTGAGTCCGTGAGTCCATGATACAATATCAAACGTTATATTAAACAATATCACAGCTTATACTCCAAAAAAAATCGTGATATTGTTTTGTAATATAATATCACCCGTTATGCTACACAATATCACAGTTTACGGTATCACACCTTATACTAAACAATATCACAGCTGAAAAAAAAAACTTCAAAAAAAAATCGTGATATTACTCTGTAATACAATATCACACGTTATACTAAACAATATCACAACTTTCCCAAAAAAAAAAAATTCGAAAAAAAAATAGAAAAAAAAAATTTCGAAAAAAAAAAATTTTGAAAAAAAAAAATTTCGAAAAAAAAAATTTGAAAAAAAAAATTCGTGATATTGTTTTGTATAGTGCGTGATATTGTTTTATGGACTCATAGACTCAAATATATATGTGGACTCACCGGATCTTGCCTATATATATATATATATATATATATATATATATATATATATATATATATATATATATATATATATACTTCTTCAGATCACTATAATGTTCCCTCTTTCCCAAAACGGATTATTCAACTAATGTTCCCCTTTCTATTTTTAGAAACTTTTACTCTTATTTTATTCATTCCTCTCTCCTATCACCAAACCCCCACACAACTCTTTTACACCTATTTTATTACTTTTTTTTATGTTTTGGCCCCACAATTCTTTATTTAACTACTAATAATTCATCCATTTCTCCTATCAACAACCCCACACAACTCTTTTACTCCTATTTTAATATTTTTCCTTAAGTATTGTGTCCATATCAAATGGGAACAATATAATGATTTGGAAGGGAGTATATATATATATATATATATATATATATATATATATATATATATATATATATATATATATATATATATATATATATATATATATATATATATATATATATATATATATATATATATATATATATATATATATGAATGAGATCATGTGAGGATACACTATCTTTTTGATGATTGAGGATTTCGTTATAATATCACAGGTTGTTCAATACAATATCACAGGTTATTCGATAAAATATCACACACAAAAAAAACACCTGTGCAAAAAAAAAATTATAATTTTTTTTGGCAAAGGTCAAATTTTCCGTGATATTGTATTGAAGAACATGTGATATTCACTAATCCTCAATCCTCAAATATTTAGGAGTTCTCACCGGATCCCGACTCTCTCTAGAGAGAGAGAGAGAGAGAGAGAGAGAGAGAGAGAGAGAGAGAGAGAGAGGTTCTTATAAGTCCCTTATATCATATAAGGCCCTAAGTCTTAATAAGAGCCCTTGGATGAAGGAATTCAATGGATGAGATAAGGAGAGAGAGCGCCTTTTTTAGAGCCAAAAAAAAAGGAAATGCTGATTGTATGAGAGAGGGTAGACAGTGCAGTGTTTGTGTACTTGTTGCAGTACAATCCCGCGGACAAAAGGAATATACAAAGCCTCCTAATTCATTTTGCATTCTTCCCTCTTCTTTTCACCATTCAAAACCTCTCAATAAGCAAAACCCATCAAAATCACCATTCAAAATCATCCAAAATTCTGTAAAATCCATTATAAATCATCAAAAAAATAAGAGAAATTTCATTCCCACTGTTTAACTACATCATGTTTCCGGATAAATTTCATTCGCTTTGTTGAAGAAAAAAATTTGTCATCTTTTCATCAGAGAAAGACGATCAAAATGACAGTCAGTGTTCGTGAAATGGATCATATGCAGATTGAAATTGCCGTCGATGGTGAGTTAATTGCTTTCTTATTTGTGTCTTGGTTATTGTTGTAGGTTGATGTTCATGAATAAAATGCTACATGTAATTTTAGCTTGATGTTCATGACTATCATTTGTGTCGGTTCATTGTTTTTTCATGGTGTTGTTCTTTCATGGTGTTCATTAAATTTGGTATCATTGTTCTTTCATGGTGTTCATTAAATTTGTTCTTTCATTTGGAAGCTTGTTGTTCATGGCAAAAATGATGGAAATTTAAAAGTTTGATAAAGAAAGAATTATAACTTCAGTGGGCTTAAATAAAACTGTTACCCATATATGTATAACTTCAATAATACAGTTTGTGTATAGAACCTCATGCAGATTGTACTTTTTGTCGGAAGTGAAAAGGATCATAAAATTTTATATACATCGTGTTATAACTCCAGCGGTTTTTTGTATAACTCTTTGACAATTTCCTACGATTTCGGAGTAACAGTATATAACTCCTGTAATTCTAACCCTAAATTTTGCATAGAAAATATTACTAAACAACCTATTTTCATATAGAAATTCATGTTATAGCTGAAGTTATACATTCATTAATTGAAGTTATAGGATGTAGAGTGTTACACATTTCTCAACTTAGAGTTATACATTATATGCCTAGAGTTATACATTATGTGCAGTGAGTTATACATTCTATGCTTAGAGTTGTACAGTATATGGCTAGAGTTATATATTCTATGCTTAGAATTATACAGTAAATGCTAACAGTTATACATTATATGCCTAGAGTTATACATTATGTGCAGTGAGTTATACATTCTATGCTTAGAGTTATACATTCTATGCTTAGAGTTGTACATTATAGTCTTGGACTTATACATTATATGCCTAGACATTCTACGCTTAGAGTTATACATTATATGCCTAGAGTTATACATTCTATGCTTAGAGTTATACTTTCTATGCTTTGAGTTATACAGTATATGGCTAGAGTTATACATTCTATGCTTAGAATTATAAAGTAAATGCTAACAGTTATACATTATATGCCTAGAGTTATACATTATGTGCAGTGAGTTATACATTCTATGCTTAGAGTTATACATTTTATGCTTAGAGTTGTACATTATATTCTTGGACTTATACATTATATGCCTAGAGTTATACATTCTATGCTTAGAGTTATACATTATATGCCTAGAGTTATACATTCTATGCTTAGAGTTATACATTATATGCTTAGAGTTATTCATTATATGCTTAGAGTTATACATTATATTCTTGGAGTTATACATTCTATGCTTAGAGTTATACAGTATATGACTAGAGTTATACATTCTATGCTTAGAATTATACAGTAAATGCTAAGAGTTATACATTATATGCCTAGAGTTATACATTCTGTGCCTAGAGTATAACTTTATATGCTTAGAGTTATTCATGATATGCTTAGAGTTCTATATTATATACTTGGGGTTATACATTCTATGCTTGGAGTTATATATTCCTTAATCATCTTATGGATGTATGGTTCTACTCAGATGGTCGTAAGGAAGCGGAAACTGAGTATTGTAAGCATTTGGCAGCGAAGTTTACACCTTGTGTAGGACAACAATTTTTTGAAATCGACGAGGCAGTGACATTTTATAAAATTTATGCACTGGCGTCCGGGTTTGATGTTCGGAAGTATACGACGAAAAAATGGTGCGACGGTGAAATCAAGTCAAAGTTACTGGTTTGCAACAGAGAGGGATTCACATATGTCCCAAAAGGCGAGGCAGTAATAAAAAAAATGAGACCGGCATTAGGGAAAAATAAATGCAATGGGGATTAACAACTGCGAAACATAGGAAATATACAGTCAAGAGGGTAGGGTGTAAAGCACATGTCAGGCTATTTATGAAGAATGGAGTATTAGTAATTGACCGATTCCACTTGGGGCATAATCACGAGCTTGTATCTAGTGAAGATCGTCAGTTTCAAAAGATGTCGCGGAACATAGAAGATTTTCACAAGTACTTGATAATGTACAACTCAAGGGTTAGTTTACTATTAATCAAAACTCCAATAATTGTTAAACTTCTAATTATTTTTTAAAAGTCTATAATTATTTAGGGTTAATTGATACGAATACTCTGAACTATAAGGGTGCTTCTCAAAATACTTTATACTATGTTTTAACTACCAATAAAACCATCTATTATACCCATTTGCTTATCTTATAACATGTTAACCGGCTACCTAATAAGGAGGTCGCCTTTCCATTTAAACCTCGGTTTACCTATTTTCTTTCTCCTCTCCTGTTTATTGGGTTCAAAAAAGTTGGATTCAAAAATTATACTTACCCACTTCTCCATACATCACACCATCACCAAGCTCCGACCACCGTAGCCCCCGTTGCTCACTGATGCGACGCTTATTCCTCCCAGTACGTTACGTGCCCAGCTACGACACACACCGCCACCCAGGTCTCACCGGCCGTCCCTTTCACAGGACACCACTCCTCAGGCCGCCTAAACGCCGCCTCGTCGCACACTGGTGCGATACCGCCACGTCCACCTCAGTTGTCCCTGGCGAGCACCACGAAAACCCTAAGCCCCAAATTGATTTTATTTGTTCTCATAAATTCGGGGTTGATTTGGTGCTTCGAGTTATTGTTCGATTTCAAATGATCCTTAGGGGGTTGAGTTTAATTTGAACGGATTTATGGATTCGACATTTTCAATTGTGTTGTAAATTGGACACGAAATTTTCTGGTTTCTCAAGCTTGAATTGTTTTCGAATTTCTGGGCAATATGAGGCGTGATACTACATGATTAAACATCTAAAGACTCATATTTTTGCTTTTTCAAGTCTTCTTCAACCAACTGAAACAATTTAGCAGCTTATTGTCTTAATCATGGCCTGTAATCAGATGTCCCACTCAATTTTGATAAGGAAGAAGATGAATATGTTAAAAGGGGATAAGAAGAGTGGGCCCAAAGCGAAAATAACCTGCTATAACAGGTTAAAAAGACATCAATTATATTAAAAGCGAATGGGTGTAATTGTTGGGTTTATTATAGTTAAAACATAGCATAGAGTATTTTGAGAAGCGCCCTCATAGTTCAGAGTATTCATATCAATTAACCCAATTATTTAAAACAGCCTTAGAGTTATATAGAAAGTTGTTAGAGTTATACATAATCGCAGTCAAGGTTATACTTTCAGATGTAAGAGCTATAAATAATAAGAAGTTGCACAATCCATGAATGGAGTTATGCATATGTTTCATGAAGTTATACGAAAAAGTGTAAGAGTTATAGTTGAGGAATTTTTTATTATTAGTCAGCACTTATCAAGATATCTTGTCCATTGCTGTTGAGGATAGGAGCAACTAGGACATACAACATGTGTAAGGAACTCGTAAATGGGTTCGAGAACATTGGTGCATCGTTAACTGATTTTAAGAACTTCCACAGAGATGTGAAATGCTTCATCCATAAAAGGGACGGTCAATTGTTCATAGACCGGTTCAAGAATATGGCACAAAATAGGCAGGGGTTTTATTTTGATTATGAAGTTGATAAGGATAATAGCCTTCGAAGGGTAATCTGGGCTGACAGAACAGCTAGAAGGAATTACTCTATTTTTGGAGATGCGGTGTCGTACGACCCAACATACTCGACAAACAAGTATGATATGATTTTCACGCCATTCACTGGTATAGATCACCATAAGCGATCAGTAACATTCTGTGAGGCGTTGATTGCCCATGAAGATCATGAATCCTTCCAGTGGGTTTTCAATAGGTTTTTGAATGCTATGGGTGGAAAGGAGCCCGAGTACATTATCACAGATCAGGATGCGGGGATTATTAAGGCCGTAACCCTTGCCTTCAAGACTGCACGCCACCGATTTTGCATGTGGCATATAATGAACAAGGTGCCAACGAAGTTCGGGGTCACAAGGGAGGATTATAAGGAGTTCATTGATAAATTGAACAACATTATATGGGACGAAAACCTAGAAGCAGACGACTTTGATGCTAGGTGGGCAGAAATAATGGAAGCGCATGGACTTGTGAACGAAGAGTGGTTTACAGAAGCGTACGATAAAAGGAGCCAATGGGTGATGGCGCATTGCAAGGACTTGAACATGGGTGGTGTATTGAGGACAACCCAGAGATCAGAGAGCATTAATAGTTTTTTTAAGAAGTTTGAGCAGAAGTCAGTACGTTAGTGGAGTTTTGGATGCGTATTGAAAGCGCTATGGACCATCAACGACATACGCAGAAGAGACTTGACCATGAAACCAGACACTCAACACCAGCAAGGGGGACGCATTTAGCGATAGAGGAATACGCATCAAATGTTTATACCCGTGAGGTTTTCAAGGAATTCCAACTAGAGGTCATTTGCTCAATCGATACATGTAAGATCGGGGGTTGTGCTGAAGTCGATGGAGTTGAGGTGACTGTCGTTAAGGATTCATGCAGAGAGAAAAGTTTCAACGTAGAGTACAACCCAGGTAACAACATTTTGGCATAATCTTTATCTATGTGGTAGTTCAGTGAAGTTGCTAGATATCGTGCCAAAGTTACATTGTCTGAACATAGAAGTTATACAATTGTTCACCGAACTCGGACATTTCTTTGTATAAATGATTACATTTTGAATAACTTTAGTTCTCAAAATGTATAACTCTTGTTATTATATGTATAACTCTACTTTTATTCCGTATACTCTTCTGATTCTCTGACTCACTCTACTTTCAGAATGTATAACTCTTGTTGCCATATGTATAACTCTACTTTCAGGATGTATAACTCTTGTTATTATATGTATACCTCTACTTCATCATTTAATTTGATTACAGGGACACTGGCTGCACTGTGCAGCTGTAGAATGTTTGAAAGGATGGGAATTATACGCCGACATAGAGTATGGATTTTGTCGGCTAACGGCAAGAAGACAATTCCAGATGATTACGTTGCTACAAGATGGATTAAAGATGCATTGCAATTCAGATTATCAGAATGTAATGGTGAACAAACGGATTCAAATAGTAGCGCTGATGGAAAAGAATTTGAGATGGTGAAGTTGTGGTCAGAAGTTCATGTGACCATTGGTTTACTTCGTGGCATGAGTGTGACTGAAGTTGTGAACTTAAGCTCCTTAATTAGAGAGTTCAAGGAGAAACTTTTACCGTACAAGAAAGCTTTGACTAAGTAACAGGAATTGGAGCAAATTCTTGGTTGCCCCGCCAGTGACGAGGTAACAATACTTCCACCAAAACAATCCAAAAACAAAGGCAGTGGTAAAAGAATGGTGTCACCTAAGGCTAAAGCCATTGCCTTGGCTTGTAAGCCAAAGCGCATGTGTAATAACTGCAAACAAATGGCACACCACGATAAACGGAACTGCCCTAACTCATTTTCTGAGCATCCACCGTCTTCACCAGCATCTGAAAGAGTAGAAGAAGAAGAAGAAGAAGAAGAAGAAGAAGAAGAAGAAGAAGAAGAAGAAGAAGAAGAAGAAGAAGAAGAAGAAGAAGAAGAAGAAGAAGAAGAAGAAGAAGAAGAAGAAGAAGAAGAAGAAGAAGGAAACTTAAAAGGCTGTAGTAGTAGGCAGTAGAAAAATACCCCCGTCTCAACAAATTATTTACAATCTTTTTTCTTTAAAAGGTAAAAAATCTGGTGAGACGGAAGGGGTATTCAGTAGCTAGCTTTTGTCTATTTTGAATGGAGTTTGCACTTAAATGATGTAATTTGGTAACTTCAACTTCTAGATTGTATAACTTCAGTAATATGATTGTGCAACTTCAAGTTAATGTTGTATAACTCTTTTACACAATTTGGATAATTTTACTTCACAATTTGGTATTCAATAGCTAGCTTTTCATAACTGCAGTCATTTTTTGTATAACTCTTTTACACACTTTGGATAACTTTACTTCACAGAGTGTATAACTCTTATAGTTATCTATATAACACTTCTAATTATGTGTAATTTTTACCCTTGTTTGTATAAATGTGGATATATTTGACTAAAGCCTTCAACGTATAACTTTTAGCCTTTTTTTGTATAACTCATAGCTTATTATATTTTGACTTTTCATAACTGTAATCATTTGTTGTATAACTCGTTTACACAATTTGGATAACTTTACTTCACGGAGTGTATAACTCTTATAGTTATCTGTATAACACTTCTAATTATGTGTAACTTTTACCCTTGTTTGTATAACTTTGATTTTAATTATAACAGACCAAGATGATATAATAACAATATATTCCGAAAAAGTTGCCTAATTTGTTAAGGAGTTTCTTGACAACATAATAGAGTTGCAAAACAGAGACTACAAAATGAATGGAAATACATTCTATTTTTTTCCCAAGTTTTTTCTCTAATTTCCTCGCCATTTTTCGTCTGGCTTCTACTTGCTTCAGGATATGGTCTTTCTCGCCGATGAAACCGTTGACCTTGATCAGAACTCCTTTCCCTATGATGTTCATATCAGCTAGTACAAGGGTCGCTGCCAGCTGGATTACGAAATATCGACGGTTCACCTTCCTCTCAAGATCAACATGACCAAAAGTATCACCCTCGTACATTAACATATGCATCATTGTGAACAAGCCATACTCTGTATCGTTGATCGTTTAATTCTGCCAAGCAACTGAACCGGACCAAATTGGAACTCCAGTATGAATTTCCCTCTGTCCTCATCCCTAGATTCCAAATAGTCGCTCATGTGGCTCGCCTAACACAAACAAGAAACATCAGAAGTGAAATTGTAAAGCGGTAACAACACTTTTGAGTTGAACGTAATTACATGTCACCTCCACTTACAATTATATGACACGCTTTGCATATCTCCAACAAGCCCGCATTTGAGTAGTACTTATTGTCAAGGAGATCAATCATACGTGAATTATAGTTGATACACGCACATGCATAATGGGCTTCAATCTTAATGGGTACGAAGATTAAATCAGCCTTCAAGCTGAAATCAGATCCACTGTCTTGTCTAAAGACGTCCCACAAGTGGTACAACTTTTCGGTGTTCTGTGTTTGTTGGACAGGGTTTCGTAGAAACTCCAAGATTGTTTCCTGCTCAAGTAGAAGTATTTGTATAAGAATAGTAGAGGAGTTATATGGGTTGTGCAATGGAGTTGCACCGTAACTCTTGTAGCATATTGAAGTATGACTAAATTCATACTGGCTGTTAATAACTTCTCATTACAGAATGTGTAACTCCATAGAGGGTATGTATAACTTTAGTCTTATTTTTCACTGTGAAAGTTTTAAATATCATACCCTCTATGTATAACTCCATAGAGGGTATGTGTAACTCTTATAGCAAATTAAAGGATTGATTACAACCATACCATATGACGGATACCGAAGAAAGACGAACGAGAAAACGCACACTCCTCTGCCTCCAAACGATTAAGCAACATGGACCAAACTCAATCACTGAATCATCTATTGGTGTATCAGGGAGCATGGACAACATTTGCAACCTATTAATCGTTGCATGACGAGCATAGTTCACCAGTGGTTCACTGTGGTTCAGACAGCAGGTGTTAATCAGGCTATAACGTCTACTAAATGAAAAGGTAACTGCTATTAAAATGACTGCATAACTTCAGTGATGAAACGTATGACTGCAAATTAATAATGTGTAACTCCATTAACGATATGTATAACTTTAGTTGGTAAAGTTATACATTTCATAGTTGATGTTATACAAAGCATAAAACAGTACTCAAGTGGTTCTGTTGATTTTAGACAGCTTACCCATTTGGAAATTTGTAGTCATCAAGGAAAACGTAATCTGCCACTTGTTTGTGATACACCGGGATATCTTTAATTAATGCCTTATTTAACCTCAGCATCTTGGCGACCACTGTAAGGTCGGAGTCTAGTTCCCCGCAAAATGTGGTGCAACCAAGACCATCGCCCTTACCCCGGGAGCGGCTACTAACAGCTGAGAGGGCCCGACTAGACGGCGTCCGGCCCAGGGCTACTTTGGAAGGTGGAGTCCGATAGGATGAACTGACATTAGAGCAAGCGCGTTTAGCAGTACTGTTCTCTCTGCTGATTCCGATACCTCTCTTCCTTCCACTTGTGTTGCCGGCTAATCTCTGTGCCTCAATCATCGACGCCAGTTCACGGTCTTTAACCGCTTTAAAAGTTCTTACCCTAGATAACACAACTTCCCTTTCCAGGTTAATGTCACTGAGGACAAGCGTGGCAGCAATTTCCGCGCGCATGAGGTTATTACTGTCCTTTGTCCCTATGGTACACTCGAATGGCTCTCCACGGTATAACAACATATGAACCATGACATAAAGACCACAATCATTCTCAGAAAACCCTGCTCCCTGCCAGTTGAATTTAATGTACAAAATTAAACCCTTCAACTTTCTTCCCTTTGTCGAGCCCTTTGGAGACCACATACTTTCCCATCTCATCAGCCTGGCAGAAGTTAGGCAAGGTGTTTAAAGGGAAGACCAATTAACAAAACCACGGGGCTGAAAATTAATCTAGTCACCAGTTTAATAAGTCTTACAGTAATACGCGCAAGCCCTCCATATGGTAAAGTCAGAAGATCGTCCTCGTAAGATCGATTATCAAGGTACTCGATCTGCTCAGAGAGGAAATTTATGCAAATGCAAGAGTAGTGATCTTGATCGCCAGTGCTTACCGGGACGAAAACCTACAAACATGCACCACAAGATTAGTTCATTATCCTAAAAAGTCTAAGAGTTATAAAACATCTATTTTGAAGTTAAACATAAAAGGCGGAGGGGTAACACATAATTAGAAGCTTAGAGGTATACATTTTGTGCATACTTGGAGTTATGATATCTATGGTTAGAGTTGTACATTATATGCCTAGAGTTATACATTATATGCCTAGAGTTATACAGTATATGCCTAGAGTTTTACTGAATAACTTCACTCTACAACTCTAGGCATAAAATGTACAACTCTAACCATAGAATGTATAACTCACTGCACATAATGTACAACTGTAAGCATATAATGTACAACTCTAGGCATATAATGTATAACTCCAGTATGGAAATGTGTCTTCAGCTGATAAACTTCTCTATATTGATAAGTAAACTCACCATATCAGAGTCCAGTTGGAATAGACTAGAACACGACTCTTGCCATAGGTCCCACGAAGCATGAAAGCCTTCAGATTGATCAACAACCACGTTTTTTCCTGCCTTCCCAAATTGCAATTGCTAGGTCTTATACAAATGATAGACGTGGGTTGTCAGCCTAAATCACAAGTTACGTACATATAGTCACAAATTACTTTCGGAGTTCGGAGCACACTTACAGCGTGACCCAGGCCAAAGAAACAGCGCGAACTTGCAACGGCTGCGGTGTTCGCGTGCGTAAGATGATTGAGTAGTACAGACCAACAGTCGATGACATTGCTCATAATCTGCAACCCGGGCATCAACGTCTGGAGATCCTCACGCGTTATGTAATTTGGGGTATTATATGTGACCAATTGTTCCCTACAAAGGATTAGCAAAATGAGAGACGCAGCAACTATTATATTGAAATCTAGGTAAAACTTTTCTTTTACTTACACTTTCTTATACTAGTGGAGCTGATCAAAGACATAATCCATTACATCCTTCTTCACCCTGAAAACCGTCCTGAAACGTTTCTTATTAAATCACAACAATTGTGAGCATACGTGCTGGTCAGGTTCGGGTGCCCCACAATCTTCAGAACAACCTAGGTGCTCGGGTACAACGTCTATACACGAAGCGGGACAGCTGAATGCAGTAAGAAAGGATGGTGGATCATGTCACATCGCGGCACATAAATGGGGGGGGGGGTGTGGTGCAACCGGCTCCACTCTAGCACCGACGTTATCAACTACCCCAACTTCTTTGGCCGCACTACTTGTGCACTCTTCAACCCCGACAAATGCCTCATTCACATCTGTCGTGCTCATGAAAGTCAGAGGGATGTGAGAGGCACTCCATTCCTTTGACTGATCCCCCAGAGTGACCTCCGCACCTTCGACAACAACTGCGTTTTCACCCTATGGACGCGGGCCCATGGGGGCGAAAAGTGAGCAAGCTTTTCTTGTGCATTTGTGGAGTCGCCACCAATTTATTGTGGAAAATTGGAAACCGTTCGAATACCTCGTGCCATGTTAATTCACAAAGTAGTGACATGAACACCAAGAACTCGTTACCCTTAGCATTCTATGTCTAGAATGACTCTCGTGGATGCCAATGAACACGGATGTTCACAGAGATCTGGAGTACGGGGTGAGGGTACGTATTAGGAAGCTCTTTTGATAGAACACCTAATCACGCCCGCCTTGATAGCGGCCTCTACTAATGATTAGGGAAATTTACTATACTCGATATGTTGTCGATTATATGCATGCAATGCAACATCCATTAGATTAATCCTAGCATGTGAGAATTAATACTAAGTCGGTTATCACGTAATTTAACATGCAATTGAGTCGAAGTAGGAATTTAAGATCGATTACATGTGAGAGCATACAAGCAACACGATAAAAGAAATACAATAAAAAATACAATAAAGAAAATTGCAATAATTACATTGGATTAAATGATTTATCTCGAAAATACATTTAAAACGGATAATTTTTGAAAAGAAAGAATAAATAAATAAACAAACAGAAATTAGGTGATAATACGATTAATAGTAAATTAAATACGCAAACTAATAAACTAAGTTAAGGCGGAAATGAGAGTTCAAAGACAAAAATCAACCAGGAACAGGCGCAGCAGAGCTGCGTCCTTTGGAAGAGGCGCAGCAGACGTTGCGTCTGTTCCTGAGCTCAGTTCTGGCTGTGAAGCCGGAATTGCAAATCGTTAATATTCATTGGTGATTTTAATGCTTGATTTTATTATTTGACTCGGATAGAAGTGGTTTAGCAGATTATTTACATGTGATTGAGGTCATAAAAACGATAAAACATGGATAAAAACTAATTAGAACGAATTATTTACAAGATTAATAAGGTTAATTACAAATACAAATTAAACAAACTAAATAAATTAATTAGGTTAAAGATGAATTAATGATGGTGACGATGAATAACAGATGAAAATATATCAAAGATGAATTCCAGAGACACAATATGGACGAATCGAACCTCTAAAAACCCGAATTGATTTAAATGATGAAAACCCGCAAATATGGATTAAAGGGGTTTAAGTCGGGATGTTAATAATGAATTAAATACAAATGATTAATGATTTACATGTTAAAATTATCATACTCAAATTATTATGTCGATGAAACAATGAACAATTGATAACAAAGCAAAGAACAATAAGACGAACAAAAGACGAAGGAATAAGAAAGGAAGCAAGAACTGCGGCAGCCTCAGGAAGAGGCGCAGCAGGTGCTGCGTCCCTTTGAAGAGGCGCAGCAGTTGCTGCGTCCTTTCTCGGCGTTTGTCTCCTGATAATCCGTAAAAAGGGTTTGAAATAAGGTTTTACAAATCGGTTTTAAGCGTATTTTCGACATAAATCTTACAATAATGATTACAAAAATAAAGAACTATAAACAAAAGAAGGATTTACACCCTCAGACTTACATGTTTGACGAAACGAGATGAACTAAGTTAACGTTTAGTAATGCTCGACTCGAATGTACGACGAAAGTGCCCTCTTAGAGGAATTAAAACAAGATTGATTAAGGTGATTGATTGTGGAGTTGGTCAAATTGGTCGGTCATGCAAAACGAGGCTGGTACTCAGAAAGATTCGAGCTTACGTGGTCGAAAGTTCAAGCACGTAGACGCTAAAAAGTAAGAACGTGGTCTAGAATGCAAAGGAAGAAGGGAAGGGCGGACACTCGCGTGAGAAATATGTGAGACCGAAGGTCTCTATTTATACTAATCACACGACGGAAATTAGGGTTTTCGGAGAAACTTTGGACGTGAATCTCGAAAAGATACGAAAAATACGTTAGAAAGGATCGAGGAAGAGGCGCGGCAAACTGCGTCTCTTGGAAGAGGCGCAGACTGCCACGTCTTTTCCTCAGTGGTTTCCTCCTGCGGAAGAAAGATTTCCGTGTTTCTATTATGGAATAGCGGATTAATCTTATTTCCTTAATATTTTATATGATAATTTCGGGATATATTTTACCAGAGATTAAAAGATTGGAAAATATGGAATAGAAATATCCGGAACATTCCAGAACATCCTGACTCGGCATTTTAAACGGTTATTAGAAAATGAAGACGGTTTTTGACCCGGACTCCAAATGTACTCTAATTACTGTCAAAACGACCGTATCGGCGCTTAGATGACGAATATGAGGTTGAAACAAGTGTTTTAAATATCACTTGACGATAAACTTACGAACTGTCGCAAATCGTTCTGTGTACCAAACATGCGGCCCAATCATCACCGGGTGGTTTGTGGGAGGTGCAGAAATGAGGTATCTACAGAGCCCCCAATTTGACTGAGGCTTGGAAAAGGCAAAAGTCAAAGTATAGCCATAAGGTCAATTGAAGATTACAACCTGACGACTATGGCGACGCGAGGCGGCTCAAGGGGTCTGAGCCAAGGACCTGTCGTCGGGAACATTTTAGAGTCTGTCGACTTTCGGGGAGGGTCGTTTAAAGTCCATTAGACTACGTAAGGAGGCCCGCCAGCCATAAGAAGAGACCATACCTGAAATTCCTTGAAACTCCAAGGGGAAATAAAACGCGATATTGGAAGAGGCAGCAGGACGTAGGCAGGAACTGCTAGGATAAATCTGCTTGGGTCGGCTTTCAAACAAACTTCGGAAGAGCTTGGGGTCGATGTTGATCTCCACGTGTTGAGAGGGATAAATGTCTGTCCGTATACTCTCGTCGGGAAACATAATCGGGAACTGATCTCCATGTCTCGAGAGAGACGATTGGCTGTCCGTGTACCCTCGCTGGGGGAACAGAACCGGGAACTGATCTCCATGTCTCGAGAGGGACGATTGGATGTCCGTTTACTCTCGCTGGGGGAACATAATAACGGTGTGTCGAAACACCTGTCAGAAAATATCCGCTCGTCGTGGCAAGCAAAGTCTTGGTAAAAAAAATATATATTACGACAGTTTGCAGTTGGCTTGGAAATGCGGGTCTGGACGAAGAACAAATGTCAAATGAACCAAATATACGATGTGTGGTATTTGGCGAGCGCTTGGCTCGTCAGTGCTCCCGAGATGTCTTGACGGTTCCCATCGATGCCCCTCAGACGATGTTGAGGGAGCCTTCCGATGCTGAGAGGGATGCTGACTTAGCTGGCGTTGGTGGCGACGCCCTCCTTCTTCCTGGTGAGGACTACTCGGCGTTCCTCTATGGGAGGTTGGCGTACTGGCCAGTCGTGGTAAGTGCTTTATTCTTTTTCGATTGACATGAAAACATGATGAATGATCATCAATTGATGAAAACCATTTGAATTTTGCAGGAGGTTGAGGTGGCGGGCATCGAGCCCCCAGAGTATCCCGAGACCCTCGAGTACACTGATGCGACGGGGATGATGACGATCTCCGAGCTTCGCGACTTTGACGCAGTGGTGAGAGATGCTGGTCTAGACGAGTGGCAGCATCTGATTCGGAGGGTATGCTCCCCAATTTAATCAGCTTTCGTATAAGAATACACTTGTTTAAACTTATCAAATTATTGAGGATCCTTGAAATGTAGGTTGCGCCATCCCGGTTCGTGGCTTTGTGGAGGGTAACCAGCCGGCTACGAGCTACTGCCATCGAGGCACTTGCTGGCGGTCGAGGACGTCAGGTATGAACCTTCCGTTTACTTCATTTTTGAATTTTGTAACTTCCTTTATTGCTTGAAAAGATTGACATGAGCCAATTCTTGTCATTTGCAGAGGGAGCGTGACTTGGAGTGAGAGCTAGCCCAATCCCGAGAGAAGACGGCTCGCCTGCTGAGGGAGCTAGAGGTCTGCGACGCTGAGATTGCTGCTCTCGAGGCGAGAGTTGCTGAGCTAGGCGGCGACCAACTATAGTTTGTTTATTGTTTTTGTTGGCTGTACTTTATACATTTTGTACATTTTTAGGACCTTCATTTTGGACTTCCGGACTTTGTTTCGGGCTCGAGCCCCCAGTTTGGTGTACATATTCCCTTTTTGGTTGTATATATGATGGCCTGAGTGCCTTTGCTGATGGGTTGCTTTGTTTGTACCTGCAGGTTAGCTTTTGAACAGGTTTGGTAGATGACGGTTTACGCCGTCATGCTGCCGAAATGTACACAGAGATTCACATAAGATATACATTTGTACACATTGCCTAAATTAGCGCAAGACAAAGACTCGAAAATGCAAAAAATTTACTGAAAATGACCGGACGGTAGGGAGGGTTACCCCCTAAAAAAAGAAAAATTAGAAATATATAAGTTTGAAATGTGAAATGGAATGGGAGTGAAATAATTCCCCCAAAAAAAGAAAATTAAAAAAGAAATGTGTAAGTTTGAAAATGAATATCTAAATTGGTGAAATGATTCCCCAAAAAAAAAGAAAATTAAAAAGAAATGTATAGGTGTACTTGAAATGACGAAAATGCCGATATTGCCTCGAAATACGTTCCCGTAGAATTTAGGAAACGCGCAACATGACAATTTGACGGATTTACCAAAATAATAACCCGTATGAATAGGAAAGTATTCTTGGAGGAATTAGGAAAGATCCAACGCCGAAAATCACAGAAAGAAGGCTTAGGAAGAGGCGCAGCAGGAGCTGCGTCTCTTTGAAGAGGCGCAGCAGGTGCTGCGCCTGTTCCCCAGTGTGTCTGTCCTGACAGATTTTGGGAAACAACTTTTAGTATAAATATAGACGTCGAGGGAGGTTTTATTCACATAGTTCTTTCGTCTTTCTCTTGTCTTATTACATAAAAGCTTTCTAATTAAGCATACATCATGAATACTCTTGAAATCCGTCTGAAAGAGTGGACAAATGAGTTCTCTAATGTGGAGAAACACGATATGGGCGCCTATAATTTTGGATCGATCTTGAGTTTGAAGCTGATCAAGGTAGTCAAACCGTTCCTAGATGCTTGTCTTGATTATTGGGACCCGAATTATCACGTATTTGCCTTTCCTGGAGGCGATATTTGCCCATTTCCCGAAGAAATTGCTGCGATCGGTGGTTGGGACCCGGAACATTTGCCTGCTATATCCTCTACTTCTCAAGAGTATAAGAATAAGTTCAGAGATTTTCTTGGGTTGACAAGAGCTGAGGTTGACCATCTTGTAACCTCAAAAGGAGTGCGAATGTTAGACTTCATCGATCGATTCATAAATAGGCAGATCCTACCATTTTCTATGTTGCAAGGCGAAGGGCATTCGGATTTTGCCTACTGCATGTATATGTCCTTCAAGGGTGTGTTGATGAGGATTTGAGAGGTGACCCTCGTTACTGGAGCTTAATTGAGCAAATGGAGCTGCGCAGGAGCCCGGCTTGCCTGTGTTTAGGAGAGATCCTGTTGGGGTTAGATAACAGGAAAGCCAGCCGCGACCTTCCTTATTTGGGAAGTCCCATCATAGTGCAGGTAACAGAACGAAGCTTTTGTATTTCCTTTTTTTGTTTTGTTTTTTCGAATTTTGTTGTTTTTTCTTTTTTTATTTTTTTTTATTTTAATACCTGCGTTTTGGTAGGTCTGGCTTATGGAGCGTCTTCGATTGATCGAGCCCCCACTTAATGTTCCTACTTATCATGCTCGCTCAATTGCAATGAGGACTAGACTTTACATGGTGGACTTCACTCGAGTCTGCAACTATTGGGAGAACAAACTGAAGAGTGATGATGGTCCACTGATTAGATGGATCGTACCATGGTGGCATCTCAAATCTGTTATTGGAGTATCGTCCTTGGATCCTACCCGATCGGTGCGCATTCCTGGCTTGGAGTTTATGATATGCATCTTCCCGGAGAGGTTGATGAGGCAGGTTGGATTGAAACAGATGATTCCGAAGCTTGATACCGTCCCGCAGACCGCTATGGCCCTTACCACTAAGAGCCGAAGAGAATGGGCCATCAAATGGGCTCAAAGAAACGTGTGGTTCTTGAATTCTTCTGTTAGTGCTCTATGGGTGTCTGATTCCTATACGCGGTGGATGAAAGCTACTACTCCGGAGGAGCGCGAGAGATTGAGGAAGTGCGAGCCTGTTGACTACAAGGTTCGTGATGTAGAAAAGGAGAAAGAGAAGCATCTGACTGGTGGTGGCGGTTGTTGTTGATGGAGGTGTTTGTCGTGTCTCCCTCCACTTCTTCTATCTTTTTCAGATTTTTTTTGGGTTGTTTGTATCGTGTTGTTGTTGCTGTTTTTTTTTTTTTTTTTTTTTTTTTTTTTTTTTGATTTGTATTGTTATATATTTTTTAGATCTTGTAACCAATAAAAATATTTTTTCATATCTATTGTTGATTTTTTGTTAACAAATAAAAATATAGGTTATACAATAATCAAAAATAGAGATATACAATAATCAAAAATATTTGTTATACAATAAAAATATTTGTTATACAATATTTTTTAGATCTTGTAACCAATAAAAATATTTTGGGCTAAAGTTATACAATAATCAAAATAGAGTTATACTGTTAATGTCTAAAGTTATACATTGTATAAATTGAAATTACACAAATTTTGGACTAAAGTTATACATCTTGTCTATTAAAGTTATACACTGCGTGCATTAAAGTTATACACAGGATATATAAATTTTTCAAATTTAAATATTTAAATGTTTAGATCTGACGTTTTTTATTTCAATTATTGTTATTGTATTGTATTTCATTGTTAATTTTTTTTTGATGGATCATGATTTACTTCTAGGGTTTTTTTTGTTATTGTTATTTGGTTTTTTGTTTATATTTGGTTTTTTTGTTAGATTTACGGGTTTTTTTGATAAATTAACGGGTTTTTGTTATTATGGGTTTTTTTGGTTTTTGTTATTATGGGTTTTTTTCTGTTATTGTTATTTGGTTTTTTTTATTATTAGTTTTCATATCTAGTTTTCTTCTTCTCAACTTTCATCACTTTTTTTATTTTGAATTTTCAAAACTATACGTAAATACAACTAAAGTTATACTATTTACGACTAAAGTTATACCCTTAAAACATTAAAGTTATACTATTTACGACTAACGTTATACCCTTAAAACATTAAATTTATACTATTTACGACTAAAGTTATATTCTTCAAAAATTAAAGTTATACAATTTATACTATTTTGTTGTGTGTTGTTATTTACTTATTATGTTGTTATTTACTTATTTTATATTTTTTTATTTCAATTATATCTTATATTACTTTTGATATTTAGATAATGGCTTTTTTTTTCCAGATCTAGTATTGTTGGTGTAAAGTTAGTATTGATGGTTTTTAGGATTTCGGTTTATATATTGGACTAAAGTTATACGATTTTGGATTAAAGTTATACGATTTTGGACTAAAGTTATGCGATTTTGTAGTAAAGTTACACAATTTTGGACTAAAGTTATACAAATATAGACTAAAGTTATTCATATGAAGGACTAAAGTTATACATATGAAGGACAAAAGTTATACAAAAATGGACTAAAGTTATACAAATATGGACTAAAGTTATATAAATAAGGACTAAAGTTATACAAAAATTGACTAAAGTTATACAAATATGGACTAAAAGTTATACAAATATGGACTAAATTTATACAAACAGTACTTATATAAATTCAAATTTATAGTGTTGGTTTTTATTTGTAATTTTTTGTTGTTATAATTATATTTTTTTTTTCATTTGTCAACAAAGAGAAATGAGAAAACAAAAGTTATACAAATACTTTCATTGAAGTTACACACATTTCTACTAGAGTTATACATTCGTTGAGTAGAAGTTATTCATATCGTTACTAGAGTTATACATTCATTGAGTAGAAGTTCAACACATTCCTAATGTAGATATTTGTATAACTTTAGTCAATTTTTGTATAACTTTAATCCTTATTTGTATAACTTTAGGCACTTTTTGTATAACTTTAGTCCATTTTTGTATAACTTTAGTCCTTATTTGTATAACTTTCGTCCATATTTGTATAACTTTAATCCATATTTGTATAACTTTAGTCCTTATTTGTATAACTTTAGTCCATATTTGTATAACTTTAGTCCATATTTGTATAACTTTAGTCCATATTTGTATAACTTTAGTCAATTTTTGTATAACTTTAGTCAATTTTTGTATAACTTTAGACCATTGTTGTATAACTTTATGCCATAACCGTGTATACTTTAGTCATTTTATATCATTTTTTTATAAAAATGTGAAATATAAGATTAAAAATCAACAAATTATTAGAATTTTAATATAGCTAAGATTAGAACAACAAATTTTATGAAAAATATTTTAGTAGATCTTAGATGAAAAAAAGTATATCACAAAAAAAAACGATATTTAAAACCCGAAATCTTAAAAAAAAACGTATAACAAGAAGAGATTTGAAAAGAATAAAAACCAACAAAAATTAACAAATAAAATAAACCGACCTCAAAAAACAAATTTAACACAAAATCTGAAAAGAAAAAAAAAAGTGACGAAAAAAACCGAGACGCAAAATCTGGAAAAAAAAACGAGTTTGTAGAATTTACCGACGACGGTGGTGGGGGTGGGTGGTGGGTGGCGGTGGGGGTGGGGGTGGGCGGTGGGTGGTGTCGGGTGGGATAGTGGTGGGTGGTGGTGAATGAGGAAGAGAGGAATGAATGATTTATTTGGGTTTTTTGATTTATTTGGATTTTTTGGGTTTTTGATTTATTTGGATTTTTGGGGTTTTATTTATTTATTTGGGTTTTTGGGGTTTTTTATTTATTTGGATTTTTTGGGGTTTTTTTTTTGGGTTTGAGAGAGGAGATGAGTTGTGTGATATGTGAGAGAAGTGGATGAGAGGAAAGGAAATTATAGTGAATTAGTGATTAATTAGAAGGATTAGTGAGGGAGAAGAGAATGAGTGATATTAGTCCATAAACACACTTTTTGGAGGTTGATCTTGGACATCCATTTTCACCATCCAAGGGCCCTTAATAGAACTTATGGACTCAAATACATATAGTGGCCTTAGTTGATCTCTTCTCTCTCTCTCTCTCTCTCTATATATATATATATATATATATATATATATATATATATATATATATATATATATATATATATATATATATATATATATATATATATATATATATATATATATAGAGAGAGAGAGAGAGAGAGAGAGAGAGAGAGAGAGAGAGAGAGAGAGAGAGAGAGATTGGATTTGGTGATTTTGGTTCTTATGGTGAGTTGTGAGTTGGGGGAATCTCAACCATTAGATTAAATTAGAGATGAGTGGCCGAGATTAATCTTAGTTGTCATACAAAAACATTCTTATTTAATTTATTTTCTCTTTTTTCTAGTGCTACTCTTTTTTTTTTACTTTAATTTTCTTATCTCTTTTTTTTTACCTCGTGTTATTATGCTTTCTTTTTACAACTTTTTTTTTTCTCTTATGTTTTTCTCTAATTTTCTCATTATGTTACCTTTTTTTCTTTTTCTTTTTGTACCAAACTTTTTTTTGCTTGAATTTTTTTCACTCTTATTTTTTTACCTCGTGTTATTATGCTGTTATTATACTTTTTTTTAACTTGATTTTTTAACGACTTTGATTTTTTTTTCTCTTTTTTTTACCACATGTTATTGTGCTGTTATTGTTATTACGCTGTTATTGTGATGTTATTCTTCTGTTACTTTGATTTTTTTACGACTTTGATTTTTTTTCTTTTTTTTTTACCACGTGTTATTGTGCTGTTATTGTTATTCCGCTGTTATTGTGATGTTATTCTGCTGTTACTTTGATTTTTTTTTTACGACTTTGATTTTTTTTCTTTTTTTTTTACCACGTGTTATTGTGCTGTTATTGTTATTCCGCTGTTATTGTGATGTTATTCTGCTTTTACTTTGATTTTTTTTTACGACTTTGATTTTTTTTCTTTTTTTTTACAAGTGTTGTGCTGTTATTCTACTGTTATTATGCTGTTATTGTGATGTTATTCCGGTGTCACTTTGATTTTTTACTACTTTAATTTTTTTTACTCTTTTTTTACCGCATGTTATTGTGCTGTTATTCTGGTGTTATTGTGATGTTATTCCGGTGTCACTTTGAATTTTTTTTACTTTTTTTCTTTTTTTTTTTCTTTTTTTTTTTACCACGTGTTATTGTGCTGTTATTCTACTGTTATTCCGGTGTCACTTTGATTTTTTACTACTTTGATTTTTTTTACTATGCTTTTTTTACTCTTTTTTTTACCGTATGTTATTGTGCTGTTATTCTTGTGCTATTGTGATGTTATTCCGGTGCCACTTTGATTTTTTTTACGACTTTGATTTTTTTTTCTTTTTTTACCACGTGTTATTGTGCTGTTATTCTACTGTTATTCTGGTGTTATTGTGATGTTATTCCGGTGTCACTTAGATTTTTTTTACTACTTTGATTTTTTTACTCTTTTTTTATCAGCTGTTATTGTTATTCTGGTGTTATTGTGATGATTTAGCTTTTGAGAGAAGTGCACTTGAAATTAATTAAGTTTACTTGTATGCTTGGTAACCACCACTAGACCAAATTAACAGCAAGTGTGTATTTGATGTACTTGAAGATGTTGGGCTTACTTGCAATGGATTGGGCCTTAATTTTACACTTACATGAACGGCCCAAATGTCCCGAGGTTAATTCCAAGTTATCACTTATCGAGATGACCGACCGATACGGCTTATAGGTGGGCAAGAGGTATCAGCATTGGACCAATGCTGCTATCACAAGATTCTGAACCAAAATCCCAATCCAACAACTAACCATCCAAACTTACTTGCTCTCACCTTGGCCTAATGTTATCACAAACGCACAAGTCGAAAGATTAGATATTACAATAGCTAACATTCAATATCATCACTGACTAACTTCACGGATTACCAAATAAATCCCAACTAAAATTACACACACACTTCCTCAAAAAAAAAAATTACACACACACAGTCCTAGAAATGTGACAGCTTTTTAACTAACTAGGCTAGTTTCCAAATCTAACTACTGAAGCCAATAACAAATATGACCAACTTAAATCAGATACACAACCGTCATAAAGCCTAGTAAAAATAAGATAGTGGAAAATAGAAGCTTTGGATCACAGTGTCCCAAATCTAACTATTAAAATCGAATGATACCAGCAATTACTTTGAGTAAATCTGAAGCACAGCTACAAGGTGCGCATTTGTGACTCCGATTAACAAGAACTGTTCATTTCGCTGCTCCATCACCACGCACCAAGCATCGTCGAGTCGCCGAAACCGAATAGCTATTTGTTTACTTCCCGAGAAATTTGAATCCAATGCTAAGTTCAAGGCTTACATCATGTATGGTTCTCACCGCACTTTTATCGATTAAAGATGACCACCTGTGGCGTCTTTGCAACACCAGCATGTGTTATTTCCTTATGCCACCTAGATCTCGCCTTTGAGCCGCCGTTGCTCGTGCCACCGCATCACGTGAAGCCCTGAATTCGAGTTGAAATCCGATGCAATTTCAAGCACCAGGAACATTATTTATGAAAAATCTAACTGATCTATTAACATTGGAACAAATAATCAAACCCCAACAACATTACATATTCACGAAAACCTACATTAATTTAATATAAAAACACCATTAGATTTGAACATTAACAAAAATACTCGCACCATCAAGCCTACACTAGACCCGAGACTACAACCGCTCCTTGGCGCACGAGCGGCTACCAGTTGCGCTCCTTGTTGCGAACTCGGAATTGAAACAAAGTCGCCATTGCTGCCTACCATTGATTTCTTCGTTAGCAACCAATTAAACCACCAAGGCAGTAGCCCGGATACGAGTTTGAATACGAATTGGAATCAGAATTAAAATTGGAATCGTTTTGTGTTGATTTAGAGATTTAGATGAAGGATTCTTTGATTCAATGCCTGAGTCAACATCAAATTTGTTATAACTAGAATTCATATTCATTGGATTTGATGATTAATTAGAACTGTAGAAGTCGATGAGTGATTTGTAGATAGAGAGAAAGATTAGATCTTTTTTAATGGGCTTGTTAATTTTCAGCGAGGAGTATTGTCCCTTGTTCCTGTTTTGTTATTGGACTGTGTTTTGTTTGTTGATTCAATCTCAAATGTCTATTTTGTGCAAATATATATATATATATATATATATATATATATATATATATATATATATATATATATATATATATATATATATATATGCATAAACGCTCTACCTAGAGACTACGTACCTTGCCGAAATCTGGGAACTGGTTTGAAGGTGATGTGTCATCAGTCGTCTTCTCAAGTGCCATCCCCTTTTCGGTCTCATTTACCTGAATTAAATCATTGTTATTACCTTTGCATCCCTTGTATGTGTTTAATTATGCCTTTATTAGTAATTAAGAAAAAGGGGCTAGTGTCGATCAAGCTAAGACACAATTAAGCGAAAAGTAATAAAGACATATTTACCTTATCGGCTTCAGGTGAAACCTCTTCAGCTTCACGTGTTGTCACAACAAGAGCAGCTAGCTTCACCTCCTTATCAACTTCACGTGTAGCAACAGCAGGAGCTACCTGATCTTTCTAACTGGGTACTCCCTCCTCATGTTCTGCCAACACCGTGTTGTCTGTGTCCTGAATAGGTAACACGACCTTCTATTGCACCTTACCCTCTTTAATGATATCCTCCATCATCTTCAATTCTTCTTCAGAAGGCTTGCCTTTAGAATTCATTTTTAGTATCACCGAAGTCAATAACTGAACCTGCGTGCAAACAATAATGTATTATTGGTTTAAAACACCATGTGAAGTTTAAGTGAAAATATATAATTATAAATAATAATTTTCACCGTCTGATCCGTATATTTCCCAGCCTTCTTCTTCTTCTTCTTCATCTTCTTCGGTGAAGTTATCCCATAATATTTTGTGACTCCAACATGTAATGGGACGCCCCTCAATCGACCTGGATGTTCGGGGCGGCCGATCGCTCTAGCAAGAACATCATTAGGTCCATTGGGAATAAAAGTCCCTTCTTTAACATCCTTCAGTACGTTCTCCTATTAAATAAATTAAAGTACAAAATATATACGAACACAATAATTAGATAGTCGTAGTATTAAACAATATATAAACCAGTAAACTCGTCTTATAATATATTGAAATACTTACAATGTTGACAAAAGTTTCCTGATCAAATTTGCTAGTAACACGGGCTCCTTTAGGAGTGTGGCCTGCTTTATAAGTTACGTGCCGATCGAAGTCTGTCACTCCCTATTTCGCTTATACATTCACCAAAAATTGATTACTGAAAAAAAAAAAGTTATATAAGTAATCAATCCGAGTATGATTAAAAAATAAAAGAGATATATGTCGACGATGCTTCTTACGAGATTGTCTTGTATCAATCTGTAACCGCCTCGTAAACCATAATATCTCGACTCCTTCTTTACAATGTTGGTACGGTTACTATTGCTAAGGGCCTTCAAATATAGAAACACAAGTAGATCAGATAATTAAAATAAAAATGATAAACCAAATCATTAATAAGTGTAATATAATCGATCAGTTATGGAAATGAGGATACGTAACCTGAAGCCTATCACTAGTTCGGAACGCCTTAAAATTATCCCATTGTTCCTGAGTAATGATGGGATAGTGTTATTTACCGGTGGGCTCTTTTGCATCTCCCACGTCTCTTTGTTGACATACAAGTGATCCTCAGCAACGTCACACTTCCACTGCCTGAAGCATCCTGCTGCCTTGTGTAGTAGATATTTATCATGGCATTCGGCAATATCGAAGGCTTCCTGCATATGTATATATGACCATGCACCAACATTTGGAATATTAAAATTAAATAGGATTCAATTTCCTTACACGATCTAAAAAAAAATTGAACTCCAAAAAAAAATTGCTGCTTAGCTAAAAAAATTGTCATACCCTTATCCGATCTAAGAGTAACCTCCTCAAAATAGGATTCATCAATTTCCTGAAATCCTCTAAATCGATAGGCGCAAACTGTCTTGTTGTAACTCCAATCCAAGTGGATAAATGGCCAGCATTTGTACCAGTAGAAAAACCCTTGGTATTCCATGTTATACTAAGCGGTTGTTTATCCGCTATTGCTGCAAGAGCTGCAGGACACTTAGTAGCACCCCTCTAACCAGGCTTATATATTCTCATTGTTCTTATCATTTCTTTTCCGCTTTTCACCCATGATCAACTGAAGTTACTGGTAAGACAAGTTTCTGGTAATAAGTTACTGTACTACCGTCTCATGAAAGATTTCGTTCATACATTCCGGTATTCTTTAGGATTTAGAGACTGAATATGGCAATCAAACAACTCATAGAGTTCACCAGGCTTATTCTCTAAACCTAATTCTAAAATGTAGGCTAAAGAGAGACATGCAGAGACTTTGATAACAACATAAAACAAACAAACAAAATTGAACAATCAAACAAATCATCAACAATATCAAACAAACGGTAAAAAAATATTGAACAATCATAGAAAATGTATACCTGATAAAGAGACAGAGACGATGAGGGAGAGACAAAGATGAGAACATTGACGGAGATGATGACAGAGGGATGGCGAGGGAGAGTGTCGACGACGAGGGGAGTGTCGACGAAAAAGCAGTATAATAATGGGAATTCCAATGGGTATGCGGTTGTTTGTCTGTTGAGTATTTGTGTGTTTGTATGTTAGGCAGTGTTTAACTGTTTTTTGTTTTTGTTTTTACTGAAACTATTGACAACGGTTTTATATCTATTAACCCGTTGTTAAAGCTAATAACAACGGTTACCAAAATAATCCGTTATTATTATTTTTCACTGATTTGCGCCAAATTAAAATAGACCAATTAACAATGTTATTAAGTATTAGTTGCTAAACCGTTGTTATTACGTTTCAAAGAATTGACAACGGTTCATTGTTTTATAACCATTGTCATTTACTAATAACAACGGTTTTTACAATTAAACCGTTGTTATTACTTTTCACAGATTTGCGCCAAATTAAAAAAAAAAAATTTAGTTGACAACGTTATTACGTATTATGCGTTAATAATCGATGTTAATGGGGCGTTGTTATTGCCTATATTTGTAGTAGTGCTGGTTTGCTAAGATTATCTAATATGGAGTGATACCTAGCAGGGTTCGCTACATCTGCTTCGTTTTGCATAAACCTGGTTACCCGGGCATCTGGTTGAATCACACAAATGTAGTTAGTTAAGGAATTAACAGTTGAAGCATGAGTTGTATGAACACTAGGAAGTGCAACAGGAATTGAGGAACATGCCAATGTAAAACTATTGTCAAAACATTACAATATAGGGCCTGGTTCAACAGTGAGAATCCTCTGTCCTATTTTTGTGTCTCATCTCTTGTCTCATGCTCTCTCCTTTTGACACATAGACATAAAAACCACATATATGGTATATTTATTATTTCCTATATTGATATGTCAAGCAAAGAGTAGCATGGGACAAGAGATGAGAAACCATATAGAACAAAGGATCCTCGCTACTAGTTCAAGCCCTAGCTAGCGTCGAACCAATGTCAAAGGAAAGATTCAAACTGCACATGTCCCGTAAGAAAGTACTTTTAATCTAACCTTATCCAGAAGAAACTCTTCCAAACGCGAAATCTCCTCTAAATGGCTGATATGGCTATATAAATCTTGTACAACCCAATGAACCATTCAACCCAAATTATTATCATGGATTTATAATTATAAATGCACTAACACGTATACTCGTATATCATGGAGTACATTCTTCTCCCCATATACCCCACTCCTTTTCAACTCTCAAAATAAAAAAGAAAAAAAAAAGTTAGAGACGTGCAAACTTGTTGCCGTGTACAAATTATGTTAACCCTAGCCAACAAGCATCAAGGAAAATTTCCCCTATATATACACATATCATATGCAATGCTAAAAATGCACTACTACACAAATAACACAATAAAATCATGGCTAAGTCTTCATTACTCTATTTAGTCCTTTTAACTGTCCTCCCAACATTAGCATTTTCCTCTTCTCATCACCACAAACATGGCTATAAATCCATGCACTTCACACTTTACCAACATGACATCTTCAACAAAACTGATTTCCTTATAGTACCTGGTGTAACCGGCGCTAATTTCTCCGATATAGCAGCCCCATTGGGTACTATAAGTCTATAACCGTCTTAAATGACAACCTTACCCTGACCAAGGACCCGTCCTCCAAAGTCGTAGGCCACACCGAAGCTATGACCGTAGCGTCAAGCTTCGACGGGCTCGACAGCTTAACGATTATTAGTTTCGCCCTCAAGTTAGAGGATGGTCGTCATACCGGTACTATATCGGTTCTTGGGGTGGTTAATACCCTTAACCCTTCTCCAGTTCCCGTCACGGGTGGCACGGGCGATTTCTTGCTAGTCCAAGGGTATATTACTTCTTCACTTGTGTCTTTTGAAGGCGTGACTTTTGTTTATAAGGTTGATTTTAATATATTTTGGCCTCCCTATGCGCCCTATGCGCCCTATGCATTGCAGGGCTGATTTTACGTTCAAAGATGGATATAAGTGTGTTCGCGTCATCTAATAGTACCGAGTTTAGTATTATTCGATTGCGTTGTTTTATGTTTTGTGTTATAAAAACCAAAGGGGAGAACTTTCGAAGATCATCAGCTACCAATCCCGATCCCTTGCTCATCTTCTGCTATACTCTCCTTCGATTCAATCTCCTTCTTCTTTGTCTTTACTGTCGCCGTCTCACCATGACAAACGACACCAATTCCAAATCCTCTTTCCATCCCGCTTACTCTGTTTCTAACATCAAAAACTACGTCCCTATTATTCTTGAGGCCGAGAATGTTCATTACGCATCATGGGCGGAGCTTTTCCTCAACACAGCTCGTGCCTTTGACATCCTCGATCACATCGCACCGCCTAAAGACGCCGTGCTTCAAAAAGATGGTCAGTGGGATCGTCTCGATGCAATCGTCAAACAATGGATTTACAGCACGATTTCCCTTGACCTTCTCGACACCATCCTTGAACCCGGCCTCTCTGCACAAGCTGCGTGGGACCGTCTCAAGGACATTTTTAATGACAACAAAAATTCTCGGGCCGTCTATTTGGAGCAACAATTCACCAGCACTCACATGGATAATTTCCCGAACGTGTCCGCCTACTGTCAAAAGCTCAAAATGATAGCCGATCAATTGGCTAATGTTGGTACTCCTGTGTCGGAGACACGCTTGGTCCTCCAACTCGTCACACACTTGTCTGCTGGATACAATAGTGTGGCGACGCTCATCCAACAGAGTGATCCGTTGCCTTCGTTTTACAAGGCTCGATCGATGCTTACCCTTGAGGAAAGCCGCATGGCCAAGGAGTCGCCTGACACTGCTCTTTTGTCTTCACAAACTCAAGCTGCTGACTCTGCATCTCGTTCCACTAATAATCATAATAATAATAACAATCACAATAAGAATGGCAGCAGCAACAATTACAAAGGCAAGGGCAATCGACACAACAATCGCGGAAATTATCGAGGTAAGAATAACAATGGTGGTTTTAATAATAATGGTGGTGGTTCTAATTATAACAATGGAGGGAATTCCAATTATAATAACAATAATAAACAAAATTACCGTGGTCAATCTTCTGGACCTGGTAATCCGTCATCGTGGACCTGGGTTCCCATCTCAGGCTGGCCACAACAACCGCCACCTTGCCCATACCCTACCTCCGGCTGGTCCGCTCCCCATGTTAATTCTTCTGCAGGTATCCTCGGCCCTAGGCCGCAGCAAGCGTTGTTTTGCGCAGCCATCGCAAGGTCCTGGTGCGTTTATTCCGACCGACATCGCCGCCGCGATGCAAACTTTAAACTTCCAGGGACCCGATGATAACTACTACATGGATACCGGGGCTTCGTCCCATATGCAATCTAGCAATGGTACGCTCTCTTCTTATTCTATTTTGAGTGATAATCGTCACATCGTCGTTAGTAATGGCAATTTGATTCCAATAATCGGTCTCGTAAACACTAAATTACCCTTCCCTCACAACAATTTACATCTCAATAACGTACTTCACGTGCCAAGTCTAATTAAAAATCTTGTTTCGGTTCGAAAGTTTACCATTGATAATAATGTCTCTGTTTCCTTTGACCCGTTTGGTTTCACTGTTAAGGATCTCAAGACGGGGAAGCCGATAATGCGAAGTAATAGCACGGACGACCTCTACCCTCTCCTACCATCCAACCGGTCCACTACTGCCAACCCAACCTCCCTGCTGGCCGCGTCAACTTCAACGTGGCATGACCGCTTAGGGCATCCCGGTCCTGTTATTTTTAATTCTCTTTGTCACAATAAAACCATTAGTTGTCGTCCAATTAAGTTATCTTCAATTTGTCATTCGTGTCAGTTAGGAAAGCATGTTAAACTTCCGTTTTTCGAGTCTTTGTCAAACATTGTTTGTCCGTTCGATATTTTACATACCGATTTATGGACATCTCCGATTATTAGCAACATGGGCCACCGTTATTATGTTTTGTTTTTAGACGATTTCACCAATTTCCTTTGGACTTTTCCACTCAAAAATAAGTCACGGGTTCACTCTATTTTTTCTACCCTTTATAACATGATACAAACTCAATTCAATTACTCTATTAAAACTATTCAATGTGATAACGGTCGCGAATTTGATAATGCTTCGTTCCATCAATTTTTTGCTAAGTTTGGTCTTCTTTTTCGATTCTCATGCCCTCATACCTCTTCACAAAATGGAAAAGCGGAACGGAAAATTCGCACCATCAATAACATCATGCGTACCCTTCTCCTCCACTCTCATATGCCACCCTCCCTTTGGCACCATGCTCTTGCCATGGCAACTTACCTACATAACATTCTCCCGAGCAAAGCAAATAATCACACCTCCCCTACATCGAGTCTCTACTACCGGGAACCCTCCTATGCTCACCTACGAACTTTTGGGTGTCTATGCTATCCTCATGTCCCTCCCTCCACCATTCACAAATTGGCCCCCCGTGCTACTCTTTGTGTATTTATCGGCTACCCGGAAAATCATAGGGGATACAAATGTTTGGACTTACAAACCCGGAAAGTGATTATTGCCCGTCATGTCACATTTGATGAGACGACCTTCCCATTTGCCAAACCCTCCCAACCAGCAGCTCCCTTTCCCTCTGACCCGACACCCTATGTAGTTCACCACCTCCGGCAGACCATCCCGGACACACCCGACCCCACGCCTTCACCCGAGCAGCAGCCCCCTTCCCCCATTCACATACACACCGAGCCACAATCAACCTCCCCTGCTTATGTGTCCCCTGTTCGTGTGTCCCCTGCCCCCGCGTCCCCTGCTCCCTCGCCTAATGCCCAGCCTATTCAGAGCAGCCCACACCAACATACAACAATCGACCTATCTCCACAAATGACTACTCGCGCCCAACATGGTATCTTTAAACCCAAACGGCCTCTCAACTTGTGCACTACCTCATTTTCGCCCGTCCCAAAATGCCCAATAACAGCCCTCCGTGACCCTAATTGGAATCGGGCCATGCACGACGAATACGATGCACTCATTAAGAATGAGACTTGGGTTTTGGTACCTCGGCCGAATAATGTTAATTTAACTCGCTGCATTTGGCTATTTAAACATAAATTCAAAGCTAACGGTGAGTTGGAGCGATACAAAGCTCGTCTTGTTGTCAATGGCAGGTCTCAACAGGTTGGTGTCGATTGTGATGAAACGTTCAGTCCGGTGGTGAAGCCTACTACTATCCGCTTTGTTCTCAGTCTTGCCGTGTCAAATAAATGGCAAATCCACCAACTCGATGTGAAAAATGCTTTCTTGCACGGTCACCTTACTGAGACAGTTTATATGCACCAACCACCCGGTTTTCGTGACAAAGACCGTCCCAATCACGTGTGCCTTCTCAAGAAATCACTTTACGGACTCAAACAAGCGCCCCGGGCATGGTACCATCGGTTTGCTACATTTGTGTCCACCATTGGTTTCAAACAAAGTCGGTCTGATAATTCTTTATTTATCTATCGGAACGGTAATGACATTGCTTATTTTGTTACTATACGTTGATGATATTATTTTGGCAACTTCCAATAATAAGCTACGTGTTAAACTCATGGGACATTTACATTCCGAATTTGCTATGACCTATCTTGGGCCATTGAATTATTTTCTTGGGATAGCTGCTATTAGACGCAAGCAGGGACTGTTTTTACACCAACAAAAGTATGCCGAGGAGATCATAACTCGTGCTAATATGGGGTCTTGCAAGCCTGCCCACACACCTGTCGACACCAACTCTAAGCTAAGTGCCTCGGTTGGTGACCCTATTGCTGACCTGTCCTTATTTCGTAGTCTCGCAGGAGCACTTCAATATCTTACTTTTACGAGACCCGATATTTCCTATGCGGTTCAACAAATTTGTTTACATATGCATGATCCTCGGGAGGCTCATTATGGTGCTTTAAAACGAATTATACGCTACCTCAAAGGTACGTCTAATTTAGGCTTGCACATTACCGAGTCTCACATCACCAATCTTGTCACCTATACGGACGCCGATTGGGGTGGGTGTCCCGACACTAGACGGTCTACCTTCGGATATTGTGTCTATTTGGGTGATAATTTGGTCTCATGGTCTTCCAAAAGACAGGCCACGGTATCTAGGTCGAGTGCCGAAGCCGAGTACCGTGGTGTCGCCAATGTCGTTGCTGAGTCATGTTGGATTCGAAATCTCCTACTTGAACTACATTGTCCTATTCGGAAGGCTACATTCGTATACTGTGACAATGTATCTGCCATATATCTTTCCAGTAACCCAGTTAACCACCAACGCACCAAGCATATAGAACTTGACATCCACTTTGTGCGTGATAAGGTCGCCCTCGGTGAAGTTGTGGTCCGCCATGTTCCGTCCCGTTATCAATTTGCGGATATATTTACTAAAGGTCTACCGAGAGTCCTCTTCGACGATTTTCGCTCCAGTCTCAGCATCCGTCCTCCTCCCGCTTCGACTGCGGGGGTGTAATAGAATATAAAATTATTCCATAGAATCATTTTGTATTCCTTATAATTAGCATGCAATCATCCGTGTATATTGTATATTTAGTTAGCCATATTTGTGGGATTAGAATCCCCTAACTTAGGATGGTTACTATTAGTCTTCCTATATTTTTGGGTTGACTACAACTAACTTAGGAAACCTTGTATCTTATATATTGTATGCTTTGTGAATACAATCATCAGGGAAAATCATTTCTTATATTCTCGATGTTAATCTATATGCGCTATTTTCGTTTCCAATTGTAATGCTTCGTTTGCAATTGTTTGATGATAATAAATAATGATGGTCATGTACATGTATCCTTTGTATAGATATTATCAATGTAAAATTTCATATAAATCTTTTGAGATGTAAAGTCACTTACTGTGCCTAAATAATTAGCATAAAATCATTTATTAGGCCTCAACAATAATTAAGTGATCACAAGGTCTCTTGTGCGATAGTCTCCTGTGAGATTAGTAGAGAAGTAACTATTTTAATTTTTGATAAATACTTCCACTTCTTGATAAACAGTGACAATTTTTTATGGCTAAAAAAAATCTATTTTTCCAAAGTGCTCACTATTTACCAAAAAAGTGTTTATTAATGATCAATAAATGGTCATATTTTACAAAAAAAACACCGAATACAACCGTAGCACATCATAATTACTTAAGGAATAGCATTTCAATATCATCTTTGTTAGGGTGCAAACCCTTGTCCCACATCGGTAGAATAAAGATGGAAGATCATCTTTATAATTGTCTACAAAATATAATAGTACGAGGCCTTTGGGGAAGGAGCCCAAGAGTAAATCCGTGAAGGCTTGGCCCAAAGCGGACAATATCATCCTATTATGGGTTGTGGACACAGATGCAGCAGAGGCCCAACACGTGATATTCACGCTTCCGCACAACAAGTGGTATCAGAGCCCAAGGTTCGACTTGGGCTAGACACGAGGATGCATCAGTAGGCCCAAGACTTGAAGTTGTACCATGTAAGGCATGGAACTCCTAGCTCGGGGTGAGTCCTTGAGCAAGCCCGGTCCAGGGCTAAATGGATGAAAGACGTCATAGGTCTTGTGGGACAAAGACCATTTGTGTACTAGAACTGTTGATTAGGTGGACCCTTATCAGATTGGGTGCCACAGGTTTGGTGGGTCCTTTCCAGGTTGGATGCCAGAGACCGTTTGTGTTCTAGGACTTCTTAAGTGACGGACCCGGTCCAGGGTATATTGGATGCAGAGGATGTTCGATATACATGTGTAGCAAATTCCCCAAGAAGGGCTCAGGAGCATGTGGGGGCACTCACTTGACCAGGCGGTGACATGTGGTGCAAGACATGGCTCGTGGTAGCATGGTGTGTCGGCTAAGGGGAGGTTATCAAGACTTGTGATGTTTCGGGTGTCTAGAAATTGGGGCTGTAGAATGGGAGAGTCCTCCATGGAGGTCAAGGTCTGAGTCAAAGATGATGGTCCTTGGTTTGAGGGGAGGATTGCTAGGGTGCAAACCCTTGTCCCACATCGGTAGAATAAAGATGGAAGATCATCTTTATAATTGTCTACAAAATATAATAGTACGAGGCCTTTTGGGAAGGAGCCCAAGAGTAAATCCGTGAAGGCTTGGCCCAAAGCGGACAATATCGTACTATTATGGGTTGTGGACACAGATACAACAGAGGCCCAACACGTGATATTCACGCTTCCGCACAACAATCTTAAATATGATTATCTCACAAAATGAAAACAAGTGCATGTGTTGAGTTGACTTTCAAAATTCAAAGTTGAAACATCCTAGCTAAATAATGAAGTAGCTGTTACTTGAATTAAACAAATGAAAACGATCCGCATGCGATGCGCCATTGCAATAATTAAGCAACAATAAGAATAAAATTTATGATTGAAAAATATATGTTTATGTTCCCATCTTCCACACGTATACTGATTTGCTTCGAGCGGTTGACCCTTTCCCTAACATTGTGAGACGACCATTTCGATTGAAAGTTTTATTGAGTCGATCAATGACTCTCATATCTTAAGATTTTAGAGGTCCCCTTCCAAGTTCCGACATGTGAACTCAATATTTCATCACAATGACTACTTACAGAACGTTTTCAAATATTAGCTTAGATTGAATTTTGAAAGTGAGATGAGAGAATGAGTTTGTTGTGTTTTGAAATGATGTAGGTAGTATTTATAGGAAAAGAGAGGAAAGGTCCAGAATAGAATTAATTGTTATCTCGTAAATAAAATTTGGAGAAACAACACCATCTTTATGAAAATTGTGCAAAGTAAGTGACTTTACTTCCAAACATAGGCTATTGGCTCGCATCTCAGGTGCTCTACCCGAGCCAGAGCCTAGCGTGGCATGGCGCGTGCGTGTGATGGTAGAGTCTCTCTACTACTACACATATTAATAGTGTTACATAAGTAATCACTTATATATAAACAACAAGTCCCTTATTTATTCTCCCTATGATATCATGTACAAAAATCATCTCCTCACTTGCTTCCACAAAGTCATCCACTAAGACGTCATCGTTTTTTTATTGGCAAATTTTTATATAAAGCCGTTTTACATACCTCTTATTGTAAAACAAATGGACTCGATAATTTACCTTCATAACCCTTAGAACATTTTATCAAGATAAAATATTTACCTTCCGAAAAAAAAAATCATAAATTTTCATTAAAAAAACAAATAATAAGCCGCTAACCACAAACTTACCTAGTTTCAATTAGGAAAATTTCGTTTTTTACTCTTCTAATTAGGAAACTATATCTATTTTTTTTTTTTTTGGTGAAACGTGAGTTGTATATATTTATATATCAAAAATAAAAGTTTATGGGGTACATATCAACTAATGCCAATTACATAAGTCCAATTTCTTTAAGCCAATCTAGTTCTAAGAGAGTAAGCTTGTGCCTGTCTCTACCATGGACTCTCAGCTTCATGTCATCAACAATATTTGTAGCAACCTTCTATGGCCTTAGAAGAACACCCTCAATCCTGCATTTATTTCTATGATGCCATACATGGTATATAGCTCCCAAGATCATTCCTGCCTTTACCCCCCTCTCCATCTTAGTGCCAGTAGCTTGCATACACCAGTCCAAAGATATTGCCAACTGATAGACTTAAACCAGTTTTCTCTGCGATGTTGAACTATCCTGAAGCTCAATCATACCCAAAGAATAGGTGTTCCAAATCTTCGATGCTGTCCACATAACCAGCAGCTATCATCAATGTCCACCCCATACCTGATCAACTTATCTTTGGTTTTGAAAGCTCCATGGGCAAGAAGTCATCCCATGAATTGATGCTTTGGGATCACCCATTCATTCCATATCACCCCATCCCATCTCACATTAGGACGAGTCCCCATGAGCCATTGATAATATCTGGCAGTAGAGAATCCTACCCCCTGTATATCCCATGCCCCATTGGTATAGGCAGCAACCAAGTCCTGTTTTACCCTACATACTCTCCTCCACACCCAACTTGTGTTAGCACTAGGCCGATCATCGCCACCAGCTTCTCTCCTTTCGGATGGTTGTGCTTCACCCATTTGACCCATATAGTGTCTTTATCCTCGGCCAATCCAAATTGACCACTTACCTATCGAGCCTTATTCATCATTTCCAAGTTTTTAATCCCTAAACCACCCTCTGCTTTAGGCCTGCACACTGTGTCCCATGCCACTAGTGGAACCCTATGATAGTCAGCACAATTATCCTATAGCAAGTTTCTGCAAGCAGCCTCCACTTTTGCAAGGATTCCCTTTGGTAGAACAAACAAGGAAGCCCAATAAGAGTGTAAGGTAGTCAGCACTGCTTTCACCAAGACAAGTCTCCAAGCATATGAAAATTTTTTTGCTCCATAACCATGAATTCTACTACAGATCTTCTCAACTAAACATTCACAATCTTGTTTTTGCAATCTAGTAGTTTGAATAGGCATGCCAAGATATTTAAATGGTAACTTACCCTCTACAAAACCAGAAACACTCAGAATATCAAGTTTGAGTTGATCGTGCACCCTCTGAAATAAGCATTAGATTTTGCAGCACTTATCTTTAGTCCAGTTGCTTTAGAAAAAGTAGAATAAGACTGGAGTAGCAAAGATAATAGACTTAGCATCCCCATGGCAGAAAAGGAGCACATCATCTGCAAACATCAAGTTGGCCAGTTGCACTTGCTTGCACATAGGATGATACTTGAACTCAAATTTAGCAGCAGCATACTTAATAGTTCTTGTCAGGTATTCCATGCATAATGTGAAAATAAGAGGGGAGAGTGGGTCTCCGCCCTGAGACCTCTCCCCGCCATGGAAATATCCAAACATTTCCCCATTGAGGGATAAGGAAAAGGATGCTGTTGTTATGCATTGCATCAACATTTCCTGAAACTCCACAGGGAATCTTAGCTCTTTAAGGAGTTTTTCAACAAAAGACCACTCCACAGTATCATATGCCTTTTGGAGATCTATTTTAAATAGGCATCTAGGAGATGCATTAGGCTTTTCATAGCATCTAATTAGATCTTGGCATATAAGGATATTCTCCTGAATGTTCCTATTTTGTATAAATGCTCCCTGATTAGGATCAATGATAAGAGGCAACACTTCAGCTAATCTTGCACATAGGAGCTTGGAAATTACCTTATATACTACATTGCAGCAGGCTATAGGTCGAAATTGATACACAGTTTGGGGCCTGTCACACTTAGGGATCAGAGTCACATTTGTTGCATTCACTTGCTTCAGCAACTGTCTGGTTCTGAAAAAATCTTGTACAGCAGTAATCACCTCCCCTCCTATCTCATTCCAAGCATCCTTAAAGAACTTGCTTGTGTATCCATCAGGTCCTGGTGATTTGTTATCAGGAATACTGAATACAGCAGCTCTAATTTCCTCCCCAGTAACAGGTCTCAGTAAAATAGGCCTGTGTTCATCCCTGCATCTTTGTCCTTGGTCAATGATCTTCCTGTGTATTTTAGTAGTAGCCTGTTTAGTCCGAAGAAGTTGCATATAGTATTCCAGGAATGCTGTCTGAACTAGCTCTGTGGACTGTCACACATCTTTCCATTCATGTCCTCTATAAAGATCACCCTATTCCCATTCCTTCTTTTTTTGAGAATGCCATGGAAATAGGCACTATTTGTGCCCCCCTCTTTCATCCAGAACTGCTTTGCCTTTTGTGCTAAGAAGCTATCCCTGGCACTACTTAATTTTTTTAATTCCTGAGAAGCCTCAAATTCTGCAATAAGCAACTGAGTATCAGTGGGGTTCCTTCCAAGTTGTTCCTGCAAATCATGAACCTGTTTCTGAAGTCTGCTTGTTGAATGCTCAATATCATTATACCCCTCTTTATTCAAACTTTTCAAAGATGGTTTCAGGTGTTTCAGATTTTTAACTAGCCTGAACATGCTAGTACCCATCAGACCCTTTTTCCAATTATTTCTAACAGTATGCAGGAACTCCTTTGCCTCTCCCCACATGTTGAAATACTTAAAGCAGCGTTTTCTCTGGAAGTTTTTAGAGCTACTAATAATACATGGAGTATGATCCATTAGCCCCTCAGGCAAGAAATGGGCATAAAGATCAGGGAAGTGATCACATCAGTCCTTATTAACCAGGAACCTATCAATCCTACTATATATCCTCTCCTCAGGTTTTTGTTTGTTATTCCAAGTAAAAAGAGACCCTGTAGAATCAATGTCAATGACTCCACAATCTGCCACACAATGCCTGAAAGGCTCCATCTCACCTGAAGGTGTGTTGCCACCAACCCTCTCACCAGCAGATAATACACAATTAAAGTCACTAGTAATAGCCCAAGGACCACTGACCTAACTAGCAATTCTTCTTAAATGATCCCATAAAGGAACCCTATCATTAATAGAGTTGAAAGCATAGACCATTGTCATATAGAAGATGCTTCTAGTCTCAACAGATTCAACTCTCATATGAATGAATTGTGCATTATACTCTATAATTGTACCTTCACAGCTTGATGTTGCCACAAAATCCAAATCCTCCCACCATTGTGATGTCCATTATTAGTTGATATGCACCAGTTATTGAAATTATTTATAACTTTCTTCAGAACCCTACTCTTTATTTTTGTTTCTAAAAGACCAAACAATCTAATATCTTTATTCTGTAAGAAAAAATTTATTGTTTTTTGTTTTCCTACTCTATTCATACCTCTCACATTCCAGAATCCTATCTTATCCATTTGAAGTTTTTGGTTGAGGACTGTTACCATTTGCACCACCACTTCTTCTAGGAGGAGATGAGACCACCTCTTTGTATGAATGTGCTCCAAATGAGTCAGAGCTGTATCCACCTCCACTATAATCCTGTCTCTGCAACTGAACTAGCCTTTTAATTGGAGTAACATTCCTAGCTTCTGTGCTCTGAATTGGGCCTTGCATACTCCCAGGAGGATTAGTAGGAGGAGGTACAGTAGCTTTCTTCACCACAGGTCTCCAAACCAGTTGAGCTTTCTGCCCCTTCTTTTGATCATTCTTCCTGCAATCTGCCTCCATATGTGTAGATACCTCATTTCTGCACCTCCCGCAAACCACCCGGTGATGATTGGGCCGCATGTTTGGTATGCGGAACGATTTGTGACAATTCGTAAGACTATCGTCAAGTGATTGCTCAAATATTAATGTCTACCTCTTAGTTGTCATCTACGTCCCGATACGGTCGTTTTGACAGTAATTAGAGTACATTCGGAGTCCGGGCCTAAAACCGTCTCCATTTTCTGTCAACCGTTAAATCCCGAGTCAGAATGTTCTGGAATGTTCCGGATATTTCTATTCCATATTTCATAAATTTTATCTTTTAGTAAACAATTTCCCGTAATATTCACATAAGATATTAAGGAAAATCGAATTATTTCCGTCCTACCATAACTCAAACACGGAAATCTTTCTTCCGCAGGAGGAAACCACTTGGGAACAGACGCAGCAGGTGCTGCGCCTCTTCCAAGAGACGCAGTGGCTGTTGCGCCTCTTCCCAGGCCCTTTTCTGCGTATTTCTCGTATATTTTTCATATCTTTCCGAGATTCACTTCCAAAGAGTCTCCGAAACCCTAATTCCTTCACGTGATTAGTATAAATAGGAGCCTTCGCTCCTCATATTTCTCACGCGAGTGTCCGCCCTTCTCTTCTCCCTTTGCATTCTAGACTTTGTTCTTACTTTTTGGCATCTACGTGCTTGAACTTTCGACCACGTAAGCTCGGATCCTTCTGAGTACCAGCCTCGCCATTTGCATGACCGACCAATTTGACCAACTACACATCAATTAACTTAATTAATTAATCATTTTCCTCTTACGAGGGCACTTTCTTTGCATTCACGTCGAGCATCACTAATCGATATCTTAGTCCTTCTCGTTTCGTCAACATGTAAGTCTGAGGGTGTATAATCTCTCTTTTATTTATTGTATTTTAATTATTGTATCATCATCATCAACTGTAAGGTTTATGTCGAAAATACCATTAAAACCGATTTCTAAAACCATGTTTTAAAACCTCTTTTTACGGATTTCCAGTAGATAACCGTCGAGAAAGGACGCAGCAACTGCTGCGCCTCTTCGAAGGAGCGCAGTTCCTGCTGCGCCTCTTCGTGAGGCTGCCGCAGTTCCTGCCTCCTTTCTTCTTCGTTCGTCCTCTGTTATTCGTCCCAAATTCCTCTTGTTTGTTTCGTTTGTTTGTCAATTCTTCATCATCATAGCATATAATTCACATGTATATTATAATCATCATCATTAACATGTTTTATCCATCACAAATCCAACTTAAATCCCAAATAATCCAATATTTGCAGGTTTTCGTCATTAAATTCAATTCCGGGTTATGAAGATTCAATTCATCGATATTGGGTTTCTGGAATTCGTCTTTGATATAGTTTTCATCCGTCTTTTGTTGTATTCGTCGCATATTCGTCATTAATCCATCATATCTAACCTACTTAATTGATTTAATTTGTTCACTCATTAATATTTTTCACTTCTATCATTAATCCATCTTATGTTAATTCGTTCAAATCCGTCTCATTCATGTTTTACTGTTTTTATGACCCATTCATATGTTAAATAATCCAGTAATCACTTTCATCCGAGTAAATAATACCAATCGATCATTAAATTACCAATTAACATTAACGGCTTACAATTACGGCTTCACAGCCAGAACTGAGCCAAGGAACAGACGCAGCGTCTGCTGCGCCTATTCCAAAGGACGCAGCTCTGCTGCGCCTGTTCCTGGCTGTGTTCTGTCCCTGAACTCCGTTTTTGCTTTGACATAGTTTAATTAGTTTACGTATTAATCAACTATTAACCGTAATATCGCGCTAATTCCTGTTCGTTAATTTATTTGATTCTTACTTTTTATTCTTTTTTCTCAAATCATCCGTTTTAAAGGTATTTTCGACATAAATCGCCCATTCCGTTGTAATTAATGTAATTTTCATTATTGTAATTTATTTATTGTATTTCTTTTATCATTTGTATGTTTTCACATGTAAATGAGCATTAAATCCAACTGTGACCCAATTGTATGTAAATTAATTGTTAACCGACTTAGTCTAATCTTCACATGTTAGGATTAAAACTTGGATGTTGCATTGCATGCATATAGCCGACGATATATCAAGTACGAATAACTTCCCTAATCATTAGTAGAGGCCGCTATCGAGGCGGGCGGGATTAGGTGTTCGATCAAAAGAGCTTCCTAATACGTACCCTCACCCCTTACTCCAGATATCTGTGAACACCCGTGTTCATTGGCATCCACGAGAGTCATTCTAGACATAGAATGCTAAGGGTAACGATTGCTTAGTGTTCATGTCTCTACTTTGTGTCTTGACATGACACGAGGTATTCGAACCGTTCCAATTTCCCATAAAAATTGGTGGCGACTCCATACAAAAATGCAAACGCTTGTTCCCAAGCGCCCCCCGTGGCCCATTGTCCACAGTTTGGCGACTCCGCTGGGGATAATACACTTACGTGTAGCCAAGGGTGAAACTTGAAAAAGGTTAGGGAATAGTTTGTACAAGACAATTGTCGGTTTTCATAACTCGGTCTTCCTAGACCGCTTTATTCGGCCTTCCTAGGCCCAACCCAACCCATTCGGCCAATCGTCCCGTCTAAACGGTCCTAATTCTTATTTGGGCCTAAGGATGGATAGCGATTGACGTCATCCATACCATGATGCTTACTCTTGTTTGTATCAAGGGCCTTCACTACTTGAGGAAATGGACTAGGAATCGGCCTTACTCTTGTTTGGTACGAGCCTCTCCACAGACTTCGGGTTTGATGGTTCGGTATGGCAACCCACCCTTTAAACCAAAACCCTTTTTAAATGCACTCAGCATCCCGTTATAATGCTTGTGTAAATGTGTATACCTTACATGATCACCATTTCTAAACGAAACCATGACGATTTTTCAAAAATCAAAACCCATTTTCAAACAAAAAATTTCGAAATGGGCTTTTAATTAGCGCAAAATCCGGTCAAAACTCTGTCCGTTTGTCGTGTCAAAATTCGGGCCACAAGCCCATTTCAAAACCTCACTTCGAGTCCACTCCTACAACTACACTATAGTTGACTAGGACACACATTTTCAAAAACCTTGTCTTTCTTCAAAACTCACTCAACACAAGTGGCACACACCCACTTCACGAGTCAAAACATTTCTTCTTTTAGCAAGTGTGTTAGAATGGTCGATCGTGTTTTGATTCATCGCCGATCTCTTCTCCAGTTTTCAAGATGCCCGGATCAAGTGATGAAACAAATTTCCACCAACTTCAAGATGGTAATGATCGAATCCAAGCCGCGCTAGCCCAAATGCAAGCTACCCAAGAAAAAACCTATGACCGCCTTGAGCTCATCGAAGGCCGTATCTATGCCGTAGAGGGAAGGTTGCCTCCTCTTGAAAGTGAAGTACTACGTGACTCTGACAACGAATCCAAGGATGAAAATCCTCTCATGGGGATGACTGTAGCTGAGAAAAGACTCCAATACCTAGAGGAGCAATTGATGTACCTTAAGGGGGATGACATTTATAGGGAGAACAATCGCAAGTATGAGGCCGTCAATTCCAAATTGCCAACTAACTTTAATATGACGGATATCCCTAAATTCAAGGGACACGAGAACCCTTTGAACCACATCCGTGCCTTCAAGGATTACATGTCTATCAAAGGCATCAAACCCGAGATGTTCTTAAGGATCTTTCCTTCATCTCTTGATACCATCCCGAGGCAATGGTTCTACTCTTTAGATCACAAGAAGGTCGCTACTTGGGAAGATGCCGCAATCGAGTTCTCTAAACAATATGCGGATAATGCCGAGATCCAAGTCAACATGCGTACTCTAGAGGTTCTTACCCAAAACGACAAAGAAGGATTCACCGACTTCCTAAGTAGGTGGAGGAAGACTAGTACCCAACTAGTTGAACGCCCGGATGAGGCTACTCTTGTGGAGAAGTTTGTGGATAATCTCAAACCCATCTATGCCAATCATTTGAGATACCAAAACATCAAAACTTTCAAGGACTTGACCGTACTAGGGACAAGGATTGAAGATGACATCCGTAAAGGACTCTTGTCCAAAACGGTAGGCCGAGGATATCAAGGGTCCACAAGTCGTTCATACGGCTCCACTAGCAAGACCGATGAAGTTAACCTTCTTGAGCCATCCAAGAAAACTACCCCACCAAGGAGATTCACAAACCTTGGGGACACTTACTCCAACGCTCTAAAAAGGTTAATGAAGCAAGGTAAACTCCAACCCATAGGGCCTACTCCCGAACCCGAAAGGAAGTCCAAATTCTGGGACGAGAATTCGTACTGTGAATACCATAGCGGCAAGGGGCACGACACAGAAAAATGCTACAAGTTGAAAAACGTGCTTCAAGACATGATTGAAGATGGTCGATTGCCAATACCACCGGGAGGTAAACCCAACAACACTCAGAATCCTCTTGGAGTTCTAGTGATCACAAGTGATGAATCTACCATAGATTGCTCACACCTCATTTCTCCAATCGAAAATGAAATTCATGCAATCGAGAATGAAGGGTTCTACTCTACTATCTCCCCTACCATTTTCGACTTCATCACATGGGCAAGGAGTGTAGATAGGCAAGTTTTGGAATTAGAAAACGTGGTAACAACTTTACGCAATCCCAACGCAACACCCGAAGAACGTGTGCCACTAATCTTCCCTCAAAACGCTACTATGCAAGAAATAATCACCGTGGTTGATAAACTAGTCGATCAAATCATACGACTAGAAGATGATATCATGAGAATGAGGGAATTAGCTGCAATCAATGGAGTTTGGGCCGACGATGATGAGGACGAGTATCTCATTGAAAACTCCCTAGTCAAAGAAATAGTCCAAAATGGTGAAGACCAAGATGTGGACCACCTAACTCGTTCGGGTCGTCCATATCAAAGCACTACTCAAAATGGTCCAACCAACGTCATCATACCAAATGACAACGAAGATTACTCCACTGATCATTTGCTCAAGCAATTACAGAAAACAAAGGCTGATCTTTCAGTCTGGCAATTAATAGCAAGCTCATTCCCACATCGCCAAGCTTTACTGCAAGCTTTGGCCAAGCTAAATGTAGCACATAACTCCACTCCTGAAGATGTAGTCAACTTGGTCTTCCAAGAATCACCAAAGCTAAGCAATCCTATTACTTTCTCGGACGAAGATTTGCCACCTTTTGGCGCTAGTCACAACCTTGCTCTATACATCACTGTCATTTGTCTAAAGAAGAATGTGCCAATGACCTTGGTGGATGATGGCTCCGCGGTCAACGTCATACCCCTCAAAACGGCATACAAGCTAGGCATGAAAGATTCAGATTGGACCCCTACCAATCAAGGTGTGCGTGCGTATGACGGTACACGACGAAAGGTGGTAGGACTTGTCAACCTAACCATAGCCACGGGACCAATCGAACGAAAGGTTAACTTCCAAATAGTGGACATTGAAGCTTCATTCAACATACTTGTGGGAAGGCCTTGGATTCACGCTTCCAAAGCGGTAACATCCACCCTTCATCAAAAGATCAAGATCCCACTAAATGGCAAAGTAGTGACGATCACTTCGTCACCCATCAAGGCAATAATCGAATAACAATCGAACAATCAAGTCCTTGCAGATCCTGTATACGAACTTGGGGGCTTCCAGAGTGTAAGTGTCATAGAAAGTGAGTTGGCACCCTTATACTATAATCCCTACTCCAACTTGATGGTCAACCACATACTCAAATCCCAGGGATACTTCCCTGGAATGCCTTTGAACCCTATTCGGAAGAATACCTTCGCACCATACAAGGAAGGCAACTCAACGAGGATACCACTTGGACTAGGGTACAAACCCACGAAAGAGGAGGTTCTCGAAATGCTTGCCCAAGTCCAAAACCGCAAGCACGTAGGAATCCAAATGCGACCCTATCTCCCTACTTTAAATGGGTACTTTGTTCATGAAGGAAGTCTAGAACTCTTTCACGGATTTCCCGAACCTTGGCATTATCTCGAGAGGAAGCTAGCCGAAATCGAGATCTTTCACGATTGCTACTTTATCCCTCCAGAAACGGTTCCTACCGTCAAAAACCGTCAAGCACCTTGCTTAGATGAGCAAGCTGTTAGCCTATTGTTTGGAGAAGATCGATTCGTTAGGGCAGCGCAGGATGAGATCATTACCATGATACTACAAGACGATCGCTTCAACCCCACCGCGTTAATCACAGAAACCGACGCAAGACAGCAGAAAGGATGGAGAAAATCAATCAAATGGACCAACAATCAAGGAAGACTCTTCAAGCTCACCACTGGAGAAGGAGAGATGTTCAAAGGAGAACCAGAAGACGATGAGTTCGAGTCAGAGTCGGAGTCAGAGTCGGAGTCTAGAGAAGTCATTAGAGAGTCTACTCCTGTCATCATCCCCACTCCCTTTGTTTCTCCTAGCTTAGCCTCGAGTAGTCACAGTAGTTCGGGAGATGCCCCAACCACTGTCCCTTTGCCGCCACTGACCATGGATCAGTTGGCTTCTTTGTTTCAACTTTACTCAAATTTTAATATGAATAAATCGGTTCGCTTACTCTTCGTGTTATCTTGAGTACAATTCATTTTACGATGATACGAGGATGACCAAGACCCGGACTCGATCGAAATACCTCCCTACGTAGCCAAAGAAATATTACAGGAAGGGGAAGGGGGACCAGTAATAGAGGATACCGAACCCATCAACATAGGAACCGAACTAGAACCCCAAGAACTTAGGATAGGGACTACCTTGAGCTCTACCGAAAGGGCCGATTTCATAGACCTCCTAAATGAATTCAAAGACGTTTTCGCTTGGTCCTACACAGATATGCCAGGGATCGACAGGGATATCGCTGAACATAGGATTCCGATTAAGCCAGGTTTCAAACCTGTGAAACAGAAGCTTCGACGAATGAGAACGGAATGGGCTCTAAAGATTAAGGAAGAAGTTGACAAGCAATTCAAAGCCGGGTTCATCAAAGTTTCCGAGTATTCTGACTGAGTAGCTAACATAGTACCCGTACCCAAAAAGGATGGGAGAATCTGTGTTTGTGTTGACTTTAGGGACTTAAACAAAGCAAGTCCAAAAGATGACTTCCCTCTACCTCACATCGACATATTGGTGGACAATACTGCAGACCACGCATTACTATCCTTTATGGATGGGTACGCGGGTTATAATCAAATCAAGATGGCCATAGAAGATATGCATAAGACCGCATTTGTCACCCAATGGGGAACCTATTGTTATACGGTAATGCCGTTCGGATTAATCAACGCCGGAGCTACATATCAACGCACCGCAACTACACTCCTACATGACATGATGCACAAAGAAGTTGAGGTATACGTAGATGACATGATTGTCAAATCCAAGGAAAGAGAAGGACATATTGCAAACCTTCGCAAGTTCTTCGCAAGGCTGCGAAAATACAACATGAGACTCAATCCTCAGAAATGCACATTCGGGGTAACATCTGGCAAACTCCTGGGATACGTCGTTAGCCAACGAGGTATAGAAATAGATCCTTCCAAGATCAAAGCTCTGATCGAAATGCCACAACCTCAAACAGAAAAAGAAGTCAGAGGATTCCTGGGAAAGGTGCAGTATATAAGTCGATTCATATCGAAACTTACGATGATTTGTGAGCCTATCTTCAAGAAACTCAAGAAAACAAACCACACCATGTGGGATGATGATTGTCAAAAGGCATTCGATCGAATCAAGGAGATATTGGCTAAACCACCAGTGCTCATGCCACCACAACGAGATCAACCTCTTGGTTTATATCTCACAGTAACCGAAACAACCATGGGTGCCATGCTGGCTCAAACTGTAGAAAATGAAGAAAGAGCTATCTACTATCTTAGTAAGAAGTTCTTGGAATACGAGTGCAAATACTCACAACTCGAAAATACATGCCTCGCTCTTGTGTGGCAACGAGGAAGCTACGCCATTACATGCTTAGCTACTCCGTCAAAATATACTCCAAAATGGATCCAGTCAAATACCTCTTCGAGAAACCCGTCCTCAACGGACGTCTAGCAAGATGGACCCTGATGCTCTCAGAATTCGACCTCAAATACGTGCCACTGAAAGTTATAAAAGGTCGCGCCGTCGCCGAATTTTTCGCAGAAAATCCTATCAATGACGCACAAACAATAGATACTTGGTCATTTCCAGATGAGGATATACTCCAAACTGATGTAGACTCCTGGGACCTATACTTTGATGGAGCATCGAACTTAAGAGGATTCGGAATAGGAGTGTTGCTCATTTCTCCTGAAGGCAAGCAAACACCAATTGCTGTCAAACTCGACTTCGAGGTGACAAACAATGCTGCAGAATACGAAGCTTGTCTCATTGGACTACAAGCGGCAGTGAGTTTAGGCATTAAAAACCTCCGAGTACATGGGGATTCATCACTGATCATCAACCAAGTTACAGGATCTTGGAAAATCCGAAGCGAAAGCCTCGCACCTTACCAGGCTAGAATAGACCAAGTCGCTCAATTCTTTGATCACGTAACCTACCTACACCTACCTCGGGAAGAAAATCAATTTGCAGACGCTCTTGCGAAACTTGCATCTTTGATCAACATGCCAGATCACATGATGGAAATGCCTTTGTGCATCGAACGACGGTCAGAGCCGGCTTATGTCCACCAAATCACTGATGAAGAGGAAATCGCACAGGAACCCTGGTTCCAAGCAATACTGAATTTTAAGCTTAATGGTACCTATCCACCAGATATGGACAAGAGGGGACAACGTGCTATACGCCTACTAGCTTCCCAATACGTTCTGATGCAAGGAGAATTATACAAGAGAACACCTCTTGGTGTAGTCCTACGTTGCCTTGATCATTCACAGGCACGAAAGGTGATGGAAGAAGTCCACGACGGAGAATGCGGTCCTCACATGAGCGGGCCCATAATGGCAAAGAAAATCACACGTCTGGGGTATTATTGGACCACAATGGAATCCGATTGCATCAAATATGTAAGACATTGCCACAATTGCCAAATCTTCGGGAATGTGCAACATGTCCCTCCTTCACTGCTCTATACAATGACATCCCCTTGGCCTTTTTCTGCATGGGGAATTGACATAATCGGAAGATAACCCCAAATTAGGAACAGGAGGTCACTGTCTCATTCTAGTAGCGATTGACTATTTCACCAAATGGGTAGAAGCGGCTTCCTACACTGGTCTTACAGCTAAAAATGTGGCAAAGTTCATACAAAACAACATCATCTGTCGGTATGGTTGCCCACATGAGATCATTAGCGATAACGGATCACATTTCCAAGCTGAGACCGAGCAATTGCTAGCCAAATACAAGATTAAGCATCACCACTCTTCGCCCTATAGACCGCAGACTAACGGCGCGGTAGAGGCGGCAAACAAGAATGTTGTCACGATTCTCAAGAAAATGATTGACAACTATAGAGATTGGCCAAGCAAGATACCCTTTGCTTTGTGGGGGTATCTTACATCTGTCAGGACGCCCACTGGGGCTACTCCTTTCTATTTGACCTACGGCATGGAAGTTGTACAACCAGTCGAGCTAGAAATACCATCCTTGCGTATTTTACTAGAAAGTCAAATTCCGGAAGCCGATTGGAAGAAGGATAGATATGAAGAACTCATCCTCCTGGATGAACGTAGGCTACGCGCCTTGCATAATGTCCAAACATATCAGGCACGTATCAAACGAGCTTTCAACAAAAGGGTTAGGCCAAGAAACATCAAAGAAGGAGACTTAGTACTTAAATCGGTTAGAGCTCTTTTACCTGTTGACCCACGGGGAAAATTCAAACCTAATTGGGCCGGACCATTTTTAGTCAAATCCATACTCCCAGGGGGTGCGGTTAGAATCACTGACCTAGACGGGAATGAGTTTTCTAACCCAACAAACCTTGACCAACTGAAGCGGTACTATGCCTAGAATAGGAACAAAACGCGCCTCGCGTGACTCCACGTGTTGCTCTTGTGGCACTAAATAAACGGCCCCTGGCCAAGCTGAAATAAGCTAATGTCACTGTGCTCTTGCATTTTGACAAGTTCGTCATCCTCATATCATCAAATAAACTAAATTCGCACCTTCAGAGTAAGCAAAAGCTCATGCTTCTTTTCTAAAGTTCATTACAAGCTCTTGCTTCGAACAATTATTCTTTTACATTTAATCGAACTACGCGCAAGGGTTTGATTTCGCTTTTAAGTGAATACGTAGGCAATCCTTCACGAGATTCAACCCATTATATCTAAAATGTAAATAGAAGGACATTTGCATTGCATTTGAAATTCGACAAGAATAATAAATAGAAAATCACAACGGTTTCATAACCATTTAACCTTTTTTATTTCATTCATTTTCTAATAATAATAGTACGCTAAATAATAAAAATAGAATAGGCTAGGATTCTAAAAGCCCCACCTTTTTATTACAACAATAATAATAATAATCAAATAATAATAATAAAGACTCGGGCTATTCCTCCATCTTCCCCTTGCCCTTGTCATTCTTGTAATATCTCTTGTCACGACCTCGAGCCGGACGCTCTTGCGCCACTTCAGACCTAATCACCAACGGTCTTTCTCGAGGCCTGGCTTTTCCATTCTTGCCAATCACCATTTCTGCGAGAGGAGTAGTCTTTGGTTTCTTCGAAGGATGAACAACTTGAAACCCGGCTTCTTATTCTCCCTCTGTCAGGTGCTTCTCTTTCTCTTTCTCTACTTCGCGCATCTTGTAATCAACGGGCTCGCGCTTCCTCAATTTCTCGCGCTCTTCCGGAGTAGTAGCCTTTCTCCATCTCAGATAAGAATCCGACACCCATAAAGCATTGGCAGAGAAACTCAAGAACCACATGTTTCTTTGGGCCCATTTAATGGCCCACTCTCTTCGACTTTCTGTAGTAAGTGCCATAGCAGTCTGCGGGACGGTATCAAGCCTCGGGATAGTCTATTTCAGCCCAACTTGTCTCATTAGCTTTTCCGGGAAAATGCACACCATAAACTCCAATCCAGGAATGCGCACGGACCTAGTGAGATCCAAAGAAGACACTCCAGTGACGGACTTGAGGTGCCACCACGGTACGACCCACCTGATCAACGGGCCATCATCACTCTCCAGCTTGTTCTTCCAGTAATCACAAACCCGCGTGAAGTCCACCATATACAACCTTGTCCTCATCGCGATCGAGCGGGCATGATAGGAAAGCGCATGAACTAGGGGCTCGATCAATCGGAGCCGTTCCATAAGCCAAACCTACCAAAAGCGGGTATTAGACATCAAAAAAGAAGAAGAAAAAAAAAGAGAAAGAAAAAAAAAACGAAACATAAAAAAAAAAAAAAAGAAAAAAAAAAGAAAAGGTGTCTTTTACCTGCAAAATGACGGGACTCCCCAAATACGGTAGATCGCGGTTGGATTTCCTATTATCCAAGCCCAAAATAATCTCTCCTAAGCATAAACAAGCTGGGCTCCTGCGCAGCTCCATCTGCTCAACAAGGCCCAAAAGACAGGGATCACCTCTCAAGTCTTCAACAACATGCCCTTGGAAGACATACACATGCAGCAAGCAAAAGCCAAATGCCCTCCGCCTAGCAACATGAGAAACGGTGGGGTCGGCCCTGTTGATGAATCGATCTATGAAGTCCAACATTCTCACGCCTTTTGAGGTAACTAGGCGGTCCACCTCAAGCCTAGTCAATCCAAGCAAATCTCTAAATTTGCTCTTATACCCTTGAGAAGTAGAAGGAATGGCGGGCAAGTGTTCGGGGTCCCACCCACCAATAGCAGCAATTTCTTCAGGAAAGGGGCAAATATCACCTCTAGGGAACGCAAAAACATGGTAGTTCGGGTCCCAATAGTCAAGGCAAGCATCCAAGAACGGTTTAACAACCTTGATGAGTTTCAAACTCAACAACGATCCAAAATTATAAGAGCCCATATCATGCTTCTCCATATTTGAAAATTCGTTGGTCCATTCCTTCAAGCGGATCTCCAAAGTATTCATGATGAGAAAATTTATTTTGAGAATTTTATGTAGATAGACGAAGAAGAGACGGAAGATTTGTGTGAATAAAAGCTCCATCGAATTTTCTATTTATACTAATTTCTGTTTCCAAAAATCCGTCAGAACAGGACAGCTTGGGAACAGGCGGAGCACCTGTTGCGCCTCTTCAAAGGGATGCAGCTCATGCTGCGCCTCTTCCTCATCAACACTTCTGTGATTTTCCGCGTTGGATCTTTCCTAATTCCATGAGGAATAATTTCCTATTCCTACGGGTTATTATTTTGGTAAATACGGGAAGATTACCATGTTTCAGATTTCCTAATTTCGCGGGCACGCATTTCGAGGCAACATCGACACTTCTGCCATTTTATCACACTTGTATATTTTCATTTTAGGAAATAAATTTCATTTTCATTTTAGGAAATAATTTTCATTTTAATTCATTTATTTTAAACGAATCTCAACATGTATATATTGATTTCTATTCCTTAATTTCATTTCTACACTTCTAACTTATAGATTTTATTTTTTTCTTTTTTTTAGGGGGTAACCCTCCCTACCGTCCGGTCATTTCCGGCAAAATTTTTGCATTTCTTGCATTCTTTTAAGTCTCTCATTTCGCGCTAATTAAGGCCATATGTATATATAAATGTATGCTTTGCGTGTTTTCTATGTAAATTTCGGCAGCATGACGGCATAAACCGTCATCTACCAAACTTGTTCGAAACTAGCCTGCAGATACAAGCAACACAACCCAGCAGCAAAGGCACTCAGGCCGTCGTATATACCAAACGAAGGAAATGTACAAACTGGGGGCTCGAGCCCCAAACAAAGTCCAAAAAAAATTTCAAAATGATGGTCCAAATGTACAAATGTACAAAATACAGCCAACAAACAAAAAAAACTACACAAAACTACTGCTGGGCGCCCTCCAACTCTGCAACTCTCGCCACAAGAACGGCGATCTCGGCGTCCCGAACCTCGAGCTCCCTCAACAAGCGAGTTGTCTCCTCCCGAGACTGGGTCAACTCTCGCTCCAGCCCGCGGTCACCCTGTAAACAATAAATTGGCTCATGTCAATCGATTCAAGCAAAATCAGAAAATCAAAAATCAAAAAATAAAATAGGCGTAAAGTTCATACCTGACGACCTCGACCGCCGACAAGTGCCTCGACGGCAGTAGCTCGCAGCCGGTTGGCCACCCTCCACAACGCCACAAACCGAGACGGCGCAACCTGCATTTTCAAAAAAGAAATTCTCAACAATTGAACAAACTCAATCAAATGTGTTCTTACACAAAGGATATACAAGTTAGAGGCTCACCCTCCGAATCGATCTTGCCCGATCGTCCGGCCGATCCGTCACGGCTACGTCAAAGTCACGCAGCTCGGAGATCGTCGTCCTCCCGGTCGCGTCAGTGTACTCGAGGGTCTCGGGGTACTCTGGGGGCTCGATGCCCGCCGCCTCGACCTCCTGCAAAGACAAATGGTTCTCATTAATCGATGATGTTTCATCATAATTCTCAAAATCGAATCAAGAGGAAAAGTAAAAGATACTCACCACTACCGGCCAGTACGCCAACCTCCCGTAAAGGAACGTCGAGTAGTCCTCGCCAGGAAGAAGAAGGGCGTCGCCACTGGCACCAGCCAAGTCCGCCTCCCTCTCAGCCTCAGAAGGCTCCCTAAACATCGTCCTAGGAGGATCGACGGGAACCGTAAACACGTCCCGCGAGCACTGACGAGCCAAGCGCTCGCCCAAGTACCACACATGACCCATCGACGTCCTCAACAGCAGTCGGTTCGAGCTCCTAGGCCGAAGGACCTCAGCCACGAAAGGAGGCGCTCCAGCGTACTCCGCCCAAGGTCTGGGCACCCACTGTGACAAGATAAAGCAAGGATCATTCCTATGATCAATTAAAAGCAAATATAAGAAGCAAGTGAATATAAGTGAGATACTCACGCTGCTCAGCTGAAGAGCGTTCACGTCCCGCCGGTAGACGTTGTGAGAAGACCGCTTGCTCTTCGTCCGTCACATCACCCAATCCCTCACCACGGGATAGGCCCTCTCCAGCGGCTCCGTCCTCTTGGGCGTGAGGCTCGGGAAGTAGGAGTACACCCACGCCTGTAAAGCAGAATAATCAATGACGATCTTTCATGATTGGACAAAGAAAAGAATTTACTTTGGTCTAAAGGAAGGTTCACACCTCCAGCAGTAGTCCAGGCCCGACAGCACCAGGAGAAGTCCCCTTCTCCATCAGCTTCGGACAAACCATGGCCCTCATGAAGTGGATGAGGACCGCAAAACCAGCAGTGACCCAGTCCCAACGTCCCAGGGAACTCAGGTCAGAAAGGAAGGGAAGAAGCTTCGTCGACAGCCTCTCGCCCTTGTCTCCGAGGTAAATCGAAGACAGAAACCACCAGAGCCACAGACGAGCCCTCTGCTCAACTGTACAGGGAGGAGGAGCCGTCTCCCTCCCGTCAATCGTCACCAACGTCGGGGTCTTCCCCGCAAAGTAGTCTCGAACGTAAGAACTGGGTATCAAACCCGGCACTGTGACAGCCTTCGGCGACAAGTTCCAGCCGATCAATCTCCTCGCCTCGGCCGAGTCTGCCCTCATTGCAGTCTCTGGCCACTCCACCTCCTCGGTCCCACACGGCAGACCAGAAATCATGCCGTAGTCCTCCAGAGTGACTCCCACCTCACCAAAAGGCATGTGAAACGTGGAGGTCGTATCCCAGAATCGGTCCAAGAAAGCGCGGACCAGGCTAAGGTTAGCCCGCAACTTCCTCTTCGCGATATCTCTCCAGACCTGAACCAAAGGACCGAACGCTCCACGCTCGATCATGGCCCTCTCCTCCGCCGACAGCCGCTCGTAGTGCTCCATCGCTGTCGTGTAACCCGAGAATGACCTGATGTTCCCGGCCTCCTATGGTGATTTGAAACAAAGCTATCTTTAGTTTTAAATGAAATTTGAAAGAAATTTGAACAAATGAATGAAAGAGGATGAGTAATGAGTAGTGAATTCCTATTTACCAAACTCTTCACCGTCCTGTAGGACAGGTGACCCTCTGCAGCCCACACCAGGTGCCTGCTCTCCCAAGTCTCAGCCCACGCAAGAGCTCCTCTAAGTTGACGACCTCCTCGTCCGACGGTGGCCCGTCTCGGGGCCTCCTCCTCCTCGACGGCCTCCTCCTCGTGAAACTCGTCCCCAGCAGCCATCACCGCAGCGGTGAAGGCCTGCTCTAAAGCCTCCTCGACAGTAGCAGCGTCGATCTCCATGGGAGCTCTCCCAGAAGTAGAAGCCTCATCACCTGCAACAATTGAAGCAAATTTAGGCCGCGTCACGTGACGACAAGCCTTGGTTAAGGGATTTTTCGAGCCTTCAAAGTCCTGAAACCGCTCTTTTCTCGCCATCCTTGGCCCTATTTTCACCAACCCGATCACTCATGTGGTAATTTGGGTCAAGTCAAGCCTAATTTGAAGCCTAGTTCCGGGTTCGAGCCGAAATTTCGGCAGCATTTCGTTATAACGGCGATTATGCCTTAGAAAAGTGTCCTGAAAAAGCCGTCACAAACCAAAATTCCGAGATGGTAGAAAGTTTACCCATCATTCAAGGATCCCAAATATCAAGTTTCATCGCAAATGGGCATTCCTAAGGCTATTTTCGAAGCGACTTACGGTTCAGCTGTAAAACCGTCTCAAATTTCACTCAAAGGCTCAAAACTTGATAAAAATTTGAGACAAATACATGGTTATGTTCCTAATATTACTTACTATCCATTTCTAATGTCAAATCGACAAAGTAAATGCGTTTGGGGGAAAAGCCCCAAAATTTCGATCAAAAGGGTCATAAACCCTAGATTTTTTCGGCTCAAAATTGGACGAATGTAGAAGATTAATGCAAGATTGAGACACATACCTCGATTAGTCATGATTAATGCAAGCTTTTGGATCAAACCTTGGCGGAAATGGTGAAGATTTGAGAGAGAAGTCGTATGATTTGTGTTTCGAGCAAATGAAGCAATCCCTCTGATTCATCGCGTTTTTACGCAGAAAGAACCAATTTGGGGAATAGACGCAGCAGGCGCTGCGCCTCTTCCAAGAGACGCAGCTCTTGCTGCGCCTCTTCCTTTTGTTCCCTCCATGCGGATTTTCAAAAATTCGTTATGAGTTCGTTATTTGTGGGCCCATCTTTGGTGCGCCTCTTCCCCGATGCTATTTTCATTCTTTTGGTCCGTTTGACGATTTTCTTTTGTTCCGGCCCGCATTTCCAAGCCAACGGCAGACTTTCGCACGTTATTCCTTCACAGAATCCGACACACCTTCATTATGTCTCCAGCGAGAGTAAGCGGATATACTTTCCCTCTCATGACAAGAAGAATAACTCCCAATCATGTCTCCAGCGAGAGTAAGCGGACGTACTGTCCCTCTCAAGACATGAGGATTGACATCTACCTAAGCAGATTTCCCCTCGGCGGTTCCCGCTTTGTGTCCCGCTACTCGCAATTATTTCCCGAAGACTACCCAAGTTTTCTCTCGGCGCTCCCTTTGTGTCTTGCTACTCACAATATTTCGTGTTTCCCCGCGGAGTTCGACAAGGAGTCGCTCTCCAGAAGTTCCCAAACCAGTAGCGTTCCTATACCCAAGCTTTAGCTATCCCTTAAGTTGAACTTACTTTAGGCCTCCTTCCCGTCAATGCTTTCCTTTAGGGCCCCGCACCCTAGCACAATCCTTACTTATCTTTTAGGTCTTACCCTTAGCTCCCATGCTTGACCTTAGCTCCTACGCAAATCCGGAAGCATCTCGAGAAGAAGTCTCAGGTATGGTCTCTTCTTATGGCTGGCGAGCCTCCTTACGTAGTCTAATGGACTTTAAACGACCCTCCCCGATAGTCGAAAGACTCTAAAATGTTCCCGACGACAGGTCCTTGGTTCTGACCCCTTGAGCCGCCTCGCGTCGCCATAGTCGTCAGGTTGTAATCTTCGATTGACCTGATGGCTATACTTTGACTTTCGCCTTGTCCAAGCCTCAGTCAAAGAGGGGGCTCTGTAGATACCTCATTTCTGCACCTCCCGCAAACCACCCTGTGATGATTGGACCGCATGTTTGGTACGCGGAACGATTTGTGACAATTCGTGAGACTATCGTCAAGTGATTGCTCAAATATTAATGTCTACCTCTTAGTTGTCCTCTACGTCCCGATACGGTCGTTTTGACAGTAATTAGAGTACATTCGGAGTCCGGGCCTAAAACCGTCTCCATTTTCTGTCAACCGTTAAATCCCGAGTCAGAATGTTCTGGAATGTTCCGGATATTTCTATTCATATTTCATAAATTTTATCTTTTAGTAAACAATTTCCCGTAATATTCACATAAGATATTAAGGAAAATCGAATTATTTCCGTCCTACCATAACTCAAACACGGAAATCTTTCTTCCGCAGGAGGAAACCACTTGGGAACAGACGCAGCAGGTGCTGCGCCTCTTCCAAGAGACGCAGTGGCTGCTGCGCCTCTTCCCATGCCCTTTTCTGCGTATTTCTCGTATATTTTTCATATCTTTCCGAGATTCACTTCCAAAGAGTCTCCGAAACCCTAATTCCTTCACGTGATTAGTATAAATAGGAGCCTTCGCTCCTCATATTTCTCACGCGAGTGTCCGCCCTTCTCTTCTTCCTTTGCATTCTAGACTTTGTTCTTACTTTTTGGCGTCTACGTGCTTGAACTTTCGACGACGTAAGCTCGGATCCTTCTGAGTACCAGCCTCCCCGTTTGCATGACCGACCAATTTGACCAACTACACATCAATCAACTTAATTAATTAATCGTTTTCCTCTTACGAGGACACTTTCTTTGCATTCGCGTCGAGCATCACTAATCGATATCTTAGTCCTTCTCGTTTCGTCAACATGTAAGTCTGAGGGTGTATAATCTCTCTTTTATTTATTGTATTTTAATTATTGTATCATCATCATCAACTATAAGGTTTATGTCGAAAATACCATTAAAACCGATTTCTAAAACCATGTTTTAAAACCTCTTTTTACGGATTTCCAGTAGATAACCGTCGAGAAAGGACGCAGCAACTGCTGCGCCTCTTCGAAGGAGCGCAGTTCCTGCTGCGCCTCTTCGTGAGGCTGCCGCAGTTCCTGCCTCCTTTCTTCTTCGTTCGTCCTCTGTTATTCGTCCCAAATTCCTCTTATTTGTTTCGTTTGTTTGTCAATTCTTCATCATCATAACATATAATTCACATGGATATTATAATCATCATAATTAACATGTTTTATCCATCACAAATCCAAATTAAATCCCAAATAATCCAATATTTGCGGGTTTTCGTCATTAAATTCAATTTCGGGTTATGAAGATTCAATTCATCGATATTGGGTTTCTGGAATTCGTCTTTGATATAGTTTTCATCCGTCTTTTGTTGTATTCGTCGCATATTCGTCATTAATCCATCATATCTAACCTACTTAATTGATTTAATTTGTTCACTCATTAATATTTTTCACTTCTATCATTAATCCATCTTATGTTAATTCGTTCAAATCCGTCTCATTCATGTTTTACTGTTTTTATGACCCATTCATATGCTAAATTATCCATTAATCACTTTCATCCGAGTAAATAATACCAATCGATCATTAAATTACCAATTAACATTAACGGCTTACAATTACGGCTTCACAGCCAGAACTGAGCCAAGGAACAGATGCAGCGTCTGCTGCGCCTATTCCAAAGGACGCAGCTCTACTGCGCCTGTTCCTGGCTGAGTTCTGTCCCTGAACTCCGTTTTTGCTTTGACATAGTTTAATTAGTTTACGTATTAATCAACTATTAACCGTAATATCGCGCTAATTCCTGTTCGTTAATTTATTTGATTCTTTCTTTTTATTCTTTTTTCTCAAATCATCCGTTTTAAAGGTATTTTCGACATAAATCGCCCATTCCGTTGTAATTAATGTAATCTTCATTATTGTAATTTATTTATTGTATTTCTTTTATCATTTGTATGTTTTCACATGTAAATGAGCATTAAATCCAACTGCGACCCAATTGTATGTAAATTAATTGTTAACCGACTTAGTCTAATCTTCACATGTTAGGATTAAAACTTGGATGTTGCATTGCATGTGTTCCGGGTGTAATTGCGAAGCAGTTATTTGTTACCACTCGTGGCTTGTAGAATGATGTCTTTGATTGAATCCTCCTTTCGGTCTCCTGAAAAAATGAACAAACTGAGGGCTCGGCTTTGTACCGAGCGAACTCACTCCGACGCTCAAGTCAGTAAACTTAAAAGGATTAAGTTGTATGTTACTTGGCGAAGTATATATTGTAGAGAGATAAGGAAGATATTACCAGATTATGAGGTGTTTAGGTTATATTTCGGATCCTTTCCTCAATGAGAGTTGAGGAGTATTTATAGACTTTCACCTTTTGTCACGTAGTGGCCAAGTGGTCAAGTGGCTAGCAGATGGAAAGACTGATGTACCCTTGGCCGAGGGACCCATGGCAGGCCGGCGGGCCCTGTTGACTCCATGCCGAGGGGTCTTAGATATGAGTACGCGGATATGTGCCCCGGCTGGCTAGTTGTCCTAGCCGAGGCACGAGAGACAGCCGACAGTGCGCGTCGATTAGGCTGTCTAAAGTCGTTGACTTCTTTGTGGATATATTTGACCTTGCTCAATATGTTGACTCGGTCAGCGGGTGCAGAATATGCCCCATCAATTTGCCCCCAGCGTAGTCTATGCCATGGTATGGACCTTCGATGAGTGTTGAGCGTATTCTGCGCAAGTTGAAATTTTCTGCCCCGGCTTCTTCTACCTCGGCTTGGTTCTGCTTAGACCGTATCATATCCCCCCTCCACATGGATGTGTAATTGACATCAGATGTGGAAAAGAAAGTGGCTCTGGCCGAGACCGAGGTTGTGAGTGCCGTGTGCTTTTGATTGCCCCCAGCCGGTGCTGTCAAGCTTGGTTGAATCAGCGGGCCGTTTGGCAAGTAGATACCAAGGGGCGATGTTGAAGAAGATATGTCCATTGGCATTCTGTCAAGGAGCGTGTTGGAGAAGTTTTGTAACTGTTTGTCGATTGACATCCCATGGCTGCATGCTTGACATGTGTCTCGTTGTTGATTGGTTGACGCTTCATGGGCTTTGCCCTGATTGGTCCGTCTTCGTGGGCTTTGCTCTATAAATAGAGTAGTATGCCCCTTAATTTTCGCACAAAGTTCAACTTCTCAAAAAAATTTTCTTTCTTGGATTTTCAAGGGTTTCTTTCTCTTCTAATCTTCAGAATCGTTACTTCGGCGTAGCACTTTTTCTTCAAGGTAAACAAACAAATTTTCCAACTTTTAATTGTTAAGTTTTTGTTGTGAACATGTCTTCTGCGATCTTTGGACCTAGTAACCTTGCGCCGAGGGGTTCCCCGTCGCGCCTTGATGAGGAGGAGGCACGCGCCGCCATCCCGATAAGGTCTAGGGCCCTAGGTCTCCTTCTCCTGAAGTTGATCCAAAAGCTCACGGAGGATTGGGAGGATGATGATGATGATGTTGATGATGACGGTGATGATGTTGAAAAGACTCGTCCTAATGAGGAGAGGCCGTACATCATGGATCACGGCGACGCCTGTAAGGTCCGCCGACCGTGCTTGGACCCACAAGTTTGCCAGTTGTTCGGTCCCGACTTTTCGAACGTCACTTCTCCTTTGGCAGGGAGTATAGTATTGTTATTCCTGGGGAAGGTCAGGCGGTCTGTTGCCCTCCTCCGGGCTGTATCGGCGTGTACATCAGACACCTGGAGTATGGGCTCCGGTTTCCTCTGAATGAACACGTTATGGCCATAATTAAAGCCATGAACATCGCCGTGGCCCAACTGCACCCGTTGGCCATTAGGACTATAGTCGGCTTTGTGTGGCTCTGCCTTTTCAAGGGGGAGGTCCCAACGGTTAACTTATTCCGCCGGCTTTATTACCTTCGGCCGTCAGCCCCTGGTCGCGTTGGGTGGTACAGCGTGCAGACGGAGCCGGGTTACGTCTCCGTTGATAAGCTTTCTTCCTGCAAGGACTGGAAGGCGCGGTGGGTGTACGTTGAGGTTCCGGAGGATTATCCACTGCCCCGGTCCTTCCAGCACCAAGTCAATTTGCGGTGCGAGAGTAAGGTGGAGCATGACAAATGGGTCTCCCGGAGTAAGCTTAAGATGGACGCCAGCAGGGTCTCTCTTAATGCGGATGAGAAGCGGGCGATGAGGCTGTTTGAGGCTGATAAGAATGGGATGCCGAAGGGATGGATGCCCCCGACGCAGATCATTCTTCAGGATGAGCTGCTCTGCCACGTCGGCCTCATACCAGCCCTCGAACGGGGTGAGTGGGGTCGGTGTGAGGCCCATCTCTGCTTTTAATATTTCTGTTATTTGAACTTTGATTTATTTCTTCTACTTAACCCTTGCTTCGTTTCCTTTGCAGACCATTTTGGCCTGGATCTGTCTGAAGATATCCTTGGGAGAATGGGACTTGCCAAGGACAAGACAGTTGTTAATTTGCATCCTAAGGCTCAGACCCGTGATCGCAGGCCGCCGCCAAATGATCTCATGGATCAGCAGCTGAAGGCCCTAGATGTGAAGGCGGCCCAGGCGAAGGTTGCTGGTAACATGCCGCGCCGAACGCGGAAAACAAAGTCTTCGGCGACGACGGCGTCGACATCAGTTCCACCTCCCATCCCTTCAGTCCAGAAAAAGACGGTGGAGGTCGTTGATATTACCGCCGAGGAGGTGGTCACCTTGGCAGTGGAATCTCCTCTCTTTCGTAAGAGAAAGGAGATAGCGTCTGCGCCATCCGCTTCATTGCCCACCGCTTCTGCTCACTCACTGCTTCTTCTTTGCTACCGAGGCCGGCAAAGAAATGCGTCCTCCGGCCAAGAAGGCCAAGACTGGTACAGATCTAACCTGTGGCTCAGACTTAGCCGGTTCATTAGGCGTTCCTGATGACAGGCTCTCTGGTGTGTCCATGAATGTTGACATGGATGATTTGATTGGATTTTTTGTAGATCAACCGCCTTCGTCTGACGGACATACTGTTGATCGGCGTGCTGAGAAGCGACCTGCGCAGACGGGTGGTCAAGATGCCACCGTCGTCTCCTCCTTCCCGAAGCCTACCCCCGTCCAGATTAGGTTGGAGGGCCTAAGTTTGGCCAGGCTGCTGTCGAAGTGGACTGATGTGGCCGGTGCTCTTATTTTGGAGCAAGAAAAGGCCATGGCTGAAGCTGCCCCACAGCTCGAGCGACTCAGGCTTGAACTCGATGCTGCGAAGAAGGAATGTGAGAGGGCCAAGGCTGAGGCTGAAGAGGCGGTCCGTGCTGAGAGAAAACTTAGGGAGGACGCTGAAAAGGCAGTCCTCGCTGAGAGAGCCAAGGCCGAGGCTGCGGAGGCTGAAGCTGCTGGAGGGGCGTGACCACCTTCAGAAAGTCGCCGACTTTAATGCTAAGAAGAGGGACGAATGGAAGGCCATGTTTCAGGCCCAGGGGAAGGTGGTTCGGAATAAGGATGCTATCATCGCCCAGAGGGAGGAGGACATTGAGGCGCTCCAAACCGTTATCCTCCCTAACATGTGCGCCCAATACCGGGACCTGGCCGAAGAAGCTGCCAGGGAAGTGATTGGGGAGCTCTTTCCTCTTGATGGCTCCTTTCCGTGGCAAAAATTTGACGAGCTGCTTGATGACAAGCTTGAAGCTAAGGAGAAGGCCGCGGAGGCGAAGGCCGCTGAGGAGGCGAGGGTGAAGAAGGAGGAAGAGGAGGCCGCGGAGAAGGCGGCCCTTGCTAAGAAGGCTAAGGCGGCCAAGGAGGAAGCTGAGAGAATGAGAGCAGCTGAGGCTGCTGAGGCTGAAGCTGCCAAGACAGCTTCTGGGTCGCCTACCAAAGGCGATGCTGCTAACGTCGCTGATGGCAAGCAGCAACAGGCATAGGGAGACGGGCGGTCGTCACCAGGTTCACCCGGCATCTCGGATAGTTTCAGCTGTTCGGGGGCCAACTATTATGCCTTTCCTCCCTGCCATCTTTTGGCACTTCAAATGATATGTCTGTAACCTTTTGTTCTTCTTTTCCTTGTATTTTGTAAAACTTTGGTAGGTTGTGTTTTGGCTTATCCCTATGGGGACGGCCGTCGTCTGTATTCTCCTTGTAATCATTTTCAATAAAGTTTGTTTATTGGCCCCGGCTTAGCGGGGGCTTGATCACAATCCTTCACTTGTCTTCTTTCGTTATTAATTGAGCGCTTTTTCGTTTTTACCTTCGGCCTGGCCGAGCGGTTAGAATGCATATCTCAACTGTGTTTAACGTTTTTAAACATGTTGGCATGTTGGTCGCTTCCTCTTTCACTCTCGGTCCGGCCGAGGCGTCCGATTCGTTTTCCAACCCGCCGTGAATATGTTAGCGTATCGACCGTTGTGTCCCCTGCCAGGCCTTCGGTTGGCCGAGGCGGCTAGAGGTTACGGCTCGACAGCGTTCGTATCTGTAGACATATTGATCGCTTCCTCTGCCAGGCCTTCGGTTGGCCGAGGCGGCTAGAATTGCGTCTCAACTGTACTTATACGTTTCTAAGGCATGTTGGTCGCTTTCGCGAGTATCAACTGCAATGGTAGTGACTGCCGTGGCATCTACTTCTTGGGGTGACTGCCCAGCTTGGGCCGTGGCGTCTACCTCGATATGACTACTGAGGGGATAAACACTTTGATGGAAAACTTGGATGATTCTTTATTAGATATAAACACGCGTCGGGGTGCCAACAATCGTCTTGGACACCTCCGCCGCTATACAAAGTATTTCCTGAGATTGTCAGTGTTCCAATGGCTCATCAAAGGCACACCCTCCATGTCTGTCAGCCGGTATGTACCCGGGCTTATTTCTTCAACCACCTTGTAGGGACCTTCCCAGTTAGCCGTCAATTTACCATGAATGTTCCCTTTGTTGGTGGCGGCCGACTTTCTTAGGACTAGATCTCCTACTTTTAAGTCCCTTTTATGGACTCTTCGGTTGTAGGCTCTTCTCATTCGGTTTTGGTATACTGCCAAGTTGAGGCGTCTTTGTATCTCGGCTTTCTTCGACCGAGTCTAGGGAGGCTTTCGGACCTTCCTCATTTTCAACCGGGTTAAAGGTGGCCGTTCGAGAATGTCGGCACCGGCCGCTTCAATTAGCGGGATCGCTCGGATCCATAGACTAAGTGGAATGGACTGTACCCCGTTGCTTCTTTCTCCGTGGTCCGGAGGGACCACAGAACGCCGGGTAGTTCATCGGCCCATCTTCCCTTTAGGTCTTCAACTATCTTCTTCAAACCGTTGAGGATTGTTTTATTGGCTGCCTCCGCCTGTCCGTTGCTCTGTGGGTGGCAGACGGAGGAGTATGCAAATTTGATACCAAGTTCTTCCAACCAGTTCATTATTGTGTCACTCCAAAACTCTCGGCCGTGGTCAAATACCATGACTCGGGGTAACCCAAAACGAGTTACGACATTTTCCCAGATTACCTTTCTTACGGCCGTCGTCGTCTTGGCTGGCACTGCGACAGCTTCAACCCATTTGGTGAAGTAGTCAACGGTAACAATCAAGTACTTTCTTCCTCCGGATGCCGTTGGAAATGGCCCTAGTAGATCCATCCCCCACTGTGCAAAAGGAAGGGGACTAAGTACCGGCTGCAGGTCTCGGGAAGGTGCATGTATCACCAGAGCATGCATTTGACAGTTGTTGCACTTTTTGGTTTTGGCTCTGGAATCCTCAAGCATGGTGGGCCAGAAGTAGCCAGCTCGAAGAGCTTTGTGGGCTAGTGTTCTTGCCCCCATGTGATGACCACAGATGCCTTCGTGAATTTCTGTCAGTATTAGCTCCGCGTCGGCTGGGCCGACACATTTCAAGAGTGGCCTTATTACGGACCTCCTGTATAATTCTCCTTCAAACACCAAGTACCTTCTTTGCGATCCTCTTTATCTTCGCGAGAGACTGCGGTCCTCCGTAATTCATTCATCGGTTTGTACTTCATTATCGGAGTCATCCACGTCGTCTCGGCCTCTATGTCGCCCACCATGCCGACGGTCTCAGTAATGCTTTTGGCATTCCTGATGTCCACCAGCACGGTTCGACTGACATTCTTGATGGTTGAACTGGCAAGCTTTGAGAGAGCGTCGGCTCGGTTGTTCTCAGACCTGGGAATGCATTGTATCTGGAAAGATTTCAATTTTGAAGTGTCGGCTTTTACCCTTTCCAGGTATCTTACCATCCCGTCGTCTCGAGTCTCGTACTCTCCTCTAATTTGATTAGCCACTAAAAGTGAATCTGTTTTCAAAATGATGTGCTCCGCCCCGGCAGCTCTAGCTAGCTCGACTCCAGTTATCACCGCCTCGTATTCGGATTCGTTGTTTGAGGCCGAGAAGGTAAATTTCAAGGCGTACTCAAACTCGTCCCCGTTTGGGCTGATTATAAGTATGTCGGCTCCTGAGCTGTTCGCCGTGGAGGACCCGTCGGTGTATACTTCCCATACTCCGGGGTTTTGCTCTTCTTGATATGTGCACTCGGCCAGGAAATCTGCAAGTGCCTGTCCCTTTATCGAGGGCCTCGGCTTGTATTGAATGCCGAAGTCGAATAGCTCTACTGCCCATTTGATGAGCCTGCCGGATTGCTCAAATTTTTCCAATGCTTTCTCCAATGGTTGGTCGGTTAAGACCGTCACGGGATGTGCGTCGAAGTAAGGCTTCAGTTTCCTTGCGGCAACGACGACGGACAAAAGGCCTTTTTCAATCGGTGGGTAATTTCTCTCGGCGGGCAACAATGTATGGCCGACAAAGTAGATTGGGTGTTGCTTTGTTTGTCTTCTTCTCGATGATCACGACCGACCGTGGCCGAGGTAATCTGCTATGTATAGATACGCGTCTCCCCCGGATTGGCACAGGACGGGGTTGGGAGAGTTTGAAGATGAGCTTTCGATTGCTTGAAAGCGTGCTCTGTTCCTCCCCAGTGAAGTCCTTATTTCCCTTCAACACTTTGAAGAATGGGGTGCTCTTGTCGGCTGACCGAGAGATAAAACGGGCTAGAGCCGCCATCCTCCCGGTCAACATCATAACCTCTTTTCGATTCCTCGGCTCCGGCAGGTCCAGGATTGCTTGGACTTTCTCTGGATTGGCATCAATTCCCCTGGCGCTGACAAGCACGCCGAGGAACTTACCTGACCGGACACCGAAGTTGCATTTCATTGGGTTAAGTTTCATTTTGTATTTCCTCAATGAACAAAATGTCTCGTGTAAATCGACTAAGTGCTCGCTGTCAGACTTGCTTTTTACAATAGCATCGTCGACGTAAGCCTCAATGTTTCGCCCTTTTTGATTTTGGAACACTTTGTCCACCAGTCTTGTGTAAGTTGCGCCGGCGTTCTTCAAACCGAACGGCATCATTTTATACATGTATGTGCCGTTACCGGTGATGAATGCGCATTTAGGCATGTCTTCTTCGGCCATGAATACCTGATGATACCCCGAGAGAAGGCGTCCAGCAGGCTCGATAGTGTAGCTTTGCCGTGGCGTCGATTAAACTATCTATTCGAGGCAAGGGATAGCAATCTTTGGGGCACGCTTTATTAAGATTGGTAAAATCTACACACATCCTCCACGCCCCCGATGATTTCTTCACCATTACAATATTAGCTAACCACTCAGGATAAGTACAAGGCATGATAAAGCCCACCGCTAGTAATTTATCTACCTCGGCTTTGATGGCCTCATCTTTCTCGGGCGAGGAGTTCCTCATCTTCCGCTTGACAGGCGGCGGTGGAGAGTACGTTCAGCTTGTGAACAATTACCTCCCGGCTCACGCCTGGCATCTCGGCTGGCGAGTAAGCGAAGACGTCTTTGTTCTTCCTCGCAGGTCTAGGAGAGCGGTCCTGAATTTTGGCTCCGGTTGACACCGAAACGATTCACGGTGCGCCCGGGTCAATTTCCACTTCTTCGGTCTCGGCTCCTTCGACCATGTCGACGGTTGCATCCATGAGGTCGCCCTCCTGTTGTAAGGATGGGCTCTTCCCCTTCTCTGACTTCTTCGCCACTTTGAGGGATTGCATGTTGCACCCTCGGCGGATATCCTGGACGTTGACCACTTCGTCTTTCTCATCCTTTGAGACGAGCTTATGCGCTTCCCCCCGGTCTGAGACATACATCAGCGTCAGGGCCCGGATGGACATTACTGCATCGGCCTCGCTCAGAGTGACTCGGCCTATGAGAACGTTGTAGGCGGACGAGCCGTCAATGACCACGAACTCGGATAGGACATTCTTAGCCGCATTCCCTCGCCGAACATCACCCGTGATCCCATTGACCCCAGGGGTACCAGTAGCCCCGGAAAAAGCAGACAATGGATTGGTGCAGGGGCTCAAGTCTTCAATCTTCAGACCGAGATTGAGAAAGCACTCCCTGAACATAATGTTTGTGTAGGCGCCTGTGTCAATCAGGCACCTCTTGACCAGGTGGTTGGCTATGTCCAAGTGGACTACAAGTGGGTCGTTGCGGGGCGATGACTCCTTTGTAGTCCTTCTTCCCAATAGTCATATCGGGGATGCTGGAAGCGGGGATCGCTGTTTTGGGCACAAAGTTGATGGCCTGATATAGCTCATTCAGGTGCCGTTTGTGCCCATGAGCGGACCCACCGTTCTCGTTGCCCCCGATGACCACATGGATTACTCCTATCCGTTCAAAGACGGATTTTTATTTGAGCCGCCGCCGGTATTAGTCTTTTGGCCTCCGGCAACATATTTGCTTTGAGGCTCCCCTTCCGATCGCTCTTCAATGGCATTCTTCGAGATGCCTGGCGATTGTCGATTAAGTGGCGGTGTGGCCGTGGTACTCACAGTACTGGCTCGTGTCACCGTCCCCCCTCGCCTTGGGAGGCCTTTCCCACTTCTGACCCTCGTTCTTGCTCAGGGCAAAGACCTCGGCAGCAGATACGACCAAGGGGGTGTGACCATTGAACCGTTTTTGGTAGTAAGGTCCTGAACTCCCCCCGGCGCCCGCCGAGCTCTGTTTCCTGGCGGACTTGTCAGACCGTGACCTATTATTGTCACGGCGTCCTTCATCCGGGTTGTCCTCCCGGCGCTCTTTCTCTCTCGAGTGCCGGCCTCGCTGGGGCCTACCCAAGTTTTGTGGTAGTCCTCCACCTTTATGGCTTGGTCGGCCATCTTCCCTGGGAGTCTAGGTTCAGCCTCCGCACTTGATGAGCTCGTTTTTAAGTCTCCTCTCGGGAGGCCTTTCATCGATGCGAAGGCCGCCAGTTCGCTTGCTCAGGCTCACGAATCTGCTGAACCTTGGCGTCGAACCTCTTTACATAACTTCGGAGAGACTCGCCTCCCTCCCGTCGATAGTCGGAGATCCGATGTCTCGACGGCCCTCCTCTTATTGCAAGAATATCGGGCCAAAAATGTGTCCCTTAGGTCGGCATAACAAAGATACCGACCCATCGGGTAGCCCCTTGTACCAACTTTGCGCCATCCCATGCAGAGTCGTTGGGAAGACTCGGCACCAAACCTCATCAGGTTGCTCCCATACCGACATGTAAGACTCGAAAGCCTCGGCGTGGTCGGTTGGGTCGCCTTCTCCTTTGTATGATATGGGTGGCAACTTTAGCTTAGTCGGCACCGGGACCTCTAGGACATAGGCATCGAGGGGCTGTCTGACCACGGGTCGAATGACACGCGGCGATCGACTCCTCGCATCCTTAGTCCGGCTCATTTCCCCGTGGCGGGAAGGGCTTCTTCTCCGACTCTGGTGAGTCGGGCTTCTTCTCCGACTCTGGTGAGTCGGACTTCTTTCACTCCTCCTGGGCGAGCCTCGTCGGTCTTTGCGGCGACACCGTCCTCCGCGAGTGCGAGAAGGACTCGGGTCTACCACTTGCACTCTGGGCTCCCCCGGCGTCTTGACATGGTCAGCTTCCTCCAATGCTTCGTTTAAGTTTCTCGGAGTCACTTTTGGGACCCTGATCTCCTGTGGGGGTGCCGCCGCTCTTGTCGTTGTGACAGTGTGAGTCGGCGTGCCACCCATTAGTTCCAGGAGTAGCTTCAGTTTAGCTGCATCAACCACATGTCCCATGACAGTGACTTCGTCGGCGGGCAGCGGTGTATCTTGTATTATTGGCATCCCGAACGCTGGTTGAATTACTCAGCCGGTGGGGGACTGCCCAATCCCAGAATTGTGGACGGTATCATCTTGGCAGAATTCGGTTTCGTCGGTCACAATTGCTTCTGGCTGTTTTGACATCCTCTTAGCTTGTTGGGTGGGTTTTGTTTTTGTTTTTTTTTTTTTTTGTAAGGGATTTGACTAGCTTCTAGTATCTGTCTTCCCACAGACGGCGCCAATTGTTCCGGGTATAATTCTGAAGCAGTTATTTGTTACCACTCGTGGCTTGTAGAATGATGTCTTTGATTGAATCCTCCTTTCGGTCTCCTGAAACAACGAACAAACTGAGGGCTCGACTTTGTACCGAGCGAACTCACTCCGACGCTCAAGTCAGTAAACTTAAAAGGATTAAGTTGTGTGTTACTTGGCGAAGTATATATTGTAGAGAGATAAGGAAGATATTACCAGATTATGAGGTGTTTAGGTTATATTTCGGATCCTTTCCTCAATGAGAGTTGAGGAGTATTTATAGAATTTCACCTTTTGTCACGTAGTGGCCAAGTGGCTAGCAAGTGGAAAGACTGATGTACCCTCGGCCGAGGGACCCATGGCAGGCCGGCGGGCCCTGTTGACTCCATGCCGAGGGGTCTTGGATATGAGTATGCGGATATGTGCCCCGGCTGGCTAGTTGTCCTAGCCGAGGCACGAGAGACAGGCCGACAGGCTGCGTCGGTTAGGTTGTCTAAGTCGTTGACTTGCTGTGGATATCTTTGACCTTGCTCAATATATTGACTCGGTCAGCGGGTGCAGAATATGCCCCATCAGCATGCATATAGCCGACGATATATCAAGTACGAATAACTTCCCTAATCATTTGTAGAGGCCGTTATCGAGGCGGGCGGGATTAGGTGTTCGATCAAAAGAGCTTCCTAATACGTACCCTCACCCCTTACTCCAGATATCTGTGAACACCCGTGTTCATTGGCATCCACGAGAGTCATTCTAGACATAGAATGCTAAGGGTAACGATTGCTTAGTGTTCATGTCTCTACTTTGTGTCTTGACATGACACGAGGTATTCGAACGGTTCCAAGTTCCCATAAAAATTGGTGGCGACTCCATACAAAAATGCAAACGCTTGTTCCCAAGCGCCCCCCGTGGCCCATTGTCCACAATATGTCCCATTCCCATACACTTTTTGCATTTAACTGGCTTCCATTCATATTCTACCTCAATTTCAATCACATTTCCATTTTCATCTTTGAATTTTACCTTTTCAGGCAATTCTTGATCCACCATTAGCACTGCCATCACTCTAGCATAACCTAATCTTGTTTTTTCCTCAGTAGCTATATCACTCTTGATGTATTTGCCTACCAACGAAGTTATCTTAGGCAGTCCTTTTCCCCAAAATTTCAGAGGTAGGTTATGCATCCGAATCCACGCAGGAACCGAACTTACCTCCTCTTTTCTCATCTCTAAATCTCGCGTCCAAGATTTCACAATCATAGGTTTATTGTCAAACATATAATATCCCGAGTTTAATACCTTGTCCTTCATTTCAACAGATTTGAATCGAACCAAAAACACACCATTTGGCATAAACGAGATTTTATCAATATTGAATTTGGTCCAAATTCTCCTAATAAAGCCTTCAATCACCTCCCATGGAGGATTTGCTCCTAGTATATAGCAGACAACAGCCTGATTCCAGTATTCAATCTCCTCCTCTACATCCTCTTGTTCAATCTGCAGTAAATCCTCATGCTCTGTTTTTGGATTCTCCTCAGGAATTTCAGTACTCTGTTCTACCGTTTCTCGTACAACTTCCTCCTCATCCTCTATTTCTTCCACATCCTCTTCTTCATCCTCAGTTTCTACTTCCAATTCAGGAATTCCTGTTATCTCATTAATATTCTTCGTTTTCACTGCATTCTCACCATCCGACCCTGCTTGATGTTCATTAGGGTTTGTTATATCATTAGTTTCCTCTATCTCTTCAACAGGCGATGATGTCTCTGCAGCAACTTGAATACTATATCTAGGTTCCTCTTATAAATACTTTATACGTATGTAACATATACATCAATATTCTTCAATCGTCTCACGTACGTTAACCGCAGCTACCTTACTTGAGTCTTGAGGAATTAACCCTACATACAACAACCTCATCAACATGATGATAGATTGTTTAGGAAAAAATAATGCTTTCTTCTTGTTATCCAATCTCGAAGATGATAATACTAATATTGATGCGATATCGAGTCAAAGGGATGATATTACCTTGAATGTCAAGAAACAAAAATACCCCAAGAAGCATGAAAAGAAGGCTGTTACCTTGAAAGTCATCAAGGAAGAAAAGTACACTAATGATGAGAATATACAAAGTGAACCCAAGAATGAGGATCCGGAGTTGAACCAATCGGCTGGAGGTTCAAATTTTGAAGTTGATGCTTTTGTTGATTATGATCATGAAGAAGAGGATTTTTGGTACGGGTCGTGTAATCGCAAATTTGATAGAGGTCTCGGAATAGCAAGATCAAAGGTGGCTTATACTCCAAGAGCAGAAAAAGACCCTGTTAAGTTGAGTACTGCGCAAGCAAAATTTCATAGAATTATGGCCCAAAGCATACCTCTCAAGACTAATTTCTGGGATTACAGTAAAGACTACAAATAATTTATTTGTTAATTCCCATTATATATATATATATATATATATATATATATATATATATATATATATATATATATATATATATATATATGTGTCTTTGAATTGTTATATATACTATTAATATAATATATGGCTCATGTAAAACAAGTAAAAGCTTGTTTTTTCTATTAATTACGAAGAATTTATTTCTTTTAATTTTTGATTAAAATTGTTAGGGTTTTTGTAATAATGTTAATTTAGGGCTTACAATTAGGGTTTTGGACGGCTGAAGGGTTGGGAAGGGGCGATCGACAAGCGGAGGTGGGATGGAGGGTGGCACTACTGACGATTTATTGGTTTTTTGAAGGAGTGAATTTTGTTTGTAAGGTTTAGGAGTAGATTAAAAATAACACCCTTTTAAAATTCAGTTTTCTAAAATTACTCGCATACCAATGTTCAAGCCCGAGCGTTGCCAGGTAGTACCAGAACAATGAATACTGAATATCTATCTTGAAATTGTTGCTTCAAATGCATTTTATAATGAATATATACCTATGTTTTGGTCTGTTTGTATGTTAATTATTACTCTCTCCGTCCCAGTTAATAGTTTACACTTCTTTCCGTCCCTGTCAATAGTTTACACTTCGATCTATCCTATACCAAAAATAATTATCAATCAATCGTCAATTGATATTAGTAAAACTGACAATAGTTTACACTTCGATCCATCCTATATGAAAAATAATTATCAATAAATCGTCAATTGATATTAGTAAAAGTATCTTGTAAAAGACTAAAAAAATAAAATTAATGATAATTTATACCCTGTTTGTCTCGGTCAATAGTTATCATTTTCCATTTATAAGTGTACTAGTTAGTAGTTATAATTTCTATTTATAGTAAATTTTACCTTGCAAGTGCTCATGTGAAAGTGGAGATTTGTGGATCATCCACTATTATAATGATTTTTCGTTCACTTCATTGGTCCTTATGCCGAATTTAATTGATAACTAATAAATGGGACTGAAGGACTACCAAAAATATTAAATTCTTTTACCGTTGGCTATCCATCTTAAGTGTTCAACATTAATTTCATTATGTCCTATATGAAAAGAAGAAGAAAAAAAATTAGGCAAGTAGAAAATATGTCTTCAAAATAAAGGCAACTACTACTAAAATCTTGCATAGAAAGAAAAGATACAACGACAAAGAAATATAGGACATCAATACTATATATTAAATTCAGAAACCAAGGGATTTCAATGTAATTAAAGAAAGTTATACAAATTAATTATACTATATAGTTTTAAATCACTAGCACCGTGTGATGGACCCGATTAAGGGATCTCAGTGAAAATATTATATAGTTTGGGTTAAAATTAAATTATATTGAAGCTTGGTAATTTTCCTAAACATTTGTAAGAGACTAAAACATGGTCAATTTCCTTAAAATAAAATAATTTTAATTAAGATGGTCAATTTCCTTAAAATAAAATAATTAATTAAGATGGTCAATTTCAAGGAGACTAAAAGAAAGAAGATGTTCGGTAATTTTCCTAAATATTTATAGAAGACTAGAAGATGATAAATTTCATTAAAATAAAATAAATAATTAGTATAAACATGCACACTTATGTTATTATTTATTATCATCATAAACTTATATATTAAATTAAAATCTGTGCAATTTTATTAAACTTTATTATAATTTATTAGATGTATAGAGATGTTAATTATTTAACATACAAAAATATAATATAGGTAGGTTATAAATAATTCAAGTTAGATTCCATAATATATAATACTGCATAATTCTTTCGATTTGATTTAATGCATATATGTAATATATTTATATAAATATATAGTCCTCTTAAAATTGCGTGCATAAGTAGTAAAAGTAATTTCGTCAGTAAAGAAAAGAATTGTAGTAACATGGATATAGTTATATGATAGTAATCACTCATTTGAATAGTAAAATTAACAATATTATCAGCGAAATTAGTGAAAGTGAAAGTGGTATAAACAACAACGGGAGTAGTGAAATAATCAATATTAATGCGGCAATAGTGAAAGTAACAATAATTACGGCCAAAGTAATGAAATTATCAATATTAATGCGGTAGTTGTGACAGTAACAATAACTACGGTGGGAGTAGTAAAAGTAATAATGATTACAAGCAAGTAGTGAAATGTTATTACTATTGTTTCATTAATAAGACTAAAATATTCATAGCGCGAGTAGTGAATTTGTCTTAAAATTTATTTCATCGTAACTTTAGGACATGTCATAGAAAAATATATTAATGATAAATTTATGGGTTATACAACTTTAAGTAATTTTATTTAATTAAAAAAAAAATTAACGATAAGTAGAGATAGCCCGGGCGAAGCCGGGCACCAATACTAGTTGTAAAATAAAGTGCGACATGGGAAGTTTATGTGATACAAAATTGATACTCAAAATTATTCGCGTAGAAGTTTATGTGATTCAAAATTACCCCTACAAAATTAATAGGTCTTCCTTAATACAGATATATCTGTCTTAAGAATAAAATATGTGAAACAACATCCCCAGCTTATATGGATGACACAAATCTTTTGCTAATCTTAATACATTCTGTTTTTGTCTTATGTGTAATACTTAACTCGTCTTAAATAAGAATTTATGCTACCAAATTCTTCCCCTGATGATTGTGATGAAACAGCAATCAACTCCCTCAATTAATGTATATTGGCAATTGACATCCATGTCGATTATTATACCTCTACGGAAAATTACGTATACCTTGGTTGAAGCTTATAGAAACAGATAAGCTCATTATCTTACCATCTAATTGTTAGGTTTGTTTACCTATTATTAGACTCCTTTAATAATGAATTAATTAACTTCTTAATTATTTGTTCTTTAGATCTAGTGCATGCATAACAAAATAAGAGATTTATAAGAAAACAATGTCCCTTACATTGTTAATTTTGGTTTCGTGGGCACAAGTAAGGTCTCTTACCTTCACTTGTTCTTGAGCTATGATGAGTATTAGGATGATCCACCAAAGACTCCAAGTATAGAAGTCACTCCTCTTGATTGCACCCAAGATTATCCCTTATCTCTACTAAATAATATATGCTAGATATTTGTTTAGTAGTCTACCTTAAAATTGATTACTAATACTCATATATTACACTAATAATATTAGTAATGTGATTGAACAATTTAGATTGAATCTTCTCATATTTTAGAGAAAGATTAAAGAGTAGAGAGAATAATGCATAAGGCTTTTTTCTGTGTTGTGTAAGAATGATTAATAAGAGAACAAAATTCTCTTATTATGAAGAAGGGAGGACGGTTGGAGTAGTCCAAATAGAGCATCTTACTTTTCTCTTTTTGTCTTCACAAGAATTGGATGTGTAAGATGTGTAAGAGTAGGTGTAAGGCTAGTTGTAGGTAGGCATCATCATGCCATTTTATCAAATAAAATAAAAACAACCAAAATCCACTCACACTCCCTCCATTTCGGTCCAACCTCCATAAAATGGACTACCATTTTATTTTGTCAATTTGTCATTTGTCACGCAATATGTCACATGTAGTATGTTACATGTTATTAATTAATTTAATGCATATTTATCACATAAATATCATTTTATAAATTAATTAAATTAAATTCAACAAATTAAGTAGTGATACTTTATCACATAAATAAAATGGGTCATTTAATTATAATTCACAACATCTTGTAATTATAATCAACCATTCATTCTTATCTCTATTGTTTCTCAAACAATAAACAATTTTAGTAATAAAGCATTTTTATTACTAAAATAAATCTTATTTAATCCCATTACAATAAGATAAATATATTCTCTCTCACAAATGAATTTTTCAATTTTAAGGAATTGATTAACTTGTATCGTCATACAATTAATCAACTTTACAGATAAGGGCATCATCCTTTAGGTGTGACCTTAAGGGATCAACTGACTGTTTGGACTAAAAATAGCACAATAAAGAAGTGAGGAGGAGGAAGGGAGCCCGCGGTTAGAGAAAGGGGGGACGGGCTTGAGAAGGATCAAGGGCCCATCGTAGAAGGTGCCCGCATTAAGGAAAGGAGTGTCAAGGAGAAGTCAGGGAGAAGTTAGGGAGAATTCAGGGAGATCGGGGATAATTGGCAAGGGAGTCCGGATTAGGAAAGAAGTCTTTATGGAAATAATATCCTTTTTCCATATTCGAGATAGAGTATATCTAGGGTTCTTACCCTATAAATAGCAAAGGAAGGAAATCAAGAAAGACATTCATTCAACACATCCGCATTCATACATCAACGCTCAAGATCACATCTCAGCAAATAAGACACGTTCATTCTCGATCTTGCAAGCCTGACACCTAGGGTCAGCGGGATTAAGCTTCGTACCATAATTGTAATCATCCTCCAATTCATATAGTGCAATACTTGGCAGGGTACCGTCCCTCCCGCGGTTGTTCCCACATTGGGTTTTCCGCGTCACCAAAATCTTACGTGTCAATTTACATTACGCACTTTATTTTCCGTTTACTTATTGACATACAAATCATCATACAATCGACCAACGAATATAGACTACATTGACCCTAAATCGACTTAGGTAAAAAAAAACCTAAACAGTTTGGCGCCCACCGTGGGGCATCGTGGTCGTCAATCGTTGATATTCTGAATATACAATGGAAAAGCAAGTATCTGAAGCCATGTCAGGGAGCAGGCAGCCATCGCCACCACCATCTTCTACCCAAAGTCCAACATCGACAGTGGCCACGCAGGCTCCCGGACATACCCCAAGAATCATACCGACAACAAAAGCCTCCCTACCTCCCAGGACCCCTGTTGTCTCTGCCCAGACCAGATCAGACAAAGGAACGTCAAGCTCAGGCGTCACTCCGCCGCCCAGTCCCACGCAAATTCTGCTCGCCGGCGTGGAAAATCTTCAAAAAGCTATGGAAAACATGAGAGAAGATCAAAGGAGAGCAGATGCTGAGGTAAGAAGGAGGGACAGAGAGCTCTGGGTACAACTTGATCTCCTGAAGCAGCAATCCAGCACTCCAGCAAACAAGGCAGGCGAAGGAAGATTTCCTTTGGTAGATCTGACGCAAGGAGTGGCAGGCGGCTGGCAGATACCAGCTGAAATAATTACAAGATTGGATTTGGCTACGACGCCATCAGATGGAAGGATAACTCCACGAGAGTTAGGATACCTCACGCCAGAGAGCTGGCAGCCAGCCGGCTGCGTGGGTGTACAAACAGGTGGCCTCTCCGTCAGCAGTCCTGTGGCAATCGATCAGACACCTGCAGCAGGATCCGGGTCAAGCCAGCAAGTGAACTGGCAGCAGGGGACAATCTTTACTGCAACCCCCCTGGCTGCTAGAACTTACCAGAACCTTCCAGAAACCGGATCAGGAGGAGATATGCAGACAGCTGACAGGCGCACCCCAGATTCAGCCAATATAACTAACCAGCAGTATTTGGAGCTAAAAGAGATGCTGAGCAGGGTTCCAGGGCTACCACCCCCACTCGAGAAAGCGGCTCTAGACAGCTATGCCGACTCACCATTCGTAGACACCATATCCATCACAGCCATGCCAAAAGGATTCACAAATCCAAATATCCCTCTCTTTGACGGCACAGCAGATCCCTTTGATCATGTCAGCCAATACAAGCAGAAAATGATGACGGTAACAGCTATAGGGCAGGTCAAGGAGGCTTGCATGTGCAAAGGATTCGGGTCCACCTTAGCGGGACCAGCACTTCGATGGTTTGTCAGCCTGCCCAACATGTCGATATCTACATTCGCTGAGTTGGTGAACGCATTTACTCAACAGTTTGCAAGCAGTAGAAAGCCACAGAAGCACGCAGGAGACTTATACAGAATCGTCCGGGGGGGAGAGAGCATTGGAGAATACGATGACGAGATTTAACAATGAGAAGGTAGCGATGAGAGTGTGATATCTCAACAAGGTAGAAAGCCTTCGAAGAGGCCTCCACCATGACTCGACCTATACAAGCGGTGACTATGCATCCTTGCCATAGTTTCGAAGCGATGCGGGAGAGAAGGCATTTCGCCGCGATCGGTGGAGGAAGATATCCTAGCCGAGCCGCTTACGAGAGCACGCCAAGTATTTCTAGTACTTCAGTAGAGAAATCGGGAAGAAAGCAAACCACCAACAAGAAGGACGAGAGATACAGGCCATATGGGAGGGGAGTCAACAGAATCGAGGAAAACCAACTACTCCCCACCTTGGCAGAATATGGGTTCACTACAGGTATCGGAGGAATCTTAAAGGCACTTAGAGAGATGGGAGACGGAGTCAGGTGGCCTAACCCACCAGTAGGAGAGCAAGCCTGGAGAAAGGATAGCAAGAAGAAGTGCGAATTTCACCGTGATATTGGGCACAATGCGAGGACTCGCTATACGTTGAGAAGAGAGATCAAGCGCTGTCAATACGAACAAGGAAAGGTGAGCCACCTGTTACCACGTGGGGGCAAGCGGCGGGATAAGGTAGGCTCCGCCACGCCGGCAGAGCCACCCACATGCACTAAAATTATAAACGTGATAACAGTGCTCAAACTTAAGCGGCCTAACATACTCAATGCTAAAAGGCATGCCACCGAGACCAAAGGAGACAGACCAGCCAACTCTCGCAGAATATCTCACGGTGATCGCGGCGATCGGCTTCGATGAAGGAGATACATACGATGAAAGAGAACACCATGATGCACTTATTATCACCTTGTCAATGGCCAACCGCACGATAAGAAAGGTCTTGGTAGATACGGGAAGCTCGGTCAACTTAATCATCTTTGAAAACCATAGAAAACATGGGATTCGGCGAGAAGGATTCTGAGAAGAAGACTATTCCGCTAGTAGGCTTCGGCGGGGAAACAACCCGGCTCGCTAGGAGAGATAGTCATCCCAACCTATGTGGGAGGAGTCAACAAGCAAGTCGGTGCACAGGTTATAGATGGCCCCTCTACTTACAACGTCATCCTAGGAAGACCATGGTTGCACCGGATGAAGCGATCCCCTCAACGTATCACCAGTGCATAAAGTTCCCCACCCCATGGGGAGTAGAAACGATAAGAGGAGATCAGGAGGAAGCTAGAGGCTGCTACATGAAGGCACTCAAGGGCACTGCCAGCCCTCCCGCATAGCAATTCTGACGACTGTCCGGGATGAATACATCGAGCCCCCACGAAGAGGCTGGACCAGTTAACCTGGACAAGTTGCACCCCGAGAGAACCGTGCTCATTGGAGCGGGATGTACGGGAAGCTTACGACGACGGCTAGTCAAATTCTTACCAGATAACATGGATTGCTTTGCATGGTCACACGATGATATGGTGGGCATATATCCATCCATCATAACACACAAGCTTAGCGTAGACCCAAAGTGTAAACCCATCCAGCAGAGAAGGAAAAAGTTTGCAGCAGAGAGAAATAAGGTAATCAACCAGGAAGTAGACGACTGCTGTGAAAAAAAGAAGATAAGAGAAGTGAAATACCCAGAATGGTTGTCTAATGTAGTGGTGGTGCCTAAAAAGAATGGGAAGTGGAGAGTATGTGTGGACTTCACTGATCTCAACAAAGCATGTCCCAAAGATCCATTCCCGCTGCCTCATATTGATGCAATGGTAGATGCAACAGCTGGACATGAGATGCTAACATTTCTGGACGCATGGAGTGGATACAATCAAATCAAGATGGATCCTGCAGATCAAGAGAAGACAGCATTTATGTCCGAAAGAGGAATATATTGCTACAACGTCATGCCATTCGGCCTAAAAAACGCAGGCTCCACATATCAAAGGTTGGTTAACCGCATGTTCAAAGAACAAATAGGAAGAACCATGGAGGTGTACATTGATGACATGGTGGTGAAGTCAGAAAAAGCTAAAGATCATATGCGGCATCTAGCAGAAACGTTCAGCACCCTCAGGGAATACAAGATGAAACTAAACCCATCTAAAGGCACCTTCGGGGTATCTTCTGGCAAGTTCTTGGGCTACATTGTGACTCAAAGAGGGATAGAAGCCAGCATCGAGCAGATCAAAGCTGTCTTACAGCTGGAATCACCGGAGAAGCCTAAGGATGTTCAAAGGCTAGCTGGGAAGGTAGCAGCCCTGAACAGGTTCATTTCAAGGTCTTCAGACAAGTGCAGGCTATTTTACGACGTACTAAGGAAGAGTCAGAAGTTTGAATGGACCCCAGAACATGAGCAAGCCTTCAGAGACCTGAAGCATTATCTCAGTAGCCCGCCATTGCTATCAAAGCCGAAACCAGGAGAACCATTATTCCTGTACCTAGCCATCACAGAAGTAGCAGTGAGTCTTTGTTACAGTCGAGAGCAAGAAAAGGAGCGAGAAGCCAATGTATTACGTGAGCAAGTCTCTGTTGCGGCGGAGACCGGTACACATCCCTTGAAAAATTAGTACTAGCATTGGTAGTAGCATCTCGCAAATCTAACGCCCCTTTTTTGAGTCACACATCATACATGTTGTGACAAACTACCCGCTAAAAGCTATCATGAGGAAGCCTGAACTATCGGGAAGAATGTCTAAATGGTCTCAGACACCTCGGTGGATACGACATCCAATCGACCCCGGACACCAAATCAAATCACAAGCACTTTGGCGATTTTGTGTCGGACTTGGCCGACCATCAAGAATCGCGGATACATAAATCCTCACTCTAGAAAGAAGCAAGCGAGACGGACGTCGCGGATGCATATCGACGGAGCCTCCAACCAAAGGGGGCAGGTGTAGGGTTAATCCTACGATCACCACGGGAGATCGATAGCACAAGTCGTAAGATGTGAATTAAGGCAACCAACAATGAAACGGAATACGAAGCCTTGATATTAGGAATGAAGCTAGCTCGGAGCCGGGGTCGGACACTGCTCATATCCGGTGACTCTTAGCTAATAGTCAACCACGTGAATGATGAGTTTATAGCCGAGAGATTCGAAGATGATTGCATACACGAAAGTAGCAAAGGAATTGAAACAAAAATTCGAAACTTGCAAGCTTAAACGGGTTCCCGAGAGACCGGAACGTGGAAGCAGACGCCTAGCAACCCTGGGGGCAAGATTCAAACCAACAGAGCTGTCCAGCATTCCAATAGCACATATGTTGGAGCCTTCTATCTAGAAGGCAGACGAAATAGACAGGGGTGAACTGGAAGATCCGCAAAGCGAAAAGGACATCCAAGCAGTTACAGAGGAAGGTGAGAGCTCTCGGTCACACAGGCAGGCGCCTAACCAGGAAGCCGATCCAGCAGACGACTGGCGCACACCTTACCTAGACTGGCTGCGCCACAACAAGCTACCAGACGATAAGAAGGAAGTGAGAGCTTTTAGAATAAAGGCTTCCATTCATACTCATTGATGATATATTATTCGAGAAAATCGCTAGCGGTCCCTACCTACGGTGCCTAGACAAGGAAGAAGCACGGATCGTGTTGCATGCCCTCCACATGGCGAATGTGGAAACCATGCAGAGGCCAGAAGTCTGGCAAATAAAGCCCTCAGACAGGGATATTATTGGCCTTCAATGAAAGCAGATGCAGCAGAGTATGCACGAAAATGTGATGGCTGCCAGCGCTCAGCGCCTATGATCCACCAGCCAGTAGAGCCTCTGTACCCTATCATCTCTCCTTGGCCATTCATGGCATGGGGCATGGACATAGTAGGCCCCCTACCGCGGGCCACAGGAAACAAGACCTGGATGCTAGCAATGACAGATTACTTCTCCAAGTGGATAGAGACAGAAGCATTCACGGAAGTAAAGGACAAACAGGTCATCTCATTCATAAAACGAAACATCATCTGCAGATTTGGTATCCCATCAGAAATCATATGTGACAATGGCTCACAATTCATCTCAAACGATACCGAAGGATCTTTGTGCCGGTGGAATATCACCTTAAAAAAGTCAGCACCCAGGACTCCAAAGTCCAATGGACAAGCTGAATCCAGCAATAAATTCATTATGGACAATCTAAGAAGGAGGCTACATGAGTTAGGAGGAAAGTGGGCAGATGAATTGCCACTAGTGTTATGGTCAGATAGAACGACGCCAAAGATAGCAACAGGTCAAACACCCTTCAGCCTAGTGTTTGGCGCAGAAGCGGTCATTCCATCAGAAGTTCTAGTTCCCACTCACAGGTATGAAAATATGACGAGGGAACTGAACAATGCAGAGATGGCCAGAAGCCTGGACACAGTTGACGAGCTGCGAGCAAGCACAAAAATCTGTCTGGCTGCCTACAAACAGTTTGTGGCCAGGAGTTACAACAAGAATGTAAAGGTCAGGCTCCTGGAGGTAGGAGACCTGGTCCTCCGAGAAGTGTTCCAGAACACCAAGAATCGAAAAGCAGGCAAATTCGCCTACAAATGGGAAGGACCATACCAGGTAGAAGGAGTTGTTGGCCATGGTGCATACAGACTAATGACTATGGACGGTCAAATCATACAACACCCATGGAATATACTTCACCTGAAGAGATATTACTTTTGATAATAAGTAGACTCTAGCTTTCAGAATAATGTACTATGAGAAGCCAAATCATTTTTAAAGATAAAATAAAAATCCGGTAGTAGGCATACTACCAGTTTCACTCTTATTTCTGGTGTCTTTAGTTGGTTTAAAACTTTAAACTACTATTGGATGGTGTGGTCCGCGGCGTCACGGGACCACAATTGCTCTGGTACCCCATGAGATGGCGACAGGTACTTCACATCATTCTGATAGATTTTCTTATTTTCAGGCTTCTCTAAGTACATCACTTTGAATTCTGGTATCTATGGTACTTTGAAAAGATGTCTAGCAAGACTGTCAACTGCCAACGTGGGGTGACAAGGCACACGGCACTCCAACATGCCTAACCTATTTTCTCCACAAGGAGCACCCTCACCAGGCGGACTGTGGAACATACGAAAGGGAGCCTGGTTGACAGCTGAATACGCATATCCAGCTACCCCTGATACCACCCCCTGGACGTAGCTCACACTAATCGCACTTAATCAGAGCCCCAACATGCATGCAAAAACGAACATGGAACGTAGGGATATCTGCGCTACCAGAATCCTGCAGCGTCTCCATCTGGTCCTAGAATGACGATAAACTTGCCTCAATGACGCCACCTGCTGGCATAAAACGAGACGAACCCAACTTGCGTCATGAACAAGGTTAAGTAGTCCACAAGCTGCGGCATACGCCTAAATCAGCCCGATCGGTGACACGGCACTAGCTTGTGCAGATCGATCTTTTTCAGTGACCCGAGTGGTCAAATCTAAATCCCCTGGGTTGACACGGCCACTCCTCCTTTCATTACGGCATACGTCTAAATCGGACATCGGTGACACGGCGGCTAGGCCGAGTCGAACGTTAGCCTTTTCGGGTGACGGGACTCGCCTAAATCGATCAAAGCGGTGACACGGCATAAACTTCCTAAAACAGGGAGAATAAACAACAAGTACACAATATGTAAAGACCTTGCCAAACTATGACAAGGGGCATTCAAAATATGGCCAAAATACGGCACCAAGTTCAAACCGCCACCATGGCGAAGTAAACACAAAACAAGTTTTAAAACTTACAAAGTCTGCCACCTCTGGGCCAGACTGCCAAAAAAGTTTATCAAAACATAAAAACTTAATTATCGGTCACATTAATGGCCTCCACCTCTGGTACCTCCTCTTCCTGCTGACCACTCATTTCGTCTTTGCGTCGACTTGCACATCCTCGGCCGCCATAGCTCCCGAGCTCCGTCAAGACATCCTGGGACATTCCGGATCACCCCCGAAAGAACTTTTTCTCGGCCCGGCGCGGGAGAATTCATCTCACCAACCTCAGGCATCAGCACGCTCAAATCAGGTTGGGTGGGGTAGAGCATCTCCAGCTGCCTCTCCTCTTCCTCTATAGCCTGCTGGGTGGGAGCCTCCTCGAGTGCAGCACGCAATCCACTGATCTTTCCCCGCCAGGTGGCATATGCAACAAAATTGGTGGCCAGGGAGATCAGCTCAGTGATCTTCTCCTCAGACTGCTTCAGAGAGTCAGAAAAAGTGATGCACACCGCCTGGGTTCGAGCCAGTGATCGCTCCTCCTTCAACTTCTTCTTGGTGACAACAAGCTCGGTCTTGACTTCACCACACGCTCCTTCATATCAACCCATTTCTTTGTGCGGATCTCGCTGCAGCTTTCCTTCGATTCCTGGTTCTTGGCGTTGGTAGCACGGCCGGTGGTCCGCACTATGTTGATCATCTTCCTGTTGTAGAGTGCGGATGAAGAGTCTGGGCATAAATAATCAAGTCGGCAAAAAGAGTTGGGAGGCGAGAATTTAAGCAAGAAACAGAGACGAGACGGGTAGAAAATGAAGAATATTTACCATGAAAGCGTTGTGCACGTCATTTTCAGCCATCTCCTCTGGGGAGAACTCCGAAAACGTTTCCTCAACAGGAGGAAAGAGCAGCTGATAAATCTCCGGCCAGTAGGGCACCTTGTCCACATTCCCAAAGCCTTCTGGAAAATGAGCAATGATGCCTCCACTAGTGGAAGCACGGGGACTGGCAGGAGGAGTAGGCGGATGGCGAGACAACGGATCGACCTCCAGGGGTACGCGAGCAGCAGAACTAGAAACTGCAGGAGGAGTCTGAAAAGAGGCGGCAGGAGCACTCCTCTTGGAGGCAGAGGCCACATCAGGGCTGGCAGAAGGTCTCTTTCTTTTAGCACTTTGGAGAATGAGTTCCAGTTGATCGACTTTTGAACCTGCAAGCATACACAGTCTCAGACGGCAGAATGCTTAAAACATCAGCGGCAGCGGCATGCAAACAGCAGTGGTTACAGAAACCTTACCAGGAGACATGCTGTGGGCTGATTGAGGAGGATTGGAGGAAGACGCAGGAGAAAAACCAGGAAGAAGGTCTGGAAACTTTCTCTCAGATTCAGAGATGCAGAACAACTTGCTGCAGGCAGGGATCTTGGCAGCAATACCGGTAAGGTCGCAGGGACCTGCACGAAGACGATGAAGTAAGCTAGTAAGCAGCGAGATAAAATAATTCAGGCGACAGGGAGGCTACTTACTCGAAGTCAGAGCCCACTTCTCGAAAATATAATCAGCAGGAGGCTGGATGGAGTCCTTCCTCACATAGAAGAAGTCCTCAAACCATTTCTCATCACGGGACTTTGACGCATGTTTGAAGGGAGCCTCTCCATGGCCCCGGAATGAGAACTGACCCCTGCCCAGGGATCTGATGCTATACATATGGGCCAGATCGCCTAGAGTGATAGATTTTCCAGTACTCTGACCAGCGGCCAGAGAATAAAGAAGAACTCTCCAAATGGCAGCGAAGATTTGTGCCATGGCGAAATTATTGGTGAAGATAAAATCTTGGACGAGTTTAGGGAAAGGGAAACGGAGGCCATATTTAAATGGGTACAGGTAGAAGCCGACCCACCCCCGACGGAGGGCGTCAGCTTTCTGCCCTGATTCAGGGATGACAATATCCACCCCGTCACCAAGACCAAGCAGACTCTTGATCCTAGGAATGTCGGCCGGAGTTAGGGCGGAATCGCAATCGTGTGGGTGTCTAAAGAGTCCCCGAGAAGGGAAAGTGGGGTCAAGATTACGGTCGGAGGGTGTTGGGGTTGACGAAGACTGTCGAGTTTTGCCCATAATGGAGAAAGAAAATGAAGCTTAAAAGGAGGGAAGAGGATGGATTACCTGATGATGAAGACGGGAAAGGGAACAGTGAAGCTGATGAAGATTAAAGGCAAGAATATTGAGGGTTTTAGAGAAGAGAGATTTTTTAAAAAATGATTTGAGTGATTAATTAAAGTGGGGAAGAGACGTTGGGGTTATAAAGAAGAGAGAGGGAGTTGGGTGCGGAGAAAGAGGAGAAAGGCGGCTTGCATGGGAAGGAGTAAAAAGACGGCGTAGGGTTTTAAATATTTGGTTACGTAAATTCCTTGCTCGATACTTGAAAGCGTACTTCACAAGAAATTTGGGGCAAACTGTTTGGGCTAAAAATAGCACAATAAAGAAAGCCCATTTGGCGAAATAAAGATTACAAAGAAGTGAGGAGGAGGAAGGGAGCCCGCTGTTAGAGAAAGGGGGGACGGGCTTGAGAAGGATCAAGGGCCCATCGTAGAAGGTGCCCGCATTAAGGAAAGGAGTGTCAGGGAGAAGTCAGGGAGAAGTTAGGGAGAATTCAGGGAGATCGGGGAGAATTGGCAAGGTAGTCCGGATTAGGAAAGAAGTCTTTATGGAAATAATATCCTCTTTCCATATTCGAGATAGAGTATATCTAGGGTTCTTACCCTATAAATAGCAAAGGAAGGAAATCAAGAAAGACATTCATTCAACACATCCGCATTCATACATCAACGCTCAAGATCACATCTCAGCAAATAACACACGTTCATTCTCGATCTTGCAGGCCTGACACCTAGGGTCAGCGGGATTAAGCTTCGTACCATAATTATAATCATCCTCCAATTCATATAGTGCAATACTTGGCAGGGTACCGTCCCTCCCGCGGTTGTTCTCACATTGGGTTTTCCGCGTCACCAAAATCTTACGTGTCAATTTACATTACGCACTTTATTTTCCGTTTACTTATTGACATACAAATCATCATACAATCGACCAACGAATATAGACTACATTGACCCTAAATCGACTTAGGTAAAAAAAACCTAAACACTGACCACCACCGTCCTAAGACAGTAATGTCAAACTCTAGCAAGCCAATCGTTACCGATTAATGTTGATCAGTTGACAATATAATTGAATCATCCCTTATGTATTCTTTATATGATATTTAATTATGACATTAAATCATGTGATCACACTATTGTTGAGGATACATTTTCCAACAATCTCCCACTTGTCCGAGACAAGTGTGCGTCACCAATTCTCTTGTCCTATTACAATCTCCCACTCAATGCAAGGTGTCTTGCAGGTCGTACTTACACTTGATCATATCTTGAGTGGTTTCCTCGATCTGGAGAGTAACTGTCTGACCGGAATTATCTACCATAGATACCTTCCGAGCGTGGTCACGCATTTCTAGTTAACTACTCCTCGAGTGGCCTTGAGATTTCAAACAACCCTAACAAGAGGTGGACAATTCCTATCGCACTATTCCTTTCGTTCAGCCACAGTTTATCATAACCCAAAATATACCCAGTTTGACCTCATTTACGAAGTCGTAGAGTATAAATCAAAGCTAATCAGAAATTTGTGCCAACTTGGGCGAATAGTCTCTAGTCAAAAGAATTGACTCATAAGAATACTATAGTAGCTCTTGCCACGACCAGGCTTTATGAATTACCAGAACTCTATAAGCGGTCACTGCCCGACAGAGTGTCCCATACAGTCTGCCTATGTGATCGACAAGTCATCCCATATGACTCTATAGCACTTGAACTTGCCATCAATCGCATCACACTCTAGTCACTTCAAGACATCACCTCATATAAGCAACTAGGGGCGAATACCATGTCAATGCAGTTCACTTTAATGGGATTCAATTTGTCTCTACAACCCATTTAGATACGACAAGGTAACGGGCGAGTTTAATGAAACTCAAACGATAAATGCGATTATCACATATGAATAGTTAATACACTATTACTACTTCATATCTTATAATCTTTAGTATACCTTTCACACTAGTCGAAATACAATAAAAACTTGGCAAGTGGATATACCCTATATCCATATATTCCAACTTTATCAATTGTTATTTCCTTCTATTCATTGTTATTTCTAATAACTTGAATTTATCTCTAAGTATATGTCTAGTCTTCTTACCAGACATGGGCTCTTTAACTTGAAAAACGCCCCCACTATTATCGCATAATTTGTGATAAAGTCATTTGTAGAGGGATTCATCCTTAATCCCTACGTTAACCATTTTATCACAATTTACTTAGATTTCTTTTGTAGAATTTGCAATGCGCGAAACTAAAACACTTTTCTAATCTCTTACTCCTTTGTCAATAAGACATCCTAGGATTTCAATAAATCCTTTTTAGTTTGGAAACTAAAGTTTGTGCAACCCTTCAACACGTAACTTAGTTTATCATCCAAACATATGAATGAATCCTTAATTCTTCTCAAGAATCTCAAGGATGTTCTTTAAGGCTCTCACAAGCCATATGATGGTAATTATCTTGTTATTGATTTATCATGCCCTAGGCATATATCACATCATGGCATGTGCGTCTGTTGGCATACATGATCATTCTAATGGCGGAAACATTAGCAATCGATCTCATGTAATCAACAACTTAATATGTTTCGTGAACGACTATGATTCCATCATAGTGATTCCACTTTCATCAACATGAATAACCTATTCAACCTTGTTGATCTTTAACAGATACGAAAGATCTTATCATCATAAGACTCACAACTCTATGCCAATATACTCTCACATAGATTCAAAAATCTAGAATATTTTGCACCTTTTTCCAAGTCTCCAATCACTCTTTCACAGAAGAGAGCATTGGTACATTATTCTCAATAAGTAATACGTTATCAACATATAAGACATGGAGAAATGATTCTAGCTCCCACTTAACTTCATGTATAATCATGATTCTTCAATCATGCGAATGAAACCATTCACTATTATAACATGAACGAAAAAGTATAATCCTTTAATGCTTGCTTAAGACCATTCTAGGATCACTTAAGAAAGCTACGCATAAGATGCTAGGACTCTTAGATCTTTATCTACGGTTTTGTGTTCCAAACACATCCTTCTCTAAATTCCCATTTAAGAAAATCGAATTTTTATTTGCCAATCTTCATTAAAATGAAATGCGGCAATTCCTAACATAGTTTATTGATCAACATCTTCATGTCAGTCTTATGCATTTGAGTACTCTAAAGCTCTATTTACCTTTAAAGAGACCCTCACTTTAAAGTAAATCTACTCTTGAGTAACAATTTTCGGATTGTAATGATATGGCTCGTTTGTAACAAGGTCGATATAGGATAAGGTCATAATACCATCACTTTCAAAAGCAATATTTTAACAATAAAACGTGTGCGCTAAACTCCCACTGAACTATGCTCCCATTCTATCTTTATAGATTATAGTTCAACTATACTCCCACTCTATAGTTCCATTACTTTCACAAAGTAACACTATAAGACATGTTTGTAACGATCCAATCTACTCCCACTTTATCTCTCAGAAATACATCTATCTTCTTGAGAGATAGCTTTGTGAGATACAAACATATATATGGTGGAGTATTTATAAGTTTACCTAGACTATGCATTTGCTTACAAAAGGCCATCCCTATCATGGCAGTTTGATTCATGTTATATGCCAGTCTGATCCATGTCATATGTTAAATAGACTCTCTATTTTAGGTATTTCCTGGTTGATCATCCGTTTAGAATTACTTGTCCTTTTTGGATTGCAAATTCCCAAAATTGAGTTCAATGACTCAAACCGACTTATATTAGTTTGATCTTATGGGTAGTGACACTAGGTCATAATCCATCTTTAATAAATCAAATTTATTACTTAGATCTTTGCCACAACGATTGAATCGTAATGCTTTAGTACCTTGTTCAATTAGTTATCTACGTGATTTAGAAATTTCTCAAATGCTTCACTTTATATTTGATTAAATAAATATACCCATACCTACTTAAATCATTGTTAAAAGTGACGAAGTAGTCATAAATTCCCTTTGCGGTGATGTTTATTATAACACATACATCAGCATGTATTAGTCCCAACAAATCACTTGTTCATGTCCCTTTACCACTAAAGAGAGCACAAATCATTTTGCAAAGGAGACAAGATTCGCATATTCCATATGATTGAAAATCAAATGGTTCATTAAATCTAGTCGACACTAGCCTTTTAATGCGTTTCTCATTTATGTAACCTAATTGAAAAAGCCAAATGTACAAATTATTTGGATTACTAATTATGAGTCTTTTGGATCGTATTATGAAGGTATCTTTGCTTGAGTTGGAAGTGTTTAAAACTTGTATATCATAAAGATAAGTGACATGGCTCACAGCCATGTCTATTTTCAACAAAATACAAATCCTTTCATGTCTAACATGGAAATAATGTTTTAGACAAAATGGGTACATAATCACCATTATGTTGATTACAACTCAAAGTTATTAGCTAAAACAAGTACACAAGTCCCTCTTGAAGTGGCGGCTACCCTAGCTCCATTTCCTTGTCGGAGATTCATATCACTCTTGTTTCGCTTTTCCACATTTCCAAGTCCCACTTGGAGTAATAAGTCCAACTTTGATATCTCCCAAATACTTGGGGCAATTTCGCTTCCAGTGGCCCATGACATAACAATAATGACATTCTTCATATGATTGGGCATCCTTCTTGGTCTTGGTCTTGGTTTTGGTAGTCGCACTATCCATTTCCAATTCATTATCAGGTTTGGGTTTCTCACCCATCTTTGCCTTCCCTTTAACAATATGCCAATAGTCCTTTCATTTGCAAGGACACTCTTGCTAGAACTCCCACTCAATTTAATATTACTCCTTGTTTCTTCAAACAAAGATGCCTTGGGTTTAGTGAGATTTTCTTCACAAGATTTTCTTACAAAAGTGGTAGGCATTAATATTGGAGTGTGTGATGTGGAGGTGGTAAAGAAGCAAAGATTTCTATCCTGACCAATGCCACAGCATAATTCTCTAATCGTATCATTGTCATACTCGGAGCGCTTTTCATCGAATGATTGGAGCCATGAATCAATGGTGATTGGTGTAGGAGTATTAGATGAATTCATTGCATATAATTAACTACAAAAACGGAAATGAAGAAAATAATTAACATCTATCGTTTTAATAATACTCATATATTTCAATACAAGTATTGCATTTATATAGTGACCTCTACCCAACTATTATAAATGATCCCGAGATCCAAATTCATATTAATACGGGTACGGTGAGCCGAGTCATTCCTTATTAATATAACTCGGCGGATTAACCTCTTAATCGATTCTACTTTTAGAACTCTCGGTCGATAAAAATTACTCTAATTTTCATCTTTAGCCCGGAACACATGCGACTACGGTCACGAATACTTCCGTTGAGCTCAATCTAAATTTCGATGTAATAACATTTTATTACCCACTTACCCAACGTAACAAAGTTTGTATTACGGTGAAGCCGGATTAACTCCCTTATGAAATTAGGATTCATGGTTTCTACTATTTGGTAAGACTAATTCTCAATTATTATATGTGAGAGGTCTTGTCAATTTATTATCTATCACGTTTTAAGTGAACTAAAGCAGTGAACTACGATAATTATAATTGACACGGTCGATGACTCGATTTGATATGCATGTGTAGTTATGACGATTTGGCAATGCATGTAACATATTAAAAGAAATGCAAAGCAATAATAAAATTCCTAGTATGGCCTTCCTAAAATAGAAAATCTAATAATCTATTACATATTCGGAAACCAACTCCTTTGGTCCCTTGAATCTTCAAGTGGCACACCTCCCAAGAACACCGTCTTCGTCGGATCACCCTTCCGAATGGCACCGTCTTGAAGAAACTCTATAATTACAAATAATAATAAAAATACAAAACTATTCCTATTATACATTTGTAAAATGGAAAAAACTAATAAAAAAATAAAAGTGATATGAGATCACATTAAATTACAACCGAATCAATATTCCCTTTCATTACGGGTAATATTGATTAAAACTAAGGCCATACTAAGATAAAATTACATAATTCAAAATTATATAAATAAAAGACATTCAACAAATGAAATATGCAGCATTATAATATGTGTCTTGTTTGAAAAATATTAATCTCATATACAACATATTCATATATGTGATAATCTATTTAGTCATAAAATAAATTGTGATCTTATGCATGCAAACATAAATAAATATAGAGAAGAAATCGTCATTCTTACTATGAAAGTTTCGGATTTTGGGCACAAGTAAGATCTCCTTCCTACTTGTTCTTGAGCTTTCCTTTTATGGAAGAACAAAGATTCAAGCTTAGAATCTCTCCCAAAGATGTATACCCAAGATAACCTCTTAAAAATTAATATTATTAATACTAGAACAATATTAATCTTAATAAAAATTGACCCAAAATATTATTTTGTCTTCTTGAAATTTTCGGCCAAGAGGGGATGAATTTTGGAGTTTTTATTTCTCTTTCTAAACTTCTATAAGTTAATTTTTGAATGAATAATAATAATGCACAACTAGTTAGGATATATGTGCATTATAGAGATTATAAAGGGTAAAAACCCTTTGCTTGCATGGTTGGGAAACCGGGTATGGGGAAGGGGCTAGGGCCAATGCATGACCAAGATGCTCTTCACAAAAGCAACTAGGTTTGCATGGCTAACAATTAGGTTAATGATTATACTTTCCACTTAAAATAACCAACACAATTTTTAGCCTAGTACTCCCTTCATTTCGGTCCATATAAGATAAAATGGGTTCCATTTTATCTTTGTCAATTTATCAATTTGTCACATGTCACAAGTTTCTAGTCATGTAAAATTGTCATGTATTTTTAACATATTAAAAATCAACGTATTAATGAAAATACGTCATGTACAAAATCGACTTAGTAATTCATAATTACTTGTACCAAAACGGTTTACCAATTATAAATCACAACATCTTGTATTTATAATAAATTATTCATTCAGTTTCAATTGTTTCCGTAAACAAAAATTTCATCTAAGTAATAAAACAATTCTATTACTAAGACCGTATCTTATTTAATCAAATTATAATGAGACACGTAAATATTACCTCCAAAATCGTCCATCAATTTTAAGTAATTTAATTAACCCGTATCGACATACGATGAATTAAATGATCAATTAAGAGTGTTACCCTTTAGGTATGACCTAAGGGGATCAACTGATCACCACCGTCGCACGACAGTAATGTCAAACTCTAGTCAGCCAATCATTACCGATATGTGTGGACCAGTTGACTGTAAAATATTACTTCCCACATGTATTCTTAAAATGAGACTTAAACATGTGATCACCATGATCGACAGTTGTGATCGCATTATTGTCGGATGACACATATTCCAACAATCTCCCACTTGTCCTAGACAAGTGTGCGTCACCAATTCTCTTGTCCTATTACTATCTCCCACTCAATGCAAGGTGTCTTTCAGGTCGTACTTGCAAGTGATCATATCGAGAGTGGTTTCCTCGATCTGGAGAATAACTGATTGACCGGAATTATCTACCATAGATACCTTCCGAGCGTGGCCACGCATTTCCAGTTCATTACTCCTCGAGTGGCCCTGAGATATTGTTATAACCCTGACAAGGGGTGGACAATTCCTATCGCACTTATTCCCTTCGACTAGCCACAGCTATCATAACCCAAAATATGCCCATTTGACCCCATTTACGAAGGTCGTAGTAACATAAATCAAAGTTAATCTGTAACTGTACCACCTTAGGCGAATAGTCTTTAGTCAAAAGAATCAACTCATTAGAATACTATAGTAGCTCTCGCCACGACCAGGCTATATAAATTTGCCAGAACTCTATAAGCGATCATTAGCCCGACAAAGTGTTCCTAACAGTCTGCCTATGTGATCGACTAGTTATCTCACATGACTCCATGGTACTTGAACTTGCCATCAATCGCATCACACTCTAGTCACTTCGAGACGTCACCTCATGTAAGTGGCTATGGGCGAATATAATGCTATCTGTGTTCACTTTAACGGGGTTTAATTGTCTCTACAACCCGTTTGGATGTAACAAAGTATAAGGTGAGTTAATAATAACTCAAACGACGAATGTCGACATCACATTCGGGTTGTCAGTACCATATTACAACCTTGTGATGTATATCTGTAGATACCCGTATCCGTCGATATTGGAATTTATAGAGAACCCGACAAACACCCGATGATGATAGGACACATGTATTTTTTAGTTGTCATTGTCATTTATTTGGGTTCGTTTTACGATGTAGAATGAGCGTTGTCGACGGAGTATTTTAATTTAAATGATATTTAAATTAAAGTCTTTTTTAAGGTGATTTCAATTTATTTTATTTTATTTTGAATTTATTTTCTTAAGTTTATTTTATTGAAAATAAAATAAATATTTGATTTGAAAAATCATTTTATGAATATATTTGATTTGAAAAGTCATTTATTTTAATGGGTTAATTGATTTGAAAAATCGATTTTAAAAAGCGAAGAAAACTCGTTTTTAAACATGTTTTTTGAGCTCGATTTTAGCTCGGTTTTTGAGCCCGTTTTCTTTACGAATTGGCACGAATCTCGAGTACACTAACCCACCTAGACCAATATCCATCAACCCATGTTCGAACCCCCTCACAAGCAGCCCAAATTCTCGTCCCAAACCCCTCCCAAGCAGCCCACGCATAAACCGAGCCCCCTGTTTTTGCGAGCCAATTCTCGAGCCCAAATCCGCTCCAAACACTACCAAGACCCGTACCCATTAACCCTAACCCATACCCTAGTATCCTACCCATATTACTTTACCTTAATCACCAAGAAAACCCCCCAAACGAACCCTAGAAAACCCCCCAAAAGCTGCTGGACAGCAGCTATGTTCAGCAGGCCCGTCTGCCTCTCTCCCCCCTTTTGCCCTATTTTAACTCCTTATAAATACCACCCCTTCACCATACATTCATTCCGCTAAGTCCTCCATACATCCTACCATCACCTACAAGCTTTAAACCTCAGAAACAAACCCTAAACATCCTCCAAAAACCCTAAACAAAACCGACACACAAACTGAAACTGTTTGTGTGTCCTCTTCGAAAACCCATTCGTTCCTCCATCAAAACTCCATAAAAATTCGAGTTTCTTGTTCCTAATTAACCACATAACATCCATCTACATATTAGACAAAGATTTACGAGCCAAATTGCCCTTGAGAGTACACGAAATCCCTCGAAAAACAGAGTGAAATCACACTCTGTTTTCGCGGTTTCTTCTTGTCTGTCCAGTTCTGTTTGTGCTCGTTTTTCGTGCCCAATAACCCAAAACGATCAGGGGTTGCTTTAAGATCCTTTTTCTCCTCTCTTTCTAGTTTCCAAAACATCTTTCGGATCGAATTTTCGTCGTGAAACGAGGGAGATATCACTGTTTTAAAATCGCTGTCCAGAAACTTTCCAAAACGCGTGTTTGCTTTATTCTTCGTCGACGACGGCCTCTCGAGATAAAATCTACCATCGATTACGACCCAAGACGGTGTCAACGATACATGTAGGTTGAAGGTGCATCAAATCCCCTTTTCTCTCCTTTTTTATTTCGTTTTTTTATGCCTTTTTTTATAGTTTGTTTTTTTGTTTGTTTTCGTTTTGTTTTAATTGACTATGAAACTAGTTAGTCCGAGTATGAGTTAAAGTACCACCATGAACACCCGCGTTGACTTGAGATGGGAAAATAAACCGCTCCTTCTGTCGGTCGTACACCCCCGTCTCATTTACATATCCTCGTGTTCAAGGTAGGGCATAAATAAAACAAGTTTCTAACTTCGATCTTCGCTTTCGACCCTCTTATTGTTTCGGCCAAATCGACATACCCTAGGACCCGTTGCATGTTAGTTTAACCTCTGATTGTTAACCTATGACATAATTAGATAACATTAATTTAATTTAATAACCTAATTAGACACGATAGGTGGCTTCGACGTAAGTTATAAAATCAATCGACAATTCTGTAATTAATTGAATGCATCTCTCTCTTTCACCTAATTTCTCGCTAGTATAAGAGTGCGTGATTAGCACCTTCTTATTGACACTCGATGAGTTAAATTAATTAGCGAATTTGACCTAATTAGACCCTTTAGGCCGTGTAGAATGCACCCTTGCGCGACAATCAATCGACATCGTTTTTAACTCGTTTTCTAACTTGTTTCCTATCCCTTTTCGCAATCATGCGATCTAACCAATGAATCTAACTTAGGAACTAGGTTGGCTTTATCTTGGCCGTGGGGTTAGCCACGTCTTTCTTTGTCTCGCTTTATTTCTTACCTTTCGTTCTTTGTCGTTTGTTAGCTTGTAATTTATCGTTGTTTCATTGTTTGTAATTTATCGTTTGTTATCGAGTTGTATTTCTTTCAAGTTAGCTTTCTTTTATTGAGTCAAAACCTTTTCAAAAACCTTGGTCTTGTTTGGTTAGACGGTTGTTCCCCAATGCTTGTAGGAGCGTAGTAAACCGCATGTTGTCTAAAGCAACATGGCCCGGTTTATGCTAATGCATGCTTTGGTGCGTAGCCCTATGTCTAATTCGATGAGATTAAGCGCGAGCACGCATTACGAGGAGTGACCCAAGACCGTGGGTCATGTGAGCCGTGGGCCACCCTCATGTGCACGGTTTTCAAGGCCCAATGGCCGTGTGTTTTGTGTCATGTTTTGAGTTGTATGTAGCAATTGTAATTAGATCGAGTTGTAATTTATTTATCGTTGTGTCGGCATGAAATGCCTGGTTTGTAATAGGTAGATCCCAACGGCTCCCCCATTCCCCCTTAAGCCTTGTTTGTTTGCTTTACATGTTGTTAGATCAATCAACCCACATGCTAAATTACAACTTTGACAAAGTTAGTTTAGTTGCATCTAAAACGACATAGAAATTGTTGTCACATGATAGGGTTAAAACAACGTTTGCATATCATACATCGCAAAGAGCTATGACCTTGTTTGAAATCCGACACTTGACTTAGTAGAGGCCGTTATCGACGGGCGGGGTTGGGTGTCCTTATGGGCTTCCCAACACGTACCCTCACCCCTTACTCAAGATCTATGGTTTGTGGATCCGTCTAAATACCATTGGATTACGAGAGTCATTCAAATCGAGTGATATAGGGTACAAGTCTTTATCTTTAATCACTCGTAGTCGATGGGCTTTATGCTTTTCGATGAAAGGTTTAAAGTTGACTTGAACGGTTCCAAGTTCCCAAAAAACTTGGTGGCGACTCTAATATGTCTTAATTCGATTCGAAAGAACCTCGAGTCGATTATGTCAGGTGTGGATCCCGCGGACGCAGTTCCCGAGGGCCTTGTCCACAGTTTGGCGACTCCGCTGGGGAAAAGAGGACTAGTTACACTGTGTTTCTAGGGTCTTTTCCTCCGAGGTGAAACTTGAAAAGAAAGTGTTGGAAAGTAAAACATTACTCATAGTGCTACGATTCATGCATAAACCCTTAAGGACTTGCCCGGGCCGTCCCAAATAAGTTTCTTCGTGATGCGTGGGGGGCGACGTCCCACTATGCCGGGAAGCTGCACATTGCTCGCTTCCACTTCGCCTCGCGTGGTTCTTGATGGTGGGGACGATCTTCTAGGTACTTTACCTTAAGACACCTTGCTGTATAAGACCGCAAAAGGATGGAGGGCATAGACCTTCTCGTAGAAGACTTGCCGAGACTTAGAGATGTCTAGGAGCATACATCCTTATAACATGAGAATGACAATGTGCAATGTGTTTTCCCGAGTCTTTTTTCGAAAATTCCCATGTCCTTTTCAAAACCGAACTTTTGAACAACTTACTTTCAAAATAGCATGGTTTTAAAAACGCGGAATGCTGCCCAAATAGGACTAGAATTTTCGGCCCAAAAATGAGCTTTTATAGCCGGCATGCTGCCCATTTCAAATCTCATTTTCAAATCAATCCTTCGTTTTTCAAAATCAATCCAAAATGTTTCTCGAACCTCAACCAAGCATGAAATGCGTCGAGTCGTGTCCGGGTCGTGGCCGTGTTAGGCCAGGCGTTTTTTTCATTCCAAGAGTCTAGAACACGACCTTGTTGGGTCACCCAAGCTCACCTCTTGGGCTTTGAGTCATGTTGGTCGACTTTTTGGTCTAGGATAGTCCACAAAAAACGTCCAAGCTAGGCCATTATGGACGTTTCACACGAACCCATGGGCTATGTTAGCCCAATCACGGGTTTAGTCACACCAAGTCCAGTTTAGAATCGAGTTATGACAGTTTGAGTCATGTCGTTTTGTCGAGTCTAAAATGAACCAAGGTCTAGATCAAACCGTGAGTCGAACCCTTGTTTAGTCAATCTCAAGTCGAGTCTTTGTTTGAGTCAAGTTGGGGTCGTGTCCTTAAGTGTGCAGGGGCTCTTACTTTAAATATTGACTCAGTACGGGGTTTTCTTGTAGAAAGGCCGCCAAAAACCCGACGTCAAGCAATGGAAGATGCTGTTAACAAGCTCACTGAGGCCGTGAACCTCATGATGACCCGAATGGATGCAATCGAATCTAAGCTGGGTGAAGATTCCCCTCCACCTCTGACTGATCTGGAGAAACGGTTCAAGTTCATCGAAGACCGTTTGAAACTCTCCCAGGGGAAGAACATCCACTATGAGAATGCTAGGGCCTATGCCCCAGTTCAGGATAAGTTGCCAACGAACATGGTACTCACTGACATCCCAAAGTTCAAGGGCACCGAAGATCCAGTCCACCATGTTAAGGCCTATAAGGGGTACTTAGCACTGAAGGGAGTACCTGCTGACATGCTCTCTGAAATTTTCGCTCAATCTCTGGATGAACACCCGAAGGCGTGGTTCTACAATCTGGACCTTAAGAACTTCCCTACTTTCGAAGATATCACGGTGGAGTTCTGCAAGCACTATGCTGACAATGTCGAGATTCAAACCAATATAAGAACATTAGAGGTTATGACACAGAAAGACAAAGAAGGCTTTACTGAATTCCTTGCAAGATGGCGCGCTGAAAGCGTGAAATTAGCCAAGAAGCCTGACGAAGTTGAAATGGTAGATAAGTTCGTAAAGAATCTACGACCTATTTACCGCAATGCTCTGAAATACCAGAATTTTGGCTCTTTCAAAGAATTGATAAGAATCGGGATAAAGGTAGAAGATGATGTCATAAGGGCGAGGTTTGGCCGAAAAGCCGAAAGGGTACCAAGGGGCCTCATCGTCTAAGGGCAAGGCCCCAGCAACGACCCATAGTGATGAAGCCATCAATCTCTTAGAAGGGCAATCGAAGAAGTCGCAGCGCCAAACACCTAGGGCATTCACCGATATCGGATGCACTTATACATACGCTCTCCAAAGGCTCATAGCCCAAGGAAAGCTGAAGCCTATTGGTCCAACTCCGGACCCTCCCGCTGATCAACAAGGTAAATGGTATAAACCAAATGCCTACTGTGCCTTTCACCAAGGGAAAGGCCATGATACTGAAAGGTGCTATCGACTGAAGCACGAAATTCAAGACATGATCGAGAATGGAACACTCCCGATCCCAACTATTAAACCCAATAACATCACTAATCCATTTGGCGATCACGCCAACTTTGTTTCTGTCGAAGACAATGTCGATTATTCCCATCTTATCCGCCCATGTCACTTGAAAGGAGTGTTTACCGGGAAAATATTTGTGGATTGCTCTGAATTCTTGCCAAACCCGAAGAATGAAATTCAAGTCGGGAGTCTTGCTCTAGAATGTACTCCTCTCGTTAACGAAGTTAATAAAAGACAATTCGATTCACCAATCTCCATCACTAGCGTAGATCCTCAGAGGACTACCTCGGAATGGAGGCAAACCATCACAGGGATCATGGACAAGAGCCGAGCATCTAAGTTGACAACTGAACAAGGGAAAGCTCAAAACTAGATTTGAAAATTATGAGTCGGGATCTGTTTTCTTTTCTTAGTCGAGTCGAGTCTAGGACTTTCTTTTCTTGAAGTTGAGTCGTTTGTTCCACGATGACCTAGGGTGTGTCCTAGGAATCGTTCCTTCGAGTCTGTTAAGCATTTGCCTTCCCAATAAAAAGTTGCAGTTTCGTTTCAAAATATGTCTTGTTTTCAATCATCAATCATTCTGAAAGCATGATAAAATGCACAACACACTCAAAGGAATCCCTAGGGTAGAAATATGTCCTGTTTTAAAATGTAAGGTACACTAGGATCCCGTGTTTGATTCCTTTATCTATTCCATGTCTGGCGGTAGAAAACCTCCATCAGAACCAGTGCTTATGACAAGCTTTTAGATGATTCTATGACGAACCCGGACTAGCTCCTTGTTTCCCCTATCGATGATGGAAGGCAAGCCTTTTCCCCAACAAAATCATCCCATCTCGAAGAGAGGAGATATCAACCCGTTCTAACAAGGAATTGTTAGTTCCCACCCAAATTAGTTGGTGAAGCCCAGTTTTTAAGGTGTATCCATTTATGACTAAGAGAATGAATAGAAGATCATTTTCAAAGAGAGAAAAAAAAAGATGAAAAAGAATGAGAAAAATGAGAAAAAGAGAAAGTTGGAAAAATGAAAAAAAATGAAAAAAGAAAAATGAAAAAAAGAAAAATGAAAAAAGATGAAAGAAAAAGAAAAAAGGAAAAAAGATGTTGAAGTTATTGCGGAATGCTTTTTGGTTGAATGTCGAAGTTACGGAAGCCAGAAGTCAAGTCAAGTACCCATAGTTGAAGTTCAATGGGCGAAGCCCAAAAGCGTAAATAGTGACCTCTTTACCCTCTAAGTCCTTCCTGAGACAGTTACAAAAGGATAGTCGGGAATTTTGAGAATCATTCTGCTTGTGTTGTTATACCTAGCCTTTAGGGTCCAGACATGGAAATTTGAACCCACATCATTCAACAACCCATTTGCACTCGGGTTTCATCAAACCCGAGACACCATTTCCAACCACATCTGCAGCCATAGCCCTTGGCCTTAGCACCACAAGACAAACCTTCAGAATGATGGTTTACCTTTCAAACCTATTTTTACCAAGCTCCACATCCCAAAGAACCACAACCTTTTGTACCAACCCTAGACACGGGATTTAACAGTACCTTACAGGCTAGAATGGGATACGACATGATACCTTAGGTGAAACCTTCGAGTGTGTACACACAATCAAAATGCCAATTTAATGCACCTTGATCGAACTACGTCGGATTTGATTTCGCTCCACGCGAATACGTAGGCAGTCCTTCAGAATAAGGGATTCAATCCACTCATCAACCAAGTTGTCATCTTGTCGGTTTCTTACGGGTCCTAACCAAGTCCAAATGAAGCCACCTTTGTTTGAGTCGGTCTTAGCACTCGATGTAGGCTAGGATAAGGATATAGTTTCAGATGAGTAATGTCAAGTCTCGGAATGAGCTTGATCTAACGATGTAAGCAAAGATGCTCAGTCAGATAGATGTGGGTTTGTGTTGGGAACAGAAAATATGAAAACCCCGCTGAAAAGAAAGAAGGCGTGGAAGAAGAATATGAAAAGCCCGCTGAAAAGAAAGAAGGCGGTGGCAAGAAATGATAAAAACTCGCTGAAAAGAAAGAAGGCGAGGAGAAGAGTGACAGAATGTTCCCAACAAGAGTGATGTGTGATGTCTAAGTGTTCTTATAAAATCAGTCTGTGTTTAGTGTCCGGGCGAAGCCAACGTTGTCCCTCTGTGAGTTTAATCCACCTTGTCGATGCCAAGTGATCTTGATTCCCATGTGCCCTCGGGAGCACGCCCATGCCATACGATAACTCCGTCCCAAGTTCGACGACCTTGTGATTCCCATTTGCCATCTTTTGGCGCCGGAACGGCCGATTTACATTTCTACCCTCGACAAGTCCATATTTGAATTAAAGCCCGTGCACACTTACGGTTTTATTTTCTTTTTTTGTTTTGCGGTAGCGGGCTACGCCCACGTTGTTTACGGGTCATACGGAGTGTCTGAGTCGTATTTCCTGCTCACCCGTCAAGGTTCGATTTCAAAATGCCAAAGATTTCAGAATTTCGAAATTTCAAAAACTTTTTGGGTCGACGACCCAGCATCCAAGTGATTCATTTCAAATTCAAAATTTGGGTCGATAGCCCACAATTATTCAAAATTTTCAACATGTTCAAATTTCGGGTCGATGACCCAGTCTTTCAAACTCAAATTTCGGGTCGATGACCCAACATACCAAGTGATGTCAAATTTAAACTTCGGGTCGATGACCCAATCATTCAAAATTTTCAAATTCAATTTTCGGGTCGATGACCCAATCATTCAAAATTTTCATATTCAATTTTCGGGTCGATGACCCAGTATTTCAAATGATCCAATTTCAAGATCGATGATCCAAATGTGCTTAAGTGATGATTATTGCTCGTACATTTTCTATGTTTCAAATGTAGCAGGATATGCTTCAACTGGGGGCTCTAAAGTCTTCGACTTTAGAGCCATTGCAAATCGGGGCTCAAGTCGTTGGCTTCAGAGACCATTATCAAGATATAAAGGATGACATCCACCAAGAGTTCAATTCAATACAAGAGTATGAAATGGAAGAATTCCGTGGCTGAAAGCAAATGATGAAAGCGGCGGCAACCTCCTTGGAGAGTCCCGTCCCATTCGGACAAGCGCCAGCAGATGATAAATTTTGGGCAAATGTCAGTAGATGATGAATTTTGGACATACGCCAATGTGATAATAAACTTTGGGCATGTGTCGGTTGAAATGCCGAACTACGACGCGGGTTTGATTCCGTCAAAAACGGATACGTAGGCGCCTAAGGATAAGGCTCAATCCACCATATATGCAATTTATGGGTCGACGACCAACGACGATAATTTGATACAAATGAAGCAAGAGTCAATCCCCAACGAAGTTTCGGTATGATCTCTTCTTATGGTCAAGTAGCTTATATACGCAAGTCTAATGGACTATAAACGACCCGAAGAATCCTCGGTCGAGAGGGACCTGGGGTATACTTTGACTTTCGCCTTGTCCAAGCCTCGGTCAAAGTGGGGGCTCAGAGATACCCGTATCCGTCGATATTGGAATTTATAGAGAACCCGACAAACACCCGATGATGATAGGACACATGTATTTTTTAGTTGTCATTGTCATTTATTTGGGTTCGTTTTACGATGTAGAATGAGCGTTGTCGACGGAGTATTTTAATTTAAATGATATTTAAATTAAAGTTCTTTTTAAGGTGATTTCAATTTATTTTATTTTATTTTGAATTTATTTTCTTAAGTTTATTTTATTGAAAATAAAATAAATATTTGATTTGAAAAATCATTTTATGAATATATTTGATTTGAAAAGTCATTTATTTTAATGGGTTAATTGATTTGAAAAATCGATTTTAAAAAGCGAAGAAAACTCGTTTTTAAACATGTTTTTTGAGCTCGATTTTAGCTCGGTTTTTGAGCCCGTTTTCTTTACGAATTGGCACGAATCTCGAGTACACTAACCCACCTAGACCAATACCCATCAACCCATGTTCGAACCCCCTCACAAGCAGCCCAAATTCTCGTCCCAAACCCCTCCCAAGCAGCCCACGCATAAACCGAGCCCCCTGTTTTTGCGAGCCAATTCTCGAGCCCAAATCCGCTCCAAACACTACCAAGACCCGTACCCATTAACCCTAACCCATACCCTAGTATCCTACCCATATTACTTTACCTTAATCACCAAGAAAACCCCCCAAACGAACCCTAGAAAACCCCCCAAAAGCTGCTGGACAGCAGCTATGTTCAGCAGGCCCGTCTGCCTCTCTCCCCCCTTTTGCCCTATTTTAACTCCTTATAAATACCACCCCTTCACCATACATTCATTCCGCTAAGTCCTCCATACATCCTACCATCACCTACAAGCTTTAAACCTCAGAAACAAACCCTAAACATCCTCCAAAAACCCTAAACAAAACCGACACACAAACTGAAACTGTTTGTGTGTCCTCTTCGAAAACCCATTCGTTCCTCCATCAAAACTCCATAAAAATTCGAGTTTCTTGTTCCTAATTAACCACATAACATCCATCTACACATTAGACAAAGATTTAAGAGCCAAATTGCCCTTGAGAGTACACGAAATCCCTCGAAAAACAGAGTGAAATCACACTCTGTTTTCGCGGTTTCTTCTTGTCTGTCCAGTTCTGTTTGTGCTCGTTTTGCGTGCCCAATAACCCAAAACGATCAGGGGTTGCTTTAAGATCCTTGTTCTCCTCTCTTTCTAGTTTCCAAAACATCTTTCGGATCGAAGTTTCGCCGTGAAACGAGGGAGATATCACTGTTTTAAAATCGTTGTCCAGAAACTTTCCAAAACGCGTGTTTGCTTTATTCTTCGTCGACGACGGCCTCTCGAGATAAAATCTACCATCGATTACGACCCAAGACGGTGTCAACGATACATGTAGGTTGAGGGTGCATCAAATCCCCTTTTCTCTCCTTTTTTATTTCGTTTTTTTATGCCTTTTTTTATAGTTTGTTTTTTTGTTTGTTTTCGTTTTGTTTTAATTGACTATGAAACTAGTTAGTCCGAGTATGAGTTAAAGTATCACCATGAACACCCGCGTTGACTTGAGATGGGAAAAGAAACCGCTCCTTCTGTCGGTCGTACACCCCCGTCTCATTTACATATCCTCGTGTTCAAGGTAGGGCATAAATAAAACAAGTTTCTAACTTCGATCTTCGCTTTCGACCCTCTTATTGTTTCGGCCAAATCGACATACCCTAGGACCCGTTGCATGTTAGTTTAACCTCTGATTGTTAACCTATGACATAATTAGATAACATTAATTTAATTTAATAACCTAATTAGACACGATAGGTGGCTTCGACGTAAGTTATAAAATCAATCGACGATTCTGTAATTAATTGAATGCATCTCTCTCTTTCACCTAATTTCTCGCTAGTATAAGAGTGCGTGATTAGCACCTTCTTATTGACACTCGATGAGTTAAATTAATTAGCGAATTTGACCTAATTAGACCCTTTAGGCCGTGTAGAATGCACCCTTGCGCGACAATCAATCGACATCGTTTTTAACTCGTTTTCTATTTTGTTTCCTATCCCTTTTCGCAATCATGCGATCTAACCAATGAATCTAACTTAGGAACTAGGTTGGCTTTATCTTGGCCGTGGCTTTAGGCCGTGGGGTTAGCCACGTCTTTCTTTGTCTCGCTTTATTTCTTACCTTTCGTTCTTTGTCGTTTGTTAGCTTGTAATTTATCGTTGTTTCATTGTTTGTAATTTATCGTTTGTTATCGAGTTGTATTTCTTTCAAGTTAGCTTTCTTTTATTGAGTCAAAACCTTTTCAAAAACCTTGGTCTTGTTTGGTTAGACGGTTGTTCCCCAATGCTTGTAGGAGCGTAGTAAACCGCATGTTGTCTAAAGCAACATGGCCCGGTTTATGCTAATGCATGCTTTGGTGCGTAGCCCTATGTCTAATTCGATGAGATTAAGCGCGAGCACGCATTACGAGGAGTGACCCAAGACCGTGGGTCATGTGAGCCGTGGGCCACCCTCATGTGCACGGTTTTCAAGGCCCAATGGCCGTGTGTTTTGTGTCATGTTTTGAGTTGTATGTAGCAATTGTAATTAGATCGAGTTGTAATTTATTTATCGTTGTGTCGGCATGAAATGCCTGGTTTGTAATAGGTAGATCCCAACGGCTCCCCCATTCCCCCTTAAGCCTTGTTTGTTTGCTTTACATGTTGTTAGATCAATCAACCCACATGCTAAATTACAACTTTGACAAAGTTAGTTTAGTTGCATCTAAAACGACATAGAAATTGTTGTCACATGATAGGGTTAAAACAACGTTTGCATATCATACATCGTAGTAGCTATGACCTTGTTTGAAATCCGACACTTGACTTAGTAGAGGCCGTTATCGACGGGCGGGGTTGGGTGTCCTTATGGGCTTCCCAACACGTACCCTCACCCCTTACTCAAGATCTATGGTTTGTGGATCCGTCTAAATACCATTGGATTACGAGAGTCATTCAAATCGAGTGATATAGGGTACAAGTCTTTATCTTTAATCACTCGTAGTCGATGGGCTTTATGCTTTTCGATGAAAGGTTTAAAGTTGACTTGAACGGTTCCAAGTTCCCAAAAAACTTGGTGGCGACTCTAATATGTCTTAATTCGATTCGAAAGAACCTCGAGTCGATTATGTCAGGTGTGGATCCCGCGGACGCAGTTCCCGAGGGCCTTGTCCACAATATCGTAAGTGTGTAAACACTAGTCGATTTCAATAGAAGTTTAACATACCATGTGTCCATGTGTTCATACTTCTTGTATTGCATTTTCCTTTATATTCATGTTATCTCTCATAGCATGAACCTTACCAAGTACACATATAGGTTCCCAACCTTGCTTTGGGTTCTTTATCTTGAAAGAACTTTCTTGTTGTTTATCACATAACCAACGAATTTGTGGTGGATGATATAACTTGCACTGGTCAAGTGTTCTATCAACTCACAATGCACTAGGTATACGTTTTGTAGGGTTTTGCAACAATTGTCAAGATGATTAGCCTAGCACTTCTCATAAGTCCTAGCATATTAGAAAATATTAGTTTTGAGTAACTTCTTACTATAACTAAGTATCTTTCAAACTTCTTATTTCTCCTTTTAGCTTGAATAGCTTAGGATTTTCATAAATCCTTACGCGTTTTCGAACTTCAATATGTGCAACTTCTTGTCACATAACAGCGTGTTCTGTCAAACACTAGAATAGCTCATTAGTTCTCCTCGAGAATTCATGACGATTCTTCTATGGCTTGCCAATGACCCATCATGCTCTTAAGCATATGATTCATTATTGGACATGTGTATGATTATTCTAATGGCGGAAACATTAGTAATCTTTAATCATGTGATCAACCATTCTTAGGTTCAATGAATGACCATGACTGCTTATGGTAATTCCATTTTTATCAATATGAATAACCTACGTTTCTCGTTGATTTGATGTGTATATCTCAATATTTATCCAACATCCCATGATGTGATTGGATTCATCATAGTCCATTTTCATCCAGAATTGAAAACTCAAACATATCTTTGTGAAAGATAGTACTAGCTCGTCATTCTCAATGAGTAATGAGTTATAAATTTTACAAGATGATTGCTCCCACTAAATTCCATGTCTTCACATGATAATTTCAAACTCCCACTCAATTCCACATGTTTCGCAATAGACTACTCAATCTAAACATTTCAAGAATTGAAATACATTTTGCTTTGCCAAGTTATTAAGATTAAAACCATATATGTTCCTATCATATCCTCAAAATACCTATTTAGAAAAGGTTTCAATCTTAACCTTATGGAAAGAGATTTTTAATCTCTAACTCATTCATTTTATAATGATGCGTAGCAATGTCATTATTTAAATGTGAATTTCATTTAATACACGTCCTTCTCAAAATACCCTTTTCCGGAAGGAGGTTTAACCATTGCATTTTCATAATGAGGTTAAGTAATGACACTAGCGTGGTTAACAATTAACTTAGCTTTTGTAGATATCGGCATATCTTCTTTTGCAACTTTTAGTCATAAATCTCATTTATTTTCAAGGATGCAACTTCGTTTCATTTAGGCTCTTAAGTAAATATCAATATTGAAACTCTTGGTCAAATGTTGTTCATAAACTAGCCAAATCTCTTGTTAAGACTTTTCATTAGTCATTTTCTTCCAAAACTTTCTTTTGGTCTCCTCGTGTAGTTATCTTGAGAACATATTCTTTTGATTACTTCACTTGGTCTCTTTTGTCATGTAGATTTCATCTATTCGAGACCATAGATCTATTCGTGTACACTATCTATATAGGTATACAAAGCATTCTTTCTTTCGTAGATCTCATTTACTCAAGTATACAAATTTGCTTTGTGTTCTTTGTGTCTTCATTTTTCTCCCACTCTATCTTTAGAATAAATACACTAGATATTCAAAGATAGCTTATGAGACACAAATAATGATTTTGAAGTATAAGGAGGACTATCTCTTAGATTGACTAATAGTTTTAGATTTGATGAGTGTACTTGGTGATTGCCATTCCTTTAGGAGAGTTCATCAACTCAACATCACTTTATAATTGATCATACACAAGCCTTAAGCTTGTGAACATATAATGAATCCCATCATTATAGTTGTCTATTGGATCACTTTAAGTAGATGATCATATGTTTCTATGTGCAAGCATATAAAGACGAATTTTTTAGAACAAGGAAATACGATAAAAGGGGTGACTTGGGTTGCAAACCAAGCCACCAAAATCCAAAATACAACAATTGTTTAGAAAGTATCAACCATTTCCATGTCGAACACGGAAATCAAAAAAGTTCTAAAAATCCGAAACATAACTTAAATAAGACAATAATAAAAAGCCAAGCTTCATTGGAAGCTACTCCTAGCTCCTTGATGATTTCTCAAGCTTGCTTTTCCTTTCCCTTGTCTTTGCTTGGAGGAGACCCTATTTACAATAAAAAGGGGATAAATTATCACAACTTTGTATCAAAATACCATAGTTGAATTAGAAAAATAAAAGAAAGGATAGTTATTTACCTACTGGAGTGATTTTTCCAGCTTTGATGTCACCAAGATACTTGGAACAATTCTCTTCCAATGTCCAACACCATTAAAATAATGGCATTTGTCAAGAGGACCCTTCTTGATTTTGGAAGTGCTAGCTTCAAAAGTCTTAGCCTTAGTGGACATGGGAGCTTGCCTCTTACCCTTTTTCCCATTATTCTTGAACTTTCCCTTACTCTTGGTGCTTATGTTAAGCACATCCTTAGGTGGGTTAACATTTAACCCCATGTCTCTTTCGGCTTGCACAAGTAACTTGTGCAACACTTCAAGAGACACGTCCTTGTCTTGCATGTTAAAATTCACCTGGAATTGAACATACGCCTTGACTTTGGATAAGGAGTGTAGAATCCTATCTACAATGAGTTATTTGGGGATTTCAACTTTTTGAATCTTCAAAGTCTCGACTAGCTCCAACAATTTGAGCACGTGAGGGCTAACCTTTTGGCCCACCTTGAAATCGAGATCAAATAATGCCGAGGCCGCCTCATATTGGACGATCCTCGGAGTTTGTGAAAACATTGTCACAAGTTTGGAATAAATTTCATTAGCGGTGCCCATTTTAAAGGCTATCCTTTGGAGATCCGCCTCCATCGCAAAAATCAACACATTTTTCATTGCGGCGGACTCTTTGTGGTAAGCCTCATATGCTTCCCTAGTGGCGGCACTTGACCTAGCATTAGGTTCGGGTGGAGAGGCCTCGGTGAGGTAACGAAGTTTGTCGTCACCTTGGGCGGCTAATTTGAGTTGGGCATCCCAATCGGAGAAATTTGACACATTCTTTTCAAGTTTACAACGATCCATGAAGGATCGGAGCCATGAAGCATTAGTGAGAGGTGTGGCGTTGGTGTTTGGTGCGGCCATTTATTATGAGAAATAAAAGTGGTCTACAAAACGAAAATAGAAGGAATAAAACATTTGTCGTTTTCAAAATAATAACACTCGTAAAAATTTTAATTTAAACAAGTTTTATTGCATTTATCTAGTGTGACCTCTACCCAACTTTGATAAATGATTCCAAGACCCAAATTCATATTAACTTAGGTATCGGTAAAGCCGAAAACAACCCTTATCAATATAACTCGGTAGATTAACTCTTTAATCGATTCTACTTTTAGAACTCTTTGTAATACTCCGTATTTATAAGTCTTGGGGTACTCTATCGAGTAGCCCTTACTCTGTCGAGTATGGGCAAGTTGCGAAATAAAATAGTTTCTGACCTGTTGGGTACTCGATCGAGTAGCTGGGGTACTCGATCGAGTAAGGGGGTACATCGAGTGTCCGGTTTTACGGGGGAGTTTTCTCGGGTTTTGTTAATTACGCGATTAAGGTATTTAAACATATTCGTCATTGTTTTAAATCACTTTTTACAAAACCTAAAACCTATTTAAGAGAGAAAGCAACTAGTCTTCTTCCTAATCGCGTTCTTGACAATTCCCGGAGTTCAGACGGTCAGTTCGTATCGTGGTTCGTGTCGTTGGATTCCTTGCGTCGAGGGTAAGCTTTTAATATAGTTTTTATAATGTTTCGTTAAGATTGGTTAAACCCTAATTTAGGAATTGGGGGTTTTGGTGTGTAGTTTGTGATGTGTAGTCTTTATGTGATGTATGATAGGAGGAGAATTCGTAGAGGAGCCGTTTTGATACAGCTGTAGATACCGTCTGCGTGTTGTGCTTTCCAGGTAGGATTTCCTACTCAGTATTAGTCCCATAATGGGATATTGGGGATGTGTTGTAGTTAGTTGTTTGATATAATGATTGTATTGTGTTTGTGGTTGTGATTGCTGTTGACGGTTCTCGAGATGCGTTCTCGGCTGAGTGGGGTCACTTGCGGGAGTGATCTCACGCCCTAGTTTCGCCCTTCGTGGAACCCGCCACGAAAGGGGATGTGCACATTAATGGGACAGGGTTATCGCTCGTACGATGACCGGGGCTTAGGTGGGAACGGCTGCGGTCCCCCACTGGCAGGGCTGGTCCAGTGGACAGTCAGTGTTGAGATGATGGGAGTTGGTGGTGTGTGTGTGTGTGTGTGACAGTTCAGCTGTCTGTTTGCTTTATTGTTGTTATCTATATTGATTGTGTGATTAGTACTGACCCCGGTGTTGTTTTGTAAACCTGCGGTGATCCATTCGGGGATGGTGAGCAGATATTGAACAGGTATAGAGATGAGTACTGGGATAGCTGGGATGGCCACGACATGACGATAGAGTCTTCCGCTGTAGTTTAGCATTTATTTACATTTCAGTTGATAACAGATAGTTTGGAATAATGTATCGTACTTTGGTTTGGTTTTGAGGATTGCATTTATTCATTAAACTATTTATAATAAATGTTGTTTCAGTTTTGTCTATTTGATTATCATACCTCGGGCGACCGAGATGGTGATGTCTTCATACCTGAGTGGTCCTGGTAAGGCACTTGGAGTATGGGGGTGTTACAAATGGTATCAGAGCGACGATCCTGAAACCTGTAACCAATGAACTTAATGAACATAGGGAGTCAATTAAAATGAACCCGGGGTAAAAGTTGTAGGAGCTAGTGCAAAGGCTTGGGAGACGTCCTAAAGTCGCGGGGGTCGCCCTACAACTTTGAACCGGTCACATGGGGAAAGTGTTTGTCGAGTCATCTGTGTGTTTGATTAACTTGTGCAACGAAGTGATGAAGTGTGTTGATTGTTTGGTGTTGAAATAGGAAGTTGAGAATGTGAAAGAAAAGTAATATATGTGTGGACTTGATGTTGGAATAACATGTTGGATGTTTACAATGTGGCTTTAATAGCATGATGAATTGATCTTGTTGATAGTAGAATAGATGCGTAGCATATTTATTATGATATCATGTGATTTTATAAAGTTAGCATGTTAGCATATGACGTAATATGCGGGTAGCTTTTACGTATTAGTGTTACCCGATCGAGTGGGGCTCGACTCGGGTGGGTTTTGCGATTTTGAGTCCGAGAATCGCGTTTTGGGGCACTCGATCGAGTAACTAGGGGTACTCGATCGAGTAGGGGGTCACTCGATCGAGTAGCCTAGATACTAGATCGAGTGGGTTAGAGATCAGAAGGTCTGTTTGGTTCTGGAGTTTGGGTACTCGATCGAGTACATGGGGGCACTCGATCGAGTAGCCCGTTACTCGATCGAGTGGGTTTGGATACTCGATCGAGTAGGTTCTGGCAGCGTGTTTTCGTGTTTTGAAGTTTAGTACGTATGTTCATATCTACCCTTTCTTATATATGTATAGTTTCAAGATGCCGCCAAAGAGAAATGCTTTGTACGCGAGAGCAGAGCTTATGACCACGGATGACATCGTTAAGATGTTAGAGCACCAGGATGCTCTTACTGAGACCTTAAAGAAAGTGAATGAGGACAAGAATAAGGATAAGGAGAAGGAGGTTGACCATGCTAAAGTCAGCCTCTATATTGCGAGGTTTAACCCGAAGGAGTACAAGGGAGTTGAGGAGCCTAACCTTCTTGATAGTTGGCTGAGGGAGATGGAGAACATACTAGATTTAGTTCACTGTCCTGATGAGATGAGAGTGGATCAGCCGCATTCTATCCGAGGGAGGCAAATGGCAAGTGGTGGGATTCGGTGAAAGTGAGTGCCAAGGAGATATATACCAACCAAGGGTTACCCGCTATACCTTGGGAGGAGTTTCGTAGGGTCGTGAGGAAGGAGTTCGTACCCGAACATGTGAGGAGTAAGTTGAGAGAGGAGTTCGACAAGTTTAAGATGACTCTTGAGATGTCGTGGCTGAGTACTACAGGCAGTTCAATGAGAAATCTAGATATGCTGAGGATATGGGTTTGAGTGAGGAGAATCTGGCTTTGAGGTTTGAGAGAGGGCTAACCACGAAAATTATGGATAAGTTACCCGTGGGAGTCCTTACTGATGTAAAGGAAGCGTATGAGAGGGCTGGGAGAGCTGAGAGACTAGTGGAGATGGCTCAGGAGAGGTCAGGTGGGGAGAAGAGGAAGTCGGAGAGCGAGGGTGGTGGCCAATCTAATTTCAAGAAAAGCAACCACAATCAATCTAAGGGATTTTCTTCTGGGTCTGGGTTTAGTGCTGGAACTTCCTTTGGGCGTGGCCGTGGGAGTGTGAGCAATAGTTGGGGAGTGACCTGCTTTGGTTGTGGTGGCGTAGGCCACAAGAGACATGAGTGAACGAGTGCACCGGGATCTGTTCAGAGACCTGCACAGAGCTTTGCGAGCAACGCAGACCCCGGGATCATGGCCAAACCGGGAGGTCGAGCTACCAGTGGAGGCAACCGCAACGGCGGTAATTCTTATCAGAGGACACCGATGAACAACAACAACAACAATCAAGGGTCGGTTGCTAAGCCGACCGCATCAGCCAGTACTGTCCAGGGAGGTGGGCAGAAGACCAGTGGCAAGTTGTTCATGATGGACAAGAAGGCAGCTGAGGAAGATGCGCACGTTATCACCGGTACATTCCTTGTTAATGGTATTCCTACGTTTGTTTTGTTTGATTCGGGGGCTTCTCAGTCGTTTGTGTCTTCGAGTCATGTAAAACAGTTGGGTTTGAGAGTATATGAGTCTGTTAGGGAGCAAGTTTTCATACCTTCGGGTGAGTCTGTATCGTGTGGGAGGTTGTTTAGAGATGTATCTTTGATAGTTGGGCAAGTCGATTTCCCTGTAGACTTGCTAGAGTTTCCTTTTAATGGTTTTGAGATGATAGTGGGATGGATTGGTTAGGAAAGTATAAGGCTAAGATAGACTGTCATCAAAAGAAAGTGTCCCTAAGAGGTCCTAAGGGTGTTAGTGTGTCTTACCGTGGGTTTCTAGTCAAACCCAAAGTTAAGTTGATTGCAGCCGTTACATTGAAGTCTTATCTGAGGAAGGGATGTCCTTTGATCCTGTGCCATGTGAGAGATGACCGGATAGAAAGTCCAGCAGTTGATGAGATACCAGTGGTGGGAGAGTTTGCAGATGTTTTCCCGGAGGAGATTCCGGGGTTGCCACCGAAGAGGGAGATAGATTTCACCGTTGAGTTGAAGCCAGGGACGGGGCCAATCTCTAAGGCACCGTACCGTATGGGTCCTAAGGAGATGGAGGAGCTTAGGAAGCAGTTGGATGATTTGATAGAGAAGGGATACATTAGACCAAGTGTATCGCCTTGGGGAGCACCAGTTCTTTTCGTGAAGAAGAAAGATGGGAGCTTGAGGCTGTGCATAGATTACCGGGAGCTGAACCGTGTGACGATAAAGAACAAGTATCCTTTGCCAAGGATAGATGACCTGTTTGATCAGTTGAGCGGTGCAACAGTCTTTTCTAAGATTGATTTGAGGTCGGGGTACCATCAGGTGAAGATTAGAGACGTGGACATACCGAAGACAGCTTTCACGTCAAGGTATGGCCATTATGAGTATGTGGTGATGCCGTTTGGGTTGTCCAATGCGCCGGCAGTGTTCATGGATTTGATGAATAGGATCTTCAGACAGTTCTTGGACCAGTTTGTAGTAGTGTTTATCGATGATATCTTGGTCTACTCTAAGACTAAGGAGGAGCATGAGGAGCATCTGAGGATCGTGTTGCAGACTTTGAGGGATCACGAGTTGTATGCTAAGCTGTCCAAGTGTGAGTTCTGGTTAGATAAAGTTGCTTTTCTGGGGCATGTAATCTCTAAAGATGGGGTAGTTGTGGATCCGGCGAAGATTGAGGCAGTGACAAAGTGGGAAGCACCAAAGAATGTGGCTGAGGTTAGGAGTTTCTTGGGTTTAGCTGGATACTACTGACGGTTCGTGAAAGATTTCTCCAAGATAGC